>NC_136761.1:4622200-6114700 GCF_936440315.1 Barbus barbus | reverse complement strand
CTACCAGTACCACTCAAATTAGAAAACATTATTATAAGCTAACTGTTGTGACTTAAAGTTTTGAACACTGGCTAAGTTATGGACAAACTGATATATACTGTTTATAAAAATGTCTCTGTTCAACACTGTTTTTAAACCAGTTATAATTTATTTTATTTTTATTATTTTTTTAATTAGTTTAGTTTAGTTTAGTTAGGAGTGTTTCAAGTTACTCCTCAAATCAAGAAGTAATGTGTTCAGAACTCAGTTATTTAATTTTCGACACATGTACAGACGTCCTATATGTGCATCGAAGTATGAAATGAGCATGTGCTACAAGACAAATGACTGGCAATGCCAAATATATCTTATGAAAGAGCCCACACCAACCATCGCATCACTTCAGAATAGGAATTGATGTCATCCCTCAACCGTTCACTGGCTTGGCGGGCTGCAATAAAACAGTCTCGCATTGAAAACACATTAGCTCATGATTTACCATTTAGGGAAAATGACAGTCTAGTCTTTATTTGACTGGCCCTAAATAGACAAATGACTGTGGCCGTGATGGTTAGAGAAAGCAAGCGAGATATGTGAAAGAACAAAAGGCAGTCTTGCTCCTCTCTTGCTTGGTTTCATAAGGACTGATGGGATGGAAAGTGAGTGTGGAGGGCTGCCGGTTCGAATGGGTCCTCCAGGGCACAGTGGTCAGCTGCACTCTGCTGACTAGCGTTCTGACACGGACACAGCCCGGGCCCATATCGATCCTCATGAAATCTGAACCATCATCTGTGACTGCTGGCTGCTCTGGGGAAGCGAGGCTGATTAACATGGATGGACTGATGTCATCAGGCTTTCTATGTTGGCCTGCATGCAGGCCGAGGCAGACCAAGGCGAATTACTGGAGACTTGAGCAGACGGCCTAAAATAAACATCCCCTGAAATGATGGATAGTGTATGACTGTGCATATCAGGACTGGCCAGAAATATAGTCCAAACATTTTTAACAAACATCTTTATTTTTTTCTTTAAGCAAATCTGTAGTCTCATTTTGTGCTAATTTATTATTGGTTTCCAATTATTAACGATGGTTCTTATTATCAAATTTTGCTGCTTTGTGTGTGTGTGTGTGCGTGTGTGGAAACTGGTATAATTTTATTTTGTTCTGGATTCTCTGATGAACAGAAAATTAGAAACAACAGCATTTATTTGAAATATATATTTTTTAATATTATAAATCTGCTGAATAAAATACTTGAATGGTGTGTTTCTAAAAAAAAAAAGAGTCTTCCACAAAATCAGGTCTGGAATAGCTTCTGCTATATACTAAAATATTTGTGGTTCATATGTTGTTTTCAGAAGTTACAAGCAATTTTCAATGGCAGGATCCAGATGGTGTAGTTATGACATCTACCAGCAGGGCCTAACTGGACTATAATAACAAACCAAACCTTGAACCCCTTGCCAACCACCTGCCTTCACTTTTCATGATCCAACCAAATGAATAAAATCAAGTCCACTCTTATTTATATTATTTTTCAGAAATGCATCCGATTACAAGTGAAAAATGGGTTGAGAATTGCATTTATTGTGGACTGAACCCCATCAAATACTCAATAAATCAATTTAAATCAAAAGATACAATTCAATACTCAGTAGATTAATAAATTCACTGGTTAAAGGTGTGGATGTCCATGACTTCCATTTCTTGTTTACTGAATAATTCATTTTTAGAAATACTTTTGTTTTGAAGATTAAAAATAGTTAAACATTTTAGAGCTGAGAATAATTACACAACTTCTTTTTGTTCCTTCTTCATTACAGACATATCCTAACTTGGCAATCACATTTCAAAGATTGAATTAATTTCCATAAATTTTTCAGGCTTGAAAATAACCATATTAAAATGTTCTGAAATTTTTCTATAACCATAAACCTACCACAAGGTACTTGTACTCTGTATAATACAAGAACATTTTCAGCCTTCTAACATTCAAATATGAATTGTATCTCAAGGCCATGCAAAGCAAACATTACAAAGCAATACCTCAAACATCTAACTGACAAAGATTTAATGCATTTTCCACCGTGGGCAACTATCAGCCCGTCAACATTAGCTAATTTCAGCAAGCCGCAGCTTAAAAAAAATTCTCCCTCAAAGTCAAGGTATATAGAAGAAAAATCCTTTGCAAGAGCCCCAGCTGTTTCAATTTGGGCTGTGAAAAAGCAGCTGCACTTCAAATGACTTATTCATTGCCAGAAAAAGGGATTTTTAGCAAGCTTCCTGCAGGCAACTGCATTTTCCACGCATTCAAAACTTTTTTTTTAAACAACGTCAGCATCGCTTTTCTTTTATTCAGCATAGATCTGTGTCAACATTTAGCTGACATGAAGGACTAAGATTTTCCTCTGACAGCATTAGAGAGCTAAACCCAAAATGTATAAAGCGTGTACAATCGTGCTTTGGCAGAGCTGAGGGATGTCGGGTTTGCGAGTTACAACAGAGGTGATATACCAGATGCAATGCAACGGCTTTGATCTCTGTAAAATCATCACCTGTTGTTTTAAACCTTTCTTGCGGTAACGATTTTCTTTTTGTTTTCACAGAGCTGCTGGATCATTCTATGTCAAAACGCTTATGGCAGCAAATATCTATGACCATTACCCCTAAAGAAATCATTGAATATGTGTTTAACATTGAGTTGAAAGCCAATCGCTTTAATACACCATTAAGCCAGTTATGCGTGAAAGAGACCGAGTTTGTCTCTCAAAAATGGAGTTTCTCTCATATCTTGGCTTTTTTTATGCATTATTGCATTCCATAGAGTTAAAATAAGGTCTTTTCCATGCTGTCCTCTTTCTTCACATTGGTTTCCAACTCCTCCCAGACAAAACAGAAGAAGAAAAAAAAATGCAGACAGCAGCAATGAATGCACCATTGTGCTTCAGTTCGTATGTTTAGATCATAATGACCCCAAGAAAAAGGCCTGATTCCATTCTAGACAGCGATTGCTATACCCTTTTACACAAGCCAACAAATTCATTGCTTTTATTTGGGTCGATGAGGGTTCCTCAAATCATAAGTAGAAAATAATGACTGTCGTGATCAAAGTTTATGGTTATAATTTAAGTGGAGCACTTCAATAGCACTGCGTGGTGCAGTTAAAGGCAAGAGTCATCACATCGACCATCTTTATCCTTGAACGTTGGGGTCAGTTCTTATATCTGAGGTGCATTCACATAATTTTATCATCTCCATTACTGCATGCACTCTCTGTGAACTTGACTTTTAGTGTAACTGCAAGCCAACCGCTTCAATTTCACATTGTTCCATTCATCACTCACTTTCTCCCCTCATTGTTTTCTTTCTCCTGAAAAAGTCTGTGCTTCAAAGCTTGTAGACTCAAGGTCAGATCTTACGGGAGGTAACATTTCAAAGGTTGGCTGCCTTTTATTGCGCTGTTATCCTATAGAAAGTGTGAAAAGAGGTGCGTTTGGGTAGGTTTATCTAATCCTCCATCTGGTTGGACATCATGGATTCTATAACACAAATTTGTTCAGTAGCGCAGTTGTTTCATTACTAAAAAGAAACAAGGTTAAATACACAGTTACAATGATTCAGTGTGTTTTATAACCGTTCTGCATGGAGGTGAAAATTTATATCCAGTTCACCCATTTAAGAGAATTATGGCTGCGCGTTTTTACAGATGGCGCTGCGAACACTCGTGGATATATGGGGACACTGCACTTGTTTCCAGAGAAACGCCTTGGCAGTCGTCAGCCGCTACGAGGCAGTTTGTTCTGTGACAGTTGTACGAAACATCCTGTCAGCTTCCAACACGGCTCATCATTAATGCCTAAATGATTACGCGGCCATGAAACAAATACATTATTCATCAAAAAGACACTGCAGAAGAAAGACTACACACAAATATCTCGCCCCTAAATCTGACTTCAGACAATCATACACACACTCCTGCTGTTCGCACACAAGTGACTACACTAGATTTACATTACACTGAGAGCTTGTTTGTTATACGGGTGCTGGGCTCGGTGTTAATGTCATTTCCAGCCTTTGGATATTTCTGTTTGCCTTGTCAGCATCTGACAGACATTTTCCGGATTCCCGTGAGATGCACACTAGAGCACTTTAAAATTGGGATATTTTGTTCTAAGTGTTGTTTTCATGCATTTCATTTAAATAGCAACCTTAGGCTTGCAAAGAGACCTGCATTAAAAAAATAAAATAAAAATAAAATACTAATGATTTTTTTTTTTACTTTTTTTGAATATGTTTCAAAACTACAGAGAAAATTTGTAAAATTTTGTAAGAGATCAGTAGGGGAAACTAAAATCAAATTAAACATGTATAATTATATTAATAAAAATGAATGAATAATAAGCATAAAATAAGAAAGACTAGATCAATATACATTTTAAAATACAAATATTAAAATCGCCCCATTAAGAAATTAGGAAATGTGGGTTTAAATGAAAAGTATGAATACATACTGTATATAAATAAAGAAAAAATTAAACATTATGTATAAGTAAAAACTAGTATCGGTACATATTTCAGTATCTATCTTCAATATTTCAGTATATCTATGCAGTCAGATAGGCCTATTTTTTTTTTCTTATTATTATTTTCATAATAACTTTAAATGTAATTGCCCATGAGCTCACAGTCATAATACAATTTGGTAGCACTTCACAATAAAATGTTAATTAATTAATAAAAGTTAACATGAAATAACAAAATACTAATATTTAATGCTAAAGCATTAATTAATCTTAATGTGAATTTAATGAGCATTTATAGACACATTATTAAAATCAATATTTGTGACCCTGGACCACAAAACCAGTCATAAGTGTATATATTGTTTTGAAAGCTGAAAGCTGAATAAATAAGCTTTCTATTGATGTATGGTTTGTTAGGATCTGACAATATTTGGCTGAGATACAACTATTTGAAAATCTGGAATCTGAGGGTGCCAAAAAATTTCAATATTGAGAAAATCGCCTTTAAAATTGTCCAAATTAAGTTCTTAGCAATGCATATTACTAATCAACAATTAAGTTTTAATATATTTACGGTAGGACATTTACAAAATATCTTCATGGAACATGATCTTTATTTAATATCCTACAGATTTTTGGCATGAAAGAAAAATGGATGATTTTGACCCATACAATGTATTTTTGGCTATTGCTACAAATATACCCCAGCGACTTAAAGACTGGTTTTGTGCTCCAGGGTCACATTTGTATTTGTAAGTATTATTTAATGTCTATCATGAACTAACGAATTTCAGCTCCATTCTTAAGTAACATTAACAAAGATTAATAAATGCTGTAACAAATGTATTGTTCATTGTTAGTTAATGCATTAACTTATATTACTAATGAAAAAAAATAATTGCAAAGTATTTGTCTAGCTACCAAAAGCAGTGTTAGCATCTCTAATTCATGTAAACTTTAAACCAACAAAATAGATATAAATTTGAATGAACCCAAACATGAAAAATGAATTAATATTTAAACTATATCAAAATCTGCAATGCAGTGAAACAACTGCATCCATTTTTCTCAGACTGCACTGAGCATGTGCTGAATAAGCGACATAACTCTAGCTTTTTACTCTAACAATTTACGGTCTCCCTTTCTCCCTAATATCACTGCACGCTCTTCTATCACTTTGTTTGATTACAGCACTCAATATGTCTACAAGTGAGCTTGAGTGGCCTCTTGATGGCTATTTTCCCACCGTTTTCCTCAATGAATGTACTATAGCACATGTTTTTAATTATGGATCCACAAGCTGAAACACTGATGGGTCCATCTATGTTCTCATTATATCTTAAGCATGCTTCATTTACCTTTGCAAGAACAGGGACGCTGTACAGGAGCTACCGCTACCTCTATCTAGACGTTTAATTATGCATAACAATTAGAATAAATGTATATGGCCTTTCAGGCACATGAGTCTTTTTAGATGTACTAAACATGCTTCTTTAGCCAAGATATTAAATTAATACCTTTTTTAATCTAAATAATATTTAACAATACTATTTAACATACAGAACATGTAACTAATGTGTGTTTTTAACTAATTAAATGTGTTGCGCTTCAGTACTACATCATGCATCTAATAATGAGAACAAGTCAATCAAAAAGCATTTCTTCTGGCAATTTGCTGTAATATTCCAGACGTCACAGCCTTTCAAGAAAATGAATGTGCCAGCGGGCCGAATAGTTACTCAAGAGATTTGGATACTGACTCCATGAATCAAAGCTCTACCCATCATGAATATATCATTACAGTTCAGAACCAGCAAAAAATACTTTTTTTCTGAAATCAGCTATCCATAAACCGAAAGTGCGATGAGTGAAGGAGAATTTGGAAACTGCTTGAAAGCATAGCTGAAGTGAGTAAGAAAGGCTTGAGGACAAGTCCCCAGCAGCCAGCAGCTAGCATCATTCCAATCGATTTGAATCTGGAGCCAACTACCTTCAAACTGCTTGACATAATTGACTGCCAATGGCATCAAAGTACTGCAGCACTGCCGGCATTCTTGGGCTTCAAAACTTTCTCTTCAATCAGCCACTAGTCCTTTATTCCTGCCTCCACACAGCAGTAGGAAAGTTACCATAATGTTCTTGAAATATATATCTGTCATTTATTCCTGCAGCTCAAACTGCATGCAAAAGACTGATTGCACACTCTCCAGACGTATGGATTTCATGGAATTCAAATGCATACTCAAAACTGCATGCACACAATTAAAAAAAGCACATAAAGTATACTGGAACCAGTTGTACATGTAATGAACTCAATACTTCAGCATAAATGAAACAGCCTTGCTCCCTCTCATTCTGCGTAAACCGATTAGAGCTCAAAATTTATTTCAAATCAAAGCATGACGTCTCCATCTAGAGCAGCAAGTGTTCTGCTGGTCAGGCCCCTCATTGATGTGCAAGGCATGTGTGGCCTGCCCATTCTCAGCCACACCAGGAAACAGCTACACAGAGGCTCATTGTAGCAGGCAAAGGAAATCACTTCATTTGAAACTGGATGAAAAACATTCTCTCACATTGAGCACTGTGGCCATTGCTTTTCTTTTTCCACCGGGGGAAAACATTTGCGTCACTTTGAACTTAAACTGCTAAGATAAGTTGCAAACATCTTTAAAAATGTATTAAATTATGAACGTAAATAAAATAAAAACATTATGTGTACATAAGGTACCCCAGAGTTTTTGAATATAGCAGCGATACAGAGCCTTATTTGCATTTATGTAAACAAGCAAACCAATTAAAAATTAATCATCCTATCAAGAAATTCATAAACCATATTTCTATACTGAGAGGAAATAAAAAGCTAATCTAATTTATGGTACATGAAATTGCAGTATCATTTTTCAAGTATTTAACTCCTCTACAATAAGGCATGTCTAGAAATTCAGCGCTAACTCAGCAGTATCTCTACAGGCTAATGCAAACTCATTTTAGCACCTTGGACAGCAACTGTAATGTCCACAGTAAAAGACGATCTGATTGTAATGAATAAATGAATGAATGATCAAACATCTCAGGAGTCACAGATCGGACACTATATCGAGCAAGTCGGTGTGTCATGATACACACAGAAAATTCAGTCAAGCAAAGATTATCAAATAATTTTCTGCTCCATTTCTTCTTCATCGACAATGCTTCATGGCACAGAAAGTAGGCAAACACAATCAACTACCACACATACTGAGCCCCCCCCCCACACACACACACTGCCTTGTGCCATTAAAGGAGATCAGCCGTGCTGCAAAATACTGCTCAATCCACACCCAACACTGAATGCATAAGAAACTCAGCATTTTTGCCAATTTACTTCAAGCTGAAACGACCTGATTTTAGAGCCACAAATATATGTGGTAAATAATATTCTCCTCAACACCAGAGTATCCTTTTACTTTTTCCGTTTAATGCAATGGACAAATAATTCTATTTTACATAAAGAGTCTTAAAATACAGCACTTATAAAAATTTGATTAGCAGAAAGCAGAGATAAAATTCTTCAAGTGCAAAGGCACTTCTGGAACAAGGAATTTGTGTTGCACTCACCATCCAACATGTTCTACAGGAATGTCATTTCAACAACCCTGTCGTCTGAGAGAAAATATATTTCATATTACAAAAAAGCATGGAGCTGTAAGCTATACATATTCTTGCGACAACTGCTACAGTCTTTATGTTCAAGTAAAATAAATAATTTAAACCTTAGAGAAAATAATATATCATCTTTAAATTGCGGGTATGTATACAGCCTCTAAAAGAAGATGGAAGGCTTAGGTCTGTGGTGGTGTTATTATTGTCTCTTGTGGTTGAATACACAGATGATACAAGTTTACAGGGACTAAATCTTACAACTGACTCATCGTAGTTTGTTTCTCCAGAACTTCGAGGTAGTCCGGCTCAGTTTTAAGCTTGCTGGATAGCAAAGGATGCTCGTTTTTGGACTGTGCAGCATATTTTCTGGGGGTCCCGTAGAGAACGGTTTTGTTTAATCGATCCTGGTTGAGTCGCCGGGTGGTTTCGTAGGGGGGGATGAAGGATTTTTTGGGTAAAGTGCAAAAGTTATAGCTTAGTGGCCCAGACTGGGGCAGATCTTTCGCTCTCTCCACGATGTTCTGGTAAAGCAGTTCCGGCTCGCGGTTGGCGCCCGGCTGCTTGTCAATGAACTCCACTGTGCTTATGGTGAAAGCTGGGCTTCGATCAAGCTCCTCCTTCTTGGGGTCAAGAGCGCTGAAGCTCAGTTCCTTCAGGTTCCGATAGTAGGCCACCTGCTCGTTCTCCTTCTGCATGTAGATGGGATTCTGACACATCTGACCCACGGGTGGAGGGATGTAGTTATACACGTGGTTGTCGCTTTTGTCCGCGTTGGCGTCCGCGTTGTACGAGCCGTACTGTACTTGAAAGGAGTTCAAGTCCAAATGGTTATTGGTGCCCGAGGGAACGTTCTCCACTCCCTTGCGACGTTTGAGGACGAACACGAACAATCCTGCCCCGAAGCACACGGACAGAATGAACACAACGAGCAGGCCTAGGATGAGAACGGACAAGGGCACCTCTGGAGGCATTTCGGACATTCTGTCTGTAGGGGTTACAGCAGAAGAAGGGGTCACCTCGGTGCTCGAACTCACGACAGTGGGGGGTTTAGTCACAGGAACCTCATCAGTCTCAGGGCAGATGGCATCGTTTCGGAGGGAGCGCAAGAGCCGACCTGCATGCTTGGATGGTGAGTCACACGTAATCTCATTCACCACCACGCTGGTGCTGGACAGCTCCATCCAGTTCTTAAGCTCCACAATGTCGCAGGTGCAGTCCCACGGATTCTCTTGGAGGTCAATCTGAATGAAGGCAGAGAGCTGGTCCAGCACACCGCGCACTGGGAGATGGGAAAAATGATTGTTTCTGAGATTAAGCCTTGTCAGCATTGTACCTCCAAACACATTGTCGGGAAGGGATCTCAGCAGGTTATTATTAAGAAACAATAGCTGCAGATTGTTCAGCGAGTTGAAGGTGTGGGGTAAAATCTCTTTAATGATGTTGTATTCCAGGTAGAGATATTGCAAGCTCTGCAGCCCAGAGAATAGAGACTGCGACAGGCTTTCGATGTAGTTGCCATTCAGATAGAGCCTCCTTAAACTTGTGAGATTTTCAAAGGCTCCGTCCTGAATGATTGCTATTCTGTTATTCCCTAAGTGCAGGAGCTCAAGGGAGCTGTACTCTGTCAGATCCGTTCTGTATATGGTCTGCAAATAGTTGCCGGTTAAATGCAGCTTCTTTGGATAGGACGGTTTGGGTTGAAGTTCAGAAATGTTCTGAAGCTTCCTCTCCTGACAATTAATGTTTAATCCACTTTCGGGATTTTGCGACGTGCACACGCAAATGCCCGGGCAGGTAATCGGAACCGGCGAGCGTGTCTGGTACACCATGATAGGCCCAAATACGTGTTTATCTCTGCTGGACGTGACACGTGGAGTGGGGCGGTATCTCATTTTGGGGGGGCGGGAGGCCTTGGGGGCTCTCGTCGGGGTGACTCGAGGCCGCAGGGTTGGAGACGGACCCTGGTACTGTGAATCAGACGGCGGCTGCATGGCACGATGACTTGCGTCTCCAGGATTGCGCCTGGGGCAAAGGTCTTGCTTGATCAGCTGCGTGACGTCTTTACCGTGCAGTCTGAATGGCGTCTCACAAACAATATCCCCCACAAAGACTGAAATTGTATCCAGCCAGGCTTTCAGGGGTATCAGATCACAAGTGCAATTCCACGGGTTCTCTTCCAGCTGAATCTCCATTATTCCTCCTATATGCTCTAGAACGCCAGCAAACGGCAGCATCTTCAGTCGGTTTCCCCTTAAATCCAAATGCGTCAACATGACAAAGCGGAATATGTTGTTAGGTAGAGAGAGCAAAAGGTTGTCGTTGAGTATCAGGACTTTGAGTTTATTCAGTTTGTTGAAAGACCCAGTCTCTATGGCACTAATATAGTTATAATCAGCTTGCAAATACTCCAAACTCTCCAAACCAGAAAAAGTGTCCTCTCTTATGATCTCCAAGTTATTATTATTGAGATGCAGACGCTTCAAGTTTTTTAACCCATTGAATGCCCCCGTTTTGATCTCCTGCAAGCCATTATTACCCAAATGAAGAGACGTTACATTACCATAATTGAGGAATTCGTTCGGGCTTATCTTGGTAAGAAAGTTTCCATTCAGAAACAGTTGGCTGATTTTGTTTTGCGGAGGCTGGAAATGACTAACCGTGGTAAAACCCTTGTTTTCACAATTGATATTCAATGCGTTCTCCTTTTCCTCGCAGGAGCACCGGTTCTTGCAAATGTCTTTGGAAGTTTTGCGGCTGTCTGTCTTTGAAGGGAAACTGGTGACTGTTAAAACGCTCAGCAAGAGAATGTTGTTCAGCATTTTTACAGCAATAATGCCTAAAGCCACAGCATTAATGTGCAAATCTCAAAACAGGCATGCACAGCCCCAAAGAAGATTTCAAAAGGCGCACAGAAGCGCACAGCTCTCCATTGACCCTCCTTAAATCCCAAAAGGCGGAATAGAGAAGACATCCATCACCGAGCACACTGTGACTGCTGCTGGACCGAACGCATCATCGTCCCTCGCAGTGATAGTGAAATCCCGGACTAATGAGCAAGCATTCATGCAGCAGTTTAAAGCGCATCCGAGGCACAACAGTTCTGAGTCTCGGAGCTTACACTGTCCCCTTTCACCTGCAGCGCGAGAGATATTCACACGAAAACAACTTCACGCCTGCGATCCTGCATGGCGACAGTCAACTTGACGGTGCGTGATGCGCGGGATAACTGAGCGCTACGCGAGCGAGCTTCAGAGTGAGAGAGATGGACTCCGCGCTTGCTCACTCACTCCCACCAGGAGCGCGCGCGCCTGTGTGTGTGTGTGTGTGTGTGTGTTCTGGATGAAAGAGTGTGTGAGCTCTGCGTGGAATTCCGACGTCACCGCTCTTGAGTGAGTAGATGGTTTCCTTTCCTACTCAATAACGTTATTTTAATGACAGGTTATTATCATTTGCATGCTTCCATTTAGAATCAGGATCAGAATCAGAATCGGTCCCCTTTCCTGCGATATCATTTTAATTAAGTATTGCATTTTCAGTTTTTGATGATGTTCAAGATGAAATTGATTACCTTTTTGTTTTATTTTTCTGTGACATTGTATTGCATTTTACGTTTTCTTTATTTTAATTAATTATTGCATTTATTTAAAATATTTATGAACTATTGCTGCGCATGTTCTAACGCGTCTTTTCAATTTGTTTGATGCTAGTTTTTTAAAGATAGCATATTTATGTATGCCTTTTTGTTTAATTTACTAATGGTAGTGTGACCTTTATATCTTCTATTTAGTCCCTTATTTGTATTATTATTATTATTATAAGAAGAGAAAGAAGAATAAATCAAATAAAAACAGCAGTTGCCTGTTTATGTTTGCTTTTTTTATAGTTCATAATTGATTTAACATTAATTTGTATCGCAATAAGATTAAAATGAGAGTAAAGAAACAATAAAAAATTATCTATGTGTAGTTTCTGTAATTAAAGTAACTCTGGCATTGACAAAAGCAGATGCTCTGATCATAATACGCCACTAGGAGGCGCAAGTAGCTCCAAAATATATATAAAAATATATGTTTAGGTGTCAATGCATTTTTGAAATGATGCAAAACATGTCTTAATGTCAGAAACAGACAAGAAATGCAGCAGCACTGTTGTGAGCGTGTACTGACGCACATACACCGCCACAAACATTTGCAGAATTAATGATAGCATAATCTCCGTTTAAAGAAAAATATATATCTTCAGATTGAATTGGTATTCATTTTGCTTATCCATTCCTCTTGTTTATTTACTGACTACTGCTTGCCAAAGTGAAATCTGAGGCTTAATATATGAGTCATATTGTAATATTAAGAACCATCTTAAATTGCAATTACAAAACACCTTCAAGGCATCAGGTAATCTATCATAAATTATTGATTTATTTGCTGCACACTGGCAATAACAATCATGATAGATAGCCAAGAAAAAAGAGGACAATATGCCAAAGGCACTAAGGCCAAAGGAGAGTGTTACAGCACCATCCGTTTTTCCGAAATTAGAAAAACAACAACAACATATACTTGCTACCATTTTATTGTAGTTTGAATTATAATGTTACACTGATATTCTTGTTTGCTATTAATGTAGTAGGGTAGTTAATATCATCTTTTAAGCATAAGTATATTTCTTTAATTTGTAGTGGGTAAACATGGAAATAATTCATCAAAATGTGGGAAACAAAATAATAATAATAACTATTAATTATTTATTTATTTATATTTTAGTTCACATTTGTTCACATATACTGAAACAAATGTGTTACACAACTCCTGATCTAAATGAATATGATTAAATCAATCGTCTGTCAGGAAGACACAAGAGCAGTACTTTAAATAATAACTTATTCATCTATCTTTGCATCACAGTTATTTGTATCATCATCAGTCAGATATCTGAGAAGGTAAAGGAGCAAAACTATTCACATCTGTTCTCAATCATTTGTTAAAACCTTAATATTATTAATATTAATAAGGTCATCATTGATGAGGTATCTAATGAAGGCCACGTCAGATGGATAAACTCTCTAACATCTGCTAGGAGAATGTTGAAAGTGATTTCCAGTAACCTCAAAGACAGACACAGCACCATCTGCACATGAAAGCCAAAACTCGATCTGTGTATCTGATGCATTCATTGTAAACATCAGATGCAGAATGACTCATTTGTTTTACGTCATCTAAATCTGTTTTCATATCTTCTGACTGCATGGCATTGTTTGACGTTTATATGCATATGAGCATATGATGAAACACTCTGAAAATAGACATGTTCTTTCAGTTAAGTGCTTTAGCAATATGGATTTGTAATTATTCTATAACAATCTGCCCACTTTGTGATATTGTATTATTGTGACAGTGAGCTTTTATTTGGAGTCATATATAATTATCACTTCACACTAATATGTGATGAAAAAGATGTGAAACAATGTGCACGACAAGTAAATGCATATTGCATTAGTGTGTTATGTATATACATACAAGTTAAAGGAACTGAATATGCATATCATTTATATATAAATTCTTTCAGGAATGAAACACCACTACCACCATGTGTTGTGGCTTTGTTTGACATTACTATTGTTACGGGGCTGATGAGACGTGAGACGTGCGGATCCATATGCAAAGCTTTATTATTAAACATGGTCAGAAACAGGCAGGGTCAGACAGTGGCAAACAGGTATGGCAAGGGCAAGACAGAGCAATCCGTGGAACAAGCGTGGGTCAACGATCAGCGAACAGTATCCAAAGGGGCAAGGCAGAGAGATAATCCAGAGACGAGAGCAATAATCCAAACAGGGAGCGAACAGAGTCCAAACGGCAGAGGCAAAGGGTAAATCCAAGAAACAAGAGCAGGGTCAAACACGGCAGGAAAACAAGGCAAGACTAAGGCTAAGACAATGACTATGGCTCTGTAAAGTTGCTATCGCTAGAAAAGTGATAAACGCTAACAATACTCGGCCCTGAGCTAGAGCAAGTCCCAGGTTAAATAGTGTGTGTGATGGGGTGATCAGTGAATTCAGCTGTGTGATCAGTGTAATCAGCTGCGTGTCGTCAGTGCAATGGATTGTGGGTATTGCAGTCCAGAGAAGTGTGGTGTGAGAGTCAATGTGGTGAGTGAGATCTGGTGGTGATTGTCCGGAAGAGCATGGACCAGATTCGTGACAACTATTACAAGCATAACTAACCTTAAAAATGTAAGCTTTCCAATTCTAACTTGTTGAATATGGAGCTGTTATATAAAAAAAAAAATATATATATATATCATACTGCCTCCTTGGTACTGCGATAACAGCACAACAGGACAGGAACATTTACAAAAAATAAATAAATAAAATAAAAATAATAAAACATTTACATTTATTAATCCCTAATTAAGCTTAATATTTAACATTTTAGAATAGTTTTGAGTATGCTTTCAACAAATGTTATATGTAGTAAGTGTATTTTTTTTATTTATTTAGCTATTTTTATTTCATATGGGGGTATACTTTCATATGTGTTATAACTAAGATGTGTGTGATGAAATGCACTCTGCTCAGAGTCTAATATTATACCGTATTACTTCTTGTAGCAACATCAAAGTCATGGGTTTGATTCCCACAGAATGTTCCTTGAATTAAATTTAAGTCACTTTGGATAAAATAATTTGTTCACCATCTTCAGCAGTGTGGCAGATCTGCCAAGACCTAACACATTAACATTGTCATGCACACTACCATGCTAAACTCTCAGAGAGAGAAAATAACTTCTATGTTTTTATGGTCTCTGATGAGCATTGTTCTGTCCTGCATTTCCCAAAAGCACTGAACACCCAAGCTGATCAGAAGAGATGGCAATGGTTTCTTATGATGTCCTGAAAAGCAACTTTTATTTTGACACAACATCAGTACTGATATTTCAATACTTCCATAGATATGTATAGGTGTAAGTTGATATTATTGCCTGCCTGTTGGATTTACTTATTAAAATACCTTTTGTTTGATCTTCTTCGTCTTCCTGAAGTTGTGCCTTATCAGCCTGTGACAGAAGAACGGACCAATACAGTTTTTTTGCAGCATTTTGTTTCCTATTTTTTTTTTCCCACGCCCTGTCATCATGGATAATCCCAATGTTGCCCTGCTATGCCTGGAGCAGAGAGACCGCTCCCTAGAGACTCACACCAGGGATTTTTTGGAATTGGCACTATCCAGACTGCTCGCTTTGTGTGTTCTACATCTCTAGCCTCAGCGAGTGGTCTAAGGCACGCCTCCCCGGGAGCGGTCCTCGGAACAACTTTGCCGCATGTGTGGAGAATAATGAACTGTACTTTTCCATCTGTCCCGCTGATGAGGACATCTCCAGCCCCACTCCCAAACCAGTGACCAGCCAGCCGTCATCCAGCTGCACGGAGATTTCGCTGGAGCCCACTCCAGACGGAGAGCCAGAGCCTGCCGTAACACATGAGCCAGATCCGAGACCCACGACCGAGTTAATCGTCACCCCGGAGCCTGAGCCTCAGGAGTGGTCTGACCAACTGCGTGAGCCGGCTACATCGTCCGTCCCCGAGGGAGTTTTAGTGGAGATCGAGGGCTTGGAAGGAAGCCCCGTCCACACTCCCGCTGCTGAGGGTGAGCTGCAACTGGCCACTGGAAAATATACTGAGGAACTTCAGGACCTCTTCGAAAGGGATCTTATAGACTGGTTTGGGGAGGTATTACCCAGCCCTGAATCTCCTGTGTCTCCGCTGGTTCCGTCCAGCCCTGAATCTCCTGCGTCTCCGCTAGTTCCGTCCAGCTGAAGTCTTCCTGTGTTCCCTCCCAGCCTCCCTCTCCCGCCTCCTCTTAAACTAGTCAGTTCCTCAGCCCAAGTCCCGCTGGTGCCTGTCAGCCCCTCAGCTCACCCTCAGTCTGCGCCAGCTGGGCGCTGTGATCCATGGCCTTGGGACTTCCAGCCTCCATGCTCTGCCAAGGTGTGAGGATCCCCTGTCTCCACCTCCAGCCTCCGAGCCCTGGACTCCATCTCGATCCTCCGAACCATCGGCTCCACCTTGGCTCATAGCTCCCTCGTCTCCACCGTGGCCCGTCCTCCCACCAGCTCCACAGGGTTCCCTCGTCCCTCCGGCTCCGCCTTGGTCAGTCCTCGACCATCCGCCGCCTTGGGACTCCACTCCTCTGGCTACGCCTCGTCACTCCGCCCCTCCGGTTCTGTCAGGCTCCTCCTTCCCTTCAGCTCCACCTTCGTCCTCCATCACTCCGGCTCTGCAGCGGCATTCCGGATCCCCACCTCCGCCTCAGTCTCCTGAGCCCTCCGGACCCTCAATGTCACCCTGGCTCTCCGTCTATTCGGCTCCATCCTGGGCTCCCCTTCCATGGGCTCCATCTCCGTCAGTCATCCCCAGGGTGTCTTCAAGGCCTTCTCCACCCTGGCTCCTCCCTCCCTCGACTCCGCCCTGGGGCCTCATCCTGGCTGGTCTCTGGATTTTCATCTGGCTCCTCCTGCTCCTGGCTTCCCCTTGGCTCCTCCCACCCTCCACTCCTCCATGGACTTATTTTTTGGACTCTTTTTATTTCAGCCCCCCTCTTGCTCCACGTCCTCCTCCAGAGCCCCCACCCTCCCTCCTCAGTTTGAAAATTACGGTGCAGGGTCGCGCCTTTCCAGGAGGGGGCGAACTGTTATATGTCTGGCTTTCTGTTTCCACTGTGACCTAGTTTTCCCCCATTCTGTTTAATCAGTCATTCAGTTCACCTGTTGTTTTAATTATCTCATTAGTCTCCTTTGTTTGGTTCATGCTTTATAAGTCCTCAGTTCTCCCTTAGTCTTCGTCCGTTCTCGTCTATGTAAGTTGTTATTATTGCCTACCTGTTGGATTTAATTATTAAAATACCTTTTGTTTGATCTTCTTCATTTTCCTGAAGTTGTGCCTCATCAGCCTGTGACAGTAAGTATCAGAAATGACAAATAAAACTGTATTTGCTCTTTTTTTTTCATGTATATTTTTTTTGTGTAATATTTTCATTTTCTCAAACTGAGAATAAACTGTAATTACAACTTTTCTAATATGTGACCCTGGAGCACAAGTCGCTGGGGTATATTTGTAGCAATAGCCAAAAATACATTTTATGAATGTAAATTATTGATTTTCCGGTAACACTTTACGATAAGGGTACATGAATAATCATGTACTAATGATTATTAAAGGAGTTAACTAATTATGAACTAACAAAGAGCTATCCTTAACTACGACTGGAGTCATACAGATTAATGCATGAATAACGGCAGCCTTGACTACATGTTAGTACATGTTTGATGCATTAATTAACAATTATGGGTAAACTAAATCAAACAGCTTCTTTAAGAAGGAATACGAAATACTGTTAAATGACTTGTTAAAGGTGATTTTGACATGACTTTACTTGAGAGGGCCCAATATCACTAACTCATTATTAACTACCCATGAACTAACATCCACTAATGACTTGTTCAAGATTCAAGATTCAAGAGTTTTTATTTGTCACATACACAATTATACAGGGTATAACCAGCAGTGAAATGTAGGTCAGGTCCGCTCCAAGGACAGTGCAATTATATAGAATACAAATATTAAGAAGGAGAAGTACAAAACATAAAATAAGATAAGATAAAAAATATAAATATAAATGTGCAGGTCAGTATGTTGTTGACTTAAATAGTAATAAGAGGAATGTGCAAAAATAATGTGCAAAAAGTTGTACAGGGTATTTGAATAGCTTATTGATATGGTGATATTTACATGGAGTCAAGTGATGTTATGACACAGAATTAGAGTTTAGGAGTCTGATGGCCTGGGGGAAGAAGCTCCTCCTAAGTCTCAGTTTTTGCCATCAGGCAACGGAAGCGCTTACCAGATGTAAGCAAAGTGAATAGAAGGTTACCAGGGTGATTTGGGTCCTTGAAGATTTTAACAGCTCTGTTTTTGCAGCGTTTGAGGTAGATGTCCTGCAGAGAGGGGAGCGCAGACCTTGAGATGCGCTCAGCTAAGCGCACAACTCTCTGTAGTGCTTTGCAGTCCTGATTGGAGCTGTTTCCATACCACACTGAGATGGTATGTTCTTTGTTAAAGGTGATTTTGACATGACTTTACTTGAGAGGGCCCAATCATAATGAATTCACTGTTAACTACTTACTGAACTCAGCTCATGATTTATGTTATACTTTCTATCAAACACACATGTACTAACAGTGAGTATTGAGCCCAGTTAAGAGATGCTGTCTGGATTTTCAAGAAGTCAGAGAGCGGAGGTACAGGATCATCACGGCTGTGTCTGGATGGCCAGTGAACTCTCTCCAGTTTGAGTATTTCTTTAGGAATCATACTACAAATGTTCTTTGTGGGTTTTGGGTTTTAATTGTTTATTAATCTGTGTATGTCACAATAGGGTGAGTTTAAAGGGAAAGAGAAGAACATAAAACAGACAAGATCAGTCATTACAGTATTTAGTAATTCCTACTCTTGTTGGGGTGGATCAACTAATCCATTACCACCCAATAATGTTTATGACAAAGCTGAAGATGTCAAATACTCAAATTATGACAGTATTAAATTATTTAAATTAATTTCAAAGTCAGAGTATTTCTTATTCCTTCTTAAAGAAGCTGTTTGATTTAGTTTACCCATAAATGTTAATTAATGCATTAACTATCAAACATGTACTAACATGTAGTTAAGGCTGCCGTTATTCATGCATGTATCCATATGACTCCAGTCGTAGTTAAGGATAGTTTATAATAAGTTAACTCCTTTAATAATAGTTGTATCTCAGTCAAATATTGTCCTAACAAACCACCCATCAATGGAAAGCTCATTTATTCAGCTTTCAGGCGATGTATACATCTCAATTTCGAAAAATTGACCCTTATGACTGGTTTTGTGGTCCAGTGTCACATATTATTTTGTTTTTGCTTTTCAAAATCTTTACTTTGTCCCTAATTAAGCTTAATATTTAACATTTTAGAATAGTTTTGAGTATGCTTTCAACAAATGTTATATGTAGTAAGTGTATTTTTTAATTTATTTAGCTATTTTTATTTCATATGGGGGCATACTTATGTGTTATAACTAAGATGTGTGTGATGAAATGCACTCTGTTCAGAGTCTAATATTATACCGTATTACTTCTTGTAGCAACATCAAAGTCATGGGTTTGATTCCCACAGAATGTTCCTTGAATTAAATTTAAGTCACTTTGGATAAAATAATTTGTTCACCATCTTCAGCAGTGTGGCAGATCTGCCAAGACCTAACACATTAACATTGTCATGCACACTACCATGCTAAACTCTCAGAGAGAGAAAATAACTTCTATGTTTTTATGGTCTCTGATGAGCATTGTTCTGTCCTGCATTTCCCAAAAGCACTGAACACCCAAGCTGATCAGAAGAGATGGCAATGGTTTCTTATGATGTCCTGAAAAGCAACTTTTAATTTGAGTATCAATATTTTGACACAACATCAGTACTGATATTTCAATACTTCCATAGATATGTATAGGTAGATGCATAGGCGTAATTTACGGGTGGGACATGTCCCCACCACTTTTTACCAGGCTCGATATTGTCCCCACCACTTTTAAAAAGTAACTGAAAAATAGATTGCGTAAGGTATATATTAAAGGAGAAGCACCATCTACAAATTGTCACTCTTCATAATCTAATTCATTCATTTAACACATTTTTCCGCCGGTCAGAAGCTTTTCAACGTCCTCAAAGATGAATATTAAGTCTCGTTGTGAAACTATCGCGAGATACGCGATATGCGTCATGGGATATGTAGTTTCCTTTCCCTATAATTAGACTACAGATCCTGTACCTTTCTTTTTACGATGTTCGTATTGTTTGGATACTGTTTCAAGGTTGAAATATTTTATTTGAGATTTTTGAGAAGATTAATTGGACAATATCTCTGGTCCACAAGTCAAATCATCACTCACTGTAGTCATCAAGTGATCAAGTGATGACTAGAAGGTGGACGACGGTTCTTCTTCAACTACGCGGTGGGTGGTGATGGCGCAGTGGATAAGACACATGCCTTTGGTGTGAGAGACCCAGGTTCGAATCCACTGTGAGACACCAATGTGTCCCTGAGCAAGACACTTAACCCCTAGTTGCTCCAGAGGCGTGCGACCTCTGACATATATAGCAATTGTAAGTCGCTTTGGATAAAAGCGTCAGCTAAATGAATAAATGTAAATGTAAATGTAACTACGCAGCGAGGTGAGTTCACTTGAGGCATTGTTAAAAAGTCACAAGTCACGGTTATTATTACAAGTCATGATTAAGTGTTATATGAAAAATTAAGTTATGTAAGAAGTAAATAATTCATTTTGGGATCTAAATGTTTACATTTGCAATCATAAGCAATATATTGGTATTTGTCCATCATTGAAGGCTGAATAATAGTTAAAGCACTTTTAGGCAACAGGACAATTCTATGTTATGACTGGGATTTTCACAATTAAAACAAAAAGTATACAAGTCTTTAGTTCATAGTCCTTTAATTCAGTTTTGTATTAAATCACAGCGTGCTCCAATGGCCACCAGAAAACATGATTAGCGACAGTATGTCTATATACTAAAAAGCTTCTTATATCACTTCCACACTTTCATTTGGACATTTTGTTGATGTTTTAACATTTATGCTATAGGTAGCAACATTTACCGTTAACTAGCCTTTACATGTGGGGTGGGGGAGGAAAAAATAGAGCTTTTATAAAAACGTCATAAAAAAAAAGATTCGTTAAAACAATTTCATTTATTTAATTATTTAATTAATAAAGGTAGTTTAACCATTTTAAACACAAATTAACTCTCACTCATGTTTTACACAAGGTTTTGCGTAGTTCAGGATTGGTTAAATTATTTGATTGGATGAGGAAAATTTTGTGGGCTTGTCTTGACTCTTGACGTAATGTTGATTCTTCCATGTTCAGCGCGTGCATCGATCACACCTGCTTTTAGCAAGTTGTCCGGCTGGTATTAAGAGAAAATATGCAAGTAATTCAAAGTAGAATGAATCATAATACACACACACACACACACACAATTGTGCAATTAATGAATACGCTGCAGCTGAGCTGACCATGAAATGGTAAGTTCACCATATTTATCTTGCGTATTTTGATTGATATTAGCTACCCTGGATGTGTTGTGATAAGCAAAACGTAACATTCACATTGTGAATGTTACGTTTTGCTTATTCGGATGTTTATAGACATATTTGTGAATGTGATGCATGTGTACATCAAAGTGAAAATTAAGTGCATTTCCAACTCTGAATTCAGTCCCTAAGTAAATTTGGTTATTAAATAAACAAATAGCAAAACGAGTTGTGCGGTGTCCCCACCACTTTTCAAAGCAAAGTTACGCCGCTGGGTAGATGCCACATTCGAACGCTCCAGACATGTCGACAAGACAAATCCACCATATTGGAATAGTCAATGTGCCATCACTCACAATATAAATCAATGAGTTTAGAAAAATCATCAGATGAAGAATATTGCAGATATAGACATTCATAAATGTGCTAGCTTACGTATAGCGGCCCATGGAAACAGCCATTAATAAGGCATCTACCTATGCATATCTATGGATACTTCAGTGTAAATCCACCCATTCGTAGTTGTTGTTCGGGAAAAGCACCCTGTTGAAGAAAATAAAAATAAAAAACACAGCATGTGCTGGTTAGGTATGTTTTAAAGCATGGCAGCTAGTTTGAGCTGGATTAAACCAGTCCTGAGCTGGTTATAGGCTGGTTATGAGCTGGTTTAAGCTGGTCATGTGCTGGTCCTAAGCAACTACTGTAGCTCCTGCTCAGGACCAGCTTAAACCAGCTCATGACCAACCAAGGACTCCCTCAAACCAGCTGCCATGTTAGGGTAGCAGTGCATGATTAAGTAATCAGTGTGGGTCAGAGCCTCCTCTATAGATGAAAATAATCAGTATATGATTATTGGTTGGGCTTTTTGCAATGTGTATGCAGGGTGCTTTGAATTTGTTATAAAACATTTCTGGGCTAAATCAGCTCAAGTGGTCAACAAGACACCAAAAACTGGAACTGTCCCCAGGAAATGGAGAAACCTGGCCACCTTAAATCGTAAACACATTGATTTGTAGCACACGTAGTTTTACCATTTATTGCTCTCTAGTTATTTGCCTATAGCATGAATTGAAAGTCTCACACATGCAGTCACAGTCTCACAGGCAATAGCTTGCTTCCACATTGAAAAATAAGGTGAATAAAAGTAATATAATTTCAGTAGTGCGTTAAGAATGTATATCACTGTGTGATATTGCTGTAATAAATGGGACAATATGCTTCTAAATAAAACTCCACAGCACAGTGCTGTTTTATTCAGTTAATCAACATCTATTTCCCCAAAAACACATCTGATGAGTGAACTATCTCTGTCGTTCTCTTTACACAGATAAAGGCCATAACTCTTGAATTTGGTCCAGGACAAGCTCATTCTCTGCTTTTATGAACACATCACAGGGGAACAGCTACATTTCAGTGCTAGATACTGATTCCTCTCTCCCTCATGCTGAAACAATGCCGTGCTGACCTATAACTTGTGGGTCCCTCCACTTGATGAATTGTGTCATCCCAGTCCACAGAAGTGCTGACCCGAACGCAAGCTGCTCTCAATGATTTCCTGTAGTTGGCCGAACACAGTGAGTGATGAATGAACATCTCTGATCCATCAATCCCAGGGCCTGGAGTCAGGAGCCCCCGCTCTTTTCGAAGAAGTATAATTCCACTTCCTTCGCCTCTGTTTTTGGCCGGATCCCTGTGAGCCAGTCGTCTTTGTCATTAAACAGGGTAGGAACTAAAAGATTTGATCTCCTAAAGGATTTGAGCCACTAAAAGTTTTTAAGTTTTACACTGGGAGAACCACTCTTATCTACTTTTAAATTGCTTTGATAAAACGTTTTATTCGGCCTATTCAGAATCTTTAAGAGACTCATGAGTCTAACATACTAGTTTGGAAGTTGTAATTAGATCATGTAGTAAGAATGATTTATTTATTTTTTCAAGAAGACTTTGAACAAGCATTTACACAAATACAAGTTTTCATTTTCTTCAGTGTGGCAAATGGCATCTGCATGGAGTGGTGCACCGAAGCCTTGACATCAGTTATGTGAAAGGCCCTTGAGAAGTTTACCATTACTGAATTACAAAGCAAATCTCACAAAGGAATTGGCTTACGTGCACATAAAAAAAAAGAATTATCGGCTTATGTGCACATAAAAAAAGAAAGAAAACTTTGAAGATAAGCCAATTCCTTTGTGAGATTTGCTTTTTAATTCAGTAATGGAAAAAAATCAAATAATTCTTACTGGTTTGGAAGTTGTAATTAGATCGTGTTGTATGTTTGCATAATGTTTATTTTGAAAAAAACAAATCACTGGAAAGGGGGTATTGTTACATTTTCTATTTCATGTTTCCCTGTTTTGTGTTATTTTGAAATGTAGTCCCTGTTCTCATGGTTCCTGTGATTTGCTATTGCCTTGTTATTTAGTCCCTAGGTGCCTTTCAAACAGAAGCATGCACATCTAAACTGCCTGATCCATAAGCTGTGTCCAATGAAGGACAGCTTTATTTGAGTTCCTTAATAGGCGACCTTTGTTTCATGTCCTTCATTCAGCCTGTATTGAAGGACACATCAGGTATATCCTTTGTGTCCTTCAGTTTCCCACAATCATTTGCACATATTCCATGTCGTGAAAAATAATTAGCTGAAAATGTATTGCTATTGAGCTTGAAAAAAATAAAATAAATAATAATAATAATAATGTTTCCTTTGTTGTTTTTTTTGTAAATTAATTGCATAATGCGTAATGTAAAACACTGGAGACCACAGATGGTTATATATTACAATTTTAATAGTATTTTCATGGCATGACTGCAGGGGCAGAAATATTTATGACAGAGCCATGCACACTCACTAGAGCGTCTTATTTTAGTGTTTAATGCTGAGAAGGATTCTAGCCTTGAAACCTCAGAAAGACTAGTATATGATGTATCCTTACTATAACACGATCTTGCATTTGAGAAGTAACCCCTGGTTTTCTGCCTGGATTTACTTTTAGAGTGTTTGTGTATTTAAATAAATGTGTCTACTACACTTGGGTCCAACTCTCAATTGTTTCTGAAAAGCCATGATTCAGATATATAATCTATTTAGTGCCAGTGTTATTATTTAAATACCATTCATTGATATTTTGAATCAAATTATATACTTATATTCTAAATTTTCATTTTAATTGTAGATTGTTTTAGCAATTTTCTAATTAATTATTTTTTTAATTATTTTAAATGTATTATTATTATTATTATTATTATAGTGCTTTACTGTTCACTATTTATTTATTCACTCATTTATTTATTTATGCCTCTTTCTTTCTATTTCTATCTTTCTATCTTCATATATATTTATAATGGGCCCTTTTCATATTTCTGAACTTTTCAGATGCGGAAGACATGGTTGGATAAACTTCAATACAGGTGAACATAAACTACAACATTACATTGTTACATTAATATTGTTATTTTTTATTATTATTTTGATATAGAAAACAAACAATAAATAAATAAATACATTCTGATTATTTTACATAAAAGTAGATCTTGACGAAATCCAGGAAGGGTTGCCATACAGCTTGGGCCATTGAAGCACATGGTTGTAGCACAATTCATAACTGTGATCTAACAAAGGAAAAGGGCAAATATCAACCATACATGCTGTTTGTATTGCTTGTCATTTTGATGAAGTAAACATCTGTTGAGTATTTTAACATATATATATTTTTTTAATTGGGTTGACTTAAAAACCCAAAATGACCACAAGACTCCCAAACATTGGCTGAGTAACACCTGACAAGGGTTAGGGTAGGTTTAGGGTTAGTAAAATAAGTTGACAAATACTTGCAACGTTTCTCATAGTCAGTAAGTTTTATGTTGTGATCTCATCAAAATAAAGTGTGAGAAGTTATTAAGCAGATAGTCTACTAATACGCTAATGACTGCTAGTTGACATGTAGTTGCAAAGTTACTTACTGTTAGTAGAATGTTAAAAGTGGACTATTGAAATAAAGTATTACCAATTTTATATTCATTCCATGTCTCATCCACCTTATTTGTTACAGTGAGAGTGGGTGCAGATATTTGTAAATTCAATATGTGAAGTGGTGTCATCCACTTACAGTTATTTTAGCGCTACAAAAACAGTCCGATATGCTACCTGATATTGGAAATGTAGTTTGGTTGCAAAACCTGTTGCTTAAGTGGATAAATAGGCAGCCTATTTTCTGACAAACTTTATGTCTGCTCTTCATCTGCAGTTTCTATGGAATTTCTACATAATTTCCTTCTTAATCAAAACATATTTGCTTCTGCTGTAATTCTTTAATTAACATACCCGCCATATATATATATATATATATATATATATATATATATATATATATATATATATCTTTACGCTTGCCTGGCGCTTTGCTCCATAGATTTCAGTGCATTTGGCAACACTGGTGTGAATCATGTGAATTGCCCTTAACCGCCAATCTCATTTAAATTAATAAAATAATAAAGTGGGAACCCTGTGTCTTTGTGTACCATTTTAAGAAGAGCATTCCATTGAAACAACTGGAGCCTGTGGATGGATTAGATGGATTAGATGCCTGTGTGATTGAGAAGGTTGTTAAGTGGTTAAAATATCCTCCTCAATCACATGGGCCACCAGATACCAACTGCTTTATTCTCAGAGGCTCCTGGTTTTCGATCTCTCATCGTTTACATGCTGAATAAGGCGGCAAATAAAGTGTAGTGAGCTTCAACCTATTTTACACAACCCCGCTCCAGGTAAGTGGAAATGTAACGAAGATAGAGCGTTCGTTACATGAGGAATATAAAGAAAATGGAAAAAAATGGCATGCTCGTTAGTGCCGTGCTTTATGGAATGTGAAATTACAGCACAGAGCGGTATATAGTGTACTTCACAGAGATGTCTAATTGAGGAACAACTAACGGGACTATATAAATGCAAGAGTCATTTTTATTAGAGGCCGTTCTCCTCTACTGGTAATGGGAGTGAGATATCATTGCCTCTTTCACAGCCGTTCCCTTTCAAAATGCTAACTATTTCATCTACTTAATCAGCCAATATTCTCTCTCAGCTTTGTGGCCAAACGAAGACTGAATCATCAGCTCTGTGCACAGCCTTTACAGCGGGTTTTTGAGGGGGTCTGAGAATGGTAAATCTCTCACCTTTCTACGTCTTTGGGTAATTGATTGTTGGAAGGGGCTGAGTGCCATTTTTATTACCTCTGAAATTGAAAGACTACTCTAAAACTATGGGCGAGTGCTGAACAGCAAACAGTGTGATAAAATACCCTGCTGGACAGACAATTAACTATTTGGGCAAGGGAAGCTGTATCTATTCCCTTCCGAATAGCTGTAAATACAAATATCTTGGCTGAGGAAGAAAAACTAATACAGAGCACACGTTAATCTAGTTGCCTGGACAGTATTACAGAACAGTTCGCTAGGAAATATACTTGAATTTATTAATGTTTGTTGGAAGTAAGAAACTTCTGAATTGTGTTATTTTAATTTCTTCATCAGCATTGATTGATTTTATATCTAGTCATCTACTGTTTTGGGTAGCTTTTATATCCACATTTTAAAAAAAGTGCTCTAAAGTGAAGGCTGGACAGAGCTTGTCTCGCAGATCATCAAATAAAATGTATATTTTGATGTTGTGTTGGCAAAGGTTGAGTGTAGAAGAAGAGATTCTGACAGCCCACATCTTGAGATTCGGCAGATGGTTGTCACACAGGAAAGCTGTCAGAAGGTCTGTATTTCAGCATCTATAAATGTTTTACATTTTTGCTGTTTTAAGAATAGAATTTGTTTTTCCAAACATTATTTTACTGTTTAAGTTGAACAGAAAATCATCTAAGGCTATCTAACTGCATTATCACCATGTGACAACATGCCCCACTTATTGGTGTAATACGGTGGTATTCTTCTTACTGAAAAATGTTACATTATTATTATTATTTATTTATTTATTTTTATTTTTTTGGAATGAGATGACACTTGGTAATTTTTGTCACATGGTAAAGGGTCAGAAAATAAAAAGTGACACTTGGTACTATCATGGTCAAACATGACTGACTGGGAAATACGAGGAAAAAAAATAGCTAAAAAAGGTATAATTATTGCAAAATATCATAAAAAACTAAGTTTAAATAATTAATAAAAAAAAAAAAAAAAAAAAAAAAAAAAAAGATTGATTTTCCTGAAGAAAAAAAAAAAAAAAAAAAAGAGGTACATTTCAAGGCTTCGGTCTTTAAACCTTGAAGGTACCAAGTGTGACCCACAAATGAAGAAGCCCAGAGGATTAATACTAAATACTAAAACTGACTAAAAATTGAGCTACCCTACAATATTCTTTGGAGGAAAACCTGTGATGATTTACCCTGGTCCCCCCTACAGCAAGCAGCTAATCTAAACGGCTGACTTTATGGTCAAGATATACGTTTTATCATTTGCATTTCTTCATTTGCCTGGGCACTTTATCCAAAGCAATTTACAGTGCATTTGGGATATTAATTTTATCTGTTCATGTATTCCCTGGAAATCAAACCCATGATCTTCATATTACTTACACTATTTACACAGTTGAGTTGCATACAGGAAATGTAGTTTGGAAATGTAGTTCATAAAGTACCATGCTACAATTAGCATATCAGGAGAAGATCTATTAACATAATTTGATAAGGTTTGTTCTCTCAAATATTAGAACTATATGTAGACCTTTGGACCTATCCATTTCACAAATAGTTCTTTATACTGAAACATTTTCTTTAGGTTTTTAAAATATTCTTTACACTAAAGGGAGAAATTGTCAGAAGGCCTCCTTTCTGAATCAATGATTCTTGGCCAAAACAAGCTTGCAGAAGACCAGACTTTTGTTGATAGTCAATTGCACACCTTCTGTACATCAATCAAGTCCAACAGACATGCACCACAGTAATCAGACAGTAATCTAATGTGCCTCTAGAACACTTGGTTTAGAGCACCATAACTGCTTAAAACCACCGGCCAGACTTCTTCCTCCTAAGTGGATTTCAATTGCAGTGCTTATGTAAGTGCTGCTTCATGACTCTCTAATCGGCCCCTGTGCATTTACTATTGAAAACAGGGAAAATGTCATCACTAATGCTGCTTAGAGCTCATAAACAAATTGAATTTCTTTCAGTATTTGATGCCTCAAAACATATTAATTTCAGCTGGGTTCAGCACATGACACGCACTGTCCATCAAGTTCAGAGACTATATTAATAACTACATAATATGCAGCTAATATATTATCACTCTTATGAGTGAATTTACAAGAACGTTATAGCATGAATATGTTTTCAGAAGTTCAGTATCTTTATACATTGAAAGTGATCTTTTATTTCATACCTCATTTTTCATCTAGGGCATTACATTCACACCAGAGGTCTGTAAGATCACCAGAGTGCGCATATTCTTCATTACAAATGAAAAGCATAATTTACTCCAGGCTTTATTTGAAGGGCAGTAAAGTGAGCAAGAAATTGAAAATGAGAGATATGCATTCAAGGTCAACGTCTGATCCCCAAGAGAAATTCATATCTGTGGAATTGACAATGCACTGGCTGTAGACTTAAGGCAAAATATATCTAATTCAGAAGTGTGTTTGTTTGCGGATGTCTAGAGATGTGTGTCTATTCCTGTGTGTTCACACCTGAACATATATGCTCATAGTTTTTCTTTTTTTTTTGTGGGGGGGGGGGGGGGGGGGGGGGGGGGGGGTTCCTGCATGATTGCCCCTGTACTCGTTCATTGGTTGGCCTTGAAATAGTAGGCAATTAGAGAGGCAAACCTCTTCATCCATTGCCCCCTGACAGGAGCTAAATCTTGTGTTTACCTGCACTCTGAGGTCTACTGGGAGAGGATGAGGTGGAGCCCAGAGACTGTTGGGTAGCTATAAAGAAATCGAAATTCCATTGCAGAGTTGCGACTGAAAACCCTTTGCGGTTTGTAAACAAACACCAAAACCTTTTCTGACTCCCAGTGCAACATACTGTACATGTTAAAATTCTCAAGACTACTTTAAAGTCATCTTACAGACCTCTCAGTGGGTTCTGGGAATAAACAAAGGGCACAGTAGATGGATCTAGATTGGACATTGCACTTTTTGAACTTTTTGCTATGCAAAAGTGTAGATGTTTCGCAAAAACATTTGTTTTATATATTTTGCTTTAGTGTGCTAAAACAAAATGTAAGTTAACCAGGCTGTTAATTCATGAAGTTGATACACTGCTGAGCATATGTACAAAAAACTGTTTTGATTCTCACATGCCTCATGACCGTTAAGTTACAGGTTTACAACCCCAATTCCAGAAAAGTTGGGACGTTTTGTAAAATCCAATAAAATCAAGGATCTCTGGTTTGTTACGTGTCTTTAACCTTCATTTAATTGACAAAGGTACAATTAAAATATCCCCAATGTTTTCACTGACCAACTTAAATGTATGTTGTAAATATCAACAATTTTTATTTTGTTGGCTACAACACACTCCACAAAAGTTGGGACAGAAGCATAATAAAAGTGAAAAGGTTATAGAAAACCCAAGTTAAACTATTTTGAAACAGTCCTTGGCTCACCATTTTGTGCCAAATTTCATGAGAGAAGTGTCAAATAAATAAAAAATCTCATTCCCTCAATGCACAATTGGTCTTTCACCAACTAACATACATAATTTTGTGAAAAGATTCAGGGAATCCAGAGAAATGTCAATACACGTGTACACTAGTCAACATTTGAAGTGGATCAAAACCTTTCAACAAAATAGTACTAAAACCTAAAGCCAAAATGTGTTCTTGTCTTAGGACAACTTTGATTAACTTTTTTGATCCACTTCAAATGTTGACTACTGTAGGACAAGGCAGGAAATCTCAGTTGAATATGTGTGACCTTTGAGCCCTCAGCTGGCATTTTTAAAAATAACCATGTACTTGGGAGTACTATGGAAAACTGTTGTCACTTAACACAAGTTGCAGCTTCATCAAGAAATGCATCTTGAATCTCTGTTACACAAGGATAAATCTATACATCAATTCTAGACACCAGTGAGTTATCTGGGCCAGAACTCATCTCATAGTCAAAAAGACAGTAGAAATGTGTACCGTGGTCAGATGAGTCCACATTTCAGCTTGTTTTTGGGGAAAACGGACATCAAATTGCCAGTCTCAAAGAAAGGGACCATCAAAACTTCAATCAGTGACAGGTGCAAAAGCAAACGTCACAGTATGGGGGGTGCATCAGTGTGAACATCATGGCTGATTTGAATATGTATAAAGGCACCATTGACATGGAGGCATTGGCATTGTACAGAGACATATACTGCCATCAAGATGATGTCTTTCATGGGAAGTCCATGGTCCAGGTTTCATTCTGCATTTTTCTGCAACAGCGTGGTTTCATAGACACTTGTGGATGTGACTGACTGGCCAGCAGTTCTGTCTCCTATTGAATCAGACATCAAACTATGGGCTGCTGAGCATTAAGTCTTGTATCAAGCAAGACTGGGCAAAAATTGTACTTGAAAAACTTAAAAAAATAGCATCCTTAATTCCCAGATGATTCAAATATGTAATTAAAAGGAAGTTTAATGTGACAAAGTGTTAAACAAGCCTCGGTCCCAACTTTTTTGGAGTGTGTTGCAGCAATCAAAATCAAAATGTGTTTATATTTACAAAATAAAATTAAGATTGCCAGTTAAAACATTGATTTTGTTTTCTTTGCACTTTAGTCAATTAAATAAAGGTTAAAGAGAATGACCAAATAACATATTCTTGATTTTATGACATTTCACACAACGTCCCAACTTTTCTGGAACTGGGTTTGTATATATGCTTTAAAATAAAGGAGTGCAAGGTTTTCCAACCAATCTCACACAGAAATGTAACTATTTCACAAGGTGGTGATTTCAGATGAGTTCATATAATGTGCATTGTGTGATATTTAGAAAAAAGTAAGCAAGAAGGTCTATAACCATCACTTGGTTGTAAGCAAAAATGTACAAATGAGATAGGAATGAGGTATGAATTCATAAGAATTAGCCACCAATTCACCAAAATGTAAAGCACTTTTGAATACTTTTGATATTCTGTTCGGGTTTAAGTAAATACTTGATGACCTGAAAAAGAAATAATACTTTTCTGCATCTACCCTAACACACATAAAAATATGTTTTACACCTGTATTACATTCAAAAACCTACATATAATCAATGAGACCAGGCTGCACAAGTTTTATTTTTCTTCTATTTGGAGCATGAACGAGCAGCCCAAACATTCTGCTTGATAACACATCTTGTGTTCCACAAAAGAAAGTAGTTTGTGATGATGGGTAAATAATGACCGAATTTTATTTCTTGTGTGTGTGAGTATACATCACTAGTTTTTCACAGAGCACATTTCACAGCATCGCAATTCAATGGCCACATGAAGGTAGCATTCATAAAAGGCAATCCAGCAGTAAGTGGAGACCCTGGCTCATGTTGTTTTGTTGTACTCGATAATAATGTAACCTCTCGAAAAGGTACCCGTCCTGGGCCTTAGCACATATTGATTTTCATCTCTGAGACCTTGTATCCTGCAAACTCTTGTGGTGAAACTAACGTAGTCCTGCAAGGAAACAGTATGAGGTTTGTTTTGCTTGTTTTCGGGACCCAAGAGAGTGTGAAACCAATTCATTATACCGCAAGACAACAAGCTGGTCAGCGAAACGCTTATTTGCAGAGTTATCGATGCACTGCGTATCTCTTTAGAGATGAGCAAAAAGAAGACTGCAAAACTTCCACTTCTACATGATCTGTGATATCTTAATTACAAATCTTAAATTCTTAAAATATGGAGCACATTAATGCGAAGGTTCAAAGATTAGGCTCCTTACTGATTTAAGCGATACAAATGAAATGTCAGTGGCGATGCAGATAAGAGCAGTAAAGCAGCGAAGGAGGTAGAAATAAAATTCTTGTTTGGATCTTTTGTCATACTTAAGCCAAATCCCAATATAACAGTACAACAGAGAATTTATATCAGACTATAGTGCTAAAATAAAAAATGCTATTAAATTAGGGAGAAATTGGTTGGGGGAGTGAATAACAAGCACTCTCTCCGCCCTCAATAACATGACTGAGGTGAAACCCTTGAGCAAGGCACCGAACCCCCAACTGCTCCCCAGGCACTGCAGCATTGGCTGGCCACTGCTCCGGGTGTATGTTCACTACTGTGTGTACACTTGGATGGGTTAAATGCAGAGCACAAATTCTGAGTATGGGTCAACATACTTGGCCACACACCACTTCCCTTTCCCCTTTCCCTATATGTAGACACAGTTTCATGTTGAGGACAATATATGTTGTCTGCTTTACTACCGTAGGGCTTTTTGTTATTGTAGCAAATTAGCTCAAAAGGGAAATATTTATAATTAATAATAACTGGTTATAATTAATCATGAATATTTAGATCTGATCTGAAATTTGTAGCAGAATCAATATTACAATGACTTAATCTGTTCGTCCACTGACAGTATAATTATTTATCAATTCTAGGAAAGATTATTTTCCTGGCCAAGAAAGAATAACTTTACTACTTCATACAGTACTAGCATTAACTTAGCATGTAGCAAGATCAACAAGATTCAGTGACTCCGAATTGTGAGCAGCACACAGAGGCAATCAATTGTGAATATAATGAATTTAATAAATGAAACTACAGCTAACATACAACTAGACTAAGCAAAACACATATATACAGAATGAAGGAAAGTAAGGAAAGAGAGAGAGAAGAAACAAAGAATGGCAGTATTTAGCATCAATTAACCACAACCTAGTGAGAATCATCAGAGAATCAAACATCACCTTAACAAAGGGGCCCAAACTTAGACCCGCATCTAACTAGTTGGAAACGGTTACTTGCAATGGCTTTGTTGTTGAACAATAGTCCGGATGGGGTAGAAAACAGAGGTTCTTGATGAGTTCAGTAGGAGTGAGCTGGAGGCTTTCGTCGGGTTCTTCTGAAGATTGTAGAGTCCACAGCGAATTGACGAAGTTACTTGAGGATAAAAACTGCCAGAAGGTCCGACTCAAGGGTGTTGGAAAGTGTGTCTCAAAGGGAATGAGCAATGATGGGTTTGGGTTAGGGCCTTTTAACGCTCCCTGGTCACACCCATCTTTGGCAGATTGACCAATGTAGAGGTGTGAATTTTGAGCGGGAGAGGTTCCTTTGTCTCACTTGTGGCATTACAGATATTTTCTATACTGCCCCTTTGTTTATTTTTATTTTTTTCTATCACCGCCTTCCAAATGATATTATATCTGGATTGGAAGCAGCACTAATTAAGAGGAGGAGTCTATGTGTATATAGTGTGAGGTTTAGAGACCGGAAAGAGGTTGGTCTGACCAGTTACGTACTTTTTGGAGGCAGTCCTTGCGGGTGAATCCGTCGTTTTCGGAGTGTGCGGATTGTGGAGAGGAGGTGGTGCTACCTGTTTAGCCTGTTGCTAAAGGGCATTTCTCTTGGCCAGTGAATGCCTCTTTTTAACATCTGGGATTGAACGGGAGGTTCGAACCATACTCCTATCAAAGGAGCCAAGACCGGCTGCCGCCGCTAATATTCCCGAGTCACTCTTAGCCATCCGTGCTGCCAGCTTGGTCAGTGTTCCACTCACTAGTCACACATACACATTTCACTCATTTATGCATATTTGAAAAGTGTTATTTTGTTTTAGTTGGTTTTGCTCGATTAATTTCTTTTTTTTCTTTTTTTTTAATGGAATTGTAGTGCTTGGAGATAATAAAACCTGTCTAGAATATAAAAACGTTACCTCATTAAAACAAAGAAAATTACGTATTCTTCCTGTAGTTTGTATTTTGTTTTGTCTTCCTCTTGTTTGTATGTAGCGGATGGTTTGGTTGTCCGTTGCTATCCGGGATGAAATTAATATAAAAATGTGGCAGGTATAATATACTTGTCTGGAGCCCGAACAACAATAACTGATTGTGTTTTTTTGTTTGTTTGTTTCTTTTTTTTCTCCCTTTGAGGCTTTCGGTCTGAGTCGAATACAGACTGAGTGCAGCTATATTTGTCGATGAGACGTGGTCTTGCGGTTAGGACTCTGCGTCATCACGCGTGTGATGGGGGTTCGATTCCCGCTTCAGATGGGGTTTTTTTTTTTTTTTTTTTTTTGTGCGTTTAACCTTTGTTATATTTTGGGACAAGACGACCTCCGTTACACACTCAACACCTTATTTGCATGGTTTATGGTGGTCTGGAGGATTTGTTCAATATTAAGTCAAAGTATGGTACAAAGAGTATGGTGCAAGTTATGGTGACATAATATACTCCGTTAATCTGGGAATCAGAAGACAGTCATTTTGATACCTAATATGCAAGGGTTTGGAAAACTTTAAAGCAGTGAAGTGATACATTCATATGTCTAGATCCAAGTAATTGGAGCTTCACTACAGTACTACAGAGTTGTAACTAAGCTACTATAACCTAGGAGCATGAATACAAGACAGGCATACACTATATATGCCTGTCTTGGCATATATAGTGTATGCCTATATATTCTACATATATATTCCCTACATTTATACCCCCCCCCCCCCCCCGGATTCTCTTTGTCGCTCAAAGAGAAAGTTGACGACTGTCTCTGATAGCGTTGGAGGTGATATCTCCCTTTGAACCAGAGGTGGACGTTAGACATGCATCTGTAATTTGTAATTTACAACAAGGGAGGAGGGAAAGTTATGATTCCTAAAACCTGATCGAACATCTTGATTGCATTCAAATGCTACATTATACACTGCACTGTTTTTTGCTGTTACCTTTGGCTCTGTTGAGGGAGGGTTGTGATGTGTGATCGTCACACAGCAGCCTGGGACGCTGTGGTTTGCTTTAATTGACCACAGTGGCACTGGGCTACAGTCCCGACTGGAGCTACTGCTTATACCTCAATACCTTCCCGACTCTTTCCAAGCTGCCCAAACAGCTCAGGGACTGGATTATTTAATTTGGATTACAACAGAAAACACTTCACAATGAATAGGAGAAGCCTTAGTGCTCATTTGTTTGGGACTGTTGACACGACCTCTTTTATAAGTTTTACTCAAAGGCTTCTATTGATTTGTAGAGCTAAAGTAAACTCAAAACTTCAGTCACAGAAAACTTGACTGTTGAAGAAGAAAGAAAAAATAAAGTAGGGTGGGGACTTTTTTATTGGTTACTTATTAGATTTTGAGATGTGGGCAGTGGGCATCTCAAAAATGAATGCAAGCTTGCAGTTAATTGCAAGGTTTAAGTGGATTAAATTATTGGAAATGTCTGTTGTTTCCCATGGAAGATCGAGTAATGAAATTTTACTAAAAAGTGAAAAATAGAAAATAAATAAAATAAAATTATAAAGAAATAAATAAAACATTTATTTATTATAGTTTAACTATTTTGATTATTTTATGAAAATGCATTGCATTTTCTTTTTTTTATGTATTTTTTTTTATTTATCCTCTAGGAGTGTAATAATATATTGGCACACATTTTTACTGAGGACGTACCATTTAAATTGTGTAATTCCTTTGTCCACTGAGGACAGTCCATCTTACAGACCACTGATATAATCTAGCAGACAGAATACATCTTCCTTTCAGATGAGGCCACACTTCTTTCATTTCTCAGGTAACAAAGGGGATAAAGGACAGCATCATTTTTAGACTGTGAGAATTCACACAGAAATTGTCAGTTGAGAGATTTCAAGCCAGGAAGAGAAAGAGTCTCGTTTCCAACACCGCCCAAGAGTGAATCAATCCATCAAGCTGACAAGGTCTGCGTTTCAGATTGTTCTTAGTACACAAGGGATCCAGAGATACAATTACAAAAAGCCGTTAAAGGAACCGACTTTATTGCTCTGACGAAAAAAAGACAAGTTGTAAGACCATCAGTTTGAAATTGCATGCCAAAATCTTTACATGACGAGCAACTGGATGTGCATGATGCAATAAAAAGATGCATGCAGTTGTCGGTGAGTAAATCATGACAAATTTTCATTTTTGGGTGAACTATCCCTTTAAATAATGTTAAAATTACAGATACTACCAATAACTTACTTCACAACCAAACTTCAACTATAAGGCCCTTAAGTTTGAAATAGTAGTATTATCACTCCTGACAGTCACTAGTCCAGTGGGAGAGGATGAAGTGCTTTTTCCAGCAAGGAGATTGTTGGGTGGCTATGAAATCCAAATATCATTGCGTAGCTGTAACTGAAAACCCCCTGCCGTTGGTAAACAAACACTAAAGCCATCTCTGAGTCCCAGTGAAACACGTATGTTGGAATCCAAGACCGTACTAATTCACAGCCTTTGAGAGCTCCTGGTGAGTTTTTGTTGGGATAAATCACAAATTATGTGGATCTAGTTTGAAAATTGAGCTTTGTCACACTCTCTCTGGAACCAGGGAAACACGGAGGCGAGGAACTTTATAAACATAGAACTTTATTTAGAACTCCGGGATCACAGAAGACACGGATGAAGACGATCAGACCGGACACAGAGGCAGGGAAACACAGGGCTTATGAACACAGGGAAATCAAACGAGGAAGAACAGAAACAGGTGAGGAGTAATTAAACACAGGGCTGGGGACAAATTAACTACTAATGACTCTAAACGAGGAAAGGAACAGGAAGTCCACATATGGGCACGAGAGGAGGGGGAAACAAGACACAGGACTGACAAGCTTCTTTTGTGAACAGATAAAAATACTTTTCACACTTTTCACAAGTGACCATTTCCCAAAAGACTGCTCACTAAAATTGTAAAACACATTTCCATGTTGAGAAGAAGTTGAAGGATTTTTGATATCAGTATATATCATCCTTTGTAAATCTTAACTGTAATCGTACATCTTAAAAAAAAAATAACACTTTATTTTTATGGACCAATTATCACTATTAACTAGCTATGCATATTACTAGCATATTGCCTGTTTAGTAGTACTTATTATTAAATAACATTAATGCCTTATTCTGCATTTTAGATCACTTAATCCTACCCAACACCTAAATTTAACAACTGTTTTACTAGCTATTAATGAGCAGCAAATTAGGTGTGTCTTGAGGCAAATGTTGTAGTTAATATTTAGTTAATAGTGAGCATGTTAGTCAGCATTTCAGTCATGAAAGAGTACTCTCTTTAAGAGCCTTTTATTCCAATAATATTTTGTTATCTGCAAGTAGAGTTGCAAGTACAGTTTTTAAAATACCTTAAACTGCAGTGTTATTATTACATTTAGTTAATATATTTTAAATGTACTGAAATATAATTATACATTGATAATAATGAAGCTGTAAGTAAATTTCAATATGTGACATGCAAGTTTTAATAAAAATAACCTTAAAAAATATTTCACTTTACCATAAATTCCAGTTCAGTACATTCGACAGTACATTTTAATTATATCTCAAAGACAGAAGTCATTTTTAAAAAACTTAAATCTACATAATTGCACTGAAAATGTAGCCAAGGCCTACGTAATTGAGTCATAAAAACACAATACATATTAACTGCATTTAATATAAATTTAAAGTATTTTATTTCCATAATTTTTAAAAGCATGATAAAGTGTTTGAACATAGTAGTGCTAATTTTCTCCCATTCAGATACAAGGTCCTTTATTGAGATCTGGTTCACAGCTGCCTTTCCAATTCATCCAAATGTATCCATTGGGGTTCAGGTCTAGATTTTCTGCAGGTCAAGTTCTTCCACACCAACAAACCAATTTGCTGATGACAATGCATGTTAATTGTCACTGAGCTCTTTGGTGCCTCAATTCTAGTGAAATGCTTGTCTAAGGTCAAACACACACAATAAGACTGAAGATCGTTGCATTAGCACTCGGTTTCTTGGTGACGGACATGTGCTTCAAGTTAAGTGTGATCTGGGGCTTCTTGTTTCAGACTTTAAATATGAAAAGACAACAATCTTCAGTCTTGTAATATGTGCTCGGTTAGAAATTGGAAGGGTGAATGTTTGAGCTTCTAATAACGGTATAGATAAAATAGCCAGATCCATTAATTAGAATGGGATATCTACATGATTCTGGGCATGTAGTGTATTGTTGTTTTTTTTCTCATTGACTTTATAAAATATACAAAAGCATTTTTTTTTTTTAGATACATGCATTCTGTAATTGTTGTGAATTAGTGCAGGCCTCTATCAGTCATGAACAGTGCTTAGAACAGAGGGTGAATGGGCACCTAAGTACCAAGTGGTTGAATTTTCCAATGCTATTTTATCTAGCTGACTAATCTAATATTCACTCTGAAGTAAAGATACTGAGTTTCTATGGAAAGGAAAGCAATCTGATTATATGGTAAGTGACTCCCCTATGTCTGAAGGGGTCTGTCACTTTCCAAGAAACATGGAGCCATTTCGGCTCTTTTGAACCCACTAGTGTTTGCAGCTGTCTTGGGAGAATCCCTCAGAGAGCCAGGCATCATACAAACTATGAACTAGTGCAGTTATTGAATCTGCAGCCCTCTGATTCAATGCTTTGGGAGGCAGATTATATTTATGAGTCTGCTTTTTGCCATTTCATTACTTTTTCAATATATTTCAAAAAAGGAAGTATGTCTGCTATATGAATGCCGACTAAAATCGACTTCATTGCATCAATTTTCGCTGCAAACGCAACAAAACAATGCTCGATATTTAATTCCCGTGGAGGATTCTTCATATAGAACCACAGAAAGTGAAGTAAGGGCTAAATGTGATGCATTTAAGCCGGCTCTTCTGGTGTTGTGCAGCAATATCTTGTCTTGTGGTGCCAGAGGGCACCGGGGACTTACTGCAGGGTGAACTTGCGGTTCTTTGAGCTGTAATGGAAGGATCCAGCACCTAGCGCGATGACCTCTGATGATGTGCATTAGACCGTGGTGTTGTCATAAGCTGATCTTCAGAGATCCAACAGTGCTCTGACCTCTCCTGTCCCCACACGCTGAAGGGGGTTGTCAGTCTGTCTGAGCGAGCACAAATGTACTGATGAATAGTTTCACTGATAACTGTGAAAAGTAAAGGTGAAACTTATTAGAACTTTACTATATGGCACAGTAACTACTAATGACTTCTGGATCCCAAATTGCTTAAATGATAACACTTTAATTTGATAGTCTGATAGCATACATTCTGCTGAGTATATGTAACTTTGCAACTACATGCCAAATACCAGTCATTATACAGTACCAGTACCAATACAGTATTGGTAGACTGTCTACTTAATATTTGCTAACACATCATTTTAATGGTTGCCCAACAGATATTCTGCTGACTACAAGTAACTATGCAAGTACGTTAGCTTATTCTACAAACCCTAACCTAACACTCTGATTAAATTAAAGACTTTCAGACTTTTTTCCTTTTTTTTTTTTGGATATAATGTCAACTATGGCTGTGCTATTTACTTCAAGCTAGTACTCAAATGCTTATATGACATAAGTTATCGCACTTTCAGGAAAATGTGCAAAAAGTATATCTTTAGGGTTACAATAGTACCCCCACATAGATGCATTTGTATCTTCTTTATCCCTAAATGGTCATAAATGTACCATAAGAATACATATTAGACCATACATTACTCCAAGGTGCTAATATGTACCCTAAAGAAGGTACAACAAATATAAATAAATAAATAATAATAATAATAATAATACTTTTTATAAAAATTGTTCAATGTTCAATTTCTGCACATTATTTTCAGTGTTCTTTGACACTTGAACCTTTCCTTCTCTTTCTTTCTTTCTTTCTTTCTTTCTTTCTTTCTTATGCATTTAAGTATTTATTTTAGACAACATTCTGTTTGTTTTTATGATGGTTTGAATCCTCTTGGAGTGGGTTAAATTGGACAAGTTACATATTGATGTATCCTTATTCCCTATGCGTTTTGCAGTGCCTTTTAAACTGAACATATGTGCTCCCTTTGATTGAAGTCCTCTTTGCATGGCACTTCAGGTTGAATGGCACACACTTTGTCTGGAAAAAAAACTCAATATGTTCAATTATAACATTAATACCAAATGTTCTTGGTAATATTTAGCAATAATATGCAGCCTAAGAAAGTCAGCGACCTTCTTTCCTTCTAACAATGGATTTCTGTTCATAAAGATTAAACATGTTGTCTACCAGAGGTCATAAACAGGCATTACCTTCAAGGACATTGCATAATCAAAGAAGTACCACGTAGCAGGTAAAAACTTTTTAAGCACACTCATCCTGGACCAACAGACAAAACAAAAATAAATTAATTTTTTTCTCTCTTTCTCTCTCCAGTGGTTGCAGTGGGAAGAGTCACTCTAGCAGACACCCTTTTGTTCGCAGTGTTGTGTACAGTTGGACTAGTTTATGGAATAATAACAATGTATCTCTTGTTTATGAGCAGGTTTTGAAAACCAAAATGAGATGAAATCACTGGCTTTATGCAGACAAGCCAGAAAGCTTTATGTATTGTTGGCAGCAACATTATTTTCTGCTTTTTATTATCACTTATGTTGTTTTGATGTGGCAGCCAGGAGGCAGACCTTTGATGAATACCCTTTGTTTTGATATGAGAAGATAGATTCCCATGAGAGAGACATGAGAACTCGGGAACACAGAGTTGTTTGTGTGAGTAAGAGGCAAAGAGATGCACACACTCTTGTTTTGTTGCCTTCAGCTGTCAGTATGGACACTCATAGATGTAAGAGCAAAGAGACCACAAAGAGAGAAAATGCATCTGCAGTTTGTTTCATGAGGGGTTTTTGTCAACAAAAAGCGTGGTTGCAGTCATATAGTTTTTGACTTGGGTTTGTGGGGCCTGAAGACAGCAGAGTCAAGGGAAATCAGGGAACCTGAAGGAATAGTTCACCTAAAATGAAAACTCTGCTATCATTTACTCAGACTCGTGCTGTTTCAAATCCACATGCTATTGTTTTTTGTTTTTCTCATTGAAACAAAAGGAGCATTTTTAAACAGTTGTCACATTGTTTTCTACATGACAGTTCTTAGTGAACACAAATGTAAAAAAAGAAAGCTAAAAATAAGAAAACTAACAACGGATGGCATTCCTATTATGTTATATATAATTTATTACATATATATATATATATATATATATATATATATATATATATATAACTGTATTGCTTGTATCACTCTGCTTGTCTTGGTTTGTTCTAGACAGACTGCGAGTCTGTGTATAAGTAGTGGGAAGTTTTTAGATATTCTTTTTTTTCACATTTACCAATGTTCTGCAAATTTTCCTCAGGGAAAAAACAAGTAATTTCAATAGGAATCAAGTCATGTAATAGCAATGAAGTAGAGTTATACAGGAGTTTTATTTTCAATAATACAAAATGCTAAAATAAGCAGAAGCAAAGGATGAATAAACCTGACTAAGAACCATAACACAAGGCTCACCAACATGGTTTACACAGAGCAAAGCTCGACGAGAGACAAGGGAAACACAAGGGCTATAAATACACAAACGAATTGTTGGCAAGTGGAAACAATTAGACTAAGAAGGGGAAAATATAACAGGAACTCAACAGAACTATGAACTAAAATACAAAATAAGAGACCAGACACTGAACTTCTTATCAGTGAGTCAAAATTGCTGACTCATTTCTGACTGACTCAAGTCGCTATCATTATCAATGAGTCGTTGAATTATTTACTCCACCGCTTTGTTCAAAAACACAGAATCATTCAGGAACAAAACACTACTAGTGTCTGTTGCAATGGTTCTGTTGTGCTTTGTGTGGAACAAACGTGGATGAAGTAACTGGCAATGAAGTATATGCTACTTAAAAATGAACTTATTATTTATTGAACGGTGTTTAAAAAAGCAATATCACAATATGCCTAGTTGTTACTCCAGTAACTTCTCAGAAACTGCCAAAGTTATCATTGCTCCTTCTAACATGACATTTTCAAGTTAATGAAGGCTTGGACACATTTTCAAACTAGCAAGGCAGATTGGCAGATGTAAATGAATGTTATATATCCCTTAGGACTCATTAAGCAAGGCATGCATTTTTTGAATTTGCTAACTCTAATCATATTGCATCCATTTACATTGAAACCAATGTAACATTATTGTGCATGCATATAATGGACATTTTTCCAACATATTGCACAGATTCCAAAACTCTCAGCAGCCATTCACGGAGGAAACAGCATGTTCAGAGGTCGTTAAAGTGAAATGCAGTTTATTGGTCACTTCTGTGACAGCACATCTCATTGCAGTGAAACTATCTGTCTCACACTTGATCCCTCTATAATAGATGAAGTGAAATACTGGCTATGGTATAGTGTGTGCGCTTTGTGTTTGCCAATAAAGGACACTCGATTCTGCTCTAAACTCTCTTATCATTCCACACACCCAACCCCTTTTATCTAGCAAGGGCTTTTTCAAAGTTTCCACTGAAAAGGGCAAACTTGGTAATGAGACAGCAAGCATTTTAATATTTATGAAGGAATGAAGGCATAGCCTTATTGGTGATGCCAATATAACTGAACTTTCATTTTGAGCTCTTTTGCCCTCAATAGTCTTTGCAAATTTATTGGCTTTGTATTGTACAGTTACAGATAAAATGCTTGTTTAGCATAACATAACTTTTTGCACTGCATAGCAACTAGCTCTAATTTAACACTGGCACAAACTATCTATTAAGCACATTTTTTAATGAAATCACACCTCAGAAGAGATTACACACATCAAAGATTTAAAAGAGATGTAGAGTCATGTAAACCCATTGGACCTGCAGAAACAATGCATTTATAATGTGTTATTCTGATAATCACTAAAAGTATAAAGCAAGTTTAATATTGAAAGGAACTAACCTCATGTATCATTCATTAGCTGTGTTCCAAAACCTAGTGAGCTGCATCACTGCCTACAGTCATCTATTCTCTAAGACAACATTCTAGCCATCATGGAATCTCATAAGGACGTTTAGTTGTATTTTTCCCTGTTCCTGATCTCCTGTCTTTTGTTCCTTTGACCTAGTTTTCCTCAGGCTGCGTTTACACTTGGCATTAACATGCAATCACCGTGATCCGATCAAGCAGATCAGATCATCAGTCAATCAGAACACGGTGTGTTTACACTTGGCAACATCAGCTGACTTCTCTATCTGGATAACTGATCGGATCTGTCTTTCCTGCACAATTTTTAAATAAGTCTGCAGAGAATGGCCCGGTGCAAAGTCAACCTGAAGTGGTGGGTTTTCTTTTGAACAGCATTTTCAGTCGCAGGACATTTTACAAATCAAAGATGAGTGTAGGAGTCTCACTAGCGCACCACACGGGTGTTCTCCGTATTTTTTTCTGACAGTTCGCGAGAGAGGGGGCGGCGTTTTGCCTAATGTCGACCTGCAAATGCAGACACACACAGGACACAACGGCTGGATTGCGTTTACATTTCACTGAGATCCGATCATAATGCGTCCTCGACTACCTCTGGAGCAGGACACCCTGATAGGATAGCATTCCGATCAGAAGTGCATTTACACTTGTCTTTTCAATGTGTATGTGTACAACATCCGGATAAAGGTTGCATGTTAATGCCAAGTGTAAACGCAGCCTTAGTTGCCTGATCATGTCATTCAGTTCACCTGTTGTCTGTTAATCATCTTGTTTGCTCCTTTGTTTTGCCTGTGTATATATTCCCTCAATCTCTGTCTGGTCTTCACGAATTGATTTACGTTTAGTGTGCGTGGTTGCTTACTCTACTGGTGATTCTCATGTTCTATGTGTTTGAACTTGGAATTAAAGGACTATTATTGTTACTCTGTTGTTCAGGATCCCCTGTCTCCGCCCCCAGCCTCCGAGTCCTGGACACCACCTCGGTCCTTCGACCCATCGGCTCCGCCTTGGCTCCTAGCTTCCTCATCTCCAACATGGCCCGTCATCCCACTGGCTCCACTGGGCTCCCTCGTCCCCGCCTCAGGACTCCATTCCTCTGGCTTCGCCTTGTCATTCCGTCCCTCTAGCTCTGTCAGGCTCCTCCCTCCCTCCGGCTCCACCTTCACCCTCAGTTGCTCCTTCTCCACCACGGTCTTCTGGATCCCCATCTCCGCCTCGGTCACCTGAGCCTTCAGCTCCGCCTTGGCCCTCCGGATCCTCAGTGTCGCCCTGGCTCTCCATCTGCTCTCCTCTATCACCTCCTCCCACACATTGTGTGGACCGAATGTGCAACCCAGTCTCATGGCAGTTTGTGGCATAGCCATGAAATTTTAATCTATTGATTTGTGATCACGGACACCAATTTCCCCTTTTTTTTGTGTCACTCAGATTTTCGATCTAATGCATTTCAATAGGGAGCAACTTTCGTGCCTGCACCACATTTTTCTTTCTTCCACTGCAACATGTCCGGTGATTTCTTTTTAATCAGACATCATATAATATTTACATTTATTATTATTATTATTATTATTTTTACACAATTTACACTTGTTTACTATTGGATACATCTATACTGATGCTGTCTAACTCAGTTATTGGCTGTACTGCATAACTGTAGCTTTCAGCCAAGAGGAGATGTCGTCAGGTGGCGTCCAACTTTCACAGGGTGTTTCGACCCTGGACCACAACACCCTCCAGTTGGCGGGTCGGCAGTGGTGGCCAGTCACTGCCCACCTCCTCCTGGCCCCCAGCTCAACTCCTCCCTCCTACTCCAGAGCCAGCAAGACGCTCTCTCTGCTGCCTCACCCAACCTACGAACAGCTGCCTTCCTCTCCCTTCCTGCTATACCCAGAGCTGTGAGTGACTTCCACACAGACTGCGCCGGGAAACCCCTACACCCAACCTCAACCGGAAATAGCCAGGTCTGCCACCCTTTGGCCCTGCACTGCTCAACAAGGTCCTGATACTTGGTGGCTTTCCGCTCATAGGCCTGCTCGCACCCGTCTTCCCACGGGACCGTCAGTTCAATCAAGATTATCTTCCTTGCCTCCTCGGACCATAAGACCACGTCCGGCCTCAGCGATGTTTGCACAACCTGGGGGAAGACTAGCTTCCTTCCCAGGTCCACCCTCATCTCCCAGGATTGTGCTGCTTGCAAGAGGCTCTTTTTTATCTTCTTGGGGGCTGGTGGTTTCTCCCCTTCTCTAATGAACTGAATGGATGTCGCCGGCCTTGTACTGGTCTGGCGCTTTTTCTGCCTCTCCCGCTCCAAGATGTCAGCCAGTGCACTGATGACCTTGTCATGGCGCCACCTGTATCTTCCTTGGCTAAGAGCTGTTTTGCACCCTGCCAGTATGTGCGCCATTGTTCCCCTCCCTCCGCATAGCCTACGCAATGGGTCCTCCCTCATTCCCCATCTGTGGAGGTTTGTTGGTGATGGAAGGGTGTCGTACACTGAACGGAGCAGGAAAGAGATACGAAAGGGCTCCAGTCTCCAGATCTCAGGCCACGTGATCTTCCGCTTCGGCAGGTCCCACTTTGTCCAGGCACCTTGTGCTCCAAGTTCGACGGCCCTAGATCTGCGCCTTTCTTCCTCCAGGTGTCGGACCTCGGCTTGAATCATGTCCCTCCTCTGCCTTGGGTCTGCTTTTCCCCACTGCTGGAAGTGAGTGGAACCGAGTCCTTGCCTCCCTATGCATGGGTTCCCGATGATGTCCTTCAGCTTCAATGCGCTTTCAGCTTGTGCCACTGATGTGCCAGCCACCCATTTGCGTCCTGATCTCGTAGTGACGCCTGCTCTTCTGACTTTTTCATCCCTGGAGTCTTGGTACATCATCACAACCCGGCACTTTGCCACCTTAAACTCTTCCACCACTGATGATAGGGGTAGTTGTACCTGACCAGACCTGGTGTATAACCCTACTGACGTGAAGCTTGGTGGGATTCCGAGCCACTTGCGGAGATGTTTGTTCACTCGCCTCTCGACTCCTTCCACTGCTGTCATAGGTACTTCATAAATTGTCAGTAGCCACATGAGTCGTGGTAGCAGACCATGTTGGAAAAGCCAGGCCTTGAACTTTCCTGGCAATCCTGACCCCTCGATCTTACTCAGCCATGCATCTGCCTGTTTCTCTGTCCTGGAAACATTGCATCTGTCGGTCAGGGATGCGTCGTACCATTTCCCTAGGCACTTAATTGGGTTTTCCTCAATTGATGGTATCATCTCCCCCTGTACTCGCAACTGGAACTTGCTGGTCACTTTCCCACTTCTGATCACCATACTTCTTGATTTCCTTGGTTTGAACTTCATCCGAGCCCATGTTGCCACGTCCTCAAGAGCCTTCAGGATCCATCTTGCTTGCACATGGGTTGAAGTTGTTATGGTAAGGTCATCCATAAAGCCTCTTATTGGAGGTTGGCGAGTGCCAGACTCCATTGATGGCCCTCTGGATTCCTTTCCTGCAGCTGTTATGAGCAGGTTCATTCCCATGACAAACAGGATGGGGGAGATGGTGCAGCCTGTCACGATTCCCTTTTCAAGGTCCTGCCACTGAGTTGTAAAGTGGGCAGTTTTGAACCGTAGTTTGAATCCTCCGAAGTAGCTGGTAATTATACCCCTGGTGTGGCAGGGGATATGGTAGTGTTCCATAGCCGTGTTGATGAGGCCATGCGGGATTGAACCGTATGTGTTAGCCAAGTCGAGCCAGACAACAGTTAGGTTTCCTTTGCTCTCCTTGGCCTCCCGGATCAGCTGGTTGAGGATGCCCGTATGTTCCAAGCACCCGGAGAAACCTGGAATGCCGCCCTTCTGGACTGATGTGTCGACATATTTATTCTTCACCATGTAGGTAGTCATCCTTTTTGCCAGGACAGAAAAGAATACCTTGCATTCGACACTTAGGAGAGAAATGGTTCGGAACTGACTTATGTCGGAGGAGTCCATTTCCTTGGGTACAAAACACCCCTCTGCTCTTTTCCAGGATGCTGGAATGGTACCTTTTGTCCATATCCTTCGCAACAGTTTCCATAACCTGCGGAGGAGCATCGGGCATCTCTTGTATACTTTATAAGGTATACCGCTTAGACCTGGGGCAAATGCTGAACGGGCTTTCTGCACAATGTCCTGGACTTCTCTCCAAGTTGGTTCACTGGTATCAAGCTCTTCCTCAGGAGTTTCAGCAGTTCTGCTGATCTTTGGGTGTGCACCACAGGCTTGGTTCCTGAGGGCGTCACTGTGGCTCTCCTTAAGGAACTCCTCTACAACTTCCTTAGGGCTGGTCAATCTTCCAGACCTTGCTTCCCCCAGCAGGGTTTTGGTAAACCTGTATGGGTCCTTAATGAACTGAGCCCGCTTGACCTCCTTCTCCTTCCTCAGTTTCAGAGCACATTTTGAACACATAACCCAACCCCACCCCTAAACCTACCAATTTGTATGTTATATAAAGCCCGAGATACACGGCACGATTTTCGTGCAGTGTGTATTGGGCTTACAACACAAGATATAACAGGCAGATATGACAACAAATGCAAAAAAGGGTTCCGAAGTAAAAGCAACTGATTTGTGTGAAGAACACACGCAAAAGCGATCACCGTCTCCACCATAGTGTCTCTTTACTGTGCACAATGCACATTCAAAATTGGTGCCCAAGGAAGAAAGCGTTACGTCAGCTTTGATTATGAAATGGCATTGGCTGTCATGTGACTGATTGCGTACACGGAGTAAGATAAAACCTTAAATTTTACTCAGTTTGTTCATATAACAACATCGCATGGCTTCGGAAGATTTTGAATGCAACACGACATGTTTGTAATACTTTTATACTGTTTGTGGTAAATTTTTGCAATAAATACATATGCCTGTACTTACATTTGCTTGTGTTTTATATCGTTGAGAAGTGGGTAGGTTTAGGGTAAGGAGCGGTGTTAGGTGGTCCAAAATAATAATATAAAATAATTTCTAGTTTTACAAAAGCAAAGATTTAAACACTAAATGGGTACCCTGCACTGAGATAATCCCTATTGAAATACATTCCACTGAAATTTGTGCTAAATTTGTGTCCATGAACAATAAATAAATGGCTTAAATTTCCAGACTACGAGACTGGGTTGAAATGTCCCCACAAGGATAGTAAAACCTGAATTTTATGACATTGTGCACAAAGGGATAAAATAAATTAATTAAAAATGGTAAATTATGTTTATCTGGCAGTGTAGCAATGCAAATGGGTTTTCTGTAAGGGGTAGGTTTGGGTTAGGGGATAGAAAATACTGTTTGTCAGTATAAAAGTATTAGAAGTCTATGGAAAGTCCCCACAGAAACAAATGTGTGTGTGTGTGTTCAAAATTAGTTACAAATAGTGAGCCATTTTGGATTTATTGGTTTACTGAATTTGTTGCAAAACATACAGAGAGCACCTTCCTTGTGAACCATAAGGACATTAGAAAATATCTAAAATTATATCTTAGGAGAACTTAAATTAATTTCATATTTTTCCCTTTCATTTCCTTTCTTGTTTTTAAATGTCCCAAGCCACTTACTGGTTTTTGGAACAAAACAATTATGTAATTTAATTGTAATATGTATAATTTGCAAATAATACACACATTATTTCTTTCCTGTTGTAGAGTTATGCATGATTTACTATACTAATTAAAGCTTTCCTACAGTAATCTGTTTGGAAGAATGGGCTAATTTGATGAATGTCTCCTGTCAAAATGTATCAGAAATGATGTGTATACACTGTGCTGACTCATTTCATAAACATATTTGAGTAAGGCCATGTCCAGCTGTGCTACACATAGTTGATCTAACAGAAATATTCAACGAATATTCACGCTTTAAAATGCATTACGCTGGCAGTTCCGCTAACTTGTGCTGGCTGGAAATCTGGTGTCTTCGGTTTGGGGGCATTGCAGTATGCCGGTTTGTGGAGGATGCAAAACTGTTTAAGCAGAGCTGTGGTTTCTAATCACGTTTTGGGGCTAGTATCAAAAAACTTGGCATAAAGCTGAAGGCCATACTTAGACACACTAAAACGTTGTGCTTGTTTGAGGCCTGCTTGGATATGAAAGCATGTGAAAGCAAAAAAAAGAAAAAAAAGAAGAAAAGAAAAGAAAGTTGGTGTGAATGGTACTGAATGGAAAATACTGAAGTTTCAAGAAAGCTTTAACATGCAGCATCCATCACGTATTTTCGCATGCTTTTTGTTCTCGCCTTTTTCTACTGCTTGCTTTAATTTCCCTGCTCTCGCCTCATTTCATATAATTGGAGTATAACTTATTTTTAAAAATGTAATATTAGGCCCATTTTGTTGAACTGATTAAGCTTTCATAAGTTAGAAAATTGGAAGAATTAATTATTAAGTTAAGAATATCTTTCGCATGCATTCCTTCAAACCTTTCTTTCTTCCCTGCATACCTCAATTGATTTTTTTAGTCTTCCAGGAGGTTTCTTGCTGATGCATCCTTATCCCTTTAGTCATGTTCATACCTTTCATTCTTTATATTCCAACACTCATTTCTTCTTTAATTCCACCTTTTCGCTTAGACACCCATTAATTGAGCTATTTTTTACAGCTCAGCTTTAGGCTTTGTTCACCGAATAAATTGTCCTTGTATTCATATCTACTTCATTTCCTAATATGAATTTTTTTTATTAGTGGTGCTTGTTAAGGAAAGCATCCCTGTTTCCATATCTTATGCAATTTGAACAAACCCCTAAGTATTAAATTTTAACTCGCCTTGCAGTGTTTGTGCAGCAGATATAATAATATAGCAACTCAAACCTGCAGTTTATTGAGGAGGGGAGTGTTATACCTTGTTATACCTGACCAAACTTAGAATTTTAGTCTGGGTGGAAAAAAATAAATCAAAAATGGACAGAAAATCCAACAATCATGTATGAATGGGGGGCCAGTGCCAAGTCTAGACACCATATATGGTTAATTTTGGGGGGGAAGTAGGAAGCAACACCCTAGCAACTGCAAAACTGGCCTATATTATAGTCTTTCCTATGCATCCTATGTATGTATTTATCTTGAGATACATATTAATAACAATTTTACCCTGATAAAAACAGTTTTTCATTTAAATAATAAATCATTATAATTTCATATTTCAGAAATGAGAATGTGAGCGAGAGTGAATATTATTTAAGTGACACTACAGCACCTGCTACCGAAATCACAATGTCTGTTACTAATAATTTGACAAGAAACTTTGCTTTTTAAACTTTCTAGTTATTTCACCATGGATGGATACAGTGTTTTCATTGTGTTGACAGAGCAGGATGTTAGTTTGATGTGTGGGTAATGAATGTTTTAATGCAAGCATAATTAAATTCATAATTCTGCAAAATGTTCTTTGCGAAGTTGACTGGTCTTGTCTTATTTGATTAATCTCTCCTGAGGAATAAGAAAAAAAAAGCATACAGCATTTTGATAACCGTCAGTTCTCAAGTTTTGTTGAGGTATGTTTACATTCTACATCACTTTTAATTTATTACAATACAAACACACCTGAACAGTCCTCATAAATATCCAGAACATAACTCATACTTTTATGAGGTCTATCCAGAAAGTTCTCATTAACTGCGTTCTTTTTTTTTTTTGCCTATTACCAACAAATGTTAAAGAGTTTGAACGGCCTCTTTTATATAGTACTCTCATAGGTTTGTTTGACCCGCTGTAAAGCAAAGGGAAAGTTGACAGCATGACAAATGAGGGGTTGATGACACAGCAGGATGTGCCAGTGGTGGTAGCAGTAACCCTGCTATTACACTACTGGCCAGTGGCAATCAGAGCACTGTTTCTTCTAATGACAGCAGAACAGCAGATACTTGCCATGACATTTGCCCCTTATACGTAAGATCAAACCTTATTGACATTCCATGGCAGGAATTTATTTTAAAGAGCTGTGGCCCAGCAGTAAATTGCACACATTAAGACATACAAATGATTTCTCAACTGCATTATATATTATTATTATTATTTATTTATTTATAATTTTTTTCTGTTTTCCACCACATATCATTGTTCCATTTTCAGATTCAGGATATCAAATAAAGCAGACACACAACATTTGCATTCTGTCGATTGATGATTGGCAACCCAAAATAATGGCAACCTTTAGTGAAACATTTGATATGAGAGATCTGTCAGTTGCCACAGACAGAGGAAAAGGTCAGAGTGAGGGTATGAAGATAAGCTTCAATGTTCTCAGTGAGTTTGATTTTGTTTGGCTTTGAGCAGTAAGTTGGGTGGCATAACACTTTAAATGACAAACACTGAGTTTGCAGTTTGATTGCATATATATATATATATAGTCGCGGGAGGAGCAAACGACAGACATAGTGGGCGTGGTGTCAGGCCTCGGAGAGGCTTTTATTTAACACAATAATAAAATAAAGTGCCCAAAGGGGGTAAAAGTGTCCAAAAATAAACAGGGGGTCTGGTGTCCTCGTCGTGCTGCGGGGGTTGGTGAAGGAAGGCAGTGTTCTGAAAGGAAGGGTCCAGGTAAAGGGCGGAGTCCGGCGGTCGCACGCGCTCCCCTCTCGGGACCGGGGCGCGAGGGGAGGCGGCTTCTTCTAGCGACTTCGTCCTTCTTTGGCCCGCGGCGCTTCCGGAGGATAGTACGGCCCGGCATCCTGGACCGTCGGCCGTCTCACGGGTGCGGAACTCGATCCATTCTCGACGCGCCCTTCCTGGACCCACGAGGACACCAGTGTGCACGGGGAAGAGACCGGTCTCTCGAGGAGAGGCGCGCTCGGCATTCAAACAGCGGAGGTGATGAGGCTCTATTCTGATCAGTTGCGCCTCATCACACACCGCCAGCCCTGGCTGTTTCAGCGCCCCTCCTCTCTCACACACCCAGGGAGCCTGGTGAAGGGCGGCGAATACGGGACGGGCTCGTGATGATAATAAGGGGGAGGCAGCCGACTCGTCACAATATATATATATATATATATATATATATATATACAGTATATATATATATATATATATATATATATATATATATATATATATATATATATATATGACTGTGGTGGTGAATATAAAATGTTGATTCACAAATTGGATAGTCACAGCAGTCATGCTCACTTTCAGTATAACAGCCCGATTATGATGATGTTATTTGATATTATACATTATATATTTCCTATTTTTCCTTTTATGTATTTCCTTTTCAGCATTTGTATATGTAATTTTTTAAATAATTAATGAATTATTTTATGCATGTTTACATATTTTAACTGCAAAACAACGGATACGCCAAAAGACCTTGTTATACACAGCATCCTGAATGCAGATCATTTAAATCCCTTGATGGTTTTTCTCCCCTTTTTTTCTGGGTATGGTTACACAACATATGACGAAACCCAGAGTAAAAAAAAATAAAATCTTTTAAATACCCAGCAGGTTATAAAGCTGAAGCTGTCTTTTGAGAACAGTCTGCTCTACAGACGTTTGCCTGGAGATCATCTCATGCGTCTGAACTATCGTTCCCCTCAACTCTATCCTAATGAGTGTTCAGCAGCCAAAGCTGAGCCGACAAGTGCATTCAAATGAATGTGACCCACATTCCTCTGGAAAACCACTAATGACTCAAAAGGCAATCATTTATAAGACTGTTTTATAATTATGTGTTACTGGTGAGGAAGTTCTGGAATATAAGACGTAAGCAGATGCTGCTCTCTGAATCCAGTCCAGGCTAAAATCATCATCATCATCCCAATCAGTCATTTCTACTCTTTTAAAGCCGAAGTATGTATTTATAAACGTGTATATATATATATATATATATATATATATATATATATATATATATATATATATATATATATATGCAGATAACATGAAATATATTCTTCAGTCATGAAACTCCGGATGGTGCAGGCCGACAGGTTCTTAATGCATCTGCAAACTATCACATCATCACAATGGCACAAGCTGACTTGGCCTCAGAAACACTCCACCTCCCCCAGCTCCACCCATATAGATCTGTTACGATTAATTTAAAGCGTTATACTGTATGTGCAGCAGCAGCATGTATTCCATGTTCAAAGCAGTTTGTCTGTCAGTCTCTGTACAGTACAGTCTCTGTTCTTGCTCTCCAGCAGAATAGCAGAGCTATTCAGCCATTACTATGCCAAACTATCCTGACAGTTGTTTAGACTGATTTTTATTTTTTTTTTCTCTCTTCCCATTATGTCAGATACAGATTATGAATTACTAAAGCCCCTTTCAGGGAATTTCTACTACACCCATATCTACCACTTTGCAACATATATATTTTTTTCTATTTTTAATTTTGAACCAAATGTCCTTCCAATAAGCAATGGACTGTGGGAAACATCAGTGTGCACGGCTCCACATTTTGTAAATCTACTGGAACTAGTGAACCATCTGGGAATGTTTGGCATAGCCAAAATCATCCACTTATTCTAACATCACATAATATTTATTATGCACATAGGACACAGGGTGTGTTACTATACAGTGAGTGCAAGTGAGCCATTCATATGCAAGTGAGCTCAACCAATGGCATGAGTTTGGAGTGGGGCTATATGTATGTATATTTATCTATATGTATCTGTATATGTCTGACCAAATAAAATAACCAGTTTGAAAGCTGTTGTTAATTTTACTATTGGCACAGAAATGACACACTATGGAAGGTAGTCATCACACAATGCATTATGTAAATATTACATACAATGTAATAACATGTATATGCACAAATGCATTGAATCAAATTATTCATTTAAATGCACATAGTAGTTAAGACCGCATAGTATATTAAGTGGGACCTATGTTCTTGTAAAGTGTGTTCCAAATAATATATGTTTTATTAACAACTTTTTTACAGTATCTAAACATATAAATTAACTTGTTTCCCATTTATTTATTTATTTACTTACTTACTTAATTATTTAGATGGTTAGCTATCAAATATGTAATAATTCTCAATGGCCCACTCCCAAAAACAGTTTTATAATTCATGGAGGTTATTACAAATACTCAATAAAGTAACACTTGCACTTGCTGCAGCTGCTGCAGAGAAACAGTCAGTGTAAAAACACAAAACAAGTGTTCATTTCACATTAGTTTTTATATCACAAAATTATGTTATCTCTTTGCATCCAACCTTAAATGTAGTATATAAAGCTGATTTCATCCCAGTTCAACACCTCTGGTGAATTACTTCTAAGATAAGTGAGGTTTCTTTCTTTTCTCCAAATTATTTTAATGTTAATTTTTGCGCAGAGCTCTGTTTTGCAGCACTGTCAGCAGTACATCATATTTTCCCAATGTCAGCACTCATATAACGGTGCAGTTAAAGAATTATGCCTGTGCCAGCGAAGCCACAAAGCATGTCATCAGTGTTTGATAAGCCTAAATCCTGCACTGATGCTGTAGCATCCAGTTTTAAGAGGTCAAATGGAGAAAGGAATAAAGGGGGGAAAAATGAATTTGAAGATGAATAGGGCAGAGCTAAATCGATGACTGAAGCGAGAATCAGATTTGTGACTTGTCGAGTGTGCATACAACAGCAGCCATGAAAAATGGAAAGCACAAGAATGTAGTATTTCATAGCTAATTTCTAACAGTGAAACAGCACGGCCAGTAGAACAAGGAGGATAAATATACAGCTCTATACAGCCATATTTTGCATTTATTGCTACATTTAGTAGTTTTTGTGGAACAGCTAATACCATAAATTACCAATGAATATAAACACAATTAAACTCTCATGCAACATCTTGTTTTCTAAACTACATTTTAAGGTGAGTCTCAAAAAGAAATGATATATTTCTCCCCAAAATCGAAATAATATTATATTTAGCATCAAGTAAATACATCTATGAGGCCTATTTCAGTCTGTGGCACAGAGACGGCAATTCTGCGGTGGATATGTACAGAACTTTAAGAGATTTTTGGCTTATTACACTGCCAATGATAACTAATGAGAAATGATAAAATGGTTATAGGGAGTTGACAATTGAGAATTATTACAAACCTGATCACCATGAAATCTAATTTAAGTGACAAAGAGGACCATATTGACATTGAAATGGTAATTAATTTACACAGAAGGGAGCGCAAACCCCAAACTGTAGTGTCTGGATTCAGTCAGATTTTCTGAATAAAGGGGCTTTTTGTATACAAAAAAGTATAATATGCACCAGTGTGTATGAAACAGACCTTATACGGTGATGATGATCCTTCTTTTGGACACTGTTTGTTTGTGTATGTATGTATTTATTTATTTATTTAAATGGACATACATATTAAAAGCAATTTTACCTTGATAGAAACAGTTTTCCATGTAAATAATAAATAATTATAATTTTATATTTCAGAAATGAGAATGTGAGGGTGGGTGATTAATTATCATGGAAGTAGTGTCAACAAATCTAATGGTCCTAAAAATAAGCTTCGGTCTCTTAATGCAAATTATAATTTAATACACTTTGGTTTCGGGAGGGAAGAGAGAGAGAGATTCATGAAGATGCTTGAGCATTTATTCTTTCTGAGCATGTATTACAAATATAAAAAGGAATGTAAAGTATATAATTTTGAGATACAAATAAAAGATAAAATTAATAATAATAATAATACAGGAAGCAGTTGCTGAAATAGAAGTGACTCATCAGTATGACTGTCATTAATTAATGCAGCCATCTGCAATATGCTCTATTATAGACCCTCATTTAATCTTCATATGACATCTGAAATGCTGAATTCAGCTTAATAACCTCAAAATGCCTAATTGTTTATATGAGTTCTCTAAACATATAGTATTCACATTCATGTAAAGTGTTTCATCTCTCGACGAGCCCATTCTCAGAATCTAGTTTTATTTATTTTTACTCGCTGCTGTCTCCATCTCCGCTCTCTTATTTTCTGTCACTGAGGAGAGTGCGTGACAGGAGCATTTGTTTAGCTGGGAGAAACACAGCAGATTGACCTGCACTCTTGACTACCCGGCTACTCGTTCTCCAGCCTGGAGGTGTGATGAAATGTCACCCGTAAAAAGCTTTCTCGGGTGGTTTTACTGACTGCATGTTTTTCAGACAGAAAGCTACTGTTTCAAACATCTCAAAAACAGAACAAACTTATTACAATAAACAATGCTGTTTAATGACCCCCAACTACTCAATTTAAATGTACACAAATTGCATTTGTAAAACAAAGATTAATAATATTACGTAAAATTTTATTCCTTATTACTCATGTTACATGTACTTACGATTATAATAACAATTAATTATTAGTGCTAAGCAACGATTAATTGCGATTAATTGCATCCAAAATAAGTTTATTTTTTTTTAAGTACATAATGTGTGTACTGTGTATATTTATTTTGTATATATAAATACACACACATGCATGTATATATTTAAGAAAAATAGGATATGTTTATATATTAAATATATGTATATATAATATAAATGATATGTATATAAATATATGTAAATACATGTAAACATTTTCTAAATATATACTGTATGTGTGTGTTTGAGTGTGTGTGTGTGTGTGTGTATATATATATATATATATATATATATATACATACATACTGTATATACATATACTGTATATAAACACACACACACACACACACACACACATATATATATATAAATATATATATATATATATATATATATATATATATATATATATACACATACATAACAAATATACACAGTACACACACATATAGTATGTCCACAAGAACGTTTATTTTGGATGTGATTAATTAATCATTGCCCAGCACTATTAATTATGCATAATAAAATTTATTTTATTTTATTTATTTATTTAGTCATTTAGTCATGCAAGTAACCCTAAGGCAAACCCTAACCCTACAGTAATGTAAGATATCAGAGACTGAATCAGACAAAGTTAAGATGCGATAAGAGCATTGAAACATGAAGAGCTGGAATTCTACCGAGAAGCCCAGGACAACGTCATAAATCTGTCCAAATCCTAGCTCCAACTAGTCTGAAGCAAACTAACCAGCAAGCCTCTTTCACAGAATGGCTTACAGCCTTGAGACAAAATAACACTTATTTATTATTCCAATTCAGGAAGGAGACTGTCAAAGTTGTTGCAAGTAATCAAGACTGATGGTCACATGTAAACCTGTGATAGAAAATCACGAGCTACAGACTCTCTTGGGAGGGTCTTCCCCCATACAAGACAAAGACAGACTAAAATTCCTTTGTCTAAAGAACATGCCTTAATTCTCCATAGAACTACACAACGACTTTATTTTTCATATGCACATAAAATTATCCTAAAAGGACATTTCTATGCCGAACCCCATATTATGTTTGTAACCCACATATTAGACTATCCATGTTTTAATCACTCATTGTGTATGTCTTGCTTTTAAAAAGTATTGAATAGCTTAAGCCTTAAAGGGTAATATTAATGTTTGAAAATTCATGCTTTAAATGTTTCTTCCAATTAATTATTTTTAAAATGTATCATATTCTGGTTATAGAAATCACATTCAAAAGTATGCTTTGCAAGAGCTTGTAAAGTTCGGACCTCTGACTGAACAGATGACATGCTGATTTATGATGGAAAGAACACCCCTAGCTAAGATAATATTATCTAATTGGTCAAGACGTCCAGATGGAAAGCCGAGTTTAAAAACTCAGGACACCATCAAACTCTTTCTTACTCTCTTAGTCCCTCTTCTCTGTCACCTTCTTCTCTTTTGCCACCACGTTTTGGCGCTGCTCTTTGAGCGTGCTCTGGCCCACGTGCCAGCTGCTACCGCGATGCAAAGAAAACCACCTAGTCTTGTTACATCCTTTTATTCTTTTACTTTAGTATCTTTTCTTTCCGTGGAGTTTCGTGTTCTAATGTAAGTTTGCTGCAAAGTTCAGCTCCGACTACACTCGCTTCAAACTTCAACCAGACCAACTCCGCATCCTCAGCCAATGCCCAAGACCTCACTTCAAAGTCTACTGAGCTCTCAACCAATCAGACACTTCAGGGAACCCCCTTTCTGCAACGACGACTACAAAAGGGATTCCCTTAGCAAAGCAAGCAAATACACCTCCAGGTTCTAACTGAATCAGGTGCAGTTAATATAAATTTTAGCCTCATTGAGAAACTCAAAGCAAGGGTTAAAGAAGTGATTGATGGTTGTTCAGGTCTATGCAATTGAACATATTGCTGTAAACTTGGGATATCATATTTCCATTCTCTTAAACTCATCCTTTCCTCACTTTCTCTCTTTCTGCAACGTGTGAATGTGTGAATGCTTGTGTTCATGTGTTAGATTAGTTTATGTCTTAGGTTTATATAAATAAAATCGTATTTATATTGAAAAGAGAAGTATCTTGTGTTTTGTGCTCACAAGCTAATGTCTTAATCTGCCGATCGTGTTACTGTGCTATTAAATAGTGTTTTCACTATATTTTGGATTTTAATATCCAGTGCAGAGTTTGTTACACAGCTGGTTCAGTGAATCGCCGTAACAGTGATTCTGTTCAAATCCCTATAAAATCATAAATGATTCCCTTTAAGCTAAATTAAACTATTTCTTTAAATTACATATTAATATTTCTTATATTACGCTACAGTGACATATAGTTAATAAATATTACTCAGTACATATATGTATGATTACACTGTAACAAGGACACTGTCAAGTTGTGATTTATTTCTTGTGCAATTCCCCACTTGAAAAGGACAGTCCCTCCACATGAAGATCTTAACTGGATTTCACTCAATAAACAGCCATGGGACCAGTTGTTTGTCTTTTATTTACCATTCTTTGATGGGCAGTAAACAGGTGAAAAACCAGCTGTCCTTCACTGTTTTGTGGAGGGCTTGGTTTTGCACAGTCACCTTGATGACAAAGATTAAGTTTCCTTGGTCTAGTGGTGCTTTAAATGCTCCTTTCACTGTGGTCTAAAGACAACAACAGAGCCAGGTACTGGCACGCTCAGATTGCCTCAGATTTGTTCCACCTGGTTCTCCACTGATTGAAGGAGGAGGAGTTTCACCACTGAGGAGCTCCCAGGCGGTTTGTCAGCACACCTCCCACTCGATCTTCCCACGGGAACCTATGGAAAGATCGCAAATCAGCACCTTCTTACTGCAGGTCAGCTCCGAGTTTGATCCTCAACTGGTAGCAACACAACCAGGCGTCGAACATCTCTGTGCAGGACCGTGGTTTGGGTAGCGTCTTTCAGGACTTTGGCCGATGGCCGGTTTAGTGCGGGTTTTGTAACAGGAATGCAGTAGCTTTGGACCACTTCGACGTTCACGTCTCGAACAATGCCCTTAGCATCTGGATTGACGCTCACCACCCGTCCTAGCTTAAATTGGCCCCTCACTGCATTTTGGTCGCACAACCAGACAATATCTCCGACAGCAACGTTGCGATGCAAAGTGTGCCATTTACTTCTCAGAAATAAGTTTGGGCCGGCAAGCTGGCCCCAAGACCTCCAGAACTTGTTGACCTGGTTCTGCATCTCTCTGAGTCTCTTGTAAGTGTAGTTCGCAAAGTCAAATGTTCTGATCTCACCGCTTGGAGAGGCTCGGCCCAGGAGAAGTGTGTTGGGTGACACATACTGCACGCATTCATCATGGCTCTGCACCCTGGCATCTATTGGGCATTCGTTGGCAATATTTGCAGCAAGTTGTAGTGTTGTCTGAAACTCGCTGTAGCTGAGGCCAGTGTTGTTGCCCAGGCTCTGCAGTGCCTTCTTGAGAATGCGGACAGCGGCTTCAGCAGCCCCATTGCGGTGAGGTGAGTCAGCAGGGTGAATTGTCCACTCCCATTTGGTACCTTTTTGAGCTGACATCTCTTCTATTGAAGTTCTATTCTGAGAATCCAGGAACTGGTACAGCTCTCTTAGGACAGGTTTGGCGCCGATGAAGTTTGTCCCCGGGTCGGACCAGATCTTTCTTGGGTGCCCCCTAATTGCAGTAAAGCGTTGGTAAGCCATCAAGAAACTCTTTGTCGACATTGTGTTGACCAGGTCTGCATGAATTGCCCTGCTGATCATACAGCTGAAGACGATACCCCACACTTTCATTGAGACCCGTTTCTTGATGTCATCTTTGACAAGGTACGGTCCGAAGAGGTCGACTGTAGTGAACTCGAACGGAGCTGCAGGTGTGGTTCTTTCAGGAGGTAGGTCAGCCATTACCTGTTTGCACCTTCTTGCTCTTGACTTTTTGCAGAAAAAGTTCTCCACTACTTTTTGGGCAATTTTCCTCCCTTGGATGACTCAGGCTTTCCTCCTCATTTTCAGCAGGGTTGCAGCCACACCTTCATGACCCTCATCGTGCGCCTCCCGTGCCAATAAAGTAGAGATCCATGCATTGAAAGGCAGAAGGGGAACTGCAGCGCCATCCTCCCTAAAGCCATGGATTCTCCCACCGCAAACTAGTAACCCAGATTCTGGCTCTCTGTACACAACCAAGCGGTCCGTAGTGGTAGCTGGGAACGTCACCCCTTCTTGAGCAGCAAGATAGATGTCTCTTATTGCCTCTTGACGTTCTGTGGCGGTAATAACTCCTTTTGTGGGAATCGCCTCCCACTTTGGGGTCTCGATGGACTTTGTTGCAGATGTAAACTTTTTGGCGGCTCTCCAGATGAAAGCAACAGTCTTGATTAGACACTTTAGGCTACTAAAGCGCCTCTCATCCACCAAGTTTAGGACAGCTGCACCAGCAGGAAGTCGTCCCACAAGACTTGGAAGAATTCTTTTCGCTTGGGCTCTGGTGAGTGCTGCCACGAATGACTTCTTCTGCATATTGTTAATGCTTTCTTGAGCTGTCACAGACACATCTTTTGACGACATAATTGGCCACTCACTTTCTGGAAGATGTAGAAACTCTGGCCCTTGCTGCCACTCTGAATGGGCGTCAAGTTCCTTTGGCCCAGCTCCTCGAGTGATAATGTCGGCTATGTTGGGGGTCCAGGGATCCACCACCAGTCCTGTAGCCGTGTACTCTCTTGGATCTCTCCAATTCTATTAGCGAAGAAAGTCTGAAATCCATAGCTTTCACGCTGGATAGCTCCAAGAACAGTCTGACTGTCTAACAAATGGTACCACCTTTTTATCTGGATCTGGGTATGCTGTTCAAAGTACTTTTTCAGGCGGCTTGCAAAGACTGCACCGCAAAGTTCTGCTTTGACTTCATCCCCCTTCTGGTCTAGAGGTGTCAGCTTTGCTTTTGACTCCACTAGTCGAATTGTTAGTTGTTTGTTGCAGTTCCACCGCAGGTAGAGGACAGCACCATAGGAGCTTTCACTGCCATCTGAAAAAGTGACAGCGACTGGTTCAGTTGTTGCCTTTGGTGGAGTAAGGGCTCTTGGGAACCTTACTTTGCTTAGCTGGACGTACTCCTCAAAAATTCCAATTGCATCTTTGCGGAGCTCATCCGACAGAGGAAGGTCCCATGTGTCCTTGACCATGCTGCACTTTGGTTTTGCCTCTTGGAATGCCTTTCGGACCAAGATAGCCCCTTTTTGCTTTGATGGCGTTGTCAGGCCAACTGGGTCGTATAAACCAGCAACTTGACTCAGCAGTTCACGTCTTGTCAGCGGGTCTGGTGTCTGTGCTCGTACTTCTTCTAGCAGCAAGTCTTGCCCAAGCCTCATCTTTTTCTTCCGCCTGGAGAAGTTGACCCTCACCATGACATGCAACATGTCTTTATCCACAATGTAGCCGAGGCCGAGCGCCTTGTTGTTTTCCTCCTTAAGCTGGTTCGGCAGGACAACAATATTTGGTGATGCCTTTTCTCTTTCTCCTCTACCTTGGCCTGAGAAGACCCAAGGCTTCAGTGCAAACCCTCCTGCTTTTAAAATCAGCTCCACATTCTTTGTGATCACGACAGTTGTGGGATGTCAAGATGTCATTGACGTAGCTGTGCTCATGTAATACTTGGCATTCATCTGTGAGGTGGCTGAATTGAAGCAGGTTGGCCGTTTCCCTCATGGCAAGTTGTGCTATGCAACCTGCTGGCTTGTCCCCGATATTCACTCTGGTTATGGCATATTGTTCTAGTTCATCACCCTCTGAATCACGCCACAAGAACCGGTGTAGATGGACTTCCCTCTCCTCGAGCCACACAGAATTGTACATTTTTCTAATGTCTCCTAGAGCGGCGAAGGAGCCTTGGCGGAACTTGAGGAGGACAGCTCGAATCGGGTTGAGAACGTCAGGGCCTTTCATCAGAAGATCATTGAGACTTTGGCCTCTGTACTTCTGACTGCTGTTCCAGACAAGTCTTACCGGAGTTGTAACAGAGTGGGGGTTGGGTGCGATAAGATGACTTACATACCAGACAGGTCCATTCCAGTTGGTCAGATCCTCTTTGGTCAGCTTTTTTGCAGCCCGGCGGTCAACCATTTCATGGACTTGAGCACCATAGGCTTTTCCCCACTGCGGTTCTTTTGCGAGCTGTCTCTCTGTTCTGAGGAAGGTTGCCTCCACTGCTCTTCTGTTGTTTGGCAATGTAGATGGGTCCATGAGCCATGGATATCTTGCATGCCAGTGTGGACTATCACTGTGGTCATCAGCACCAACATAAGTCAGGCCACCCTTTACAACTTCCAGCTCCCTTTCTTCAGCCAGAGTCATTTCTTTGCCACCAGGTTGACAACTGCCGCAGCGACATCCTCCACATTTTGGAGTGCAGGGGGTGCCAATGCTATCCCATCTCCACCACTCAATAAAATCCAGAGTGGTAATAGCAGAATAAGAAGACTTGATGGTAGGTTTGGCGCAGATATGTTCTTCATACATCAATGCTGCTGTTCTCATGGATCTGGCGAAATGCGCTCTGGACTGGTGTGCTGTAACTGTAGCCTCTTCAAACAGACCAGGGTGTGTTCCTGCAATTGTCTTTCCCAATGGCCCATCCCATAGTACAAGGTCCCCAACAGTGCGTATTTTCTGTGGGACCAGTCGCCCTTCCTTATGGCTTATCAAAAGCTGTATCTGTCTTGGTCTCACAAGAACTTTTTGAGTCTTTTGGCCGTCACATGTTTGTGGATCCTTGCAATGCTGTCCAAACCATAGCAGAGGAGTTGGTGGGATCTGAAGTTGCCTTGCTCTGTGCGGACCCGGATCTTTAGGAGGTACCGTTTTGTGGTAACTTGAACTTTCATTCCTCCCACACCATGGACAACAAGGGTTATGGCTTCACTTCTAAGGTTCAAATGATCAGCTGCATCATGAGTTATGTAGTTTGTATCCGATGCTAGGTCGATCAATGTCCCAACTTTTTGTCCTGCATTGGCCGTGACCTCTAAGAGCATCATGATGACTGGCCACTCCACTATTCTATTCTCTGCTAGAAGACTGGGTTGGTTGGACACAAGAGAGGTTCTGGCTATAGTGTTGCAAAAGGCATTGCGACACTTCTCTGCAAGTTCAGGTGAGAGGCTTTTAATGAACTCTTCTTGGGCTTGGGTGTAACGCTCTCTTGCGTCACCTCCCACTTTGCTGTTGTTGTTGGACCTCTGGACGACATTCCCTTTGGACGTATCAGTTCTCGGGCAAAGGTAATAGTGGTGTTCTGCAGCACGCTGTTCTATGCAGTCTGGCCTCCTGCACAGAAACTCTGATTTACAGTAGTCACCTTCATTGTGAATCTCCAGGCATTTCTTGCAGGCTCCCAGCTTCCTGACAGCATCTCTTTTCTCTGCTAGCTTAAGCGTGCGAAACTTTTGGCAGAAGTATAGCCTTTTCTTATGCTTGCCATCCCCGCAGACCACACATCCTTGAGCCTAGTTGCTTAATTGGGTAGAGGTTCTGGTTCGAGCTTGCCGAGGTTCAGATTTTGGTTTTGGTTCCTCCTCTCTCAGTTGGTCCAGCTTCTCATAGATGGCTTCTTGACCTTGAAGAAACTTGAGGAGGTAGTCAAATCGCTTGTCTTCTTCAGCTTCATCACCTTTGCCAGCTACATGAAGAAGCCATTCCTTCTTCAGGCCATCAGGAAGTTTACTCTCTATTGTTTTTGTTACAAGAGGGTTCTTTATAGCACCAGTCTTGCCAAGCTCGTTCAGATCGACCAGGGCTTTCCCTACAGATTGGATGAGCTCAACAATCCTCCTGGGCTGGTTACCTTTAACTGCTTGGAGTCCTTGGAGCTCTTCTACTATCTCAAGGGCTATAGTTGTCTTATTTCCAAAGCGGTTCTTCAAGACCCGGAAAACCTCCTCAGCAGTTGTGTAAGTTGTAAGGCGGAGGTCTCGTATTGTCTTCTCATCCACACTGTCGAGAAGTTGGAACTTTTTAACCTCTTTGGATCCAGTAGGTTCTCCCTGCATCTGAAGCGCTTCCCAATCTTTTTTCCACCGATGAAACTCTCGGCGGATGCCAGAAAACTTTGGGAGGGCAGCTGGCCTTAATTTAATTGCTGGTGTGGCCACACAACTGGTTGAAGTAGTACTCAATCTGCTGGTTCTTTCTCTGACTTGTGCCCCTGTAAAGTCTGCTTGTCTTATTGTGAGTTTTGGCAGGATGGTTTCAAGGCCTTTGATACGACTCTGGAACTGTTGTTGCTCTGCTGGGGGGGCCCAGCACTTCCAATGTTTATGCACCTCCTTCGCAGCCTTCACAAGTTTCTCTAGTTGTCCGATCATGAAGAGATATGCTCCATCCATCCATCCATCCATCTTCTTCCGCTTATCCGGGGCCGGGTCGCGGGGGCAGCAGTCTAAGCAGAGATGCCCAGACTTCCCTCTCCCTAGACACTTCCTCCAGCTCTTCCGGGGGGACACCGAGGCGTTCCCAGGCCAGCCGGGAGACATAGTCTCTCCAGCATGTCCTAGGTCTTCCCCGGGGTCTCCTCCCAGTGGGACGCGCCCGGAACACCTTCCCAGGAAGGCGTCCAGGAGGCATCCGGAACAGATGCCCGAGCCACCTCAGCTGACCCCTCTCAATGTGAAGGAGCAGCGGCTCTACTCTGAGCTCCTCCCGAGTGACCGAGCTTCTCACCCTATCTCTAAGGGATCGCCCAGCCACCCTGCGGAGAAAGCTCATTTCAGCCGCCTGTATCCGGGATCTTGTCCTTTCGGTCATGACCCAAAGCTCATGACCATAGGTGAGAGTAGGAACGTAGATTGACCGGTAAATCGAGAGCTTCGCCTTGCGGCTCAGCTCTTTCTTCACCACGACAGACCAGTACATCGACCGCATTACTGCAGAAGATGCACCGATCCGTCTGTCAATCTCCCGTTCCATCCTTCCCTCACTCGTGAACAAAACCCCAAGATACTTAAACTCCTCCACTTGAGGCAGGAACTCTCCACCAACCTGAAGTGGGCAAACCAGCCTTTTCCGACTGAGGACCATGGCCTCGGATTTGGAGGTGCTGATTCTCATCCCAGCCGCTTCACACTCGGCTGCAAACCGTCCCAGTGCCTGCTGAAGGTCCTGGCTTGATGAAGCCAACACGACAACGTCATCTGCAAAAAGCAGAGACGAAATCGTGTGGTCATCAAACCTGACACCCTCCGGCCCCTGGCTGCGCCTAGAAATTCTGTCCATAAAACTTATGAACAGAACCGGCGACAAAGGGCAGCCCTGCCGGAGTCCAACATGCACCGGGAACAAGTCTGACTTACTGCCGGCAATGCGAACCAAGCTCCTGCTTCGGTCATACAGGGACCGGACAGCCCTTAGTAAAGGACCCCGGACCCCATACTCCCGGAGCACCCTCCACAGGCCGCCGCGAGGGACACAGTCGAATGCTTTCTCCAAATCCACAAAACACATGTGGACTGGTTGGGCAAACTCCCATGAACCCTCCAGCACCCTGTAGAGGGTATAGAGCTGGTCCAGTGTTCCACGGCCCGGACGAAAACCACACTGTTCCTCCTGAATCCGAGGTTCTACTATCGGCCGTATTCTCCTCTCCAGTACCCTGGCATAGACTTTCCCAGGGAGGCTGAGAAGTGTGATCCCCCTGTAGTTGGAACACACCCTCCGGTCCCCCTTCTTAAAAAGAGGGACCACCACCCCGGTCTGCCACCCCAGAGGCACTGTCCCCGACCGCCACGCGATGCTGCAGAGGCGCGTCAGCCAAGACAGCCCCACAACATCCAGAGACTTGAGGTACTCAGGGCGGATCTCATCCACCCCCGGTGCCCTGCCACCGAGGAGTTTCTTGACTACCTCGGTGACTTCAGCTTGGGTGATGGACGAGTCCACCTCTGAGCCCCCAGCCTCTGCTTCCTCAATGGAAGACGTGACGGCGGGATTGAGGAGATCCTCGAAGTATTCCTTCCACCGTCCAACGATATCCCCAGTCGAGGTCAGCAGCTCCCCACCTCTACTGTAAACAGCGTTGGCTGGGCACTGCTTCCCTCTCCTGAGGCGCCGGACGGTTTGCCAGAATCTCTTCGAGGCCAGCCGATAGTCCTTCTCCATGGCCTCACCGAACTCCTCCCAGGCCCGAGTTTTTGCCTCCACAACCACCCGGGCTGCAGTTCGCTTGGCCTGTCGGTACCCGTCAGCTGCCTCAGGAGTCCCACAAGCCAGCCAGGCCCGATAGGACTCCTTCTTCAGCTTGACGGCATCCCTTACTTCCGGTGTCCACCACCTGGTTCGGGGATTGCCGCCTCGACAGGCACCGGAGACCTTACGGCCACAGCTCCGAGCAGCCGCTTCGACAATGGAGGTGGAGAACATGGTCCACTCGGACTCAATATCTCCAGCCTCTCTCGGGATCCGGTCGAAGCTCCGCCGGAGGTGGGAGTTGAAGATCTCTCTGACAGGAGACTCGGCCAAACGTTCCCAGCAGACCCTCACAGTACGCTTGGGTCTGCCGAGTCTGTCCAGCTTCCTCCCCCGCCATCGGATCCAACTCACCACCAGGTGGTGATCAGTTGACAGCTCCGCCCCTCTCTTTACCCGAGTGTCCAAGACATACGGCCGCAGGTCAGATGAAACGACCACAAAGTCGATCATCGACCTACGGCCTAGGGTGTCCTGGTGCCACGTGCACTGATGGACACCCTTATGCTTGAACATGGTGTTCGTTATGGACAAACTGTAACTAGCACAGAAGTCCAATAACTGAACACCACTCGGGTTCAGATCAGGGGGGCCGTTCCTCCCAATCACGCCCCTCCAGGTGTCACTGTCGCTACCCACGTGGGCATTGAAGTCCCCCAGTAGAACAACGGAGTCCCTGGTTGGAGCACTTTCCAGCACCCCTCCCAGAGACCCCAAGAAGGCCGGGTACTCTGCACTGCCGTTTGGCCCGTAGGCACACACGACAGTGAGAGACCTATCCCCTACCCGTAGGCGCAGGGAAACGACCCTCTCGTTCACCGGGGTGAACTCCAACACATGACGGCTGAGCTGGGGGGCTATAAGCAAACCCACACCAGCCCGCCGCCTCTCACCATGGGCAACTCCAGAGTAGTGAAGAGTCCAACCTCTCTCGAGGAGTGTGGTTCCAGAGCCCAAGCCGTGCGTAGAGGTGATCCCGACTATCTCTAGTCGGAACCTCTCAACCTCACGCACAATCTCAGGCTCCTTCCCCGCCAGCGAGGTGACATTCCACGTCCCTAGAGCTAGCTTCTGTGTCCAGAGATATGCATCTAGGTTTTTACTTGGGTCCACAGCTCCCACGTTTTCTGCTTGCGACTCTGCTGTTGTAATTGCTTGTATCAGTTCATATTCCCCGAAATTGGCCCACAATGTCTTTTGTATGAGGTCCTTTAGCTCTTGCAGTTTTCTCTCACACTCATTGGCTGTTTTGACCAAGTCAGACTTTTGCTGCTCGCTCAACTCCTTTGCATCAGAGTTTTCTTCAATACATTGCCCCTCTACATCATCATTGGCTTCAAGGACTTTGCCAGCTTCTGCAGTGAGCTTCTTAAAAATGTCTCTGAGCTCCTCTTCTGACATCATTGTATGCATTCGTAGCACATTATTGGCCAGACGGGAAAACTGACGCTTCGCTGATATCCTTGCGGTCTTTAGCTGCTCCAACAGTAATGAATCAGCCATTTCAATCACAGTAGCAGGGCAGGAACAGTCTTTATTTGTCTCTATGGACACGTGTGGTCACTTTTCTGGTCCTTCTCCAGTCTTCAGTGACGGTTTTTCACTGTCAAGTTGTGATTTATTTCTTGTGCAATTCCCCACTTGAAAAGGACAGTCCCTCCACATGAAGATCTTAACTGGATTTCACTCAATGAACAGCCATGGGACCAGTTGTTTGTCTTTTATTTACCATTCTTTGATGGGCAGTAAACAGGTGAAAAACCAGCTGTCCTTCACTGTTTTGTGGAGGGCTTATGTGACGGCCTGAATGGTGGCCGCACACGAGCGGTAATGTGGATGCATACACGCGCACACACAGGCACACACGTCAACATGCATACATTTACACGAAGGATATACATTTAGGAATACTCTGTATTTAAGTTTATTTTATCATTTATATTAATTGGTTTCAGTATAATGATGGATCATAATAAATCACACAAACAATATTATTTTTTATTTGTTAGGTTTTCATATGTTTACATTTACAGCACATTTTATATGCATTGTTACTGATTTGAAGTGCACGCAAATTAGTTACGTTGTATATGTTATTTATATTTGTTTCTATTTTGAGTTTAAGTTTACCGTGATGAGCTTCCAACATGGTCCGCGACAGCCGCATCCTGGTGTGACAAGGATTAGAGTCCGGGCAGGAACAGAGAATTTATGCATTATGGGTTCCGCCCGGACATACCATTTGCTGGAATTGCCCGGGGGAGGAAGAAATGTTAATAGTTTGATCAATTGATTTATTTAGTTGTATATTTATTATATTTGATTATATTTTGTTCTCATTATTTTTATGTATTATATACCTTTTGTTTGATTTGGTTTTGATTTGCTTATGGTTATATGTTGAGTGTAAAGTTGAATTGTTTCCCCTCTTAATTTGTAATGGGCCCATCTTTCCCTTTATAAACTGTTGCTTTGTTCATTTGATCAGGTCAGTAGTTTTAGTTTGTTTGTTGGTTTTTGTCTAATTGTTTTGATCTCATTTTTTGCTTGTTTATTTTTGTTGTAAGAAATTTATGAGTTTGTAAAGTTATTTTTTTCTTTGGGTTTAAATAAAGACCCATTTTCTTTTGCAAAGCTTGTGTTCCTTGTTCCTGGCTTCTCGGTCCCTCACATATGGTGGCAGCGGTGGGATGTTTCCGTAAGTCAAGGACACAAAGCTGAGTTTTGTTTTTTCTGCCCCTCGAGGTTGTTTTTTTTCCCTGTTAATATGAGTCGGACCTTAAAGAAAGGTGGGCTTAAGGCTCCTCCCTTGCCGCAAGAGGAAGAAAGGGGTGAGGAAGACCAGGACTTGGTTGAAGGAGCTGAAGGAGGTGAGGCAGTGGGAGACAGAGAAGTTTCGGTGACTGATTTGGCAAATCTGCTTCGAGCCCATATGGCCAGGATGGAAGGCCGGGAGACTGTAAGACAGCAGGAGCAGGCTGATCAGGAGCGACGGTTTAAGGCTCTCCAACACCAGTTCGGGCTTTTGCAAATAGAAGTCCAAGCACGCACCTCTCCGAATCTTCAGTTATCTGATGTTGACCGGGAGTCCCGGGAAAGGCCTAATGCGGATCCTTTAGATTCTGATGGAAACTCCGTGGCTTCGGCTCATCAGCAGAGTTTTAATCAGGTTGGGAACAATATAGGCCCACCGTTATCTCAGATACCTCGATTGGAGAAGCTGAGTGATACTGATGATGTAGAACACTTCCTTGTGACTTTTGAAAGGATTGCTGTTGCTTGTAGGTGGTCTAAAACTGATTGGGTTTGGCATTTAATCCCTTTGCTGACGGGTAAAGCAAGAGCAGCTTATGTCAATATGGATGTGAATGAGGCTACTGACTATGACAAGGTGAAGTATGCTATTCTAAAGAAATATGATGTCAATGCTGAAACTTATCGACAAAAGTTCCGTTCCTTATCAGTAGATCCATCGGAAAGTCCCATAGAGCTTTATAACCGGCTCAAAGAACTCTTCGGAAAGTGGGTCCAGCCTAAGAGGAAACAGGTGGAGGAGGTGAGTGAGATCATCATTCTGGAGCAATATCTTAGAATGCTGTCCCCTGAACTTCAGGTGTGGATTCGTGAGAGAGATCCTAGAACCGCAGTAGAAGCAGCGTCTCTGGCGGATGTGTTTGTTGCAGCCAGAGGAAAGAGTAAGCCGTGGGCTTGGAAATCTGTCAATGACCGCTGTTCTCTTGACATGCCTCACTTTCAGCAACGGAAGGTGGAGGGGTCTGGTAAGCCCTACATGGGGAAGCCTACTTCAACCAAATTAAATTTTTCTCTTAAACGACCTCCTATATGTTACCGGTGTGGTCAAGAAGGGCACACTAAACCAAATTGTCCAAGGATCTCAGCTCAGCTTACACAGCTTTGTTTTGTACCAAGGAGGGATGTAACTAAATCCCCAAGCTCCTTGAGAACTACAAATGTGGAGATAAATGGTGAGAAATTGACTGCTTTGGTTGACACCGGCAGTGATCAGACGCTGGTAAGAAGAAAGTTCATATCATCCTCTCTGATCAGCACAGTCAACAAATTACCTATTTGCTGTGTACATGGAGACGAGAGACTATTACCTACCGCCAATGTTTATATCAAAATAGAAGAACAGACTTACCTGGTGGAGGTGGGGGTAGCGGATAACTTGTCTTTTCCGGTGATTCTGGGTCGAGATATACCAGTGCTGTTGGAGTTGTTGCATCCGACTCGACAGTGTAATGTGGTGGTGACTAGAGCAAAGGCCAACCAGTTAGAGGGGATGGAGCACCAACTAAGTACTTTACCTTTCTTCAATGCAGAGATTGAGATCGGGGTGTCGAAGAGGAGAAAGACTAGAAGAGAAAAAAGACAAGAAAAGGTAAAATATGCTGCTCATACAGTGTCTGAAAATATGGCTTGTGACTTACCTGTGAACTTCCAGGTGCCCACTAACATCATTCAGATGCAGCAGGAAGATGCTACGCTCACAGAGTGCTTTGCTAGAGCTGCAGAGGTAAGAGAGAAGCCTCTAGATGACAGTACAGCTAGATATGTGATAACGAAGGGAATACTCTATCGAGAGATCGGGGTCCAGAAACAACTTGTGGTTCCACAGTGTGTTCGAGAGATGGTGTTACATCTAAGTCACTCGATTCCTTGGGCTGGCCACCTGGGGAAAAACAAGACCACTGCAAGAATTAAAAAGTGTTTTTTCTGGCCTGGTTTAAAAATAGATGTGGCCCAATTTTGTAAAAGCTGTCCTGTGTGTCAGAAGGTTTCTCTCAGACGTCCGTCAAGAGCACCACTACAACCACTTCCTATCATTGGTACTCCGTTTGAGAGGCTTGGAATGGATGTCGTTGGTCCAGTGGAGAGGAGTCGCCCAGGGAACCGTTTCATGCTGGTAATAACGGATTATTCCACCAGATACCCAGAGGTATTTCCGTTAGGATCTGTGAAGGCGAAACCAGTGGCTACTTCCTTGGTCCAGTTATTTTCCAGGGTCGGATTTCCAGCAGAAATTCTAACCGACCAGGGCACTAATTTCATGTCTAGCTTGTTGAAGCAGGTCTACCGGCTCTTAGGAATTAAGAGTCTGCGTACTACTCCCTATCATCCCCAAACGGATGGGTTGACTGAGCGATTTAACCAGACTCTGAAGCAGATGTTAAGGAAGTTTGTCAGTGAGACTGGTCAAGACTGGGATCAATGGTTGCCCTATCTTCTATTCGCTTATCGGGAAGTCCCTCAAGCTTCCACAGGCTTCTCTCCTTTCGAGCTGTTATATGGCCATGATGTCAGGGGTCCATTGGCTCTGCTCCAGGAGATGTGGGAAGGGAGTCCTGGAAAGAAAGAGCCCACCAGTGTTGTCGCCTATGTTCTGCAAATGAGGGAACGGTTGGAGAAGATGACTGGTTTGGCTCAGAATCACTTGGCGGAAGCCAGCGGAAAACAGAAAACCTGGTATGATCCCCTGGCTCGAGAAAGGGATCTGGAGGTCGGTAAAAAGGTACTTGTCATGTTGCCTAGTCGAGAGAGTAAACTGCTAGCAAAATGGCAGGGTCCTTATGAGATCAAGAAACGCCTAGGTCCTACGACGTATGAAATCAGTATGCCGGGTCAAGATCGATCTAGTCGGGTTTTGCACGTTAACCTGCTGAAAGAGTGGGTTCCTCGTCCTGAAAAGTCACAGTCATTGATGATTCGCTGTATTGAAGAGGAGGAATCCGATGAGCAGTATCTGCCGCAGCCAGTTCCTGGGGACATCGGGTTAGATCATCTAACAGCTTCCCAGCAGTCACAAGTACAAGTGCTCTTCACTTCGAGGGTATTTTCTGAATCTCCTGGGTTTACCAACTTGATTGAGCATGGTGTAGTACTGAAATCTGATGCTGTCGTGAAACGCCAGAGCTATAGGATACCTGAGAAATTCCAGGTGACCTTGCAGGAAGAGGTAGACTTTATGCTCCGCTTGGGCATTATTGAGCCTTCGAACAGTGAGTGGTGTCACCCCATAGTCCTTGTGCCAAAGAAGGACGGGACTATAAGGTTCTGCATTGATTTCCGATATCTGAATTCAGTATCACAGTTTGATTCCTACCCTACTCCTCGCATAAGTGACCTAATTGATCGGTTGGGCCAATCGAAGTATTTTACAACAATGGACCTTTCTAAAGGCTATTGGCAAATTCCACTGACTCCTTCCTCGCGGCCCTTAACTGCATTCAGAACATCAAGGGGCCTTTTCCATTTTAAGGTGTTACCTTTCGGCCTTCATGGGGCCGTGGCGACGTTTCAGAGGTTAATCGATCAAGTATTACGTGGTCTAACTTTTGCTGCTGCATATCTTGACGATATTGTCGTTTATAGTAACACCTGGGAGGAACATGTGCAGCATCTCGGAGAAGTCTTGCAGCGTCTTCAGAATGCCGGCCTAACTGTCAACCCTACCAAGTGTGCTATAGCTAAGCAAGAGACTGAGTACTTGGGCTATGTTATTGGCCAGGGTGTTGTGCGACCGCAGGTGAAGAAAGTTCAAGCCTTGGAGAAGTGTGGGGTACCCCAGACACGTAAGGACCTGCGATCATTTTTGGGTATGGCTGGATTTTACCATCGCTTTGTCCCTAACTTTTCCAGCAGGGCTGCTCCCTTAACGGACATGGTGGGGGCACGTTGCCCGAACCAATTGCAGTGGACTGAGGAGAGATTGAAAGCTTTCCGGGACATCCAGGGAGCTTTGACAACTGGTGCTGTGCTACACAATCCTGATTTTAGTTGTCCTTTCATTGTGCAGACTGATGCCTCTGAGAGGGGAGTGGGAGCTGTCCTATTGCAAGGACCACCAGAGAGCCGACAGCCAGTGGCTTATATCAGTCGTAAATTGTTTCCAAGAGAAGTACGTTATTCCACGGTGGAAAAGGAGTGTTTAGCCATAAAGTGGGCGTTGGATTCCTTACGGTATTATCTATTAGGCCGTGAGTTTACCCTTGAGACTGATCATAGAGCATTGCAGTGGTTAGAGAAAATGAAGGATTCTAATGGAAGGATTACAAGATGGTATCTCGCCATGCAGCCCTTCAGATTCAAGATACGACATGTTCCTGGTAAAGTCAACGTTACTGCTGACTATCTCTCCCGCTCTATTGGCGAGATTCCTGAAGGGGGGGGAAATGTGACGGCCTGAATGGTGGCCGCACACGAGCGGTAATGTGGATGCATACACGCGCACACACAGGCACACACGTCAACATGCATACATTTACACGAAGGATATACATTTAGGAATACTCTGTATTTAAGTTTATTTTATCATTTATATTAATTGGTTTCAGTATAATGATGGATCATAATAAATCACACAAACAATATTATTTTTTATTTGTTAGGTTTTCATATGTTTACATTTACAGCACATTTTATATGCATTGTTACTGATTTGAAGTGCACGCAAATTAGTTACGTTGTATATGTTATTTATATTTGTTTCTATTTTGAGTTTAAGTTTACCGTGATGAGCTTCCAACATGGTCCGCGACAGCCGCATCCTGGTGTGACAAGGATTAGAGTCCGGGCAGGAACAGAGAATTTATGCATTATGGGTTCCGCCCGGACATACCATTTGCTGGAATTGCCCGGGGGAGGAAGAAATGTTAATAGTTTGATCAATTGATTTATTTAGTTGTATATTTATTATATTTGATTATATTTTGTTCTCATTATTTTTATGTATTATATACCTTTTGTTTGATTTGGTTTTGATTTGCTTATGGTTATATGTTGAGTGTAAAGTTGAATTGTTTCCCCTCTTAATTTGTAATGGGCCCATCTTTCCCTTTATAAACTGTTGCTTTGTTCATTTGATCAGGTCAGTAGTTTTAGTTTGTTTGTTGGTTTTTGTCTAATTGTTTTGATCTCATTTTTTGCTTGTTTATTTTTGTTGTAAGAAATTTATGAGTTTGTAAAGTTATTTTTTTCTTTGGGTTTAAATAAAGACCCATTTTCTTTTGCAAAGCTTGTGTTCCTTGTTCCTGGCTTCTCGGTCCCTCACAGTTTTGCACAGTCACCTTGATGACAAAGATGAAGTTTCCTTGGTCTAGTGGTGCTATAAATGCTCCTTTCACTGTGGTCTAAAGACAACAACAGAGCCAGGTACTGGCACGCTCAGATTGCCTGAGATTTGTTCCACCTGGTTCTCCACTGATTGAAGGAGGAGGAGTTTCACCACTGAGGAGCTCCCAGGCGGTTTGTCAGCACAGACACCTTGAAATAAACTGTAACCTAATATTAAAACAAATGGATTTTTAATTATTAATCAGTGTGAGTAAATGCATTAACTAGCATAACTAATGGGACCTTATTGAAAAGTTGTATTTTTATTAACTAACTTCAACAAAGATTTATAAATACTGTAACACTTTTGTTTCTCATTGTTGGTTAATTTTAATAAATGCATTGGCTAATGTAACGGTAAAACTTTATTTTGATTGTCCCTTTTGAGAATTCTGTTGACAATAAGTAACTTTGCACCTATGTCAAAAGTATTAGTAGACTGTCTGCTCAATATCTGTTAACTCTTTTTTTGTGATGGTCTCCCAACAGACATTCTGCTGACTATAAGTAACTTTGCAAGTACATGTCAACTTATTCTAACCCTAACCCTACCAATTTACTAATACTCTACGGACACTCTAATGAGAGTTAGTAGGTAGGTACGTGCAATGTTACTTACATAACATGAACAAGGATTAATGAATACTGTAACAAATGTGTTGATCATTATCAGCTAATGTTAATGCATTAACTAATGTAACAAATTGGACCTTTATGTAAACTTTTATATTTATTAACTAACATCAAGTGTAGGTAATACATACTGTAACAAATGTCTTGCTCATTATTGGTTAATGCATTAACTAATGTAACTAATTGGACCTCATTGTAAAGTTTTATATTTATTTATATTTATATTTATAAATAGCATCAAGAAAGTTCAGTAAATACTATAACAAATGTGTTGCTCATTGATAATATTATTTAATGCATTAACTAAAGCAACTAATGGGACCTTAATGTAAAGTTGCATTTTTATTAACTAACTTATTAACAATGATACTGCAAAAAAATGATTGCTCATTGGTAGTTAACTTTAATTCATTAACCCACTTACCTAATCCAAGTTTATTATAAAGAGTTACACAAGTTTTTGAGCCAATCAGCTGAGGTTTGGAATGACACGAGGTAGTAAATGATAAAAGAGTTTTCATTTTGGGTTGAACTAACTAACCCTTTAAATGTGACTAATTTACTAGTAACTTATCTGAACGGTCTTAACTTTGTCACACCACCAAAACTGCCCAAATCACATGCCCAGTGACCGTTCTCAATCAGGTTGTCTCAGATCAGAAACTGTCACTCAATAACAACGACTTCCAGTCGCTTTTATGCAGAAAATCGCTGTCAGCTCCTATTTAGTGAATACTAAAGTTCCCAAATGCATGTACTCTACAGATATTTGGAGTCACGCAAATATACACTCACAGTCTCATACACACAAACCCTGCGACTCCAAATCATACCCTTGGCGTTTTGAGCTGTTTTGCTCTTTTCATTTATTCTCATTTGGTCGGCAACATTCCTTCAGCTTCCTCTGTGGCTAAAAGCAGCACTTTGAACTATTTTTCTACTCATTTCTTTTCCTCCATGTGCTCTTTAAATGTTTCAAATGCTGACCTCGTTTTTCTCTCTAAAGCCTCGGATCTGTATTCTTCTTCCAGGAGGGACTGATGGTATTATTGGCTTTAGGATATGTGATTTTGACCTCATTCTGGGCTTACAGGGTTATCTTTGTCAGTTTTTTTTTTAAAAAAAAGAAAGAAAATTATGTAGTTCAGCCTATAACACATCTTCTGTAATCAACAGTGATTTGCATCTGGTATAATTCATTTAACACGGTTAAACGATCTGTACCCTTGAGCTGAGTATTTCTGGTTGGGTTGCCAGGGGTTAATTACTTTACCAATGAGGAGCACGAGGGACATATTGAATTACTTCCTTCATTATCTGTTATATTAAGACTGGGATCAAGTTTGAATTAAAACGGGAAAGAACTGGAATGATATTATCACAGGAAGTCAAATTGATTTTGGTTTCATCATCGGCACAGACCTTTTCCACTAAATAAATGCTCAGAATACATTAGCTGTTATATTATAAAATGTATAATTTTTGATTGATTTGATTGATTGATTGATTGTGTTCAGTCACACAGGTACTTTTATACTGTTTGCTTTCTGACAGCTCTTTTTGGCTTAATTTGTGTTTTTGGCATAATTGGGATATTTGTTTTGTTCATACTTATAACCTCCAAACACTACAGTAAACATATATTATATATGTATAATATATAATATGTACAGTATATATATATATATATATATATATATATATATATATATATATATATTTATTTATATTAACTACAGTATTAAAATACATTTAAAACAACACTGGTATGAATTAAGACATGAAGGGTGGATATTATAATGAAGATTAACATATACATGTGTGTGTTGCATGTATATTCTACTATATAAATTATTATATTTATATAATTAATTTTTAAATGTAAATATAATTATTTTATTTTATTTTAACAGTGACACATTTACTTGTACAAACAAAACCTGGTATTTTACAGTTTAAAGTGGGAACATGTTGTTTCCATTGTGGCAACCCATATACTTTGATAACATGTTCACTATAGGTCACTGTGTCACAAAAGGCCAGCAGTGTTTAATGAACTGTATTTTTCCCCCGCTGCATATTTCTGCATAGATATTGGAAATGTTTAGTTTCTTTTTTTGGAGCCAAGACATTTTAGAAACTGTCTTTTAAAAATAAACTCACTTTATAAAATGCTTATGAGTTTACAATTTCAAATGAACTACAAACAACCATGACCAAACTCAGCAAGGAAGTGTAAAAGAGATTTGCTCTTTACACACATAATCATAAAATAATTTCACAGTGTTAATATCTGCCAAATCTTGAGGGGTGTGAACTTGTGCTTGCTCTATGGCTTTTTATTGGAGTCTCCAGGATGCTGTGTTTTGAATTATTATTAGAGTGACTTTCAGTTTGGATGCTGAAACAGGATGTGCCTCCAGTGGGACCTTCTGGATAGAGCTGCTGTGCTCCACTTTGAACTGTTGAACAATTTATGATATTACCACATCAGATTCATATATGTGTTCACATAAAGCAGGAGGTGTCCACCGGCAAGACCTGTTTTATTAGACAGGACACCTGTTTTAGACCGTGGCAGTAATGCGCAGACCTCATGGCAAGACTGAGCAGCTTTCTAGTGTGGATTGTCTTATTAATTTTAAAGCAGAGTCACTGAAGCGGTGTACGTTTCCCCCGGTGAGGGCTCTGCACTCTGTGCTTCAGTGATAATGACAGGGCCAGTCAAACCCATTTAATGAAAAGCACCAAAGACTTCCTCATCCATCACATAACTAGCTGAGAGCTCAGATTGGATGGCTATGAGTTAAACGTGAAAATGCATCAAGGGTCAGAACATAGTTTTGTCAGGGTTTTGCAGTGTTGCAGATGTTTTGTTTGAAACAAACATCTAGCACATTATGTTTAATGCTCAGCTGGGAAAATTAAGCCCAATTAATAATATTAAGTTATTCACAATGTTGACAGAAATTAACTTTTCCACGAAGGGGTGATATTTGCCCTCTTAAAAGTGCCATAGACTAGAAAACTGTATTTACCTTGCCATAGTTGAATAATAACAGCTCTGTACATGGAAATTACATACTGTGAGCCTCATTGTTTCCTCATTCTTATGTAAATCTCATGAATGCAAAAGACTACTGGAAAATAGGCGAATCAGAACATAACACCGACTGTGACGTTACAGTCAGGATCACTAATATGTACGCCCCCAACATTTACATTTGCCCATGTTTTATGCCAGCTGGACCTGCACAGCCGAATCATCAGAAGTTCTGCACGTATTGTGAAGAAACAAACGAGGACAACAACGGAAATGGCAGATCATGGAAATAAATGCTATGTTCCAGGCTGTGCAGGGGTTGTGAAGTGCAGGGATTGGTTGGTGTCTGTATTCAGAAAGGCACGGAAAGCAAATAACGTGTTCTAATGGTCTGAGCCACTAAAGGGACATGGTTAGCTTCTTGCTAGCGGTAGCCTGTTACATTACAGATCTTAAGATTTCACTTACCATGATTTACAGAATGAATGATTTATAGATCCTGAGCACCACTGACAAGCATCTGATCTTGTAAAATGTGTGGTAAGTACTGCTGCTGTAGTTAACACAGAGCGCGTGCAATCGTGAATCTTCAAAGTGAAACTAAAAAGCAATTGTGCACTCCAAAGCAGTTTCAATGCCCAGCATATTAATAGCAGCTCCCAGATGCCCGCATTTCATTTACAGTATAAATTACCCACGGATATAACTGTGTGAGAAAGTATTGAAATATATATTTTCCCGGTGTTTCATTCCTGCTGTGTGAGCGACTGAAATGAGCTGCACTGTGAAACGGCCAATCAGAGCAGAGCTCAACATTGAGCCGCACTGTGAAACAGCCAATCAGAGCAGAGCTCAACATTATTATTCATGACCCTTCCAAATAAGTTAATAACAGACCATTTAATTCTAGGGACAAATCCTAGGGTTTTAAATGGACATGTAAAACCGTTTCTGGATATGTTTTGACCTTACCTATGCCCCATAACTTCTATGTAGATATCAGCAAACAATATAAAATGTTGTATACATGCATTCTATGGCACCATTAAATTGATCTCCATGCACATTAAGTTCACAAGGATATTTTATTTGTCCTTATTAGAGGGATGCATAATCTTGTATGTTAAATTCTTACAATTAAGCAATTAATTCAGTTAGAATAAAACACTATAAGGCTGTTACTAATTAAATTAAATATTTATCTACAAAATACATTTTTGCTCTGCAAAATTTGCACCTGCAGTGGCACTTACAACCTGGATTCTAGAAATGTTGGGACGTTATTTAAATTTGAATAAAATGAAAACTAAAATCATTTCAAATCACATGAGCCAATAGTTTATTTACAATAGAACATAGATGACATAACACATGTTTAAACATTGAAGAAATCTTACCACTTTATGCACAAAATTAGCTCATTTCAAATGTGATGCCTGCTACTCAAAATAGTTGGGACGAGGGCATGTTTACCATGGTGTAGCATCTCCTCTTCTTTTTAAAAGAGTTTGAAGATATCTGGGCATCGAGGCTATGAGTTTCTGGAGTTTTGGTGTTGGAATTTGCTCCCATTCTTGCCTGATATATGTTTCCAGCTGCTGAAGAGTTTGTGGTCGTCTTTGACGTATTTTTCGTTTAATGATGCGCCAAATGTTCTCTATAGGTGAAAGATCTGGACTGCAGGCAGGCCAATTCAGCACCCGGACTCTTCTACTACGACGCCATGCTTTTGTAATAGCTGCAGTACGTGGTTTTGCATTGTCCTGCTGAAATAGACAAGGCTTTCCCTGAAATAGGTGTCAACTTGAGGGGAGCATTTGTTGCTCTAAAATTTATTGCAGCATTCATATTGCCTTCCAAAACATGCAAGCGACCCATACTGTATGCACGTATGCACCCCATACCATCAGAGAAGCTGGCTTTTGAACTAAACGCTGATAACATGCTGAAAGGTCTCCCTCCTCTTTAGCCCAGAGGACATGGCGTTTGTGATTTCCAACTAGAATGTCAAATTTGAACTCGTGTGACCATAGAACACTTTTCCACTTTGAAACAGTCCATTTTAAAAGAGCCTTGGCCGACAGGACACGACAGCACTTCTGGACCATGTTCACATATGGCTTCCTTTTTGCATGATAAAGCTTTAGTTGGCATCTGCAGATGGCATGGCAGACTGTGTTTACCAACAGTGGTTTCTGAAAGTATTCCTGGGCCCATTTAGTAATGTCAATGACAGAATCATGCCGATGAGTGATGCAGTGACATCCAACAAAGGTCTTCTGCCTTTCCTTTATGCACAGAGATTTATCTGAATCTTTTGATGATGTTATGCACTGTAGATGATGAGATTTGCAAAGCCTTTGCAATTTGACATTAAGGAAAGTTGTTTTTAAAGTATCCCACAATCTTTTTACCCACTCTTTCAGAGATTGGAGAGCCTCTGCCCATCTTTACTTCTGAGAGACTCTGCCTCTCTAAGACATCCCTTTTATAGCTAATCATGTTACAGACCTGATGTCAATTACTTAATTAGTTGCTAGATGTTCTCCCAGCTGAATCTTTTCAAAATGTCTTGCTTTTTCAGCCCTTTGTTGCCCCCGTGCCAACTTATTTGAGACCTGTAGCAGGCATCAAATTTGAAATGAGCTCATTTAGTGGATAAAAGTGTAAAATGTATCTGTTTAAACATTTGTTATGTTCTCTATGTTCTATTGTGAATAAAATATTGGCTCATGTGATTTCAAAGTCTTTTAGTTTTCATTTTATTCAAATAATAATAATAAAAAAAAACCGTCCCAACATTTCCGGAATTCAGGTTGCAGATATTTTTTTGCAGGCTGTTTAATGCAGCTACAAGGTGGCCTATACCCAGCAATTACAATTGAAATTATGTTTTTTTTTTCATAATACTTTATGAAATTGAAACCACCAGGAGATAGTGGCAAGTAACTTTTCTTATCGGTGACTTACTGAGTCATTCATTCAACTGATTTATTCAAAATGGGTGATTCATTCAGGAACAGAGCAAGTGATGCAAACTTTCTGAATGGGTCATCAAATCATTCACTTACCTTTTTCTTAAAAAAATGGAGATTAATTTAGTAACGGTTCTGCTGTAGATTTGTTTGGATCTATTGTTGTCAAAATTGAGGGAAAACACAATATTGTGTATATGACCACATGTCCACTAAAGCATTTTTCATTTTTGGGAGTGCTACAATTTTTAAAATGCCAGAGGCGTGATGAGATGGTGAGCATTTATTTCACACTAAGCACTGTGCACTCTGGATTTTTTTCTCAGTGTCAAGAGTTGGAGAATGTTAAACTTTGGGTAAATCTCAGTGCTCATCACGGTCACGTTTTAGTCAGCTAACCAATTCCACACCGAAAAACTGTTACAACCTGCTTGTACTACTACTGAACAGAAATGGATAAGTTAATATCGCTTGTCTCTGAAGTATTCAAGTCTTCACCAGACTACCACATTCCCGGACTACCAAAACATGAATGAAATGTTTCTTGAAGCTTTATTTTTCATAACAATGATGCGACTGCCATATTACTTTAGCGGGTATTCCATATAATAGCAAGCAAAGCATCAACTGAAACATCTGAAACACACTGAAGAATGTGAAACCTTTTAAAGTTAATGGAGTATAGTGTTGTTTCACTGTATGAACAAGGTTTGAATGACAAGGATGAAAATCACTATAGTGCACGTTAATATACACAGTGTTTCAAATTTATAGCCACATGCATTTTTGTATGCAACCGTAACGGTACAGAAGCAGGTACTGCCAAACTAGACTAAAATCTTGAATGTTGTCTTTAGCAGGGCTAGAACCCTGATCTCTTGGACACAGAGCTGGTGTTCTTCCTGAGTGAGCCAACTCAAGGTTGAGGATTTTGAGACCCAAGAGCAGGGGAATAACAAATAGGAGATGAGAGGTATAAACTCCACGTAGCTTTACTTGTAGAAGATCCAAAAAACAAGGAACAAAGTACAAACAAAACCAGAAGCAAAGTTTCCAATAGTCACAAAAAGGGAAAACAAAACAAGCACAATGGCCTACAATAGACTCACGGTGTGCAACAGGATACACAGGTAGGTAGGCTCAAGACTGAACAAAAACAATCCCTGCGTCCCAATGTGCATACTATACACCCTATCTGCTCTAAATAATATTGAAAATTACTAATATCACATAGAATTTAGGTTGAATAGTGTGCATATTGGGACGCAGGCAATGGCTAAAGGCAAACTTAAATAGGGCCCTACACAGGTGAGTATCATCAACAATGATTGCTAGGCACAACTGAGAGTTCTTGTCAATGGTTGCCCTCTGGCCACTGGGAGGAAGATTGCAGGCAACAGACATCCTGCGCCCCCTTGTGGCTGTGAGCAATACTGCTGGTCATGGCAGGAATGACCGAAAACCAGTCAGTATCTGGTGTGACCACCATTTGCCTCACGCAATGCAACACATCTCCTTCGCATAGAGTTGACCAGGTTGTTGATTGTGGCCTGTGGAATGTTGGTCCACTCCTCGTCAATGGCTGTGTGAAGTTGCTGGATATTGGCATGAACTGGAACCTCTTGTCGTATACGCCGATCCAGAGCATCCCAAACATGTTCAATGGGTGACATGTCCGGTGAGTATGCTGGCCATGCAAGAACTGGGATGTTTTGAGCTTCCAGGAATTGTGTACAGATCCTTGCAACATGGGGCCGTGCATTATAATGCTGCAACATGAGGCGATGGTCGTGGATGAATGGCACAACAATGGCACACACCTCAGTATCTCGTCACGGTATCTCTGTGCTTTAAAAATGCCATCAATAACATGCACCTGTGCTCGTTGTTCATAACATACGCCTGCCCATACCATAACCCCACCGCCACCATGGGCCACTCGATCCACAACGATGACATCAGCAAACCGCTCACCCACATGATGCCATACACACTGTCTGCCATCTGCCCTGTACAGTGAAAACCGGGATTCATCCGTGAAGAGAACACCTCTCTAAAGTGCTAGACGCCATCGAATGTGAGCATTTGTTCACTCAAGTCGGTTACGACGACGAACTGCAGTCAGGTCGAGACCCCGATGAGGACGACAAGCATGTAGATGAGCTTCCCTGAGACGGTTTCTGACAGTTTGTGCAGAAATTCTTTGGTTAGGCAAACCAATTGTTGCAGCAGCTGTCCGGATGGCTGGTCTCAGACGATCTTGGAGGTGAAGATGCTGGATGTGGAGGTCCTCGGCTGGTGTGGTTGCACGTGGTCTGCAGTTGTGAGGCTGGTTCGATGTACAGCCAAATTCTCTGAAACGCCTTTGGAGACGGCTTATGGTAGAGAAATGAACATTCAATTAATGGGCAACAGCTCTGGTGGACATTCCTGCAGTCAGCATGCCAATTGCACACTCCCTCAAAACTTGCGACATCTGTGGCATTGTGCTGTTTGATAAAACTGCGCATTTTACAGTGGCCTTTTATTGTGGCCAGCCTAAGGCACACCTGTGCAATAATCATGCTGTCTAAACATCATCTTGATATTCCACACCTGTGAGGTGGGTGGATTATGTCGGCAAAAGAGAAGTGCTCACTAACACAGATTTAGACAGATTTGTGAACAATATTTGAGAGAAATAGGCCTTTTGTGTACATAGGAAAAGTCTTAGATCTTTGAGTTCAGCACATGAAAAATGAGGGCAAAAACAAAAGTGTTGCGTTTATATTTTTGGTCAGTGTGTGTATATATATATATATATATATATATATATATGAATGAATGAATGAATGATGCATTTATATAGCGCCTTATTGTGTATTGCTGTACACCAAAAGAGTGTGATAATAAATATATATATATATATATATATATATATATATATATATATATATATATATATATATATATATATTAGTGCTGTCAAGTGATTAATCGCATCCAAAATAAAAGTTTTTGTTTACATAGTATGAGTGTATACTGCGTATATTTATTATGTATATATAAATACAAACACATGCTTGTATATATTTAAGAAAAACATTTTTTTATATATTAAATATTTATATAGAATATAAAATATAATAATATAAATATAGAGTATTGGTAGACTGTTTGATTAATATCTGCTAACTCTTTATTGTGATGGTCTCAAAACAGACATTCTACTGATTACAAGTAACTTTGCAAGTGCATGTAACTTATTCTAACCCTAACCCTTCCAGAGTACTAAACACTCTATTGAGAGCTAATAGATATGTAGCTGCAAAATTACTTATAGTCAATAGAATGTGTTAAAGGGACCATCAAAATTAAGTGTAATCAATCATTTAATACATTTAAATACATAAAACTTTATTAAACATGCTATGTCATACAATACTTGATAATATGGCATGATCTCCCCTGTAGACAAACACATCAGTTTAGCAATTAATTTTCTAACCTCAGTCAAGTAATAGTTCAAATAAGCCACTAAATATATTAAGCACACTTTCACTAAAACTGCTCCATTCATTAACAACAGTTAATGCATTAACATTAAATACCAATGAGCAATACATGTGTTGCATGATTAGTCATCTTTGTTAACATTAGTTAATAAAAATACAGCTATTCTTTGTTAGTTTAAAATAATGCAATTCACACATGTTAACAAATTGAACCTTATTGTAAAGTGTTACTGACTTCTGTTTAAACAAAACATGTCAGATGCTTTTATCTCCTTTTGGAAATTTGGTGAAAAACAAATGCATTATTATTGGAACATGTATCACCTGAGGCATTCAAACTCTCTCCACATTTAATATTATCTTGTTCAGTCATCTGAGAGCAGTTGGCACCGTTGAGGAGGATTGATTCTGATATGCCCTCAACTTGTTTGTGGATGTTGAGTCTGTCCTTTTGAAGCTCTTGTTTAACATGTGGTTTTTCAGAACTGATTATAGATTTATTTTTTTCTTCATTCCAATATAGAAAGTTCACCCTTGTCTGCCCACTCGTGTCAGAACAAGGGAACCTTGTGATGAACAATCACCATTTGATCTAACACCAAGGAAATATATTTAAAGTCCATGAAGTACTGCTTTAAAACATAGACTTTCAAAATGACTGTAAACTTTTGTGGTTGTGCCTTAATAAAGCTTTGCTGAGGGTTTGATGTTTGCTCTGGCACTGATTTTAATGAGCTTTGAAAGTCCTTATACCTTAGTGTGCTCTACTTGAAATAATGAGGCAAATAATGAAGATGTTTAAACAATGGAAATGCTTATCTGAGATTATAGATGGTGTAAAGATGAGCACTTTTATTATTGATGAGCAAAGAAAAGGTTTCAGCCTTGACTCTACACTCTTAATAAAGGTTCTAAAAGGGGGTTCCCATTTTTGGTTCCTCAAAGAAACTTTCAGTCATCAGTTTCTATAAACCAAGTGTTAAGTGTGAAGAACATTTTAATAACCTGAAGATCTTTTTTTTTTTCTCCTATAAGCAATATTGTGCATTGGAAAGTTTCCTCGGGTTTAAAAGGTTTTTCATGGAACCATTGGTGGCAATAAATCAATCAATAAATCAATCAATCAAGAATGTAAAATTATTTGAACCCCTGGCAAAATGGCAGTCAAATAATCTATATATGTATTATCTAGATCTTACAGCACACATAGGAAAATAAAACGTTTTCGTAACATGAGGTGCCACTGACTGTGCTTTTTTTTGTGGATTTTGGTAAACAGCTTCTGGAAGCTGTCAGAGTTTTCTAAAATCAGATGGTATTTGATGTGGCTCATGATGCAACATGTCTCTCTATCTATACAACTCACACATCTATAAAACTCCACAACATCACGGATCGACTTCTATACTTCACAGTGGGATTACATTCTTTTATATATGGCTTTGACTCTTTTTACACCTCCTCTGGCCACCTCTGGAAAATGTTGCTAAAAAGTCTATTTCTGTCTTATCTGATCCACAACTTCACCCATCACAGTACCTGTGATATTGAAGAACAGGCATTCATGTTTGTGTTTCTTTAGGCAAGCATGAAAATTGGGTTTTCTTTTTTCATTTTAATTTTTTTGTTATGGAGGTCAATAAACTTTCCCCACCAGAATCATGGAGGAATATTTAGGAGTTTCTAATGAGCATATATTCACTGTGACAAATATTTTCAATAATTGACAGATGCCTTTTGAGAAACATGCTTATCATTTTTATTGTTTATGTTTTATTAAGAATAAATTAGCCTCAGAAAATGTTGCATACTTAAACTGATAAGTATGCAAATAAGTATGTTTTTCTTTGCATATTTATTCTAAGACATTATATTTGTTTGCATCTCATCCTTAAAGGGGGAAAAAAAATCCAATACACCACATACAGTATATTCTATAACATTCTTTCAGAACTGATGGGAGCAATAGTGTGAGGTGCTTATTTCTTAATAAAATGTCGTCTTACAGATCACTTCTGTCTGTTTTGAAATATGAAGTGAAACCACAATGCAATAACATCACTAATATCTAACCACCAAAACTCTCGAAAATGCATCTGATATATTGTGACTGTTGGCCTCCATTTACAACTTGGTTAATATTGACTTTTTTGTTTTGTTTTTACTCTGCAATGCCCTTGGAATTGCTAGAGTTATTGACTTTGGGGGATTTTGATTTGTTGCCAAAAACTAATTCAGGGACCCTGTCCACTTTTTCTTTACACTGGGGAAACCGAGTGCTACATTAAACCATCTCAAAAGTGTGTTAGCCTCTCACCCTTTTTATGGTGAAACTGAGCTGATACCTAGTGAGCTCATTACAAAAACTGCAACTTCCATTAACCCCTGGCAGAAATGTTGAGATACTATATGCACACTTCATCACATTTTAAAATAAGATAGGAATAATGGAGTATGTAGCCTACATACATCAAAGGACCGTTATAGAGTAAGACTAGGGGTGTTTCATTTGGGCCAGATCCTGCATTAATACGAAAAGCCATGGTGTTCTAAGAGGAAGGCAAGTTTATTTGAGTCGAGGTGGCCTCTTATTCAAAGGACCTGGACCATGCAGTGTGTAATGAGTTTCTGGAATCAATGGACCATCTCTGTTTCCCACACTGCTGGGAGAAAGCTTGTCCCTCTATAAAAGACTCTGGCCTTGAAAGAGGGAATCCTCTTGAAAGTGGCATTTTAAAAACAGGAATGTCGTCTTTCTATGGGATGAATTAAACTCAATTTCTGGGGGTCTTGGGAAGAGAAGTGGGTGGATGAATAGTCATATCATAGATGTTTATGGAGGCAAAGCAGAGGCTTGGAAAGTGTAAGTTGCTTTGTTCAAAAAGAGCCATTGATCTTGTTGAACTCCATGCAGAAACTCTGTCTCTGGAGTGTTTGTCAGGTTTGTATGTGCTATTGAAACAGGCAAACCCACAATCACAGCATTTTGCATTCAGTCAGGCGCCTGAAGTGGACGTAATGCCTCATGTGTCATGTTATTGCACATCAGAGCTCGTAGAGGTATGCACTGAAAAATGTACACAATATAGAAAACATTGTTTAAAAGCCTGTACTCTTAACCAAAAAAAAACAAACAAAAAAAAAAAACTATACAATTCTGCATTCTGTGGAATATTTACAGGCTAGATTTTTTTATTTATTTTTTCCTGATGGCATTTTGGGTCTTTTATGCTTTTAATTAATTTCAGTTCAACTAGATTACTGCTGTTGCAGAACAAAACTGGTTGCACTGTGTTGCATAAACAACTTTACAATATTACAGCACTCAAATAATGCAATATTTTGTCAACAGTTAAGGGGCTTGCTTTTTATCACAGAGAACGTCTCAGGTTACGCATGTAACCATGGTTCTCTATCTGTCGGTCACCACGAATTATGTCGTGACGACATAGGGAATTTACTTGGAAGCCCCAAACATCTCTGACTTAAGAGAAAACGCCAATGAAAATTGGCTAGTGGATTTTGCATACCTGAGCCACTCCCCGTACATACGGGTATAAAAGGGCGACAGGTGCATCCACTCATCAGATTTTTGCTTCGGAGCCAAGTGGATGAAGACTGTGCTGCTCTCCACAAAGCCTCATCTTTGCTTTGTTCCGGTTGGCGTTACGGTGCAGACAGCGGAGTCCCTTTCACCAGCGATTCCCCTGGGCACTTCAACTGAAAGAGCAAATCTAAAAGAGCAAATCACGGACGATCGCGTCTTTTTCAAGATGCCGTTTCGTCCGTGTCCTCTTGGTTGACGGACACGATCGTTGTCTTCAGTGTCTGGGTCTCCAGCATGCTGAAGCTGCGTTCGTGGATGACTCATGCGCCTGTTGTGGGCGTATGAGCATGACATCACTGCGATCTCGCCTTTCCTTTCTGAAAGGATTGGCACACTCTGCCGCCACCCGCCCCGGTCTCTCTGACTCAAGCAGAGGACTGCCGGCTGGCGCTCTGGGAGATCTGAGGGTTACAGTAAGAGCCTATCCGCCGGGTACGTCCCCACGGACCTCTTACTCCTCACGCAGCGAATGTCCCGTCCGGCTCCCGGGTGATTTCACTGTTTTGTCCCACGGGACGTACAATATTTCATCCGGTGCGCCTCCCGAGGATAGGATGTTGATCGCAGCATTGGGGGACGGGTTTACGTCCTCTGAGGATGAAGGTGCAGCGGGGCTACCCCCCTCGGGTGTGGTTGCCACCGCTGCACCGGACCCAGAGTTGACGGCCATGCTTGCCCGGGCAGCCGTGAGCATCGGGCTGGAGGTCAACAGACCACCCAGTCCCGAGCCCTCGCGGCTGGATGATTGGTTTCTCGGAGCGGGGCGCGGCTCACAACCGCGTTCTACTCCAGTGCCTGTCTTCCCGGAGGTACATGAGGAGCTGACGAAGTTGTGGATGGCCCCTTTCATGGCCAGAAGCCGCTCGTCTGTCTCCTCCGTCCTCACTACCCTCGATGGCGGGGATGCCAGGGGGTACGCGGGCATTCCCCAGGTGGAGAAAGCGGTCACGGTGCACTTGTGCCCGCGAAACGCCGCCACTTGGAGGAATCGTCCGCGTCTCCCGTCCAAAGCCTGTAAGCTGACGGCTGCTCTTGCGGCCAAGGCTTATAGTGCTGCGGGCCAGGCAGCCTCTGCCCTGCATGCCATGGCTATCCTGCAGGTTCACCAAGCCTAGGCACTCAAACAAATGCACGAGGGTAGTTCCGAACCGGGGTTGATGCAGGAGCTGCACACGGTGACTGACTTCGCTCTACGAGCGACGAAAGTCACGGCGCGGTCCCTCGGGAAGGCGATGTCTACCATGGTGGTCCAAGAGCGCAATCTCTTGCTCAACCTGTCAGAGATGAAGCATGTCGACAAAGCATGCTTTCTCGACGCTCCCATCTCCCCGGTTGGGCTGTTCGGCGACACTGTCGAGGGATTTGCCCAGCAGTTCTCGGCAGTGCAGAGACAGACAGAGGCGATCCAGCACATCCTGCCCTGGCGCGATGCACCGGCAATGGTTGCCCCCGGGTCCAGGCCTCTGTCTGCTCGTCGCCGTGGGCGCCCCCTGCGTCCTCCAGAGCTCCTCCACCCCATGCTGAACCAACACCTGGGCCGGCACGTCGAGCCTCTCGCAGGAGGGCGGTGCCCCCCTCCCAACACGGAGATGTTGGAGTTTGCTCTTTCTCAGGAGTTGGCGAAGTTAGCGCCGCTCCTTCCCCTGGAGGAGGGCCAGGTGGAGAATCTTGTGTTCCCTTTTGTTTCTGTTCCGCCGTTGGCCCAAAGGCCAGCGGTACCCACAATTTCACAGAAAAAAGCAATTTCCTTTTCCTCCAGGTTATCAGGTTCGCGAGTTGACAGTGTGCGACGCGCTGCCTCCTCACTCTCGGCCAGCGGCCAAGAAAGTGCGGTTCGGGGACGCAGTGCCTCCCCACGCACCTCTAGCCAGTCCCATTTGGGACCCAGGAAGTTCGGTAAGGATGCTTCAGAACGCGCTGCCTTCTGTACCATCCAGCCCTACTCCTCTGCGCAGCACCAACGCAGGTACGTCGATTGTGCCGTTGGAGCCCCTTGCACGGCATCTGGAAGCGTGGCTTGCGCTACCCAGCCCGTCTCGGTGGCTCGCGCGCACAATTCGACTACGCGATTCAGTTCGCCAGGCGACCTCCCAAGTACAGCGGCGTTCTCGGGACCTCAGTGATAGCTCGGAACGCCCCTGTCTTGCGCGAGGAGATTGCTGTCTTCCTGGCAAAGGATGCAATTGAGCCGGTCCCTCCAGCCGAGATGAGGCAGGGGTTTTACAGCCCTTACTTCATCGTACCCAAGAAAGGCGGTGGTCTTCGACCAATCCTGGATTTTGCGAGTCTTGAACCGGGGCCTGCACAGGCTCCCGTTCAAGATGTTGATGCACAGGCGCATGATCAGGTGCATCCAGCCCCAGGATTGGTTTGCAGCGATCGACCTGAAGGATGCTTACTTTCATGTTTCGATCCTTCCGCGACACAGACCGTTCCTACGGTTTGCATTCCAGGGTCGGGCATGGCAGTACAAGGTCCTCCCCTTCGGGCTCTCCCTGTCTCCCTGTGTCTTCACGAAGGTCGTAGAAGGCGCCCTTGCCCCGCTACGGTAAGTGGGCGTCAGGATCCCCAACTATCTCGACAACTGGCTCATTCTGGCCCAGTCCCAAGAGCAGTTGTGCGATCACAGGGAGCTGGTGTTACGGCACCTCAGCCAGTTGGGGCTTCGGGTCAACTGGGAAAAGAGCAAGCTCTCCACTGTGCAGAGAATTTATTTTCTCGGTGTGGAGTTAGACTCGGTGAGTATGACGGCGCGCCTCATGGACGAGCACGCCCAATCAGTGCTGAACTGCCTGAGTTCCTTCGGAGGCAGGACTGTGGTGCCACTGAAACAGTTTCAGAGGCTCCTGGGGCATATGGCATCCGCAGTTTAGTCACGCCGCTCGGATTGCTTCATATGAGACCACTTCAGCACTGGTTGCTCTCCCGAGCCCCGAGGTGGGCATGGCGCTGCGGTTCACTTCGGGTGTATATCACACGGGAGTGTCGCCGCTCCTTCAGCCCCTGGACGGACCTTGCTTTTCTACAGGCCGGGGTGCCCTTAGAACAAGTGTTGTTGTCACAAGCGATGCCTCCAGTACGGGCTGGGGCGCTACATGCAACTGGCAGGCAGCCTCGGGGCTCTGGACAGGGCCTCGACTGCTTTGGCACATCAATTGCCTGGAGCTGTTGGCAGTGCATCTGGCCTTGCGGCAGTTTCGGCCACTGCTGCTAGGCAAGCATGTGTTGGTCCGTACGGACCGTACGGCTGTCACCCTCCACCTTGAAAGTGTATGTGGCTGCTATCGCGGCCCATCACGATGCAGTGGACGGCCAGTCCCTGGGAAAGCATGATCTCATCATGAGGTTCCTGAGGGGTGCCAGGAGATTGAACCCCCCTAGGTCACCCCTAATGCCCTCCTGGGACCTCTCTATCGTCCTGGTTGGACTTCAGAGGGGTCCCTTTGAGCCGCTGGACTCAGTCAAGCTGAAATTCCTGTCGGCTAAGACAGCGCTCCTGACCGTGCTCACTTCCATCAAGAGGGTCGAGGACCTCCAAGCATTTTCGGTGAGCGAAGAGTGCCTTGTGTTTGGGCCAGACTACTCTCACGTTGTCTTGAGACCCCGGCCTGGATACGTGCCCAAGGTTCCCACCACGCCCTTCCGCGATCAGGTGGTGAACCTGCAAGCACTGCCTTCGGGGGAGGCAGATCCAGCCTTAGCGTTGCTGTGTCCCATAAGAGCATTGCGCATATACGTGGACCGCATCCTGAGCTTCAGAAGCTCTGAGCAGCTCTTTGTCTGCCACGGAGGTCAGCAGAAAGGGAAGGCTGTCTCCAAGCAGAGGTTGGCCCACTGGATAGTGGATGCCTTCGACTGGGCATACCCATCCCAAGGTGAGCCGTGCCCCCTTGGGGTGAGGGCTCACTCCACACGGAGTGTTGCCTCCTTCTATGCGTTGGCGCATGACGCCTCTTTGGTAGACATCTGTAGAGCTGCGGGCTGGGCGACACCGAACACCTTCGCAAGATTTTACAGTCTCGGCGTTGAGCCAGTCTCTTCCTGTGTGTTGGGTAACAGGTAAGTGGCGGGAAGAGTTGGCCGGTGTCACGCTTGCTGCGCCATTCCCCCTCACCCGGAGATACGAGCGCCTTTTTTCCTCCTCCAGTTCAGTTCCCCGGACGTCAAACCCTGGTGGAGTCCTCCAGCACCCCCGGCAGTCAGACTGGGTGGAGCAGTCTGACGCCAGGCCCAGTACTGGTGCTAGCTCGCCCGGGTCTCCAGTCAGCCCCTGTACTCGGCTAGGTGTCCGTATGGCCTGATTCCCTTCGGGTAATCCCACACGTGTATTCGTCCACGGTACGGTTTCCCTCACGGTAAACCCGTGTCTTCCCTTTGACAGAGCTCTGTCAGGCCCTGCTGGCAGCCCTCCTCCCTACTCCTAGGTAGGATCTGCCCCAGGGTCCAGTCGTATGTAGCACTGCCCCAGGCCTGGGCCAGTCCATATCAGTGTCTCCACGTTACCTCCCTTCGGGCAGGATGTGTCCTCCGTAGCGCCCTTCTCCGGAAGGCTCGCTTCCCTGACGTTTCTGCCAAGCTGTAACAAGAAATAGGAAAGACTTGACGCGGTCTTTCATACAAGGTCGAAATTCCTTCTGATTTCTTGGGGAAAGGAACAGCGGCTTGGCTATCTCCAGCAGTAATGTACTCAGTGGTCCCTGCGGGCACCAAGGTTAGCGAATTTGCGCTGGGGTGATGGGAAGGTTGCGACCTTCGCATGGCATTTGTCTGTCACGCACCAGTTTGTCAACATCTGCATGCACAAGGTCGTGACGGGGTTCCTGGTTGTGGCGCTTTCCATATGACCCCTATGTCGTCACGACATAACTCGTAGTGACCAACAGATAGGGACCATCTCGGTTACGTACGTAACCCTCGTTCCCTGATGGAGGGAACGGAGACGTTATATCCCCATGCCACAATCTTGAACCATCACTGGTTGCCGAGGACTCGTTCTTGGCTCCTCAGCGGGTAAAACCTGATGAGTGGATGCACCTGTCGCCCTTTTATACCCGTATGTACAGGGAGTGGCTCAGGTTTGCAAAATCCACTAGCCAATTTTCATTGGCGTTTTCTCTTAAGTCAGAGATGTTTGGGGCTTCCAAGTAAATCCCCTATGTCGTCACAACATAACGTCTCCGTTCCCTCCATCAGGGAAGAGGGTTACGTACATAACCGAGACGTTCCCCGAAGGGAACGAGACGCTGCATCCGAAAACGCTTTGGGAACGCCTTCAGCATGACCGCGCTCTGAATCACTTGTGCAATCAGTCCAATGGAAGGGTGAGGCATCACGGGTGGGGTGACGTCACGACCAGGAAGCTTAAAAGCATGTGCGGCAGAGTTTCTAGGAACGAAGCAAGCGCTGGCAGAGATGCCGGTAGTGTGGCCTTGAGTCACAGCGTCTTGTTCCCTTCGGGAAACCATGGTTACATGCGTAACCTGAGACGTTCCCCTTCAGGAACTCGAAAAGCACTTTGGGAACAAGATACCCACGCCACCAGACTGACAAGTCCCTACCTAGTGTGTACTAGGACGGGAGAACAGAAGAGCTCGGAGTGGCTCAGATGTCGTGCTCATAGAACCTCACGAAAGTGAGGGGCGTGGACCACCCAGCTGTGTTGCAGATGTCCTGCATCGACACATCTGCTAAAAAGGCCTTGGAGGCCACCACACCTCGGGTTGAGTGAGCTCTGACTCCCATCGGCTAGGGGAGCTGAGAGGACTCATAAGCAGTGTTAATCGCATCCACTATCCACCTACTGAGGGTCTGCTTCGTAGCAGGAAGACCCCTCTTAGGGGGACAATAGCACACAAGCAATTGGTCCGCCTTTTTCCACAAGGTAGCTCTGTGGATGTACGTGCCCAGTCCAAACCTGAAGGGAGGAGGTCAGAAGGCCTGAAGTACGATGGGCTGTGGTGTAACGGAGGGAACTTTAGGTACATACCCCGCTCGAGGGTAGAGAAAAACTTTGGCCATGCCGGGCGCAAAGTCAAGATAGGCAGGGGCCACTGATAGGGCCTGAAGATCACCAACTCTCTTGAGAGAGGAAATAGCCAAAAGGAAGGTAGTCTTGATAGCGAGGAGTCTGTCAGATATCTCCTCGATGGGCTCGAAGGGAACCTTTCAAAGAGCCTCTAGCACCACAGCCAAGTCCCACGTGGGGACACGTGAACATACTGGCGGTGGACGATAGTGATCTCTCCTGACAGTAATCTCCCATGGAGTGCCGTCGAGGAGAGAAATCAGGTCCGAGAACCATACACAGCCCGGCCAGAACGGCGCTACCAGTAGTAATTCAATTCAATTCAAGTTTATTTGTATAGCGCTTTTTACGATACAAATAGTTGCAAAGCAGCTCTACAGGAATTTAAGTTTCCACAATATATTTATATATTGCAGAACCTTAATTTATTTAACTTATGGCAAAATTTGGTAATTCTGTCTGAGCATTGGCATCCTCTGAGTTCCTCTGAGGGGTTGGCATTATCTTTTCTCAGGTGTTCGGTCATCTCAGATCATTTAAGGGCTGGATCCAGACTGAAGCTTCTGTCATTCCTAGTTACAATCCCGTGGCAGAAACAGAGAAACAAATAGAGACATGATTAGCATAGCTGCTGTTCCATCTAAGCAAAAATGATTTGTTCAACCCAAGCTAAAGAATAATAATAATGTACATTTGATCAGATATAACTGCAGTACATGATTATAAGATGCATTATGTGAATGCTTGGCTAAAGAGATGTGTCTTTAATCTAGATTTAAACAGAGAGAGTGTGTCTGAACCCCGAACGTTATCAGGAAGGCTATTCCAGAGTTTGGGAGCCAAATGTGAAAAACCTCCTTTAGTGGACTTTGCTATTCTAGGTACTACCAAAAGTCCAGAGTTTTGCGACCTTAGGGAGCAGGTTGGATTGTAGTGTGGTAGAAAACAAGTTAGGTACGCAGGAGCTAAACCATTTAGGGCCTTATAGGCAAGTAATAATATTTTGTAAATGATACGGAACTGAATAGGTAGCCAGTGCAGAGACTGTAAAATTGGGATAATATGATCATATTTTTCTGACCTTGTAAGAACTCTAGCCACTGCATTTTGGACCATCTGTAGCTTGTTTATTGAAGATGCAGGACAACCACCTAGCAGTGCATTACAATAGTCCAGTCTAGAGGTCATGAATGCATGAACTAGCTTTTCCGCATCAGAAACAGGTAGCATGTTTCGAAGCTTGGCAATGTTGCTAAGATGGAATAATGCTGTTTTTGTAACATGGGAAATATGATTTTCAAAGGACAAGTTGCTGTCTAATATAACACCCAGATTTTTGACTTTAGAGGACGTGACAGTGCATCCGTCTAGTTGCAAATTGTAATCCAAGAGATTCTGTGTACTGTTTTTTAGTGCAATAAGTAATATCTCTGTCTTATCTGAATTTAATAGGAGGAAATTATTGGTCATCCAATCTTTTACATTTTTTACACAATCTGTTAGCTTAGATAGTTTAGAAGTTTCATCTGGTCTTGTTGAGATATATAGTTGAGTATCGTCAGCATAACAATGAAAACTAATCCCGTATTTTCTAATAATATTACCAAGAGGCAACTTTATATTGTATATTGAAAATAGCAGAGGACCTAGGACAGATCCTTTACTACATACTTTACTGGTGATAATTGTGATGATTCTCCATTTAAATGAACAAAGTGGTAGCGATCGGACAGGTAGGATCTAAATCATCTTAAAGCCTGCCCTTGAATACCAGTATAGTTTTGTAATCAATCTATGAGTATATCATGGTCTATAGTGTCGAACGCAGCACTAAGATCAATTAATACTAGCAATGAGATGCAGCCTTGGTCTGAAGCAAGAAGTAAGTCATTTGTAATTTTAACAAGTGCAGTTTCTGTACTATAGTGAGGCCTGAAACCTGATTGAAATTCTTCACAGAGATATTTTTTTTGCAAGAAGGAGCACAACTGAGCAGACACAACTTTTTCTAAAATTTTAGACATAAACGGAAGATTTGAAATGGGTCTGTAATTTACCAGATCATTATAATCTAGTTGTGGTTTCTTTATAAGAGGCTTAATAACCGCCAGATTGAATGGTTTTGAATAAATCGGGCAGGTTATTTGTGAATCTGTCTTTGGTGGCTGGAACAATAGTTCTGCCCGGAAGATAACACTGAGCCATATAATTAATATCAGTAATATATAAGTAATAATAAAAGAGTTTATTAGGTCAGTAAACGCAAGTCCTAACGCATCTTTTGTATTATCAACGTGAATGTTAAAATCTCCGACAATTAGTAGTTTATCAACATTAACCAATAGATCTGAGAGGAAATCTGCAAATTCTTTAAGGAAATCTGTATATGGCCCTGGCGGTCTATACACAGTAGCCAGAGCAAGGGATAGGAGAGATTTATTTTGCATATCTAACAGTGCAACATTAAGCAGAAGTATTTTGAATGATTTAAACCTCCTGTATTCTGTTTTCTGAGTAACATTGAGAATATCACTATATAGTGTTGCCACGACCAGACTGACGGGGCTCATGTTTATAACAGTAGCTTGGTGGAGTAGACTCATTTAGACCAATATATTAATTTGTTTTAACCTGTTAACCTTTGCCAGAGTGATGGCGCACTGAACGCTCTTTTTTTGCATGTGTCATTGTTTTCTAATCGAATAAATGAAACGGGACAAAGTTAATCTTGACAAACTATATATCATTCTGAAGGTCTAAGCCTCAAGCATCGATGACAGAACGCTGTTTTTTGATGGAAAGCTTATAATGAATGTAGTTGCTACATTTGTGTAAGAAGTACACATCAAAACATGCAGAATAAAAAAGCAGTACGTACCAGATTCATTGTAATAACGAGCCACACAAGCGTCCACTGCTGAAATCCCAGTTTAGTTAGAGAGGTAAGGGTCCACAGAACAACATCCCAGCGAGCACTTTTAGTCCAGCGAAACAATAACGTTGTAATAAGGATGACTATTCCTTTGTTTACATTTCATTTCTTCTGGAGTTATTGTTCGCGTCCGTTATGGAATAAATTACGCTCAAAAACAGCGTCTTGGTGGTAAAAAAAACAACACGGTGCTGTAGCATACAGTTTTACAAACAGAATGAGATCATCCATGGAAAAAAAAAGTCTCAGAGAAGCGGAATATAGTTTATTTGAATTTGGCGCTCTCTCCAGCCAGCCATGACGCACGCTGTGATGCAGCTGTCATCTGAGCGGGGCGTAACTTAGCGATCTGCCTTTTCCATAACATTCTTTTTTTTTTCTTCAACATTTTTTATATGTGTGTGTGTATTGTGTGGGGAATGTGGCCGTATCTGCATGTTTATCATATGTATGGATGCCCATCAGCGTGTTTATTACCGACTCTATGACGGCTATCATTGTGATTCAATGATCAGCTATTATTGATTATATGGCCCATCTGTATGATTATCATTTGTATGGAGGCACATCAGCGTGTGATTACTGACTATATGACCATGTCTGCCAATATCAGTTTATGTTGGGCAATCAGAATATATACATACATACTATATACAAAGCATTTTTTTCTATTTTATTTTCTTTTTTTATTACTCAAATAATTATTTTTGTATTTTTTAGTGCTCAAATAAATCACTTATATGATGTCTAAATCGCTGTCTATTATTTTATAATTGAAAAACTATGCAGGAATATGTATAATGACTAAAATAGTTTGTATAATTCTGCAATACATTTGGTGGTTATTTTTCCTCAAACAGGGGGGTGGAAGGACTATAAATAGTTTCAGAAAAAATATTGCAGGAATCTAATTTTTCATGGAATCTTCTTCAACTTTGAAATATAAACTCATGAGACATGTGGCTTTCAATCCATTACTTTTCTGGATTGCTCCAGGACTTATTTCATATATTTGTATATGAAATAAAAAAACATTCAGTGTGGAAAAATAATTTTCAAGGCAATGCAGTGTCTATAACTTCTTATCTTTTTGAGCATTATCAACTCTGGATGATGGATAGTAAAGCCTAGAGTGTCTTCTTTCCAAAAATACCTAATTTGTTTGTGTAGCACACTTTGTCAGGAACTGTTACCGTTTTAATTTAGGTAGGTTATTTTCACCTGTGAGGCCCAAAATGGGGGGCGAAGGTTAACAGGTCAAGCCAGGTTTCAGTCAGGCAGAGTACATCAAAATTATTATCTGTGATCATTTCATTTACAATAACTGCTTTGGGTGCAAGTGATCTAATATTTAGGAGCCCAAGCTTTACAAATTGTTTTTGTTAATTTATTTTGGGTTTTTCTGGTTTAATCATGATCAGATTTTTTCTAGATCCTGCATTAATTTTATATTTTGACCTCGCTATTCGGGGAACAGACACAGTCTGTATAGATTGGACAACGCAAGTACTTCTATCTTCTATTATTTGAGAATTGGCTTACTAGTCAGATGGAGCGTAGAGTCCTGGAGATGTTGTCCAACAGGAGTTCCGCGCCGACTCTGCTGGGGTGCAGGCCATCAGCACGGAAAAGCCTAGGACGCTCCCAGAAAAGATTCCAATTATTAACAAAGAGCAGTTTCTGTTCTTTACACCATGACAATAACCATTCGTTTAAAGCAAAAAAGTCTACTGAACCTTTCGTGTCCTCATCGATACGTGGGAAGGGGTCCTGAAACGATGATCGTCGTCGCGGGTGATGTGCTGCGTACCGTCTCGATCAGGCTCCCGGGAGCAGAGCGATGGGGGAAAAGTGTACAGACGAAGCCTCGGCCAAGTTTGCACCATATCATCCAATCCCAGAGGAGCTGGAGGAGTCAGAGAGAACCAGAGGGGACATTGCGCTGACTCCTGAGTCGCAAACAGGTCCACCTGTGCCTGGCCAAACACTCTCCATATCTGCTTCACCACTAACAAGTGCCTCAACCCCTGTCTCAACAGAACGTCTGCTCCCACATTGAGATGCCCAGGAATGTGCACTGCTCTCAGTGAGAGGAGTTTGCCCTGAGACTGGTGTACCAGCGACAAGGGTCACGACTGCAGACCTCCCTGGTGGTTTATTTACGAGACCACCGACGTGCTGTCGGTGCGCATCAACACGTGGTGATCTCTTATGTCAGGGAGGAAGTGTTTGAGTGCTCGAAACACGGCCAGCATCTCCAGCCATTTGATATGCCATGTCAGATGGCAGCCACTCCTGACCGCTCCCCAACCGTTGAGGGACGCGTCTGTCGCTAGTGCTACTCGACGACAAGGAGCTCCCAGCACCGGGCCCTGGGACAAGAACCAAGGTTTCCTCCACATGTCTAAGGCACGTATACATCGTCTCGTGACCTTGAAAGTGCGGAGTGGGTTTCCCCTCAGGGAGAACCCCTTGGTCTTGAGCCACCAATGTAGGGGTCTCATGTACAGCAGGCCAAAAGGTATCACGTTGGACGCAGCTACCATCAGACCCATCAGTCTCTGAAACTGCTTGGCAGTGAGTGACTGGCCTTCTTTCACTCTCTTGACTGCCGTGAGGATCAAGTTAATATGAGCAGGGGACAGGCGTGCCTGCATCGTGGTCGAATCCCACACCACGCCCAGATAAGTGGTCCTCTGTAATGGAGAAAGCACACATTTCTTGGCGTTTAGTCTTAAGCCCAGGTCTTTCATGTGGGCGAGAACGACATCTCGATGTCGAGCTGCCGTCTGCGCTGATTGAGCTAGGATCAACCAATCGTCGATATAGTTCAGTATGCGGATGTCCTGAAGCCACAGCGGGGCCAGTGCTGCATCCACACAATTCGTGAAAGTACGGGGTGAGAGTGCTAGGCCAAAAGGAAGAACTCGATATTGGTAAGCTCCGCCCCCAAAAGCAAACTTCAGGAACTTCCTGTGAGTGGGAAGGATGGAGACATGGAAGTATGCGTCCTTTAGATCTATCGTGACAAACCAGTCCTCGGACCTGATTTGAGACATGACATGTTTGATTGTGAGCATCTTGAACTTCAGTCACATGACTGAGCAGATCAGCTGACACAGATCTAAAATGGGACGCAGCCCTCCATCCTTCTTTGGAACTATGAAGCACTTTGAAGATGACAACACTGAAGCAGATACTCACGCAGATTCGGCCCGGAGATTGGTTTATCTCAGTGGACCTGAAGGACGCGTATTTTCATATCCAGATCGCCCCTCGTCACAGGCGCTTCCTGATATTTGCGTCCGAAGGCATGGCGTATGAATTCACGGTGATGCCTTTTGGGCTAGCACTGGCACCACGTACTTTTACGAATTGTGTGGATGCGGTGCTTTCCCCTCTGAGAGCGAGCGGGATATGCATATTAAATTATTTGGACGACTGGCTGGTGTTGGCCCATTCGGAGGATGTGCTCAACAGTCACAAACATGCTCTATTACTTCACCTAGAGAGCCTAGGTCTCTGTGTGAACAAACAAAAAAGCGTCTTACGCCTCAGCCTGTCAATCATGTATCTGGGGTGCAGTTGGACTCGATCTCAATGAGAGTGTGTCTTAGTTAAGAGAGCATACAAGATTTAATGTCCGCTCTGAATGCATTCAGATTACCGAGCAGGGCGTGGAAAACGGGCCGTGCCCACGTTGTGGTCACTCGCAGGTGCCTGAACACACTGAAACCATGGCGGAACCCCGACCTGTACCAGCGTGGCGCCCAGATGGGTTTGGTCACATGGCGGAAAGTGGTCATGACGGACGCGTCAACGATGGGCTGGGGAGCTCATTGCGACGGCGTACCGGCCCCGGGCTACTGGACGGAGTGGGAAAGAACGTGGCACATAAATCGTCTCAAGCTGAGGGTGGTATTCTTAGTTCTTCGGAGTTTCATTACGCAAGTCCGGGGGCATCACGTGTTGATTCACACGGACAACATGTCGATGCTATTGTACATAAACTGCCAGGGCGGAGTACACTCGGGAGCCCTTTACAGACAGGCAGCACGCCTTTTGCTGTCAGCACATTCCGGGCTGCCTGAACAGCGGCGCGGATATGCTATATCCTCCGTCTGTCAGTGGATCAACAGCTTCCTGACAGACAGACAGCAGTTAGTAAAGCTTGGTAAATTCACATCCAGCACTCGAACCATCAGCACTGGAGCTCCTCAGGGCTGCGTTCTCTCCCCACTGCTCTTCTCCCTCTACTCCAACGACTGCACATCTAAAGACCCCTCTGTCAAGCTCCTGAAGTTTGCAGACGACACCACACTGATCGGCCTCATCCAGGACGGTGACGAGCCTGCTTACAGACAGGAGGTTAAGGAGCTGGCTGTCTGGTGCAGTCTCAACAACCTGGAGCTTAACACGCTCAAAACTGTGGAGATGATTGTGGACTTCAGGAGAAACCCCCCTGCACTCCCCCCACTCACCATCATGAACAGCACTGTGGCTGCAGTGGAGTCATTCAGATTCCTGGGCACCACCATCTCTCAGGACCTGAAGTGGGACATTCACATTGACTCCATTGTCAGGAAGGCCCAGCAGAGGTTGAACTTTCTTCGCCAGCTGAGGAAGTTCAACCTGCCACAGGTCTTACTGAAACAGTTCTACTCTGCCATCATTGAATCCATCCTCTGCACCTCAATAACTGTCTGGTTTAGCTCAGCTACCAAATCTGACCTCAGAAGACTACGGAGGGTAGTCCGGACTGCTGAGCGAATCATTGGTGAAACCCTCCCCACTCTCCAAGAACTGTACTCATCCAGAGTGAGCAAAAGGGCTGGCAAAATCACTCTGGACCCCTCACATCCAGCACACAACCTCTTTGAACTGTTACCGTCTGGTCGACGCTACAGAGCTCTGTGCACCAGAACGACCAGACACAGGAACAGTTTCTTCCCCAGTCAATACATCTCATGAACACTCAATAATAAACGTGGAACACACAACTAATACATTATCCATTCACCACACTCACTTATTTTATTTTTATTTTTCTCATTTCTAATTTGCACATACTTGACCTGTATATACATAGTTGTCTATATTATATATTGTTTTTTTTTTTTTTTTGCTGCTTTGTACATTGGTTATTGGCTATTTCTTGTTATCTTGTTTTTATTACCTGTGTCCTGTCCTGTTACTGTCTTTCTGTTGCACTGTGCAGCTTCTGTCACTACAACAAATTCCTTGTATGTGTAAACATACTTGGCCAATAAAGCTTATTCTGATTATGATTCTGATTCTATTGAGGGACGTGATTCCTCACGGAGAATGGAGACTGAACCCCAGGACAGTGAGGATGATATGGGAACATTTCGGAAAAGCGGAGGTGGATTTGGTCACGGCGGAGGAGAACACTCATTGTCCTCTGTTCTTCTTTCTGTCACGCTCTCTCCTAGGCGGGAACACATTCACCATGCCGTGGATGAATGCCCGCTGAAGAAGTGCTGCACAAAATCAGAGAGGAGAAAGCGTCAGTGTTATTAATCACTCCGTACTGGCCGAACAGACCTTGGTTTCCCGATCTGCTGGAAATACTAACGTCTCTCCTGTGGCCGATCCCACTGAGGCGGGATCTACTGTCTCAGGCGGACGGCTCGGTATGGCCCTTGCTTTGGGCAAGTGCGTGGGGGATTGGCAAGCGCTCTCAGTGAATGCAGACTGCATGCAGTTTGGACTGGGTGATTGTAACGTCACACTCAAGCCGAGATGGGGCTACATGCCTAAATTGCTCTCGACACTATTTCACTAATTGTTATTTCTGATATGGAGTGAGATCCAAAGCCCCATCTGTAAAAACCTTTGAGTCTAATATGTCAACAAAAATGAAATAAAGTAATAAGCCCCGTGAATCAGTGGTTTACAGTGTATGTATAACAGCCAAGGGGCATTGTTAGGCACAATGTGGAGCGGAGTGTCTAAAACCCCTTTAGCTGTTATAAATTCACTGTAAAACATGGCTTCACAGGGCTTATTGCTTTTATAAAAACATTATTCTTCCATCAAACAATGTAGTTCCTCAGAATTGGCTGTGGTTGCAACCATATATATATATATATATATATATATATATATATATATATATATATATAGATGCTCTATTCAACTGCTCCAGATATGTTGATGCATCTGCCATTTTGGAATGGTCAACTTGACTTCATTCACCATAATAATCAATGAATATTCAAAGATATACAAGCATATAACTTGCTGTTGTAGATGCACACAGTCAACATGCTCAAAGGTTCCCAGACCATTCCAAAAATGGCAGATGGCTTACGTATCGCAGCCTATAGAAACAGTCGCTAATGAGACATCTACGTACTACGTACTATATATATATATATATTGTGAAGCGTGTCCCGAGCACCTATCAGCGTCTCCCTGGTAACAGAGGAGGAACACCTGCTCCCAATCACCGCGGGCTGATCGGTCACAGCTGCCACGCGTCTACAGACGGCTACAAAAGCCTCTTCAGAGCACACTTGGGTGAGCAATGTCTCCAAAAGCAACACTCCTAACAAGTTTATCCTTTACCCTGCAGATAGCAGCGAGTGACCGACCGGCCTGCCACCTTGAGCACTTTGTCATGGATCACCGAGCACGCCGACGACAGGAGGGACGGAGCACCCAGCACTAGCCATGAGCACCGGACTTTTTAATTTGCACTTTTTAATTTGCACTTTTTAATTTGCTGTACAATAAATACACCCTCCGGGGCATTTATTGCACTTTCCTCTGTCGTGTGATTCTTCAGCCCGTTACTATATATATCTATGGTTGCAACAAAATGGTTCCCAAGCAACACACAGAAACAAAAAGGTGTATGTTTGTAGAACAATTTACAGCAGCTTCGAACACGGCTCAACCAATCAGAATCAAGGACTGGAACCATCCATTTTATAATAAAAAATCTGAACCTGGCTTTTTTACAAAGTTCCGATTTCTGTTGTAGAAAATGTATGCAAATTAGTGCCTGATTTGCATGTTTAAGCAACATTTCAGAAAACAGCATTTCAGGTAAAAAAAAAAAAAAGTTTGCAATCCTCAATATAATCAATTAACTGGTGAAGTATGGTGATGTCAAGCAAATTTCTTCTCCACCTGTGTCTTGATGCCTTAATGAATAATTGATTTTCAGACTTTATTCATTTATGGCAAACATTAGTTAAAAACAAGTTTAGTTGGGGACTCCCAATGAAGTGGGTCAGTGCTTTGGGAAATAAGAATATACATAGAAAGACATCCTAAAGGGCACCACCCTAATATCTTTGCATGGCTCCTAAGCTTACAGATTTGGCATTCAGACAGATTAAAAACCGAGAATGTGCTCTTAAGCCATTCTTAAGCAATGACTGATGAACAAAAGCGATTATCTCAGGTCTGCAGCCTCCTTTTAAAGATAGCTTTGGAGGCTTTCTCTCTCTGCTCCACCCCTTTAGGCCAGTGGAAACAGAGCCGTATTCTGCCTGCTGCGTCTCTGGGGGATTAACTCACCCCCTCCACTCAAAGCTGAATTTATTTAGTGCTACTACAAGAGGAAGACTCCTGGGCCCACCTTCCCTCTCAATGCATTGGGCCGAAATCTGAAGAAACACACCCCCTTAATCTTGTTTGGAATCAACGCTTGTCATAAAATCTCACTTGACATTTGTATTGCAGTACATCTGAAACACAAGAGATGGGCCAATAAGCCCTTTAAATGCTTTGCGAATAGAGCTTGAGATAACAAAATGCTGGAAGGAACAGTTGAGATGGTGTTTTGATAGGATAAAATTTGGTGTATACAATAAATACATGCTATAGTATGGAAGAAATAACAAGGTCTTGATAGCAAGGCACACGCCTGGTCTTTTTGTACTTTCCAAGTCCATGTTAATGTTAAGAATCAAACTAATAAGGTCAGAATTAGCTTGGTTCTGAAGAACACTAGGTGCTGGATGTTTGATTAATTAAGAAATACAGTATATTTGTTCTGCAATTACTTTTCCACATCTTGTATGTATCCTTAACAAAGGCAAAATATCATCTTGTTGGTAATTTGTTACTTTATGTTCTTTTTATTTTTACCTTTTTGCGTCTCTGAAGGACTTATTTCTTGCAAACCGGTACAACAGGCAACACAACAAACATTTATCTTGCCTCTTTTAGAACTCTTTGATATTTAAAGCTGAAGTGTGCAATTTCTGTATAGCTAGTCTCACCAGAGGTGACAGCGATTGTTTAACCCTGTAAAGCAGGGGTGCCAAACTCAATTCATGAAGGGCCACAGTCCTGCAGCATTTAGCCCTAATTAAATGGACCCAATCCAGCTAATCAGGTCCTTCAGGATTATTAAAACTACAGGTATGTGTTAGGGCTGGAACTAAACTTTGCAGGACACTGGCTTGCGGGGTTTAGCACCCCTGTTGTAAAGTCTAACATATGAAATAAATAATAGTCTAAAAATGAAATTAAAACGTACCTATATTGAACAGTTTATTAAAGCTTTAGGTAAAATCTCAGAAAGTTCGTTTTTTTTTGTTGCTGCAATGCATTCTTTGTTGAATATCATATTTGATAGACCAGTTAGGGTATTATGGTTCATATAGCATGATACAGGACAATATGGAGCTCAAATAAATAAATAAACAAACAAACAAATAAATAGCCACTCTCACAATAACATGTCTTAGTAGGATGACATTTAAGTGGTTATAGTTTTATGATCAAAGGTCTCTAGTTTTTGCAGTGGCAATACAATGATGATTGAGAGATGTACTAATAAACGTTCCTCACAAATGTCATATATCATATTTAATACTCACCTTTAACATGTTTTAAATTATGGATAATTAAATAAACCTTAGTTGCTTCTGTCCAGTTAATGTACATCTTGAAATATTACTATCAAAGTTGTTCTTACAGTTATATTATCAAAATCATTAAATAATTCACAGCAAAACGTGAACATCAGTAGCTTTTATAGGGTAAAAGTTAAAACTCTTACAAAGCTAAATCGTCTCAAATATAACTTCAGTAAGTTAAGACAGCACTTTTTTTAAGAAGCCCGAACAGCTTGAAAAATAAAGTTTGATGTCTCTCTAGGGTCATCAGACTTTAAACAAGACTACAAAATAAAGGGAAGTGGTGTGTGGCCAAGTATGGTGACCCATACTCTGAATTTGTGCTCTGCATTTAACCCATCCAAGTGTACACACAGTAGTGAACATTTACCCAGAGCAGTGGGCAGCCAATGCTGCGGCGCCCGGGGAACAGTTGGGGGTTTGGTGCCTTGCTCAAGGGTCTCACCTCAGTCGTGGTATTGAGGGTGGAGAGACTGTTGGTTATTTACTCCCCCCACCTACAATCCCTGCCGGACCTGAGACTCTAACCCACCCAAGTCCAACTCTCTATTCATTAGGCCACAACTGCCCCGAAATGTGAGAGAATCAGCTGCTTAATGATCATGACCTTTGTTCCCAAAGGCCAACTTCAACAGAGTCATCAACTTTGCTCATTAGCATTAAATGTGTTTAAATGAACTCGCAGATCTCATCAATGCTTGGAGAATGGAACAATGTTACATTTCAGCTGTCTAATCTGCTGTGCTTTTATGTGCAGTGTATGATCTATGGGTGAGGGGAGGATGCCTGTGAAGAATAAACAATTCTGGGATAGGGCGTCCACAGAGCTATTGATTCTCAGATGATCATTTGAAGTAAAATGCAGGATATGTCTGGTGCGAAGCACTCAGAAGTCAGAGAGTCGGGGCTTCAATGATCCCAATGTAGTGCAAATGCAAGAAGGCTGTAAGAGAAAGAAATGACAGGTCCTGACAGTTTTATGACCTGTCATAATCCACTCCACTCTGCTGTTTGTGGATAATGGAAATCTGAGTGCCTGGGGAAAGCTGTTGGCTATGTTGAAAATGTCCAGTGGGTTTTTAGATGCTCTTTTCTTCAGTCTTGGCGTTTTACCATGTTTCAAGTTGGTTTTTCAGATGTGGAGTAACATATACAGAAATAAATACTTTATTGACAAATGAAGCTTTTGCAGGGTTCAGAATATCCCATACAATATATTGGCTGTAGGATGATACCAGTCTCACGGTCACTGATACACATTTTGGTATATTATTGATATAAAATAATAATAATAATAATAAAATAATTAAATAAATAACTTTCTTCCTTATAGGTTTGTGATTTTGTGCATTAAGCATGCAGAAGACCATATTTGATGTGCTATATCTCTATATGCATTAATCAATGTTTAGAAAGTGAATAAAAGCCTGAATCAAACCGGTACATCATTTAAAGTGATAATGTCTCCTCAGAGAATTTGGATTACATTTACTTTTAGTCATTTAGCAGACACTTTTATCTGACTTAAAAATTAGGACAATGGAAGCAATCAAAATCAACAAAAGAGCAATATACAAGTGTTTTGACAAGTCTCAGTTAGCCTAACACAATGCACGTAGCGTTTTTTTATTTTTATTTTTTTATTATATAATAAATAAAAAGAAAACAGATAGAATAGAAAAAGGATAGAGAAAGCTAGTGTAAGAGGTATTTTTTATTTTTGTTAATTACATAATAGATAAAAGAATACAAAATATATGGAATAAAAAGAATAGAGAAGCTAGTGTTTTTGTTTGTTTGTTTGTTTGTTTTAGGAAACAAGCAGTAAGAAAATGAATAAAGTGCAAATTTATAATTGAATATAATTGAATAGAGAGTGCTAGAGTTAGAAGATCAATTAAGATGGAAGATATGTGTTTTTAGCCGATTCTTGAAGATGGCTAAGGATTCAGATGCTTGGATTGAGTCAGGCAGGTCATTCCACCAGGAGGGAACATTTAATGTAAAAGTCCATGAAAGTAATTTTTGCACAATAATGCGCAGTTCACTTGCAGAACGCAATCTTCTAGAGGGCACAGAAGTCTGAAGTAATGAATTTAGGTTAAGGGGGCAGAGCCAGTGGTGGGTTTGTAGGCAAACATTAATGCATTGAATTTTATGCGAGCAGCTATTGATAGCCAGTGCAAATTGATAAACAGAGGTGTGGCGTGCATTCTTTTTAGCTCATTACAAATTTCTGGATTAATTGTATAGGTTTGATAGAACTGGCTGGAAGACCTGCCAAGAAAGCATTGCAATTGTCCAGCCTGGACAGAACAAGAGCTTGAACAAGGAGTTGTGAAGCATGTTCCGAAAGAAAGGGCCTGATCTTCTTGATGTTGAATAAAGCAAATCTGTAGTACCGGGTAGTTTTAGCAATGTGGTCTGAGAAAGTCAGCTGATCATCAATCATAACTCCAGGGTTTCTGGCTGTTTTTTAAGGAGTTATGGTTGATGTGCCTAACTGGATGGTGAAATTGTTATGAAACTATGGGTTTGATGGAATCACAAGCAGCTCTGTCTTGGCATTGTTGATTTGAAGGTGATGGTTTTTCATCCAGCAAGAAATGCTTGTTAGACAAGCTGAGATGTGAGCAGTTATCGTTGGATTATCAGGATGGATTGAGAGGTAGAGTTGAGTGTCATCAGCATGGCAGTGGTATGAAAAGCCATGTTTCTGAATGACAGAACCTAGTGATGCCATATAAACAGAGAAGAGAAGTGGTCTAAGAACTGAGCCCTGAGGCACCCCAGTAGTTAGATGTTGCGACTTGGCCACCTCACCTCTCCAAGATATCTTGATGGACCTATCTGAGAGGTAAGACTCAAACCACTGGAGAGCGGTTCCTGAGATGCCCTTTTTCAATAGGGTTGAAAAGATTTGGTGGTTAACCGTGTCAAAAGCAGCGGACAGACCCAGCAAGATAAGTATAGAAGATTTGGAATCTGCTCTTGCCAGTCTTAGGGCTTCAACAACTGAGAGCAAGGGAGTCTCGGTTGAATGTTCACTTCTGAAGCCAGACTGGTTGCAGTACAGGGGGTTGTTCTGTGTGAGAAAAGCAGAGACATGGTTGAACAAAGCTCATTTAAGTGTTTTTGGAATAAAAGGGAGAAGGGAAACCGGTCTGTAGTTCTCTAAAAGAGATGGGTTAAGGGTAGGTTTCTTAAGTAGTGGGGTTACATGAGCCTGTCTAAATGCTGCGGGGAAAAAAAAAACAGCAGTGTGAGGGGATGTGTTAATGATGTAAATGAGTGCAGGTGCACCTCCAGGAGAAATGGCTTGAAGAAGACGAGATGGAAATTAGGATCAAGCGGACAAGTAGTAGGATGAATAGAAAGGATGAGTTTGGAGACTTCTGCCTCAGGGATTGAAGAGAAGGATGTGAACGAGTGAATGTTTGCTGGTACGGTCCGCTTGACAGATTGTGTTAGTAGTCAGCTGTTAGAGTTGATGAAGGAGGGGGAGGACAAATGAGGGAGGAAAATGTTTTAGAGAGCATGTGAGTTAGACAAATTGTTAATTTTGTTATGATAGAATGTTCTTTTAGCAGTGGAGACATTAACAGAGAAGGAAGAGAGGAGTGACTAATACACATTAAGGTCAGTAGGATTTTTGATTTGCGCCATACCCTTTCAGCAGCCCTGAGCTTAGAGTGGAGCGATGTTCACGGAGAATATCAGACAGCCAAGGGGCAGAAGGGGCGGTACGTGCTGGCCTGGAAGACAGGGGTAGACAGTGTCTAAGCAAGATGTTAGCATGGAGCAGATAGACATGAGGGTGAGAGTGAGCTTAGGTTACATAGAAAGATGACATGTGTATGGGGTATGTGCTGTGTCAGGAACCATGTTGAGGTTAAGAGTGAGGAGGAAGTGATCCAAGGTGTGCAGTGGAGTAACCAGCACATGACCAGTGGAGCAGGGTTGTGTGTAATTAAGGTCCAATTGGTTGCCAATTGGTTGGATTAAACCACTTAATTCATATGGATTACTTTTTTGATGTAATTTCATACTTTTTGGAGCATGACAAAACATTTTGGTTGTGTGGGCTTTCAATGAATGGACAAAAATGATGAGAATATATATCCATTTGTGTTTTAGAAATGAGCTGAGGTCTTATGGGTTTAGAACAACATGACGATGAGTAACTGATAAATAAACTTCAATTTTTGGGGGGTAAACTACTCCTTTTCAGTAAACTCATGAAATAAAACTATGACTGTCAATTGATTAACTGATGTGAATAATTAATGATTTAACCTTCATATCTCCCTCAAGTTTTCTTTTTTGTTCATACACATTGTCACTTAACATTTCTAGGGGCTCTCAGTGCTTCTTTAATTCAAACACTGCCTTTCTGTAACTACCGTCCATTTCTAAGTGACCTCATTTACATATATTGGTGGTTTGGTGCACTTGGGTGCAGCATAATCAGCTCACTCAGAAATCATATTTTTCATGATGCATCTTATCCAGTTAATCAAGAGGCTATTACTCCAGTGGCTCAGTGTCAGCAGGCTAATGGTTTGTTGGTTTACAGTGGTCTTTATAGCTCTAAATAAATCTCTAGAAGCATGTTGACCCAGAGCCAACCTCCACATCACGTAATATCAATGATCATCAATTTGATGAAGAAGTTAACCTTGTGCCGACTTTCATAAACTCATGTTGTGTTTATTTTATTTGGAAAGGCATTTCAAGAAACAACAGAGTAATTTCCCAACAGAACATAATTTGCCTGCTTGAGTAATATGTGTGATTATGAATGTGTTAGTTGTCCTAGGACAAAATCAACAAGGTTAGCATCCCCATTTAAATCAATGACAGTTTCTTGGCTGATGCAGGATCCAAAAAGTATAATACTACTCAACACCAATCCAGCATGACCAGTGGACACTGATGTGCAAACAAATTAGTTTTATAAGCTGGTTCTTTTAAATGAATCAGTCTTAAAGACTGACAGATCAGTATTGAACTCATTAATAAATAGGTTGAATCAAATAGCTCACTCACCCCTTTCTTTTTTGAACCACAAGTCATTAGTTTTGTACTTTCAAAAAAAACAAAAAACATCTGAGTTACCAGATGTCTATCGCAATGTTTATCCTGCGACTAACAGGGAAAACGGTGCAGAACAAAGACTGCAAAAGGTCTGATTTTGATTCTGTGATTCAGAAGAAAAACAGCTTTCTGTTTTCTGCTTGCTACAATTGTCTTCCTCTGCCATCCGGATCACAGCATATCCCTGTGTCTGTCTGCTCTCAGTTACTGGTCCTAAAAAAAATCTGAGCTGAATAAAAAAAGACCTTTGATATGCAAATAATTCTGTTTTCTAACCTGCTACTTATAATTTATTGTTAGCTGCCTGCTACATGAGCACAGCGGTCCCCTGGGTAGCAATTTCAACTCAAATACTTTAGGGACTTTCAGTTTGAATAACACAATTTTCAGCCATTTTCCCAAACATATGCTCCGCCACTACCAAACAATGCAATTTATAGGTTTGTTGTCACATGTTGGTATATTTGAGACAAATATTTATTTTATTTTTTTTACAATAAGGAAGAGTGTGCAACTTTAATGGCAATGGCCACTTAAATAAACAAAACATGTGAATACTTATAGGGTGATCATACATCTATTAGTTGCTTATTAGCATGCATATTACTAGAATATTAGCCATGTATATAATTAAGCACATATTAGTGCCTTATTCTACATGACCTTATTCTACATCCCTAATCCTACCCACTACCTAAACTTAACAACTCCCTTACTAACTATTAATAAGTAGCAAATTAAGAATTTACTGAGGGAAAAGGCATAGTTAATACTTAACAAGTGTTACCTATTCTAAAGTGTTACCCATATTTTTCTGTTGAACCCTTTCATATTGGCTTCCTATTTGTGGCTATTTGATGTAGGTTTTATTTTGTTTAAAAAAGAAAATCTAAATGAATTGGGCATGGCCCGATTCGAGGCATGACACCAATGAATTTTTGCCCCCCAAAAATCCTCAATTGTGTGGTGTCATTACATGTTTGATATTTACAACTCTTGATCGGGCTGCCTCTGACATGATAGCTGCAATACTTGAAGACAGTGAGGAAGTCAACCGGATGTTGCGTGCTTCTAGAGAGGGAACTTGGCAGCCATAAATGATATGAAAATGGAGTATTGAGAAAGAAGATCACCTATTTTCTTTTTATCTCCTTTGTTTTTCTTTCTATAAAACAAAACAGGAGAACCAGTTGACAATGTCATTTGTCTTTGCAAGTCACGTTTGGTCTCATGAGTTGGTCTCATGAGTGAAAATAATACTACAGTTAGCAGGTGTGTGTTCTTACGATTTGGCAAATTTGTGAAACTCTCTCACTGACTCTTTAAAAAGAACCAGTTCAGTAGCGTAATATATCCCCCTTTTCAGACATAATGGCTCACTCTTATGTGCAGGAAACACTTGTGCACACAATATCTGTCAAAATTGCCTATGGGCACACACAGTGTTTTCATGACTTTTGCCTATGCCAACTACTGTAGATTTTCAGGAGTCTGTATGATCACATATACTGTTGTTCTGCAAATTATCTCCAGCAATATCAATAATTTCTGTAGAAAACCATGTTATCATGATTTTTGCATGAGGGCGAAAGTTTCCCCACACCGATTCCACGATAGATTCAAGTTGATCACCCAAATTTGCCATGTTAGCCAATACAAATCTTTTGAAAGTGACTTTTGTGTGATTTGTACTTCATACATCACTATGTTATTGACAATGGGCCTTTTTTTTGCCTGCAAGGTTTTGCTAATGTAGCCTAATATAGAAAAGGCAAGCATCGCCACTGGTGTGTGAGGATTAATAACTCAACTGTCTGATGATGATTCTATGCAAAGTAGATGAAGCAGGTCAAAGCCAGAGCACTTCCCCAGAGTGGTCTGCATCGTTCACCGCCATCGAAACAAATGAACAAACTTCTCCCTCAGCGCACCCTGGTATTTAGTTCAGCAATATATGCATCCCTAATTAGTCCTAATATTGTTTGTAATGGCTCCCCGCTGTCCCAAAACGGTCGTCTTGACCATGTCTAGTTGCACAAAATGCCAAACTGAGATAGGCGCTACAGAATAGATGGTGTTTTTCCTCTAAATTATTCACATACACAAATCTAGTGGGAACTCTGTTAGTGTAATGTGACAGGACCAATCTGACAAACTCTCACTCACAGATTGTCCTCCGTTGACTCGGTGGCAAATATCTCTTAGTCGTTATGCCAGGCAGGCCTTATCAGAGCTGCCATTCCCCTATTTGCCCCATAAAGTGCTGTCATTTGGGTACTCAGCTGGCAAAAACAACTGCCTGAGGCTTCTAGAAGGTCAGTGGATCAAACGCAACCAAGTCTTGGAATTTGTCCAGACCCCCTGGTTGTGCTTGGCAATCATTCTGTGTCTATGGATCAGCCAAACAGCCTTACAAGCCAAACTGATCTTGGCTAGACTGTACCTACTCCTGGGTGTGACGCTCATACTCAGCTTCTCCATAAAAAGCAGCCGATCTGATTACACAATGCTTCTCCTTCTTTATTTTGGCCTTCTTTGAACATTGTAACTAAAGCTAAATTCATTGCACTCTCATTGGGTTTGGAGCTAATACCAACTTCCTAGGTAAAATAACAATTAGTGGCTGAAGGTACTGATAGGTACTGATACCAAAAATTGAATGTACCATATGTATATATAATATAAGGCATTTTCTGTTAAAAAAAAAAAATATATAGAAATATTCTTTACTTAAGTGTTTGTTTGCTTTTTTTTGGCACACATCTAGGTGGAAGTGAAGAAATGAAAATAGATGAAAATGCATATGGACACAGTGTTTTCACAATTGCTACTTATGGCAACTAGATTTTAAATTATTTTATTTATTTATATTAATTAGTTAGACACATTTGCAACCATTTTAGTCTGAGTTTAAAGCCCTGAAATTCTTAAACCTAAATGTGCAGTCATATTTACCATTGTTTGATTCATTTTCATGAGTGAAATCCAGTCTTCTAACACTATTTTATTTTTTTTAACACTAATTTATGAAAGGGAGAAACAATTCCCCATGCAGATTTCACAATAGGTTCAAGTTTATCACACAAAGTCACCACAATGACCAACATGAAGCAGATTGGTTTGAAAATTACAGTAAAGTCAGTGAAAAAATTAAAATGAATGAAAATATTGGTCTGATGAGTGTTATAAAAAAAAATGGTTTCAACATCTGTTAATTGCCACCTTTTTTTATTCATTTATTTTTTTTACAAAGAGACAGTCAAATGATTATGAATGGAATAAAGAGTGCCATCATTTCATCGACTGACATTCATTAGTTCTACACACTTAAAAACCTCAGTAATTTTGAAGTTTTAAAATGTCTCTAAAATGTTCTTGGTTTGATTTAATAGTTATGATTCGACATTTGTATTTCTTAGCCTTAAAACTATATCAAATTCAATTAATGTTGTTAAAAGGAATGCACAACCTTGATCATGTGACCTTCCATAACATCCACATCTAGACAACAAGCACTACAGTTTTTGTAATAATAACAAAAATCACAATCCTATCTGATTCAACACAATAAATCACAGTTGTCCACTGTTAATAATTGTAACTCAAGTTTTGTTTGGAAAACTAATACCCTCCAAATACCGCTATAGGCCCTAATTTGTCAAGTCTTGACATTTTGTCCCCCTAAACTCAGCTTGTGCTGTATCTCTCTTGCTTATTTTGGTCACAAGTGTTATCCTCTAAAGAAGATAGACTGGTACACCTCTGAAAAGTGCTTTCTCATGAGGGATATTTTTCTGATCCACTGCTGGAGCAGATCAGCCTCAGTCTATTGTGGTGGATGTAATTTTTAGTGCTGGGACTGCCTCATAATATGCTATACATACGATTCAATACGTTGTGATGCATATCGATATCATAATTAGATCATGATGGAAACTGCGGCACTGCAAGAGAGACACCCAGCGTTGTCTGTGAAAGAGGGTTCATCTGCAGAGGAAATTGGAAACCACATTGAGACCTGCGTCTTCATTATGTACAGTTCTGCTTATACTTTTACATACCCCTTGCAGAATATGCAGAATGTTAATAATTGTTTTGTTTTGAATTGTGTGCATGGGATAAACTGTACATATGTTGTCTTCTGTGAAACAAAAACAGATTAAACAAACAGTGATTCAACGGTATGTAAACGTTTGAAATGGATCAATTTATAAATTATGTTATTATTTTGTCTTGCAGAGAACATATATTGACGTGTTATGTGAAACAGCTTAGGACAGTACAAAAAAAATAGCATGTATTTTTCTTATTATGTAAAAAAACAAAAACAAAAAACATTTAGCATATTCTGCAAGGGGTATGTGAACGTAAACATAGAGCTGTACCTGTAGGAAATTAAGTGAATGCACACATAAAATAATTGTCTTGTAAACAAGTGATATAAAGTAAATTTTCAGCTGCCCCATGATAATAAGAGAAGCCCATTAAGCGATCCTGGAGTGCAAGAAATCACTAAATTGAAAAAATAAATAAAAAGGGTACTGGGAAATTATTTTCAGCACAGAAAGCTGTACTGAGCCACTATAGCAACAACAATGTTAAAAATGCACTTTGAATAAATGTCCCCACTCTATGGGGTAATGATTTACATTTGAAACCCAGCAAATTTATACAGTGATCTCCCATGGCCTTTGCCATTTATATAGTGATGCCTTATTTATACAAATCAACAATGTGCAACACTTTTATAAATAAATGAGAAACTCTGTTTTTGTTGCCATCACCAGCTTGAGGGATGGTGAATGTAAGGATGAATGTAAATGTATAAAAATATCCTAGGTTGGCTTGATGAGTGGTTTAGATCAGATGTCTTCAACCCTGTTTCTGGGGACCCACTGTCCTGAAGAGTTTAGCTACAACCCTAATCTAACACACATGAAGCGGCCAATCAAGCTCTTCGAGACTGCTTGATAATTGCAGGCAGGTGTGCTGAAGCCAGTTGGAAATAAACTTTCCAGGAGAGTAGGTCCCCAGGAGTAGGGTTGAAGACCTCTGGTTTAGATGAATGAATTAACAAATTATCTGATGAACGGACGGACGAACAAGCAAATTAATATAAATGAATGAATGGTTTTGACCTTTTCATTTTTTTTTTTCAATGAGACATGAATGAATGAAAAAAAAATATGAATGATGTATTCAAACAAAAATTATGGTACATAACTGACTTTAACAGTCTCTCACAAACATCTTCCTGGCCTTTCAAAGGTATCCATGTTTTCATGCTATCTTTTTGTCAAGTTTTTTTTTTTCATATATTTCATATATTTTCATATGTTTTCCACTTCTATATTATTATCTCTCTTTGAATTTTTGTGAGCACATGATGTCATACTGTACCTTCAATTTCTGACAACTGAAATTTCAACAGAACAATTTTAGCGGGTCAGTGGCAGTTTGTACCAGGAAATACATTTTAACATCAGATACATGTACATCGGTCCTTGGACTGGATCCAGTAATCTTTGCATCTCCATTTCCGAAACCCACAAGCAACAGCTAATGTTGTTTCCATGCTGCATCTGATTCACCAAAGTCATCCCCTGGCTACTCTGTAATCAGTAAGAGACACAGAGAAATGAGAGAGAGAAAGAGAGCGGTATTACACTAGTGAATGCAAAGCAAACAGAAGAGACAGAGGAAGAATTAAATTGGCCATGGGACAAGAAGTGGGAGTCAGACAGAATGTGTTATTTACTGCCGAGGGCCACTGGGGGCTTCGGGCTCCTGTGTAAGATTGGCAGCTGGTGATTAGTTTTAAAGTGAGTGCACTAACGTTCTCTTGTCATCAATCTCAACTGAGAAGTGTTGGGGGAAGGGAGATACTGCTGCCCACAATGCAATAAATAAAAAGTGAATGGGATTAAAGATAAAATCAGTAATTTATTCCTCATTAAATAAAAAAAGTTTTACACCTAGAACTTTATAAAATACAAATGATGCCCACTTATTTAATTTACATTTAGTGGGTCGCCAAAATGTTGGAGATCACATAGGCATGAGTCCTTGCAATCAACAGAAGTGAACGATCATGAAAAGAATTAGTGCTTTTTTTCTGAGAATTTTTTTTTTCCTTTCTGATTGGTTATGGCATCATTTTGTGGGTTAACTTGGAGCCTGATTGATTAATGTTAGGACATCCTGTTGTTACCGGAAACACACATCCACAATGGGACTTATTACAACATTCAGACCAGTACAGTAGTTGCATCCTTTGGTGCAGACGTAAATTATAATATAAAATTTATGTTGTTTATAACTGATTACGTAATCCCATATGCATTTGAATGAATTAAGCATTTATATAACACTTTATTGTGTATTGCTGTACACCCAAAGTGCTTTACAATCATGAGGGGGTCTCTCCTCAAATACCACCAGTGTGCAGCATCCACTTGGATGATGCGATGGCAGCCACAGTACAACGGCACCAGTGCACTCACCACACACCAGCTACAGGTGGAGAGGAGAGAGAGTGATGGAGGTAACTCAATGAATGTGGATTATTAGGAGGCCATGATTGACAAAGGCCAGTGGAGGGAATTTGGCCAGGACACCAGGGTTACACCCCTACTCTTAACAAGAAGTGCCATGAGATTTTTAATGACCACAGAGAGTCAGGATCTCGGTTCAACGTCTTATCCGATGGACGGTGCTTGATGACAGTATAGTGTCCCCATCACTATCCTGGGGCGTTAGGACCCACACAGACCACAGGGTGAGCACCCCCTGCTGGCCTCACTAACACCTCTTCCAACAGCAACCTAGTTTTCCCAGGAGGTCTCCCATCCAGGTACTGAACATGCTCAACCCTGCTGAGCTTCAGTGGGCAACCAGTCTTGGGCTGCAAGGTGATATGGCCGTGGTTTGAGTAAATTAACCCACTAGCAAAACATTTTTATTTATTTTTTCTTCAGTTCACGCAGCAATACACACCATTATTGACTATTATTAGATTATTTGAGAAAAGAAGAAAAAAAAAAAAAAACATTTTATAAGTTTCATTTTCATTTTTATAAAGTTCATCAGCAATTTTTGATAATTGAGCACTTCAATCAATACTCGATAATCAATAATGGTGTGTATTGCTGCGTGCACTTCTCAGAAATGGGCTTTATGTACTTTTCAGAAATATACTTAAAATGGCATTTAAGTATACTTGACTTATACTTAGAAAAAGTCTTAATATATTTGAGCTATACTTGTAAAACAGCATCAAAACAGTGTAACGTTATGGAATACAATTTCACCAAAGAAGAGGTAATAATGACCGTCAAGCTTTGGGGTGTTGATGGCAGTGTTCCATTTTCATTATCATTCTGAATCCAATCCATATTCCTTTTTTCAGCTTTTTATTCAAATGTTCTTTATTATTATTATTATTTATGAAACGTACCCACATTCAAGTGTTAACAAAATAATGCATGAAACTAGAATAAAATGTTTTTGTTTACAAGCAGATACTCGGTTCTTTCTTTTGGTGTTTTGTATGTTCGGATATTCATATAACAAAATATATACAAATTAATACCTAAATAGAGTAGTACACTTAAAGTATGATGTAAATTTCACAAAAAAAAAACAAAAAACTTACGAGTATACTTTCAGTATAAAACTACAAACCCGATTCCAAAAAAGTTGGGACACTGTACAAATTACGAATAAAAAAGGAATGCAATAATTTACAAATCTCATAAACTTATATTTTATTCACAATAGAATATAGATAACATATCAAATGTTGAAAGTGAGACATTTTGAAATGTCATGCTAAATATTGGCTCATTTTGGATTTCATGAGAGCTACACATTCCAAAAAAGTTGGGGCAGGTAGCAATAAGAGGCCGGAAAAGTTAAATGTACATATAAGGAACAGCTGGAGGACCAATTTGCAACTTATTAGGTCAATTGGCAACATGATTGGGTATAAATAGAGCCTCTCAGAGTGGCAGTGTCTCTCAGAAGTCAAGATGGCAAGAGGATCACCAATTCCCCCAATGCTGCGGCGGAAAATAGTGGAGCAATATCAGAAAGTAGTTTCTCAGAGAAAAATTGCAAAGAGTTTGAAGTTATCATCATCTACAGTGCATAATATCATCCAAAGATTCAGAGAATCTGGAACAATCTCTGTGCGTAAGGGTCAAGGCCAGAAAACCATACTGGATGCCCGTGATCTTTGGGCCCTTAGACGGCACTGCATCACATACAGGAATGCTACTGTAATGGAAATCACAACATGGGCTCAGGAATACTTCCAGAAAACATTGTCGGTGAACACAATCCACCGTGCCATTTGCCGTTGCCGGCTAAAACTCTATAGGTCAAAAAAGAAGCCATATCTAAACATGATCCAGAAGCGCAGGTGTTTTCTCTGGGCCAAGGCTTATTTAAAATGGACTGTGGCAAAGTGGAAAACTGTTCTGTGGTCAGACGAATCTAAATTTGAAGTTCTTTTTGGAAAATTGGGACGCCATGTCATCCGGACTAAAGAGGACAAGGACAACCCAAGTTGTTATCAGCGCTCAGTTCAGAAGCCTGCATCTCTGATGGTATGGGGTTGCATGAGTGCGTGTGGCATGGGCAGCTTACACATCTGGAAAGGCACCATTAATGCTGAAAGGTATATCCAAGTTCTAGAACAACATATGCTCCCATCCAGACGTTGTCTCTTTCAGGGAAGACCTTGCATTTTCCAACATGACAATGCCAGACCACATACTGCATCAATTACAACATCATGGCTGCGTAGAAGGAGGATCCGGGTACTGAAATGGCCAGCCTGCAGTCCAGATCTTTCACCCATAGAAAACATTTGGCGCATCATAAAGAGGAAGATGCGACAAAGAAGACCTAAGACAGTTGAGCAACTAGAAGCCTGTATTAGACAAGAATGGGACAACATTCCTATTCCTAAACTTGAGCAACTTGTTTCCTCAGTCCCCAGACGTTTGCAGACTGTTATAAAAAGAAGAGGGGATGCCACACAATGGTAAACATGGCCTTGTCCCAACTTTTTTGAGATGTGTTGATGCCATGAAATTTAAAATAAACGTATTTTTTCCCTTAAAATTATACATTTTCTCAGTTTAAACATTTGATATGTCATCTATGTTGTATTCTGAATAAAATATTGAAATTTGAAACTTCCACATCATTGCATTCTGTTTATTGTGCATTCTACACTTAAAGTACACTTTTATATACTAGAAAGTGGGCCAATTTAATCCCAAGGAGTATTGAAATAGTAAACTTACAAGTATACTACTAGTAAACTGATATTTGTATACTTACTACATAAAGTATACTTAAAAATATACTTGAACTTTACTTAAGTATACTTAATAAAATAAAATTGAAGTATACTACTTTTTGGTAAGGGCAGTCACTTTTAGATTTTTTTTATCTGTTGGTATTTGACAGAATCAGTGATGCAATGTGTCTAAACAAGATGTCCAGGACCTTCAGCAGAATATAGGCCCACAACATTAAAAATACAGCAGTATATTTCATTGTAAACATGGGGTACTTTTTATCCTTGTGTTCACCAAACCCATCTTGAGTGTTTGCTGCTAAAAAGCTTCTTTTTTTACAAGTCCCATTTGAAGTTCCAGTCATGTCTGACAAATGAATATGCTGGAGATTGTTATTTGGTGAAATAATTTTCTTGATTTTTTTCTTGAAGCCCTCCCAAACAACGTGGTGATGTAGGTGCTGTTTGATAATTTTTTTAACGTTTTCTGACCCCAAAACTTTTTTTCTGCAATTCTCCAGCTATGATCCCTGAAGAGTCTTTAGCCACTCAAACTGTCCTTCTCACCGTGCATTAGACACATATTCTCTTCCAGGCAGATTCATAACATTTTCTGTTGATTTGAACTTCTTAAGTGCTTCTCTATTTCCACCATACATTGCCCTGATGGTGGAAATAGGAATTTTCACTGCCCTAGCTCTAACTTTCTAATTTGTGAAGCTAAATTATTTTTGCTGCAGATCAGAAATATATTCTTTGCTTTTTCTCATTGTTATGGGTGATTGATTTGGAATTTGGCATGGTTTTGTTTTCCCTTGTATTTATATTTCTGTGAAACAGGAAGCCATGGCTGGATAATTTCATGTTCATAATCATGCTGGTGTGCTCAAAATTGTGAATGGGAATATATTTCAGATATATATATATATATGTGTATGTATGTATGTGTCACACTGCTCGGGGAGTGAGGAGACAAGGTGAACGTTCTATAATCCTTCTTTATTGAAGCCAACACATGGAACGTGGAACTCGGGGGTAAGACAAACAATACCGGACATGGGAGACAGGGAGAGACAGGGCTTAAGAACACTAGGAAATCAAACGAGGAAGAACAGAAGCAGGTGAGGAGTAATTAAACACAGGGATGGGGACAAATGAACTAATAATGACTCTAAACGAGGAAAGAAACAGGAAGTCCAAATAAGGACATAATGAAACACAGGGAGCACGTGGAAACACAAGACACAGGGAAACAAAGTCTGACAGTATGTATGTAAGAAATGTTACAATTTTATGCACAAAATGAGCTCATTTCAAATTTGATGCCTGCCATAGGTCGCAATATAGTTGGGACGGGGGCATGTTTACCATGGTGTAGCATCTCCTCTTCTTTTCAAAACAGTCTGAAGACGTCTGGGCATCAAGGTTATGAGTTTCTGGAGTTTTGGCGTTGGAATTTGGTCCCATTCTTACCTGATATAGGTTTCCAACTGCTGAAGAGTTTGTGGTCGTCTTTGACATATTTTCCGTTTAATTATGCACCAAATGTTCTCTATAGCTGAAAGGTCTGGACTGCAGGCAGGCCAATTCAGCACCCGGACTCTGCTGTTGTAATGGCTGCAGTATGTGGTTTTGCATTGTCCTGCTGAAATACACAAGGCCTTTCCTGAAACAGACGTTGTCTGGAGGGGAGCATATGTTGCTCTAAAACCAATATATACCTTTCAGCATTCATAGTGCCTTCCAAAACATGCAAGCTGCCCAGAGTTATCCAAAGATAGGCTTACTTGGCGCCAGTAGACAGCCCTTTTTTCTCCCATAAATAAAACGGATCAAGATAAAACTGTTATATATAATATATAAACTGTTATTATATAATTAATTTAACTGAATCATGAATAACCAGTTTTTTGAGGACATTTACCTCAGAGGACGTGTTGCTCAAAAAGGATTCGTTGCGACTTTCAATCTTGAGGAGACATAAGCGAGGCTCCCGCAGAGTGAAGAAGAGGTGGAGTTACAAGACTTCTCAGACAGTTGAAGTGTCCAATGGAATTAAGAGATTTGCTCTCAAGCTATTTTCAACACTTTACATTGGTTAATAATTTGTAAAAATAACAGACCCATGTGGGGACTGACCAATAGCATCGATTTGTGAAAAAATATGAAATTGACAAAATTTGGACATAGGAGGTTTCCGCCCGACAGCGTCGATATATATATATGAACTCACGGGCTGAACTCAAAGATCTAAGACTTTTTCTATGTACACAAAAGGCCTATTTCTCTCATATATTGTTCACAAATCTGTCTAAATCTGTGTTAGTGAGCACTTCTCCTTTGCTGAGAAAATCCATCCACCTCACAGGTGTGGCATATCAAGATGCTGATTAGACAGCATGATTATTGCACAGGTGTGCCTTAGGCTGGCCACAATAAAAGGCTACTCTAAAATGCATCATTCGTGGGATGCAGTCTTCCGTTTGAGAAACACCCTTGGTAATTGGACTCGCCAAATGTTCTATTTGGTCTCGACCGAGTCCAACTATATATGCTTTTTTTTTCTCTCTTTCAAAACAAAACCATTAATCTGGCTCGCTTGTTCAGAAAATGGGTAATGTAATTGGTTTAACTCCATCTAGAACAGGCATAGCCATTGGTCGCCTGGTAAACGCATAGCTGTGTCATATGCCTGGCTCTGAGTGTGAGTGCTGCACGGAGACATAAATCATTTTTATTTTGGCCACAGATGCAATGTCGGCGAGTTGCATAATACAGTTTGGTTTTAAAGTTTTTTGGAGTTTTCCCTCTCACTTTCCTTCACTTTTAAATAGCTTAAAAATGCCCGTGCACATTTTACTTTCACTTTCATTTCAGGTCAATTGCTTATCTATAATTTACAACGACAAATTTTCTGCAATAAACATGGGGCTTTTATTAACAAAACAAATAAAAATACACCATTCCCATGCTATAAGCCTAATAAAAAATAACAAACTAACAAAACGTTTAAATGTGAAAAAAAAAAACCCTGAAAATCAGCAAACGCTGTGGAACCAAATGAATAAGAAACAGAACGAATAAGAGCAAAACGAATAAAGCCTGGAGGCATTGAATAGGCTGCACCTTGATGTAAAATAAAATAAATAAATTGCACAAAAATTGAAATAAAGTAAAAATATGCATACACTGTGGCTATGGCTGGGCGATTTTTCAGATTTCATAGATTAATTCGAATTTAATGTTTTGCCACAATTTAATTTTTTAGTAAATCAAGGATTCGTGATTTTGAATAGAAATATTACCAAACGCTAGAATTAGACACTTTGACAATAACAGTAAAGAGAAAAGAACAATCCAACCGCATGTCGGTGTGATGCTGATGTGTGATGCTCTCTCTAGGTGCCATTCGCATTTTTCTTGTATTATTTCTGAACAGATAATATGCATAAGAAAAGTTTGTACAATATCTAGTTGTAGTTCATGCATCTTTTCTGCAAATATGTTTAGTGATTTGTTTAACATTTACATCATGATGACAACTTCATGTGTGGTGCACTTATAATAGAATTTTCTTTAACTAGAAGATTAATAAAGAAAAAGTTGCTTGAATCATGTTGTAGTTACATTTTCAAGTTGACTAGTGAAAATTGTACAAAATCGAGAATTGGTCAAATGTTCTGAGAAAATCAAGATTTTTTAAAATCTTTAATTGTCTGTTCTCTAACTGAACTAAATGAACACCTGTAACACTGTCTATATCGCGCATCCCCGGGGGGTGTATATATTATATTGCACTTATATTATATGGCCTAAGGCAAACAGCAAACAAATGCATGAGCGGCCACACACAGTGTTACGGGGCTGACGAGACGTGAGACGTGCGGATACATGTGCAAAGCTTTATTGTAAATCATGGTCAAGACAGGCAGGGTCAATCAACAGCAGACAGGTATGGCAAGGGCAAGACACAAGAGCAATCCTAGAGCAAGCGTGGGTCGACGATCGGCGTACAATATCCAGGCAGGTAAGGCAGAGAGATAATCGAGAGACGAGAGCAATAATCCAAACGGGGAGCGAACAGAGTCCAAACGGCAGAGGCGAAGGGTAAATCCAGGAAACACGGGCAGGGTCAGACACGGCAGGAAAACAAGGCAAGACTGAGGTTAAGAAAATGGCTCTGTAAAGTGCTATCGCTAGGTGAGTGATAAATGCAACACTTACAGGAACAAAACAGAAACACGGAATGGCACGGTAAAGCAGCTAGCGCTAGGTGAGCACTAAACGCAGATCAATACTCGGCCCAGAGCAAGAGGAAGTCCCAGGTTAAATAGTGAGTGCGTGAATGTGAAATGAGCATCAGGTGTGTGTGATGAGTGAATGGTGACAGCTGTGATCTGTGCAATGCATTGTGGGAACTGTAGTCCAGTGTGCTGTGTAGTGTGAGAGTCAATGTGGTGAACGGGTGACCTCTGGTGGTGGTAAACCAGGAGAGCATGGACCAGATTCGTGACACACAGACACACAGACCTGAAGGTGTTTATATGCTACACAGCCTTGCTTGGGAGGGTTATATTGTACTATGGTTTCTTTAGGACAGAGGTCTCGAAACTTGGTCCTGGAGGGCTGGTGTCCTGCAGAGTTCAGCTCCAACCCTTATCAAACACACCTGAAACAGCTAATCCAAGCATACTAGAAATGTTCAGGCAGATGTTTTGAAGCAAGTTTGAGCTAAACTCTGCAGGACACCAGCCTTCTAGTACTGAGTTTGGACACCCTGCTTTAGAACAAGTAACACGTTCAAGAATGGGAACATGTTGAATTTTTTTTACACTTATGTTGCTTATTATTTGTAATATTTTCCATTGCCAGCCCAGAATGTGATTGTTACACTATAATAAAAAAACTGAGAATGTGAAGTTGCACTTCAGTTTATGTCACTTTAGTGAAATTGCTAAACCTAAAGTAAATAAAATTAATAATTTGACCCTACAGTGTTGCTGCACATGCTTTTAGATCATTACAAATAATAATGCAAAATGATTATCTTAGAATAGGAGATATGCTGGCTCTCATATCACATGATTTGTCAATAGTTAAGTATGTGGTTTTGAAGAAGATTCTTTTTTTCTTTCTCTGTTTTGACTGTCTCATTTAGACTTGGACTTGGACTTGACTTGGACTCGAACCTCTTGGACTTGGACTTGACTTGGACTCAAACCTCTTTGGACTCAGACTCAATAGTCCTAGTCTTGGACTTGTCTTGGACTCGACAAAGGTGGACTTGACTACAGCCCTAGGTAAATGTCCTTAGTGAATGTCTCCCCATTCATTCTTAATCTTGTTAACTGGCATCTGTTCATTCATGTTCTTTCCCCAGCCATTTACATATCCATATTTGCATCAAAGAAACCGGATGCACCATTCAAAAGCCCTGAATTTAGTAAAGGTAGAAACGTTGGTCAAAAACCATACATTTATACTAACCGTAACTCTTTCATTTTTAGCTCAAATGTCACGGAATGGAATGCACAGGATTGTGGGATATCAAAGGCAATGAAGTCAAGTCATTGTTATTTGTATAGTGCTTTTTGCAATGCAAATTGTGTCCTTTACTGTAAAACTGAAAATATAGAAAATACAATATGTAAGTACACATTACAAGAAAACATAATTGCAATTATCCTGTTTGATGACAGTCAACCGTTTGCTCTTATTCACAACCGTTCCTCTTCAATAAGAGTGTTCCTTTTTAAAGAATGAATTTTCACACTCATACATACCAAACACGCATCTGAATCCTTCAGCTATTCAATAGTGATTAAAAAAAAACATACATAATATTTAATTAAAGCATGATAATCTAATGTGTAGTTTACAAACATAATATAGGTTATTTTTATGCAGAGAAATAACTTATATGTCCTTTTATGATGATTTTTAGTACATGTGAACAGATTGTCTCTATGAACGAAGGACTTTCAGTCTGGTTCTTTGTCTTCTGTGTGTGGAGACACAACACGACCCAAGAGAGTCTGTAGCTCGTGATTTTCTATCACAGGTTTACATGTGACCATCAGTCTTGATTACTTGCAACAAATTTGACAGTCTCCTTCCTGAATTGGAATTATCAATAAGTGTTCTTTTGTCTCAAGGTTGTAAGCTGTTTTGGGAAAGAGGCTTGCTGGTTAGGCTTTCTTCAGACTAGCTGGTGCTAGGATCTGGACAGATTTATGACATCCTGTTTCTTGGAGCCTCTCTTTGTGGAATCTCAGCTTCTCATGTTTCGATGTTCTGATGGAATCTTAACTTTGTCTGATTCAGTCTCTGATATCTTACAACAGGAACAGTTTCTTCCCTCTTTCAATCCATTTTATGAACACTTAACAATAATTGTGGAACACACAACACTATTTATACACGTATACACTTATTTATCTGACACACATACGTGGTCTACATTTCAATTTGCACACAATATACCTGTACATACAAAACTGTCTATTGTAATATACCTGTATATACAATTGTCAATTTGTATATTGTTATTCCCTATTTTTTTATTCTTCTTTTATTATCTGTGTTTTTGTTCTGTCACTGTCATTCTGGTGCACTGTGGAAGCTTCTGGCATGAAAACAAATCCCTTGTGTGTGTAAACATACCTGGCAATAAAGCTCATTCTGATTCTGATTCTGATAATAAACCCATTTCGAATGTTTACGTGCTTTTCTTCTCTTTCTGCTCCCAGTCAGTGTGGTAGACCAGTTATGAAGTATTTTTCTATTAAATGCTTTACAGCATTTGAGAAATAAATGTATGCAAATTGCATCGAAGTACAACGTTACCTTACGTTGTTCCGGAGTGCTCAAAAAGGGTTTATACACTGAATTTTGAATCAATTTCTTGTCGTAAACTCAGAGATGTGCATTCGTCAAATCGGATCGTCAGTCAATCAGAACACGGCACATTTACACTTGGCAACATCAGCTGACTTCTGTATTTGGATAACCGATTGGATCTGTCGTTCCCACGCAATATTTAAATAAGTCCGCAGAGGATGGCCAAAAATGGCAAAGTCGACCTGAAGTGATGGGTTTTCTTTTGAAAAACATTTTCAGTCGCTGGACAAAGGAAAATAACTGTACGAGTCTCCCTAGTGCTCCACAGCCTCTCTCTTTTGACAGGTTGCAATAGAGGGGGCGGGGCTTTGCGTGACGTCCACCTGCGAATGCAGACATGATGGCTTGATTGCATTTACATTACACTGAAATCCGATCACAATGCGTCCTCGACTACTTCTGGACCAGGACACGCTGATCGAATAACATTCTGATCAGAAGCGTATTTACTAGTGATGTTATGTTCAACATAGAAGCTCCGAAGCTTGTATCAGAAAAACAACACATTTCACATTGAAGAACTGTATTGGAGACTGATTTGTTTTGAGAAAAGCATGTGATCAATGACGTCCGAAACTTTATTCGCCTGAAAACCACGTGACTGCTTCAGTATCTGGTTCAAATGAAGTTTCCTTTACATTATGTTACATTTTAATGTGTTAGCATTGTTTTATTTATTTATTTTTTAATCAAAATTTATATATTGAAGTCAAAAAATAACTTTGGCCATGAAATAACAGTAGGACTGAGGCAGAGTTAAAATAAACAGATCATAGACTTAATTTATGAATTTATGTTTTATTTGTTTTACTTATTTTAGTGCCAGTACACACCGACAAAAATTAATGACTTTGACAATGACCATTATTTATATAAAACATAATAAAACAAAGAATCAGCTGTATAACCAGATGTGAAACCGGTGGCTGTAATGGAACATAACACTATGTGGACAACATCCGGATACAAGTCGCATGTTAATGCCAAGTGTAAACGCATGTGTGAGAGGGCTGCTTAAGTGCAAGTTCAGATGATGTGCTGATGAATGCAGTGATCAAGATCAAGTGCGGCCAATTGATAGTAGTAACAGATTGGCTGCGTCTGAAAGGTACAAAATACTGCCTTTGAAGGATGCATTTCAAGGTAGGAAGGCATCAATTCATGCCCAAATTCAGTGTTAGTTTCACTCTCTGTCTCCTGATATGCCTTTATCCGATCAATTTTTGAAGGCAGTATAGATGTATCTTTCACTTCACCGTAGCCACCAGATCCAGTCTGTATCCATCCCAGATGGTGGATCAGCATCTAGCGATGACCTCGACAGCCCTGAATGTCAGCAGAGACCAGGACAACTGTCAGCCCCAGAGACAGATCCCCAGTGAAGACCTTGTCTCCGTGTGCTGCCCTTCGAAATTGAAATTGTATTTTTGTGTATTATTTTACTATTTTATTTGTATATATTGTGAATTTTTTCTTCAGGGACATTTATTTTGAAATCGCGATCTCCCTGCGCTGCAGAATGGATGTTTGGGTATGTTGTGAAACAAAAGAGAGGGAATAATGATGGAGCACAGCTCAGAAATGCAATATTTTAACAGTTGAGCTCTGGAAAACATTTGACTAAGTAATTTATGATGTTAATCAAGTTGCTATGGAGGTCTGAATGCAACAAGTGTTTTGACTGTCTTTGTTAAATGATTCTTCCAATCAATTCTCGAATGCATCATAGTCTTGTTACAGAAATCATGTTCAAAAGGTATACTTTGCAAGAGCCTGTAAAGTTCGGACCTCTGACTGAACAGATAACAGCGATTTATTAGTGGGGTGGAGAAACAAAGCAATACCCCAAGCAAGAACAGTATCTAATTGGTCAAGACGTCCAGATGGGAATGTCTGAAAGCTGAGTTTAAAAACTCAGGACACCATCAAACATCCTCTTAGTCCCTCTTACTTTTCTTCGTGAAAATACTCTCTTAGTCACTCTTACTCTCTTTGTCGCCCTTCTTCTCTTTTGCCATGGCGTGCTGCTCTTTGAGCATGCTCTGGCCCACGTGCCAGCTGCTACCGCGATGGAAAGAAAACCAACCTAGTCTCGTTACATCCTTTTATTTTTATTCTTTTACTTTAGTTTCTTTTCTTTCCGTGGAGTTTCGTGTTCTAATGTAAGTTTGCTACAAAGTCCAGCTCCGACTGCACTTGCTTCAAACTTCGACCAGACCAACTCCGCATCCTCAGCCAACGTCTAAAACCTCACTTCAAAGATTACTGAACTCTCAACCAATCAGAGACTGCGGGGAACCCCCTGTCTGCAACGACGACACAAAGGAAACCTCTTAACACAGGCAAAGCAAGTACACCTCCAGATTCTAACTGAATCAGGTGCATTTAATATACATGTTAGCCTCATTGAGAAACTCAAAGCGAGGGTTAAATACGTGCTTGATGGTTGTTCAGGTCTATGCAATTGAACATATTGCTGTAAACTTGGGATATCACATTTCCATTCTCTTAAACTCATCCTTTCCTCACTTTCTCTCTTTCTGCAACGTGTGAATGTGTGAATGCTTGTGTTCATGTGTTAGATTAGTTTATGTCTTAGGTTTATATAAATAAAATCTTATTTATATTGAAAAGAGAAGTATCTTGTGTTTTCTGCTCACAAGTTAATGTCTTAATCTGCCGATCTTGTTACTGTGCTATTACATAGTGTTTTCACTATATCTTGGATTTTAATATCCAGTGCAGAGTTTGTTATACGGCTGGTTCAGTGAATCGCCGTAATAGTGAGTCTGTTCAAATCCCTATAAAATCATAAATGATTCCCTTTGAGCTAAATTAAACTATTTCTTTAAATTACATATTAATATTACTTTTATTACGTTACACTGTGCCTGGCTGGTCTGGTGCTCAGAGATCTGTAGCGTCGACCAGACGGTAGTCCTCAGATGTCACGCCCACAGAACATTGGCTAAACGTCTGATGCCTATGGCACACTTTTCTGGAAACACTTCAGGAATGTCGAAGTCGTCATCTGACTGGTTGAATTAAACAGGATTTCTGGGAGACTCGAGTGTCGCGTTTATTTTCGGTCCGCCAGGAAACAAAGATACCGTGGCGCCAAACCCCCTCACAAAAGAAGAAAGCTGTCATGCTTACAAATGTGACGACGACCGCTTATCAATGTCAACTAAACGCTGCATTTTCTAAAGTATGTGAAATATTTAAGTTTGTGGCATAGAATCTTTAAAATACATCCGTGAGTTTCACACACCGGGGAAACTATGATTGCTTGTTTGACATGTCGGTCAAACGGCCTCATGGGCAGGCCTTGGCCAATGAAAGTGGCCATCTATTCCAGACCTTCAGCCGTCAGTCTGAAGGTCTGGCTACGCGAGACTAACCAGACAGCAACAGTTCAAATAGGGAGGGTGCTGGATGTGAGGGGTCCAGAGTGATTTTATTTTACCAGCCATTTTACTCACTCTTTATGAGTACAATTCTTGGAGAGAAGGGAGGGTTTTACCAATGATTCGCTCAGCAGTCCGGACTACCCTCTGTTGTCTTCTGAGGTTAGATTTGGTAGCTTAGCTGAACCAGACAGTTATTGAAGTGCAGATGACGGATTCGATGATGGTGGAGTAGAACTGTTTCAGCAGCTCCTGTGGCAGGTTGAACTTCCTCAGCTGGCGATGGAAGTACAATCTGTGTTGGGCCTTTTTTAACAATGGAGTTAATGTGAGTGTCCCACTTCAGGTTCTGGGAGATGGTGGTGGCCAGGAATCTGAATGACTCCACTGTCGTTACAGTGCTGTTCATGATGGGGGGGTTTCTCCTGAAGTCCACGATCATCTCCACTGTCTTGAGCGTGTTGAGCTCCAGGTCGTTAAGACTGCACCAGACAGCCAGCTCCTTAATCTTCTGTCTGTAAGCAGACTCGTCACTGTCCTGAATGAGGCCGATAAGTGTGGTTGACCTTGTGCCTTTAGATGTGCAGCCCTGAGGAGCCCCGGTGCTGATAGTAAGAGTGCTGGATAAGAATTTTCCCAGCCTCACTAGCTGCTGCCTGTCTGTCAGGAAGCTGGTGATCCACTGACAGACGGAGGTGGGTATGAAGAGCTGAGTTAGTTTGGGCAGGAGGAGGTTTGGGATGATAGTGTTAAAGGCAGAGCTGAAGTCCACAAACAGGATCCTCACATAAGTCCCTGGTCTGTCTAGATATTGCAGAACATAATGGAGTCCCATGTTAACTGCATTGTCCACAGACCTGTTTGCTCTGTAGGCAAACTGAAGTGGATCCAGCAAGGGTCAAGTAATGTCCTTCACATAGGCTTCAAATGACTTCATGACCACAGACGTTAGAGCAACAGGTCTGTAGTCATTTAGTCCTGTAATTTTGGATTTCTTTGGGATGGGGTTGATGGTGGAGCGTTTGAAGCATGAAGGGACTTCACACAGTTCCAATGACCTTTTGAAGATCTGTGTGAGGATGGGGGCCAGTGTGGTGGTTTCCCTTCTTTCTGAAGAATCACGCTCAGAGCCTTGTGGGGTTTTGATGCCAGAAAATAGACTTTATTATAACAAGACAATAAAGCCGAGGAATTCTTCTGCAGAACAACCCTCTCGATGTTTTCTGAGTTTCTCTTTATATAGTCTAGTTTCTAGGCGTGTTCAGAACATTTCATACATGTGCATATTTCCTTTTTTGGCAATATTTATACATATGTTCTTCCCCTAGAGAGAAGGGGCTCCTAGACATGTTTAAGGAAAGAAGCCTTCTTTGTATTTCCACATATGTTTTCCATCATAAGGGTCTGAACCTTCCATCCATGCGAGCCCTTAACACACAGGCATATGCTTATATTGGAAATATAACTTAATACACAAGTGGTTAAATTCACATTAATTATACTTGGTTAATTCATATTTTGACTAATAAAAATCTTCTACATATTCCCCCTTTGAGACTTATTAAGTCTCACATTTGCTTATTTTCACCCAGAATGCTACATCATAATTCAGCCTCATCAGTTATATTTCCTAGCAACTAAATAAGTCACCCAGTCTTATCAATGACTAGATTATGCAGCAGCATTCTGGCGGAGCAACAGGACCAAACCTCTCCCCCCACACTTGACTAGGAAGGAGTAAAAGATCCCATCTCCGTAACCCCTTATCTAATATAAAACAATGTTAAAAGCATGAGCATGTAATTGGTTCAGCACTTGCCTATGGTTGTCATAGTTATGTATAAAAGACAATAGAATTGAACATCAAAACATAAAAGTTGTAACATCACAATAACATAGTTGATCTTCAGTTCAGACACTTTGTGCATCGTAGAGGACCACCCTTGGGCAGAAGTTAGGCTAGCACTTACACCCAGGGTATGGTTCATCTTTACACCTCTTTTGTGTCCTCATTGGAGTAACTGGAACTAACATCCAAGTTTTTCTCATTTAAGTTTAGCTTGTTTAGCCATCCGTCATAATATTCATATAGGTTCTTTTCTGTAATCATTTGACTATATTTAGGACTTTTATCACTTCCATTTGCTTAACAGTAGCATTAACGATTAATGTTCTTAATATGGGTAATACACAACAAAATAATAATCCTCCTAGGTACATGGCAACTTCTAAAAACATTCCCAGTTTAGCAAATCATGCTCCCATCAATCTTCCATCTTCACCAGGGTTACTCTTTACGAGTCGTTGCATTGGTCTTTCCCTCGTTGGCAAGGGAGGGTCGTTACTAGCACGCCCTTCATCCCTCACTTCTTGCTGTGTGGGATTGTTGAAGCTGGTCGTCGTATTTTAAAGGTGAGAGATGTGGACCCAGGTATCACTTTCCAACCATGTTGCTGATCAATGCAAGATTCTCCCTCCAGACCATTACTGTATTCACTGGTTCTTAATGGTGGAGCAAACCATTTCCTGGTCTTGATAAAACTGCTGTAACCTGTAAATAGAAACCTTCACACTTTTTGTTAGTGATTTAATATTCAGAAAGACAATATTTTACCCTTTTGAGACAGATTCGGCTCCATCATGATATGCTGAAAAGTGAAAGTGGAAAGAAAGTTATTTGTGGGGTGGACAGAGCAAGCTTGCTTGCTTTGCCTTCCCATGTTATGCGCTGCGCAAGTGTGGCACTGTTTTTCTTTCTGCCACAACAATAACCTAGGTATTGACCAGGAAACTTAGCCATATTCATCCATGGTCATTATTGTACTGGGCTTTTTTTTGCCCCGTGGGCCCACATATTAGAATTTGCATACAGCTGTTTTGGCAAAATAATTAATTTGCCTCAGTGTCTCGTCAGACACCTTCTTTCACTCCATAACACCATCATTCATACGTTTTCACACTCTTTCACACTCTCCTTTTGGTCAAAAACATATTTTTTCTTGAGAGTTCAGTTGGTTGTGAAATGAATGGTTTTAGATTGCCACAGATTTCGAATATGATAACATGACTTTTCTTGTTAGACTTTACTGAGTATAGACCTGGCAGCATCCTACATAGTGTCTAAATGTTATATGCAACTGGACAACGTCCGTCACCATAAAGATTAATTTAATAAATTTAAAGTATAAACTTCTTTTTGTTTGTCCTCTAACAAAATCTAATTGGTTGAGTATAATTGTTTTAGGCATTGTGCAATTGATAGAATCAATTGTAATTTTTAAAATGTCTCTTGTGTGTGTAAGTTAAATTTTAGTCATATAATTGTATTATTGGTCATGAGCTACTTTGAGAAGAGGATTGGATATCTCTGCATAATTTAGGATTCATTGTCAATTTTCTATCTTGTCACTCTCAGCGATGACAGCATTTGTGATTTCATGATTTGGGATCATTGGAGATAAATTTATTTACTATTATTATTATTATATTCAAACTAACCCTTGTCCATTTTTATTAAACAAACTGGATTGACCAATATTTTTTATTTTATCTGCCATATATTTTCAATTAGACATCTTGTTTTCTCTTTTTATGTGTTTTTTTTTTTTTCATTCTTTCCCTCAAAGAGTTCAGCATTGTTGTCAATAATTCAGTTGTGCATTTTCCCCTAGTTGGTTAATAAAATTAACCCACACTATGCCAAATCCAGCTTCATTTTTATCTGATTGGTGAGTCAAGCACCGACGTCTGTCTGTCTATCATAAGACCTTTTAATTTTGCCTTTTTAAAATTCGATTGAATAAATGTGTCGAATATTTAAACCCTTATGGTATTTTGGTATAATGTTTACCAGCATATGTAAATGCAAATAAATATCTACTCTCTTCTTCTAGTGGAACACTGAAGTAGGCCGAATAGAGATTAATTACTGTAAAGTATTTTGCATCAGGAGGGACATTCGTCAGTAGCGTGTGTATGTTTGGTACCTCTGCGGGCATATCTTCTACTATTTCATTGATTGTTCGTACGTACGTCATGCATAAGACGCCACCTGTTGTTGTCTGCTTTAATCACAGACATAATTGGAGTATTACAATAACTAGTTGTTTTTATTAATACTTCTGCCTTCACTAACCCTTCAATGGTGTTTTTTATACCTGCTTCAGCATCAGGACGCAAAGGGTATTGCGATTTTCTGGGTAGATGTGCATCTGGCTTAAGTTGTACTCTTGCTGGGTTTGCTGTTTTTTTTAATCCTATATCTGAGTCATGTTGAGACCATAGTTCAGTTGGTACCTGTTGTTCTACTTTAAATAATGCAGTGTCAGGAGTGTCTATCAATTCAGATGTTGCTGACATCTGCATCAGTTTCTTTTGACTAATAATCACTTCCTGAGGAATTCCCAACAAACTAGTTGCACACAAAATTTTGATGTAATTTTTATCAGCTGAGTGAGATATCAACGGATGTTCTGTTGGTTCCCATTTGCTTTGTTCTGCTTCTTTCATCATTGGTCCTAAATCTTTTGCTTCCCAATTTTTTCCTACATATACTGCAATATGTGGGACAGAATCAGTTTCATTGAACCATTTTTTAGCAAATTCACAATCTGGCATATTTAAAGCTGCTCCCTGTTTACCTATTATTATGTACTGTGAGACTATTTCAATTTGTTGTCCTTTTGTTTCTTCCTGCCATCTTTGTTCTACTTTTTCATCTCTTTCGGGATCAAACATCATTGTGCAATGAAATTCTGATTTTGGTATCTGTGCTTCTGGTAACTGAGCTTCAATAAACTTTCCCCATTTATTGACTGTTTGTCTCACATCCTGTTCTATATGTCCTATCCAATAAACATTTGCTTTTGGTTCTACAACCATCATCTGAGTTTCTACTCCAATTGTGTCTATATAGACTCCTTCTGGAGAACACCAAATATGTAGCCCCAATTTACATAATGCATCTCTCCCTAACAAATTAACAGGAGTCTGATTTGACACAAGAATGGGCATTGTTATGCTTTTATTTTTGGTTTGTAGACACACTGGAGCTGTCATTGGAATTAGCTGTATTTGTCCCGATAATTCTATTATCTTTGCAAATTTTCCAGACAAGGGGAGATGTGAGGCACAATTTGTATTTACACATGTATAACTGGTGTGTCTTTTCCCTCTTAATTTGCAGAATAGGCTCTTGATCAGCTTTGGTTGTCAAAGTAGAAGCTGACTCTCCCCTGTAGGATTCTCTGGGCACCCCTAATAGCCTTGGTTGGGACATCCCCAAGGGTTTACTGGGCCCTGTAATGGACCACGGGTGGGCTGCTGCCAACTCCCCCCCCCCTTCCACCCCGAGGTGGCTGTTGCCATGGATTGGTAGGACAACCAATTCTGTTATGTCCGAATTGCTCACATCCCCAGCACACTCCTGGAGGACCAGTGTACGGCTTGCCTCTTCCTTTCTGTCCTCTTTGTACTGGTTTTCTTTTCCATCCCACTGTCTCTGGTTGTTGAGTATAGACATTAATGATGGGTACAGGAGTGTGGTGTGCATTTGGAGGGTCCGCTGCAGGTGGGCTTGGCTGAATAGCTGCTTGAGGAGAATTTATTAGAGACATCAATGACATTTATTCTGATTCGTCTTTCTTTATTGGAGCTTGAAAGTTTTTCTTGTTAATTTTTGTCAGTTCTTCAAGTTGTAACTGAGTTAATTTTCTCTGTAGCTCTTTCTCTTGGGTCTTGAGCCTCTGTTCATTTTTTCTATGCTGCTCTACTGCATGGGACACATGGTCACAGAACTCTTTGTGTGTTTTAGAGTTTAAGCCAACCACGTCCTCTAGCCTGCTCTTTACAGCTTGTGGCATGGCATCAATCACAGCATTTCTAAACAGTGTAGCCATTAATGGGTCTCCTTCTGGATTCCCTTCAGTCTCTTGTTTCCATCTTTTTAGATGTCTTTGAACATATATGGTTGGATTTTCTGCTTCCCCCAGCTGTTCTCCCTTTAATGATTTAGGGTCTAGTCTGATCGGGTACTCTGCTCGCAGTGCTTGCCACACTGCTGGACGGAATGCATCAAAAACAGTTCCATCCATGTAGTGAGAGTCCACAGCTCTGTTTAGATTAGATGCTTGAAGAATTTCTTCCATCTTTGCCCCTCCCATTATTCTTGCCAGAAGGGCTTTAATGTCCCCCACAGCTAAAAGTTTGCCCATAGTTTCTTCTTCGAACACCTTAATCCACTTTCCAGCCCCCTCATGAATATCTGGGAGGCGAGTGACCAGCCCCTCGAGGTCCTGTGTGGCCCAGGGGACATACTGTCCTTGTGCACCCTTGATTAAAATTGGGAATTGTGCAGCCAGTGGTATTAGGGTCCCTTTTTCTCTGCCCTGTTCCCCTTTTGTATCAAATGATTTTTCCCTTTCATTCACATCCTCACTACTGTCATACAGCTTATTTCTCCCTCTATTCACTTTAGTTACCTCTTGAATCTTTTTTCCTGATTCTTTAATTTTCTCCTCTATTTCTTCTTTCATAACCTTTGCTTGTGTTCCCATTTCCCAATCCTTTCTCTTCATCTCTTCTAACACGTCCTCATATTCTGTTTTGCCTTCCTGGTTTGTTTTCATCATTTCTAATGCTTTGCGTGCCTGTCTATAACAATCCATCGGTAAATATCCTTCACTTTTCCCTGTCGCCTCTTTGTCTTTACATCTGGTTCTTTTTTTTTCTTCTAATTCTACTTGCCCTTCCATCTGCATTTCTCCTAACACTTCTACCGTACCCTTAAGAATAGGTAGCTGTCCCTTTGGGGGCAGATATGGGGGAGGTTTAGAAAACAACATTTCCTTTTTCTTTGTTTCTTTGTCTGCCTCCTTAAGCATCCTCCTTGCCTGTTTTATACCTTTTAATGCATCATTCCCTTCCTTTTTAAACATGGCTAACACTTCGTTCTCTTTTTCCCTTTTTGCTTCTCTCTTTTCTCTTTTTTTTACTGATACTTTTAGTTTTATAGTTTTTTATCAGAGTTTCCATTTCCTCACACAATGCTACATCAAATGTCCCTTCTTTTGGCCATTTTGTCATCATATTCTTAGTTCTCTTCTGCCATTTGTTTGAGACCTTAGTTATCAATTCTTTACACAATGGATATTTTAATCCTAATAATTCCACCGGAGTGGCTGCCATACTTTTCTATAATCTTACAATCCAATATTTAAGATTCTATATATATTTCTTTATAGCTAATTAACTTAATATTTTTCTCACTTAATTTAACTATTTTATCCAATACTCTCTTTTTTATTTTGTCACCTGCATCCTTAAACTTAGTTTTTTATTATTTCTGATGCATGTACACTTTCTGTATGAGTTAATAGTTTCAGCTCTATTATATATTCACTCAATATCCAAAACTACTAAAAATAATATTTATATTTATTTTTCCTTCAATTCTTTTGTTCACCCTTGCAGGTTGATTTTATTTGATTTTATTTTATTTTTTACATAATGCCTAGATCTTACTTCTGCTGCTTTGATCTCAGAAATGTTCTCCTTTACATTCACACAGAGCTCTAAAACGTATAAACATATAAAAGATCTTTATTGATACAAATGTTTCCTAATCACATTCACTCCTTGTCCCTTTATTTTTAGGGTTCATTATTTAATTCTATGCCCCTTCATTTTTTTAGGGTTCATGCAGTCAATCATTCCTCTCAGGCGCGCACCAGCCTCGTCCCCCTCAAGGGAATTTCCAGAAGGGGGGCGCAGCTCCTGCACACCCAATACGGAATTTATTTATTTTTCATTCAACCTCAATCATTCACTCAGACACAAACATAGACACAAACACAGACACAGACAAAACTACACTACGCTCCTCTTGAACGACCTGCGTCTGAACTGCTCACTCTTTTTCTGATGCACTTCCTCAACACAGAAAAAACAGCTCCCTGCAGGATTTTTGCCTTATCCTAAGGACTTTGCGCACTTTTCTCTACTTTATCTGCCTAACGTTTAATGTTATCCTCAAGGACCATTAAACAATAAACACAGACCATTGCATGCAATGTATATCTGCTCAACGTTTACGTCATCCATCAAGGCCCTCTTGACAGTAAACACAGATCCTTGCATACACAATCTGCCCTAATTCACTGCTATCCATCAAAGGCCCTCTTAACAGTAAAACAGATCTGTGCATGCAATTATTTCTTCTGGAATCAAAACCCCTTTCTTTTCTTTTGGTTCTTTAAATTTGGAAGAGCAATTTTTAAGAGTTCTTACCACAAAGGGCCAACTGGCAAACAACACAAACCAATTATATAAGCATAAACTGCTTACCTGTGGCCACTTAATTTGTGTTGTCTGTCAGCAAGCTCAACGCGGTCTTTCACCCTCTGCTCCTTTCCATCCTGTTCGTGACGCCAAATGTGGTGGTTTCCCTTCTTTCTGAAGAATCACGCTCAGAGCCTTGTGGGGTTTTGATGCCAGAAAATAGACTTTATTATAACAAGACAATAAAGCCGAGGAATTCTTCTGCAGAACAACCCTCTCGATGTTTTCTGAGTTTCTCTTTATATAGTCTAGTTTCTAGGCGTGTTCAGAACATTTCATACATGTGCATATTTCCTTTTTTGGCAATATTTATACATATGTTCTTCCCCTAGAGAGAAGGGGCTCCTAGACATGTTTAAGGAAAGAAGCCTTCTTTGTATTTCCACATATGTTTTCCATCATAAGGGTCTGAACCTTCCATCCATGCGAGCCCTTAACACACAGGCATATGCTTATATTGGAAATATAACTTAATACACAAGTGGTTAAATTCACATTAATTATACTTGGTTAATTCATATTTTGACTAATAAAAATCTTCTACACCAGCTCGTCAGCACAGGATTTCAGACAGGCTGGTGTTACACAATCTGGGCCTGGTGCTTTTTTCCTTTTCTGCTTCCAGAAGGCACATCGTCATCGCTGGTCTGAAGTGTAGGTGTTGGGGAGAGAGGGGTTACTGGAGGTATTAATGGTTGTGGGGAGAGGTCTTCAGAGTGGGTGTGGGGTGTTTTTTCAAACCAGTAGAATTCATTCAGATTGTCTGCCAGTTGTTGATTCTCCACAATGCTGAGAAATGGTGTCTTGTAGTTGGTGATCTCTTTCAGACCTTTCCACACTGATGCTGAGTCGCTGGAAGTGAACTGAATCCTTAGTTTTTAAGAATAATTCCTCTTTGCCACTCTGATCTCATTTTCCAGTGTGTATTTGGCCTGTTTATACAAGATTTTGTCCCCCTTCCTGTAAGCATCTTCTTTTGCCTATCGGAGTTTTGCAGTGAACCACGGTTTGTCGTTGTTGTAAGTTAGATGAGTCCTGGCAGGAATGCACATATCTTCACAGAAACTGATATAAGATGTTACAGTCTCTGTGAGCTCTTCCAGATCATTGGCAGCAGCTTCAAAAACACTCCAATCAGTAAGGTCTCTTTCATTAGTCCATCTCTTTACAGTCCTTAATACAGGTTTAGCTGATTTCAGTTTCTGCCTGTAGGTCGGTATAAGATGAACCAAACAGTGATCAGAGAGTCGTAAAGCTGCCCATGGGACAGAGTGTTATGGATCTTTTATTGTTGTGTAACAGTGTACCAATATATTACTATATATGTAACATGCTGTCTGTATTTTGGCAGTTCACGGGAGAGATTTGCTTTATTAAAGTCCCCGAGAATTATTAAAACAGAGTCCGGGTATTGTTGTTCTGTCTCTGTGATCTGATGAGTGAGTTTCTGTAAAGCTGAGCTTGCGTTGGAATGTAAACACTCACGAGAATGAATGAGCAAAACTCCCACGGCGAGTAGAAAGGCTTATAGTTAATGAAAAGTGCTTCTAGATCGGGACAGCAAATCTTCTTTAACACTGTTACATCTGTACACCACCATTCATTGATGTAAAAGCATGTCCCGCCGCCACGCAATTTCCCCTTTGATCCGGCATCATGATCTGCTCTGAACAGCTGAAAGCCCAGCAGACTTAACAAACTGCGGATTATGGCAGCAGCAGGTATGCAATACAATTTTAAAATGTGCATTATAAACATATATATATTGTGTATAATTATATAAAACTATAGCGTGTCTATTTTCCTATTTTTAAAGAGGAGATTTAAATAATCAAATAATAAAGGGTTATATATGATAAAATATGCTTGAGATAATAAGAATACATTTTATATAATAAGTATTTTTAAATACATTTTACACAATAATAAGAATACATTTGTAAATAACATTTATTTTATTTACAGCAGACAATCATGTGACTGGCCACGTGAGCAGCGCGTTCCCGGGTTCGTAGGATCACAGAACTGGCTTCTCCACTGTGAATAAATCGCCATCTGAATCCATGAGTTTTATCACTGAGGTGATATGTAAATTTTTTTTACAGACGCCCATATGAGAAACAATTTTGTCCGAATCTGACTAAAGGTGAGTTTCCTTGTTCTTTAGAAAGTCAAGTCTACTCTGTGGAATTTTGTGATGATTACTACATTAGTTTTAGGATTTATACCTGCATATGTTAACCTACCCACTTACTTTGTTGATCTCCTGTGCATGCCCATGAATGGGAATGGGTAAAATAATTTTGAGCGGTTTCTTCATTAGTCACCTGAGTATATACTTGCCTGTGAATTTTATCTCTGTATGCCAGCTGTTCAAAGTATGTGCTTCCAGAAGACTATTTTAAACAAGCATTATCTTACTAATCTTGCTTAAATATTCTATTATTTTGGGGTCTTATCAATACTTTATTTCTACAAAGTGTCTGTCAGCTTCAGACTGTGCAGTTTTATAAGATCACTACAAATCTCACTGTTCAATAGTGATGCAAAGTCTGATTTGTTGGTTCCTTAAGTCATCACACATTGTCATGTTGTATCAATGAAGCATTCAAATACATTTTTTTGAAGTCTTTCACTTAAGTTAATGATGTGGTCACAGTTTCACTTGCTGATCCTTCATGTCAGTTATGACTGAGCAATATAGAGTTGACTACATCTTGGATAAGTTTCACACCTAGAGAACACGTTACGGACATTGATGAACAAATGTGGATGTGCTATGCATTTTAAAAGTATATAGAAAGTTCAGTTTTGTTTTTTGTTTTTTAGTGTAGGCCTGTTTAATAAAACTAGTCATAAACATAATTCCAGTGCACTTTGTTTTTTCTCAAACTTTCATTGTGTATGAAGCTCATTCAAGTCCATGGTGATACACACGCATGTGTGTAATGTCAGCAATTCACTCGTCAGAATCCTCAGCAAACTTCAACAGTTGATTGTACTTGCTCATTTGGTTCTTTCTGAGTCAAATGTGCTACTTCGGCTGTGCGTCTTACATCATCAACCCGAAACTAAAGTTCAGTTCAGTTCAATTTGTGAACTGGTTGACTGGTTGCTTCTTGAAAACTCGCACAAAAGAAGTTTGTTCAAGAAACAAAGGTCACTACTGTGTAACATGGATCTACTGATATAATATACTGTATATCTACTGTTATCTACACTGCTGAATCATAGGCTACAACACAAGTTTGTATCGAAAAATGTCATCAGCTTGATGGTAAACATATAGAAGAAGATGAATTGCGCTTTCTTTCTGCCTCCATGGTATTTAAACTTTAGTTCCAAGTCGCATTGATCAATATGTCATTTGATGTTGCGTTTTTATTGTCAGTAGATGTACCTGTAGGTTGTAGCAGCAAGCACACCGTGAGATGGGCATCCTAAATTTCGTAAAACTCAAGAAAAAAGTTTTTTTCTTTTTTTTTTTTTTTCAGAAGATGAAGTCCAACTTCCTTTTGTAAAATGATTCTGACGGTGTGCCTACTGTTAAAAATTTAAAGCCCTTTCACTCTCAGCTTTGTGGATATATAAGTGGGGGTGATTTGGATGTTTTGTCACATGTGAGTTAAAAGCAAATGTTTAAGTACATTGCTATCTTGAAGCTTGCTCATGTCCTTTTGTTTTTAACTCACAGCACTCTTCACCTTTTGCACAATGACCACAAACAAATAAAGAAATCGAATGATTGTTTTACGTTTCTCCTCTTTCGCCTGGGACAGCCCAGAACAGTGTACATTCGGGCATTAGGAGGATGGTGGTCACGCATGATTGTGATTTCACCTTGTAACTCGTGTATAATTGGTTAAAATGGTGTTACTCCCTACTCTCCTCTATGCTTGTGAGTGGTATCAGAGCAATTTTGGAGGAAGAGAAAACACTGATGCTCTCACTATAAAAACACTTCTTGCTCTAGGCACAATCACTCCTATCCCCTCCCCAACTTGCTCCTCGCCGTTCCTTTGCCAGCTCATCATAAAGATACTTTCTTTATCTGTCTTGTACAGTACCTCTAGCTCTGGTTCTGTGCCCATACTGTTGGCCAAAACAGTGGCTTCTGATGGAATGCTTCCTCACGTAATCTCCTCCAAGGGTCTCATGGTCACAGCCTCACGGGCAAATTGCAAAATGATATTACTGTCTTCAATATATTTTGACCTCTTGACCCAGAGCATAACACGCACAATGGCAGCCTCATTCCTGGTGTCACTTGTAAGTTTGCAGTTGGATATAAGGCTGCCTGAGACTTCAATAACTCTGGGCAAATGGTTTACAGTTTGGCCTATGAGTGATATATAAAGCAATGAATACAATCCTTGTTAGAATTTCCCATCTGTTTCTAGGCACATGTGGCCTTCATGGATCGAGAGTGTGAGATAAAATATTATACAGTGGCCTAATAAGCATTTAGACACATTAGATGCCTCAAGTCTTAATTTAAATATATATATATATATATATTTTTTTTTTTTTTTTTTCAGAAGACGAAGTCCAACTTCCTTTTGTAAAATTATGCTGATGGTGTGCCTACTGTTAACAATTTAAAACCCTTTCACTCTCAGATTTGTGGATATATAAGTGGGGGTGATTTGGATGTTGCATCACATTTGTATTAGTAATATGTGACCCCTCATTTACTGCTGGTTTTCTTCAATATATGTTAACCACACAATTTCGCTCCTCACAATTACACAATTAATTCAATTAATTCAGGTTGAGGTTCTGAGATGTAGAGGGTCTGGCATCTCAGTCTTTTTGCTAGATATGCCTATTTTCTGATGCTTAAATTCAAGCCAAGAAAATGTGAATTTTCTGAATTATTATTTCTGGTGCCGTTGCCTCAGTAGCCATAATTTGTGAAGGTAAATGTGGCGTGATATCTAGAAGTCATTGAGGTAGAGCTCTGTTTTTCATTACTTTTGACTCAATGAAATTCTGATGTTGAGAGATTGGGATAAGCCCATTTTTCTTTAAAGGTGCCATAGAATGCATTGATACAGTATTTTGTTAGAAGGTATGTGGCTTAGGTAAGGGCAAAAATTACATCATTATCAGTCATCTCTCCTTACTCTGTTTATGTGGCAATTTAAATCTTATGTACTGTAATGTAACAGGCTACCGCTAGCAAGGAGCTAACCATGTCCCTTTAGAGGCTTGTGTTATTTTATTAGAACGCGTTATTTGCTTTCCGTGCCTTTCTGAATACAGACACCACCTATCCCTGCACTTCACATCCCCTGCACAGCCTGGATCATATAATTTTTTTCCATGATCTGCAATTTTTGCTGTTGTCCAAGCTTGTTTCTTCACAATACCTGCAGAACTTCTGATGGTTCGGCTGGCCTAGAACATGGGCGGGTATATGCAAATGTTGGGTGCGTAACTGTTAGTGATACAGACTGTAACGTCACAGTCGGTGTTATATTCTGATTTGCCTATATTTCAGTGGTCTTTTGCATTCACAAGATTTTCATAAGAAGGAGGAAACAATGGTGTTTGCGGTTCACTGTGTGTCATTTCCATGTACAGAACTGCTATTATTCAACTTTGCCAAGGTGAATACAGTTTTCCATTCTATGGCACCTTTAAATGTTTCCTGTTGGGCTGAAGTTTTCATCACACTATCACTGCCAAAATGACCTAATCAGTTCTGATCTGTTTCTGATTCTGGCTTTGTTTTGATATTAGTTAAGCTACTATTGTGTAGTTATCAGACATATTAATTTCAGTATAAAATGGTAATACTGCGAAATATTATTACAATTAAAAATAAGTTTTATCATCACTATATATCAGGATTCTTTGTTCAAAAGAACATCATTTAAATATAAATATTAAAATCAAAATATTATTATGAATTTGTTTACGGTGACTTTTTGTTAATTTAACGTGTCCATGCTCAAAAGTAAAAAAATAAAATAAAATAAATAAACAAATAAATACATACATACATAAATGGATTGTTAGTTTTTACTAATATACTAATACATAATACATGGAATTATGTGTGAAATACTGTAGAAATGTGTGGTATATTGATATTTTTAAATGTATATACCACCTGTGAGTTAAGAAAATTATATGGTTGGCATGCCTAAGCCAAATATTCAACTCAGTGTGCTGCTTCTGATTCAATGGAGAAAATCCTCTCACTGAGTAAAATATGTCATGATACTCTGTCAAGCATTTTTTGATCTGAGAATGGCCTTTCTTTTGTCTCTGTGTTTCATAGCTTAATACCATCAAATTGTCAAGATATAGTGACGCATGTTGAACACATAGCTATTCGGCAGTTCTGTAAGCAATAGGTGGCCCAGGCTTGTGTGGTTTCAAAAGCAACAGAATCTAATGGCAAAACAAAATTGGAGTGCACAGAAGAGAAGCTATTGTGTTTCAAAATAATCTGAGATCTATAACAAGACATGTCAAGAAAAACAGTGGAAAAATACCTAAATGCACCTCTACATTCCATTGCTTTAGTAACCATCCAAGCCTGATCTTGACAGTTTAGTAAGCGAATAGTCTTTCATGTGTGCTCTGCAGGTCTAACATTAACATTAACAGTTATTTGTTCATTTAAATGGAAAATAATCATGATAATATTTACAACCCGAATTCCAGAAATGTTGGGACATTTTTTAAATTTCAATAAAATGAAAACCAAAGGACTTTTAATTCACATGAATCAATATTTTATTCACAATAGAACATAGATAACTGTCACGGTGCACACACGAGGAGTACACAGGAACACGCAGACGAGGACGTAACCTCGTATCATAGTCTTTAATGTAGACATCAAGGCAGGGTAAGACAAAGCAGGGCTGACACAGACAGGAACACTGGGGAGTAACGAGTAGACCAGACGAAATCAAACTCAACAGACAGGACTATAAATACACAGGTTAATCATAGATAATTAGACGTACACAGCTGGACAAGAATTAACTAATAAACACATATAACAAGGACAGGAAACAAACCAAATATGGACACAAGAGGCAGGAACACATGACACACATTGACATAACTCCCCCTCCCAAAAGGCTCGACCTGAGCCTTAACAGTTCCATCGGGGAGGGGGAGGTGGGCGCTCTGGAGGCCCCTCAGGACAGACACGGACCGGAACACAGCATGGGGACCTCCAGAGCGGAACAGACAGAACAGAGGCCATGGTGGAGCTGGGAGCTCAGGAGGCCATGGCAGATGGTCTTCAGGCCTTGGTCTCGGACCCCTCGGCCCGGCCCCTACAGCCGGAACCCTTTTAACCCCCCCAAAATTTCCCTGGGGATGTTAGGGGGTATCAGGAGAATTAGAATTTGTCCTAATTAGAATTCGCTCATGAGCAAGAGTCAATGTTTGATCGGTGGTGTGCTTCTATGAGAGTAAAAACTTATAAAGAGCTCCGTGAACTGTTTCTTTTAGAAGAATTTAAAAACTGCTTACCAGAATGCATTGAAACCTATCTAATTGAGCAAAAAGTTCTCAAATATTCCACCGCTGCTGCTCAAGCTTATGAATATGTTCTTACACTTAAGAACGTGTTTGGTACAGCACAAAATTTTGGTAACAAGAGTCGACGTTATCCAAAGCGTAGCTTTGATCGCGCTCCGCATGAAGATAAAGTGGTGGAGAATTCTGTCAAGTCTCTGTCCTCACCCGTTTATATTGTAAGAAACATGGACACATTATTGCAGAGTATAAAGCACTCAAAAAGAAAAATAGTGTCCCTAAATGCGTTGTAGGTCCCAAAATGTGTAGTTTTATTGATATTTGCCGTTCATAATGGACGGATTTGTATCTTTGGTTGGTAATGCAAATTTGCGAAAACCAGTCAGGATACTCTGAGACACAGAAGCTGCTCAGAGTTTTATTCTAGAAGGAATATTACCGCTGTCTGATGAGAGCTCTATTGGTTCAAGTGTCTTAGTACAGGGATTCGAGATGGGCTTTTTGAATGTGCCTTTGTATGAAATTGAAATTGAGTCCTACCTTGTTACCGGCCACGTTGTTGTTGGAGTGCCATTCCAGTTTGAGATGTCACATTTATTATGGGGAATGACTTGGTGGGAGGAAACGTTTTTGCGAGCCCTGAGGTAACTAATGTTCCTCTTCCCTGCGCTACTCCTGAGAAATTAGCTCAGAAATACCCATAGGTATTTCCTTTGTGTGCTGTTACTCGCGCTATGTCACAGAGACTGAAAGATAAAAGCTTTGGTAAGTTTGGAAATTTGATTTGAATGATAAGTTCCTCTCTAATTCAGATTTTGGTGAAGCGAAGTGTTCAAACTCTATTGATGGTTTAGACATTGCCATCAAGGAACGAGATGAACATTTTATTGGGCTTGATAAATTGTCACTGTCAGTTGAGCAGCTTATTGTTGAACAGAGGAAAGATAAGAAAATATCATCCCTCTTTGAAGCTGTTGTTCCTATCGAGCAACTCGAATATGTATCACAAGGACGCTTTGTTGAAGATGGTGTGTTAATGAGGAATTGGACACCATCAAATGCTGCAGATGAAAATGAGGAGGGTAACGAGATAAACAAGGGTGGGACAAATTAAACAATAATCAGATAACAAGACGGGTGGGGTCAAGACAATTGACGTGAGAGCGCATGGCACGCAGAAAACTAAGACAAAATCCATGTGCTCACACAAAGCAAAAACACAAGCACATGGCCAGCAAAACAAATTTTCCAGTCATGTGCAAAACAGGACAGGAACAAGCAGCTAATGAGAACACTCCTAAGCCCCGTGTTCACACAAGACATGACAACATGGGCTCTGTCACAAAACCATGAATAACACTAGATCGAAGTGACAGGTGTTACATATATCTGTGACATTTATATTCTGAGTCCATAGGTGGTGTTAAGGGGGGGATTCCCATTCCGCGAGAGTCGCATGACGTCATCAAGGATTCTGGATAAATAGGCTACGAGGCGAAAATGGTGGGTGTCTCTTTCATCGCCTCTTTGAGGCTATTTTGTTTTTCAACACTTAAGTTTAACTTGTAATTTTGTCTTTTGATATGTGATATTCTTTGTTACTTAATCGGTAACGGGTAGTGTATTTATTGGTTATTGGTATTGGTTTTGTTCATTTAGTAAGAGCTGAGCGAGGGAAGCAGGTGTATGGAAGACTGTTTAAATATGCGTTATTTGTACAGTTGCCATTAACATTAACGTTAATAAAATAGTTAATTGCTTTGTTGTCATTTTTAATTCTGAAATTGAGTTGTGGAAGGTCGAAATACGTTAGCTCTTCAGCACATAAGCATTATCATAGATGCCGAGTAATAACAGGCCCGTTTAGACGGCATGAGACAGGATAATTATTCACCCCTCTTCAGGAATAACTGCAGGTGATATTATGCTATATTTTTAATTGAAATGTAGTTCTGGAATATTAGCTCAAGTATATTTTTGTTTATAGGTATATGTATTTTGACAAATATATCCCCACCTCTTGTAATGCGGTTTCAAATAATTTATATGAAATAAAAATTTTAAAAAATACTAAGATACTGTGTGTGTGTGTGTGTGTGTGTGTTCTTTACAGCTCATTCAAGTGCTCCAGACTGGTTTTTGATTCTACTTCATCCTTCAATGTTCTGCTTCATCTTTAAAAGTAAGATTAAATAGAGTTTTGAACTTGATTTAGCCAACTATTTTGTCAAATACTGACAATGATCCACACTGCAGCTTTTACATGGAATAAATGTGCAATGCCAAAAGATTCATATCAATACAGAATAGGAATGTGTTGTCACAATGGCAATGCATTCTGGGAATTTAGGACGCAGGGGCTACAGCAGAGACTGGATAGTATTGAATGTAGACGTTGTATGTTATTTTATTTTTATATTATTTTAATTAAGATCGCGTTGGAGTGGTTAAGGTTTACTGTATCATCAATTGCCATAGCCCTTCTCACAGCCGAGTGAAAAAAAAAAGCTTTTTCCGTGATAGAAAGCTTAAATAGCAGAGGAATTTCATGCAGACATAGTCAAGGGCTATGACAATTAATGATACAGTAAGAGTTCATCATTCCAACGCGATCTGTTGATGTATATAAACATAAAATATTATAAAAATGTCTACATTCACTATGGAACTCAGATGAAAATTAAACTGAAATTCAGTATGGTAAACAACTAAAATAAAATGTGGCCTTATAATTGATATCTGGAGATTTATTATATTATAGATACAGTGATTTGCATTAAACTGTGAGAGCTCACACCACAAATAAAGAAAAAAATCATATATGGAAAAGCTATCTGCGGCAGCTTGGTGATACCTGGCAACTTGTTTGTACGTATTAAGCTTATTCATTTATTTTTCAACTTTTAAATCCTACATTTAACAGTAATCTTTGCTATGAGATGTCATGAAATTTGTATGAAAATGTGCTTGTGTATATTGGCCAAGAAAAGTAATCCTTATCTTTTCCGGATCCGCTCCGCTGCGCTGTGAAAGTGGACTCCGTTACAGACCCTTTTTGCGGATCCGTTTCGGATCTTGTGGTACCCCCGGGGTGGATCCGCTCTGGAGTCATTTTGCTATCTGGGTTCTTAGCTTCCCTAGTCGTGAACTGATATTCTTTCTTCGTTATTATTCATTAGATTATATTTGTAAATATTATTTGTGGATTGTCATGCATTGTTTATTTGAATGTTTGAGTTTAATTAAACTGAGACGTCTTGAAATTAGGCGTTGTGACTCTTTAATATGTTCGGCCTTTATGAAATTTTGTTTCATTTAACGAGCTTTAAAATGGTTATAGGCTGTAACAGTCATATTAACATTAATGAGACAAACGGACTATATAGTAAGTCCTCCTGTCTGCATAGAACTATTATAATGTTACACATCAGATGTTTTTTCCCCATCAGTTCCCCAAACTTTCACTTAATACACAATATATTATGTTTGTGTGAATAGTAATAAATACCGTAATTATGTGTATAGGCTACAGTATGTTTATTGGGATCGTGCGCTGATGGAAGCGCCTTTATGTGCGTGATTCATCAGTCAGTCAGCGGCACAGACTCATTGAATCGGCCAAATGCACAGAAATCATTACATTCAAATCATAGGATCTAAATAAACCAAGAACCATCAGTATTTTATGCTGTACTTAATATTGAGACAAAGGCAGAGATTGCGCATTTCCAATGGTTTTAAATCTTGTAGGAAGCAATAAGGCATTTGAAATTTGTCTCTTTGACTCTTCTGTTCAATTTTCTGCTGCTTATCTCTGTGCTAGTCAGGTCATGTAAATGGCTTCTTTTCATTCAATCAATCCCTTTTTTATACAGTGTTGCGTATCCACGAATAACCATGCAGATCTCCTTCTGATCCTGACTGCTCATTTCAAATGAACTATATAAGCCAAGATGTCCAATATTTTATACTTCAGGGAAAACGTAGAATCTTTTAAGTTGCATTTAAAATAGATTTGACTTTGTATTTGAAGACTAAGTTAAAGCAGAAAAAGAAAGTTTGCCAAGAGAAACATTGAATGAAGAACATCTGCTTTGCTTGATAAAGGTCCTTATAACAGCTTAAATAATTTGAAGGTTATTTAGACCTTATGTAGTTTGAATATTTGAACAGTTTGAAGAGAGATTTGAAGTGTGAAGGTGCATTAAACCATGGTGTTCTGAATGGTTACATGTGTATTGCTTGGAAGTTACTATTCTAGGTGATGGCATTGCCAGGCAGTTGCTACAGTGTTCTAACTTGATGCTAGGTACTGTAATGTCTAGCAAATTGTTGGGGTGTTGTGAAGTGAAGTGACATACGGCCACGTATGGCTCACCATACTCGGAATTCGTGCTCTGCATTTAACCCATCCAACGTGCACACACACACAGCAGTGAACACACACACACCGTGAACACACACCCGGAGCAGTGGGCAGCCATTTATGCTGCGGCGCCCGGGGAGCAGTTGGGGGTTCGGTGCCTTGCTCAAGGGCACCTCAGTCGTGGTATTGAGGGTGGAGAGAGCGCTGGACATTCACTCCCCCCACCTACAATCCCTGCCGGCCCGAGACTCGAACCAGCAACCTTTGGCTTATGAGTCCGACTCTCTAACTATTAGGCCACGACTTCCCGCAGCGGAAGTCTTGTGAATGGTTGCTTGGCAGTTTTTGCATCGTTCTAGCGGCTACTAGGATGTTCTGAGCTGCTGCTATGGGTGTTGCCATAGTAAAGCATTTTAGACATTTGCGCAGACCCGTGTGAACAGATATGTTTGACAATGCTATCATCTGTACCCAAAACTTTTCAAAAACGCAAAGGAAAAACCTTTCCATGTTTAGTATAATTGTTGTGTTGTAAACATACCTTTAAATGATTTACAGTTAAAAAAAGAGGTAGCACCTCTTTTTACCCTTTACCTGTCTCCTTAGTTCCTGTCTCTGTAAAAGCCACTAAAGCAGGCAGTATGCAAATGTGTCAAATTAAAATAATGTGTCAAGTCATGGAAATAATAGCAGTATTACAAACAATACAGTAAGGGATTTATTAATAATAATAATAATAATAATAATAAAAGTCTGACCTTAAGTATGTTCAACAGTATGTTGACTTTATTAAGCTAGCATAACTAGAATTCTATTGTTAGAATCTTAACCTAACCCTGACTGATGAGGAGAGCAGAACTTTATACCTTTGACTTTGTGGGTTCAGTTTGAGCCGTGTGCATATATTACTAAAACTTGTTCACATTTTACTAACCTATAAGGATGGATTGCTAACTTGTGCACATTTTACTTATCGGTTGCAGAGAGGATAGACTTGTATTAAAATGAATAATATATCTGACATGGCCTTGTTGTGTTGGTCATCCAATTGCTGTAAAACTTTATCATAAAGCTTTATGATAGCACAGATATAGTCACAGTTGTTTATCATACTTGTTTGTAATTTGTACATTCATGGCATCTTTTAATCTGTTCATATCGACTGTAGAAAGGTCATTCAAATCTATTGAAAGCCATTAAGATGGCACAGCATGTTAGCACTCAGGATCCCTATAGAGAAGTGCTTGATTTGTGAGGGGACAGCATTTTATGGGGGTCATTTGGATATATTGACTGGACCTGTCCATATGTGAACATTTTATACCTCAGAACACAGTTCTGCCAATTTTGTGACTGAAAAAGACAGGATGATCTTTGTAATGTTCAAGTTTAAACATGCACAATGGTGTCCTCTATCTATCTATCTATCTATCTATCTATCTATCTATCTATCTATCTATCTATCTATCTATCTATCTATCTATCTATCTATCTATCTATCTATCTATCTCATTTTCCCCTAGAATTTACTTCAACCACTAACAGGGGTCATATCATGCATTTTTTATTTTTTATTTAGAAAATTGCAGGATTAGGTGTTTTGTTTGTGTGTGTGTATGTACTTGTTTATGCCACATTGTGTGGACCAAATGTCCCCACAAGGAAAGTAAAACCAGACATTTTTGACATTGTGGGGAGTGGCCTGTGGTCCCTATGAGGGGACAAAATAGTAAATTATGTTTGTATAAAAGTGTAACAATGCAAAACAGGTTTTCTGTAAGGGGTAGGGTTAGGGTTAGTGTTGGGTTAAAGAATAGAACATATAGTTTGGTCAGTATGAAAGTAATAGGAGTCTATAGAAAGTCCCCACAATTCACAGAAACCAACGTGTGTGTGTGTGTGTGTTATGCTACATTTTGGGGACCAAATGTCCCCACAAGGATAGTAAAACCTGATTTTTTTTATTTATTTTTTTGACATTGACATTGACATTCACGAGGGAAAAAAAAAAAAAAAAAAATGAAAAATACTAAATTATGTTTATCTGAAAGTGTAACGATGCAAACAGGTTTAGGTTTAGGGATAGGGTTAGGTTAGACCGTAATTGTTTGGTCAGTATGAAAGTAATGGAAGTCTATGGAAAATCCCCACAATTCACAGAAACCAACGTGTGTGTGAGTGTGTGTGTGCACGCACACTTGTACAGCTATCTTTGTGAGGGCAAAATTGTAAAGCTCTCACTTTCTGAGACCCCTTTAGAGGCCTGTTTGAGGGTCAAGACTTGGTTTTATGGGTCAGGTTATAATTGGATAAAGGGTAGGTTAGGTTAGGCACTTAGTTCTGATGGGTAGGGTTAGGGTAAGGAGCTAGAGATTGCTTTGACTCAATGAGTGTCCTTACAAAGATAGCTATACAGAGTTGTGTGTGTTTGTTTGTGCTTATACTTGCATGACATCTTTGCATACTGAATTGCGACTGCTCTTCATTCTTGCATTTATTTGGACAGTGAGGTCAAGTCACTTTATGTTAACAACAAAGTTTAAAGCAGCTGTGCTTTGGCAGAATTAAGGCCTGAAATATCAATTTACCTAAACCATTAACACTGTACCTAGATTTAATCCAAATATTCTTCCCAAGATTATTCTGTACATTGTATATGAGTCTAGTCATCATGTGTATCTAACAACTATACAATCTTGATATATACATTTCCCTCTGCTTTCTCTAGCCGTTGTATTCCAGTCCTGTTCAGTCTGCTGTGTTTAATGCAGAGCCAGCAGCAGTGACAGACATTTTAATCACAGGAACAGTGGCTGTGCAACCATCACACATAAGGACAAGTTTACCACTGAGTACCAGACAGGTTGCAACAGAGCTGCCGACAGCACATTTGTCGTGCATTATAGGAGAACAATTCACGTCAGATTCCTTCCTCAAAACACTCACAATGTACACAGAATCTGACCTCAATTACAATATAACATTATTTGAGAAATTTAAATGCTTAATAGCAGAACAAACTAATGATTTCTATAATTTCAAGAATGATCCATTTTATATAGACCCACCAGAACGTACACTGTATATTGGTAAAACTGATTATCAGTTGATCTTTAATTTTTGGCATGTGTGAAAAAGGGTTAATGCGAATAATGTAAGATGAAAACGCATTTGCCGAATAAATTCAACCATTCGCATCAAAATTCATGTGACTTTGAGTTATGGAAGAGCACAAAGTGACTAACCAGCAGACCGATATCTTTGTGTAATAAGACGAATGAGACAAGAGGCGTGCGGATCCATATGCAAGCTTTTATTCACAGACATAGTAAAAACACAGGCAAGGTCAAACAACAGCAAGCGGGTATGGAGTGGGCAAGACACAAGAGTCGATCGGCTGAGAACGCAATCCAGGGGGGCAAAACAAAGAGAGATAATCCAGGTACACAATAATAATCCAGGCAGGGGCAAACAGAGTCCAAACGACAAGACAAGAAAGAGGTCCAAGGCAGACTATAAACATCAGGGCAGGCAGAGATCGGACAAGAAATTACATATGCAGGCTAGGATCAAGACACAAATGATTCAGGCAATAAACAGGAGTAAAGTTGACTTAGACTAAGAAAACTCAGAATGGCCCCATAAAACAGCTATTACTAGGTGAGTGATAAAAGCAGAACGATACTTGACAGTTTGAGAAGGACCTGAGTAGGTGTAATATAGTGTGTGTGTGACTGGTTACAGCTGTGTGCAATCAGTGCAATGGATGATGGGAAATGCAGTCCAGAGTGACAACAATCTGTGTGGTGTGAGAGTCAATATGACAGAAGGGCGACCTCTGGTGGTAATTGGGCGGAAGTCCATGAACTGGATTCGTGACAGAGCCCCCCCATAAGGAACGGCTTCCAGGCACTCCCAGTTCAATACAATACAGGAGGGTGGCGGAGCTGAGGCGGAACAGTAGAAGGGACAGGGGGCCAAGTCCATGTGGAAGTAGAGAGACAGGGGACTGTAGCACAGTCGGGAAAGTAGAGCACCAAGGCGGAGCAGGGAACCAGAGTGAAACTGACAGAGCAGGGAGCCAGGGCGGAGCAGGAAACCAGAGCGGAGCCAGCGGAGCAGGAGACCTCCACGACGGCGCAGAAGACCATCTCGGTTACGTATGTAACCCTCGTTCCCTGAAGGAGGGAACGGAGACGTCATGTCGGTGACCGATGAATTGGGATCTCGCTTAGAGAGACCAATCCACTACGAGTGTATCTAAACGAGCCAATGCACATTGGAATGCGATTATTGCATCCAGCTGCCGCTGATCACAGCGTGAGTATAAGTAGGCAGCAGGTGCCGCGCATATTCAGGTTTTCACTGAGGAGCTGAGCTGGTGACCCGGCCGCTCAGCGGTGGTACAGCAGCCGTGGCGACGGGACGTGACGTCTCCGTTCCCTCCTTCAGGGAACGAGGGTTACATACGTAACCAGACGTTCCCTATCAGTCAGTCACTCTGAGTCACGTCGGTGACCGACGAATTGGGATTCCTACCAAAGGGCCACGGATACTGCCCCTTCCAGTGTCCTGTGGAAGCCTCCTGCGCCCCTATTTTTTGGCACAGGTCAGGGCTTAGCACAGAAGACCAGTTACTGTTGCTATGGCACTACCTACTCAGTAAGACTGGATAACAATGGGAAAACATACCCCTTCCATTTGGAACCGGACGCTGCGGAAGCCCACCCTTCCCGAAAGATGTTCAGAAGCACTTACGGATATGAACAACAGTTTAGGTGCATATGGAAGATTAGAGGAGATTGTAGCCTCTTGGACAATGGGAGAACATCTGCTGGGGAAACACGGGCTCTAAGGCTATACCGTGGACTTCACACATATGGGATTCAATTAGGTCTCACATATGGAACCCAGCCCTCTACTGGTTCTCACGGATTCATCGAGTGAGGGCCTGGCATCAGACGCTCCGCTACGTCTGACTGCCGAGAGAATGGAGGAGCTCGACAGGGTCTACAGTACGGACTCTCCGGAGCAGTTTTGGAGCACCCGAAACCGGAGCCTCGCAGTGCTTCTACCCGTTTTAGGTGAGAACACAGGAGGAAACCGGTTCCACACGAAGGCTATAGAACCTAGCGAACGTGTTAGGGGTAGCCCAGCCCGCAGCTCTATAAATATGTGCCAGCGCCACGAGCCAACGACCAGGAAGATGCAACACTTCTAGTAGAGTGGGCTCTCAACCTGAATGGGCAGGGTACGAGAGGTCTGATCACGGGTTGAGTGTTCGGCGGCAGGCCGGTGTGACTTGGACCCGGTGAGTGCCGCGTTGCCTCGGGACTCGGCCATGGAACCAGTGTTGAAGCGGTCTCATATGAAGCAGCCCCAGCGGCGTGACTGTCACCGCAGCTGCCATATGCCCCAGGAGCCTCTGACATTTTTTCAGTGGGTCCGCTGTCCTGTTCTTGAACGTATTCATCTCGCTAAATCAGGCCGTTGTCCCCAAATGCTTCAAAGCTACCACCATCAATTCAGTCCCGAAGAAGTAATCTCCATCCTGCTTCAATGACTACCGTCCAATATCACTCACTCCTATTCTCATGAAGTGCTTTGAATGGCTAGTCATGCACCACATCAAGTCTGTCCTCCCGTCCTCCCCCCTCCCTGGACCCCTTCCAGTTTGCATATAGGTCCAACCACTCGACCGATGATGCCATCGCCACTGCCACTGCCCTCCACCCAACCCTCACACATCTGGACAAAAATAGACTCATATGTCAGGATGCTGTTCATAGACTTCAGTTCAGCATTCCACACAATCATCCCTCAACAGCTCACTCACAAATTGGTCCAGCTGGGGCTCAACACCTCTCTGTGCAACTGGCTGTTGGACTTCCTGACCGGGAGACCTCAGGCAGTACGGGTCGGCATTAACACATCCAGCACCATCACACTGAACAGCACACATTCTTGGGGCCCCCCAAGGATGTGTGCTGAGCCCCCTCCTCTTCACTCTGCCGACCCACGACTGCACACCGTCACACAACTCCAACCTTTTCATTAAGTTTGCGGATGACACGACTGTGGTGGGCCTCATTAGCAACAGAGATGAGACAAACTACAGGAGCGACGTGAGCCGCCTGACCAGGTGGTGCAGTGACAACAATCTCTCTCTGAATGTGGAGAAGACGAAGGAGATTGTTGTTGACTTCAGGAGAGTACACACTCAGCATGCCCCTCTGACCATCAACGGTGCGACTGTGGAGAGAGTGAGCAGCACCAAGTTCCTGGGTATGCACATCACAGAGGACCTCACCTGGACTAACAACACTGTAGCACTGGCCAAGAAAGCACAGCAGCGTTTCTACTTCCTCCGCAAACTTCGAAGAGCCAGAACCCAGGCCTCCATCATGTGCACCTTCTACAGAGGCACCATCGAGAGCATCCTAACTAGCTGCATCACTGTGTGGTATTGCGCTTGCAACGCATCCTGCCGCAAGTCACTTCAACACATAGTGAGAGCAGCTGAGAAGATCATTGGTGTCTCTCTCCCCTCCCTCCAGGACATTTACAGCACCCGTCTCACCCGCAAAGCCCTCTGGATTGCAGGTGATCCAACCCACCCGACACGCAGCTTCTTCAGTCTGCTGCCATCAGGCAGGAGACTGCGGAGTCTCCAGGTGAGGACCAGCAGACTGAAGGACAGCTTCATACATCAGGCTGTCAGGAAGCTGAACTCCCTCCCGTCCTTGACCTCCCGCCGCTCTTTTACCCCATGCAACACTGAACTCTGATACTACGACCCCACTCTATCGCATCCTTCGCCAGGAGGACTGCGATCTCTGCATGTAAGACAGGAGCATCTACCGCTTTCACTGAAGTGAAGTGGATGCCCCTGAACATGGGAGGATGCCGGGCGAACTGAATCGCATAGCCGAGTCTGATGGTCTGACGGAGCCAACGAGACGGACTGGGAAGCGCTAGCCAGGCTCCCAGAAACCGTACAAGTGGCATCAGTGGAACCACCGACGTACACGCGGTGGGGCAGCGAGGGGGAACGCAGGGACTCTGCTCGGGCGTCTCCTTGCTGGTCCGAAGCGGGGTCAGCGTGCATGCAACACCAACTTGCGTTCTTGGCAGAGGGTGCGTGAGTAGTACGATTGACCGCACTCCCGAACCGCCCACAGCTGCTCATTGACGAGAGAGGAGGGTGAGTGTGAATCAAGACTGGCTCGTCCACAACTCCCCATCCCCTCTGGGGACCCAGAGACAGAGGAATTGCTCTTTTGTCGAGTTTTTGGGTACCACTGACCGTGAGGCCAGTGGCGGGGAAAAAAGAAACAAAAGATTCTCCGCCCGGCCCTCCTCCGGGGGAGGGAGTGGTGCGTTCACCATCTCCCAAAGAGCATCCTCCTCCACCTCCGGGTCGCCCGTCTCAGGGCCTCTTGGTCTTTCACGTGCCACCAGGTTTGGCGGGGTCCTGGACGGGCGGGGCATCTGCCCTGCGATCGGCTTCACGGCGCTGCTTTGCTGGAGGCTGCTGCGTTTGCTGCGCGGGAGCGGTGGCGGCGGCAAGGGGCCGCCCTCAGTGATGAGTAGACTAAGGCATTGCTCCCGTCGGTGGCCGGGTGGAGGCAGCAGCTCCCCGCCGGGGCAGGATGTACCTGATGGCCTCAGTCTGCTTCTGTGCAGCGGAGAACTGCTGGGCGAAGTTCTTCACTGCGTCGCCGAAAAGGCCGGTCTGGGACACAGGGGCATTCAAGAACCGCATCTTGTCAAACTCCCTCATGTCGGCCAGACACAGCCAGAGGTGGTGTTCCTGGACCAACATAGTGGACATTGCACGGCCCAGAGTAGCGGTACGAAGCTCTCTGCGAACTTCTGGGTTGTGCCCACCCTCGTGCAGGTCCTTTAGTGCCTTGGCCTGATGAACCTGTATTGGTTCATTGAATCAACTGTATTGGCTGCAACAACGCCATAGCGTGTAGGGCGGAAGCAGCTTCACCACAGGCCGCATAAGCACTGCAGGTCAGGGCTGACGGGTACCTACAGGCCCGGGAGGGGAGTGACGGATTTCCACGCCAGGTGGCAGCGGTATTTGGACATAATTGCATCGCCACTGACCGCTCCACCAGTGGGATCCCCGTATACACCCGCGCTGCCCCACCGTCGAGGGTGGTGAGGGAGGACGAGCCACCGGATCGGTTTTGGGCAGTGAAAGGTGCCGTCCATGATCCAGTGAGCTCATCATGCACCTCCGGGAAGAAAGGTACCGGGGTGGGGCCCTGAGAACCAGCGCGAGCCACCCCAAGAAACCAATCGTCCAATCTCGAGGGTTCAGGATGCGGTGGAGGTTTCCACTCAAGCCCGACCCTCTCGGCGGCCTGGGCAAGCATAGCCACCATTTCCGGATCCGAATCCGGCATCGCCGGCCGCCCAGAAGGTGGCAGCGGTGCCGAATCATCACCTCCAGAAATGTCTTACTCACCCTCCGATGCAGTGATCGACATCCGATCGTCGGGGGGAGCACTAAAGGATACAATTGGTACCCCATGTGAGGGTCCAGCCTGTTCCCTCGGCAGCTCCACAGGCTGTGAAGTACCGGTGGAAGGTGGATCCCTCGGAGGTTGATTCCTCGGAGGGGAATTCCTCACCATCACCGTAAGACCAGTCCGGCTGCTGTCAGAAGTAGCGCTCCCCTGGCTACCACCAGGTGGAGCCCTAGATCTAGGTAGAGGCATGGGCACCCCGTCCCTTTGCAGGAAACAGAGTCTGGTCCGCAACTCTGCGATGGTCATTTTCACACAATGGGAGCATGACTCGTCCACGAAAGCCGTCTCAGTGTGATTAACGCCCAGACATGAGAGGCAGCGATCTTGACCATCACCCAGTGCCAGGTAACGACCACACCCAGATAGACGGATGGAAGGGCATCTTTAAAATGACGCATCTTTAAAAAGACGTTCCACCCGTGAATGCTCTTTTAGAGAAATTACTCTTTTAGTGTGCTGAAGTGCACAGGGGAGATGGCCGGTTTGCAACACAATCAGGGTGTAGTGCAATTTGATGTGTGCAATCCACTCGAAAGGAAGGAACCACCGCCGCTGAAGCGCCGTGACACCAGCACAAGAGACCTCTAGAGAGCATGCTTGACTGTCAGACACCACAGCTGATAGGCTTTGTCAGGAGCAGAACGATGAACCGCTCGGCTCCAAAGCGAAAAGCTGAATATGCACTGCACCTGCTGCCTACTTATACTCAAGCTGTGATCAGCGGCAGCTGGATGTAATAATCGCATGCCAATGTGAATTGGCTCATTTAGATACAGTGACCGACTGATAGGGTACACCACGGTGGAGCAGACGACCACCACGACATAGCAGAAGACCACCACGGCCAAGCAGACAACCACCAGGATGGAGCAGACGGAGTTGAGACCCCTGGTAGAGACTGTGACTTAGGGAAAACTGAGACAAGAGAAACAGAGAAAACATATATGGCCTCAAGGACCGAGGCAGGGAACACAAAAAGTTCATAAATATTTTCCCTTGTGACAACTGAGCAGGCAGACTGTTCATAAGCAAGCTCACTGAAACTGGACAGGCAGACATTTCAAAATCTGACTCAATGACTGGAACTGGACAGGAAGACCGTTCAACATCTGGCTCATCGACTGAAACTGGACAGGCAGACATTTCAACATCTGACTCATTGACTGGAACTCGACAGGAAGACAGTTCAAAATCTGACTCATTGACTGGAACTCGACAGGCAGAGCGTTCAAAATCAACTGTATTGGCTGGAATAAAACAGGAAGATAAATCATACTCAGGCTCATTAAATAACATAGGGCAGATAGATAGTTCAAAATTAGATTTATTGCCAACAGAAACCAGATAGGCAGACAGTATAAGTCAGATTAAACAACTGCATTTGTACAGACAAAGTGTTCAAAATCAGGTGCATCGACTGAAACGGGACTGGTAGACAATTCACAGTCAGATTTATTTGTTGAAACAGGACAAAAAGATCAAACAGTTAAAAATCAAGAGCATTACTAGGAACTAGACATGCTGATAATTCAAACTCAGACTCATAGGTTGAAACTGGATGGACAGAGAGTTCATTAGTGGCCTCCTTGGCAATGACAGACAAGGCTGATAATTCAAAGACAGCCTCTTCGGCTGGGTCGGGACAGACAATAGTTCATACTTGGCCTTCGTAACCTTGACAAAACAGGCAGAGAGTTTAGAGATGGCCTCCATAGCCATGACTGGACAGACAGGGAATTCATGGATGGCCTCCATAACCATGACAGGACAAGGATTCGCAGATGGCCTCCATAGCCATGACAGGACAAGAATTCGCAGATGGCCTCCATAGCCGCGACAGGACAGGATGAGGATTCACAAATGGCCTCCTTAGCCGTGACAGGACAGATGAGGAGTTCTTAACGGGCGCCACTGCCGTAACCAGAGCTGTAGTAAAAGGCGTAGCATCAGAAGGTTCTGCAGCATACGCCCCCACCTCTGTAGAATCCAGAATGGTCACTGCAACCTCTGAAGGTTTTTGCAGCCTCGGCTGCCACCTCTGGAGGATCTGAAGTGGGCACTGCCATTTCTGAAAGTTCTGCAGCCTCAGCCGCCACCTCTTGCAATCCTTCCTCGGATCTTGCTGGCTCTGGAATTCCAGTGGTAGTGAACGCAGCCCATACACACCACAAAGCAATCCCTCATATGGGAAATGCTGCAGACAGGGGAATTAATTAAGGAACTGGAGCGTTAAAGTGAGTAGATTTGGGGATACCAGCTGCACTTGCAGACACCAGCGGTGCCTCCCTCACACTTGATACCAGACTGAGATACCAAAGAACTGACCTCGAAGATCTGGGTGCAACAGACATGATGTGACGAGACTCTGGACGATCAGCTGAGACGTGATGAGACTCTGGGAGATCAGCTGTGATGTGACGAGACTCTGGAAGATCAACGGGCGTTTGACTTGACTCAGGAAGATCTGTGATGTGACGTGACTCATGAATGACAGCTGTGACATGGCGGAGCATTGTTGTGGCTGCCATTTTGCGAACGGGCTCCGCTGTCGCTGCCATTATGTGAGCGTGCTCCAGTGCGGCCACCATTTCATGAGCAGGTTGAAACACCAGAGTAGCAATCAGTAAACTCGAATGTCCCTGAATTTATGGCTGACTAAATCTCATGGCTGCCATTAGCGGCCCGAAAGCGTTATCGTGTTCCTCCTCCGAGATAGCCACAGTGAATAGAGAGCCAACAGTCAACAAAGCAAATTTAAAAAAACAACTCAGTGACGAATGGGGACCCTAAGCTTAGGCTTGAAAGGTGGATTTATGCCATCGCAGAAAATCTCTATCAAAATAATGTCCGCTAAATCTGAATAGTGAGCGATGGCTAAACAATTCTCGAATATGGTTTTCCAACGATCGTGTGCCTTGTTTAAGGGCTACTGATATTCTTGTAGTGTCCATACTTGGCCAGTGTCCACTTGAACAGCTGCTGGATCTTTGTGTGGTGGAGTATTCTGTAACAGGACAAACAAGACGAGAGGCTTGCGGATCCATATGCAAGCTTTTATTCACAGACATAGTCAAAAAACAGGCAAGGTCAAACAACAGCAAACGGGTATGGCACGGGCAAGACACAAGAGTAATCCAGTGAATAGACGGGGTTGATTGGCAGTGAACGTAATCCAGGGGGGCAAAACAAAGAGATAATACAGGTACATGACAATAATCCAGGCAGGGGTAAACAGAGTCCAAACGACAAGACAAGAAAGAGGTCCAAGGCAGGCTAAAACTTCAGGACAGGCAGATATCATACAAGAAATGAGATACACAGGCTAGGATTAAGACATGAATGACTCTGGCAATAAACAGGATTAAACTAGATTTAGAATAAGAAAACTCAGAATGGCTCCGTAAAGCACCTATCACTAAGTGAGTGATACATACAGAACAATACTTGGCAGTTTGAGAAGAACTTGAGTGGGTGTAATATAGTGTGTGATTGGTTACAGCTGTGTGCAATCAGTGCAATGGGTGATGGGAAATGCAGTCCAGAGTGACGTGCAACAGTCTGTGTGGTGTGAGAGTCAATATGATGGAAGAGCGACCTCTGGTGGTAATTGGGCGGAAGTCCATGAACCGGATTCGTGACACTTTGCACAGCATCTGAAATGTTGTTATGGTCATTCTTAAATGCCCAAGCAAAGTCTCTTGTCAAAGTATTTCTGTATAATTGCCTCCCAGAACTGTCTTACTCGACTGTGTTCCCAAACATCTTACTATGCTTCTGGGGCTGGAATGTGGTAGTTCTGTTGCTGTCTATGCAGGGTCAGAAAGCTGTTGGCTTTCATCCAAAACATCTTAATTGTTCCGAAGATGAACGAAGGTCCTACAGGCTCAGAACGACATAAGGGTGAGCAATTAATGACAGATTTTTTTTCTTTTTAACTATCCCTTTAAATATGCAACTTTGGATGAAAACCCAGCTACTGTGTCCTCTCCATCCCTGTACCTTTTAACTGAAAAAAAAAAAAATCGCCTCATGAATGAATTTCTGTAAACCAAATCAATACATGAAAACCAGGATACAACAGAGTGATAGGAACATACATCAAAGCATGTCTATTATTGTAAACTGTGTAGGTATTTGGTCGAAAAGCGAGCACACACACACAGGTCTTTTAACAGGACAGCAACATTTCGGAAAGAAAAACTACTTTCCCTATCTGTGGTCATAAAGTTGATTAACGACCAGTACCGCGCTCAAGCATCCTGCTTTGCTCTCCTTAACGCCTCACAAGACCCCTAAAACAAAGGGGCATATGTGTGGAGAAATCTGGAGCGTATTTAAAACAGGACTTCACGGTTGGTTCTTGTCACTTAAGCATAATTCAACCAGGAACAGGGCAAAGACCTTGGCATCTGGGAAAACTCTGAAACAAACCCTCCCTGATTTTTCTTTCCATTAGCACAGTAATTCAATGATGTGCTTACTACACATGTCCAGCTAAGAAGATTCCCAGATCTCCACGAAAGTGACACTAGTGACCTCGCGTTTCTCTCCGAAAGAGGAATGCGCCTTTTTTGCTCTCTAACAGACAGAGACCAATGCTTTGCTCAAGTATTTTAAAAGGGACAAATTATACTAGTTTCTGCTATTGAAGCAATATACTTGAAAAACAATATATACAATATATTTGCAACATATATTAAGGTTGTTTTCATGATATGTATAAGCTTGCTGTGTTATTGGAACTTGTGGTATTGTTGTAATCTTGTGATGTATGATTTTCCTGATCAATATTTTGTTCAGTTTCACATGCGTGGATGTGTTTATTTAGAATTTAGGATCGTTTAATCGATGTATTAACCGCGTAATGGATGCGATTGATATATGTACTTTGGTTATGCAAAAAACACGTGGTGTTTGATTTCAGATGAATGCTGATTTCATCACCAATAATCTGGTATGGATAAAAATTGTCTTTTCCCATCATAATGTACAAATTAGGACACTTATAGGAATCTGGATATGTGTGTTATTTTATGAAATAAGGCAGCAGATAATGTATGCACGGAAAGAAGCTGTGCAGGGCGGGGCTCCGCCCCACAGGAAAAATCTGATTGGGTCAGTCGCCTGTGGGTGGATCCCAAATCGGGCCGTTAAAAACAGTTACCCAACTGTGTCTCAGGGTTGGTTGTTGAAAAGAAAAGTTTAAGCTCAAGCTTAAGCTCAAGCTTAAGCTCAGCTCACGCGGCACTCTCAGTCATTTACAGACAACGACCGACCAAGCCGCCAATCCGCACACAATCTTTCCTGAACCCGGAAAAAACTCAACTCAACTCAACTGAAAGCAAAGAAAGTAAGACAATATCTCCTAAATCTGCTGGAACTGGTTGTATTTATCTTTTAAGAGTAAAGATAGAGGAGTTCCATGCATATGATTTCCCTCAGGTTGAAGTAGAGCATTCTTGAAAACGAGCATTCGAACCTAAACTCTCTTCAGATCAAAACAATTCATTGCAACGAATGTGTGCGTGTTTGTTTACGTATTTTGTTTTGTGTCATTTAGCTTAGTATATTGTTGGAGTAGTGAAATAAACTTTGATTCTATTAAGAAATATCTTGTCTGTTGCTATGTGATTTGCAAATCTTAATTACTTGCCAAAGATTGCGTTTACCCACGCTCAAGAATTTGATAACTAACTATTTGGTTTGTTTTATCGTTGTCCGCGAATAAGATAAACAAAATTGTTAAGAAATAATGTGCTGATTTTAATGATTGCTGGACAAGTCGTTAATAAGGTATCGTTAACAAGGTATAAGTTGGACATTCTGATTAATCTCAATTAATCATATAAAGTTCGAATCTTAAGAGTGATTCCCTAAAAGCTAAAATTAGAACAATGGTTCTAAAGTTTACTACAACTGTGAAAAAGTGTTACCCTGCTAAATTAAAGCAGAAATACACCATCTGTGAAAATGGTATATTTTCAAAGGAAGTGCTTAACTTTTATATTACCTTTTGAATTCGTATTGTGTCATACTATTGTTTTGATGTGCAATATGTAATTGCTGCTTATATAACCGTTTCTGGAAGCACTGCTAGTTCTTTTATGTTTTCTCTTTAATATAAAAGCATAAAAGGAGAAATAAAAAATCATTACCTTTCTGAAAAAAAAAAGATGAATTGTAAATTTTACCCTTAGGACAACTATTTTTCAACATCAATTTTAAAGATGTTTTTGAAAACATAGCTTGCTAAAAATAAAGAGACATATACTAGCTAGACATTGTTTAAGGCACATTCATAGAAAGCGGTAAGAACAGCAGAGTAGCATAAGAGGCAAAGCTCTAAAGCACGACAGAAGAAGCATTAAACAGGTGAAGTAAAATGTTGATTTTATATATATATATATATATATATATATATATATACTGTATATATATATCTATGAGTGTATCACGACTCATGCCGCTTTAAGCTTTTCTTTTTCTTTTGTTTTCACTCGTGATCTTCTAACATTATTACAACACACATTACATTACGTATATCACGGCACACTTGTTTTACGCGTATTTGGCACCACCTATTGTTGTGGGTGTATTACTGACATGTTGAAGTTTAGACCCTGAATATAAGATCAGTGGCGCCTGCAGGTGTATGTCTGTACGCACTGTGCGTAACATGAGCACTCAGTCTGACCTGAGATTTTCCCCGTAAACATTTCAGCAGTAAATTATAGGCCCGTGTGTCCAGTGGCGCCTCCAAGGGGGGGCCAGGGGGTCCACGGCCAGCCCTAAAATGATACTGACCCACAACCTTCGGGTTACAAGTCCAACTCTCTATCCACTAGGCCACGACTGCCCCTGTAACCTGTGCCCCTGCCCCTGATTAGTAACATGCTGTAACAGCACGACCAGGCTCTCCACCCACTCAACTTCTACGATCAGCTTCACCTGCTTTCTAAACCACTCACACCTGCACCTCGTCACCACCATCATCAAGAGCACTATAAAGACACTCACTACTATCACTTCAGCGTCCGATCTCGTTAATTCAACGTGGACTCCGCTACAACGCACGACAAGTCAATGAGTATACCTTCTGCCTACTTACCTCTTAGACTAACCTTCTGTTCTTCGTCCCGTTCTCTCCCCTGTCTGCAGACGCATCTCTGGTGGGAAATTACCTCATCCGACGCCGGCTCTCTTCACCAGTCTCGCTCCGGCAACCTGAGAAGCATACGGACACTTTCAGTGCAATTGCCTGACTCTCAATCTTCAAGCCCCAAGATATCTTGCTCACCTCTCTTCACAATCACCTGCACCTTTGCTGTGGAAATAAATTCACTGTGTTATCACTTACCTTTGTGTCTGACTGCTTCCATAACACATGCATTGCTAAGAATATTTGGACAACTTTATAGACGATTTTCTCAATATTTTTTTTTTTGCACCCTCAGATTCCAGATATTCAAATAGTTGTATCTCGGCCTAATATTGTCCTAACAAACCATACATCAATGGAAAGCTTATTTACTCAGCTTTGAGATGATGTATAGATCTCAATTTTGAAAAACTGACACTTATGACTGGTCTTGTGGTCCATGGTCACATTTCAAAAATGTTGTACATTCTGTAATTCACATTATCTCGTTTGCCATAAAACATGAACAATATCTATCATCCAACAGTTTTAATTTTGACTGCCAACTCTTTAAAACGCATCAAAACAGCACGGAAACAGTATTCAGTTGAAGAAAAGATATAAGTTATTCTCAGTACAATTATCCCCATTTAAATCATAAAGTTTGAAAAATAATTTAAAATCATGTGTAAGGCCACTGAGACAGCATGTTGTTGTTGTACATAAAATATTAATGTTTAGAACAGTGCAAATACAAACACCATTAGAAACTCATAGTTCAGCATCACACACCATGATATGGGTTAAAATGAGAACCCATTTCTATCCAAAACGGTGCCAGTTTTAGCGTTTTGCAATAAATAAAAAAGAATAACTAAACTTGATAATTTATGTCACAATTTTAACATAAATGCACATTGTTCTAGAAGGATGGAATCATGCCATACCTTTTATACATTTACTCGAATTGTTATGTTGAAAAAACAATTTGTAAGGAAAAATGCATTAAATAGCCAAGTATTTCTGGGGAAACTTTTTCAAAAGAAAACACAAACGTACGTCTCTTTGCTGAACCGCGGCGGTCTCGGTGAATGGAACAAAAAAAGTACAATTACTGATAAAAACTACTTAATTACTGTAACTTGTAATTCATTACTTCACACACAAGTAAAACTTAGTTTTCGTATGTTATATAAAACTTAGTTTATTCTTTCAAACTCACATAATACAATACTGTTTGGCTATAGACTAGGCGTCACTAAGGCATTAATTAGGAATTGATCTATTTCTGTTGCTCAAATGTGGATCGAACACTTTAAGTTTTTATTACATTAATATTTCTCAGGGCTCTACAGTGCGACTATTTCAGTGGCATTTGAGAATGAAGACTAGGCTACTGCGAGCGACTATGAAAAAAATATTTAGGAGAAACGTGCGACTGACCCGATCAGCATATAGGCTGTTTGCACATGACGCCATTGCTGTGGCACGAAATGTAGCTGAAGGGCAGGAAGTAGTTTTTTCTCCATAGGAATCAGTAGCATAAACTCAAGATGCCTGTTTTTTGTGTTGTTTATGAATGCTCAAATCGGTCAAACGGAGAAAACACAAGGAGATTTTATCGTGTGCGAAAATGTGTTGTTCATAAGGAAGGAAAAGTCAAGAAATTGACTGAAAAACGCAGGAAAATGTGACTTGTAAACCTGCGTCTGCGGTCGGGAGGAGCGATCGGATAAAGCTTGTGTGTGCAAATTGTTAATATAAGATATAATATTTACATTTATTCATTTAGCTGACGCTTTTATCCAAAGCGACTTACAATTGCTATATATGTCAGAGGTCGCACGCCTCTGGAGCAACTAGGGGTTAAGTGTCTTGCTCAGGGACACATTGGTGTCTCACAGTGAATTCGAACCCGGGTCTCTCGCACCAAAGGCATGTGTCTTATCCACTGCGCCATCACCACCACTATTACCACCACCAACATATTAAGATATTAATACAGATATAAATAGATAATACCACGCTAGGACCAACCTACACAAACCCTGTATGCAGCAAAGTGTCAGGAGTGACTGAAAAAAAAAGAAAACGGATGAGATCTCTGTAGAAGTCCGTGCTGTACTGGTTTAGGTGCTATAACAATAGAAAGGTATAAACAGAAAAACACAATGTTACGTGATCCTTATGTTATAAACAGGAACGATTTTTGGTCGTGGGTCCTGTTAGCAGCACGTAAAACAACTTTTATTTAAATTCTGATTTGATTATAGCCTAGAAAACGAGCAAATTGCGCTTCCATGTAATCACTAATGCCGTTTATCGCAATCTCACGGTTCTGAACTGCAAATAATCTTACTTACATTGTGTCTACGTATGGCGTTTAGCACTGAGTGAATTCGGACTGGGTCACCTTGTATCTATTTATATATGTCTTTATTTGTATATTATTATATCTTATATTAACAATTTGCACACACAAGCTTTATCCGATCGCTCCTCCCGACCGCAGACGCAGGTTTACAAGCCACTTTTTCCTGCGTTTTTCAGTCAATTTCTTGACTTTTCCTTCCTTATGAACAACGCATTTTCGTACACGATAAAATCTCCTTGTGTTTTCTCCGTTTGGCCGATTTGAGCATTCATAAACAACACAAAAAACAGGCATCTTGAGTTTATGCTACTGATTCGTATGGAGAAAAAATTACTTCCTGCCCTCCAGCTGCATTTCGCTCGTCATCAGAATCACGTGTTTGCAAACAACCTATTTGAGTTTGCGCTGAAGGAGCTTCGACGGTTTCTAACGTACTCACGTGTTTGGCTGCGTTGAGTGATGTATCACAGACAGACGTATCCACTCATTATAACAAACAAAGTGTAGGCAGACTGTAAATGTGAGATTCACTGTGCAGTGTAAGGAGCTGATTATAATAGAGTTTTGTGAGATTGCAAACTAAGATGAGTGACAGCTTTTAATGATTATTAAGGGAGTTTGAAAATGTGATTGATTTAATACAACAGTTCATTAAACAAGAAGTTAATTTAAGTGACTTATATTGTCTGACTACAACAATATTGCCTTATTTTGCTCTATTTCGTCAATGAAAATAGTTTATAAATAAATGAACGATTCAGTGATAAAATCAGTGACTTGCTGCCACCTGCTGGCAGTTTTAGTTAAATTTTTAAAGTATATTTCCTCTTATTTAAATCATTTAATATTTCTATATTCAAAATGTTATATTTAAAACATAAACCTCAACAAGAATTTATGAATTTACTTGCACTCTCAGCCTCATTAAACGTCTGAAAATACACCTACAAGCCGCTTGTGTGTTCTTCTGTGCCACCTCTGTAGTACAAATGTATTTCTTAAATACTGATTTAATTTGATTGATAACTTATTCTTATTCTACTTATTCTACTTTTTATTCTGTTGTTTTAATTAGAAATGTTTAAAAAGTTAGACATTTCTTAATTGATAAATAAAAGATGATATACTTTTAATAAAGTTAGAAAAATGCCATTACAAAGGGTAAAAACAAAATTCCCTGTAAATCACTTTAAGGAGTCAAATATCACCTCATAATGGGAAGGTTGATTTTTTTTTATCAGAATTTTTAATTATTGATTAAAAAAGTAAGCGTAGAGCCCTGTTACTCCATCAGTTGATCTGCAAATTATTGAAGATTTGGACAACATTTAATGCACCATCTTTGGCTCTTAAAGTCACATATGTTGAATAGTTTTTGTTACCCAGACACATGGGTAGTATTTTATTAATTTATGTCTCACAACAGAAACAGAAAATATGTAAATTAAGCACTGACATCATATTTCCACACAAATGTAGGGTTTATGATAAACAAATCGAAATGAAGAGGAAGGCAGTCGACATATCCACCTTCTTCAGCAAAAGGTCTGTAAATTCTGAGAACATTTAGGGCTTCATTTACTGCAACAGTGTACCAATTGTTTTGATGAAGTGATGGGTTAAACATCTATGCTTCTTGTTTACTTTTACTCTCATTTTAAATGAATTTGCACTCCAAATAAACATGAGGGTACTTGCAGTTGAATTGCAGAGTGACTTTTTTCTATTTTGCTCTATACAGAAAATAGTAATAGCCTACTGAAGTTTTGAAGCCTATAACTTTATATGCTCCCAGAATGAATGGTAACACCAAAATGTTTTGTCTGCCATTAGATTTAGGCCATTAGATTTAGGCATGCAACACTTTTTTGTATTGTGCCACCCTAACATTTTATACTGGTCCCTTTCGGCCACCCTATAAAATCCTGGAAGCACCACTGTGTGTGTCCCGTATTAATTTTTTTTTTTCTGCTTATAAACATTAATCCAAATAGAAACAGAAAATCGTGCTACACGCACTTTCATGAGAGTTAGACGAGGTAGTACAGTGAAAAGTTCTTTAAAATCATCTGGAATGCAATAAAATCATTTTTAAAAGCTGTTTTTAAAGCATTTGCTGCATGGATTAAAAAATAGGCTAATAAATAATTCACGTATCAGACAAAATTGCATTGCAGAAAATGCTTTAAATTTTAAGGTATTCAGAGCATAGCAACATAAAAATCAGATAAAAATATAATCAGGCCTGTTTTAGGCTTTTCCTTATTTTTATATTTTAGACGGTGATGAAAAATGACTCGCCATCTCCTCATTGGACGTGCCTTTAGAGAGAAATGTAGCTGAGTTTCGGTGTATCATCGTGAAGCGCTCCTGTTCAAGACGAGACGGCAAGCGCATCCTCTGTTTTCCTATTTATTTTATAAAAGCACGTTTTGTTGATATTGTGAATGCACACAAATAAACGTAGACCCTTTACAGTTCTAAATTATGTATTACGCTTGTCTTTATGAGCAAAAATTACAGCGTAAGTTCATTTTAAGTTGTTTCCACTATCAAGAAAAAAATGCAAGTGACCGCTATGGCGCCTCCATGTCCTGCAAAGTGTGCTTCAGCTTCCACTCTTCACACAAATGATTAGATATACACCTAGCGCACATTTATACAGTTCAAACATTTAAACTAACATTGTGATATGCTTGAACTGTTTATAGATTTTATTTTAGGCTAGTAGTGATGATTTGAGAAGGCTAAATTGATCAAACATTGATCAAACATAGGCTATGATCAGCTCACTGTCTACTGCTGGCCGCTTGGTCGTTACGTAAAAAAAAAAAAAAAAAAACTTGCATTTAACGAACAAAAAGTGCTCCAAACGTGTTTATATATCAACTTTATATGAAATGGAACAAAATATAATCACTTTACTATTACATACGACCCCAAACCCCCCCCCCCAAAAAAAAAAAATAAATAAATCTGTGCGTGAAATCCTGCAGGCACCCCTGTATAAGATGATCGATATATGTATATATATATATATATATATATAGATATATAATTATCTTTTTCTTTTACTTCTGACAGTTAAAACATTTGATTTCCTAAGATTTTTGTATTACTGATGGCAAAAACAAAATTTTAAAGAACCTGTCAGACACAGCAGAAAGCTGAAAATAAAGTCCTGACATATTTATATTGTCAGCTAAAATTAGCAGCATGATTGTACAGTGGTTTGACATTTGAATCTAACAAAGTCAAACTTATATGGGCATGATTACTTGGTGTGTTAGTGACATTAGTATAGAGAAGAAAAATACCATTGTATTTATTTTAAAATCATTAAGGAAATATTTAAGTAATTATGGCATTGCTTAGGCTACTTTGTACTTTCAAATACAGCTTCCCCAAAACAATACATACATAGTGAAGTAATATTACTCAAACACTTCCCTGTTTGAAAAAAATAAAAAATACAAGGAAACATTATAGTCACATGTCACTATAAATTAAAAATCAGCAATGAGGATTGTCCAATTTAAAATCTGGGTCCTGGTATATGTAGGATATAATGACAGGTTATTTTGGAGCTTAACCTAATAACCTCAGAACACTTCCTGGTATCACCTGGTCTTCATCTGTAACTCCCTTTAACTTCTTAAATATTTACCTAATACAGTTTGATGAAACCCTGGATGTCCTCAGTATTCTTTGTTTTATCAGTGCAAAACATTCAAATGCAGAAAGCATGATGCAGTAAATAGTTACCAGTGGCACTTTTAACTTGCAAACCGCTATTATCTGTAATGAAACGCCCACTGGAGAGACTCTGTCATGCTGCTGACGGATGCAGTGAAAGGGGACATGGTGTGCGCACAGCGGTTTAAACAACAGTGCAATCGCGATGTGCCAACACAACAATCCCTGCTGTGTCTCAAGAGTTGGCTTTAAAATGATAGCATCCAAAATGCTTTATCACACTCTCTGTGGCAGGCATTGCCAAAGAGGGGATATTAATGATGCTCTGTTAGTGTGAAGAATTGACCCTGTAGTTCAGTGTGTCGTTTAGATAACGCTTTCTACCAGGAGGTTATCTGCAGCATGATTCAAATTTATTTTTTTCCATTTTGAAGGTGTTTTGGATGAAGTAAGTAACAGAACAATACACTGCATTATTCTTGATAAAGGTTAAGTCTATCAAGCCTTCATCTAATTATTTGCTTTGGTCCAAAACCAAGTGAGCATCTTTCTTTCTTTCTTTCTTTCTTTCTTTCTTTCTTTCTTTCTTTCTTTCTTTCTTTCTTTCTTTCTTTCTTTCTTTCTTTCATTCAAAATTTCCTAGCATTGAATTCATATTCATTATTGACATTTCTCTTGCTTTGTTTTGTTTTATTTGTTTTTCTCTCACTGATCATGTCACAGTGCATCATGGGTGAAGGATATGATGTTGTCCTAAGAATAGGTATCTTAGAAAGCAGCATAACAGTAAAAAAAAGGTGTAGTTATCAGGGTTACTTTTGATGATTTTAAGATTCATGTGGACATCAAAAGAAGATTTTTTCAGAGAATGCTCTCTAATCTCTACGGTACATAATTAAGAGAGAGAGAGAGAGAGAGAGAGAGAGATCCCATTGCATACAATATAAGTGATTTTATTTCATTCAGTCCCTCTGTAGATTCCTCTATGCAGCCTTATTTCCATCCCTAGTTTCATTAACTGGAGGATTTTCACATTTCTGCAGGGGTTGAGGGTTGCTTCTTTAGTTGGTCCACACCAGGGACCTTTTTCTGTAAAAAGTTGTCTTGCATTATTCCAGACCTCTTTTTATACATAAACAAGAAGGAGCTTAGAAGTCTGTTTTATCACTGTCTCAATGGGAATCGTAAATTATCAAATTGCATACATTTGCAGCTAATTGGATTTTCTTGCACTGTCGGTGCTTTTGATCTTGCGTTTGCTCTCTCATAGCTTTTCTGCGTTGGATGGGGCAAGTATCCGTCATGTAGGAGCACACGATATGACAGCCTGGCCTAGTGTGTCTGAACTGGGGACAAAACCAGTGTTACTATTAAGCTCATTAATATTGCATTATGATACATTTTTAAAGAGCATTTATGAATATGCGAATAAGCTATTACACAACAGAAGAGCTTCCTTCAGAGGACACTTTGAAGTAGGGCTTCATCAAATTGTGATCATTGATCAACTGTACAGTCAATACTACTGCAACTGTACAGCCACATTGATCTTTACTGCTCAGGTTTATAGACAAACCGTGAGTGTATGTGTGTGTGAGTTAAATAAGAAGGTAATAAATAAGAGACAATGGCATGGATATGTTTGGAAGAACATAATAACATACTACTTTATTCAGTATATAGTATTTTTTTATGCAGTATGCATATATTAACAAGGATCGTTGTAAAAACATGCCTCTGGGGACATATCTGCAAAATTGTATTATGTTGCTTCTTAACATTTTATGGCATTTTCAAAGTGAAATGTCCATTGGGATAGACACATATTCAGTTTTATCCAAAACAGATGTATATGAATCTGGAAATGTTTATTACATTGGTCGTTGTACGTATTGTGGTGATTTGGAAATGAAATGTGATGGTAAAAGTAGCTTGAAAATGCTTATACTAAAAATTGTTTATTGATTGATTGATTACATTTGAAAGTATTGGACCACCTCCAACATTAAATCTAACCGAAAGAGTTAACAAAAGCAAACATCTGCTAAAAAATGCATTTGTTGAAACAACCATGCCATTTTTGTTTGGTTCTATTACAGTTTGAGCTCTTTTATCGAGTCTTGTAAATTATGTTTCACCGGACTCGTAACTGAATGCTCCACATTGCCAGTGTAGTACTGTACCAGGTGGGTCACTGAGCAATTTTACTTCATTAAAAACGCCAGACATATGGAGCTGGTTATGTCATTAATTTTATCAACAATTTACCCCCTAACTATAATTTGTGTGGAAAAAAAAGGAATAGAAGTCGTTGGTGTTTTACTGCATACTTTTCTACAGCACTGCTAAGCAGTAAACTATAATTCCATTTTAAACATAACCCTTGTAAACCCTGGATAAAAAAAAAAAAAACACACAATCAAATCAGACTTTAACCAATATGCTAATTTTAGAGATATTTTGAGAAATAAACAAAGATTGCTTACTGGTGTTAGCATTTATGGACTACATTACCATTGGAATATTAAAACAGTATGAAAGATTCATCCTGTAAATAGCATTGTTGAATCTGTAATGACTGGATATTTCCTCTTGGAATTGATTTACCCGTGTTTCAGCTGGAACATATCAAACACAACTAAGCTGAACATATAAATACATTTCAGTGACGTGGATACCAGTCTTACATTTGATCTTGAGCTGTGAGTCACATGCTGATGCCACTGTGGTTAGTTATTCATATTCCGCTCACCACTCTCATTATATGGCCCCTCTGTTTTCAGTGCTGTCAATTATAGTGAAAATTTTACCTATAATACACATGGGCGAAGCATAATTATTTTTAGGTTGACCAACAGGGCTAATGGGAGAAAAAGAGGGCCAAACTCCAATTTAACCAATACATGTTTTACTATTGAATATATAAAATATATGGTTTGAGTCAAGTCAAGTCATAGCACTTTATAATACAGATTGTTTTAAAGCAGCTTCACAGTATAACAGGAAAAATAAAAGAATCCATGATGCAAACTTCAAATATGATACAAATTCAAATTATGCTGTAAAACAACTCTAACAAGACACTAGTGTCATTATTCAGCTTCAGTGCAGTTCAGTAACTGTGTAAAGTTCATCAGTTATGAAACAAGTTTACTTTTGCGCTATGCAGCTCTACAGAAGACAATAGTGTCATTATTCAGCTTAATTCAGTTCGAGTTTTGTGCTCATCCAGTACAATAGTATTAAGTGTCTTTTTAAACTCCAAATAAGCAAGCAAAAGGGGAGGGTGGAAGGGAAAACAAACCCCATCAGGTAACAAAAAAGGAGAAAAAAAAAAAAAAAACTTGGGAGAAACCAGATTCAATAGGACCAGTTCTCCTCTGGGCAGAGAAGGATGTTTGTTCAGCCTTTACTTCAGCTTATTAGTCAGATTCATTGGATTGTTTTAATTTATCAGAGGGTACACTAACACGGAGAGCATTTTACTTGCTGGGAGCACTGCTGCTTTGCACAAACATTTGCATATTATAGATGCTTTAACACAGTAACTCAAGAATGTGCTATAAACATTTCAAATGGGTTATATCTGTAACGTGGTGAACAAGATGTGAGACGTGCGGATCCATGCGCAAACTTTTAATTCTAAACAGTCAGTACACAGGCAGGGTCAAACACAAATGGCACGGGCAAGACACAAGAGAGATCCTAGGGCAAGCGTGGGTCGGCGATCAGCGAACAATATCCAATAGGGCAAGGCAGAGAGATAATCCAGGTACACGAGCAGTAGTCCAAGAGGGGTACAAACAGAGTCCAAAGGGGAAGGCAAAGGGTTAATCCAGGAAACACGGGCAGAAAACAGGAAATGAGACTATAAACAAAACAAACTAAACTTAGACTTACAAAACACAGAATGGCTCGGTAGGGCAGCTAACACTTGGAGAGTGTTATACGCAGGACCAGACTCAGAGCTAGACATACAGAAAGGTTAACAGAAAACACAGGACAATACTAGGCAGAGAGGAAGAGGAAGTCCATGGTTTAAGTAGAGTGTGTGATCGTGTGATAGTTCTCAGGTGTGAGCGTGATTAGTGCAGTCAGCTGTATATGTGTCGTCAGTGCAATGGATGATGGGAATTGTAGTTCAGTGTGCTGTGTGGTGTGAGAGTCAATATGATGGAGAGGCGAGCTCTGGTGGCTATCGGGCGGAAGGCCACAGACCGGATTCGTGACAATATCATTGAAACAAATTTTCTTTGATCTTACGAGATAAAAGTGTTTGATGTACTTTGTAAGCATGTAACTTCCAGATCTGAAACCTTCCACAGTCCAAGAAGACCATCTGTTGAAAGCAAGCTTGAAAAAACGGCTCATTCCAAATTTCCGTATTTCTGAAACCTAAAAAAAAAAAAAAAATATCACCAACACATGAATGCCTACATTTACACATCTTAATACGCTTGCTGGGTGATGAGACACTTGGCCCATCCAGTCACTTGCTAAGCTAGGCCTCGGATGCCAAGAAGAAGCTCAATTTCAAATTCGGCATGCGTTTGATTATACATGCTAAACTAACAAACCAGTTGAGAAACCAAAAACCAAAACAAGTTCGGTCTAGGCGTGCAATGATGGCAGCTGGTTGGGGATGTACAGCTTGGTGAAGGATTTGATATTGTGGGAGGGTTGAGCCTTTGGCGGCAGCGTAAGCCAAGCGCAATGTCTTGAATTAAATCCTAGCACATGCCAGGGAAGAGACCTGAGCAAAGGTATAATGAGAGAATTTCTGGAGTTGAGCAGCAGCATTCGGATGCGCTTGAGGGGATGACAGATGCTAGTTGGCCGGCGAGGGAGTTGCAGTAGACGTGAAATGACTCAGGCCTGGATTAGGATCTGAGTAGTTCTTGAGGAAAGGACTTATTTTCCATTTGTTGTGGAACATGAAGCAGCAGGACCCAGAGATTGCCTTAATGTTGTCCACATAGGAGAGCAGGTCATCTATGATGACTCCAAGTGTTTTAACACATTTCTGGTGTTTTATAAATGAATCATTTTCGATGCAAGTTAAGCAGCAGTCTAGCCAATCTGTTTCACTCACTGTGCGTTTTATCAGGAAACAATCAAACAGGCATTTTACAACTTTAGAACAAAAAAAGTACCACTCAGAAGGCTGAATTATTCAAAACTGTGCAAGGGCTGAGTTGTCTGAGGGTGTATGTGTAACTTTTTTTATTTTTGTATTTTAATTTTTTCCCCCTTGTAGCTGAATATTTATTTGGCCTTGAGATCAACGATGAAAAGGTTTAAATAACAACAAGTGGAATTCTAACTAGCTAATCACAGATTTCAGTAATTTACATAATCATGCTCCCCTTTTGTTCTAAGGTGTTGTTTATACTACACTCATTTCTGAATTTCATGAATCAGGTGAGAAATATGCATAATCTACAAGCCAAAACAATCTAAACAAATACTGTATGTAGGTAGATTTTGATATGAGAGCACAACAGGGCATGAACATTTTCAATAGAGGAAACATTATTATGGATCAGTGACTCATTCTTTAGCTAGAAGTGATAATGGTAACACTTTATGTTAAGGTGTCCTTGTTACACATTACATGTACTTACTATTCTAATAACAATAAATCATGCATAATTACATGCAAAGAACACTAAGCCAAACCCTAACCATGTAGTAAGTACATGTCAAGTCACCTTTATTTATATAGCGCGTTTAACAACATAGATTGTGTCAAAGCACTTATCAGTATCAAATTGGAGGATAAAGTGTCAGTTATGTATAAAAATAAGATTAAACACTCAATTTTCTTTTAAGGCATTTCGTTATTGAATTCAGAGATGTCATTGTCTAGATCAGTTTAATTTGAATTACATTACATGTTATTAGACATGTATTATTTTGTGTGAATAAATCATTTTATTGATGATAATACGTAATAGTACATTAAACTTAAAAAAATATAAGGTGATTAATAACCTTATTTTGTTTTACCCCACACGCTTCTCTAAGCCTCCTTGTTTTTTCAGTGAGCAACATTCATAAACACCGAGTCCTCTAATGTTTTTCTGCATAATTTAACAAGTTGTCATCTTTCAAGAAGGTTCTGAAGATTAATTTTTAAGTAACTGCTGGCAGGTAGTAATTAATCTACAGCTGTCACCACAACATCAAAGATGCACAGCTAGAGAGAGATGAACAGAGAAACACAGTAGAGAGAAAGAGAGGTGGAGAGTTCATATTACTTCTACTAGAAAGACTCAATTTGAATATACATTTAGCTTCTCATTTAGTGCTAGAATGGCATAGACTCTGTCCCTGTACTTGTTGGATTCTGCAGTGGGATATCCTGCCTGGACAAAAAGTATAACCTCAGTCAATATTCTAAGTATTTTAGAATAAGAATAAGAATAAAAATATTAATTTATGTGTTTATTTGTTTGTTTGTGGGCTGTAGTAGTAGTAGTAGTACTAGTAGTAGCAGTGGTATTCTACTTAACAATTCATTACAGTTAAATGTTGTTTTGTCAAGTAACTGAAATAAGTTTATGTATATACAATATATGGCAATATACGAATATAGCTTGAGTTCAGCTAGCTAATGAGAATGAATTGTCTTCCTGCCAATAACTGTGTTAGCTAGCAAGCTATGCTACTAGTGTCACATTTGCTTAACAATATTATAGATTCATTTTCTCACAAAACTAGAGAAAATCAAAAATGATTTATGGTTGTTGAATTCTAAATCAGCTAGATGTGAACAGGTAGTCAGCAGTGTTGGAGAATTCTAAATATTAAATGTATAGTTCAGTAATTCAAGCAGTTTCAGTAACTAGCTATTTTTTTTAACAGTGGCTTTTTCTTTCTTTATTTATTTCTTTCATCTGGTTAAATATGTGATAGAAAACAATATGATCACCATCCTAATCCATACTGTAAATGTACAAAGTTGCTATTTTTAAAATAATGCTTTGTGCATTGCACAAAGAAAATCCTAATTTAAGGCTTATTCACTGCTTACTTGAAGTTTCATTAGATAAAGGCCTATTCAATGGGAAAGCTTATTGGGTTATTATAGGGTTATTTTGGCCCTTAAATCTCATCAGGACCATCAGTAAAGACATGGAAACCAATCCTAAGCACTTAGAAATGGAAGGTCTATGTGTGGGAAGAAATTTACTTGAACAACTAATTTCTCTGCGTCCAATAAATCACAATTGAAATGATTTATTTGGTGGTGCTTGCTGTGTGGGAATTTGCCTCTGTATGTTCAGAACATACTCAGTACAAAATCCGCACAGGTGTGAAGAATTATTAATGAGCAGGGTTGTTCAGAATGCCTCAGATGGAAGTTTGATTTGCTTTCATTTCTTCAAGCAAGATTTCTATAGGCCGTAATTAATCGAATAGCTGTTCATCTTGAAGCAATGGAGAAAGACATAAAAACAGAGTTGAAATAAATGCTGCAGATGTCTTTATTTCTTCAGATCTTTTGCCAATTTGCAGTGCTTTTAAGAAAATCATGTCCCCAGGATGGCATGCTATAAAAGTGTTTTTTCTGACACCATAAAGAAATGTGCCACTTCTTGTGTTTTAGAAAATGAATGCAACTATTTGCACAAATGCTAAATCACTGACATGTAGATAAACGCAATTTGGAATGCACTATAAAAGAAAGGTCTAAAAAATAGGTTCACATACATTATGAAGAATGACACTAATAATAATAAAAAATGTCCAGGTTTTCTGTATACTCATGAGTGGATGGAATATTCAGAACATCCTTAAAGGGATAGTTCACCCCAAAAAATGAAAATCCTGTCAAACATTTACTCACCCCCTTGACTCCCTCATTCTTCTGCATAACACAAAACAGGATATTTTGAAAAATGTTGGTAACCAAGCCATTTTGGCCATCCATTGTGTGGACAAAAATACACTTTTCTCTAAATGTCTTCTTCACAATTTACAAAGAAAAATAGGCATGTGTAAATGATAACAGAATTTTTATTTTTGTGTGAACTATACTTTTAAAGTTCTGTTGCATCAACAATGCATGGAACTGATTGATGGGAATCAAGGAATGACAAGTGTTCATTTTTTGGATTTCTGAGGATTAGGATTAAATGTGGACAAATTCAGTTTTGGTGTAATTTACTGCATAACGATATTGTGTTACTCCCCGAAAAAGTAACTAATTACACTACTTTTTATGGAAAGTAATGTAATGTTACTTTTGCCTCACTTTTTTAAATCTAGGCTTGACTTGCTTGTTTGTTTTTTAATTAAAAAAAATATATATTTTTGGCAAATATAAAAGATATTTCACACCAAAAGTGAAATGAATAAGCCTCGGGCTGAAGGAAATATGCAAATTCATAACAAACAAACCATTGAGCTGTGGTGCCATTCTGAACTGCAGGAAGAATAGGATGCAAGAGAAGAAAGTTCAACACTCAGCAATTAAAAAAAGAGAAAATAAACACCAATGTTATGTTTATCTAAAGTCATTTTTGCTTATTAGTATGATTGAACTCAATCATCTGAAGTCAGCAGCAAAGACAATGGTTAATAAAATAGGATTAACCATTTAATTATTGCATGGTTTTTTATCATATTCTGAGTTTGCATTTTATTCATTTTAAGGAATACTGAATCAGTTTTTTTGTGCAAGTGAGTAAACGCTTGTTCACATTTGATGTAGAACTACAATAACTTTCATGTTTACACAGCGCAAATAGTAACACAGATATTTTCTTGCAAATGAAAAAGTAATTCATTACTTTACTAGTTACTTGAAAAAAGTAACCTGATTATGTAACTCGCGTTACTTGTAATGTGTTACCCCCAACATTGGACATATGTGACAGAATAGGGGGTTTTCATTAAGAAAGGGAAGTAAACACTATCCTAAAATCTCAGTTTGGTCCAGGTAAGATTGTGTACTTATTTGCACACACTTCTTGTTGTTATTCAGGCCATGTGAAGTAAATGCATGTGGCACTTCATCCCAGCGTTTAAATGTGTTCTCCTCCACAGAGTGTGGCCAATACCATTCAGACCTGCTAGCGTATATTGTAATATCCATGGACCATGAGTTCCGCACCCAAATGGGGAGTTTATTTGGTGGGGAATTCTGGATGGTCAAGGTCATCTTCACACGGCTTGTCTGAATTCCCTGCTTGAAGATTCCTGAGTGCTAGTTACTAAAGTAGCAAAGTGCTGGCATGTATCAGGCCCGCCTAATAAAAGCTCCATTGATTGGCCCCTCGGCAGGCCGCTCCACAGGATTAGCTAAAAGATCCCTCTGTGTTTCAATGTGCACATTGTCTCCAGATTTTGCTCAAAGGCAGGCACTGAGTCCCCAGTGCAAGAGCCGTTTACCCCAAGCTCAATGGTCCTAGACCTCTTCTCTACTGGGAAGCGCTTCAAAATCTTGATGACTACATAATAAACACATTGCTGAGAAAGAAAGCAGGAAAAAGGGAAATCAAAAAGACCCTTTAGTGCGCTAGCTTTCCTCGTACAGCAATATTCCCTGGCATATTCTGTAATCTCCTGCTTCAGCAGCGATTTTAGGTGCTTCACAACACACATACCTTTCTGATCTCGATGTTCCTCATATAATCCGACCGATCCTTGACCTGCTCAGCTGGAGAAGCCCGCAGAGAATCAGATCTGTTTCCTGTAATGACTTGTCTGTGAACAAAAAAAAAAAAAAAAAAAACTCTGGTGCAAACCTCGGCTCTGCAAATTTCTGATCTAGTCAATTCAACCCTACAAAAACCTTTACATCAAACTTTTCATAGGGGCTGCAGTGTCAACTGCGCTGTTTATAATGAGGCTTTCATCCTCTGCTAGCTTCTAGCAATTAGGATGCAGGTAGTTACGTAATGGAAGAACAACAAATGCTCAAAGCCGCCTCCAGAGAAGTCTCAACATGTGATCTTTCCTTTTTTCTGACAGGAGTCATCGGAATGAAAATAAAAAATGGCAGAGTGTGGCTGTCTTGATGGGAACCTGGGGAGAGGCACGCTGCTAGTGTGCTGGATATGCAAGATGTTTTTTTTTTTTTTTTATCACCGTGACGTATCGGTGTCAAATGCTTCAGTGAAGGCGATAATTTGGTGTATGACTGAACTCAGACATAGAACCTTGTCATGTTACACTCCGAGGTTTGTGCAACAAGGCTGTAATATTTGTGCAGCACCTGCTCTTCACAACATCTTTGTGTGTTGTAGTTAAGATTTATGCTATAAAATGTAATATTCAGGGATTATGCTTGGAGAGGCAGTCTCATCGATGGCTCGAGTTGCAGGCCATAAAACAATGCTAAATACAAATAAGAAAATGCAATTACCCAATTGTGCATTGTGAGGTAGGAAAATAAATCAGCTTTTAAAATGGAGGCTTTAGAATTATTATAGATTATAATATGTATAATGGTATACAGTAACAGATTAATTGCATAAAATGCATATAAATATTGCTTTATATCGCACAAAATTTACCAAAATTATGTAGAACAAAATGAGGGTAGATGGTTTTAAAATTATAACACAATGCCTTTTACTTGCTATGAAGTATAAATTATCAATCAAATGACAGAAAACTTGTATACAACAGTTTTTAAGGCATGTTTTGATTAAACAATGATCTTTGAGAGGCCATACAAATTGGGTATTAAATATGATCTATTTATAGTGTTAAAATATTACTCACAATTGCCCTACATTTGGTTCTTAGCTTTTCCTTTCACTGACATTGCATCACACTTTTCATTTTTGACAGATCATGTTCCAGGAGCCTATTTAATAAGTCAAAAGTTGCTTATGTACAAATAAACGTCCTATAAGCTTGGTTCTCAAACTGAGTTCATCTGGAGCTGAGCATTCCCTGATGACTGGGTATATTGAGATACAAGGTCTTTCCCATCCACAGTGCATCTTCATTTTCCGAGTTAAGGGCCTGTAGAACAATGATTCCAGTGTGTGAAACAGGCCTACCACAATGTGTTGCATCAGTATAGACATTCCACATTTTGAGTTTTCACGTTTTTGTCTTGGGTCACGAGCTCTCAGAAAAGAAAACGACACAAAAACATCTATATGTTAGTTTTAAAACAGCATACTCAAATGTCATTATTCTATAGGTTATTACAGTAAAATCTTTCCACTCCATAGTACTCAAATCTAATATGTCAGAAATTAAAAAGCAAGAATAATTAAATGTAAAATGAATCAAGTGAAACAAGGTCATTTTAAAGTTACTAAATAAATATCTGATAAAGATAAAAATAAAGATCTATCTATCTGTCTGTCTATATATATCTTTACATTTGTTTGCAGTTCTTTCTGCTAAAGGTGGAACAAACAGATTTTAAGTTTAAAGGGGCAATTCGTTTTTTCAGATGGGTTATAGGAGTTGGAGAACTATTTTTTACGTTTTTACAACTTTTATTTTTTATTTTTAGATATGCACAATATATAAAAAAAAAAACTGTTGAAGAATTGCAATAAACATATTTTCATTAGTGTATATTTCATTAGCTGTGCATCTACAGCTGACTATATTTTATAATCATTAGAGAACAAACCTGATGTTAATATTTACTTTTAATAAATGCATCACTAGAAAAAAAATGCAGTGCTTCATTTTGCAGTAAAGTTGAACTGTTTGGCCCTCTATAGTACCATGTAGCCTCCAGGAAACATACATTATTTTAGTTTTTTTTTTTATTAAAAGGAGACACCCATTTAATTGATAAATGCTATTTCAGGGTAGTCGAACTCAAACACTAAACAATGAAAATGCAAAACAAATGGCCCACAGGGGTCCATTTTGCTCCAAATTCAAGACGTCACATGACTCCCTATTTTCTCCAATGAAAAGTGCATTTATCATTAATGTACATCCATATAATTGCCTGCAAAAAATCTGAGTCACCTTCATTAGTAAGTAAAAAAAGTATTTTCAAAAACTTTACATTATATATATAAAAAAAAAAACTTTATAATATAATAATGTATGTTGGCAGGTTATAATGTAGGTTATAATACAAGTAAATTATATTAGTAAGGAAACGAGTTTGAATTATCTAAATGTATTTGCATTTTTGCAAAATTGTGTAATGCATTTGTACAAATAGTAATTCAGATACTATATCTGCACATATTCATTTTCTGTTGAGAGGAATTGCTTTCTCACTTTTCACAAGCAGTGAGGTGTCATTAGTGAGGAAGGAGATTTTACATGCATGTGCTTGTGTGTATGTGCATGCTTGTAAGGATAAGGTTATGCTGATGGTACATTATGCTGATTAACTCTGATTGTAATGTTTTGATATGATAACTGATATGATGGTTTGGTTATACTTGTGATCCACGATGGTACAATGTTGCCTGAGAGCAACAGCTGGATATGAAATTGCATTTTATTAAATATGAGATATGCAATACATTAAAAACTACATAAAACTAACTGTTGAAGTATTTAGTTGTTAACAATAAATATGTTTATTTTTTTATGCATGAAAATGTCAAATGTTTAAATTTGTCAATTGTGGTACAATGTTGCCTTGAGGCAACTAACTTTTAATAAATAAATAAATACAAAATAAATTAAAATGTTTATTGATATTGTTGTAGTGTACAATTTTAAGCAGGTAAAACATCACAGATATTTTTTTCCTTGTTGATATCATATTGTGTACCATAGAGGGTTTTAAAAGTACACTGTAAAAAATTGCTGTTAAAAACGGCCAAAATCTGACAGTAACATCCTGTTTTCCATTAAAACAGTAATGTACTGTAGAAAACAATGCATTCTGGGCAATATTTTGCTGTTTAAGAAATTGCTGTTAATTTACAGCTAATTTTTAACAGTACTCTACTGTATTTAAGGAATACGTTTTTTTACTGTTTGCAATGCATTGTGGGCTATGTTAAATACAGTACAATGCAGTATTTTTTTTTTTTTTTGTATTTTTTTAATTGAGTGTACAAGTTTGGTCAAAGTGCATTGCTGTTTTGTCAGTTTGGTTAATTTGCTATTTTCAAGCATCCAAAATCCTTTTCATTGAGGTACTTGTGATGACAATTTTTACAAACGTCATTTGTGAAGCACTTTTTTTTCCCCGAAGAGGAAACAAGTTTCTAAGGACATCTACTTCACATCTCCATTTGCCATCCGATGTCCTTCAATGGCATTGACCTGCATCTGCACCTACAAGGTAATTAAAAGCATTTGTTATATTCCTCACCAGTATTTTATTCAGGTAATATTACCAGAAGTAATGTTATGACATCGATGCTCAGCAAACTGTCGAGCTAGTGAGTGTATGGTTTTAAAACCTCTCTTCACCGCTAAAATGTGTGAATAATTCAAACATATACACACATTTTACAGTCACCAGGTTTTATTAAGTTTGTTTTAGATCATCTCTAAACTAAGACTGTTAGTCGTTGTTGAAAACAAGTCCTCGCCTGATTCTACTTGGTACACATTTCATTGATAGACATATTACATTGCTATTTTTCTGTGAATGTACAGATTTTTATGCAAGGTGAGATGAATGTTGCTATTACTTGGAAGTTTCAGGTGGAACAGGGCAAGTCACTATTGGGCGCTGGATGATCACACTTGAGGGTCGTGTCATATCTGAAGGCATCACACCAACCTTTTTGACGGGACATTGTATTTGCAATCTACTACATGTTTAACCTCCAATATCAAGAAGAAGCAGTCTGTATTCTGGAATTCAGAGGTGAGACTGCTTGAATTTCCTTTTCCTCATTGTAGCTTTTCTGGTAGCACTTTATTTTACAGTACGTGTACTTCCCTGGAACATACATGGTAAATATCTTGTACCTACTGGCAAATGAGTGGTAACACAAAGTACTTACCTGAAGTGTATGTACATGGTAACAAATAAGAAACACGGCTGTACTTAACAGTCGTACATGCATGGTAATTAGTTTGTACATACAGACAAGTGTAGGTAATAACGGTCACTTACAGGTAGTGCCTGTACATGGTAACTAATTACTGTACTTGCTAATGTATATACATGGTAAATATGTAGTACTTACGGACAAGTAGGTACAAACAGGCAGGTCCTTACAGTATCCCTATATGGCGACTAATAAGACATTACTGCACATACTAAAGATATGTACATGGTAAATATGTAGCACCTATGGAAAAATGTGCTATTATGTGGTAACAAACAAGACACATACGGTCCTTGGTATACACGTTGTAAATATGTAGTACTTACAAACAAGTGTGTGTTAATGTTAAATTGCTCTCCACAACAGTGCTTGCAAAGTTTGAAGAATTGGTAATTCCTGTGTAATGTTTATGTAAAATGGTTTGCTGATGTTTTACAGAGGTACCAGTTGGAATACCTCAGGAGACAACATGCAGCCAGGTCGTCATGGTTAAGTGGGTGTAAAATGACAAAGTCATTCACCTAGGACTAGAACTCTTTTAAAAGGTACACAAGCCTCCTCACTGGAATGTTTAAAGAAGTGCCTGAACAATTTTATTTATTTTTTTTCACTAAAATGTTTCACTAAATTTGTTGCATGTTCTGAGTATATCCAAAAATGTTAAATATTAAAATGTTTACTGACTTCAGGTTGTCATGTTTGTAACTTATTTTATGTTTGTCTTTTTTTTTTTTACTGCCATTGTTTTTATTTTTAAGTTTTTGTGTGTTAGCCAAAATCTGTCTTCACAGGTTTTTTACCTTTTTTTTTTTGTTTGTTTTGAATCCTTGTTAAATGTTGACTGTTCTTTTAAATACAACTTTATTTTGGTTTATATTCATTGAGTGCTTGCTTGTTTAGATATTTCAATATAATGTATTTTAAGTAGATGTGTGTAGCCCACAGAACAATAATGTTCGACTGTAAATCCAATTACAACCTCATTGGTTACTTTAAATTCACTCTTTACAAAGGCATAAAATAACACTAGATTTAAAATAAATAAAAAAAAAAGTGAAATAAATTAATTAATCTTCAATCCAATTCCTTTGTACAATAAAGAGTGAATTTAAAGTAACCATAATGTTGTAAATTGAAATAATCACAGAAATGTTCTGCATTTAATTTTTACAGAAACAAGCTGTTAAATAATTCACAGTATGCATACTGTAGAATTACAGTAGATTTCTGGCGACTCTGCTGCCAGTATTTTACTGTAAATAAAAAAAACAGAATTATACTGTATTTCATTTTTACGGTAATAAACTGTAAAATAATTTCACGGTACGAATACTGTAAAATTACAGTAGATTGCTGGCGACTCTGCTGCCAGCACATTACCGTTATTTAACGGCACAATTTTTTATAGTGTAATTTTGTGTTTGGATGGCTGTGCTAATTGTTTTGAGAACAAATACGCTGCATTGGAGAAAAGTGTCAAATCGATTGAGAAAAACAGTAATGTTAAATTATGAAGCATTAAGCATGCTTGAGTATGTGTAGTAGATAAAACTCCACTGCTCATTCACACACAATCTGTTTGCACTTTAATATTTACAGACACTATATTCCAAATGTATTTATTGTACAGCCCTACTTCTGATTTTGCAAATTTTGCATGACATTCATGAGAATGTGGAAATTATAGATTTTCTTCATCAACAAACAAATGCCCATTTCACAAAGAACTAATTAAGTTTAAGCATGAATGCCCATGGTCCTAATTTGTTCTGATAACTCTGCTGGAGATGTGTTTTTTTTCCAGTGCAGGAAGTCTCTCATAGGTCATGTGCATGAGATATCCTCTTTCTGGCGTGCTGTTTTTTAATTAGGCATTCCACACCATCACTTTCTGATTGGCCATTTCCACTATGTGTTCGCCGCTGTGAGCGAATTCCTGTTGAGTCCAGAAGAGACCGAGGAAATGAAATGCTGGAGAGAACGAAGATGCTGACATGAAAATTACATGCATGTTTTAATGCTACTGATTTGTGCCAAGGTTGTTTATCTTAAATTAAGTCCATTTATTTCTTTTATAGAGGCTTTAACAGCTTGTTTAAAGAAAATTTCAACAGGTTACTTAGAAGAACAAACATCCACTCAGGCCAGACAGGTACCTGACACTGATTCCCCCTTCAGGTGAGGTACAACCGAGAAATGCTTTTAGTCTGAAAAGCTTTTTTATTTGAAACCACTATGTCTAAGCTTCCATCACACGTTTACAAATACATCGGTGTGTCACAGAAGGACAAGGGAGAAACAGCGTGAGGGTAGACAGTGGGCACCAGCACACAAAAGCCTAAATATACCCACAGGATCCAACCATTCCCCAAGAATAATGACAGTGTTGGTGAAAGGACTGTACGTCTGCAAAAACAGTTATTGAATAGGACTCCCAGGGCTATTGGTCCTTCCTTTTGCCCACATCCCTGCTTCCTCTTTCACTGAAGGCCTCATTAATTTGGTGGGAAGCCATAGCTCAGCTGTGCCGCAAATTTCTTTCTATAAAAATGGAAAGTTTCTGTTTACTGAGGATTGACTATAATGCCAGCACTCTAGCCTAAAATGCAACAATTCTTGAAGCCGTCTGCAGCAAAGTGGAAACTTTAAGAGGGCTCTTTTGGACATGGAAATGTCTCCATTACAGATGCTTGGCATGATTATAATAATATTGCACAAAAAAACCACAAAAAAAAAAGAAGATATGTTGATAGACAAAAAAAGAGTGCAACTTCTAACAATACACTGGCTCTTGGAGTAGAATTGTGTTGGTGGGGGGGGGGCATTTGTTGTGAGAACATTTAGATATGACAGATATGCTGTTATATGCTATCCTGTTACCACACGATTTTCTTTAAAATAAATATATATATATATATATATAAAGCAACAATTTGTCCTGATTGACTTATTGATATATTACTTTTGGTCAAGAACAATCCTGTTAGACTGTTTGTCTGTTTAATATAATGTTTAGATTTAATTTTAAGGCATTATTTGTTTTTTTTTTTCATCTTAATTTTACTTCTAGAAATTTACAAAATTGCAGTTTAAGCTATTTAGCCAAGCAAAAGGATAATGTTGCTGTCTAAATCACTCTGAGACCTTTTGTGTAATGTATCAGAATTCGCCTATTTCCCTGAACCCCTTGAATTTTTCAAAAAGGCTTTTCATGAAATATTTATGTACAAACCACCTCTGATCTTGTACAGGAGCACAATTATTGTCAATTACCACACGCCGTTTGGACTCCTGTAACTGTTACGTTACAACACATTGGAGGAAAGCCATAATTCTGTAGGCCTCTTGAATCTGATAAATGTTCCCATTACCTCCTTTAATTCACATGAAATAAATTAATGCAGTTAAGTGTGACTGGAAATGGCTTCTGACGGAACTTTGATTGAAAATTAAGTGTGGGTGAGAAAAGAGGTTATCTCTGCACCGTGCGGGCATATTATTAAGGCCCGACATGAGAGATGTGCTTTGAAAGAGAAAGCAGACTTTATTAATTGCAGTGGCCCGTTGTGTCTCTCGAGGTATTACCCAGGTGCCTCTCTTCCATGGTCCATCAACAGCAGTCTTCTCCACTGTCCAGGAGCGATGGCTAATGAAGTATTTAATGAACTTGGGGTGCGTGCCACAGAGGAACACTCGGCGGTGGTCAAGGACGCAGCTCTCGGGTTATAAATTGTAAATTGGCATGAAAACTACCAGGAAAAGCAGTGCGACTGTCTGCTTAAGGTGTATAAAATTCCTCCCCTGAGACAAGAATGGAATACTAGATTATCTAGGAATGATGAATCAGCAAAATGCGACCTGGCTTAAATGTTGTCATGGAGGAAGATGAAATATTTGCCATTATGATTGTCCATTTGAATGATGATTTAAATCTTGCATTCATAGTTTCATATTCACATTGAATTGTAAATGCAGCTTGCAGTTCGCACTATAGGGATGAATAAAACCTTGAAATTGCCTTGAATTTATGTGTACCTGTGTATCTGCAGTAATGTTTTCATGCAGGTTTTACCAACACTCCCACAGAAGACATCAAATTTGGCGTAATTTCTGTGAAATGAGTTTTGCAACACTTTCAAATTGACATGTACAGTGATTGGCGCTAAAAGCACTTTCAATTGTTTTTTTTTTTTCAAAACAGATGAACGTCAATATGGTATTGTTTTATGCAGGCTGGTATACATATCACAGCAATTTAGAAATGAAATGTCCTGTGAGTGGTGCTAAAAGGTTAATGCTCTATCACATTTAAAAATAATGTACCTACACTAAATCTAATCGATAGTGTTAACAAAAACGTAAGATGAATGTATGATAAAAACACATTTGAATCAGAATCAGAATGAGCTTTATTGGCTAAGTATGTTTACACATACAAGGAATTTGTTTTAGTGACAGAATCGAAAGGACAGGATACAGATAAAAAAGAATAATACAAATATCCAAATAGGTAATGTACAAAACAGCAAAAACACAATATATGATATAATATATAATATAGACAACTATAATTTTACAATTATAATTTGAAAGCAAGTATGCCATTTTAGCTTGCTTCTACAAGTTTAGAGCTCTTTTATTGTGATTTGTGATTCATTGGTCTCGTACTCTGGATCGCAGGTGCTGTACCAGGTGAGCTACAGAGCAAGTTTACCAAGTAAGACAATCCATGCATATTAGTTTACAAATCATGCACTATGGTAAAAGTGTTTTGAGGTCATAAAATTGTATTGTGCAAAGTAAGATGACAGATAATCTCCTCCATAATCATAATTTGTAAAAATAAATATCAATATTTTGGAGGTTTTACTGCCTCTAGTGTTCATTTTAGTTGGAAACTGCAGTAAATTGTCATGTTTTTGGAGACTTTCAAAACCCTATTACCCAGAACACACTTGTAACAGCAAAACACAAAACAGAAAAACTTCCAACAACACCTTAGCTTAGAAGTGGTAAGTTATGCAAAAGGAAGCACCCTTTATATTTTATTGTAAGTATCTATATATGTATATTATTATTACTAAGTACTTCACAAAATGTAATTACATTGCAACCGAGTGCACAAACTGCAATTGGATAAGTGTTAGTCTTATCAGCTTCCTCCCAGGCCCTGTTTACTTGGATGTTAATAAATCTGTTGTTCCTGTGATAAACACATACTGAGGTGCATTTGAAAGTCTACACCTTGTCTCAATCATGTTTAAACCTTATTACATACACAATTAGCATAATGAATAATGAGTGGGTATGAATTAAATCAATTCTGTATTTTTCTCCATAGTAGCAACATTCACCACAAAGGCAAGGAGCTTTCTTTGGTTGTGGTGGTTTGAGGCTCAATGGTTCAATAGGCTGGAAGGAACATCCCAGAGGGATGACAAATCCTACCTGCACTCCTTACAGGAGTTCAGATGCATATTTAGAAAGCTAAGCTGCTTGGAAAATCCAGGACAAGGATGATCCTCTACTTCCAGGAGCAAACCTCCATAACCAATTCCACTAAATCCATCTATGACTCCATGAGGTTTCATTTATTGCCTGTAAAAGATTAGTTCACCCAAAAATGTGGTCATTTACTCTCCTTCCAAGTCTTTACAAACGTACATGACTTTATTTCTTCTGTGGAACACAAGAGGACAAATATTGGAAATGGTTGCCGTTTTCCATATTCTTACAATGAAAGCTTCCAATGTTCAAAAAGCCCCCAAAAGCAAAAGTGGTTCTTATGATTTGTTTACTATATTCCAGTCATATGGATCATTGTTTATTATACTTTTATGTGCTTTTATGTCAATTTGAAAGCTTCAGACCTAATTCATTGGAACACCATGCAAAAGAACAAATCACAGAGTCATTTTAATTTTGAGTTAACAGTCTGATTTTGCTAATAGCTGGTAACCTCAAGTGTTGTTGTAAATTGTTGACTATAGGGACTGTGTGAGTAATTACGTGCAAAGACAAAACTAATTAGCTCTCACCTGATGCTGACGATAGTGTCTGCTGTGTTGCTGAAAGTTCAAATGAGTCCAAGTCCAAAAACAAATATACGCCACAGTCTTCAAATAGCTGTTGGAGAAGATTGAGATAACACATCTGAAATTTATTCAGAATTTCCCCAGAGCGCAAATTATTGTTATTATTTTTTGGACACCTAATGTTTCTGCACAATAAAAACAAACAAAACCAATTTTTACCTGCTAACTATTGGAGCCGAACACATCTCTGAAATCATATTATTCATATCTGAAGTAGTACATTTTACAAACAAATGTGGAACAAGCCAGGGCACTACAGAAAATAGTTTTTTCTACGATCTGCTGGGTGTGAAACTCACTAAGCTTCATCCAAACAAAGCCAAATTGAGCCCATTTGGCATTGATGTAATTATCAAAAACAAGAATTATAAGTATTAAGTATTAAATACTTGATACTTAATAACAACATTTGGAATAGTGCTGTCACTGCTTTCCCAATTCTATATAATTTTATTTCCTAATGTTTTGCATTATAAATAAACTCTCACTTTCCTTGCTGAGGCAAGACATATTCTCAGAAAGCAAGTTTTAATATTTAAAGTTTTACATTTGCTAATTTTTCTTCTTCCTTGTCTTCTGACCACGAGACTCACTCCTAGTATAAAATACAATATGTCATAAGCAGTACATAACTCTACTCAATTTAAGTATCATTGCATTTCAAATTACTTATTTTAATCATTCTATTCTATTCTATTCTATTCTATTCTATTCTATTCTATTCTATTCTATGCTATTCTCAGATTTCTTAAATATGTTCCTTTGAAATGAACAAATCTCGTTTGAGTTATATAGTTGAATTTTTATCTCTGTGTTGTCACAGAGTAGTGGTGCACATTTCATATTATAATTTGACATTATAAATAAACATTCAATTTCATTTATTGGGTATTTTGCCAATTTCCTTTTGTCTTTCACAGAAGAAACACAATTATACATGGTTAGAACAACATAAAAGTGAGTCAATGATGACAACATTGACATTTCGGGGTAATTTTACCCCTTTAACTGAGCATCAGTCAAATTCATAGCTTAAACAGACGACAGGCTCTGTCTTTATTTCAGCTCCGGGTTTTAGGAAATCATGAGGGATTAAGGAGGATGGTTAACCGGTCTTGAGCTGAGAGAGCTTTAGCTTTAGCCTTTATTCGCTCCTCAGCCTAATCTCACTAAATGAATTGTGGGCCGTCTCTCCATCGGAGCAGCTGAGACATGTTGATGCAGTAAACGCTCTCTTTAACGTGATTATGCCATTTTTGGTTCTTGGTGATTTGTTTTTGTTTGGCCATCATTTTTTGCTAGGGTCTATCTCAGATGTATTAATATCTGACCGCCCCCTTGTGGATGAAACAGTCATGATTTTACTGTAAAACTTAATAATATAGGCAATTGATTAGTTAATGTTAGTTACTAAAACAGCTGTTGAATATTTTCTAAACAGTCATTTCTCCCTGAATTTGCAAAAAAACAACAAAACATAAATACATAATAATAATAATAATAAATAAATACTAATAATACATTTCTCACTCGGTATTTCTACATTTTTTTTTTTTTTTTCACTTTAGCACTGAAACAATCTCATGAAAATATAATATTTAGACTTGCTTTCAGAGAATATATCTTGATTAAGAAAATGATGAAGTTTAACCCTAGACAAATGCCATCGTGATTTTATGATTGAAATGACACTATCAGTTATTTTAATGGCCATTGTTCATGCATCTTCAGAATCAATGATAATTAATTGGCCTGGACTCTTTGCCAGTAGCCCATTTATTTTACTGCATTGCTGTTGGAACATCGCTCCTGCAACCCGCACTAACCTCTTGTGTTTTAAAACTATGACAAGTACCACAAAGCTAAGTGTATGCAGCTGCAATCCTATTATCTTTCCAGCCATCAAACACTTTGTTCTTCTACCGCCTAAAATATCAAATGACTTGACGCTGAAATGTCTGTTCTCAAAATGCACTTTGATCTGGAGTCAGCAGAGGAATGCGCTGACTTTTGAATGTGGTAGAAAACAGCGTGCTTTACCTTCTCTCTAATGGTCTGCAGGTGTTACCTCTACAAACAGGAAGGGAGTTTGATCACTGGGTTGATGAAATGTTGAGGGTGAGTCAGCAACCGGCAGGTTCGCAGGGTCCATCGCTGTGCCTTTGATGAAGTTTCTCCAGGCAGACCTCCTCTACTATTTACCACACGCATACAGACCACAGCACAAATCAAAGCACATTTAACTTTCATTACTGTAGAGGATTTACGTTTCTTCTTATTCTTCTGCTGCTGCTTCTTGCTCTTCTTCTTCTTACCATGAGACTCACTCTTTGTATGAAAGAGCTTTTTTATATTGAATGTGAATCTTAAAAGTATTTTAAAAGCTGTACTTACCAACAATATTATATTAATGAAGTAAAAGGCCACTTAAGTGTACTTAAAGAGAATACACTTTCATGACTATGCACTTAAACAAACAAAATAAATAAATAAATAAAGTGCGCTTCATAATGATTTCAAGTTAAACACAAATTTAAAGTACATTTTAAATCAGCATATTTTAACAATATGTTGTCATATTTTCAGAAAGTACCCTTAATTCAATGTTTTTCAACTAACATACTAAAGCACATGTATTGTGCTTGATAACAACTTAAACTGTTAATTCTTGAAAAAAATAAACAAAAATAAATAAATAAAAATACAATCATTGCAAATCTTAGAATGGTAACATTTATCAAGATGGACATGTGAAGAATATAATGGGGGAAAAAATGATATAATGGGTAGAATATAATGTAATAATATAATGAAAAAATACTAATAATAAGCACGTAAATGGCTGTTTTTATCTATAGTTTAATAAGGTAAATATTTCAGGAACTGAGCTTCCAAAATATCTAAATATTTATTTCGCAGATAGCAATAGAAAAAATATAATCTTCCAACAACAAGCGATCCAACAATTACTATAACATACAATAAATCTAAACGAATACATAAATATATAATAATAATTATTATTATTACATTAAGATAAATTAATTTATCTTAATGAACAAAGTATGTGATGATTAATTGGAAATGTCAAGTACATTTAAGATCTTGAAGGGCTCAATTGACGTAGTAGCAACCACTAACTTTTTGCTCAATTAAAAAAAAACACAAAAAAAACAGAGGTTTTGAATGTTGTGGTATATACACACATTATGATTTCAGGTGAAAATATTTGCGAGTAGATGTTTATAAGTGCCCATTATGAAGCAGCAGACATAATGATTGGTTGCTCTTCTGTCCTAACATCGTGACTCCACAATAAGCTTTGTTCGCGGCGTAGCTGCATGTCAGTCTCTAGGGATGCGAACCCCTCACACTATAGACATGTGTAAGCAAAATTACAGAACATTTTCCTTCAGGCTTATCTGAACCTACATAGAGATAAGCACTCCCAGAGAGATGTGACCCGATGCACCTACAAAAGCATTTCACAAAAGATTGGAATTTCATTTCTAATCTGTTTTGTGCTGGCTGAGGCTCAAAACAATTAGAGTTCACTCCAGTACAGGTCACATGGTCACAGGTTTATTGGGTCCACTTTATAACGGATGTCTTTGTATCGACACTAACATTTATTGCACTATTGTGCAAATATGCATTCTAATTTACACCATAGTTTAAATAATAATACGTTTTTGACTATCTGCATTTTTACTTGCTGTATTTTATTAATATAAGCAGCTGTGAGAAATGCAGGCAATGAGTTTTAATATGTTAAACCTGTTTATTTGGAGACTCACAGTCATCCTACCCCTACCTTTAATACAAACCTTTATACAATATTGATAGTCAACCTCAGAAGGTCAAACTAAATATTATATGAGCTATATTATTTCCTATTTATTAAATGTGAAAGAAAGAAAGAAAGAAAGAAAGAAAGAAAGAAAGAAAGAAAGAAAGAAAGAAAGAAAGAAAGAAAGAAAGAAAAAGAAAGAGAAAGAAAGACAAATTTGTTATTCAGTAAATATTTTTTATAATGTGAATATAATAATGTTTTCTATCATTTAAATGAATCAGTACATATTTGTTCTAATGTATTGAATATATACATGCAATTATGATAACACTTATTTCATGATTTATTACCGTTTTAAGAGAATAATAATAATAATAATAGTAATACAAACAGATTAATGCTGTAAATGTGTGGAAAGTGGCAAATACTGAAATGTTAAGCTATAAACAGGTGCACATTATCTTTCGTTACTAAAGTGCATTTTCACATAGAAAGTGTCACATGAGTCCCACTCACTTAGCATTAGTGCCACATGCATGTGCAGATGAAGTGGCCACATCATCCTTGAACGAGTCACAAGTCTTATACCGCTAAGTCAAGACAGACTTCATTTCCACCACATTAAAGCGAATAGATATACACAGATAGCAGTTGTCACTTTCATTATCTGGGGTTGTCACTCAAAGTGGCAGCTTTCTCTCCCCAGATCCTCTCTCTGAGGATGAGAGGAGTCAAGGGTGCTGGAGAAGAAGGCAGGGATTGAAAACTAATAGCAGTGTTTTATAGGAAGAAGGGAGAGAGTGTCAGAGTGATATAACCTGTCTCCTCTTCATACAAATGCATGAATCGTCTCATAGACAGATGCAACTATCCTCGCACCCCCAGTTAAGGCTCTGGGCTCTGAAGCGCACGACTGGAAGTTTTCACTGTTTTTAACTGAATGTAATTTGTTTATTTTGGATGCTGATGGATTCTGATTCTTTTTGATGATGCTGTGAAATTTGCGAAGAGAGTGGCCACCTCCTGAACTGTGCAGTGACAGCAGCCAGCAATCTGTCATAATAATCAGGACGAGACGTGTGACAAGAATACGTAACTCCTTTATTCAGAGAATAGCTCTGTTTGTGGAAAGATAAAACTCTCTAAAAGTTAGCACCATCATTTGTTGATTCAGCTTTGACTTTCATACAAAGACACATTCAGAGCCATGTCGCTTTCTGATTTTCTGATTTCAATTTTTTTTTTTTTTATATATATATATATAAGAGAATATATAAACTGTAAATTAAATAAAGTTTAGTAGTAGTAGTGTTTTACTTCATTTTACATATTTTCATACATTTTTAAACATTATTTTATTAAAAAAGCGACACAAGAGAAGTGAGGGTTCAGTGCCTTTCTCAAGGGCACCTAAATTGTTTTATTGAGGGTGGAGAGAGCGCTGTACATTCACTCCCCCCACCTACAATTCCTGCCGGACCTGAGACTTGAACTCACAACCTTTGGACTACGAGTCCAACTCTCTAACTATTAGGCCACGACTAACTCCAGAGCAAGCAAGCCAGCCAGGAGTTAGGGCTCATTATTTTAAGCATAATGCTTTTAAGGTCATTAGATTTAGATTTAATAAAGAACATACATATCAATAAATATATTAGATAACACATTTCAAAATGTAATTTATTACTGTGATGCAAAGCTCATTTTTATCCGCCGTAACTGCAGTCTTCAGTGTCACTTGATCCTTCAGAAATCATTCTAATATATCGATTGATCCTCAAAAAACATTTCTGATTATCAATGTTGTGCTGCTTAATATTTTTGTGGAATATGCATGTATGTATTTATTCATGCATTTATTCATTTTTGATGATTCTCTGAGCAAATAGAATGTTCAAAAGAACATTTAAATAAAAATCTTTTGTAACATTGTACATTTCTGTACTGTCACTTTTTGCCTTTGCTTAATAAAAGTATGAATTACTTATTTTAATATTTAACCTTCTGGGGTTGCTGAATGCAATATATTTTTATTATTGTTTATGTTTTTTTAATGTATTTATGTGTCATGCTTGCTGCTATGGCGTGGAGCGAGGAGACGTGGGGTACACTTCAAATAAACAGTCTTTAACAAACAAACAAACAAACAAACAAACAAACATCCATCCATCCATCCATCCATCCATCCATCCATCCATCGGAATACTCATAGCACAAACACAGGGAACCAGAAGACATTAGACACTCGACGAAGCAAACCGAACAGAACAGAGCTTAAGTAAGGGACTAAACGAGGGGACTTATGAGACACACCTGGAATCAAATAAACACAATCAACAAGAAGGAGAAACTAGGTCACGAGGAGCACATAGGGAGAAAAACAAAACACGAAGACAGTCCATGGGCATGACAGTATGTTTGTATAAATAAATAAATAAACACTAAATATTTGATAAAATTTTTTATAAAATAAATATTTAATTATCTTTTCTTTAATTATGTTTAGCTTGCATATTTTTACTGGATACAATGACAAAAATGCTGATAAAAAAAAATAAAAATTTTGCAGCGTTTTTATCAACTTTGCAGACACAACTACAGCCATTGCTAAGATCCTCGTCCTGTCCATTTACACTCTTGAATTGGGCCACAACAAACTGAATTATTTATTGTGTATCAAGGACACAAAAAAGCATCAGTTTAACCCAGTATCAGAGGAAAGAAAACAAACAAGGCAAACTTTGACTCAAGGCAAAATTGAGTTTTGGAAGCTAATCCCTTTTGGGGACTCGCTGGCTCTTTAGTGCACTGTAAATACCATAAATATGAAAGACACTTGGGAGAGGAATCGCGGCCCCTGCAGAATTTCACTGAAAGTGGGTTTCTCTGCTACACTGGTCACCTATAACTGTACTGTGTTAATCCATTCCCTGATGCATCTTCTATTCAAGGGCATCTTTGCTCTGTCTTTTAAAGGAACAGTTCACTCAAAAATTAACATTCAGGCTTTTTGTTCACTATGATTAAGATATAGAAAGGAGCAGGTCTTGGAGCAGGTGAAGCAAATCCAAATATGCACAGACTGGGCATTAGATGTAATAATTAAAAGAAGAAATTAAAGATAAAGTGAACAATGTGCTAGTTCTGGCAGATGCTGTTGTCCCAGGGATTGAAAAAAGGAGATGATGTTCAGAACATATGAAATATTAGATGGAGATGTCAGTGCTGTTTCTGTTAATGATAGATATGACCTGGAGGAAGAAACTGAATCAGTGGCGTTCCGTCCTGCTTTTTAGCACTCTCAGTCCCAGTGTCCGCTGAGAGGATAAATGCTGGAACACACAGTGTCCCCGGTGCAAGCAATCTGACATGATTTTCACAGCCTTATTCCTCATTCTGCAAGAGTAAGAGTCTGTGAGGGATTTTTTTTTTTTGAACATTGTAATATCCATTTTGACAGTGATAACACTGAAACTGACAGTCATGGTAATGAAATAGCCCATCATATGTATTTAGAAAAAATTAAAACAATTATTAGAATTAAAAACAATTAAAAAAAAATCTTAACCCTAAACCTTTGAACAGCAGTGTAGCTTCACATTTTTGAGAGCGATGGAATCGACCCCACAGAATGACATTGAATAATTCACATGCTGGCTGCACGTTTAAAAATCAATGGAGATGTGTGCAGATGTTGTAAGAGTTCTTGTTTGATCAGATAAACGTCTTTTCTGGTGAGTCATTAAAAATCACTACAGAAAGAGAGTATATGTGTTTAAAAATTTTAAAATTATCATAGAAAACATTCTTCCCCTTTTGCTAACGCATTCAAGAACATGCATAACATCCTTGAAGTAACTAGTACAATACGACACATACAGTTGCACAATCAGATTCCCTGACTTCTAATTAAATTTCTTTGCATCAACTGTTTGTCAAGACTGAGGAAAGAGCTAAATGATGGATAGCTCATTAGTGTATGCCTGAGCTCTGAGCCGGGGGTTGAAGGTCAGCGCGTTAGTAATGATTTTATGAGTCATCACAGTGTGAAAAGTGTGTAGTCGCACCAATGTGAGACAGCTTGTGCTGCTGTCACCAGTCCTGCTTCACTCACTGACAGCACTGTCTAAAAACAGCAGAGCTCCAAGCACTGAGGATTCTACAGTCTTCCACCACTGAAAGTCAAATGATTGTTTCAGAGTATCACTTCAGATAGACTGAATTCAGAGGTCTACATTATGCATTAGCAATAAAATATACCATTTAACACTACAACAGTGGTTCTCAGCTAATGGTATGGAATGATATTCCGGACATTATTCAAACGGAATTGCAAATTGTATTTGCAATTGCGTTTTCAATTTGTGGACGCATAAAATGTGACATAATCCAAACGCAAATGCAAATCGCGCATTACCGTTTGCATTTTCGTTTAAGCGAACACCCAGTGACTGCCAAATTTAAAATGGAAATGCAAAGTCCGTTTGCACCTGTGTTTCCCATATAAATAGCAATTTCAATTACCACGTCTGCTTTTTCACTTTCTCAGCGTCGCGTATGTAGCCAGCCAAAACTCAAATGGAATCGCAATTCCCTTTGTATTTCCATTTGCGATGCCTTACACGGAAACCTGTCAATCAGTGTCAAGGGTGGGATTATGCTATGGGGCGTGTTGGGACGTGACGTGACGTCACTCACAGTCGACCGCATTTGGCGGACCATGCGTTCAATGGGTTTACGTAAAATGGGTTGATCAGAAGATCGGGCAGTTTTTTTATGTACAATTTTCATTTAATCTCGTAATGGAGAAGTCAATATATACAGAACTGCAGGCCTCACTTGCCTCAGTTAAGGTCAGTGTTCATGACCATAAGAAAGAGACTGGGCAAAAATGGCCTGCATGGCAGAGTTCCAAGACGAAAACCGCTGCTGAGCAAAAAGAACATAAAGGCTCATCTCAGTTTTGCCAGAAAACATCTTGATGATCCCCAAGACTTTTGGGAAAATACTCTGTGGACTGATGAGACAACAGTTGAACATTTTAGAAGGTGTGTGTCTCATTACATCTGGCGTAAAAGTAACACAGCATTTCAGAAAAAGAACATCATACCAACAGTAAAATATGGTGGTGGTAGTGTGATGGTCTGGGGCTGTTTTGCTGCGTCAGGACCTGGAAGACTTGCTGTGATAAATGGAACCATGAATTCAGCTGTCTACCAAAAAATCCTGAAGGACAATGTCCGGCCATCTGTTCGTGGCCTCAAGCTGAAGCGAACTTGGGTTCTGCAGCAGGACAATGATCCAAAACACACCAGTAAATCCACATCTGAATGGCAGAAGAAAAACAAAATGAAGACTTTGGAGTGGCCTAGTCAAAGTCCTGACCTGAATCCTATTGAGATGCTGTGGCATGACCTTAAAAAGGCGGTTCATGCTCGAAAACCCTCCAATGTGGCTGAATTACAACAATTCTGCCAAGATGAGTGGGCCAAAATTCCTTCACAGCGCTGTAACAGACTCATTGCAAGTTATCGCAAACGCTTGAATGCAGTTGCTGCTGCTAAGGGTGGCCCAACCAGTTATTAGGTTTAGGGGGCAAGCACTTTTTCACACAGGGCCATGTGAGTTTAGATTTTGTTTTCCCTTCATAATAAAAAACTTTATTCAAAAACTGCATATTGTTTCGTTTGATGATCTGAAACATTAAAGCGTGACAAACATGCAAAAAAAAAAAAAAAAATCAGGAAGGGGGCCAACAATTTTTCACACCACTGTATACACATATATATCTGTATGTGTTTCATATCCTTATTTCTGTACCCTTAAAAAAATCACTAACCACGCATAAACCTTATTTTCTCAGAAATACAAATTTGAACATACATGCTGATTATATACAGTATTATTGTAGCCCAGATTGTGCTGGTTATAGTGTAATCAGACTTTAGCCATTAATATGTTTATAAGAAAAAAAGCACAAATGTCAGGGCATGTCAAAACTTCTCCAATGCCCCCAAACCCCCTCAGACACCAGAGGGTTAATCACAGAAGCCATGAACAAAAAGAAAAACAAAACAGCAACATTAAATACAGGTAATGGAGATAAATGTTTTGTTGGGGACCAATTATGCTCCTTTTTACAAGATGTAAAATAAGTATCTGATATCCTCAGAGTGTGTATGTGAAGTTGTAGCTCAAAATACCCAAGAGATAATTTTTTATAGCTTGGTAAAATAGCCAAAAACGCACAATTTTTGAGTATGTCGCTTTAAATGCAAATGAGCTGGTGCTCATTTCCTCTTCGGAGAAGAGGGCGGAGTTTCAAGAGCTCAAGCTCCGACAGTGCTAGCCTTTGCAAATAAACATTCCACTATTAGTACAAGCCAGTTATCTTTACAGAAAATGTACTCAGTTTAAAAGCCAGTCATCTGATTGTACTGAGCATAATCAATTTGTGTTTAAGAATTACACAGACGGGGAGCACGGCATAATGAAAATAACAACATAGCTGGTCTCATGGTGCATCGCATGCTCATATGCAACGTTTAACTACCACATTCCTATTCACGATCATTTATGAAGACAGCACCAGTGAAAATAGACAGAGACAATGGTAGCTTGTGATTCAGTTGATTTGTTTCATATTTCCATGTGAAAATGCATCATTTGATTTATGTAACTTATCTAGTTTGAGTGATGAATGGAGCTCAAGTGTAGTTCAGGCAGACCACGGCGTGACTGAAGTATCAGCCGACACTCAGCTGATCGTAACTCCTCCCACTACAATTAATAAGATATATAAGATCATCCGTTCTCACACTTGCCATAGTCAGCTTAGTCAGCCTTGAGTTCTGTCGCACAGACACGCGCTTACTCTCCTCCATCCCTAACTCCTCCTTATGCAGATACATGATCACTAACTGCTTGCCCATGGAGATATATCATCTATCCTGCTCAAGCTGCTCAAATTGTTCCTTATTATCCACAGTACAGTGTTACTCTACTTGGTATATATAACTGTGCATAGTCCCGTATACGGGACACCTAACTTTACTTCAATAGATTACCATTAAATCCTAATCTAATCATGACAAACTATATATCATTGGAAAGGTCCAAGACCCCTAAATAGATATTCCACCACTGTTTGTTATAAAAAAAATATGTAGGAGCAGTAATAGATTAATTTATGACAAGAGCGCACCTCAAAACATATACACCATAATAGGAGCTCTGACCTTTGTCACAAAAATTCTATTCGTTTCCTTTTTTTCCTATCACATGTTTTAGTAATCATCATATATTATATATCATTTGAAAAGTAAAGTCAAAAGTCGTGACATATTGTCAAGTATGGTGACCCATACTCGAAATTGGTGCTCTGCGTTTAACCCATCCAAGTGCACACACACAGCAGTGAGTAGTGAACAAATCCACACACACACACACACACACACCGTGAACACACACCCGGAGCAGTGGGCAGCCATGCTGCAGCGCCCGGGGAGCAATTGGGGGTTCGGTGCCTTGCTCAAGGGCACCTCAGTCGTGGTATTGAGGGTGGAGAGAGCGCTGGACATTCACTCCCCCCACCTACAATTCCTGCCGGCCGGGGCTCGAACTCGCAACCTTTCATTACGAGTCCGACTCTCTAACCATTAGGCCACGACTTCCCCCGCTTAAAAAAAAGCTTAAAATCTCAAAATTCATCCTGTGAAAACCGTTTTGAAATCGGATATTGCGTCACCATAGAAATGGTACTTTAAAATCTTTTAGCGGGCTCCTCCCCCTTAGTGGGAGGTGTCATATTCTAAATGTATTACGGTCTTATAGAATCAAAACGTTTTATAATCTTGACAAAATACATATCATCGGAAAGGTCTGAGTCTCAAGATTCCATATTCGGTGGTTATTTTGTGATAGGAGTAAGAGTGCGAGAGAAATTGATCCATTTGTTACAGAAAAGTGCATAAAAAAAACTTCAATGGGGTTTGAATGGCACCCGGTGGCTGTTTGTGGTATAACGCCTAAACCATACAAAACATAGTAACCTCAATTTTTTTTATATATCAACTTCAAATTTGGAACACAACATATTTAGACATATGGCTTTAATTTTATGCCAAATTTGGATTAAAATATATTTTGTAAAATATTTATTTTATATAATATAATAATAATAGTATTGTACATATTTTTGTACTTTTTTTTACTTTTGTTTTTTGAAATTATTTCACTTCTGCAATAATCTGCTGATTGTCTTCTTTAAAAGGAGACCAATCTTATGTCTGTATTCAAAAGCATTCATTAATTATTACAATTTAACTTTAAATAGTGCACTTTCAAAAAGTTTTCAAAAAGGGGGGGTGACAGTTAAGGGGTTAAAATATATGGCAATTGCTTAGGCTTCCTGGGGGGGTCAAACCTCAGTGAGGTTTGCCTGTGGATAGCTCAGAATCTGAACCCTTCAGAGCGAAGCTTGCCGTCAAATATAAAGTTCAGGACCTTTACAATATTCTGACTCTAATAATTGATTACACAGTATTGTTGAAAGAGAAAATAAGCCTTCTACATAAACAATTTCTTATGACTGGCTAACATGTTTGCATGTAAATAATAATAGTATCCATCCTTTATATTATTTCACCATGACTGGCTTCTAAACTCTAAATAGGTGTTGTTGATGTGTAATTGAGCTTGGTTATGTGTTTATGCATTTAGGGAAAATGTTTACCTCCTGGAAGTCAAAGTATTGTTGCATCGTACTTCAAACTCTTTTATTTGAATGAAAAGAATGAAAGAATGAAAAATGGTGATTTTTCATCATCCAACTAGAATTTTTCCTCCAAGAGCTTAATGAAAACATGATTGAGACTTGCATTTGAGTCTTGGCAGCTCTGATGACCTTGCAGTATTTGGCTTGATGCTGTTGTGAGTGTGGCATTGTGTTAGAGCCCTCGCTGCCACTTCCTGCCCACCACTGAGAGCCTTCTGTCCATCCCCAGCTGGCCCCAGCAGCGCTCACAATCCCCACAGTGTCTGGCACCACCACAGGTACTCCCCCGACCCACTCCTGCCCTAACGGCCCCATAACGAAGCCCTTTATGGCCCTGCCAGCCTTGCCCCTCCTCAGCATTCAGAGGCAGATCCATCAGGACTGACTTCCAATCGCCAGCTCATACTTTTCAGTCATCAGCTGAGAGAGTAAGACTGAAAAGACCGAAAGCTGCATTTACATTAATGTATGTCTACATATCTAGTTTAAAATTACTGTCGACAAATCACTGCTGTAGTGCTGTAGAGACTAGGGTTGAGGAAAAAGTAATGTGGTATTTAATACGTAGTGTATATGACCTTTAAAAAGTGGGGACAGTTTTAAACAAACAAATAAATAAATTATCATGGTTCCCACAAATATATTAAGCAGCACAAGAATTTCCAACATTGATAATAATAAGAAATGTTTCTTAAGCAGCAAATCAGCATATTAGAATGATTTAAGAAGGATCATGTGAAACTAAAGACTAGAGTAATGATGCTGACAATTCAGCTTCATATCACAGGAATAAATTGCATTTCATTATATGTTCAAATGGAGAGCAGCTACATTAAATTGTAATATTACTTCACAATATTGCTGTTTTTATTGTATTTTTGTTTAAATGAATGCACCCTTGGTGAGCATGAGACGTCTTTCTAAAATTATATAATATAACAAATATAATATAATATGCTATGTTATATGCTGTTATGTTGTGTTATATTTATTATATTATATTATATTGTACAAATAACACCCTGCTTTCAATTTCAAGTCATTACTCTACAACAATAATATTGAAATAATTTTGGAAAACTTAAAAATAGTTATAATTAGTAATAGTTATGGTATTTCTATCAGAACTATGATAAATATTCATAAGGGCTTGTCTCTTGGTCCCTTTCAATATAATATCCCGTCGGATCACAAATATTGCTAGACATTAGTAGAGTAATGGTCAATAATTCCAGACGAAAAGCAGAAATGTTTGATTTTTCTCTAGCGGTGTCCCAGTGATGACGTACAGTGCGGCCTGTGACTCATGTAGGGTTCAGAACGATGTCTCATTATAGTTGAGGCGTTTGCAGACTAAATATTCTCCCCCAGAGCAGGTGCAGATCTGCGACTGCAGTCATTCTGAAACAGAACACACACACACACACACACACTCACTGTGTGATGCAGGAACATGTGAACTACTTTATCACCATCTAGTGGTTTTCAGCAAACACACACCTGAACACTGCAGAAACCAAATTTAATGCATTTGTTCTCAATTTTGCATTTTTCTCATTGCATAGTATTATCCAAATTGTGGCAAATGCTGTCACATACAGTAAGCTATAAATTAAAATATTAGCTAAAAAAAAGGCTTTGTTTTTGAAAGTCAAATGCTTCTTTACCTGAACCCAAGTTATTTATTCCTCATTAATTATTTAAGAAATGTCACATTTTAGTAGTTTTGCAACATGCAATTGAACATTTTGAGAAAAGCTGTTGGTAATAAGTAATACTGGCAAATGAACTAAGTGAAATAGCGTTACCTTATATCCAGTATGTTGCAGTGTTTTCATTGCATCACTGTTACTGCAACATACATACCCAAAGACAGCAGTAAAAGGCAAAGTCAACAGTTGCTGTGGAGACAGATCTGCAGGCACTGAAAAGAACTCATTTGACACAAGAGTGCAGTGTTGCTTCACAAACCAAACTCGTGCCCACTGCAGCACCCCGCTTCTGAATCACTCCTTCACCTCCCAGACATTCACAAATCATTTGGCCGTTTAGCTGCATAGCACCCTGCATTCCTATCATGCATTCAGATCAACTTGCAGTTATCCTTTTCACAGAATGGAATAATGTGGAACTGAAAGCCAAAGCCATTTGAGGCAGGGGGTAGAGCTTGTATTTACTGCTCAAGGCACCGTCCCATTATAGCTCATAATTTTAAAGCTGCTTGCTCAGTTGGCAGCTACTGATGCTGGATGTGTGTGTCTTTGGTAATGATTTTGTTTTAATAGAACTGCAGGCTGTAGTTGAGCAGGTTAAATGACTCCCATCTCTTTTATATAGTATCTGATGTTTATTTTGTTTTCATTCTTCTTTCCCCCCCCCCCCCCCCCCCCATTTTTGTTTAACCTAAGGCCAACACGCTTTGAAAAGCAAACCTTTAAAAACAAGCCTTCAAGGTTCATGTTCTATAATCAGAGCTTGAAATTTGAGTTATATAGGACTATTCATACTCAATTAAGAAAAAAAAAAGAGAGGAAAAAAAGCCTGCATAGCTTCGAGACGAGGAAATGATGAGTTTCTTCTAGATCTCTTCCACTTTAGTTGTTTCCATGGCCACCGCTGCTCTTGCTTTTTCTGATGTGAAGATACAGGGAAGTTCATTCCACCTTGGGTTCATTGTGAAAACTCTTTTCCAGGGCCATGGAGACTAGTGTGTGACATAGTTTTGATAAAAAAATACAAAAAAGAAATAAAAAGAAAATAAAAAGAAAAAAGAAAGGATCTTGTAAACAGATGGGGGTTTTGACATATTATGACATAGAGCGAAATGCTGAAACCAACAGCAAGAGACTGCCTTGCATCTCACCATTAGATCAAAATAAATGTAACTGTAACTGCCTGAGGAAGATTCTCATTAAACAAGCATACTGCAACATCGCAAATATGGCAATTATGTGCATCAAAGCAAATAATTAACAAATATCTTGACACAAAAAACATTAGGTCTGCATACTTCTAAAAAAAAGATAGCATTTTAAATGAGTGAAATAAAATCTTAAAAGTGAGATCTTTCATCTTTCTTAGCATCAATAACTGTATTATCCATATCCAAGCCAGTTCAGTTATAATTTTGTAATTTAGCAAAGTCAGTTTATTCATCAGTTACTAAATAAACAATTATAATAAAACAAATTCTGCATTCATTTTCTTTCATTTTAATTTTAGTCAAAGTTTAGTAATTTTGTTGTGTGATTGCCATTTTTTATATACTTTTTTGATATACAGTTTTAGTCCATTCATTCTAAAATTACATTCCAACAATTAATAATTTTGTCTTGTGGAATGTATTTACACACGTTATGCAAAATCAGGCCATATAAAAATTCAGTTTCCATATTTTTGATTAAACATTGTGCAGATTCTGTAAAGCTATGAGCAAAACTGTAGCATATGTATGACACCCACATTTTTTTGTTTTATGAAAAAGCATACAGGAGAAGAAAAAAAAAAATCACTGCATTTTTCTCTGTCTCACTTCAAAGCATTATGAAAATGGAAGCTATTTACTGTCGTGCTGACTCAACCTCAGGAAGAAAGGATGAAAGGCAACAAACAAACAAACAAATAAACAAACACATAACCTGCATATTGTAAGTGTAATGCTATCAGTGGACTGCTTGAGTTATGGACAGACCTGAGTGGAGTGTGGAGGATGGATATAGTTATCTTTGTTATCAAACTGTACTCCGTCACCATCAGATTGGCCTTACTGCCCGGCTCTAGAGACTGAGCCAGTCCAAATCCTCTTGTGAGCTTCAGTAAAGTATAAGGCAATCATTTTTGCTCTAGTTCCTGCCCTCGTCTTTTCAATAAATGACACTTGCTTAATAAATACTTCCCTGCTCTCGCTGCAGAACTGCCAGCTCTTTAAACCAAAACTACTTGCCCGATTTTTAGCTGATGCATACTATACAGGCTTTTTAGAGCTTTCAAGTTTACAAACAAAGAACGGTGTCTGTAGGAAAATACACAAATTAGATTTTTGTTTTATATCTGCATTGCAAATTTAGCCTCCTGCTTTTCTTCTGAGAAAATATCTCAGTAAGTAAGGTGCCCTGTCTGGGATTTCAAAAGACAACAATGTCTCAAATTATGCTGAAATTATAAAAAAAAACTCAAACTATGAACTTTTTTTTTTCTCCATTTGATAATGACCATACTGAATTATCAGGGGTATGTAATTAGATTTTTACGTCTAACTTTATATCTGGAGTTTGTTTCCACTAAGAAATAAAAAATAAAATAAAATAAAATGAATTTGTTTATTATTTTTTTTTTATTTCAAGCCTATTTTTGCTATTATACACACACACACACACACACACACAAACACACACAGACACACACACACACACACACACAGTGTATGCTATCATACAAATGGTACATTTTTGCTAATGATAAAAAAAAAAAAAAAAACTGAAACATAGTTGAGATGCAAATTATACCTAACCTCATGTATTCTCCTGAACTATGAAGAAAAAGCTTTAAGCAAAAATGCTTTCTTAGTGCTATCAAATCTAAAATGGTAACTATTACATAAAAAAAAAAACGCTAAAAAAAAAAAACGAAATGCTGTCATGCTTCAGTGGATACTTTAGTCTATATTTTAAGATATTTTTGAGTATTGGTGCATATTACACATCGTCACTGATACCTCACATATCTTGCCAGCCACATATGATAAACGCCTACAGATGGATCTCGCTGTACAAAGTGCTCTCGTTCAGCTAAGAAGGAGTTTTAATTAATAGCATCAACAAATCAGCTCTCAGACGCTGCCACAATGTCAAGTAAAGAGAATGTGTTGTCATGGTAACAGGCTATGCCAATAATGTATTCCTGAGGCTGAAGGAAAAGGAGGAAAAATATATAATGCGGCAATCATGCACGTCAAGTCCAACCTATGCAGTGGACATCTGTTTGCGTTCACAGAGGACTCCTGTCTCCTGCACAGCAAGAAAAAAAATCATAGCATCTCTGCTTCTGGGCTAAATTAGACCGCTCACTACCGGTGTCGATTTGAGAGACGTCCCTCGAGGCGCTGTTCACCCAGCAACCTCTGAGCTAAGGCCGCACCATTTATCATATTGGGCGATTTTGCATTTATTTTAAGTCACTCCACAGATTCACTTGTCACTCGGTCCCTCAAGAGGAAGCTTTGCGCTCATTTCCTCTCTCTTCGTCTTCTCTCCGGTTGCTCCTTTCTAAATCTTCAGGGCTGGAGGACAGCAGAATGATGGATAGGTTCTAGCACTGGTTCTCCTTCACTAAAGAGGCCACGTCTCAAAAACCAATTTGGCTGTTCAGATGTTTGGAGGCTGTTGTCCGTTGCACCCTGTTCTAACCCTGAAGAGCAGCTCTGTGCCGAAGTCTCGGTATGGATAATGCATTCTGTTGAAATGAATCAGATCCAGAACTGCATCTCCAGATCTGACCCTTCAGGTTTTAATTGATTAGGATAATTATGCCTGGACACTTCACTGATAATAGCCACAATTATATTAGAGTTATCCCAATGCACCGAAACACAATTTTCAAGCCTTGTTTTAAGTCCGCAGCACTGTGAAGTTATTATTTTAATGTGTGATGTAATTTGTTGGAGTTTTTCCACTTGAAGCAGGTATTACATCTTCAGGTATCTGCAGTTTTAAAATATTGGAGGGTAATAAACAGTTTTTTGCTCTCATGTTTAATTCAGTGCTAAAGTTTTATTAAGGTTTGCTAAGCACCAGTCATTAGTTGCTACTTATTCATATATTAAAAGATACGTCTTACTTTTTTCTTGGCCCACAGGCAGGCGCGAATAGAAACTGTAGGGCACAATTGGGCTATAGGCACAATTTAAAGGAATAATGCAGCCAAAAAAACATAAAAAGGTCTACGGAGGACAACAGTGGTGGATGATCGGAGGATCCTCTCCATGGCAAAGAAAAACCTTTCATAACATCCAGCCAAGTGAAGAATACTCTCCAGGAGGTATACGGGTCACTGTCAAAGTCTACAATCAAGAGAAGCCTCCACAAGAGCAAATACAGAGGGTTCACCACAGAGTTCAAACAAGGCCAGATTGGACCTTGCCAAAAATAAAAAACAGCCAAAAAAGCCAGACCACTTCTGGAAAAGCATTCTTTGAACGGCTGAAATTAAGATCAACCTGTACCAGAATGACAGGAAGAAAAAAGTATAGAGAAGGCATAGAACAGCTCACGATCCGGTGTTTATTGATGACGTGACAGAAGACAGAAGCAGCTGAATTAATTCTGAAGTGTACAGGGATATACTGTCTGCCCAGATTCAGCCAAATGCAGCAACGTTGATTGGACGGCGCTTCATAGTACAAATGTACGAAGACCCAAAACATACAGCAAATGCAACCCAGGAGTTTTTGAAGGTAAAAACGTGAATTTATCTGGAATGGCCAAGTCAATCTCCTGATTTCAAGCCGACTGAGCATGTATTTCACTTGCTGAAGACAAAACTAAAGGCAGAAAGACCCACAAGTCAGCTACAGTACAGGCCTGGCAAAGCATCACAAAGGAGGAAACCCAGTCTCTGGTGAAGTCCATGAGTTCCAGACTTAAGGCAGTCATTGCCTGCAAAGGATTCTCAAAATATATAAAAAAAAAAATAATTAAACATGAACATTTTATTTATGATTATATTTATTTGTCCAATTATATTTAAACTCCTGAAAATGGGGGGACTGTGTATAAAAATAGTTGTAATTCCAAAGCATTTGATGTTATATTTTTATTCATCACCTTGAATTAAAGCTTAAAGTCTGCACTTCAATTTCATCTTGATTGTTTTATTTTTAATTCTGTTTTGATGGCATACAGAGCCAAAATAATGAAAACTGTGTTAGTGTCCAAATATATATGGACCTGTCCGTAACTTTTTTTTTTTTTTTTTTTATAAATAAATAAATAAATAAATTAGTAATAAAATATAATATAATTGTTTATTATTGTTCAGAAAATCCATTTTCATGCTCAAATACAATGCTCGTTTTAAAAATATAGGAGAATAGATTGATGGAGATTACATAAAATGACTTTACAGTAGTTAACAAGATCTTTGTCTCAAATATATTAATTTATCATTTCTCTTTTGCTTTGTAAACCTATAACAAACATTAAATATTAGGTTAATTTCAATTTGCTTTGTTGTGGTGACTTTTTGGGTCATCCAGAATAAAATCAAGTGGAAGTTTTGCCCCAGTGTACCTCTAGCCTTTTGTACCCTATTCATTTTCTGTGCTGATTTTGAAAATAAGCCAGCCAGATCAAATCAAAAGAATCAAATCAAGCAAAATATTTAATAAACAACACACAAGTCATTTGGTAAATGGAATAGGTAGTGCACATTTGTGACATTCATAAAATAAAGACGTTGAGTTCTGAAACAATGCTTCACATTCAAACAAGCAGCCTTTTGATTCATTTCCAGGATTAGAGCTTAACATACCCAAAGGCAGTCAGGACCGGATAATAGATTTGACCCTGAGTGACGGCACTCTCTTTCAGAGCACAAACTGTCTTTCCGTTCGCTCTAAAAACAGGTCTGAGAGCAGCTAATTTCCCCAAAGAACGCAAACAGATTGGCTGTGCTCCTACAAGCCGCCCCTACTGCATGCCATGCCACCACCATCGTCTTTGTTATGTTAATAGGGTAGTCCTTGCTTGAAATATCTATGCGAATGTGTGTGTATTTTGGGTTGTCGGTTAGGGCTTTGTTGTCGAAGGCTATAAACACTCTAATGAAAGTGTTTTCATGAGCAACTCTCTCTCATAATTCTGTACACAAAGGGCAGTGGTGGGAGTGCAGCGCCTGCAAGCATAATGACTTATTTCCAAGGACTTTTCTCATGGGAAGTTTAGAGTCAGGTAAGATGGCAAAGCGAAGACACCTTTACACAATAATTTCAAATATTTTTCAATCAAGTCTCAGAGCTGTGGGGCCTACGTCAAATAAACAAAACAGCGTAACTGGGTTTATTAACAGAGCCCCTGGCTGTTTTACATGCATGATGGTAATAGATGCACAATGAAATCATTCAATTGCATCGATGCAAATGTCTTGAAAAGTTTTAAATGTGAATGCTTTGTTGGAAAAGTGGCTTTAGTTTTGTTTGCTTTTCAGCACACTGCAAACAACAAAAAAATTATGATAATAGAAATGTTAATTGGTGTTTTTGTCTTGTTTTCCAGTTAAAACTAATTGAATGTTAACATTGAAGTGGATCTTTTTTACCTTGTTTAACTTAGAGAGAGAGAGAGAAAGGTTACACTAAAACAAAATCATTCTCTAAAAATAAATAACATTATATTATCATTCATTTTTTATTGATAAAGGGTTTGCTCACTCAAACATGACAATTCTGTCATCAATGGATATGCCATGTATGCAAAAAAAAAAGAAAAAAAACAATCATGTCTTTCATGAAGATTTGGGTAATTTCACTCAATTTATATAGATTACTTTTATGATGTCTTTATAAACTTTTTGTAGCGTTGAAGCTAATTAACTTTCGGTTGAGGGACAGAAATCTTGTGGGATTGATTAAAAATATATTCAATTGTGTTTTGAATATGATTGGGAAACCCTTATGGGTTTGAAAACACAGAATTTACATTTTTGTGTGAACTATCCCTTTAAGGCAAATGCAGTTTTGATTAGAGCCCCGAAAACTACCAATCATTGAATGTTTACTCATCATGCAGTTCAAGAAATTTAAAACTTATCCATCTCATCAACCAATTTATCAAATTAGATTGACTGTGCTTTGTGCATCTCAGAAGGGAAAACTGTTCGGCTTTGCATTTGATTGAATATTGAAGTTGAGTCTGAGGTGCACTGAACTGAAATGTGTTTGGCCCAAGAATATCTAACAACCAGTTCTTGAACTGAATGTTTATGAGTGTGTGCCTTCCTATGATGGACTGGCCATCCATCCCCGGTGTTTCCTTGCCTGTGGCCAGAGATGCTGGGAAAGGCTCCAGCATCCCCACGACAATACAAGTGGCTTGGAGAATGGATGGAGTCCTTGAACACCACTCTGTTTAGTGCTTTACCTCAGCTCAATGCTGTTCTGTTTACTTATAGCTAACAGCATCATTTTCTTTAGAGTGCAATACAGAGTCCAGTAAGACAGCAATGTGTCAGCAATATGTAAACAAGCAGGTCAAAAGCACTCAAAGTTATTCTAATTGCATTTAATATAAATTTAAACTATTATGTTTTCATCTAATTGCAAATATACTTTTATGGACATATGTGTATGTACAGCAAATAACATCCTTCATAAAATCAGAGTAAGAGTCTTTGACTGGTCGAAACATCTGGCACATATGTCCTACATGTGCATCAACATATCTGCTATTTAGTGCATATTTAATTAAGCACCGCGGGATTTTTCTTCTTCTTCTTTTTCTTCTTCTTCTTTCTGTTGTACCAATCCAGAATAAGACAATAATCTTCCCTGTTTTTTTTTTTTTTTACTCTCTGCTACTGTCTAATAGAAAAAGACAAAATCCCTCCACCTTCTATATTTCTATTCATTTATATTATATATTCTGTAATTGAGTAGGGGATTCTCATGCTTGAGCCCTCCATCATATTCAGAAGCTTAATTTTACTTAAGGGTTACACAGTGGTCCAGAAATGTACACATTTAAAACTTTTACATCATTTAATGAAATCTAAAATAATTATCTATTTTTTCTTATCGTGTTATTTATTTAATTGTATGGAATGTGCACTTGTAGTGTAATTCATTATATAAAAAGTGCATTGTCAAATTAAGTGTTACTTTGAAGAACATTTTAAATCATTGTTTTAATAATCTTTTAGTTATTATAGAGGTACACTTATGTTGATGTGTTACATTAAAACATTAACATTAAACATTGCATTAAAAGATCAAGTAATATTTACCTGTATTTGAGTGTTATTTAATATTACATTTAAAATTGATATATGACCTACAAATTTCAATATAAATGATATCCAGCCTTTTTTTAACCTTAAATGATAGTCATTACATGTTAACTATATTTCAATTAAATTAAGGCAATGACATAAAATATGTAAAGAAGCAGGTCAAAAGCACTTAAAAGTTATTCTAATCGCATTTAATATAAATGTAACCTATATGTTTTCAAGTAATTGTAATTAACATGCAATTAAGTGTCTGAAAACATTATATCCAGTTCACACTTACACATATTCTTTTAAACTATATTACTTCTGTAATGAGTATATATTTATAAAAGTATTTAAATGTACTTCTTTTCCCAAGCCACACTTTTTTTTTTAATAGTTCACCCAAAAATGAAAATTGATCATGATTTACTCACTGTCATGTCTTTCGAAACCTGTATATACCATTATTCACTTCCACTGTTTCTGAATACATACATACATACCTGACATTTTCTTACAATATTTTATTTTGCCTCACACAGAAGAAAGAAAGTATATTTGGAACAATGAGGGTGAGTAACTAATGAGTAACTAATGACACAGTGTTCATTTTGGGTGAACTGTCCCTTTTAGTGACCAAATACTCTTTGAGGCCACAATCTTACCATGCAAACATGTGAAATGTAATATGATGAGATTTATGAAGCAGTCACAAACTCTTGTCTTTTTCTGCCCTGCAGATGCAGTTTTCCTAGTACTCCGAGTAATTACAGCGTTCCCTACTGACCTGCTCCTAACCTGCTGGGATGAGCTTGTATTCCTCTCATTACCTGGAGCTGCACCTCCACCTTGCCCCTTGGCCTTCCTCTATTTCAGCAGACAGTCTGGAGTTGAACCCCGGCCAGCATATAAACAAGGTCTGACAGCTCTCTCCCACAAGCCGGGGCACTCCGGCTCCATGGCCATCTACGGCCGCCCACGGTCTGCTTGGCATCTAGGTGGACACATTGACTCTGTGTCTTGTGAATGTGTGTGCAGGTTTGAAGAAAAGCTGCCCAGCCAGGTGTCAAGGGAGCAGTGCTCTTATATTGCAGAGTGCAGCATCCTTGTTTTGCAGGTCAGCTAAGGTCTAGTACACTTACTTGTTAGGCCAGATATTTCTCACAAAAGAAGGATATTATTGAACGTCAAGGTCATTCTGACCACCCACACCGAGAATGGTACCATAATGTGTCGTGGCACGCATAACTATTATGTATTTGTTAACCTCTGAAGACCTACAGAAAACTAATATTTAGAGGCAAATGCACTGAGTGTTACGGGGCTGACGAGACGTGAGACGTGCGGATCCATGTGCAAAGCTTTATTATGAAACATGGTCAAGACAGGCAGGGTCGAATAACCAGCAAACAGGTATGTTGAGGGCAAGACAGAAGAGTGGTCAGTAAACAGGCGTGGTCGACGATCAGCGTACAATATCCAGACAGGGCAAGGCAGAGAGAATAATCCAGGAACACGGGCAGGAAACAAGACACAGGCAGACTAACTCAGAAAACAGGGAAACGCTTTGTAAGGTAGACGGGCTAACAATACTCGGCCCTGATGCTGAGGAAGTCCATGGTTTAAATAGTGTGTGTGATTGTGAAATGAGCATCAGGTGCGTGTGATGAGTGAATGGTGACAGCTGTGATCTGTGCAATGCATAGTGGGAAATGGAGTCCAGTGTGCTGTGTAGTGTGAGAGTCAATGTGGTGAACGGGTGACCTCTGGTGGTGGTAAAACAGGAGAGCATGGACCAGATTCGTGACATAGCCCCCCCCCAAGGAGCGGCTTCCAGACGCTCCTACACAATCCAGGAGGGTGGTGGAGCGGAGGCGGAACAGGGGGAGGGACGGAGGGCCAGGTCCTTGAGGAAGTGGGAAGACCGGGGACAGAGGCAGAACCGGCAGAGCAGGAAACCAGGGCGGAGCCAGAGGCCAGTTCAGGACCGACAGAGCAGAGGCCCACCAGGGCGGAGCAGACAGCACGGGAGCCCACCAGGGCGAAATAGACGGGACCGGGGCCCACCAGGGCGGAGCAGACGGGACCGGAGCCCAACAGGGCGGAGCAGGCGAGACCGGAGCCCACCAGGGCGGAGCAGGCGAGACCGGAGCCCACCAGGGCGGAGCAGGCGAGACCGGAGCCCACCAGGGCGGAGCAGGCGAGACCGGAGCCCACCAGACCGGAGCAGGCGAGACCGGAGCCCACCAGACCGGAGCAGTGGACCACCATGGCGGAGCAGATGACCACCAGACCCGAGCAGAGGACCACCACAGGGAGGCAGACAGGGCAGGAACCCATGACAGAGACTGGGATCTGGGGAGAACAAGGACAGAAAACACAGAGAGAGCCTTCATGGTCTCAGGAGCCGTGGCAGGGCAGGACGGGACCAGAGCGCACCTGGGTGGAGCAGGAGACCCCCAGAGCCAGGCAGCTGACCACCACCGCGGAGCAGACAGAGCCAGAGCCCACCAGTGTGGAGTAGACAGGGCAGAGGATCTCCACGGTAGAGCAGACTGCTCAGGAAGCCATGGCAGGATCAGGGATCTGGGGGAAACAGAGACAGACGCCACAGGGAGAACAGAGACAAACAACACAGAGAGAGTCCCCATGGTCCCAGGGGCCGTGACAGGGCAGGTCGAGAGTTCGTAGACGGTCTCAATGGCCGTGGCAGGACAGGATGAGGATTCAAAGGCAGCTTCCATAGCCGTGACTAGGCAGGACGTGGATTCACAGACGGCCTCCATAGCCGTGACTGGGCAGGACAAGGATTCACAGGCGGCCTCCTTAGCCGTGACGGGACAGGGCGTGAGCTCACAGACGGCCTCTTTAGCCGTGACGGGACAGGGCGAGAGCTCACAGACGGCCTCTTCAGCCGTGACAGGACAGGGCGTGTGCTCAAAGACGGCCTCCTTGGCCGTGACAGGACAGGGCGTGAGCTCACAGACGGCCTCTTTAGCCGTGACAGGACAGGGCGAGAGCTCAGGAACGGTCTCCATGGCCGTGACAGGGCAGACAGTGAGTTCAGGAACGGCCTCCGTGGCCGTGACAGGGCAGACAGTGAGTTCAGGAACGGTCTCCGTGGCCGTGACAGGGCAGACAGTGAGTTCAGGAACGGTCTCCGTGGCCGTGACGGGGTAGACCGTGAGTTCAGGAACGGCCTCTGTGGCCGTGACAGGGCAGACCATGAGGTCCGGAACGGCCTCCATGGCCGTGACAGGGCAGACCATGAGGTCAGGAACGGCCTCCGTGGCATGAGAACTGGATTCTCGGGATTCGGGAGTAGATGCCACCACTTCGGGAGGTTCTGCAGCGGAAGCCGCCACCTCTGGAGGCACGGGAGCAGACTCGTGAACAGGAGAGACCTCAGGAACAGACTCGTGGACAGGAGAGGCCTCAGGAGCACAGTGTGCAGCCCACACGCTCAAAATGGCGACCGCCATAACGGGAAGCACTGAGGTCAGGGGAACAGTCTCTGTAACAGCCAGGGTTGAGGCCCTGGGAATGCCAGCTGCTCGCACCGACGTCAGTGGTGGGTCCATCACACTGGATATCAGACAGGGAACTTGAAGGACTGACCTTAAATCCTTGGGTGTGACAGACTCTGGCTGGAGCACTGTGACGTGGTGTGACTCTGGCTTGACAGCGGAGACGTGGTGTGACTCTGGCTTGACAGCGGAGACGTGGTGTGACTCTGGCTTGACAGCGACGACGTGAGCAGACTCTGGCTTGACAGCGACGACGTGAGCAGACTCTGGCTTGACAGCGACGACGTGAGCAGACTCTGGCTTGACAGCGACGACGTGAGCAGACTCTGGCTTGACAGCGACGACGTGAGCAGACTCTGGCTTGACAGCGACGACGTGAGCAGACTCTGGCTTGACAGCGACGACGTGAGCAGACTCTGGCTTGACAGCGACGACGTGAGCAGACTCTGGCTTGGCAGGGACGACGTGAGCAGACTCTGGCTTGGCAGGGACGACGTGAGCAGACTCTGGCTTGGCGGGCATGACGTGAGCAGACTCTGGCTTGACAGCGACGACGTGAAGGGGTGCTGTTGCTGCCGCCATTTTGTGAGTGAGTGCGGTGTCGCGTTCCTCCGCGACACCCACAGTAAAAGAAGAGCCCACACACAGCAAAGCATAGTCCATAAATTGACTGAGTGACGCACGGGGACCCTCACGGATTAACTGAGATTTGAGCGGCTGATTAATGCCCTCACAAAAAAAGTCTATTAGTGCATAGTCCGGCAGATCAGAAAAATAGGCGAGGTCTAAGTACTCCTGTATGTATTCCTCGAGCGGTCTCAAACCCTGCTCGAGGGTTAACAACAGTCGTGCAGTGTCCATACCTGGCCAATGTCCTCTGGAAAAGCTGCTGGATCCTTGTGTGGCCGAGTATTCTGTTACGGGGCTGACGAGACGTGAGACGTGCGGATCCATGTGCAAAGCTTTATTATGAAACATGGTCAAGACAGGCAGGGTCGAATAACCAGCAAACAGGTATGTTGAGGGCAAGACAGAAGAGTGGTCAGTAAACAGGCGTGGTCGACGATCAGCGTACAATATCCAGACAGGGCAAGGCAGAGAGAATAATCCAGGAACACGGGCAGGAAACAAGACACAGGCAGACTAACTCAGAAAACAGGGAAACGCTTTGTAAGGTAGACGGGCTAACAATACTCGGCCCTGATGCTGAGGAAGTCCATGGTTTAAATAGTGTGTGTGATTGTGAAATGAGCATCAGGTGCGTGTGATGAGTGAATGGTGACAGCTGTGATCTGTGCAATGCATAGTGGGAAATGGAGTCCAGTGTGCTGTGTAGTGTGAGAGTCAATGTGGTGAACGGGTGACCTCTGGTGGTGGTAAAACAGGAGAGCATGGACCAGATTCGTGACACTGAGCCTCCTTTTCTGGCTTTGCACTTTTTTGTTAATGTCCATGAAGTCAATCCATTTGTTTTCCAGTTGAGTCATCTTGGGATAATAATTATCTTAATAATAATAAATAAATAATAAATGATACATAAAAAAAAATATTAAATTGTTATGTACTACAGCGATCGATTGAATGGATGAATGAATAAATGAATACATAGTTTTAATACTTTTTAAGTAAGAGTGAATATTTTTACAACTTTACTGCACTTTTCAAAAAAATTAAAAAAGGCAAATGGGTAACACTAAAAAATAACTTCCATTAATAAATTATTAACAAACATATCATTAGTTAATATATACTGACACAGCTAGAAATGTGAGATGATGTGATCGTTAATGTTTACTTATAAAATTATTAAACATTAGCTAATGATTAACATCCTTATTTCATGTAAAAATACTTACAAATGACATTAAACTCAATTTATATGATCGTGGACTTCTTGAAAAACTGATTTTAACAGATGTTACACAATGATCAAAAGCTTTTGTTAATGCACAACACTTTTGTTTACAGACTGTGATTATGACTGTGAACAATATGTTAACCTCAATAGTTTGTGAAATGATTTTTAGTTTTTATTTATTCATTTTTTTTTCAACATTTGTAAATGTAAAGCTTGTACAATTTGGGAAGACAGGAATTGGGGCTTTGTGGCAGATTTTCTGCTGATTAAGGGATAATACAAGACTTCTTCACAAATGGTTGTCGAAAGCAAAAAAGCATTTTGTGAGGAAATGTAACATGTTAAAGCAAAACAGGCACTATTTTTGGAATCTGAACCCACAAATTGGTAAGAAACAAGCATATTTGATACAGGGCATTGTAATAAGTGTAATTAGTACAGCTTATAATAATAAATACAGTATAACATAATGAGCACTATTCCAGTGCATTTAGCACCCGGTTAAACTGCATCACGGGACACAGGTTTTTACACTTAAAAAATATGCACAAAAGTGCCACAACTGTTTAGTGAATTTGCCCTTTAACTTTTATCTGTTCTTTGTATTTATTACACATCATCCTAACACAACAATGGCTACAGTTCACAAAAGCTCATGTTTGCATGGTCCTGTGTGTGGTTCCTTTAGAGCTAAACTACTAGAGCTTAACCTCTATGGTTGGGGAAACAGAGAGAGAGAGAAAGAGAGAAGGAACTGGAGCACAGAGGAGGGAATTTCTTCAGTCTTGTTATTCCGGCCTGTTGTCTCAGTGGAGTTTGCCACCACTCACTACAGGGATGATGAAAGGGGGGCTAATGCTCCCCTCTGTTTGCCTTCATAGCCCCTCTTCAGCTGACTGCTTTTTAATTAAGGCAGAGAGAGAGCACAGTGCAGCAGCTAGCCCCTGGAAATTGAATTTCATTTTCTTTTCCTAATTTATGTATCTGTTTGCGACTGGCTTGTCTTTATAGTCTATTCTGTTGCCTTTGTTGCCACTGATAAAACGGAAAATCGAGATGGTCTGTATAGTAAATCATAGTAATGTTCACAAGAGAGCACGGCGTGATTTCAGTAGCGTTGTATGCTAATAGCGAGTGTATTCGTAGCGGTGGGAAAATGTTTGTGTCTGCTTGAGTGTATACGTTTATAAGCAGTCGTGCAGCGGTGTTGTGTGCCGTGTTGGTTTTGATTAACTCAGATATCGCTCTACTTTTCTGGTCACATCTGATACGCTGATAGCGTCTGTGATGTTAAACTTCTCAAGTACAGCTGGTATCCATGAGCTGAGATTTGGCAGCGACTGCTGGTATTTAAATGTAAAATATGGCTTGCTTTGTCAAGCTACCCTGCGTGCTACCCTGGGGTGGAGTCCCATCTGTTGCTGTCAAAAGTAGCACTAAATAAAGACCATCCTCTGTGTATCTGTGGATGGCAGGAATAATTTGACTTATAAAGCAGGATTAGTCATGTAGGGGGAAAAACGTAGCATTCTGATGGTGAAGATAAAGGATATTTAAAGGATTCAGCAGTGACAGCGCTATCAGAGCTCTATTTCGAAGTAGTGTTGTTTTTGGCGGCCTGTTTTAATTTTAGTTTTGGTCTAGTCTTTGTGTGAAGCTGTCATTTTAGTTTGTATTAGTTTTAGTCACGTTCATACTCTTTTTAGTCTAGTCTAGTTTTAGTCGACGAAAACTGATGACATTTTAGTCTAGGGTCACACTTTATATTAGGTGGCCTTAACTACTATGTACTTACATCAAAAATAAGTACAATGAACTTATTGTGGTCATATTGTATTGCAAAACATTTTTGCTGCTATTAAGGTGGGATACGGGTAAGGTTAGGGACAGGTTTGGTGGTATGGGTAGGTTTAAGGGTGGGTTAAGGTGTAAGGGATGGGTCAACAGTGTAATTATAAATGTAATTACAGAAATTAATTACAGATGTAACTACATATAGGTATTTTTTTAAATATAAGTACAATGTAAATATATGTATGTACACAATAAGTACATTGTATCAAATTATTAATTTAAATGTAAGTACGTAGTAGTTAAGGCCACCTTATATAAAGTGGGACCTAGTCTAGTTTTAGTTGACGGGTACAGCCTTGTAAGCGTTTTATACTGTTGTGTAAACAAAGTCCAGTGTGTTGTTTCCCCTTGTTGCAAAGTTCACATGTTGGTAGAACTTTGGCAAACCTGTCTTTAAGTTTGCGTGGTTGAAGTCACCGGCTATGATGAAAAAGCCGTCAGGGTTATTTTTTTGTTGTTCACTGATGGCGCTGTACAGTTCACAAAGCGCGTCCTTAGCGTTTGCACACAGGGGAATTTAGACCGTACTGTGATCACATCCCAGAGGATCTCACCTGGACCACCAACACCATGTCACTCTCCAAAAAGGCACAACAGCACCTACACTTTCTCTGCCGGCTGAAAAGAGCAAGTCTCCCTCCACCCATCCTCACCACATTCTACAGAGGCACCATTGAGAGTGTGCTGACCAGCTGCATCACTGTCTGGTACGGGAACTGCAGTGCTGCTGACCGCAAGACCCTCCAGCGGACAGTGAACACAGCTGCAAAGATCATCGGTGCCCCTCTCCCCTCCATCCTGGACATTTTCCTTACACAATGCTCCAGCAAAACCAACAGCATCGTGAAGGACTCCACCCATCCCTCCTACAGTCTCTTCCAGCTCCTACCATCAGGAAGACGGTACCGGAGCATCAGAGCCCGCTCCGCCAGACTGCTCAACAGCTTTTTCCCCCAGGCTGTGAGAGCCCTGAACTCAAACCACCCCGCCCCCCTCTGAAACCCCATGCAAACCCCTACCTCCTGAAACATGGACCACCCCCCACCCCCAACCTTACCACACCGAAGTAAAAACTGTATGGAACTTTTTTTGTGCAATTCGAAGTGTGCTACACACAGGTGAGTGAGCCTGTACAAACCACCTGTAGTAACACACTCTCCTCTATGTGCACTAGACACTTTACACACACTGCTGCGTGTACACAATCCCACAAAAGACTCAGCAATAGATGAACAGTTGGGCAAAAAAGTATTTAGTCAGCCACCAATTGTGCAAGTTCTCCCACTTAAAAAAGATGAGAGAGGCCTGTAATTTTCATCATAGGTACACTTCAACTATGAGAGACAGAATGGGGGGAAAGAATCCAGGAAATCACATTGTCTGATTTTTAAAGAATTTATTTGCAAATTATGGTGGAAAATAAGTATTTGGTCAATAACAAAAGTTCATCTCAATACTTTGTTATATACCCTTTGTTGGCAATGACAGAGGTCAAACGTTTTCTGTAAGTCTTCACAAGGTTTTCACACACTGTTGCTGGTATTTTGGCCCATTCCTCCATGCAGATCTCCTCTAGAGCAGTGATGTTTTGGTGCTGTCGCTGGGCAACACGGACTTTCAACTCCCTCCAAAGATTTTCTATGGGGTTGAGATCTGGAGACTGGCTAGGCCACTCCAGGACCTTGAAATGCTTCTTACGAAGCCACTCCTTCGTTGCCCGGGTGGTGTGTTTGGGATCATTGTCATGCTGAAAGACCCAGCCACGTTTCATCTTCAATACCCTTGCTGATGGAAGGAGGTTTTCACTCAAAATCTCACGATACATGGCCCCATTCATTCTTTCCTTTACACAGCTCAGTTGTCCTGGTCCCTTTGCAGAAAAGATCTTGCGTGGAGCCCCAGATCTGTCTTATACAGATTGTTATACTGCTAATGAGTTCAAACAGGTGCCATTAATACAGGTAACAAGTGGAGGACAGAGGAGCCTCTTAAAGAAGAAGTTACAGGTCTGTGAGAGTCAGAAATTTTGCTTGTTTGTAGGTGACCAAATACTTATTTTACTGAGGAATTTACCAATTAATTCATTAAAAATCCTACAATGTGATTTCCTGGATTCGTTCCCCCCATTCTGTCTCTCATAGTTGAAGTGTACCTATGATGAAAATTACAGGCCTCTCTCATCTTTTTAAGTGGGAGAACTTGCACAATTGGTGGCTGACTAAATACTTTTTTGCCCAACTGTATGTTTACATGCTCATGCACTACAAATCATCCTGCACTGTTCCTTAACTAGCTGCTCGACTCAAAATGTCTCTCTTGCACATGTACAGTATTTGTGAAGCATTCGTATAGTTTGTATTTTTTATCCTTTATTCTTTTAGTTTGTATAGGGTACATACTTATATATAGTATACTTATAGTTAAAATCAGTAGGGTAGTTGTGTATAGGTTTATAGTGATTTTTACTTCATTTTTGTATGTCTGTATTTATGTAGCACCGTGGTCCTGCGAGACACGACATTTCGTCCCACTGTATGTCCCCACATGTAGCGGAATGACAATAAAGCTCAACTTGACTTGACTTGAAAAACTGATGTCATTTAGTCTAGTTTTTGTCACTAAAAATTTTATTTTAGTCTCTTTTTAGCAATACAATTTTCAAACCAAAATTTTCTTTTAGCCAAACCCATTTCAAACAAGGTTATCTTATTATATTATTGTTACCTTATAGACTCAAGAATACATCCATTCCAGACACGGAAGACGCTCTGATTTGAATTTACAACATTTATTTTACCAACAAAACATGTTAGGAGTACACACACATCTCCCAAAGACCCCGTCTGGCCGGCCATCGTTCCCTTTCTCTGTGTCAGACTTAACTTTGTTTGTCGTCTTCTAAATAAAGGCGCGAGTGGGGCTTGAGGAAGTGACGTCGCCTGCGTCTGCGCAGTGTGACCTGATGCAGCCCCTGAAGTGAGACACCGGAAACAGAAATACTGCAAAATAATAATAATAATAACGCGACTAAACGAGACGAAATAACGTTATAATATTTTGTTTCGTCTCGTTTTGGTCAACGAAAATGAAGAGACATTTTAGCATAGTTACATTTAGTCTCGTTTTTATTCATCAACAATATTGCATTATATATTTAATTATCGTCACATGACCAGTATGTTGCGTCTCGTCTCGTTTTCGTCATGTGAAAAAGGTTCGTTGACGATGATATTTAGTCATAATTTTCGTTGACGAAAGCAACACTATTTCGAAGCTGAAAAAAATTATTCAGTTACAAGAAGAGTTCAAATCAGCATATATTATTGAATTTTGCTTTTCGTACAAAAAGTCATTTGATAGATATTGGAGGTGTTACTAGAACTACAGCTCAGCTGTTTAATCATGTATAGACTTCTAGTCAGGTTAGACGCCGTATTGAATTTAACACGGATGAAAACAAGGCTGTGAGGGATAGACTTATAGTCTTTATAATGGCACACACTGTATAAAGGTCCTAGATTGTGCAATTTTGACAAATATCAACTTTCAAAATTGTTTTATGAAGTTTTTGTCTATTGAAAGTTTTCAGTCGGTATGTTGTTAAACAACAGTACAATTTGTTGGATGCACTGCACTTCTATTCTTCACAGCCCTATTTTTATTCATGTCAAAAATGAAATATTGTCTACCCTGACTGAGGTCTATAGTTGATGAAAAATTTCAATCCGATCTCATGAGGAAACGTTAGGGTTTTTAGTTTTGCCAGATTAATATAAATTCATTTAACAAATCCTTACAAATTTATATTAATTTGCCTCCAATTTACCATAGTGTGATACTGTTAAAATGCCTTGTGAAATTTATCTTATTAAACTTGTTGGAAAGCACTTGTAATCCACATGACATGTGCACTATATTCCAAGTCAAGGGATGTTGTGTGAGAAACAGACTGAATGTAATTCGTTATTCACAAAAAAGTTTTGGCCCCTGCTGAAGCTCAGTAAAGTGCTATCGACCACTTTTATTATGCTTTTACTTTATTTTCTCAAAAACATTTGCTTTTGTGTTCCATGGGGGGTGGGGGGAACAGCACCTGGATGTGGAAGTGCTTGGCTGATTTTTTTTCTTCTTTTTTTTAAATAAAAAATGGCACATACATTTTTGAATAAATTATATAATCAAATGTGCCCAATCATGTAATGTACAAAGGATCTAGAAAAGGAATAGTCTGAACTTTTTGATGGACAATTCACTTTTTAATTATTCTTTCATTATTTTCCCCAATAGCAATTAGAATTTATATCAAGGCATGTTGAGTAGAAAAATTATTCCACTTTTTTTTTTTTAAATGGCAAACTTCAAACTTCAACAAGATTTTGAATAAAAGGCTGGACACAATAATAATGTGCATACAATCATTTTTCACAACATGGCAAAATGCTGATTAACATACTCACACAGAATACTTCCACTAATTCATCCCTGGATAATCCCCATATTTCCATTTTACAACGATGATTTCACAGTCTATAATGAGAAACTTGATTCATATTTGACTTTTTTATTACTCAGGAGTTACTGAGGGTAAAATTAATTTCTGTCAACCCATTGATTTAATCAAGTGCTTGAATTGTAGAACATTTCAGTTAATTATATTCTATTGGAACTTCTTTCATTGTCAGGTTTTCATTGCACTTTCATTGTCCTTTGCATGGGGCCTATCTGGACAGTCAAGAGACGAACTTAATTGGATGCGGCACATTGATTGCCAAAATAAATCTTTTGAAATTATATATTTATATATTTTTGTTTCTGCATATGGAGATGATGACAAATGAGGTGAGATGAGCTCGACGGTGCCAAGTCACCTATGTGGAAAGAACATCAAAAATGATTTTCAACTAGTACCCACTTTCCAGGTTTTGAATTTCACAGACACTGCCAAGCCTTTGAAACTCAAAATTGAAGTTAAAGCTTTTAGTCCATGTCTGCTAGCTTCAAGGCCAACTATAAACTAGATTTCTCATAAAAGATGTTGACTCTTAGAAGATAAACACATTCTAAATACAGTATGGACCAAAAATATTGATGCATCATCTTGCGTTCAAGGGATGTCCACATTTTTTTGTACAATAAAATGCTCTCTAGAATGATAATATCCCCTCTCCCATGATATATAAACAACCTCTGACTAGAGCACAGGGATCATAGCTATGACGTAAACTAAATGTTACTACCAATTTAGTTTTGTTCTGCCTAACTCTCTGCGGGGAAAATACATCAACATTGAAAAGAAAACTGTGCTCATTAAGGCATTTCATTAGGTCTTTAAGGATCATTATATATTTATGATGAACATTCACAAAATAACCTGCTTTGAAGTGCAATAGGCCTCCAGCAAATGACCCCTAAGTTGATCAAAAGCAGCTGATACATTCTTTAAATAAATAAAAAATATAATGTTTTACACTACCTACAATGAAATAAACAACTGTGGATGTGAACTACTGCATTCATCAGGTATTAAAATTACACTAGCTCCCTTGCGACACCCTATTTTAATACAGTACACTAAACCCAGAAGCTTTAGTCAAATACCGTACATGGCCAATTGAGAATTATTTTATAAGCGAGAGCATGTATTAATTTGTACCTCATATGGCCTGTGGAAGCCTTAGGCCATGTACTGTTCTCCTTGACAAGATAAAATTTATGAAATGGACCAGACATGACCACATCAAAACTCTGACCTACCTACTGATTGAAAAATCTGAATTACGAACCCCTGTGACACATTAATACTGGCTAGGGGCTTCCTTTTGTGAAACATTATTAAGTGTATAGCGTATTCTGTTGATTTGTACTCTGTCATTTCTCCACTTTCTTCCCAGTGAGGCCGGGGTATCCAGCATAAAATTAGCAAAATGTGGTATTGTATTTGCTCTGGAAAAAAAAAAGTGAAAATAGCAATCTCTGAATTAATTGGATTTAAATCAGAAATATGATTTAGCATCAGTAAATTAACCTAAAAAACAAACAAAACATTTTTAATGTTTATAACCATAAAAATGGTAATCATAACCGTAATAATATTATTTTATGTTATAGAAAAAATAAATGCTCAAGGAGTGAGATGCTGAAAAACAAAGTGTGATGCTGTACAGCAGTCAAAGACTTTTGTCTGACTTGGATACATGGACCAACACATTTAAAAAAATATAGAGATGAAAGGTGAAATTGCATCCTGTGAGAATGTCTCCTCAGAAGTGTTCACTTTGAGGTATAACATAAATGCTTTGTTCTTTATCATGGTAAAGCAGATGGCAAGGATGAGAGAGAGAAACAAGACCTAGCAGACCAGAAACATTATTTGTTAGCAGAATTTCAAAGGTCTGATGCAGATTTAGAAGGACACTTTAATCCGTTCCATCTAGAAGGTCTACAGAAGTTTTGGACATTGCATTTTAAGACTCATAAAAATGTCTTCACATTTTAGTGGACCCGGACATCTTGATGAAACTATTTCTATACCATAAAAAAAAAACAAAAAACGATAAAATCCTGGTGATTTTTTTTAAACCATTGAATATCCAATTTCACTGAGAAGTACTTTACATCATTAAAGTAAATTGGGTTTGGAAAGCAAACCTGAGGTTTCACTCAACACAACGTATGATGTTGAAAGCATAACACAATCTTCAATTACCTCCTAAACCCAAACAATTATTTTTGAATTACGTATTGGTGGAGTCATCATTTTAAGGAATTGTTTAATCAATTTTCAGTGATCTTATTTGAACTGAATCCATCACCTCTTTAATTAGCAGACACCAGAAGGCAAAAAGCGGCTTGAATTAGCCATTAATTGCCAGGCAACCTTTCAACTTTCCACAATTCCAGCCAACATTAGAAAGGGCACAGAGCGTATAGAGAGAGCATGGTTAACATACACATGTCAAGCTAACAATTAATCTGCCGCTACTTTGAAATGCACAGAATATTCCTAGCATTGTCTGATAAAGAGAGGCTGAAGGAGCACTAGATCCCAAGCTGTGAAGTACTCTGGCAATTAGCCTGTCCATCTGCTTTGAAGAAGTTCAATATATTGTAAAATGACCAACAGATATGTTTCATCATGCCAAATTAGTAAGAGAGACTTGTTCAGAGAGCTGACTCTGGAGTTTTGTGGAAGTGCTTGGCTGCATCCCAAATTAGCATGCTATCCGTTCTATATAGCAGAAGAAATTAAGATTAGTGAGATCATAGTGCATTGAAAGAAGCATGTCAAACATTGCCATGGGATTTTCAAAGTCTCCCCTATAAAGTAAACTATTAAACTATGATCATGTATCATATTTGATACACACATTTCTATAAGTGAAACAATAAACAAAAAAGGGAAGTGACGTGTGGCCAAGTATGGTGACCCATACTCGGAATTTGTGCTCTGCATTTAACCCATCCAAGTGCACACAAAGCAGTGAACACTCACACACACACGCACACACTGTGAACACACGCACGGAGCAGTGGGGAAGGCAGCCAATGGCAAAGCTATATTAATCTCAAACTTTAGTTGAGGATAGTAAGAATGTGAGGGCTGTAGATATGGCTTTGGATGCAACTAGCTCAGGGATTCCTGTACATTGGTCGGTTCTGGTTTCAGTGCCTCTGCGGCAGGGCAACTGGGTGACTGTGAGATGGCATAGTCACGGGTCAAAACACCGCTCTTCCGTTCTGATCAAAACATCAAACATGCTCTCAGCACTTAGTGACGCACGCACTGAGAAACCTGATGAAAGTGCTCTAGTTATTGGTAATTCTATTGTACGGAACGTGAAAATAGAGACACCAGCCACCACAGTCCAATGTTTACCGGAAGACAGAGCGCCTGACATCTTTAAAAATGCTGGCTGGGGATCACGTGACCCTTCGACGGCGATGCAGGCTTGAATCTTTCGCTCTGCTCACTTTGCCATAATTTGTATAATCCTGTCAGTAAAATTTGAACCACTCTGCATTGGACCTGTCATGAGTGCTAAGGCAGACAAAGGGGATCGAAAAAGAGAGATTGAGCAATCGCCAATGAAGAAAAAATTCAGAGATTCCGCCATCTCCAGAGAAGACCTCGACGAGGCTATTGCTAGCCGCATCGAACTAGCATTTAAAAAGCAACAAAACACGTTGAATTCGGTTGTGAATTTGGCAGTAAGAGAGGCGATGGACTCTGTGCTGATTCCAGCATTACGCGAACTGCGTGAAGACATACAAGCGACCAACAAGTCTGTTAAAGAGCTAAGAGAGGAGTTTGAGACCATAACTACCACGGCGAAGCAGACACGTGACCGCGTAGATTCTGTTCAAGCAGCTGCACGTGAGGATAGGAGGACAGTCACGGGCTTAAGAAATCAGCTGGAACGACTCACCGAGAAGATGACGGATATGGAGGACAGGTGCAGGAGGAACAACGTACGACTGGTGGGGCTGCCAGAGGGGGCTGAGGGATCCGACGCGGCTGGTTTCCTCAGAGTTAATATTTCTAAGTGGATTCCTTCCTTGAAGGGCCGTGACATTGAGATCGACCGGGCACATCGCGTGTATGACGGAGGGAGGGGCTCCGATCGGCCGCGCACCCTCATCTTCCGTGTATTGAGATGGCATGACAGATCAGATATCCTGAAGGGTGCTCGAAAGGCTTATCCGGTGAAATGCGCACAAAACAATGTCACACTGCTATTTTTTCCCGACTTTAGTCCAGCTACAGTGATCAGGAGAAAGGCATTTGGTCCGGTTTTGAAGAAGATGACGGCGCTTGGTCTCCAGCCCTTCCTCATCTATCCGGCCGTAATCAAACTACGGCACAAGGGGGAACAGAAAAGCTTCGATTCCCCTCAGGAAGCGGAGGATTTTATTAGCTCCCTGTCCCAGCAGAAGACGTATGCCGCGGCTCTGCGCGGGGGAATGGCGGCCGCTGTTTCTCCAGCCCGGCGGGAGGAGCTTGATGGTCGGGATGAACATGGTCCCAGCGGCTTAGGAGCGGATGATGGCTAAATTTGGTTTTTTGCTTTTTTCTTCTCTCCACTCTACTACTGACATATTGTTTCCTATATATCCGGTACAACGATCTCATTGCTGGCAAGACTGACACCCCTTTTTTCTTTTTGGAGGGGACTAATGGAGAGTTGGTTTAATTTAAAATATTTTTTTCTGGCAGTACGAGCTTTTTGGGAGACAGGTCCTGCGTTGGAGTGGATCGGTCACGAACCATCACTTTTTTGTTGCTCAGTCAGACCTATGTTCTGGGTAATGTGCGGTCTGAGTTGTTCCTTGTTTAAGGTTGTCGGTTGTTCATGTTTTTATGTGGTTTTTACTTTTTACAACAGACATTTATACTTTAATTTATTTGACCTTATTTCTAAAGGGATTTTTCATCTTGGAGGTTTGGTATCTAAAATACACGTCAACGTTTACACGCTATATATTCAATGCATACTCTAAATATTTTATCACTAAATGTGAATGGTTTAAATTCTGCCGTTAAACGAACTCGTGTGTTAGAATATTTACATCGTAAATCTATTTCCTGTGCCCTAATTCAAGAGACACATTTAAAGCAATCCGACGTGGCACGTTTCCAGAATAAGTATTACAAATTAGCAGCTTTTTCCTGCGCTCAAAATAAAACTAAGGGGGTGCTTATTCTTGTTAACCGGAAGTTAAATTTAACAATTGAACACCTTGGTAGTGATGAGAAGGGTAGATTTGTTTTTATCCGATGCAAAATATATAATAATAGGTTAGCCTTGGTCTCTATTTATGGTCCGAATGAGACAGACAGTGCATTCCTTTCACAGATCTCCAAAACTCTGCTTGAGCAGATTGATTGCCCTCTAGTGGTGGGTGGGGATTTCAATGCTGTCATAAATCCCGCTTTAGATAAATCTCAATCTGATACAACAGCCAATCCATCCTCTAAATTACTGAATAAATTTATCACTGAGCTTAACGTAATCGATCTTTGGAGAATTCAGAATACTAAATCTAAGGACTTCACTTTTTTCTCTAATAGACACAAGACTTTTTTTTTTTTTTCCGGATAGACTACATATTTCTCAGCCCATCTTTAATTTCGTCTGATTCCTCCATCTCTATATTACCAATTTTATTATCTGATCACTCTGCTGTGCTATGCAGTGTTCCTCTTTCCGATGTTAAAGCCAAGTCCCCTAGATGGCGCTTTAACATATCATTATTAAGTAATCAGACTTTCATTACTTCTTTAAAAGAATATATTAAGGAGTTTCTTGAAATTAATATGCCCTCTGGTGTGGATCCTCAAAAACTGTGGGAGACGACTAAGTGCGCTATACGAGGTTTCTGTATATCTTTCTCTTCTACTCTTGCCAAAGCGAAAACCCGCCAGTTTACACAATTAGAAAATAAAATCCAATCATTACAAAACCTACAAAAACAACATTTTACTGAGCAACAGGCTACACAGTTGTCCTCTTTAAAAGAAGAATATGATTTGCTTTCACAATCAAAGGCGGAATTTATTTTACATAGGACTAGGCAAAAATATTATTTTGAATCGGAGAGACCTAGTCATTTATTGGCTCTTAGGTTGAGAGATTGCGAGTCTAAGGCATATATTAGCGCAATAAAATCATCGGATGATCAGGTCACCACAAACCCTGTGGCAATTAATGAAATATTTAAAGGTTTCTACACAAATCTATATAAAGCCGAAACAGATTTTGATGAATCCATCTGTAAGCAGTATTTAGATAAATTGCAACTGCCTCGGATCTCACAGATGGATAAAGAATCTTTGGAGGCCCCATTAAGTTTGGAGGAACTCCATGTCTCTTTAAAAAGCCTTCAGAAGGGCAAATCGCCGGGCCTAGATGGTCTCCCCCCGGAATTATATTTAGAAATTTGGGATTTGGTAGGGACACTTATGCTTAATTCATTTAATTTTGCAAATGAACATGGGGTATTTCATAGAGATCAAAAAACATCACTGATTTCATTACTTCTTAAAAAAGGGAAAGATCCATTAGATTGTTCCAACTACAGACCAATTTCGCTTATCTCATGTGATCTAAAACTTTATGCTAAAGTTTTTGCTTCCCGTATGGAGAAGGTAATTCATAGTCTGATCAAGGAGGACCAAACTGGTTTCATCAAGGGGCGTAATGCATCTGATAATATGCGTCGACTCCTTCATATTCTTGACTTTGCAGACTCTCACCCAACCCCTTGTGCAGTCTTTTCACTTGATGCAGAAAAAGCCTTTGACAGGCTAGAGTGGAATTATATGTGGGCAGTTTTGCAATGTTTCGGCTTCGGTGAACACTTCATTTCTATGATTAAGACATTATACCACTCACCTGCAGCATCAGTCATAACTGGTAATGTTATTTCCCCCCCATTCCCTTTACTACTGTTTTGTTTATCTCTTGAACCCTTAGCACAAGCCATCAGGAAGTCTGAAGTATCGATTAAGATTCATGATCATAATCATAGTATTTCGTTATACGCTGATGATATTATTCTATATTTAGACCACTTTGATGTTTCAGTCCCTAATATAATTAAGGAATTTGATAATTTTAGTAGCTTATCAGGATATAAAATAAATTGGAGCAAATCTGCTTTAATGCCAATTAACAATATTAAAGTTAATTCTTCTATTCCCTCATTCATCCCTATTAAGGACTCTTTCACCTATCTGGGCGTTACCATATATAAAAACATTCATAAGATTGCCAGGGACAATTTTAATAATATTTTAGTTAAGGTCAAGAATGACATTCAAAGATGGAAGAATCTTAACGTTTCCCTCCAAGGAAGAATCTCCACTGTTAAGATGAATTTGCTACCTCGATTTAATTTTTTTTTCTCTATGCTACCGCTTTCTCCCCCTCCAGGTTACTTTAAGGAGATTAACTCCATAATTACGAAATTTATCTGGAATGATAAATGCCCCAGAATTAAACTTACCACATTACAACATCCTAATAGTGCAAGAGGACTGGCTGTACCAAATTTTGAACTGTATTATTGGTCGTTCCAGCTTAAGGCTCTTCATACTTGGGTTGATCCTCAATCTACAGTTTCTTGGAGAGTGATTGAAGCTGACAAGGTTAAACCAAATAGACTCCAAGATATTTTATTTACTGGCACAGGGAAAAAAGGGGATAATTATAAAATTGGTCCGGTTGTGGCCAATTCTATTAAAATCTGGAAAACGGTTGAACGTCGGATTGGAGGACCCTTCAAATTTTGTAATAGTACACCTTTATGGCACAATTTTAATTTCGTATGCGGAAATCGCCCATTTGTCCAACCCTCTTGGTCTTCTTTAGGTGTAAACACGTGCGGTGATATATATGATAACCAGGGCCTATGTTCATTTCAGACGTTAAGAACCAAATTTTGTCTTCCAGCATCTGCATATTTTGTCTTTCTTCAATTACGTTCCGCTCTCAAAGCGTATGGCGTTCCTTGGTCTTCTCCCGTTTCCTCTCATCCTATGCGGGACTGGATTGCACCATCTGCTGGTCGGCCATCTGCTTCCTTAATATATAATAAGATTCTTGATTGCGTTATAAAACCTCTTTCTATTAAAACTATTTGGAATAGGGAATTATCTGACCTTAATTTATCTGTCGACTGGGAGAGGGTGTGGTCTAATCTCAGTTTAACATCTAAAAATCTGGCGCATCGTCTTATTCACTTCAAAGTCATTCATAGAGCGTACATAACTCCTTACAAAAGATTCAAAATGAAACTACAATCAAATTTCAACTGCCATATATGTAATACTACATCATCAGGTACTTTTCTGCATATGTTTTGGGAATGTCCTATCACTAGCAGTCTATGGACACATGTAAACCTGGTTTTATCATCCTTACTGAAAATTGATTGGTCCGTTAACCCAAGTTTGTGTCTTCTTAATGATGATTCTGGTCTCTGTATAAGTTCGATGCAAAAGAGAATGTTGTTTGCTGGTTTTACAGCTGCGAAGAAGACCATAATACAGAACTGGTTTACACCGCATATGTGTGGGAAAACATATTGGATCCATAGCCTCTTGCAAATAGTGTCTTGTGAATGTACAACAGCACGAATCAATGGGGCCAAGCCTTCTACCATTGATGCTTGGCAGTGCTTTCTCTCTGAAATACGTGACTGTATGGAGGAGTGACTTCTGTGGGTTTCTTTTTTCTGTCCCTCCTTTTCTCCCTCCTTTTGACTGGACTTTGAGATGTTGAGTATGTGTCTGTTGTTTTATTTTATTATTTTCTTAATATATTGTTTTTTTATGTTGTGTTATGTATGAAAAATAAAAAAAATGTTGATAACAAAAAAAAAAAAAATGCTGGCTAATGCTAAACGTAATCTCAGTAAGATTGTTATTCACGTCAGCGCTAATGATGTTTGACTTTGCCAATCGGAGATCACTAAAAATAATGTTAAAGAGGTGTGTGGACTTGCAAGTACGATGTCAGACACTGTAATGTGCTAATATGCGGGTGATGAGATTCATAGCAGACTGTCATCACTCAATGGCTGGATGTGTAAGTGGTGCTCGCAGAATAACATAGGTTTTATAGACAATTAGATGAGTTTTTGGGGCAGACCTGACCTGTTGAAAAGAGATGGTCTTCATCCCTCCTGGGGTGGTGCCGCTCTTCTCTCTAGAAATATGGCACATAGTCTTAGATTTTATTATTAGTAATTTAGTAATTTTTAAATATAAAATCCAAATATTTTTATTCAACCAACAAGTTATTATAAATTTGATGGAAAAAAAGGATTTGATGTTCAGAACAGATTAACTACAGTAATAACCCATTGGGGTGTTTTACCTCATAGACTATAAGCTAGAAGCAGCTTTTTTGGGTTTGCATTGATTGTTCTTCCACTTTTATACATAATATATTTGTTTATGAATTGTTTATGAATAAAGATTGGTCTTTTGAAAGCAGTTATTTTGAGTCAGATTCCAAATGTTCTCATCCTATTCAAATTTGACATTGAGGGGTGCATACAACATTTTTGCCCACCGGCAAATATAGTTGCCACACATTCAAATACAATTTTCAAGAAGAAAAAAATGGCGGAAGAAAATGGAGTGCAGCTGGAGAAAAACAAAATTAGAGGTATTTCGTATTGCTTGGCGGGGAAATACTCTCTCCTACAGCAAATACTTACAAACTGCTAGATCTGCTTACTTTACATCTCTTTTAGAAGAAAACAAAAACAACCCCAAGTATTTATTCAAAACAGTGGCTAAATTAACAAAACGTATAACATCAGCAGGTGCAGACATTACCCAGCAGCACAGTAGTAACGACTTTAGACCATAACGTTTTATACCATATCATAGTACCAAGACTGCTCTCATTAGAGTTATAAACGACCTGCTCTTATCATCTGATGGTGGTTGTATCTCTCTATTAGTGCTACTGGTTCTTAACGTCGCGTATGACACTATCGACCACAACATTCTTTTAAATAAACTCAAAAATTATGTTGGCATTAGAGGAAGTGCACTGGCAAAGTTCAAATCATACTTATCTGACCGCCATCAATTCATGGCAGTAAATGAAGAGGCATCATACCAATCACAAGTGCAGTATGGGGTAACTCAAGGCTCAGTACTAGGCCTACTCAGTACTTTTCACGCTTTACATGTTACCCTTGGGAGAAATCATTAGAAACATGGTGTTAGCTTTCACTGTTATGCTGATGATACTCAGCAATATATTTCTTCGTGACCCGATGAAACATACCAATTTGCAAAACTAACAGAATGTATAGTTGATGTCAAAAACTGGATGACTAGCAATTTCTTACTACTAAATTCTGAAAAAAAAAACATAGGTGTTAATTATTGGACAAAAACCTTTTGCATGTAATAACCTAGATCACTGTCTAATACTTGATGGCTGTTCTGTAAATTCTTCATCATCAGTTAGGAACCTAGGCATACTTTTTGATAGCAATCTTTCCTTCAAAAAAACATGTTTCTAGTATTTGTAAAACTGCATTTTTCTATCTTAAAAATATATCTAAATTATGACCTATGCTCTCAATGTCAAATGCAAAAACATTAATTCATGCGTTCATGACCTCGAGGCTAGATTATTGTAATGCTTTATTTGATGTTTGCTCTGCACGTTTAATAAACAAACTCCTGCTGGTTCAAAATGGAGCAGATAGCGTTCTTACTACAACCAGGAAGTTTGACCATATTAGCCCGGTTCTATCAACATTGCACTGACTCCCTATTAAACATGGTATACATTTTAATATATTGCTAATTACCTATAAGGCCATGAATGGTTTGGCACCTCAGTATTTGAGTGAGCTCTTATCACACTATATTCCTTCACATCCGCTGTGATCTCAAAACTCTGGCCATTTGATAATACCTAGAATATCAAAATCAGCTCCAGGCGGGAGATCAATTTCCTTTTCAGCACCCAAACTCTGGAACAATCTACCAAACACTGTTCGGGAAGCAGACACACTCGCTCAGTTTAAATCTAGATTAAAGACCCATCTCTTTAGCCTGGTTTACACATAATACACTATCGCATTTCTATAATTCAAATCCATTAAAGTATTGTTAGGCTGCATTAATTAGGTCAACCGGAACCGGGAACACTTCCCATAACACACAATGTACTTGTTACATCTTTAGATGAATGGCATCTACGCTAATATTAGTCTGTTTCTTTCTTATTCCGAGGTCACCGTAGCCACCGAGATCCAGATCAGATGGTCACTGCAGCCACCCGGATCCAGTCCATATCCAGATCAGATAGTGGATCAGCACCTAGAGATGACCTCTACAGCCCTGAATGTCAGCGAAGACCAGGACAACTAGAAGAGCCGCAGAAAGTGATCCCCAGTGAAGACCCTGTTTTACATGTATCTGTGTGACATTTATATTCTAAGCCCATAGGTGGCGCTGTGGGGGATTCCCATTCCGTGAGAGTCACGTGACGACATCAAGGATTCCGTATAAATAGGCTGCTAGGCGATAATGGTGGTCTCTCTCTTTCTGTGGCTCCTCTTCCCATCGTTTTCGTGGGCGTCTCTCTCATGCCTCTTTGAGGCTATATTTTTGCTTTTCTTTACGCTTAGGTTTAGCTTGTAAATTTGTGTTTTGATATGTGATATTCTTTTTACTTATCAGTAGCGGGTAGGGTATTTATTAGTTCATGTTTTGTTTATTTAGTAACAATTGAGCGAGGGAAGCAGGTGTCCGGAAGACTCACCTTATTTTTATTTTTCGGGAGTCAGGTAAGAACTTTGTTCCGAGAACAGGTGTGGTTGTTTTCTTAGCTTTCCTACCCATGGAGCTGACCATTCTTTCTTTGTTATTATTCATTAGATTATGTTTAGAAATATTCTTTATGAACTGTTGTGCATTATTTTCTGAATGTTTGAGTTGAATACCATTAATTAAATAAGGCGTCTTGAAATTCACATCAGGTGTTGTGATTCTTTTAATATGTTCGGCCTGTGTCCTTTATTTAATTTTTTGAATTAATGAGCCTTAAAAGGGTTATGGGCCGTAACACCCTGTCTCCTAGACGGCCATCAGGACAAGACATCAGGAACCAGATGGGTCCTTTGCACAATTTGACTCTGCTGCAGCCTAGATTTAAACTGCTGATTTTGTCTGACCAGAGGAGAATGACACTATTTCGACACACTAATTTCCCCATCTAAATACTATAAAGCTGATGTAAATCTACTCAGCTTTATATCAAGCTGATGTAAAGCTGCTTTGACACAATTTGCACTGTTAAAAGTGCTATACAAATAATAGTGACATGACTATATACTATGTATATAGTGTAACCATGCCTGAATTTGTAATGGAACAGCCTGAACAGCATGGATCTTAGGTATCAAGACATAATTTTATGATGTAATAGTTTTCATCTCACTCTATAGTCAAAAGTTCTACTCCGAACTGAAACAGTTCTAATCCGCCATCATCGAATCCATCCTCTGCACCTCAATAACTGTCTGGTTCAGCTCAGCTACCAAATCTGACCTCAGAAGACTACGGAGGGTAGTCCAGACTGCTGAGCGAATCATTGGTGCAACCCTCCCCACTCTCCAAGAACTGTACTCATCCAGAGTGAGCAAAAGGGCTGGCAAAATCACTGTGGAACCCTCACATCCAGCACACAACCTCTTTGAACTACCGTCTGGTCGACGCTACAGAGCTCTGCGCACCAGAACGACCAGAGACAGGAACAGTTTCTTCCCTCAGTCAATACATCTCATGAACACTCAATAATACATGTGGAACACACAATGAATACATTATCCAATCACCACACTTACTTATTTTATTTTTATTTTTCTCATTTCTAATTTGCACATACTTGACCTGTACATACATAGTTGTCTATATTATATATATAAATTTTTTTTTTTTTGCTGCTTTGTACATTGGTTATTGGCTATTTCCTGTTATTTAGTTTTTATTACCTGTGTCCTGTCCTGTTACTGTCTTTCTGTTGCACTGTGGAGCTTCTGTCACTACAACAAATTCCTTGTATGTGTAAACATACTTGGCCAATAAAGCTCATTCTGATTCTGATTCTGAAAGTATGTGTGTATTTTCCTTTCACCAGTGATTCATTTTAGTGTGTATCAGGATCATGGCTAAACCAGCACTAAATGGCTGAAATGAGTCTGAAACAACATGTTATGAAAAGCCAGATAGCCCAAAATCTCAAAATTGACAAGTGAAAGAAGAAAAACAATGTTTTTACCTGTAGTGTCTTGCCTTTGCAACTTTACTCTTCAAAATTAACAACATTTCGAGCAAAGTCAGCACAAGCGCTCAGTCAGAACCAGTGCTGGATCCTGGAAGAGGCAATATACAGTAGGTAAGGACGGCATCACTCCCTGGGGCAGCGTTCACTCACAGCCACACACTTCACTGTCTATGGCTCATCTGCGACAGTTTCACGGCATTTTGCCCACTCTCCGTTCTGCCCGATCGCCCCCCTCACATATCAAAATGAATTGTGGCCTATAGCTGGTAACTTTTTTTTTTTTTTTCTCCTGCCGCATCCTGTGCTATACTTCACCCACTCACACTTCTGTTACTATCTGTCTATCTGCCCACAGAAAAAAATAAAAATAAAATAAATTCACCTGTTATATATACCATATATATATATATATATATATACTGTATATTATATATGGCGGCAGTATAAAAGTAGCCCAATTACACGGTAAAGCCACAGACTTGGCAACCCTGAACATGCAATATGGTGAAATAAGCCCCACCTTCCAAATAAAGGAGTCAGTTACCACTTGGTAAAGTCACTGCAGCTACCATTAAGTGCAGTTTCTTGAATTGGGACAGTACATGTGCATTGGTTTTGCCACCCTAAATATACACGTTCCAATATGGGTACATTTGGTAACACTTTATTTATATAGTCCACTTTACATTCTACTAACTATAAGTATTTTTGCCACTACATGTCAACTAGCAGTAATCAGAGTATTAGGAAACTGTCTGCTTAACATCTGCTAACACTTTATTTTGATTATCCTCCAACAGACATTTTACTGACTACAAGTAACTTATTCTATTAACCAGTTCCTAACGCTAACCTAACACAGTCAACTAATACTCAAGTATTATACGCTAATAATGAGCGTTAGTTGACATGTAGTTGCAAATTACTTACAGTTAGTGCATCTAAAGACGACTATCGAAATTAGTATTTCGTTGCTGATTTGTTATTTCATCGTGAGTTTGTCAGACAGAGTTTGGTATTTTCCCTTTCCAGTTAATAGTTTTGCATGCCCAAAATAGCTGCTCAAAAGTATTGCAAAAAATGGCCACTGAGTGAACTGACTTTCTTGAAAGGGACTAGCTTGTATCTGGTACAGTAGAATTGCAGCAAAATACCTTTTTTTCCCATCTATATAAATTATATATTTGCTCACTATTTTTTAATTAAAATGTTTAGCTGATTATTAATTATGCAGAATCAAAAAGATACATTGCAAGAAAATATATGTTAATTTGATGCCAAGTGAAATCTCAGTGCTGTTTCCACCTACTAAAAATAAAAACAAAATGCTAATATCACCATTATCCTGAGTGCAAATGCATGAAGCGCATGAAATTTATTTCATGCCCTGCCATTATTCTTGTCATTTCTCAATTGCCGTGTCATTGTTTGGCCCTCTGAAACATAGTGATATTGCAGGTGTTGTGCCTCTATGGCTCTATTATCCTCCAGCAACACTGCGGGTCAAGTGACAAATGTGTCTCGCTTCTGATGTTCATTGTTGAATCTGCTGAGCTGTGCGGCTTCGATAATGTTGGGGGCTGCAACGATAAAGGCACAACAACAGTAGATAAAAGAGAAAATGAAGTGGGAAAGGAGTGTGTTTGTCCTAGGTGTACACACTGCCTCATCTGAGAGGAAAGTTGATAACCTCAATGTCTGGATATATTCAGACGTTTCTTGTCCACTGAATTCAACAATACTAATTCCAGGCATGATGTTATACTCTGGTGGACAATGAAATGATAAACTCTAATTATATGGAGGGAAAAAAATATCATGGATAAAAAGCTGAAATCTGGTAAGACACTCTCTAATGGTCACTTTCCAAATAACAAAGCATGTCCTCATTAGATCCTCCAAGAAGACTTTGCTTCTTACATGCAGAGTTTGTCAACGGTTTACTAATCCTCAGTCTGTCTCAAAGGAAACATTATCCAATCACACCAGAGCAAAAACTGCCCTCAAATGATGAGTCAAACTGATCTTTGTTGTTGTTGTTGTTGTTTTTGTGTTTTATGAAGAAAACGAGTAATGTTTGCTCATGAAATAACCACCGTTATGCTAGGACATTTTGGGCTGTAGATTACTGGCCCAAGTTAAAAGAGTAATTTTCACCTGTTTTATGTAAATCTGAAAAGTACTAGAACACCTCAAAAGGCCCATCAGTTTAAATATGGACATGTTCCCACAAATAGAGCTTTAGTAATAATAATATACTAGCCTTGGCAAACACTAAGTGCTGACTGGGAGATGTTTTTTTTTTTTTTTTTTTTTAGATGATATTTCAGTGCTTTAATGGAGTTTGATTACTTAATGCAACACTATTCTGCAAATTTTGCATATTAAATATCTGTTGAATGCATGACAAAGTCCTTCGAGACAAGTACATCAGGCTAAATGCGTTCACTTTCCATGATTCCCTATTTAAAGAACAATCAAAGCCTCAATTTTTTTTAAGGCAATTATCCCTTAGCCCATAGTTTGTTAATTAGAAGATAATCCCTCATTTGATTAACTGCTGACCTTTGAAGCTTGAGATAACTTGGACTTGCCTAATGCCTGCTTATGCCATGCCTGCTATCACTATTGTCATACTGTGTCTCGTGTTTCCCCTTCTCTCGTGCCCATATTTGGTCTTCCTGTTCCTGTCCTCATTCCCCGTAGTTCTTAGTTCATTAGTCCCCAGCCCTGTGTTTAATTACACCTTACCTGTTTCTGTTCTTCCTCATTGATTTCCCAGTGTTCTTAAGCCCTGTGTCTCCCCGTCTCCAATGTCCTGTATTGTTTGTCTTCACCTGTCCATGAATGTCCTCTGTGTTTGGATTCCCTGCATGCGAATATTCTGATTAAATGATATTGTTATTTGAAGACCTCCTCGTCTCCTCGTTCCCTTGCTCCAGAGAAACGTGACAACTATATTACAAATAAGCTTTGCTTAGCAAAGCATAACTTGTGTGAACAAATGTGTTACTGAAAAGTGTGCGTTTATTAGAAGTTTTGAAATGACCACATAAGCTGTTAATGTATAATACTCCTCATAAAAAAAAGAAAAAAAAAAAAGGAAATGTGTCATACAAGTATATGATGCTATTTTGGTGTCAAATCTAGATGCAAAAATTGGCTAGATGTGAAGTATTCATATTGAGGACTTTATGACACTGGTGTCTTTATTTTACGTATTGGATATCTTATTCATTTCCAAGAATCAATTCTTTCAAACAATTAGTTACAATGAACCATGTTAAATACATATGTTGCAGTTCATTTACAGATTAATGTGATTCCTGACATCCCATAATGGCATGTTGCACCATCTAAAATATTAAAATTAAGCTATACAGTATGCAGCAAATATTCCCCCTTTAGTGTTTATTGTAATGTATCCCAGTTCAGTTTGTTGTAGTTAAAACTGATCTAATAAAAACAAAGCCGTTTTTATGCAAATGCCTGTAAATTACTTTTGCCGTAGACAATGCTAAAAATCTATCAATCTTGCTATTTGCCTAAAAAAAATAATAGGTCCTAAATCAGCCAGATTCTCAATTACATGTCAGATTCTCAGTGACTCGAGAACCATTCGTTGTGATTCAGACTGGTTAAAAACTGGTTAAGCAGATTCACTAAAAAGTTAAAAGACTGACAAGAATAATTTGTTCACAAAACGGTCATCATTTTTCTGAAGCATGGCCACAATGAACTGTCATTTAATGGAAAGAGATTAGAGAAGATTGTTTCACATGATGAGAGTGAGTACGTTTTGACAGGATTTTTCATTTTGGGGTGAACTGCTTTAAAAATGGAAAATAATCTACAATACTCATAAGTTGCCTTATATAATCTTACTGTAGAAGTGTATAGGTATTTGTATATACACATCACACACACAGTGTTCTAGCCTTATGTCGGCTGCAGTTAGACTTAAACACTCAACTGAAACCCAAGTCACCAGATTCCAAAGCAAATCCATGTAAAAGGATTTAATGTATTCCTCTTAGCCAATCAATGCAGCTGCACATATGTGACTGTCAGACATGAATCACATATATCAAACATGCGCATTAAAAGAGGCAAAGTTGCAAGCTGCTCAGTTGTGGAGCCACTACACACTGACAGGTTTATAAATCAAAGGAGACGGTAAAGAATGACAGGGCATTAGGGCATGTTTCACTTACTGAGTAAAGACGCTTTGCTATCACGCTCTCTGGAGACTCTTATGAGGAACAGAACATTTATTTCACCCATTAAAAAAAAAAGTATTTTATAATACATTGAAGCTGTCACCGCCGCAAAGGCCATAAAAAGCATGCATTAAGCTTACTTAATTGATGAAGAGTGTAATTTCATACATGGAACATGTGAGGAGGTCAGCCTAAGTGTAGCTGATGAAGCATTCAGCTGAGGGACGTAAAGCAGCCAGTGGCTTAGTGGTAAGAGAAATATTTTTAGATAGCGGCTGAAAATCTGTGTTCAAGTCTTATTAGAAACTGTATGAAACGTTAGTTTCCCCAGGTGTTCCTGTGTACTTTTGTGCATTTGATTCAAATTGACAGTGGATTCACTGCAAAGGCTGAATTTTGTTAGCATGTGATTTCCTTAGGACAGTAACCTTGGTGCTGTTAGAACCATGCTTCACCAGAAACCCATGAGCCCAATTGTCTGTGGAGGTTAAAAGATGGAAATGTGCAAAGATTCACAAATCAAAATAAGCTTCCTGTTTAATATTGAGATAGCAAAAGTCTGTGTTTCCCAACGCTGTTCTTAGATACACAAGCTGTGTCCAAAAGCTGAAAAATGTTGCCTTTGTAGGATGCATTACAAAGTAGGAAAGCATCAAGTTGCATCTAAATCCAATGTTGGCTTCATGTTCTGTCTCCTGAGACAGCTTAATTTGATTGATCTTTGAAGGCAGCATAGATGTATGGGTTCACTGCCTTTGATATCCCACAATCATGTGCATTCCATTCTGTGATAGTTGAACTCTTAAATTCTTAAAATAATTAAACAAATAAATAAGGTATCTTAAAATTGTGGTTTGTGGTCAGTTTTTTTTATTCCACATTTTTGATTTCTCGTGAGAAATTGTTATTATGAATAATTTCCTTAGATTTCATTAAGCTTGCTCTATTTTTTATTTATTTTTGTCATTGCTTTTTAAGGCAGCAAGGCAACAATTTAGCAGCCAATTTAGCTTTCATGCCCAGCCATAATTTCAGACTCTTCCTAATCAAACACACCTGATTCAGCTCAGCAGCGTGTTAGTAGAGACTGTGGACCTGAATTTGGTGGTTCAGATAATGTCACCCATAAACATGATTTTCAAAGTTGTCGGATCGCTGTTCCTTTTACATTACATGACTGTTTTGAGTATCATGAAGTTGCTGTGGTATTTAAAATTTTGCATGACTGGTTGGTGACTGGGGATACATATTACACAATATTTCAGTAGAAATAACCCTTGTAAATAGCAACTTGTAAAGAGAGGCTGCTAACTGCAGAGCCAATGGGTAGAGATTGATATCCACCTATCCCTCATTAGTCATAATGGGTGGAGCTAGACATATCAACCATACCCTTTACCCTACCCACTACCCTATCACTAAACATAACTCCATCCATTAGGTCCACAGAGGGGGAGCTGGACTAGGTCAAACTCCACCCATTATATTCAGAGATTATATTACCCGTAATATATATATATAAATAGCCCTGGAGACAGAAGCAAGACACCTGCACATGATGAATGATACAAACATTGACCGCTAAGCAGAATCCATCCAAAAAGAGTTGAGAGACTGAACATTTAAAGTAGATGACATAACTGCAGCGTGTGCATAAAATAAACAGAATGTTAATGCCCATTGCTGTGGACACTAATATAGTTATCATGATCTTTATAGTCACCATTAACTTTACAGTTGTTGGTCTTGGTGTTAAAAAAAAAAAAACGTAAAGGGAAACTAATAGCTATAGAGCTTTAGCATTAATGTCTCAATTGGCTTCATTTAAACTCACTTTTTATATTTTCACATGCTGTCAAAATTAAATAAACTTTAGGCACTTTTACATGAATCCTTTTGGTACTAAGTATATTTTAAGAGAAAAAAACGAAAAAAAACATACTTTTCTTTTATAAAATAATAATAAAAGTAGTCCTGACAGATTCCTATACGCTGTAATCATCAAATACTGCATTTGATTAGTTTTTAAAAAACTAAACAGTAAAAGGACAATTCCAGAAGTACCTGTTGCCCAAGACATATGATTAATTTGAAGGTTTTTTTTTGTTCATAATCATCATCATCATCATCATCATCATTATTATTATTATGCTTATTGTATGTATTTCTGTGTAGGAGCCTGTGTTCTATCTATATACCATGTCTGACAATGAACTGTTACACTACTTGTATTATTATGATGGTTATCAGCATATCTTAAGGTACAAAGCAGCTTTTGAAAGTTCAAAAGTTCAAGTAGACAAGTAGTTCAAGTGTTTTTTTTTTGTTTGTTTTTTTTGGCAACCACAGATGCCATTTTCTGTGAAACAGTGTTTTTTTGTTTTTGTTGTTTTTTTTTTTCTTTCCAGTATAGTTAAGCACTATGAGCTGCCTGTTCAGTGATTGCTATAGAAACATAATAGACTGAAATTGCTTGGCTTTTACTTTTTGAAGTCAACTAGACCCCTTTCATTATCACACATTTAGCATATATATATATATATATATATATATATATATATATATATATTAGTTTCAGGATGTTTGATTTACTGTGTGAAATGTTTAATTCCTGCCTATGCTACAATAAAATACACATAACAGTTGATTTTATAAGGTTGAGGGTTTTTCATGAGTAACACAAGTTTTTGACATTCTATGCAATTTTCTGCCAGCCAAGCTGAGCAGTGGCACTTTTTCTAAAGTACAGAATAATAATATTTTTAAGATTTTTTGAAGAAAAAAAAAGTGACCTTTCAAGACCTTTGTTGCAGAAATATGAGCTGCATAGCATTTTACCCTGCCAACCTACCAACTGTGCTGCACAGAACAGTGTTTCAAGGCATGAGTGATATATTTTGAGATTTGCAACTTTTTTATAGTAAAGAATTGTTGTGCAGTGAGCTACTCCAATAAATGAAGCAATACGTGAGTAAATAAACAAAACAGTCAGCGGATCTGTCTATCTGTCTGTCTGTCTGTCTGTCTGTCTGTCTGTCTTTATTTATTTATTTATTTGAAGAACTTTATTCAATAAGATTAACTCAATAAGATAAAAAGCAGTATGATTCACCAATATCTAAAGTAGAAATCTGAAATGCAACCTAAAAATGTACGAATGACGTGTCATTAGATGACACAATATCTACCCATGTGGCAAGCAAATGATACCTTTTCTTAGATCTAACTTCATTTTTCTGAGTCATTTTTATTTTTCCGCAAAACCTTCACCCTTGTGACAGCTGGCCACTAGTTTAATGGGTTAGTAAGCAAAGGATGTCTATAATTGACACTTGTGGTGAATTAAGAGTGGAATGACACCAGTGATAGCTTTGTCACACGGCCCCATGATGAAGTGTCAACATGCTGAAGATCCATCCCTTGAGGTGATGACATCTCAGTGTGTAATTGTTTGACTGAAGTCCATTGACAGTTTACTTTTCTTGCAAGACGAAAAAATGGCTGACCTGCAAGCCATATGTAACACTTGTGTTTCTCTCCTCAAACATGTTTCTTTATTATCTAGAACACTGGTGTATTCACATCTGACATCCTAATGAACTGATCGGCACATAATGAGACACTTTTATCTTGCACTACCAAGTAACTCTGTTGTCATATTGAACTTGCAGGAATCCATTATTTTTCTCAAGGCTACACGTTTAGGGTTTTACTCACGGTCAAAACACTTGAATGAAAAGAAAGAAAGAAAAATACATTTAATTTTAGAGCATCTTTAACTCCTGTGAAAAAGAAGTACTGTAGCATACTTTTAAAAAGATTACTTACTATGGAAATAATCTACTTTGAAAGAATATGGTTGTAATTCTATCAAGTATAAACTTGCAATGCAATGTTTTGATACACTTAACTGGAAAAATGGATTATAGTTTAAATTTATATTAAAGGCAAATTACTTCTGATTTGACATCAGTATTGTGCTTTTTGACCTACGTAGAACTTAAGTAGGCTACATTGTAGTATGTGATTTCATATTTACTTAAATTTGTTTTTAAAATAAAATACTGACTGTATTGCCAATTATTGATGTTAAACTGAAATACACTTTAATGTGCTTTTTATTTAAACTTAAATGTCATGTTTGACATATTTGATCAAGTGCATGTCTTTAAAGCATGACAATCCATTATTATATATATATATATATATATATACACACACACACACACACACACACACACACACATACTGAACAAAATTATAAACGCAACACTTTTGTTTTGGCCCCCATTTTTCAGGAGTTGAACTCAAAGATCTAAGCCTTTTTCTATGTACACAAAAGGCCTATTTCTCTCAAATATTGTTCACAAATCTGTCTCAATTTGTGCTAGTGAACGCTTCTCCTTTGCTGAGATAATCCATCCACCTCACAGGTGTGGCATATCAAGATGCTAATTAGACAGCATGATTATTGCACAGGTGTAACTTAGGCTGGCCACAATAAAAGGCCACTCTAAAATGTGCAGTTTTATTGTATTGGGGGATCCGGGGGGGGGGGGTCCGAAAACCAGTCAGTATCTGGTGTGACCACCATTTTGCCTCACGCAGTGCAACACATCTCCTTCTCATAGAGTTGATCAGGTTGTCCACTCCTCTTCAATTGTTGTGCGAAGTTGCTGGATATTGGCTGGAACTGGAACATGCTGTGGTATACGCCGATCCAGAGCATCCCAAACATGCTCAATGGGTGACATGTCCAGTGAGTATACTGGCCATGCAAGAACTGGGATATTTTCAGCTTCCAGGAATTGTGTACAGATCCTTGCAACATGGGACCGTGCATTATCATGCTGCAACATGAGGTGATGGTCGTGGATGAATGGCACAACAATGGGCCTCAGGATCTCGTCACAGTATCTCTGTGCATTCAAAATGCCATCGATAAAATGCACCTGTGTTCGTTGTCCATAACATACGCCTGCCCATACCGCCACCATGGGCCACTCGATCCACAACGTTGACATCAGCAAACCGCTCACCCACACGACGCCATACAACGCTGTCTGCATCTACCCTGTACAGTGAAAACCGGGTTTCATCTGTGAAGAGAACACCTCACCAAAGTGCCAGACGCCATCAAATGTGAGCATTTGCCCACTCAATTCGGTTACGATGACGAACTGCAGTCAGGTCGAGACCCCGATTAGGATGACGAGCATGTAGATGAGATTCCCTGAGATGGTTTCTGACAATCTTGGAGGAGAAGATGCTGGATGTGGAGGTCCTGAGCTGGTATGGTTACACGTGGTCTGCGGTTGTGAGGCTGCTTGGATGTACTGAAAAATTCTCTGAAATGCCTTTGGAAACTGCTTATGGTTGAGAAATTAACATTCAATTCATGGGCAACAGCTCCGGTGGACATTCCTGCAGTCAGCATGCCAATTGCACACTCCCTCAAAACTTGCGACATCTGTGTTACTGTGCTGTGTGATAAAACCGCACGTTTTAGAGTGGCATTTTATTGTGGCCAGCCTAAGGCACACCTGTGCAATAATCACGCTGTCTAATAAGCATCTTGATATGCCACACCTGTGAGGTGGATTGATTATCTCGGCAAAGGAGAAATGCTCACTAACACAGATTTAGACAGATTTGTGAACAATATTTGAGAGAAATAGGCCTTTTGTGTACATAGTAAAAGTCTTAGATCTTTGAGTTCAGCTCATGAAAAATGGGGGCAAAAACAAAAGTGTTGTTGCATTTATAATTTTGTTCAGTATATATATATATATATATATATATAAACTCTGCTGTTTAAAAATGCAATAAACTGTGTTATAAATTATAGCCATGAACGCTTTTTAGTTAAGTGCCTTTGTAGTTCATTTATATTACATTATCTGAAAGACCGGTTTTCAGAGGGCTAGAAATGTGGATTCTTATTGACAAATTGATGGTGCTTTTCATAATTCTCAATACCTATATAACAGTAGGTAACACTTTATTTTAAAGCTTTCTTGTTACATGCTACATGAACTTACTATCATAATACCAATATATTATGCATAGTTACATGCAAGTAACCCTACGCCAAACCGTAAGCATATAGCAAGTACATGTAGTTAATTTGCATTATTCAGTACCTAAGTGTATAATTACAGTGTAACAAGGACACCTAAAAATAAGTGTAACCATAACAGTACAATAAACTAAATTAGTATAATATAATCTGAAACATTATAGAAGACGCATATATGTATGTACTTTGTCTCATTCAAACACCTGATAATATCTGACATTTGCCAAGACTTTAAAGTGAGGTGAGAGTGTTACCAGAGCGACATTTCGATGGTTCGAGATAAAAGTCACTACAGAGACTGCACTGCCATTTTAAGTTCAGCAGAGGTTCAGTAATGTTTTTAAAAACCTTCAAGCTTTTCCCTGTTTTTCTTTACAGGTTCATTTTTTTTTCCACTCCTCACTTTCCTATTGTTGTTGAAATGTTCCAGAGCCTTGGCGGTCCTTTTACCAAGCAAGGTCTAAATGTCTCTCAAGAGAAAGCGAAAGGCAATGGGCTTTTTGAACTGAACAGTTTTCTGAGACATTTTCCATTAAACCAATGTGGGCAGACCCCTTCAGGGCCCAAGCCTTTGGTTGACACCTTCACAAACCTCAGTGATGATGGCCACCAGCACAATGGTGACTCGGCGAACCATAGCTGTCGATATAAAAGATTTAACCATTCCTCAAACAGACTTTACCACAGGCTGGAAAGAAAGCTTAGTCAACTAACTAGTTTACTCCGCATAATATTCATCACGGCTCCAGGAAAGGCTGTCTAAAGCTTTATGGCTTTTTCGATTTGATCAGTCAACAAATCAGCGCTGACCTATTACCATTGCATGGAGCTATTCAAGGCTGTATTTGGTGTTATTACCTTCAACATACATTCTTCCTGCATTCTCCCTTTGAAAATGTGATTGACATTGGTTGTTCAACACAGAACATAGTGGGAAACATCTCAGTTTGAAAAAAAAAAAAACAGTGTCTTTTTGATACGCCAGAGCCGGCTATGCTTTCACAGCTGTCATTCATCTGCAAAAATACTTCCTCATAGCGGATACGCTTTCTTTCCTTAGTGGGAAAGTCACTCCCAGTGCAATCATTTAGGCATCTGCAAATATGTCAGACAGAACCCAATAAAATTGTCCAGGCAGATGGAGAAATGTCCCAGCTTTGTTACTACCTAACAACACAGAGATGTGGCACCCTAAACAGGGTGAAGTAATTCCCGAAGTCATAAATGAAGAGTCTGGCCTCACTTGAGACCTTTTAACTAATTAAAACTAAATTAGTCTAATAATGTATTAGAGCATATGCGTACTGTAGTAGACTTGCTGTAAACTCTACAAGAGGCAATGCATGGCCTCCAACCATTAGTTTGATGCAAAAGGCCTGAACGCAGGGCCCCAACCTAATTGGAAAGACAATAAGTGGATTGAAACGTATTGGATTTGTTTGATGGCTTTGTCAAAATTTGAAAAAACCCTCCCAGCGATAGTCAAGAGGTGCTTATAATGATTGCAATCAGGAATGATTACTTTCCCTATGGTGTATTCATTTGTGAATCAGAGCAGAGCACCAGGTTGTTCTTTTGGAAATACTGCAATATGGGTTAGAAGTACAATTTGAGCAAGACTTCCTGTACGTGTACTTTTATTTGATGGAAAAAGGAAGTACCTCATTGTGAAGTTAATTTGTCATAATAATTGTTAGCGTAGGATTATTATTGTTATTATTATTATTTATTTTAAGTTTGCTGTATATATGTCAATATTTGGAAATTTTATCACTCCGATATCTGATAGAATATCTATGAGTTAAAGCTGCAGTCTGTGTTAAAAATGATCCGAAATCAATATTTTAGAAAGTACATAACCAGTCAGTGTTCAAAACTATCGCCTTACTTTGGCCCGATTCACAACGGTTGTGGTAAGACCCTTACCACTCAAATTAGAAAATATTATTATTAGGTTTTCGCGGGAAATTCAAGCATGCTATTGCATCATTACGTCACGTTTGTAAACATAAAGAGGTTTTCCCGGCTAGTAGGTTATCGCACGTGAGGATCCTGCAGGTGGCGACTCGTTTATAGCCTTTTCTCACAGAAACTAGAATAATAAAATTTATCATTTTGATGGTGGATTATGATCCAGACGGGATTATGTGTTTATGAAACGTGTGAATGAAATTAAATTTTATTCCAGTTTTAAACGTGCTTCAGATTACAGATAGCCTGCGATTACACATGATTTGTATTCTAAAGAAAACCATTTCGAAGGGAGCATAGTTTGCTTTTGGCATTAAAATATTTTTTTAATATGAAATTCGAATGGCATAACAGTTAGATTAGACTGTACAGAAATTGAAATCTACACGTTAATGCACACTACACTCATAGTCACACAATGCTGATGTTGTTAACATTAATAATTTGAGAATAAAGTAGAACAATAATAATACTTTGCACAGTTATATGTGATATGAACTAACCGATTGTTTGATTTAATCACTGTTGTAATGTTTTTTTCCTCAGCTGGGCAGAACAAATGTGGCAGACTTGTTACTTATTTGTTCAGATGACAATATATGGTAAGAAATTTGATTTGGGTCATATATTCCAAGATTTAGGCTAGAATCTGTGATTCCTAACTGTTTGATTCACACCGGCACAGTGACTGACAGCTACACATTCACCTCAAAACATTAGATTCAATTCATTCGCACTGAAGCTGTGCCAGAGTACAGACCATGTAATAAAGATAATTCCACACCTGGCTGCAATACAAAAAGGCAAAACTTACGAACTGCAGCTTTAACATAACCTCATTTACATTTCTTGTTGTAGCAGATATCTGACGTTTTTAAATGATTTACCGTTGTGCCACTTTCGAATGCTTCATGTATTAGGTCAGTAAAATTGCTGGCAAACATCCAATTCAATACGTAACGTCTCAATTTCCATTATTCGCCCTCTCATGTAATGCACACACAGACACACACACACTCAGGCTATTCATCTGAAATCTGGTTAGCTGGCAGCACGTGAAACACTTATTCTGTTGATTTAATATACACTGTGAAAAACTGCTGCAGGAAACAGTTATTAGGGTTAGACTTTCAGAAAACAAATTGACCAAAAAAATAAAGAAGTTTACTTTAATTACATTTCAGTTTTGTCAAGTAGAATAAACTGAAATGTTGTGGTTTTACTGTGATAGATCACTGTGTTCAATAATCATTAATTTGACAGTACATGGAATTATTATATTATTAAATTGAATAATAGAAGGCATTTCCTGAAATATTTAAGTAATAAATAGAAGAGAAGAAGTAGAAGTAGTAGTAGTGTAGGAGTATAAAATGTATAAAAATTATAATAATTATATTACTACATGCCCAAGAGCGCATATGTTGCATTTCTGAGGGGACATCTCAACGCAAGGCTCTAACTGTCCATTTACATTTTCACCTCTTATACTTTTTTTTGTATTATTGACATATTTCCGACATTCTGTCACATAAATTCAATTCAATCAATCAATCAATCAATCAATCAATCAATCAATCAAACAACAAATCAATAACAAATAAATAAATAAATGCTAGGGGTTGCACGACTACTGATTTCTGCTTGTCGATTTCTTATTTTTAAAAAAACTTGAGTTAGTCGACTACTCGTGGTTCACGCAACTGTAAATGATAAGACATTAAATAGTTTTTTATCAATAAACATTCATTTATTCATAGCCTAATGCACCAATTACAAACATAAATTGTTAAAACTTTATAATTATGGCATTACATATTTTAATTTTCATGTAAGAGCCAGTATTTGTATCTGTAACAATCCTAAAATTATTCGTATCTGCATTCGGATAAAACCATGTGCAAAGTCTTACACTTGATAAGATCTTATTTTTTATTTTTTTTCATCAGGCTACGAAAATTCTTCAGAAAGAACACAAAGAATGGCCTTCTCAGCTGCCATAATTGCAACTCTTGCGTCATCAGAACAGGGTGTTCAATGCACCACCGTTTCCGTTCAATAAACGATTTGCACCGTTTTGTCGAGGCTGAACACAGGCCTGATTTGGTTTTTGAAAGACTGAGATGCACAACGTGGCTGTTTGATTGGTGAGCGCACTGTGCTTATTTACGGTGGCCGAGAGAGCTCAACGTGCTACAAAAAACACCTGCAAATTAAGGAAGCGACTTTGTAAATTTTACAACACAAGCACTCCAAATACTCACAACACAACCAAATAAAGAAACGCACTGCAAATAGAAAAAAAAAAAAGATGCCTTCAAATTAAGAAAACAACTTTGTCAATTTTACAACACACATGCTCCAAATGCTCACAACACAACCAAACAAAGAAATGCACTGCAAATAAAATTCTTTATTTGGTTGTGTTGTGAGCATTTGTAGCACCTGTTCTCAAACTGATGGAGATGTTTTCTTGATTTAAATCATTGCCTTTTAAATATACACAAATAATAGAACATGTATGATGTATTATTATATGTGATATTACTCTTGCCAAGCTCTGATTTTTGAGAGATGCACAGATAGGTAACAGCAATGTGGTGTTTGATTTATACTCTTTTTATTCATAAAGTTTACATTCATTCCATCACACACTCTTTATTGCGTGACTTTTGAGGTCTGTGTATAATATTGCGCCGATCCGCTGGCTCACCTGTTATCTAGCAAACACCAGACTGTGCCAGCCGAATATGCAGGCAGAATTACTCCTTATCTGTTATTCTTTTTTGAAGCTATTTTCAGTGCCATTCCGAATAACGTATTCGGCTTCGGGCACACCCCTAATTATTACATTACATATTTTAATTTCACGTGCAACATAAATAAAGTCATAGAAAGTAGCTACACGCAATATTGTAATCCTAATATTCACGTCATACTTGCAAACTCTTTTAGTCGTTTGTTACCGACAGTGCTGACTAGTGATCACTCGACTACTCGACTAGTCTAAGCAAGCCCTAATAAATACATACACAAATTAATAAAGTTGTTATTTAGTCTAATATAACTTCACCAATCACCATTACCTAGTGACAATGAATGAATGAATCAATGAATGAATGAATGAATCAATGAATGAATGAATCAATCAATCAATCAATCAATCAATCAATCAATCAATCATTTTTCACAACTGAAAATAAATATTCTGTTTATGTTCATAGGGTTGGTGCTCTTTGTTATAGGCTGTATACATAAAAAAACTATTTAAAAGGAAAACAAGCCCTCGCACAGGCCCTCTTTCTGTTTTAGTCTAGTGTATTTGCATATTGAGAATTTCTTAAGACTTTTGCACAAACAGTATTTCAGTTCTCCTCATTTTCCCATTAAATAATAGATGCCTTAATCGTTTCAAACAGGCCCTGCAGTCTTGTTTATGGTGTTGAGCAGATGTCTCAGTGGCCTTTCTGCTTCGTGCTTGTTGCTTTGCCAACATAAGCCTGCATTTCACTGCAATTGATGCACTGCTGTAAAATAAAGGCTGATTTTACAAGGATCATTTGGTGCCTTTACCAAGGAACAGGATTCCTTTGCTGGCTGTCATCTGCAGTGCAGCAAAAGGTTTGTGCCTGTCACCATTAATACTTTCCTACTGAATACTTGACATGGCTGGGTTTTTCTCGGAGTACATCAGTTTTGGAGATCAATTAATTAATGTCAAACATTTATTAGTGATACATAATTGAGCTGGATTTATAGAGACAGCTCTTCTCTGAAGAGATGAGATGCTATAGAGTGTCATCATGCACATTCATCTTCTGTTATGGTGTTGACAATATGACAATATACAGTAAGAATTAAGTATGACTGGGAAAGATCTATGAGGTATGGAGAGGGAAAAAAAAAAAGTTTTCACTAACCTTAGTGAAAAAAGTCCATATACTGTAGTTATCCTGATGGATTTATTATGAATACTATTCAAAGATGGCACTGTAAATGTTATAGGCAAAGGAACAGAAAGACTCAAGAAATATCTTCACAGTGTGCAGAAAAGTAAGGAAAATACATATCTTTCAGTTACATTATCTAAGGTGATATTTATCAACCAATCCTTTACAGTAATGTGTTGTCATTGTCATTGAAACAACATGAGGGTTTGCAAATTATTTGTATTTTTTGTATGATTTATATATTGCTTCAAAGTATTATATTTTTATTTATCATGTTTTACAAACTTACTTTTATTTTATTTTATTCAAAGCATTAGAAGGTTTCTTTAATTATTAAACAGGACAGTAAAAGCCAAATGTTTGCAGTTCACGAGCTCATGAGTTACTTTATTTATTTATTTATATATTCATTATTCAATAAAAAGTTAAGTTTTTTTAATTATTCAACAGAAATATGAACTTTTTTGAAAAGAAAGAAGCAAATACTTTTGAATGAGCTGCTATTCAACAGTATTATGCAGCAACATCTGGCAACACTGATTAGCTGGCATAGGAAGACATTCAGATTATGATTTGTGTGGAGGATTTTAGGGGTTGTAGTGGTGGACTTCAGAGATTATGAGAATATCATTCTGGAATAGATCCAAGTTCTGTAGTAGTTCAAACTCTATAAAAAGTCACTTGTAACTGATGTAATTCACAAATTAAATAATTTATATTTGAAGCATAATTTCACTCTCACAGGCTTGGGAGTTGGGAGTCCAACACCAAACTAAATCAGACATGATATCACCAATACAAGTTCCTGGACAACATCTATTGTTGATCTTGGAAGAATATAAATAATCCTAATCCATTAATCCCTAATCCTGACTATCCAAAGTGGTAGTTTGCAGTCAAGGCTGGATGAGGTAGTGATCAGTCCAATGCTGCACAAGTGACAGGTGCTGGTCACAGTTTTTAAGTGGGGGGTGGGGGGTGGAAGGGTCGTAGTATCAGTGTTCAGTGTTGCATGGGGTAAAAAAGGGGAGGGGGGGGGGCAAGGACGGGAGGGAGTTCAGCTTCCTGACAGCCTGATGTATGAAGCTGTCCTTCAGTCTGCTGGTCCTCGCCTGGAGACTCTGCAGTCTCCTCCCTGATGGCAGCAGACTGAAGAAGCTGTGTGTCGGGTGGGTGGGATCACCTTCAATGCGGAGGGCTTTGCGGGTGAGACGGGTGCTGTAAATGTCCTGGAGGGAGGGGAGAGAGACACCAACGATCTTCTCAGCTGCTCTCACTATGCGTTGAAGTGACTTGCGGCAGGATGCATTGCAAGCGCCATACCACACAGTGATGCAGCTAGTCAGGATGCTCTCGATGGTGTCACTGTAGAAGGTGCACATGATGGGGGCCGGGGCTCTGGCTCTTCTAAGTTTGCGGAGGAAGTAGCTGCTGTGCGCAACGCTGCTGTGCTTTACTAGCAAAGAAATGGAAAGCTAAACGGGAAGGGAGACTTTAATAATTTATATGTGCGATATAACATCAAGGATATCAAGATAAATTATCAGGAGATTATTTTTTTATTTTTTTACTCCCACGTTATTATTATTATTATTATTATTATTGTTTATAGTTACATGTCAGTCTGGAAAAGTCCTTCTGAATTTTACATGTCAGTCTGGAAAAGTCCTTCTGAATTGGGCCGGATTAACCATATGTGCATTTCGGTACATTTTGGGCACCACAACATCCTTTGGCACCATGCAGGGTTGTAAGAAAATTACAATTCCATTAAAATTGCAATGTATCTTAACCCCAACAATACACTTATCATGGATCATTTGTTATATTTTTCTAAAACTTTGACATATTGTGCAGCCCTAGTTGAAAAAATGTTGTTTAAACCCTAACCTCAACCCTAAAATCTGTCTGATAGGAATATTATTCCAGAACCAGTAAATTGTTCCAGCAAATGTCCTACTTGGCAAAGGCATGGTAAGCGGATTGGCTCTAAACATAGCCAAACTGTACAAAAAAGGCCACAGCAGACTCTGCGTTTTGAGGAAATGCGTGTGTTTTTATTGTGTGATGAAAGCTGTTCGAAATATGTTGCCAATCTGTATAGTAGGAGCCAAACAAGTTCAGGTGATTCCAGGTACCTTAACAAACCAATCAGGAGAGTCCAGTCCCACTGCTGAACTCACCTTGGTCTCACTAGAGGCAGTGGCAGAGATGGAGGCAAACTGGAGCAAATTCAGCAAATCCTCTCTTTGTTATGCTATCTTGGAGCACATTTAGCCACCAGCTTATTCCACCTAAGTGCTCTAAGAAGCTCTGCTGAGGATTCTTCCTGCACTGCCATCGAGCTTTACAATAGCATCTGCTCATGTGCCTGATGCCATGTTCCTGGCTTTTATCTATCTATACATAGAATGGTCAACTATTGTCCTGCTGTGCCAGTCTGTAGGTTTGTTTACGTTATCGATTAAAGAGTGATGTTTGTAGACTTCTAGCTGCTGTGCTACTTTATTGGAAAATCTACTGCAACAAATTGCAACTGAATTTTGCAGACCTTTAACAGAATGGGAACTAAGGGTCAGTACCCAATTAAGTAATTTGATACTGTACTTTATTTACAAGTAGAACTACAACAACCACAGACTTGTCCTACATTATGAAGAAAAAAAAGTTCTAAATTACTGTTAATAGGCGCTATCGCACTGTGTAGTTCTAGGAACTAGCCAGCAGGGTCGTTCCTAGAGAACCAATTTCTTTCTCGGGCCGTTTTCATTGTTGCATTCACACTATGAAGCAACCAACAGTGACACCATTATTTGCAGCATTTACAGACACACTGTTTTTGTTGTGGGTTTGTGATAACGGAGATGGAATGTAAATGCACAATTTACCCGATTAAAAGAGCACGGAAATCTCTAACGCTCCTGTGACAACTTGTAGTGTTATCATCAAGGCTGAGAAAAGAACACAACGCTGCAGCCAACAGGTAAATGCCGTTATCGCTGTTTTCCATGTTCTTAGGGTAAATATTTTGCCGGGATAGCCAGTGTTTTGTATGCGTTTGGCCAATCAGCATACTGTACATGTATGTCACCGGTAGTTCCTATAGAACTGTTTTAGACCCTAATCTGAAATAGGAACTAAATTAGTTCCCCGAAATACGTTCCGAGGTCCTGCTGTGAGAACACAACAAAAAGTGGGAACTTCCGCCAACAGTTCTAGGAACTATGAAAAGGTTTCTCTGATGTGAAAGTGCCTAATATCTGCATTATTTAATGTCTACTACTTAGGAAACTGTTGATATGCTTACACGTTCAGACAGAACTCAGACATTGCGATTGCTGCAACTTTCTTGAGAGGGATCTACCAGGCCTAAGAGCAAGAATGACAGTATAAGAAGTGTGGCTTTGTCAAACGGTATCAAAACTGTCATTGCACCTTTCTGCCATTGTTCTCCCCAAGGAGCAAGATTCCACAGCTAATACAGGCCCCCCACCTCCTGGGCATATGCCACTGTCAGTACAATCTAATGCTCTGAATTGTTATCCTTCCCATAATATAATACTTACCCTTTACCACCCGTTTGAGGATTGGGATAACAGCATGCAGACTGGTAACCGTGAAGTTTCGAAGCTACTTTTCTGGACAGATAGCATCCGAGAAATGTGACTGTGAGTGGCTGTTGCTTAGGGGTTGTTAGAAATGACAGTTTGCGAAGGAACAGTTTGGTCTGGCGTTGTGCTGTTGCATAAATCAACCCCCTGCTTCCATCTCCTCTGCATTCCACTCAGCTGGGCAAGCGCTCATTTTCACTGTAGCGTATGCGGTCATGGCGTTCGCTCTGTTGTGCCCTAAGGACGGATGGAGGTTAGCTGTCATTGTAGATTAATGAACACATTTGCCATGTTGACCCTTCTGCTCCTCCATTCAGACTGGTTGATGGCATACAAACGCATGTCACTCTCCGTGGACAAATAGTGTCACTGGGTCCAGCCAAAGGTAGGAGGCTTGGAAAGAAAATCAACTCTGTGGTCAGAGAGTGAAGCAATGAAGACAGATTATTCTGATTAAACAAGCTGAAGAGTCTTTTGAATCATTTCGTGAGAACACACATACTAAAGCTAAGTCTCTCACTAAGTGTCTTGCCATTTGCAAACTTTGACCTTTATATGCTTTACTTTATAACTTTTATTACAGCAACCATAAAACAAACTTACAGTCAGATTTGTTATTTTGGATCATAAAAAGAAAAATGCTGTCTCTTAACAAATTAAAGTGGAACGCATGTGAAGTCTCTTCTCTGTTCAAAAACATAGGCAGCATGTTAAAACATTCTATCTGCACTTCAGACTCGAAGACTGGTACAAAAAGTAGGCATCTTTATTATTTTGCTTAAGATACATATTTTTGGCCAAAAAGACTTTCACAGAATGCACTTTCAGGGTCAATGTGTCTATCTCAGTGAAAAGATAAATGTAAGATGCAACATCAAGTGAGAGACTTAGAAATGTATAATTCATACAATAATAATAAGAAAAAAGCTCTGTTAAAATCTATCTATCTATGATGAAATGTCCAGTGAGTGGCACTAAAAGGTTAATGCTCTTTCGTGTTTAAAAATAATGCACTAAACCTAACCGATAGTATTAACAAAAGCAATCACCAGATAAAAACACATTTGCAAGTCTTTGAGCTCTTTTATTGAGACTCATGTCTAATGGGGCTCATCACAAGTGCAATGCTACTACCAGGTGAGCTACCGAGCAAGTTTACTTAATACATATGGACCTATTTATATAATTCAAATGTGAAAAAATAGTTGTGATGCACTGGGTTTTGGAGCAAACCCAGTAACATATACAATGGGGGTGGGAGAGGTGGATTGATCCCCTGCTGATTTTGTACATTTGCCACTGACAAAGAGATGCTCCGTCTATAATTTAATGGTAGGTTTATTTGAACAGTGAGCGACAGAACAAGAACAAAAAATCCTGAAAAACACATTTGAAAAAAAGTTATAAACTGAACATAAATAAAACATGACTTAGTACTTGGTGGCAAAATCCTTGTTAGCAATCACAGAGGTCAGACATTTCATGTAGTTGGCCACCAGGTTTTCACACATCTCAGGAAGGATTTTGTCCCATTCCTCTTTGCAGATCCTCTCCAAATAATTAAGGTTTCGAGGCTGACATTTGGCAACTCTAACCTTCAGCTCCCTCCACAGATTTTCCATGGGATTAAGGTCTGGAGACTGGCTAGGCCACTCCAGGGGCCTCATTTATAAAGCGTGCGTAAGCTCAGATTTGATCGTAGAGTGTGCGTACACTTAAATCCACACCAACGTTCATATTTATAAAGACGAACTTTGACGTGGAAAAGTGCTTAACGTCACGTCAGGGTCTGAGCAGACATATGCACTTTTTATTGAAGGAGTATTGCAGGTTTTTTTTTTTAAATATAAGATGTCCTTGCAGCTCACTGTTCTAAACTATGATGATTGGTGATCTTTTATATTTTTAAAGTGAAAGTGACGTGACATACGGCCAAGTATGGTGACCCATACTCAGAATTCGTGCTCTGCATTTAACCCATCCAACGTGCACACACACAGCAGTGAACACACACACACACCGTGAACACACACCCGGAGCAGTGGGCAGCCATTTACGCTGCGGCGCCCGGGGAGCAGTTGGGGGTTCGGTGCCTTGCTCAAGGGCACCTCAGTCGTGGTATTGAGGGTGGAGAGAGCGCTGGACATTCACTCCCCCCACCTACAATCCCTGCCCCCGAGACTCGAACCCGCAACCTTTGGATTACGAGTCCAACTCTCTAACCATTAGGCCATTAATTAGGAGTTGTTTACAAGGCAGAGAGCTGAAACCAGTCAATTGCGGTCAAGCTCAAGAACATTTGCGATTCATAGATTTAACATCTGAAAGAGACGCGTAGGCACGATTTCTGTTCGTACATTCATTCTATGAATCGCACGTACGCATATCTCAGAAATGATCGTAAGATCAAATTTAGGATGGTTTCTGCGCAACATTTTATAAATGAGGCCCCTGGACCTTAATGTGCTTCTTCTTGAGCCACTCCTTTGTTGCATTGGCAGTTTTTTTGGGTCATTGTCATGCTGGAATACCCATCCATGACCCATTTTCAATGCCCTGGGTCGCTTCAATGCCCTGGCCCTGACGGTACATGGCCCCGTCCATCATCCCTTTGATGCGGTGCAGTTGTCCTGTCCTCTTAGCAGAAAAACAGACAGTGAAAAACAGACAGTTTGACAGTGGTGATGGTGTTCTTGGGGTCATAGGCAGCATTCCTCCTCCTCTAAACACAGCGAGTTGAGTTGATGCCAAAGAGCTTGATTTTGGTCTCATCTGAACACAAAATTTTCACCCACTTCTTCTCTGAATCATTCAGACGTTCAATGGCAAACTTCAGACGGTCTGTACATGTGCTTTCTTGAGCAAGAGAACCTTGCGGGCACTGCAGGATTTCAATCCGGCGTAGTGTAGCCCATTCCAGCCTTGTGTAGGTCTACAATCTTGTCCCTGACATCCTTGGACAGCTCTTTGGTCTTGGTCATGGTGGAGAGCTTGGAATCTGATTGACTGATTGATTGGTGTCTTTTATACAGGTAACAGGCTGAGATTAGGGGCACTCCCTTTAAGAGAGTGCTCCTAATCTCAGCTCATTATCTGTATAAAATTCACCTGGGAGCCAGAAATCTTGCTGATTTATACAGGATCAAATACTTATTTCACTCATTAAAATGCAAATCAATTTATAACTTTTTGAAATGTGTTTTTCTGGATTTTCTTTTTGTTGTTCTGTCTCTCACTGTTCAAATAAACTTACCATTAAAATTATAGTTTTTCTGGATTTTCTTTTTGTTCTGTCTCTCACTGTTCAAATAAACTTAATATTAAAATTATAGATTGATCATTTCTTTGTCAGTGGTCAAATGTTCAAAATCAGCAGGGGATCAAATAATTATTCCCCACTGTATAACAAGTTTGCAGGATTATATATGATATATAAGTACACAGTGTTTTAGGATTTTTCTTCAGTTCTTGATGTGAAGAACAGTGCAGCTTTCTTTCTGAGCAGTGAAGTTGACAAATGATTTGACCAGTTAGGAAGGGGAAAAAAGTTAACTGGGGTGATTGAAATTGATTCAGTATGAAAGCTATTTTTACCCTTCTTCTTTTTGTATTAAATTATTGTTGGAAACCGCTAAGCATGTATCTCTGGCTATGAATAGTTTTCTTACATTTACTCAGCTACACATATCACCCTTATTTGAAAGTCTACTTCAATAAGATGACTAATTAGCCAAAACTTCAATGGCTATGATTAATGCATATGCCAGCATAAGAAAGAATGAAAAAGCTTTGATTGACTGTGAAGAGATTACAATCTTGTATTTTAAAGGGTCTACGCACCTCTCACTTTTTCATGTTGTCTTCTTCAAAAGGAATCCTCTTTCAAAAGATTTAATGAGATGAAACTAAGCTTCGCTTATTTTGGAAAGGTGCAATGCCACAGGTAAGTTTTCTTTTTAAAATGCACAGATATTTTAATACTGTGTGTGAGGACATGAGAACTTAAATAGCAAAGACAGAGTTTCATTTGATTTTATACTATTCAAGAAGACAAATAAATTTGCAGGAAACTTATTACATGTTTGAGGAATGGTTATTAGGTGAAGGTACTGTGCTGTTGCAACCAAAATAATTCAACATTGATAGCAAACTCACATCTGCAGGAAATAATATGAAACTGAGTTGTCTCCAGATGTGACCTTGTTTACAAAAAAAGGGTTAAGATTTAACTAGTTAGAATAGGTTTGACTTGATACAAGATCCTGATGGAAGATGCTGTAACTACTCTATCTGACTGCAAAAGGCATATTTTTCCACTGATGGCCATTTAACAATGTACTTGTGCCAAAATCACAAAATGGTGCAATCTTTTCCAAATATTCTGTAGGGCTGTGAGGTCATACCTGTGCATTTGGGGAAATATCACTAAGATTTTCCTGACTTAATCAGCATTTTGAATTAATCTGTTAAGGATTCAATTACTCACTCATTAAGACAGGCTGTGTTCCATAGACATATTTGCAAACTTTGCTAGCACTTCCCCTTGCAGCCATTGTGGAAGTGCATTCTGATTCATAAATTGGGTGAGATAGATTTATGTAGAAAGAGGCTTGACCCCTAGATTTGGACAGAGTGAGAGATTCTGCTCAAATTCAGCTTCCAATATGCATATCGATTGTGAAAAAAATACAAAATGCACCCCATTTCCACCCAATACAGCTGTAGTATATGATATATGAATTATTTTGAGATTTAACAGATTAACTACTGCATAATAGAGATCTCGCCAACTGGCCTGCACTTTAGTGCAGATCCCAATTTAGCCCAACTCTTTGTAATTGGCAAGTAATTCATAACACCCTAATTAGCTTGTTTGGGTGTGTTTGATTAGGTTGAAGCTAAACTCCAACCTCTAAGACTGAAGTAGAAGAGCCCTTCCAAGACCAGAAATGGGTGTGTCAGACAAAGCAAACATTTAAAATGTACAGTGTTTGTGGTATAGTGTATAACCCAAATTAATAAAAAAGGGTAAACAAATCCGCTCCATAGTGCAGTGATAAAGGACTTAAAGCAGGGATGGGCATTTTCAATTCTGGAGGTCCATTGTCCTGCAACCCTAATCAAATACACCTGAAAAATCTAACCAAAGTCTTGTGTGTGTGTGTGATTTGATGAACTAAACTCTGCAGGACTGGGAATTGCCCGTTCTTGGCTTATGGCATAGGTAGCCTACTTTACTCTTGAATACATGCAAATTTAAGTTCTAACCCTGCTTCTTTGATTAGTTGGTTTAGGTGTGTTCGATTAGAGTTGGTGCAAATCGCAACAGGAAAGTGGCCCTTCAAGACCAGAATTACCCATCCTTGCCTTATAGTGTCCCATTTAAACTATGGGTGGGCAACTCTGGCACTCAAGGTCCACTTTCCAGCAGAGTTCAACTCCAAAGTCTAACCAAAATCTTCAGGATTTATTGAAAATCACAGTCAAGTGTGTTTGATTAAGATTGGAGCTGAACTCTGCAAGATAGTGGATCTTGAGGGCCACAGATGCCCCAACTAGGAATGATATTTTTCTAAGACAATAGAACATTATGCTATGTTCTGGTAATGTTTTACTGGCAAGTTTTAAAAGGTAGGATAACATTCTCTAAAAAGATTCTAAAAATGTTTATTAATAACATTAGAACATTATCCTCATATATCATTATCCTAACATTATCCCATTAGAACATTCTATTAAAGATTTAAGCACGAAGCTTCCCATTACACATTGGATGTGTACTCAAATATTGCTGTTTGATGTCACCATTATGGTGATCAGTGTTCCTTTTAGTTAGGCAATTTGACTCTTGAATTTATGTTTTTTTCTATATGCTGTAACTATGTTTGTTATGGCAAAAAGAGCAAGAGAACATGTGATTAAATGATGCTGTTTGCTTGCAGATGATTAAAATATCACCACGTAGCAATCTGATTTCATCTAATCTTATCTATGGTATTAGTTGCACATTACTTATTATGAAAACTCAATGGTTGAGACTGAGATCCAGCAGAATTTTAATCAGATAATTTCAAGGAAAAAAAAAACAGCCTTCCTCACACAAACTTCAATAATCAGTGTATGAATCACAACAATGGTGACATGCTTCATGCTGCAGTGTATTCTGGGTGCATCATACAAAACTCATCCAGGGCTCCCAGAATGCATTGCGGCATGGAACATACAGCATACAGATAAAAATACAGATTATCTAATTAGAACATTGCTGGAATTTATGCTGTTGGAAGACATTACTACAGTCACTAATATGAAATTAATAGCATAGATTAGACTCAGATGAGATCAGTTAATCAGATCACTGCATGATAATAATGTATTTATCATCAGCAAATAGCCAACATCATCTGATCACATTTTCTATTGTTGCTTTTGCCAAAACAAAATTAGTTACAGCAGCTAGAGAAAAAACATTGAAAAGTCAAATTGCCCAACTAAAGCAAACACTTTGCACCATTATGTTAATATCTGTAGTAATTTTAGAACTATTAATTTAATTTTAGTTTCTGGAAATCGAGACGATTTCATCGATTCATATGATTAATGAATATTAATCAAAACGTCCAACTTATACCTTATTAACGATACCTCATTAACGACTTGTCCAGCAAGAATTAAAACCAGTATGTTTTAACAATTCAGATTATTCCCATGGCCACAGTAATACTGAATTGATTAGGTAATTTTTAGCATAGGTAAAAAACACGATGTTTGGCAAATAGTTTCAGACTTGAAAATCACATAGCACCAGACAAAAGATTTCTTTATAAGTCAAAGTTTATTTGCTACTCTATAAGAATACTAAGCTAAAATAACACAAAACATAATATGTACACACACAAACACACATACACTCTGCAGGCAATGAATTGTTTTGATTTGAAGAGAGTTTAAGGTTCTAATGCTCGTTTTCAAGAATGCTCTAACTTCAACCTGAGGGAGTCACAAGCAAGGAACTTTACTATCTTTACTCTTAAAGATGAATGCAACCAGTTTCCAGCAGAATTATGGAGAATTATTTGATTACTTGCTCTGAGTTTTTTCGGTCCCTGGTTGAGGGAACCCCGGGTGCAGATTGGCTGCTGAAGTCGTCGTTGCGTGATGTCACTGGGGATGCCCTCTTGCAATTGGTTGGTTTCTCTGTGAGTGATGATGCGCTTAGGAAGTCTGTTTAGAGTTCTTTCGGCTTCAGGTGTTAAAGTTTCTTTGGTCAGAACTTTGAAGGCATGTGTGGATCCTCGCCAGATGGTATATGGCTGAGAGCGCTTAACAGCGTGATCAGATGAGGAGCCAAAGTTTCAAACAGCTCGTGAGCAAGCAGCAAGCAACAGCACACCGATGTTGGGTGTCTGTCTTTATTGGGCTGATTTCAGTCTGCCCCTTTTTCTGTTTGATCCAATCACAAGTTTGGCGCCCCGCATGACTCAGTTTTCCGTGAGTAAATCCTTTGCTGAGTTATTTCATAAAACGAAGAACATATCCTAGCAGATTCCTAAGTGTTTTAATCATGCATTACGATGAGAAAAGTCAACTTTCATCCACACCAAATTATTGCTGACGCAACTAGCTTTCATTCAAAATCAAACAAGTATTTTGCCTACCAAAAGTGCATATATCAATTTGATCTATTACGCGGTTAAGGCATAGATTAAACAATCATACATTCTAAATAATCACACCAAGCATGTGAAACTAAACAATAGTGATCAGGAAAAATTAGACATCAAGAGATTACAACAATTACATAGATTCCAATAACACAGCAAGCTTAATTTAATTTCATAAAATACAACCTGAATATATATTGTAAACATATTGTATATATTGCTTTTGAGTATATTGCTTTAATAGCAGCAGCGATTATTATTTGTCCTTTTGGGAACACTTATAAAGGTCCAATTTTCTTTGTTCTGCCAATAAGAAGAAAAGGTGCGTTTCTCTGCTGGGGAGAAACGGGAGGTCATGGGAACATCACTCCAGATGGAGATCTGGTGATTTTCTTAGCTCGGACGTCTGTTGTAAAACCATCATCTTTGTTGATACCATCGTTGAATTACTGCGTTAAACGATCAGGAGATATCAGGAAGGGTCTGTGCTGGAGCCTTTCCAGATGCCACATGCTTTGTACTGTTGATTATGCGACTTTTATTTATGGTAAACCGGTCAGGAACAACATTGAAGGTTCTGTTCTAAATCCATTTCAGATGTTCCCTCAAATTTATCCTGGGTTTTAGAGGTCTCCTGAGATAAGGAGATTTAGGGCAGGAAGTCGGTGAGCCAGTCAAATGCAGATGCTGGGAGTGGAAGTCTTAACTCCTGCTAAGGAATGTGCTGTCTTGAAATTATTTTGTCTGTGTGTCCTGGTCTACTAGGCACTACACATCAAACCAAACTATGACTGTCAAACAGACATCAACATTTAAATGTCTGTCAATCGCAATAAGAATTTTTGTAAATGTATGACAGAAATAAAGTCAATCTGGTTTAAAATAAGTGAAGCTGGTAATGCTGTTTTTGGAGTTATGTAACGATGCTGGAGTTTGACATCAAAAAAAGGTTGGGTTCTCACTTTCAACGAAAAGTTGACATCTGAGCAATGTAAGTCCACATCTAGTGTGATGGGAAGCTTTATTAGAATGTTAGAGAATAATGTTCTAGCATTGTTATAAATAAACATTTGTTGAATGTTTTTAGAGAATGTTATCCTACCTTTTACATTTACATTTAGCTATTTAGCAGAAACTTTTATCCAAAGCGACTTACAAATGAGGAAAATGGAAGAAATCAAAATCAGCAAAAGAGCAATGATATCCAAGTGCTATAACAAGTCTCAGTTAGCTTGACGCAGTACATGTAGCAAGGTTTTTTTATATATAATAAATAAAAAAAAAAAGATAGAATAGAACAAGCTAGTGTTAGATGCATTTTTTGCTTTTGTTAATTGTATAATAAATAAAAAAGAAAACAAATAGAATTAGAATAGAAAGTGCTATATTTAGAGGCTCAAATAAAGATGGAAGAGATGTGCAGAACAACTTTTAGCAGAACATTCTGGGAACTCAAGTAAAACTTGCCACTGAAAACATTCCCAGAACATGAACAATTTCTAGATGGTGCCCACCCTTGATCTAAAACCATTACTATTGTGCAGTCAGTAGTGGACTCTCATGAAACTTATTTTATTATTTTTTTTCACTTGTCTTACACACTCAGCTGAGTTCACGGAGCCCTCGCTTAATGAGCTGGTGATCTGAATCAGGTGTGTTAAATAAGGTAGACATACAAAATGTACAGAGACCAGGGCTGTGTCCAAATTCAGGGTCTGCATCCTTCGGAGTACTCATTTGAAGGATGTTACGTCACAGCGCCGCGACGAAGGCTGTCCAAATTCGTAGGATCCTTCAAATGCGGCCCACAAATACGTCCTCCTTTTCACCGAATTGGAAGGATGGGTGTGGTGGATCCTTTCCCGTCCTACCTATCCCATAATTCTTTTCGGCAGAGCGTAATGGCGGACGAAGCGAGCGGTAGCGGAGTGGGAGAAGAGTTTCTCTGACAAAACAAGTTTATGCTTCGGCTCAATGAATTTGTAGGAGAAATTAGTAGAATACTTAAAAACAAATAAAAATAGGCTATAATGGCTTACCTGGATGTGACTGTCTTGTAGTCTGATATAAAAAACTCTCCGACAACGAGCAAAGAAAGTATTTAATTTATTTAATTGCTTTATTTCTTCCAAAAGAATTAAAATGAGGAGAATAACTCTTTGTTTGTCCATTTTCCCGCTTCTTGCTTGGCGCTGTCACGGTTGCTAGGCGACAGGATATGAGCAACGGGTAAGGGAGGGAACTGAAAGAAGGGTAGGCTGTCCAAATTCACAAACACCGACTTCCGGGTTTTGCGGACGTCGGAGGATCCCTCCTCCTTCAACCGGGTAGGAAGGATCCTAAGGAGGATGCAGACCCTGAATTTGGACACAGCGCTGGATTCCCATGACCAGGATTGAAAACCACTGGTTTAGGCAATGATGTACACTTCAAGTCCAGGAAATGGAGGGAAGTTTATAAGGGAAGGGTATAAAATCCCAAACACAGAATGCCACCACTGTGTTAAAAATGAAAAAAAAGACACAGAATGCGGCCACACTGACCTGTTACTTTCCTGATAACAATTCAGCATTTTTTGAAGGGACTGAGGGGATTTAATTTGGGTTGAATGAATGACTCAGTGGCTCATTCATAAAGCCAGTCACCTCTTTCTTTCCTGAATGAATCAGTGTTTTTGAACAAATCGGTAATAAAGACACTTGTCACCACCTACTGGCCTAATGATATAATCTCCATAAAGATTTACTGAAAAATCCTCTCCATCAATATATAAACTGACAGTCGTTCTGGAATTAACACAGACAAGTGGAGTGATACAAACTTGGTTTAATATTTTGTTTCACGACATTTACTTTCAAGCATTTTTAATTGACCAAACTTTTTGGTGGCGACTACAGCCATACCATATGGTTCTCACTTTCTGGGCTCCAGCAGGCCCCGGCCAGATCATGAGTGACACATCAGAATGGAGACCACAACACCTCTGTCTGATGAACAGACGGCAGCGGCTTTAGACCACGGGAGGTGACAGGAGAGCACCTGCTCCGGCCCCGTAACCCAACTGTCTATATTTAGTCTCCAGTTGAGCGGAAGGAGGGGGAGTTATAGTGAAGTTGATTTGGACTACAGTGCGGCGTCTGGCCTTTGAGTACACGGGCAAGTGACAGCATGAATGATGTCATATGGAAAGGCTATGCATCATCCGTTGGCAGATGTTTGACCTGCTGGTTGTGTTCCAGAAACAGCCACTGTGGATGAGGTCTCAACGCCCTTTCGTTGTAAAGCAGCGCCTGCACCCGGGCTAACCATCACGGCTTCCTGCAGTCTTTTATATGCCTATTGTGTGTGGAGGCATGTGACAAAGCAGACCAGAAAGGTTTTATTCAGATTCACTTACATGTTGAATATGTTACCATAGAAACTGTCCCAAGAAATGCGTTTATAAAAGTATACTTTTGAGACACCCTTTGAAACTGTGAAAATGCTCTGAAAGCTACTGCCTAACATGAGTGATGGGAAGTGCTGGCATAAAAACTGTCTTTTTAAAGTTTTTAAACACAATACTTAAGGGGTATAGATTGCAAGCAAACCCAAGAGACTTCATATCTAAATGGTTCTTTTGGCAAATACGCTCTGTGAGTGGTTTAATTAAAGCAGAGTAAAACAGTGCACTTTACAAATTGAGCAATCACAGGCCTCTGGATATCTGAGAAGCCACAGGAGAAAGAGGTGTGACAGTCAATCAAAAGAGACAAACATCCTCCTTAAAACACCGTGAGTCTGTTTATGTCATACATGCTCTCAGGGGGGCTTCAACAGACACCACAAAGGATTGACAAATTTCAAGCAACACACCCTCTTTTTTGCTCTCTGTTAAGCAGATCATCATTTGTCCAACATTTCAACAAAACATCCGCAAGCAGTGCCACCTCTAAACTGTGCAAAACAGGTACAATATTAAAAGTAGGACTGCCATTTTTTGTATTATTATTAATTACATTGTAAATAGACTGATTAATAAACAAATACATATATCAGTGCATCAAAAGTACCCGAATGAAGATGATTCAGACTTGATGGAATTAGTAAATTGAAGTGGTTATTATTATTATTATTTATTCACTCTTATTTGCTTGCTTGTTTGCTATTTTGGGCATGCACACCGATATTATATTTATCCATTACATCAAGGTTTTTTTTTTTTTTTTCTCTCTGCAATGAATGTGGTACTTCAAGCTTAAATTGCTTCAGTAAAATGTAATTTAACACAATTTACATACAGGTCACAGGCGTGATTAGTGCATTATAATTGTATCATGTTTATTTTTTAATAACAAACCACAATAATTAAGCAAAATCACACTACATTACATGTACAGGTTAAATGTACCATCCCAGTTAAACACCAACACACAAAACTGAAACAACTGTTTCTGTAGGAAATCATGATGGTTTTAATAATTTGTAGACTTTATCAGTAATATAGCAATTACTCACAGTAACATAACACGATATAATATAACATAGACACTATAGTTTGAAGTGTTACCTATTGTGAAAGCAGGCACAGTGTTGAGACCTTTTTATCAATGATGGTCAGTTGCTTGAAGGAAACTCTCATTGTCACAGCGATGAATCAGAGATGTGGTCTGTTATATATATTTATATAGTGTCATCATGACCCATGTATTAAGATTTAAACTTAGAGATATTACTCCAGACTATTCAGTTTCTCCCTCAGCGGCTCTCTGTATATTGCCAATGTATTTTAATCTGCGGCCCCAGAGGGAGAGCTGTGTAACACCTCATGGGTTTTCATAAGGTTATAAAGATTCACGGCGCATGCATCGCCATCCAAATAGAAAGAGTATTTCATTTCTGTGGGCAAATGAATCTTTCTCCCCTCATTTCCGAATCTCAAACAACTCCGATACAGAGCAGAGTTCTCAACATCTCAAGAATCTCCATGATGACTCTTTTGTCATTGACGGGATGTTTATATAAAGAGATACTGGCTTATCTGTATATGTTCACCAGAGAATTGAGACTGATTATATGCCGCCATGATAAACAGGCAAGATCATCCTGCAATGTTTCAGGAAATGACACGTTTATGGCTAATTCTTTCAATTACAATTCTATATACTGTTTATTTCAAATCCAGGAATGGAATTCACTAAACGGATGAGTGGCGCTGAACCCTGGGGCCCTGAAACACTGAAAAATACATTGCAAGTAGCAGAAAACCTCAAATGCCTAATGTTTTAATCATCATTAGCCATTAACTAGGGAGTACTTAGGCGTTCTCTTAAAGACCCTTGTGCTTCGTAACAGGAATATTTTAGTTAAGTAAAAACAACATGATTTATGTAGTAGAGGATCAGAGAGAGCATCATTGCATTTCCAGCAAGAAAGTCATTTAATTACAAGTCTGTAACTAAATTTGGGATGAAAATGGAGATGGAGTCCAAAATTCAATAATATTGTGGAAATTTGACACCAGCACACAAGTGCGTAACTGAAAGAACTCATGAGGCACTCCAGTAGTAGCTGAGTGGGCGTAAAAGCCCGTCCCACAACATTAAATGATGTGTTTTATTGAGGTGATCCATCCGAATGATGCAGGTTTAACGTCACAGGCTATATCGCGCTATTATTCCCCTGTTGTCTGTTAAGCTTCTCAGTAATGTGTGTTTGACATCTTGCACAATCGAAAGCTAATCATCTCCTGTAATGCTGGATGCAGCAGCTCTCAGGAGATATATTAGGCCGTTATCTCACCATCAACAACAACATCATTAGGTAGATAATGCTAACGGTGAATGTACGATCCTTCGCGCAAAGCAACGTGTGGTAGGACAGCTGGAGGAAGTAAATTGTTATTGCTGCAATGGCATCTCAGATGAACAAAACGTGAGTTTTCAGCCACGACTCCACCCACATCTAGATCTCTCAGTGTGTGTGTTTGTACTTAGAGATTAGTTGTTAATCATCTGAAATCACATTAAAATCGTTGACAGTGTACAAAAACTACACATTTAAATAAACTTGCAGTGCACCGAAAGCAAATAAAATATTACTGTCAATAAACACAGCTTATCTCTAAAAATAATATATATTTAAGATCTATTTCAGATATGCTGTTTGCTAAAAAAATTTGCAAATCCCGAATTAATCAAAATGTATATTTCCTGTTGTATTTATAATCATATTAACTCATATTGTAACTCTATTTCTCAGTTTATACTGTCTCTTGCAATTATGAGTTAACATCTCAGTTCTTACTTTTTCTCAGAATTTTTAGTTTTATCTCACAGTTTTGAATTAACATCTCACAATTCTGACTGTATTTCTTGCCGTTTTTGTGCAACATCTCTTTTTTCTTTTTTTTACACAATTCTGAATTTATATTAGATAATTGCTTATTTTTTTTAAAAGATGTCATTGATTTTGTGGATGCAAGGATCAGTCTGAATCACAAAATGCATATTTTGTTCACAAAATATATCTTTTTTGTTTTGTTTTGTGAAAATAAAGTGTGATTTCATGCATTAGAATGCACCGAAACATTTTGTGAACAAAATATGCATTTTGTAATTAAATACTACACATTATGTGTAGATACATCAAAATTAGACAACCGTTAAAAGAGATAAACTCAGAATTCAAATAAAAAGCCAGGACTGTGAGATGTCAACTTGCAATTTCCAAAAAAAAAACGACACTAAAGGAGATTCCATCTTGTTCCTTTGTCACTACTAAACATTATGGGTCTCTTGTCCTTTCAAAACAGGCACAACATGTGTTCTAATGAGCTGCACTCAGAATCTAAGATCCATGACATCCAGTTATGACTCACCAATGGTTCTTCTAATCCATTACAGGCTGCCGCAAACTTCTCGCACGCATGACCAGGAGTGGCGACAGAGGGGACGCGCTTCTGTACCACTGCCAGGAGAACGTCCGAGGAAATGCACTACAAGGTCAATCAAGCTGTCCGTGTCTCTTCCTCTCCGCTTTGGGAAGCACAGCATGCCGTGGCAGACCTGGAACGGTCATTGTTGAAAGAGCACAGCAGTGATTGATAAAGACATTCTCCGGACATGATATCCTTTCAGCTTGAAAATAACAACCTGAGGCAGGACAATACATAAAAGGGTTAGCGAAACAATACATCAAGGAAGGTGAAATTTGTAATGAATCAATTATGTATTTTATTAGTATGTGATCATTACATGTATTTGTGGGAATTATGTAATTAAATGCTTAATGTAATTGATGTAATTTATTCCTATGATGGCACGGTTTAATTTTCAGAATCATAACTCCAGTCTTCAGTGTAACATGATCCTTCAGAAATAAATTTAATATTTTGATTTGGTACTCTAAACATTTCTTATTATTATCAATGTTGAGAAGAGTTTGTTTGTTTTCTTATTGATTGATTGATTGATTGAAACTGATTAACTAATATTTTAGTTTAGCATATTACAGGTCTTTGAGGAATTTCTAATGGACTTTATATAAACTTCATGATTTTAGGTATTTACTTTCAGAAAAGATCAACTCCACAGTGGTCATTAAACATTGAATACTAAATAACACTCAAATTTATGTATAAAACCCTATGTCTGAGATCACTTGGGTAGAAATTCAATTTGTATGGAGTGATTCTGGTTTGCAGGAAACAAATCAATGTCAGCTAGCATTAATTCAACCGCATGCTCAAGTCAAGAAAATCTCCAAAGGCGTTTTATAGGGCGAACTGTCGTCTGCATTGACAGCAGAGGTCTTTATCTGCGACGGCAACAAAACGTTTAGCATAACACTGAGAGGAGCGTTTGTTTGGACCCTCTCTCGGCCCGGTTTCTCCAATGATTCTTATCCATGTTGTAGTTGTTCGTTTCTGGCATTACTCCAGGCCTCTGCTTTGTAAGGTCTCCAGCTCCTGGGGTGATTTCACTGTCCATTGAGCTATAAAAGCTTTTTATAAGTACATCAGCACAACTGCATTAATCGGCAGCCATATTGATTCAGCATTTGTGTGTAAGACAGAGAGAAGAGGAACGTTAATGGATATATTTATAATAAAGTACCCCTCAACCTCGTGCTTGAGTCACAAATGGGGCATAAAGTTTTGCGAGTCTCAGCCAAACACAAAATAAAAATACTGACCCTTAAATTTTCCTCATTTCCTCTGGGGTAAATGTAAAGTGCGACCGGAATTAAATTGACATGAACATTTATAATATATCCACTTAAAAATCAGGAGAAACAGCTGTTAAATGCCTCCCTTTTAACTGTTAGAATCTTTAATGAAACAAAAACTACTGAAATGTTCAACATGTTTCTCATAAACCATGTAAAAATCACACGTTCAAAAAATCTATTAAAATCCTAAAATCTATTACTTAATATATAGATAATTTGCTTTCTGCCATTCACTGAATATGTGTTTAATTGACTTGATATAGAGCTTGATATAGAGTAAGCTTTATATATGTATCTAGATATAGAAGCTCTATATAGAGTCTTGATATAGAGCAATATGCCACATATAACAGTTATCTTGTATGTAGTCTGGGTAAATACTATTTACGTTTATTTCTGAGAGTGACTTTTCTATTTGATCTTTTTTTTTGTCTAAAAAGTCGCCATATCAATTGCACTTCTTCCTTTAACACACACACACACACAGTTTTGTCCTTGCAACAAGGGACAGAAAACCTCAGCTATACTAAGCTGTGCTGGCTGCAGTGGCAGGCTGCAGGGGGCACATTAGGAAGCTTTGACATTATCAAAGGTCATGTCAAATCAATATGTGTGTTGACAAACTTCAGATTGCTCCCTGCTAGATTTGCAGATAGGATACAAACGCTCCCAGATGGTGTTTGCTTGCTTGAATCTTGCCTGCGTTGCTGCTCTCCCAGGAGAAGCCAGCACACTGACCAGCTCTGAGCACTTCATTGAAATTTAAATTGCAGGGTTTTATACAAATGCCACTTAGGAATATGTGATATATCAGGAACACAGTGAATGTGAATCATCGCTGTTATTTTGAATTGTGCAAAAAGTCCCACTTACATTGTACACCAAAGTACAATTCAACTGGACATGATTTAAAAGAACACAAAAACAGTTAGCATATTTATCATAGGTACATAAAGGCAGATATTTTATAATATAACAGCCGTTTTAGTTTATAACATAATCTAATGTGTTTTCTGATGTAATATATGTGTCATAGTGTGGTTAAATCAAACAGCAGTCAGTATTGTATAAAATAAAACGCTTGTAAATACAGCAGGAAAGCTAAAAAAGCATAACAAGAACTGAAAAGTTTCAAGAACCGACAAAGAAGCGAATGAAACAAGGGGTATTAATACACAATCCAAGACAAGGGAATTAAACAAGCAGATACAGGTGAATCAAATCAGTAACTGAGGGCATAAACTGTATCTAATGCTGTGTCCAAAATTGAACACTTCCCTATACAGTATATGAAAAACAGTATACCAAACAAGCCCAAGTTCATAGAATTTGAAAAACAGTAGGTGCAAATTATCTCTATGACCTACAGCACTACTTCTGCTGAGATTCTGAAGTGTGCATTTGATGGATACTTTACTATGCCATGAGACCGTAATGGGAGACGACTTTGAATGGCGGTGAAGCAATGCAACTGATATCGGTAAGTCATATGACAGTAACATGGCGATATCTGAATTTCATAATACTCATATTCATACTACACAGAATATACTTGTTTACTATTCGCAAAGTAACTTCAAATTAAAATGTAGTACCTACTCAGACAGTATGTGATTTCAGATGCACTGTAAGACAAGAAGGGATACAACAACTAAACCGAAGGAAGACTAAAGGAAACAGGAATGCATAATCAACATAAAAGTCCATAAAGACAACTTGAACATGACAGCATGCTTGTAATTTATTCCTGTGGTGGCGAAGACGAATTTTCAGCAGCCATGACTCCAGTCTTCAGGGTCGCATGATTCAAATATGCTGCTTTAATACTCAAAAAACATTACTTATTACTGTCAGTGTTCAAAGCAGTTCACGATTTTGTAGAAATTATGGTATATTTTTCAGGATTCTTTCACAAAGTTCAAATTTCTATTTGAAATATAACCTTTTGTTACACTTTTGATTAATTTAATGAATTAATGCTTAATAAACATTAACTAAAAAAAGTAGCATTATACGCTCTATATTTCTGTTTAAGGTATTGTCGGTCTGATAGAGCTTATACTTGGAACCCAGATGCTCATTCAATGTCTTTTTAGTTTTGAACTGCAGCATGATGGATGATCCAAACAGAAGAGGAAGACCCCACAGAGAATGGACTAATGCCATCAGACACTGGTGTGGATCAGTCCTTCAGGATTTAAGCTGTTCTACACTAGACAGGAATTTATGGAAGAGAATTGTCAATAAGGCATCAGGTGCCTACAGGCATGGGCCCATGGTTGTTGTTGATGATTATGATGATGTTGTATACTCTCATTTCTTCCACATCTAGTATGCAAATGTATTAATCTTTGTAGGCTTCAGGGCATTCATAAGTTTACTTGACAAAGCAGACATTCAGCATTCATGCCTAAACTGAAGCCACCTCAAACAAGAGATATGTGATATTTAAGATTTATTTTTCCATCTTCAGTGATGATTTTAAGCTTTCCGCTGGTAAATTAAATTTTGTTTGGTCATTCATATGCATGTAACTTGAGAATACAATATTTTCAACTTTACTTGAAGGTTGATTTTTAAAGGCTCGTCAAATAAAATGCAGTGGCATTCATTTCTACGCATGTTTGCATATGACAGTTTTTGAGCATGCTTTTGTCTTTCATTACACAGTATTTTCTTATAATAAAAAAACACCTTTGAGCCTCAGACAGAGAAATATAACTCAATAAGTGAAATACAGATTGATATCAAATATTCATATAGTTTCATGAAATATTAATGCACACTGCATATTTCAAATCAATTTGTTTTGCAAATGTTTTCTTCTAAATATCTCCCCAGTGCTAAGCGGCTTACAAAACAAAGACGCTCTGATTAGCTCAAATTCATCAAATTTTCCTAAGAAATGAGAAGAAGCTGAAGCAATTGTTGAGTACAATGACGTGAAACAACAATACTTCTAAACCGATCAACATACAGAGCTGAGCCTCAGGAGATCAAATCCTCTTTTCTAAATGTTAAACAAGTATTCTGAAGAGTGACGTAGAAAATGCAATGCAGTTTATTCAACACCATGTTTTAAACTACGCTCATATCCGAGCCAGTCTGATTAAGAGAGGTGAAAATAAAGGCAATGTTTCCCTAAGTACTGTAGTATGTAAATAGGAAATGAAAGGATGTGATGTGTGGCCAAGTATGGTGTCCCATACTTGGAATTTGTGCTCTGCATTTCACCCTTCCAAGTGCACACACACAGCTGTGAGTAGCGAACAAACACACACACACACACACACACACACACACACACCATGAACACACACCCGGAGCAGTGGGCAGCCAATGCTGGGGCACCTTGCTCAAGGGTCTTACCTCAGTCGTGGTATTGAAGGTGGAGAGAGCGCTGGACATTCACTCCCCCCATCTACAACCTGAGACTCGAACCCACAATCTTCAGGTTACAAGTCCGACTCTCTATCCATTAGGCCACGACTGCCCCCAGTAATGAATATATATAGTATTCAAATATACAAATATATATTATTGGAACGTTATTATTATTATTATTTAATTAACTGTTTTCTATTTTAATATATTTTAAATCGTAATTTATTCCTGTGATGACAAAGGTGAATTTTCAGAAGCCCTTATTTCAGTCTTCAGTGTCACATGATCCTTCAGCAATCATTGTAATATGCTGATTTGCTGCTCAATATATATTTTTTATTTTTTATCAATGTTGTAAACAGCTAAAAATGCTTCGTTTTATGGAAAGGGTTATTTGTTTATTTATTTACGATGAATAGAACGTTTAAAAGAACTGCATTTATTTGAAAGAAAAACAATCTTTAGCAGCATTATACATGTCTTTACTAATGTCTTTATAAATGCAGTTTCCATTTCATGTAAAACTACACAAATATTCATCCTTATAACAAGTAATCATCATATTGGTTTAGGAGACATTTTTTCCATCATTAAATAACATGCAGCAAGGTAAGATGATCTTTAAAGTACGACTTTCAATAAAAAACCCAGCCAAGATCTTGTAATTGCACTCCATTTCTTAATATAATACAACATTGAGCAAATGTAACTGTCTCATCTGCGTAAAGGTTATAGCTGAAGGGCTATTTATTTAATGTGACGCGTCTGACAGAGATTAACTGCAGTGGTATATAAACAGTAGGCTACTTTATTTTGTGCTATGAAATGATAGTCTCAGTGCTAGTCAAGAAGAACCAGTCAGAGGCCCTTTTTTGTTTTATTTTGGGGCTTTTTCGCTTCCTTATTTCAGACAGGACAGTAAAGGTTAATGGGAAATGAACCAGGAGCAATGGGATATATATGGGATCAGGAAACAACAGAGTCCACACTTGAACCAGCGTCCCCACGGAAGCTCAATGGCCCATAGATGTCTTGAGCATGTGCGTGACCACTGCCACGGCTCTGACACGAGTCCGATCTCCTGACCGTACCCATGGTTTACTAGATTTACTCTGCGTGCTATAAAAAAGACTTTCCTTTATAGTGAAGGTCAGGGAATCAGCAGAGGAAGTGACTGACTCTAACTGAATATATGAAGTTCTTGGCCTGTATGGAGCTGATTGCAAGTCAATGGTTCTTCTACCACTCATGTGCACTTTGGACTTCAGGTCAAGTCATACATGTCTTTGAGTTATACATTACAAAAGGAAGCTGCCAGGTAAATTCACGTCTTCTGAAGCGATAGCACCAGGAAGCCGTGTGAAAAACTCACTTTGTTTGATTTGGTTTCTTCGAGAACAGGCCTGGAGGATTTTGCAGTTCAGCATCCTCTCAATCATCTCAGACAGCCCAGCAACACAAACAAAACATCAGGTCACCGAGGACCAGATGCAACTGCATCCGCTGAGTAGAATATGCTCAGCAGCAGCAGTCAAGACACAATGGGAGCAAAATCTACTGGTAATAATTCATAGATTCATATTTGAAACATTAGGCTTTATGGCTCATACAGTACGACATGTTGAGAATATAAAGGTCATACTTGAGAAGAAAAAAAGTATAGCAGATCCTTACATTATATGGACACAAATATCAGTTGTCACTCAATATTGCCCAATATTATGTTTTAAGATTAAATTTAAATGCTTCATTTCATAATCAAAGCTTGGTAGTTTTTATTATGGGGAAAACATATAATGCAATACAATGATGGTTGAGCGATGTATAGTACAAATGCATGTATTATATTTGACAATAACATAAAATGAAAGGTAAAAATAAAAAAAAAACATAAATTGGTCAACAAGAAGGGATGTAGTCGATTGCATCCAAAAAGGCTTTTTATCAAAGTTTATCATACTGGGATGTGTTTCCCAAAAGCACTGAAACCATTGAAACCAATGGAGCTACTATCAATTTAGGCTTACAATGCTTTTTGGGAAACACAGCCTTGATTAATATAATTTATAAGCCATTGAAATGAGCATATCATAAATATGATGCTGTAGGCCGTATAGGGTTAATTTCATTAGGTTCTCTTCATGTTAAGAGCTGAACTGTGAATCATATTTGAATGTGGAATTTTTCAATGTGTCTTATATTTTTATATTGTTTCTTCGTGTCAATGCAAAATTACATGCCAGCAAATATTATACTGATAATCGATCACGACAATTAACACAAATTATATTACAGATAGTCATGTTTACAAATATTTTAACAAATTTGACTTGTAACTTTTAAGCCAAAAGGCTAAACAGATTTTTGGCAGCCCATGTTTAATGTAGATTTAGTGCCAGTATTAATTTATTTTACCAATAAATGAGATGGTCAGGCATGCAGTCAAGAAAATATATTATACAGAGCACCGTACTGACATCAGTGTGCTTAATGTAAATGTGGGAGTTCACTTGACAAAAACAATGTAATTAGGTGAGATTTAAAAGTGCATTAGAATGTATGTGTGTGTGTGTGTGTGTATGCATGTATTTTCAGGTTGAAACCTGTTTCAGAATAAAATAAATTGTTATTATTGACATTGTTTCTAGACATAGGCAAAGAAGTCTGTACAATAACCATTTTGTAAAATAACCACAACAAAAGCATTCTGTTGTGATGAATATTGGTTAGCTTTATGCTTTTACAATGTACAATTTGATGAGGCGACTAAGATAATTGCTTCTATAATTCTAGAATTGTTTCTTCTTGGTAATTCACGAGTTCACACTTACATATATTTAGCACGAGTAAGGCAATGCATATTTGTTGAGTATAGTAATGCGTAGTTGGCATGCTGTCCTGGGGAAGGGCTCCGAGCTCGGGAATGGCCCGAACCCAGAGTACCCCCCCCCCCCATAGTGTGGTGAGAACTCTATTGATACCTTTTAAGTGGAGAAGGGATGGTGGAGGGATGCTGATTACCCGTCAAATGAATGGAGGTGTAAGAGAACTGTTGTGTGTGTGTCATGTGTTCCTGCCTCTTGTGCCCATATTTGGTTTGTTTCCTGTCCTTGTCATGTCATTAGTAGTTTATTTGTGTCCAGCCGTGTTCGTTAATTTACCTGTGTATTTATAGTCCTGTCTGTGTAGTGCCATTTTGTCTGGTCTACTCGTTACTCCCCGGTGTTCCTGTGTGTAAGCTTTGCCTTGTCCTGCACTGATGTCCTAGTAAAGTATGTTTTTGAGTTACATCCTCGTTTCCGTGTTTCCTGTGTCCTCCCTGCTGTGTGCACCGTGACAGAAGACCAGACCAGTACAGTAAGCGTCGTCCCTTCACCGCGTTTTGTTTTGTCCAGTTTTCTAGTGTTTTGTTTTGTGTTTTGCCCGCCGCTGAGTCAAGCCCGCCGGATCGCCGCTGAGTCAAGCCCGCCGGATCGCCGCTGAGTCAAGCCCGCCGGATCGCCGCTGACTCAATGCCCGCCGGATCGCCGCTGTCTCAATGCCCGCCAGATCGCCGCTGACTCAATGCCCGCCGGATCGCTGCTGACTCCAGCCCGCCGTTCGCGGGAGATCACGCCGCCGTCCGCGGCTCAAGGACCCCGCCGTTCGCGGGGTATCACGCCGCCGTCCGCAGCTCACCGTCCCCGCTGTTCGCGGGAGATCACGCCGCCGTACGCGGCTCACCTAGCCCACTGTTTCGCGGGGAAGGCCAACCCGCCATCCGAGGTCACTCGGCCCGACACCGGTTGGGGCTGCCTCCAGCCCACCGGTCCCTGCCGTTGAGATGGTCAGCCGGCTGCCGCCGTATTGACCAGTGACCGAGGTCTTTTTAACTTGTGTCTAGCCCCGGAGGGCTCCTGATACCCCCACACCCCCAGGGAAATTTTTGGGGGGGGTAGTAGGGTTCCGGCTGTAGGGGCCGGGCCGAGAGGGGTCCGAGGCCAAGGCTCCGTAGACCATCTGCCTTGGCCTTCTGTGCTCCCTGCACCGCCATGGTCACCTGAGCCCCTGGCTCCACCATGGCCTCCTGGGCTCTCCTGGGTCTCCGCTGGTCTCGTCCAGCTCTCCTGGGTCTCCGCTGGTCTCGTCCAGCTCTCATGTGTCTCTGCTGGTCTCATCCAGCTCCGCTGTGTCTCCGCTGGTCTCGTCCAGCTCTCCTGTGTCTCCGCTGGTCTCGTCCAGCTCTCCGATGTCTCCGTCTGTCTGTATCGCTCTGGAGGTCCCTGTCCTGTGTTCCGGTCCGTGTCTGTCCTGAGAGGCCTCCAGAGCGCCCACCCCCCCTCCCCGATGGAACTGTTAAGGCTCGGGACGAGCCTTTCGGGAGGGGGGAGTAATGTAAGAGAACTGTTGTGTGTGTGTCATGTGTTCCTGCCTCTTGTGCCCATATTTGGTTTGTTTCCTGTCCTTGTCATGTCATTAGTAGTTTATTCGTGTCCAGCCGTGTTCGTTAATTTACCTGTGTATTTATAGTCCTGTCTGTGTAGTGCCATTTTGTCTGGTCTACTCGTTACTCCCCGGTGTTCCTGTGTGTAAGCTTTGCCTTGTCCTGCACTGATGTCCTAGTCAAGTATGTTTTTGAGTTACATCCTCGTTTCCGTGTTTCCTGTGTCCTCCCTGCTGTGTGCACCGTGACAGGAGGTATGTCAGCTGTATGAATGACTGCACATCAAAGGACCCCTCTGTCAAGCTCCTGAAGTTTGCGGACGACACTACAGTCATAGGCCTCATCAAGGACGGTGACGAGTCTGCTTACAGTCAGGAAGTTGAGCAGCTGGCTGTCTGGTGCAGTCTTAACAACCTGGAGCTGAACACGCTCAAAACTGTGGAGATGATAGTGGACTTCAGGAGAAACCCCCCTGCTCTCCCCCCACTCACCATCATGAACAGCACTGTGACTTCAGTAGAGTCATTCAGATTCCTGGGCACCACCATCTCTCAGGACCTGAAGTGGGACAATCACATTGACTCTATTGCGAAAAAGGCCCAGCAGAGGCTGTATTTCCTCCGCCAGCTAAGGAAGTTCAACCTGCCTCAGGAGCTGCTGAAACAGTTCTACTCTGCAATCATCGAGTCTGTCCTATGTTCTTCTATAACTGTTTGGTTTGGTTCAGCTACCAAAACAGACATCAGAAGACTACAACGGACAGTTAGGACTGCTGAGAGAATTATCGGTGCCCCTCTGCCCAGCCTCCAAGAACTTTACACCTCCAGAGTGAGGAAAAGGGCTAAGAAAGTCACTCTGGACCCCTCACACCCAGCTCACTCTCTCTTTGTACTGTTGCCCTCTGGCCGGCGCTACAGATCACTGAGCACCAGAACAGCCAGACACAAGAACAGTTTTTTCCCCCAGGCCGTATCCCACCTTAACAACACATAACACACCCCGGTACTGTACATCTGTAAATAACCCATCAAACCTTCATCTGTACATAGGACACATGCACATTCACAGTTCTGTCTATGGTCAAGTCTCTTTTCTGTATATTTTTATTTTTGTTACTATTGTTATTCTTAATTATTGTATATTCTCTTCATTAGTGTTCTTTATCACCTTAATTATATGTTGTCTGCACTATGTTTGTACTTTCTGTACTGGTAGCTCATAACACCAAGACAAATTCCTTGTGTGTGCAAACACACTTGGCAATAAAGCTCTTTCTGATTCTGATTCTGATTTATATCCGTGCATTGATTCACTTGAGTGCTTTCCTCTTGTGTTAATTAGGCTAAGTATCTGACGTGGTCCTCCCGAACTTTGTTAATAAAACATCATTTGTTTATACCTGAGTATTGGTGTCCAGAAACAAAACCTCTTAACTAAAGCCTTTTTACCATTTTGTTTCTTCTGCATTTCACCCTTGAAAGCAAACCAAACAGTATATAATATTACAGCCCATATGCAAATAAAGAGGATGGAATCATGGCAACATGTTTGCATTCCCAACAAGCAATGCAGACGACTAACTCCGAAATCCGTCCGCTAAGCCTCCATATGGCCCAGTTTGTCTGGCCTGTTTGCTGGCACATGGGACCTTGTCACCGCCTAGCATGAATATTACCACAGCTTGGATCTGTCTGTGTGCAGCAAAACAGTTATAAACGGGAGACTTTGCGTGGCGGATGACACGCTTCTGCCCAGTCGACAGATCGTCCAAGCGGGAAGGAGACATAACTCCACTCACATGATAGACAGACAGGAGGGCCCCAGTACATCAGTGAGCACATGGAGAGGAGGGCTGGAAGCCCAGGCTCGGTTACTAGGCCTCCAGCCAGCAAACGGACAGCATCTCCAGGGTCTGAGACACAGTAAACCCATCCACAGAACAGACCTGGCCGCTGGCACTTGGGAAAACAGGTTGCGAGCAGCCTGGATAGAAATGATAGAGGGGGGATGAGGGAGAGGCGATGGGAACATACCACAGAGCAGCAGGCTCTCTTATCACCGAGTGAGCGGGAAACAGTATCAACTGCTCACTTGTACTGATAAAGCATATGTGGGACATTTGCAGTGTCCCACTGTGGTGCAGAAAGGCAGCTCAATTTTGGGCGGCCTGGGAATTAACTCCTTGCCAAGAGTTATTCGAGCACAGGGTCATTCTGCTACTCTTGTCTGAGATGATGTTCGGGCACCAGCGGTTTTATTACCACCATTGTCTAAAAGGTTGGCGCAGAATTCTAATTGTAAAGCATGCTTTATGATAGTATTAAACGTTTTTTTTTTTTTATCCCTTATTTTTATGACGAATTTCCTCCTAAAAAGTACTGAAGTGTAACATTAGATGTTTTACATTGATTAGGCGTTTTAACTTTTTAACATTTAATCTCTCAAATAAATTTCAGGTGGAAATTGTAATTTCCACTTCATATTTTTAGAATTTGTAACCAGTCAGGGGTTAACTATTTAAATTTAATTCAGAATTTGTTAGTGCAGTATGTCCAAGGCTATTTCTCAAAAATAAATAAATAAACATGCATTACTGCTGTCAATGTCTTTAAAAAACAACACTCATAGTATGAGACAAATAAACAAACTGCATACAAACAAATAAAATAAGAAACATTAATATTAAAAAAGCAACACTCATAATATGTAAATAAATTAAAAATAAATAAAACAATCTGCATGTTAACAACGAATAACAAGTAATAACATTAACCCTACAGTATAAAGTCTGATATATTAAATAACAGAAGAAAAAAAAATACATTTGAAATGAAATTGTCTATTAAATCTTTAGAAACAAACAAATACATTTTGCATATGTGTTGTTTGTTGAGTATCATATTTGATACATCAGGCCTGTATGGCTAAAATAGTATTATGTATGAAAATATGGAGATCATACTCAAAGAGGAAGAAACACAGCAGTTTTTTTCAGAGGCCCAAACTCAGCAAACCGCGGCCCTAGCCCCCGCCTCTTCGGCAGGAGCCCTACTACCCCCCCCCAAAAAAATCCTTGGGGGAAGTAGGGGCTCGGAACAGGAACAAAACCAAATAAGGGCATAAGGAAACTCAGGGAGCACATGGAAACACAAGACAGGGAAACAAAGTCTGAGACTTAGTAAGTCTTTGTAAGATTATATTTAAATGCTTATTTTTGTAAACAAACAAAACATACAATTCAATGCAATGCTGAAGGGGAGACACATAGAAATGTTTCTCATCTTAAAATCATCTTAACATATTTTTAACAATAGTAATGTTATTCTTATGTCTACTTTAGAAAAATCTGTAAATCAGTTAAATTATATAAAGACATGTTTACCACGACCTAAAGGTGGACATTTCACTAATGTGACCTTAAGGTTGTAAAACTTTTTTAAGTAATCAAAAGTGCACTTATTTGAGAAATTACCCAGACTACTGACCTTGGCTACTTTATTTTCATATTCCACTCATGATTTGTCCTTGCCCCCTTCTTCCTTTCTTGTACTTGGCGGAACTGATGACTTTAGGCAGTGGCAGTGGCAGAACAGGGTGGCACGTCCTGGCTTGGATCAGCCAGTTATTGCTGGCTTAGACCTGGTTCCTGTCAGCACCCTGCTGAGAGAAGTCATGTCACTGCAACCCATTCACACACCTTTGACAGAACCTGCTGTGCTAGAGATTACGAACAGCCCTCATCAAGCCACTGACCCGTCCACAGGGGCCCAGCAGATGGGCCCTCAGTGATCATGCCTGCTTAACCTCTCTGTGCATCTTCAGCTTTTGGCTCCTTCAAACTGGACACACACACCAAAGATCTATAAAAGAACGAAAGCCCAGACCCTCTTTCAGATACTCCAGCATTTAACGAGCAAAGTGTAATTAAGATGGGGGGCTGATAAAAGCAAACTCTTGTCTAGCTGATGGTGTGTGACTTGATCAGCCAAGTAGCTGTGTGTGAGTTTTTAAAAGTGGACCGACAGCTGAAAAATAGCAAACGCCGGAACCTGCCGTCAGGAAGAGGGATGTGCGGTCCGTCCGACTGTGGCAGCACGGGGCTGCCCAAAATAGGTGTGTGTGCGTGTGTGTGCGTGTGTGTGTTTGTGTGTGTGTGCGCGTGAGATCAAGAATCATAACAAATGATTTGACTGCAATCATCTTGGCTGCCCTCAAACTTATGACAATAGTTGATAAATAATTCCAAAACAAGCCTGTTTGTCCCGTGGAGTTTCACATTTTGAAGGTCAACTATTTAAATTGACAGAGCTGCGGTTTTGCTGATGTATGCAAACAATTATACAAGCAAACACTGCCAGATTTTAAGATCAAGTGCTCCTTGCTTGAAGGGTACAGAGATTTACCTGTTGTCCTTCTCAGTCTAGCCTATATATCTGTCAGAAAAACACAGCTAGTAATTTACAATCAAAAGTAAATACCACATAAATATCTGTGCACTTTAAACATCAAAACTGAGCATAAGAACTGTGTATTCTGCATACTAAGGAAAATTTGGTGTGTAATTAAATTTGGTGTTTAATTAGTAAGATTGAAATTGTGTTTTTGGAAAAAGTATACCAATAATCTTTGTTTTATGTACAGCTTCACGTCATTCATTAATTTGATTATTAATAAAATTAATATTGTTTGTTTATCATCTACTAATTAATGTGTAATTAATGTGTCTTTCTTTCAGTCCATGTCTATTAGCTTTGAGATAATCTTTATGTTTGAGCATTATAGACGATACCTTACATTTAAAATTTTGAAATTTACATTATTTCACTTGGACCAGAAATATTGCTGACTCATTTAAATTCAGATTTTATTTAATCAAATGCTATCTGCAAAAATGTATGTCTCTTCCTCTGCCACCCACTGACAATAGAAAGTAGCCAATCAAGGTTCGCTAGGTTAATGGGGAAATAAAATAAAATAAAATAAAAAAGGAAGACAATAACTCTTCTTGACATAATTCATAGTGCTTTGAAAAAAAATATTCCGAATAATGATTTGAGCAAAATAAATGGGTTATACTTTATTTTAAGTTCCAATTCTCGGTATTAACAAACCATTAACTATGACTTGTAAACTCCTAAATTTTCTGCATGTTAATGGTTAGTAAGGTAGTTGTTAAATTTAGGGATTAGGGATGTAGAATATGGTAATGCAGAATATGTGCTTTATAAATACCAATTAATAGCCAATATGTTAACAATAGGCATGCTAATAAGCAGCTAGTTAATAGTGAGAATTGGTCCCTATTTTAAAAAGGATGTGCTTGTTACAGTGTAATTATTCATTTAAGTAATGAGTAATATTAAGTAACTACTGTATGGTTAGGGTTAGGATTATGGTTTGGTTTAGGGTTACTTGCATGTAATTATGCATCATTTGTTGTGATTATAATAGTAAATATATGTAACATGTAACTGCAATGGGGAAGTCGTGGCCTAATGGTTAGAGAGTCGGACTCGTAATCGAAAGGTTGCGAGTTCGAGCCCCCGGCCGGCAGGGATTGTAGGTGGGGGGAGGGAATGTCCAGCGCTCTCTCCACCCTCAATACCACGACTGAGGTGCCCTTGAGCAAGGCACCGAACCCCCAACTGCTCCCCGGGCGCTGCAGCATGGCTGCCCACTGCTCCGGGTGTGTGTTCACGGTGTGTGTGTGTGTGTGTGTGCATTTGTTCACTACTCACTGCTGTGTGTGTGCACTTGGATGGGTTAAACGCAGAGCACCAATTTCGAGTATGGGTCACCATACTTGACAATACGTCACGACTTTTTTTTTCTTTTTAACAAGGACACCTTAAAATAAAGTGTTACCCTCAAGTGTTACAAATAAATTGTATTTATCGGTACCTTATTAGATAAATAGATCAATCAATCAATCAATCAAGAAGAGTATTCATCTAAACAGAATAATATGCTAATACTGGTACAGATATGCACTGTTTTCCCCAGCATTACTGTGATGTTTCAAAAATACTAATAGGAATTCTGTGATTCTGTTCCAGGAACACTGAGCCTGAATGCTCTTCGCTTGCCAAATAATCTATAATTAGTCAAAGCTGGAGTCCAAACTGTTCTTCCCTTCCAATTTTAATATATAGCTATGTACAGCTTAAATTCAGCGAGGAAATCAGTGTGTGATTAGACATTACAAAACCCACCAACTGATCTTTACAGTAATGTGAATTGATGAATGTTTTTGGAAAACATATATTAGTTTAATTAACTGGATGCTCAGTAGCTTTAATCAAGATTATGTATGCAAACAAACTGCTAATTACTGTTTTCTTCAGCATCAGAGTGTTGTGATTGGCCTATTTATGTTCAAATCACCTATTTAATTCAATCATTTTGAAATCACCAGTTATGGTTGCAAAAAAGATATCTCTATAAATTTGTACAATACCACAGTCTTATAGAATACTTGATTCTGATTGGCCGACAAATATAATATATAAAAGGTATAATAAATTGAAGCTTACAAGTGTAGAAAGAAAGGCAGTCTTCCAGACTAATTCATTTTCTATTATTAAAATGTGTAATTTTCTACTTTCAACAAAACAATTGACTCCAGAGAGTTAAATCACTGAACAATAATGCTTAAAAATATAATAAAAAATGGTGTCATGGCCTCATTACTACCTCAATTGTGCATTAAGCCTATATTTCAATAATTCAATTTTCCGATTTTATTTATTTTAGATAAACAAAAATAAATTTGTTTATTACAAACATGGATTTTTGCTTCACAGCTCATTGATAGACTGGAGTTGTGTCTTTTATTTGTGGATTATTGAGCTCTATGTTATTAGATGTTTGGACTCTAATTCTGACGGCACCCTTTCACTGCTGTTCAACTTGATGGTAATGGATAGTTTAGTGTGTGACTCCCCCTTTAAATGTGCTATGATTTATCCCAAAAGGCCTCACACTCATAACACTCCATCAGGTAGTTGGCAGGAAATGCCTCAGCCAAAATCATGAACAGAAAGAGAAACTGGAGAGAGAGAGAGAGAGAGAGGAGAGAGCAGGGAAGACTGGTCACAAGAGTGTGTTTGCAGCGCAGAGGGGGGAGATGAGTTACATGATTTTGCCTGCAGCGAGGAGCAGGTTTTTTTTTAAGTTTGTTTGTTTCTGTCTTGCGCAAAGATCACTCTATTACCGCTGCAGTATGCGCATAACACACATCTTAATGCACAAAATTCAACTGTGTATCAGCATGAATTCACTGTGTGTTAAAAAAAGGTTAATGAAAAATGAAAATTCTGTCATAACTTACTCACCCCTAAGTTGTTCAAAACCTGCAAGAGTTTCCTTCTCCCATTGAACCTAAAATTAGATGTTTTGAATAATAGTGTTAACCTAACAGTTGATGGTCCCCAATGATTTCTATAGTATATTCCGTGTTTGAGTAAATGATGACAGAACTGCTTGTTTTGGGCAAACTATCCCTTTATGATACACTTTTAGTTGATTGAATCTATTATGTTATTATTTAAAAGTAATCACTATTTTCACCTAAAAGTTTTGTTTAAAAACACTAATTTGTTCATGACTAAAACACCATTAGGGCTACAGAATGAATCATTTGGAAGCTTAAGTCTGGTTTAAACTGTCCAAACACATCAACAGACATCAACATCCAAGGTTTGTTGGGTTGTGTTGGCTCAGTGTGTTAACCCTGTTGTTGTTTGTTTTCACTGTCTAAACATGTTCAATCTTCACTTGTCAGGTTTTGGAATGTTTGAGAAATCTGGTATGAGTTTCCAAAAAGACTCCAGCAGTCCCTAACATTGTCTGACATCATTGTGAACTGTTGCCACGACATGACATTCCTGCCAACTCAACACAGAAACCAATGTGCCTAACTGGCACTTCCTCAATGGAGATGGAGAAATAAAGCTGTCAATTGCAATTAATCATAATATATTTATTTTATTTGTGGTGCATATTATTGCATTAATTACCTGTATAAAGGAAGAAAACAATACACACATCTCAGTCTTTTAATATGTAAACATTTCTTTCAAAATAAATTAAGTGGTAACACTTTAGTTTAGGGACCAATTCTTACTATTAACTTGTTATTACATGCATATTACAAGCATATTGGCTGTTTATTAGTACTTGTAATGCATATATTAATGTCTTATTCTGTATGATCCTATTGTTGATCCCTTACCTCATCCCTAAATGTAACACCTACCTCACTAAGTAGTAATAAGCAGTGAATTGGGAGTTTATTGAGGCAAAAGTCAGAGTTAATAGTTTGTTAATAGGGCAAATTTGCCCCCAAACTAAAGTGTGACTGAATCATTTTTAAATGATGAACATATTATGAATTCAGGTGTGCAAATGTGCCTAAATGGCACTGCCTCACTGACAAAGGAGAAATATAGTTGTCAATTGCAATTGATTGTGATATATTTATTTGTAGTGCATTTCATTGCATTGATTTCCTGTATTAAGAATGAAAACACAACACATTTCAGTCATCTATTAAGATATAAACATTGCCATCGAAATAAATGCAGTTTTTAAAAACTGAAAATATTATGAATTCAGGTATGATTTTGGTATGAATAGTAATTAGGGATGAACAGCAATTTGTTAAAATTATTTAAAAAGTTTGAACTTCTAAAATGTAAAAACAAAAAATCACAAATGTTAAACAATACAGTTTAGGGAAATGGGAGGGGAAAAAAGCATAGTTAAATATTTAATGATTATTTACAATTATAATTCACGGTGGATCAAGCAGGACTTCATCGATAACCTGTTACTTCACATTAACTTTTTTTAAAGACTAACAAATAAACTTTGGAGATGCTTGTTGTGTCAGTGTGAACTTGTTCCCCAACATTAACAACAGCCAGCTTTAGAGTATCAGAAAGGTTGGCACAGTATGAACCTGCCTTTTCTTTTTATCTCAAAAGACCAAGGTGATTTCTCACAGTATAACCCTTTAATATAACTCTCCAATTACTAAACTGAGACTCTTGTTCTCTCTACAAGCCCTCACCAATCCTTGATCCAATTTATAAAACAGTCTCCAGTCTTCTCCCAGGATGTGCTATAGTGCTCGCATTGTTCTTTGTAAGTCACAGACAGACAGCGAAGAACTTGTGTTTTCAAAAAAAGAAAACATTTAGAATAAAGACTCTTTAAGAAGTCTCTTCCACCCACGGTTGAAGGCCTGCTGATGAATCCCCACCGCTAGAGCAGTGTAGGCGGATGCCCTCAGGACCTTGGCACCTCAGCGCGGTAGTTGGAGCCTTACGTGAAGAAAAGAGTGGGGTGAAATCTTCAGCAACTACCTCTGAGAGAACGTGAGTTTCAGAACTCTTTAAACCTGTGCTGTCACTTCAGCGCTGAGACATTTGAGAGGAGCGTGACGTGTCTCCCTCAAGCTACGTTGTCTCCCGATGACTGTCCCGCACCCGACCGGCTCGTAAGAGCCATGGAGGACACGGGGCCAGAGGCTGCTTGATGAGTCGTCCTGACCTACTTTGAGCGGCATGTCTTCACTTTTGATAAGCTGTTGCTCTCGACTAGCTTGCCTTCGTAGATGTCGAGTTTATTTATTAGCGCTGACCTCTCGAAGCTGTCAGCGCTGGTGAAAGCGACCTGACTCATTCCCATCAATACTGCCGGGGGCTTTCTGAAAGATGTCAGCAAGGCTTCCCATACCCACATAAACTGGATCAAATACACTGTGTCATTTGGTTATTAGCCTGGACGGAGAAAGGCTCTAATCTATTTAATGATTCTGTCTGCTGATTCGTAGTGGTTCATGTAAGACACTGATAAAGGTGTTAAATGGATTTACTCTGGTCTACAAACTGACCCACTTTGAGAGCACATGACGAATCTAGCTTGAGAAACAATGGCAAGGAATGACATTCATCACTGCTGTCTATGAAGATGAGACTGTACTGAACAGCTGATTAGTATTTATTAGTATTTATTATCTATTTTTTTTTTTTTTTTTTTTTTTTTTTTATGAGATGCTTCCAAGATATTTACTGTATGCTCTCTAGACATATGTGCTTCATTGTCACAGTTCTCAAAAACAAAGATACAGTGAGCAATAATGCTACATCTTCAGTCCTAGTTCGAAAATCTTATCCACATCCTTATATTTAAATCTGCCTCACTGAACTACATACATTAAGCATTCTCATATGTATCATTAATGAGCCAGATTTTGTGAAGAACATGATTTTAAATAACAAATTAGGAACAAAACTGTGGTTTGTCCCTGACACAAAGCTATTGTATTGCTTCAAAAGACTGCAGAATGCAGCACACAGTTCATTTGTGCTACAATTTAGAATAAATTAGCAAGACATTAACTGAAGGAACTATTAATGTGGCCATTATTATGAAGATTTTCTTCTTACTGAAAACAAACAATACTGAGATTTACCAAGCAGCTTCACCTGTTTATTAAGACACCTGCACTTTTTGTTTCTCCATCACAAGTTATGACAGTTCATGGAGCACTGGGTTTCTCAAAGACTGTTTATCAAAGACAAACTACAAGCTTCCTCAGATAAAAACTTTGTGAATTTATTCAAAAAGGAAATCCAGGTGGAACATCAGAATTGTGGCACAGTATAATAAAGACAAAAAAGAAAAAAAGAAAGTCATGTGATTGAACTAACTAAATAGCATATTACTTTACCTCTCTGAGGGTCTGGAATGGAAGCAGAATAATGACAATAGATTTTGAAACTAAGCATGCTGAGTTCCACAAATCGAAAGAAAAAAAAAAAAAAAAGATGCATTGCAATTAACAGTGCTTGCATTTTAAAGCCTTGTATTTCCAGGGCTTGCATTTTTAGGTCCTGCAATTTAACATAGTTGTTTATTTAAGCTGTGAATATTTCAATTCAAAATATTATAATTAAAAATTCAATAATTCATATTGACCTTCCAGAATTCACTTCCAAATTTTCAATCTGTTTAAAAATACGATGTATAATATTTGTCAGGCAAATTTTGTTCATTTTATTTCACTTTCCAAATTCGCTGCCACAAATTCAGTGGTTAAAATTTGGCAGAAAATTCAACGTTGCACATCCGGGACCCGCAGGCATAGCAGTAGAGCACCGATGCATGATCTCCAGCTGATGTCAGCCCCTCACCAGCAGGTGGCGCAAGCGGCTGTTGATGAAGGCTATATGTGGATCAAGTCATTCATTCACAAAAACTGATTTGTTTCATGTGATTGTGTATTTAAATTATGCTTGAATATTCCCAAACACTATGACAGTGCAATCTCTATGAGAGATGTTTTAACACCATCATCCCAGACACCCTTCAGAATAAACTAACCCAGCTCTCCGTCCCCACCTCCGTCTGTCAGTGGATCAACAGCTTCCTGACAGACAGACAGCAGTTAGTAAAGCTTGGTAAATTCACATCCAGCACTCGAACAATCAGCACTGGAGCTCCTCAGGGCTGCATACTCTGCTCTTCTCCCTGTACACAAACGACTGCACATCTAAAGACCCCTCTGTCAAGCTCCTGAAGTTTGCAGACGACACCACACTGATCGGCTTCATCCAGGACGGTGAAGAGTCTGCTCACAGACGGGAGGTTACGGAGCTGGCTCTATGGTGCAGTCTTAACAACCTGGAGCTTAACACGTTCAAAACTGTGGAGCTGATTGTTGACTTCAGGAGAAACCCCCCTGCTCTCCCCCCACTCTCCATCATGAACAGCACTGTAACAACAGTGGAGTCATTCAGATTCCTGGGCACCACCATCTCCCAGGACCTGAAGTGGGATATTCACATAAACTCCATTGTCAGAAAGGCCCAGCAGAGGTTGTACTTTCTTCGCCAGCTGAGGAAGTTCAACCTGCCACAGGACTTACTGAAACAGTTCTACTCCGCCATCATTGAATCCATCCTCTGCACTTCTATAACTGTCTGGTTCAGCTCAGCTACCAAATCTGACCTCAGAAGACTACGGAGGGTAGTCCGGACTGCTGAGCGAATCATTGGTACAACCCTCCCCACTCTCCAAGAACTGTACTCATCCAGAGTGAGCAAAAGGGCTGGTAAAATCACTCTGGACCCCTCACACCCAGCACACTCCCTCTTTGAACTGTTACCGTCTGGTCGACGTTACAGAGCTCTGAGCACCAGAACAACCAGACACAGAAACAGTTTCTTCCCTCAGTCAATACATCTCATGAACACTGAACAATAAATGTGGAACACACACTACACAAGATACTACGCACGACTACTTGAGACTCCTCACCTCTCGCACCCAGCTGCACGAATCCTCTGCACCAAAGCTGTCAATAAAAGTCACTGTGTTAACACCTACCTCTGTGTCCGGCAATCCATAACAGAGTGTCTTGTTCATCATATTTATATTCATATAAAAGCAACAGAACTGAAATTATATCATGTTCATCAGCAGCACAGCGCATGAGTGAGAATAGCGCGATATCCGCATTTGATCTCCGAGAGGTCAGAACTGTCCATCTTGACTGCCCTTATTTCACTTCTCCCCTCACTGCAGCTGCCTACTCTCGCCTACATTTCAGACGAGGCGAGGTGCATCTCAAACAAGCCTAATAGCTGTCTTTGTGCACTACTGAGCCGCGTAATGCGTTTCTTTAACCGATTTCTGAGGGAAACAGCGTGAAACCTTACGTGTCCGCTCATATTCTACATCTGCTTAACTGTCGATATAGTTGGCATAATCATCAATAAAGTGTATTTTGAGATCTGAGGTCTTATATCGCTGTATTAGTTCACTGAGGCGCGTTGTTGTGGCAATTCTAGAGTGTGACGTATGAGGGGAACCCCAGTATTACAGCATAGCCTCACACAAGAAATGATACAACGTAAAGGAAACTAAGCAACCGAAAGCAATACATGTCTTCCTCAGATGTAATGTTAGTTCTGTACTTCAGTGTTGGGTAAAAGAGCATTATAATTTCCTTTGTGGTAGAGAAAGCTGCTTACATGTAGGCTACGGGAAACAGTGAATATGTTGAATTAAACATACACACAATCAGCATTTCCACATGTTTATACTGGCCCGAAAATCAAAACTTCTACTTAGCGAATCAGTTTTTGTGAATGAATGATTGATCCACATATAGCCTTCATCAACACGCGCTTGCGCCACCTGCTGGTGAGGGGCTAACATCAGCTGGAGATAATGCATCGGTGCTCTACTGCTATTCCTGCGGTTCCCGGATGTGCAACGCTGAATTTTCTACTGAATTTTAACCACTGAATTTGTGGCAGAGAATTTGGAAAGTGAAATAAAATGACCGAAATTTGCCTGTCGATTATTATACATATTATTTTTAAACATATTGAATATTTTGGAAGTGAATTCTGGAAGGTGAATATGAATTATTGAATTTTTAATTATGAAAATGTGTGTGAAATATTTTGAATTTAAATATTCACAGCTTAAATAAACAATTGTTAAATTTCAGGACCTAAAAATGCAAGCCCTGGAAATACAAGTTATTAAAATGTAAGCACTGTTAATTGCAATGCATCTTTTTTTTTCGATTTGTGGAATTCAGCATGCTTTATGTTTCAAAAACTATTGTCATTATTCTGCTTCCATAGTTTGGCATGATAATGTACATGGCCAAGTCAATGTGTTTGGTCTTGGCAGAATAGATCTGCTACGTTGCTGCTGTGGCAGAGCAAGTACAGCCGGGCTCACACTACAGGATTTTTAGCCTGATTTGCCCCTCTCGAGAATAGGAGCAAAAATCCTGTCGAGCACCTCGATCGGTCCCGATGTTCGGCGCCGATTATCTGGTAATGTGAGGTGTTCACAGATCGAATCTTGCACCTCCCGATCCAATAGCCAATGCGCGACCACAAAACAACTGCTGTACGATTCCGTTGGAGATGGAGGAAACTGCTTCTTGATGTTTTGTAGTAACAGACTGTCTGTATTACGTGTAGAAAATGTTTAACAACCGTAAGGAGAAAGAGAAGCGCTGGGGTGAAATCGCCTCAGTTTTGAGTGCTGGGTGAGTGCAGAAAGCTGCTAGCACGCTAGCTAACATATGTAAACATCACTGAAATATCAGGGACGATCTGCTGCGTGAGATCACGTGAGGCGCTCCCTCTGACATGATAATCTTAGTAATATCTTGTAGTAAGTTTAAGATTTGAGGGAAGATGATCTGCAAATGAAGAGTTTGGTACCAAAACGCTATAAATCCATTTTGATTAATTTGAGTAAAAATTTGTTTTCTTTACCAAGAAAGTGGCAAGATGAAAACCACTATTTTCTGTTTCAAAATTTCACATAGCATCTTTAGGTTATAATAACATAAAAAATTCAAATCCAGATTTTGATTTTCAAAGATTTATTATAAAAACTCTATCCACTGAATCAATATTAAAAGTTTTTTTTTTTTTTTTTCATATTGAAAATATTGAAAATACACAACAAAGTAAGTTGATCCACATATGACAGCCTCTGGACTTGGTCGATACTATTCTTATATACAGGCACTGGACTAAAAATACATTCAATCAGTCTTTGCCAATGTTATATTCATTTAGTTGACTAGTGCTGTAGGCTATATAATAAAAACATTAATGGCATTATTAAAAGCACTCACACTGACAAGCTACGCAATATCGCTTTTATAATCGAATGCGATCATATTCGATTACGAACGCGATATTGCTGTGATCTACGGCTCTTAAATGCTGCTTCATCTGAAAGCACGTGATGGAGATCACAGAACCGGCTTCACTGACGAGATGCGCATGACAATCACATGCGATTTATCATGCAGCCCTAATTTTTGTTTGCTTGTTGATCACAAAGTAGATGAGGAAATACTGGAGAAAAAATGGGCGGCCCATTCAAACCAGTGCAGAGTCAGCTACATAAGGAGCTTAAAATATCATCTTGTTGTGATGTTGGGCGCCCGAATCCATGTTGTAGAGGCTCCAATTTGTTGTTATGGGCACGTCTAAATATTTCTTATGCATCTCACTATGTCGTGTATGAAATAATGTCTGTGTGCATGTGTGTAAAACAACAAACTGACGATTTGTAATTGTAGATACATTGTTGTGATTAATTGTGGCTGGACTAAAAATAGTTGCCTGCTGAAATTGAAACATATATATACAACATCTTCATGACTAGATAGACACGGTGAGTTTGTCTTAACTATACACGTTAGATGTGAGTCACTCAACTGGAAGTAATCTTGTCAGATCGTCCACCCTTTGAATAAAAAGCCAATCTGGTTTCATCCGTTAAAGTTAAGCTTTTCAAATAACAATCACGGTCCTGGACAGTGCATATACCTTACATATGCAGGTAAAATCTGAATTTCTCCAGTTATTGTTAAAAAACAAGCTAAACAGACTTCATAGCTAGCGTTAGTGAAGCGGTCAGTGGAATCTTTCTGCCTCCCGCTAAGCTCCGCCCACAGAAAAACGTCACATTGTTTACTGACAGAAAAATGATCTATTCAAAGCGCTGCCATTCCCGGTACTGTTTACAGTGTGTGGAATGGCGCGCTGTGATTGGTTGAACGGATATATCGCATTCTGCAGTGAAGGGAGACTGGCGTTTGTCACGTGGTATGGAGAAAAAAAAGGGAGTAAACATGATAGAATAACACGACAAATATCGCATTTTGCATAAAATTAAAAATAGACTTTTCAATACCGACCAGATACAATACTGATTTTGGTGGAAACTCACGTTTATCGTGTTTTAGAACCAAACTCTTCAAATATTCTCTTTATGTGTGTTCTGTAACCAGATTTCATAATCGGTTAGGATTTTAAAACTCCTGTAGTGTGAGCCCTGCTTACAGAGACTTCCTAGTGCCAATACACCTTCATACAACATATTGCTACGAGCATGTAAGAAATACTATATTAAATAACCCCAATATATATAGCATACATAAATCACCCTGTAGCAGATCTATACAGGTGGAGCTGGGGAAGGCGGAGGGTTTATGAGCACAATGCAACAGCTACTAGCCAAGTATTTGAATGTTGAGCGGCAAGCTCATTGGCTGCTGATACAAAAAGGGCCAAAAATCAGCCAATCATAATGATGTCATAGTGTCACATTGAGTTAGACCTATCGGACAGAGCCATCTGGAGTTTCATGACAGAACTTTGGATTTGTTGGTGCAGGTTTTAATGGTAAAATTTGGCTGGTAACTAATACGAAAGGTTTAACAAAGAAAAAAGCCTTAGACCATTGCTTACTGTAGAATGTCAAGGACAGAGACAGACTTTTAAATGCCCTCCTAAAGAAGTGCAACAACCTGAAGCTTTGCATTGTCAGCGAGGGCAAAATCTTGGCGTAGAGTTACATTTATCCAAAGAAATGGTGAGGCCACTTTATATGAAAATGAGAATGGTGTGGGTGTTACTGTTGATATTAAGCAAGGCTCTTTTACTTTTACACATATATATATATATATATATATATCACTCTGGAAAAAAGTTCAATATGGATATATCGTCAGATATCATCATTTATTTCTGATGGTGGAAGTTCACACTGAAATAGGCGGTTGTCCATCAAAACAGCCAGTCTCTGAAAATATTCATGACTCTGTTGCTCTGCATTACTGGGCAAGTCGCCGAGGTGGAAGTGAACTCCTGAGGTGAAACTGGACTGATTAGCGTCATTAAAATACAATTCATCAGCTAAAGTGATGAGAGAATCAATTCATAAATGTGTGCGATTACCTATAGCTCATAGAATGGGGGAGTTAAACTGATGTGTGCTTTTGTGCAGCTTGCATGAAATGTGCATAATATTTTGTTCAATGACAATGTAACAAATACCAACCATATTCAAAGTGTCTGCTGGCATTGCAATGTTATTAAAAGTCTACTCAAAAGCCTTGAAACCCTGTTGGTGCATTGATTCATTTTTGGTAGTCATGCACAGAAACACCTTCCTTGAGGCTCAAAACCAATACAAATCAATGGAGACTAAGCTGAATTCACTAACTTAAACTGACAGTTACTAGACAAATGGTATTAATCTTAGACTTTTCTTCCATTTGTTCCTTAATCTTACTCACATACACATCTGGCTAGACAGAGTGAAGTTGTTGGTCCTCAACACCACTTATCGACGAACCATCTGTTGCCCTGGAGGAAATCCCAGTGGGCCATCCACCTGCAGCTCTACAAATAAAAAAAAATGATAAGTTACATATATTTATATATTTAATTCTGGCTCACCCCATTTGACCAAAGGATTTAATTTATCAGGGAAATGCAGTGCATGGGACAGTTTAGAACGATGAAAAAGGCACTTAACCTCAGGTTACGCCAAGGGGACTTAAAGGGATAGTTCACCCTAAATGGATTTTCTCGCCCTTATGCCGTTCCAGACATGTGTGACTGACTTTCTTCTGTGGGACACACAAAAAATATATTATATTAGATATTTTGAAAAAAATATTTCTGATTAACTCTGTAGATAACGGTAAAACATTCACATTCAAGCACATTTTTTTTCAAAGTCACTTGCAATGCATATATTTATCAGTTTATGCATTCACTTGGAATCAGGCCCATGACCTTGGCAGGGCTAGTGCCATCTCTCTGTTTGAGCTGCAGTAGTGCGTGCGGGTAGAAATAGGAAGGTTAAGAGGGTTCACCACAAATTAAAATTCTGACAAACTACTAACCCTCTTGTCATTACAAACCTGTTTTTGTCATTCCAGACAAATTACTTTGTTTCTCCATGGAACAAAAAAAGTGAAAGTCTTTCGATCTATCTATCTATCTATCTATCTATCTATCTATCTATCTATCTATCTATCTATCTATCTATCTATCTATCTATCTATCTATCTATCTATCTATCTATCTATCTATCTATCTATCTGTCTGTCTATAAGTTTGTGTGGTTGATTGTTTCATTCTAAAAAATATTTTTTTTTTATTTAATTTTATTATTATTATTATTACAACTTATCACATTTTTATAAATGTGCTTTATGCTTTGATTGGGTATGCTATTTATGTCATATATAATGTATGTGAAAAAAATTTGGTTTGGTCATCAAAGCTGGATCAGTTCCAACAAGTGCAATTTTTGTCCAAGACCCCATTGAGGAGATGGACAGCCTCAGGGAAGAAGAAGCTGATGGGAAGATATTATGACGGGTAGTTCTTGTACATATGGACTTCCATCGTCTGCTGGAAGGTAAAAAGCGGATGTCCAGGATGTGACAGATCTGAGGTGATCTTCTGAGCCTTATTTGAAGCTCTCATAGTGTAAAGCACCTCCACTGATGATAGATGGCAGCCAGTGATTTCAGAAGAGGTATCCTGGTCTTGGAGTGAAGAAAACAAACAGTGATGGAAGAGGCAAGGATGCTTTCAATGACTGCCCTCCAAAACTGAAACAGGATGGGAGAAGAGATGTACAGCTCCAGTTGCCACAGACAGAACATCCTCCGTTGGGCTTTTTTGATTATAGTGCTGATGATTGTCAACCCAGGGAGTCAGAAATAGTGGTCCCAAGAGATTTCAAAAAGGCATTTATTTTCAGGGAGAGTGCCTTTGCTAGCTCTTCCTGAAATGTATTCTTTTCATGGTCTTTTTTCTGTTCAGCCACAGATTGTTGGCAGAACACCATGCTGTCACCAGGGCCACCTTCTTTCAATAGATGGACTCATCATTGTTAGAGATAAGGCCTACTATAGTAATGTCATCTGCAAACTTGATAAATTACTGTGTGAGCAGTACACTTGCGTAACATGATAACGGAAAGGGAGAGGAGTGTCACCAAGGTTAGAGACAAGTAGGGGCATTGTTGCAACGGCCTGCCAGGTTGCTATCGGTTTGCTTCCTCCCATTGCTTCCTGGATATCGAAGATCCAGTAGCAGATTGAAGGAGAGATTTTGAGTGTCAATTTGTGGTGTAAGAGCATCAGATCTGTAGTCATTCAGTCCTATAATCTTATCCTTTTTGGAGCAATTGCACTATGATGGGGGATTTAAGCATTCTGGCACTTTATGTGATGATAAAGAATAATTTAATATAGTGGGGAATACAGGAGGGAGTTGCTCCGTGAAGTGCATTGGGTATTCTTGTACAATAAGTTCCTGTAGCTCGAACGGTAGCGCATGCTAGCATGCTAGCAACACCAATGTCATGGGTTCGATTCCGAGGTAAAGTCTGAATTGATAAAATGGTTACATTGAATGTGATTTTAGTTGCTTTGGATAAAAGTGTCAGCCAAATTTGTCGATGTAAAACGATTCCCAGATTTTCTGTTTCCTGAATATGAAAATGTCCTTTACTTTAATGATGAGTTTGGAGGGAATTGAAGTGAGATGTGTTTTGCCAAACATGAAAAGTAATGGATCAAAGCAGACTTGGAAATGAGATAGGAGTGTGAGCAGCAAGGATGTGTTAATTTGGTGAGACTTGTTGGTAGCTCATCAGGGTAGGCTAAGCCTTACTTGTGTCGTTACTGAAGTTGTTAAAAGTTGTAAGATCTTACTTCCATGCTCAGGTATCCTCACTATACTTCTACCCCATGGCGTGAACTGCTTTAGATGTGTCTGCATGTTAGGATCATCATGGTCACAGTGTGATCAAAGTTCCCCCAAGGACTGATGGATAGAACAGTGGAATGATCCTTTAATGGATCAGTGAAAACTGGTCCAATATATATTCCTTCCCACTTTGGGCAGATAATCTTTTATTTTTTTTTTTATATTTACTTGGCTAGATTAGGCTCCATGCCAGCATAGTTGAAACCCCCCATTAGAAAGATGTCTGAGCAGGGAACATCAGTTTCCATGTTCAGAATGTGAGTGGCCAGGGTGGCCTGCGCTGTTTGACGTTTGCCTGGGGGGGATATACACTCTAACATAAATAAATTAGTGGAAGTTGCAGAGAGAGTTGAACAGTCTGCAGAGAATGGTTAAAAATTAAGAGCTAGAGAGTACACCTTCACTTTTTGTTTTCTTGCTGAGCACCAAGTCGTGGTCTGCATGAAACAGTTGGAATCCTTCAGGTTGTAATTCCTCATACAGTATGCAAAGAGTTCACAAAGGATTGAATGTTAGAAAGCCCTAATCCCCAGCAGATCTCCTCCGATTGTCTACTCTCCTTCTCCTTTTGTAGCAAACTTTGTGCTTCTTCTTTGGCACGGTGAAGCTGACACCCTCTGCTGGTGATCTCAACAGGCAATGGAAAAAAGAAAATCAAACCCAAGTGGAATTAGTGTTCCGGCACCTTCAAGTGAAAATAAAATAAAATAAAAAAATATGTTTGATATCTATCACACAAACAAGAGTGCTTACCTGAATATCACCATGTATGTGTGATCGTAAATGTGCTAATAATTTTATACAACAGTGCAGAGCAACATTGGTGTTTCAATCTCAAATTAATCTGTTTTTGACCTATTCAAATGAGCGAATGATTCAATGATTCATTCATAAAAATAGTCTCTTGCTTCATTTCTAATATAATCAGCCATTTTGAATGAATCGCTCGATTTGAATTTTAATTTGAAAAATTTAATTAAATAGGACTTGCTGCCAGTGGCAGATTTATTGTCAGTTCCATGACAGGTCAAACCAGCCACGGCACTAAAACAACAACAACAAAATAACATATTTACAAGCCATGTTTTTCTCTACTGAGTTACACTTGTACAACCCGAATTCCGGAAATGTTGGGATGCTTTTTTAATTTGAATAAAATGAAAACTAAAATCATTTCAAATCACATGAGCCAATATTTTATTCACAATAGAACATAGATAGCATAACACGTTTAAACTGAGAAATTTTACAATTGTATGCACAAAATGAGCTCATTTCAAATGTGATGCCTGCTACAGGTCTCAAAAAAGTTGGGACAGGGGCACGTTTGCCATGGTGTAGCATCTCCTCTTCTTTTCAAAACAGTTTGAAGACATCTGGGCATCAAGGTTATGAGTTTCTGGAGGTTTGGTGTTGGAATTTAGCCCCATTCTTGCCTGATATAGGTTTCAACTACTGAAGAGTTTCTGGTTGTCTTTGATGTTTTTTTTCATTTTCTTTTTCATTTAATGATACGCCAAATGTTCTCTATAGGTGAAATATCTGGACTGCAGGCAGGCCAATTCAGCACCCGGACTCCTGTACTATGAAGCCATGCTGTTGTAATAGCTTCAGTATGTGGTTTTGCATTGTCCTGCTGAAATACACAAGGCCTTCCCTGAAATAGACGTCATCTGGAGGGGAGCATATGATGCTCTAAAACCTTTATATACCTTTCAGCATTCATAGTGCCTTACAAAACATGCAAGCTGCCCATACCATATGCACTTATGCACCCCCATACCATCAGAGAGGTTGGCTTTTGAACTGAACACTGATAACACGAAGGAAGGTCTCCCTCCTCCTTAACCCTGAGGATAAGCTATCTGTTATTTCCAACAAGACTGTCAATTTTTATTTTATTTTTTGACATGACATACAGCCAAGTATGGTGACCCATACTCAGAATTTGTGTTCTGCATTTAACCCATCCAAAGTGCACACACACAGCAGTGAACACACACACACCCGGAGCAGTGGGAGGCATCCGGGGAGCAGTTGGGGGTTTGGTGCCTTGCTCAAATGCACCTCAGTCGTGGTATTGAGGGTGGAGAGTGCACTGTACATTCACTCCCCCCACCTACAAATCCTGCCGGGCTGAGACTCAAACTCGCAACCTTTGGATTGCAAGTCCAACTCTAAACATTAGGCCACGACTTCCCCCTTATTTGGACTCGTCTGACCATAGAACACTTTTAAACAGTCCATTTTAAATGAGCCTTGACCCACAGGACACCACGGCACTTCTGGACCATGTTCACATATTTCTTACTTTTTGCATGATAGAGCTTTAGTTGGCATCCGCAGATGGCACGGCGGATTGTATTTACCGACAGTTGTTTCTGGAAGTACACAGCCCTACAAAAGTTTGGAAACACCCCTGGCAAAATGTGGTTTTGGACAATATCAGCATAAATCCTTATAATTTTTTGGTGCAAATGCATTAAAATAACTTGACGTTATCACTTGAAGACCAGCAATAAAACATAATCATGGCAATATATACATGTCAAAGTCAGACATGCCCCTTTGCCAGCTGTGATGCCTGGTTACTGGTTTAAACTTGGCCCAGGTTTTTAAAAGATTTTTGGGTCAGCACACCTTAATAGCTTAAAAAATTGATTGCCATTTCAAAGTCAATGTTTGAATAAACTGACAGCTCGGATGCCCAGATTATGCAGAGCTGTAATAGCTGCTAATGGTGGATATTTTGATGAATCGGAAATTTTAGTTTTTTCTATGTATAAACTGTTTATGTAATAAAATATGCTTTCGTAGTTTGTGTTGTCCCTTATAAGTGCAAAATTATCACAAATTGAAAAGGATTCATGCCAATATTGTCCAAAACCCCACTTTTATAGGGCGTTTCCAAACTTTTGGAGGGCAGTGTATTCCTGGGCCCATTTAGTAATGTCATTGACAGAATCATGCCGATGAGTGATGCAGTGTTGTCTGAGAGCCCGAAGACCACAGGCATCCATCAAAGGTCTTCGGTCTTGTCCTTTATGCACATAGATTTATCCAGATTCTCTGAATCTTTTGATGATGTTATGCACTGTAGATGATGAGATTTGCAAAGCCTTTGCAATTTGAAATTGACTAACAATGTTTTTAAAGTATTCCACAATCTTTTTACTCACTCTTTCACAGACTGGAGAGCCTCTGCCTCTCTTAGACATCCCTTTTATAGCTAATCATGTTAGAGATCTGATGACAATTGACTTAATTAGTTGCTAGATGTTCTCACAGTTGAATCTTTTCAAAATGTCTTGCTTTTTCAGCCCTTTGTCGCCCCCGTGCCAACTTTTTGAGACCTGTAGCAGGCATCACATTTCACATGTAAAACATTTGTGAAAACATTTGTTATGTTCTCTATGTTCTATTGTGAATAAAATATTGAATCATGTCATTTGAAAGTCCTTTAGTTTTCATTTAATAAAAAAAAAAAAAAAGTAATTTTTCTCATCAAACATTTCCGGAATTCGGATTATAGGACACTTCAAGAAACCTTTAGAGCAGGGTTACACTGCAAAGTAATATATGAATGAACGAATGAACAAACAAATAAATAAATAAAGTAATTATTTTATTTTGGAAGACAATAATATTTGTGTTTTGTCTTGATAAGAGAGTATTATCATCATCATCATCATCATTATTGCTATTAATAAGAAAGAAAGAGCATCACACAGGTTTGGAACAACATGAGCATCAATTTAAATGATGACAATTTTATTTTTTTAGGTGAACTGTCCCTTTAAAGCAGCTTTGAAGTTGGCGTTTAAACATAGAATAGACTACAATTTGTGTAATTAAACTTTTACAGTTGAGATATAGCCATTGTGACAACCTCTGACAACTAGCCAACCTTCCCTATATAGCTTAAAACTGTATATCACTTTGACAGATCAGGCACTAGGACTCCATGTGAAGCAGTCAAACATTCTACTATGACATTAAATTATCTTTTTATTTTTTTAAAGACTGAAACTGGCTGCATACTACAGACCACCGTCTATTGTCTGTGTTCAATTCATTTACAGCAGGTGTCCATAATACCATCTAGTCCTGACAAGCAGCCAGGCAGTGTTCTGCCGTCTGTGGGAAAGAAAATAATTAAACCATCTGTTTTATTCAGGTGAGTTGACTTTGATCAATCATAACACTACAGTTTGCTGAAAAAAAAAAATCGGCTTGGACAACCATGACCTTCAATGCTGGTCCGAGCTAACTTTTGCTGACCATTCAAAGCCTTGCTGGTTAGTTAAGAAAGCCTGGTGGGAACAACAACATAGCATGTTCATTTTTAAAACACTGATATAGTATGTATGTTTGTGCACTTACATGTTTGTGCACTTACAATAGCAGAACCTATTAGCAGAACCCCTGAAGATTAGTGTCACTTGGTAAAGCGCCTAGTCCCTGCATACTTTCTTTATCACCTGGGGGAAGAATGAGACATGGGACCTTCCGGCCAATGGACAAGCTGCCTGGGCCACAAATTGCTGACACTGTTCCATGACACTGGCATTTAATCTGCCAGCATGATGCCCGGCACCAGATCTATCCTTCCGACACAAGTTGTCCATTAGTTTCCCATGCCCTTAAGGGAAAATGACAGCAGTTGAGAAAAGCTAATGCAATGTGCCAAAGTCAAGGTAATTTATGTGTGTTACTCACTTATCCTTTAAGCTTGAGAGCTTTCAGCCCAATAACATTTTCCCTACTAAAATCACATGCCAGGGAATATGCAGTAGAGAACTGAAGTAGCATAATCAGTGATTGGTATTAAACCAATGTTCCCTATCGATACTCCACTCGTACTGCGTCTTGCTAAAGACGCTATGGGAAAAAGCCTTTTTTCTCCTTTACTGAAGCCTTATTCAATCACGCAGTGAAACTGCACGATCATTGGTTTGTGCAGTGTGATAAAACGAACCAATGTGTCGGCAGCGGAGCTGCACGAGCCTATGGCGACGGAGCCCGCCAGATCCCGCTAGAATGGGCGGGGTTATCTGGCTATATAATCAGCCGTCTCGCCATAGGATCCTCAGATTTCTTCTCCTTCAGCGACGACATCTCGCCTTCGCTGATCCCAAGAAGCCGCCTCGCCGTTGACACGCCTCGCAGCTGAGCCAGAGACCTCCTGCCAGCTGAGACGCCGCTTTCACCGCGCTCCAGCCCCGCAGAAGCCCCGGTCTGTTCGCTGCCGCCATCCGGTGAGTGCTATAAAAATGCATATTTATCGGCGTTGTTGCAAATGCCGCAACAGCGAGTGTGGCTCGTGCAGGGGATCCTGCACGATGCAAAAGAGCAGTGAGCGCGTGCCGCCTGTCTGGGTCTCGCCCACGCACTGACTGCGCGCTTACTGAGACAGCTCGTTCGAGTATGAGTCTCGCTCTTCCCGCTCGCTGTCCGTCTCTGTGGAGGCAGCTCCGCTCTCCCGTTTCCCCTCTCTCAGCAAAGCTCGGAGAATGAAACATCAGAGCCACGGAGCTTCCTGCAGCGCTCGGATCCGCCGGTGTTCACACGTGAGAATCAGAGCTCCTCCTTCATTGGGCGGCTCTATTCTCTTTGGCGGACCGGAGTGGAAAGTTATGTGTGTGCGTCACTGAGACTGCGCTCACACAGGCAGCCTGCTTTCACCGAAAGCCGGGCTTTACTCTGATTTGCTCGCGGTCCTCTATGTAGCAGGCCCCGCCTCCCCCCTTCTCTTCTCCCAGTCACCTCGGAGACAGGAACAGCGAGTGAGGCTGAGCAATCAGGTTGAGTGATTTTTCGCGCCGGCTTAGCCCCGTGTGTTTCACTCTGCATACAGCGCTTTGATCTGCCAGCGCGTGTGGATTAGCGCGCCTCATTACATTGAGTGGCTCAATCCTTCTGCGCGCATTGTAAAATGCTGCGCTGGGCGGCCACCCACTCACGTTTATTTTCTCCCAGTCACCTCGGAGAAAAAGACGGTAAAATCGCATGGCTGGGCGTTCAGGCTTGAGTGATTTTTCGCGCCGGCATAGCCCCGTGTGTTTCACTCTGCTTACAGCGCTTTGATCTGCCAGCGCGTGTGGATTAGCGCGCCTCATTACATTGAGTGGCTCAATCCTTCTGTGCACATTGTAACATGCTGCACTGGGCGGCCCCGACTCTCGCGTTTCTCTTCTCCCAGTCACCTCGGAGAAGGAGACGGATAAAAAAAAAAAAAAAAAAAAAAGGCTTGAGTGATTTTTCGCGCCGGCATAGCCCCGCGTTTTTCACTCTGCATACAGTCTTTGATCTGCCAGTGTGTTTACACTAAGTATTAGCGCCTCTTGCAGCTCTTTGATCTGCCAGCGCTACTTTCATTATGAAAGCTTCAGTCTGTCCCTGCCGCGCTCACGGTCCCTTTCTTCAATGAAGGTGGCCACGCCTCCCCTGCTCTAGTGTTTCTACTCTCCCAGTTATCTCGGGGAAGAAACTGCAAGCTCCAGGGTTCGCGCGATCAAGCTTGAGTGAATTTACGCCAGGGCAGCCCCGCGTTTCACTCTTTGATCTCGGCTCGCCTTCTTCAGTGAAGATGGCCCCTCCCCTCGTCCGCTACGAGCGGATCTGAGAGGATGCGCGCGGCACTTTTGATCTGCTGGTGTGTTTACACAATGGTAATTAATACCCCTCTTCTAAGAGTGGTTGATCCTTTTAGGCAGATCGAAAGCAAGTTGTCACTATGATTATAACTGACAGCTTCAGACTCCTGACGCTTCTGGGCTGTGCCCACGGCCCAAATGGCCTCTGTCATGCCTCCAAACACCCCGTTTAGCTCCGGGTGCCGATGGCAATGAGTTTGTGGTAAATACTGTTGTGAACACTGGGCCCTTTCAAAAAGCGCCCACACAACTGATCGCTGTTATAGCAAGGAAATAAGACACAAACATTTTCAAAAGGGAACACATTCCTCTCCCTCTTATCATGAGCTTCAGGTCCCCGCTTGGCGGCCTGCCACTCGAGTTTATCCAGCCCCTTGCCACGCGGGCCAAGGCCTGGAGGGCCATCCCCGGAGTGTCAGAATGGGTTATACGGATAATAGAACGAGGTTACTCACTCCAATTCGCTCGCAGACCCCCGCGCTTCAGCGGCGTGGTCTCCTCTTCTGTAGACGGCTAGAACGCTCACGTTCTACGTTCAGAAATGATGATGCTGTTGAAAAAAGGAGCCATAGAAATGGTTCCTCCAGCTCAGAGCGAATCAGGCTTTTACAGCCATTACTTCCTCGTTCCCAAGAAGGATGGCGGCCTCCGGCCCATCCTCGATCTCAGACGCCTGAATCGCGCCCTCGTGAGGAGGTCGTTCAGGATGATCACACTGAAGCAGATCCTCTCGCAAATTCGCTCAGAGGACTGGTTCTGTTCCCTGGACCTGAAAGACGCATACTTTCACGTCCAGGTAGCCCCCCCATCACAGACGATTCTTGAGATTCGCCTTTGAGGGAGTGGCTTATCAGTACACGGTCCTTTCCTTTGGACTGTCCCTGGCCCCACGCACTTTTACGAAGTGCATGGACGCGGCTCTTTCCCCTCTCAGGCAGATGGGAATCCGCATTCTCAATTACCTCGACGACTGGCTCATTCTGGCCCAGTCAGAGGTACAACTACTCTCACACAGCGCCCTCCTCCTCAGCCACCTAGAATGCCTGGGGCTCAGGGTCAATTTTGCCAAGAGCGCGCTGTTTCCCAGCCGACGGGTGTCGTTTCTGGGAACAGTTTTGGACTCAGCTCAGATGAGAGCTGTGCTAGCGCCGGAACGCGCTCTGGCCATTTAAAAGCTCGCAGCCTCCTTCCAGAGCGGCACCGCTCGCCCCGTCAAAGCGTTTCAGAGGATGCTGGGCCTCATGGCCACAGCATCGCCGGTGCTACAGTTGGGCCTGCTTCGCATGCGGCCCCTTCAGCGCTGGTTGAAACCACGGGTTCCACCCCACGCATGGCGACATGATCGCCTACATATCAGGGTGAGCCAGGCCTGTGTAACAGCCCTGGTCCCCTGGAAGAACCCACGATGGTTCAGAAAGGGTGTGGCCATAGGGATGGTCTGCAGCAGGAAAGTTGTCACAACAGACGCCTCCAACATGGGTTGGGGGCGCTGTGCGAAGGCAAACCGACCTTTGGTCGAAGGCGGAGCAGAACCTCCACATCAACTGCTTAGAAATGCTAGCAGTGTGTCGAGCCTGCCAGTTTTTCCTGCCAGAGCTAAGGGGACGACATGCGCTGATCCGCTCAGACAACATGTCAGTGGTGTCCTACGTAAATCACCAGGGAGGTCTCTCCTCGAAGCGCCTCTTCCTTATGGTAGAGCGACTTCTGGAGTGGGCTCAGCTCAACTTGCGCTCGCTGAGAGCAGCACATTTGCCGGGCAGATTGAACCAAGGAGCGGATATGTTATCACGGAGCAACGTCCCCTCAGAAGAGTGGATGCTCCACCCGCAGACGGTTCGAATGATCTGGAGAATCTTTGGCAAGGCCGAGGTAGACCTTTTCGCCTCCAAAGACAACTCTCACTGCCCAGCCTATTATTCGAAGGTCAAGGACGCGTTGGCCCACGACTGGCCCAACCTCCTCCTCTATGCATTCCCTCCGATCGCTCTGATTCCTCAGGTCATCAGGCGAATCAGGGAACAACGACACAAGGTCTTGTTGGTGGCCCCCCTGTGGGAGAACCAGCCTTGGATGTCAGAGCTGACCCAGCTGCTAACCGCAGCCCCCTGGCCCGTGCCCCTGAGACGAGACCTCCTCTCTCAGGCGAACGGTTTATTGTGGCACCCTCGTCCCGAACTGTGGGCGCTTCACCTCTGGCCGCTCAACGGGAGCCTACCAGCCTCCCAGAGCGAGTGCTAAATACCATTTCTGAGGCTAGAGCCCCGTCTACGAGACGCCTCTATGCCCTTAAATGGGCGGTTTTCTCCGAATGGTGTCTAAACCGCGGTGAGGACCCCCCTACATCTGAGTTGGCGGTGATTCTGTCCTTCCTGCAGGAACTGCTGGATAAAGGACGCTCTCCCTCCACACTCAGGGTGTTCGTATCGGCTATAGCGGCCTTCCACGCCCCTATCGCGGGCCAATCAGTGGGCAGGGACAATGTTATCGTCCGCTTTCTAAGGGGTGCCAAGAGGCTGAATCCGCCTCGGCCCCTTACTGTCCCTACGTGGGACTTACCCACTGTGCTGAGGGCCCTGAGGGGCCCTCCTTTTGAGCCGCTCCAGTCTACGAACCTTCGGTCGCTGTCGCTGAAGACTGCTTTGCTACTAGCACTAGCGTCAGTCAAGCGAGTAGGAGACCTGCAGGCGCTCTCTGTGAGCCCTGCCTGCCTGGAATTTGGGCCAAACGACTCCAAGGTCGTCCTAAAACCAAGGCATGGATACGTACCTAAGGTACTTTCCACTCCGTTCAAGAGCTCAGGTCATCACACTCTCCGCGCTTCCTCCCTCTGAGGAGGACCGGGAGTTCATTCTGTTATGCCCTGTTAGAGCCCTACGGATCTACTTTGAGCGTTCCGCCTCCTTCAGGCGCACGGAACAGCTCTTTGTTAGCTTCGGTAACCGCGCCAAGGGGCTTCCGGTCACGAAGCAGAGACTCTCTAAGTGGATAGTGGATGCCGTTACGCTGGCTTACTCTTCCTTGGGCCTTCAATGCCCCATTGGAGTACGAGCCCATTCGACTAGAGGCATTGCCTCGTCGTGGGCCTGGTCTAGCGGTGTGTCCATTACAGACATTTGTGTGGCGGCCGGCTGGGCCTCGCCGTCCACATTTGCAAAGTTTTATAAGTTGGATGTACCGACCTTACAGGCCAAGGTCCTATCTGCTTAGATGAGTATGACTTATGTTGTGGGAACATCCCTAACGGAGATCTCTTGACTGCATGGGCACTCAAGCTCTCTGATGGGTTCCTTACATATCTCAGCCCTGAAAGTGCTGAGTATGCGAGGAATACATGGAATGACCCGGGCCGAGCGTGACCTCTATGAGCTCAGCTCGCTTTAGCCCGAGTATACTATTATACTTCCCTCTGAGCATGTAATGCTTATGGAGATATTTTACACAGTCGTTCCTCTACCATAGCACGGCGTGATTGAATTGTGTTCCCATAGCGTCTTTAGCAAGACGCAGTACGAGTGGAGTATCGATAGGGAACGTACTCGGTTACTATCGTAACCTCGGTTCCCTGAGATACGGAACGAGTACTGCGTACTTTGCCGTGCCAGGTAGCTGCACGACTCAGTCGTCGCTTCAGTCGAAGTAAACCTGAGGATCCTATGGCGAGACGGCTGATTATATAGCCAGATAACCCCGCCCATTCTGGCGGGATCTGGCGGGCTCCGTCGCCATAGGCTCGTGCAGCTCCGCTGCCGACACATTGGTTCGTTTTATCACACTGCACAAACCAATGATCGTGCAGTTTCACTGCGTGATTGAATAAGGCTTCAGTAAAGGAGAAAAAAGGCTTTTTCCCATAGCGTCTTTAGCAAGACGCAGTACTCGTTCCGTATCTCAGGGAACCGAGGTTACGATAGTAACCGAGTACGTTTTGAGACACCAATCACCATTTAGAAACTTAGTATGTTTAAAGAACTTGGGGTTGTGAAAAGGAATGACTTTTGAAATGATGGAAAATTGTCACACGTCATATTTGACCTTTTGAGTGATTTGACTTTTTGGAGACATGATCAATTATTAGCTTTGTTGATCTTAGAAGTACATTAATAGTTGACTTCCAAAAAAAAACAAAACAAAAAAAAAAACCCTTACAATCCTGGAGATCAGAATCAATGGCGTTTGACATTATTCATGTTAAATCAGGTTTACTGTATATACATCCGAGCAACTGAAATTTGAGAGCTATGACAGAGAGTTTTTTTTTTTTTGAGAATAATGTCTTAAATTCCAATATCTTTATTATTGCATGAGTTGTACAGATTACTATTATGATACTTGGTTTTGTCTTTCATAGAGTTAAATGTATGTCTATCCATCCATCTCTCTTTATATATGCATGTATCTCTCCTTATCCATCCATCCCTCTCTCCATCCCTGTATTTATCTATTCATCCATTCAACTATACATCCATCCACACTTTCTTCTTCCTTGAACCGGCATTTATTAACATTGAGATGCTGAAAAACTCCAGGAATTCTGTCATTACTCTTCTGTAATTACTGAATGTGTGCATTTTGACAAGCTAACATGGCTGCCTTAGAGGCATTATTATGGATGTGGTCACTAATTAAACATAAAAATGGTGACAATGTGCTGCCGTTAGGCCCATTAGTGGGTACCAGAGGGCCTCTTTCTCTCAAAAACTGATTAATTAAAATCCAAAACTCCAGATAATTGGCATCAGAGATGGTGCAGTTAACACCTTTGTCTCAGAGCTGCAAAGACAATTCATACAACCAAGTTCATTTAAAATGCATCACATATTTTGTCGTGACCAAAAATGAACATTATGGCTGCATTCTAATGAGGGAGAAAAATACACATGGTAGCAATTAACTTACGAAAAGCCATTTGTTCTTTACTTGTGTATAAAATAAGCAGTGGTTTAATATATTATTTCCATTGGATGCACTTGTGAAATATCTGTTTCAGAGAGTGCTGGGAAGTGTGAAGTGAGGACATAATTGATTTTGTTGCTTAGAGGGGAAACGTCTTTTGGTAGAGTGGTTTTTCATGTGAAGGTATGCCTTCAGTCAGTGCAGGTAGGCTTCTCCGAACTCTAGCTGAGGCAAAGTGGTGATTCCCGCATGGATGAAACAAAATCACTGCAGTTGGGCGCAGTCCTTATACAGCCACTGAGCAATTCCATTACAGGCTTATCAGAGAGGTGCTGCACTCAAATCCCCGAATCTCTGGTGAGGAAAATAAAGAGAAAAGTTGCAACTGTGATGTTTACAACAGGCTTTATTTGATCAATTGTTCAAGTGTCAAACTCTGAATTAAATAAATTGCACTTGTGCTACATCTCATACAGCAACAAGGGGGTTTGAAAATTGCGTCTAATTTAGCTTTCCACTTTTTTTTTTCAAGTGATACCTTTTCTTCAAAAATTAGTGCCATCATTTGTGAGGATTCTCTGCTTTATCAATGCCTGCTGCTTTAGACAGCCTTGGAATTGTAAAGGCTATATTTACTCTTTGCAGGCAGACTGTCCTTGAAGGACTATGGTGGTCGTGCTCAGAATTCATATACTTTGAGAGAAAGAATGGATAGAGGGTGAAAAAGTAACAGCAGAATTTTTTTATTTTTTATTTTTGATCTTGATCTTTAGGTATAGACAACACATCAGTTAAGTGTGTTCAAGTCCCACACCTGAGGAACATATAATGCATGTTCAGGGTTGCTTGAACACTCACAAATATCCTTAATACCTTTTTTTTTTACCCATAAGCATGTTTTAAGAGCACCATTTATTAAATATCTAAAAAACACCATTCCAAGTACAACAAAAGATTCCACTCTTATTGCAATTCTAAATGGGTATTAAACTGAATTTAAGCTGTAAATCCACCCTTGGGCGCTTTGCACTCATTGCAGGATTGGGTCATGAGGTCAAGGAAATACACATACTCAGAAATCTAATTTCTGTTCATGTCTTCTAGCACACCACACATAAAATAGCAGTTGTGAGTCAAGCAACTAGAATAGAGAAAAAGAGAATACTGAAAAGAAAAAAAATATCTTTATTTTAGCATGTTTATGTGATATGTTATTATATGCTACATGCAAATTAATTGAACGAAAAACAACATGCTCAAAATATGTATTTACAACACAGTGCTAATATCAACTGGTATAAAAAGGGAAAAATCGACCTGAAAACACACAATGTTTCAGAAGTATCAAGCAGTGCATAAAGGGAGGCCTCTTCGCAATCAAAACTAATGGCCTTTTCCATCTCCCTGACTGCTGCTCGTCCTGCAGAAAACTCATATCGGCCACACGTGAGACAAATCTTAATCTCCTCTGACATCTTTGAAAGGGAAAGAAGGAAGTTGTTTTCATCGGCTCTATGAACCAGTGTAACAGGCTGTGGATTCTAACACAGTGGAACAGCAGAGGTAATGATCTGACTTCAGCATGCAAGACTGCTCTGGCCAAACACAATTTTGAGTATGTAATCAAATGTGACGGGAAAGAAGTCAGATATTTATAAGAATCCTAATGTTGTGTTCTCTGCGTTGACGTAAATTTATTCAGATGTATTCAAGTTATTTTTTTTTTTAACAAAAGTAAATTAAACAAAATCAATAGAATATAAAATACACAGTACATCTCAAGTGATAGCACAGCCTACATGTACAGTATTTAACATTTGTATCCTATACTTTTAATATTATTAAGTTTTTTGTTTCTTTGGTTGTGCCTTGTAGAAAAAAAAATATCTCTTTGCATGGGAAAAGCCCCATCCTTTAGTAATAACAGCCTCAGTGCAAAGTTCTGAAATGGAATTGATTTTAATTTTAAATTAGATTTTGTTCACCAATATGATTCAGACCATGTTTATAACCTTCTTTAACTGGCCAGATGTGGCAGTAAGTCTTAGATTCATGTTGTTGGCTTCAAGTCAGCAAAATGCATCTGTCTGTGGCAAGAAATACTGCTTTGGCATTAACAAGAGGAGAGCAAAGAACATCTGCTCGCAAATGAATAAAAAAGGTGTTTTTACTGGCCACCTTCTCAGTTTAGCTCAAGTGTAATGGATAGACATTGTTAATGACATACACTTGCTGTCAGCCTGCCGTATTCAGTTGCAGTGGCCACAAATGGTATGTGGACTCTTTAGCCATATTAAAGTTTTAAAAACTGAGAAAAAGTGTTAAAGACACTAAAGACATCAATAGTGTAAAGAACATGTTGTACTTCCATAATTATAGTGAATGTATTACTGATTTCTGTAATACTGAGTTGATCTTATGGTTTTGCAAACTTTCCTTAAATTTTTAAAAGTTTTGTAGACACTGGGACAAGTAAATGATTCCTTCCTTGAAAAAAAAATAATGGATGCATGCCAGAACTAACTGCACAATGCACAATCCAGTAGATGAATTATTTTAGATGACTAGGCCCACAATCTTGGCACACTAGCAAATTTTAGCACCTTTAGTCCAGCTCTACCTCCATAGGCAGGTCACTAACAGATTGGAGTCATTGTTGTAATGGTGTTGATGCATTAGTTTGCAGCACCAATGCATAGAGTGATCCATCATGTTTGTCACTAGACTGATTAGTAAGTTTGCTAGTGCTTTCTAGAGGATCAGTCCCCTTCCCAAGAGGTCAGAATTTACCATAATTATATTTTGTCAGACTAGACACTATGTGCTGAGTTCAGAGTAACAGCTGTCCACCAAAATTATTTTACCCATTAAATGTAGACTTGTGCTAACGCTCCTAATGATGAGTATAGAGTTGCCAGCTTCAATGTGGAAAAATAAGAGACAGATACCCAAAAACCCCAGAGGACAAGCAAGCGCTCTAAGACAAACTGCACAACAGGACTGACCCACTGATAGTTTGCCTCCCATTCAAGCCTGTACCTCCATAGCCTCTAGCATTTCTCAGATCGAACTATATTTGCTATGTACAGAATGAGAGGTAGAGAAAATCATGAGTGAAAGAAGAACAAAACAAATGATAAACAAACTGTAGAAGCAGTAGCAGTTACTAAACTAATTTCAGCCATCCAGACCCCTAGATGTCAGCATAAAGTTCAAGATCTACTATTGGGATGATAAGTGATAAATAAATATAAATGAAAACTTACAGAATAGACCTTGAAAGAACAATATAAGGTTAGGCGATATCAGTAGCAAATTAATAGAGTCCGAGAGGCTTTTTTTTTGTGGATATTTTTGCCTAACACAGAAAGAGATTTATGTTTAAAAGGTTATTTCAGCTAAAGCAACCACCTGAGATGTATCTGATCATCAATCTTTATTTATGCTAATTTTCAGGGCTTGACCATGGCACCATTTGACTGTGTGAAGAGAAGTAAAGATAGCGTACATTACCTGAAGAAGTTGATGAACTGTACAAAACATGCTTGACACATCACTCTGGAGCCAAAGCAAAACAAATACATGAATTGACTCTTTATTAGCCGTAACCATCTTTATTAGCCGTAACCATTAGCCATCAAGAACTCATGGATCATGAAGACTAGGAAAAATAGATAATATACCACACGTACAACTACCAATGTAATAAAACATTGCCTGATTCATATTCATCAGTTAAGGATAAAACTAAATGTGGTCTTTAGTTGCACTAACTAGACTTTTAATTTTGAAAATGTTGCAAAATGTGGAAGAAACATAGTAATATTATTTTTTGCAGAAATCTTACCACGGGCACTTTTTTTTTTTCCAATGAGCCTGGTTTGATTGAAGTAATTTTCAAGCTTTTCAGAGCCCTACAAAAACAGCTGCATCTAACAGTGAGATTCAGTATTAACAATTTAGACATTGCTTGCAAACCATTTTATTTAGTCCAGATACATTAATGATTTCAAATGGTGTTGATTCAAAGTGATCACTGCTATCTAGCCAAACCCTGAGCCATTGTATGAAGCAGCTGGGCAGAATACCGCAATCAAATTAACTCCCCAAATTTCCCCGATGTATCGAGCATGACTTACATTATTTAAAAACAGTCAGTAACTAAGGTGCAAGGTAAAGCGACAAAAGTCAAATTATCTAAATTGAGATAAATGCTTAGCTTCACAAAATTCAGCTGTAAACGTGAGCAACATAATGAGTAGCTTTGTCAGTGTTGACTATAATTAGGGTTATTGGGCTTCTGAGCCCCTGAGCGATTAACAAAGTTATATGCTCCGATGAGTCATCTTTCTTTCCATTACCTGTGTCCAAATGGGTTTACTTTTACAGAAAACCAAGCATGCCTTCAATCCATATGCCAGTTGTAAAACATGGTAGGGCGTCTGTAATGGAGTGGGCAGCTATCCTGTAGGAGTCATCAGGTGTGATGTTTGCTCTAATGGCCACAGAATATTAGACATTTTCCCGGAACAGGAACAGAAAATGCATTTGATTTCAGGAATTAAAATGACTCCATATATACAGCTAAATCTGAAAACAGTTTCCTGAACAGCAGGATGAAGTCACTGACTTCTTATAGCAATACCAGAACTCTTACACATTTATTGGTAGTTCTTCTCTGAAAGAGAACCCTACAGCTTCCTTCTCAAAGAGTTTCTTGTTTTAGTTATTGTCTCATCTATATGCTAATGTGCAACCAAAAGATATTGCAGATATACATGTTAAACTGTACAGCACTTTTCATCAGGGATAACAGACTGAAAAATAAGAACTAGTGGATATTTCAAATAAAAGAGCGAGTGTATGAATATGTCCCAGCCTAACTTTTGCCAACAAAGTTGGTTAGATATTGCTTGTTTAGATATTTCAATCAATTTTAGATTTCAATCAATCTTGTCAAGTGCAAAATTAATGTAATAATCGTTAACACTTCATTTTAAAGACCAATTCTCACCATTAACTAGTTGTTTAATTAGCATGCATATTACTAGCATATTGGCTATTCATTAGTGCTTATGAAGCACATATTAATTATTTTGCATGACCATAATTTAGATCCCTTAATTCTACTCATACCTAAACTTAACAAGTATCTTACTAACTATTATTACGCATCAAATTAGGAGTTTAAATGCCTGACATATTACCATATTATTTATTTTGTTTTGTTACTGTATCTTTATACTCAATTAACAGTATCATTTAACATGGGCATCTTGCATAATTATCATCACTATTTCTGATAATTGTCAAAAACAAGTGTTTGGTTCTTTCTCATTTTCTGTGTTATTAAAGACACATTTGCTATCAACACTGTTTACTAACAAAAGGCTATTACTGCCTCAAAAACAAAAAAGCTTCCTTGCGGATAATGGCACAGGAAAGGTCATTGGATACTACAAAAGGAGACATATCTCTCCAACAAATCACTCTGGTTTCGTTTTGCCCATTCAGCGAAGCGTTGGCCAATGGCCAAACTTCAACTGCTGGTGATGACCACAAGTATGAAAGTTGCATGCATTTTTAATTTACTTTGCAAAATACTTGCAAAAAAAAAAAAAAGAAAGAAGTCAGCCCTGGCTCTGCACCAGTGCTGCATTAGGGTAATGTCCTTCAAATGAGTGGATCACGGTCTACACTTCATCCTAATCACATCTGTGGTCAAGCAAGCCGCCTCCATGCGACATGGCCAGCCTTTTATATAGCAGCCTGACTCTGGTGCCAACCTATGGAGCAAGCAACTGGAGACAAGCAAGACTTATGTAAAGGCATTACCGACCCCAATATCCTTGCAGGGGATGTAACAAGTCTGGAGGTGGCAAACAGACGTGATTAATACCACTTTCTCAAGTCTCCCTTAATAAATTCCCTCCATCATCATGAAAGGCTGGCCAAAGTGTATCCAGCCATTTGCAAATCTCATTCATTTTATCTGTTCACAGCGAGGAGATGCAAATTGCAAGCCAACTGGCCTCTTTTTCTATTCGGGGCAACAGTTCTACCTACGGCCTACTCCACTAATACAACGCTAATGCCATTAGCCAGGCGGAAAAGGAGAACAAATGTGTGTTCTGCAGTGAGGGAAGGCAAAATTGATGAAAATGCACAGCCCTGTTCCCCAACAGAATGGTAAGGAATCTGATATTAGCACATTTCAAGCCAGGGATATTTCATTACAGAGACCAGTAGGCATTAGAACCAACATGTTTGTGAGTGTGTACGTTACTTTACTTTACTTACTTACTTACTTTACTTTTGTCATTTAGCAGACGCTTTTGTCCAAAGCGACTTACAAATAAGAAAAAGTAACTAAGACTAAAAAGTTACAACTCTATAAATACTATCTACCCACATATTTAAGAAAATAAAGAAATTAAATAAAATTAACACATGCATATAACAACAACATTTCAATAATAAACATATCAATGAAAAAATTAAATAAAAAGCTACTACTATCCCTTGCCGGTGTCCCTGCCCGGTGGAGTCGCACGGTAGAGTCGATGGTCTTTACACTCTTTGGTCTTCACACTAGGAGGGCTTCACACGACGACTGCCGCGACCGCTGCCGCGGTATAATAACCTTTATTATACCAATCTAACAAATTATCATTTCAATTCAGCTGGACCCACTTTCCTGTTTATCAACTACAAATGGCCAAGCAAGTGCACACACTGACAAGATACACGATACAGTACGAGACCAAACGCGATTTCAGCAACTCTCATCCTAGTAAACAAAAATTGGTAAACGTAAAAACGTTACAAGAGTCTTTTTTTTTCTTTCTTTCTTTTAATCGCTCTAATGCTCATGTTGATGTTTTTTAAGTCTCAGTTTCAAAACTGAAAGATTCTAACTCATGTCATTACAGTATTTTCAGAGAAATCTGCTTATCAGTATTTAATGCTGCATCCTTTAGAGCAAAGGTCACTAATTAGCAGAAACGTGGCCCAAATCCAGATTCAAGGTTGGTTTCACCTGGACTGTAAGACATTTACAGTATCACAAATTTTATTTTTTTGTTTTTTTTATGCAGAGAACCTGAAGCAGCACTTACCATGAAGGTGTGTGTTTCATATCAACTGAACCAGTGAATAAATTCAGTGCACCTGCTGTGTTATTAATGCACAGTGGACAGAAAAAATAAATAAATAAAAAACTGATAATGTGACACTGAGATGCTATTAGATTCATCTACTTTTGTTGGTCAATTCACACAATCCCACTCACTTGTAATGCAACAGCAGAATTTTTTTTGTGTGTGTGTGTGTGTGTGTGTGTCTATCAGATCGAATTTGATTTAGTGGTCCCACTTTATATTGTGGCCCTAATATATATGTACTTACATAGTAACTAGATGTGTAAGTACACATTGGTACATAGTATCTAGAGCTCTAATGTTTGTGTAACAACCCACTGAATGGTATGTGTAAGTACAAATGTGTAAGAGGACATTGGTAACAACAATTTTTGGTAATGAAACTACAAATGTGTAACAGGACTAACAGCACTTTTTGGTAAAAAAAAAAAAAAAAAAAAAAAAAAAGTGTTACACTTTAAATTAAGTAACCAAATCCATATATGGATTTACCATGTACATACTCAACGGTGGTCAGTAAGTTAGGCTTTACATATAAATTGTGTTTGGTGTCCATAAAGTTACACTTTATATTAAATGGGCATTCCCTGAGGAGTTACCATGTAAGTACACTGGTATTACCAACTCCACCAACTCGAGATCAAACTCCTCCCACTTTACTAAACCTTCCCGTTTCCACCCCCTGGATCCCATTTCCACCCCTAAACCTACCCATCTCCACCCCTGGATCACATTGTTCCAATTACTCTTATACATACTGTTATTATAAAATGTAGTTATACTGTATAATTCCTGTTACACGGGTACTTAGTGAAGTGAAAAAAAGTGTTGTTACCAATGTCCTGTTACACATTTGTACTTACACGTACCATTCTGAGGGTTGTTACATGTGTGTAGTTACAGAAATATTACAGCTGTAGATACTATGTAAGTATGTGTACTTGTACTGTGGTTACATACTACATACACATCTAGTTACTATGTAAGTACTCAGGGCTTAGGACCACTTAATATAAAGTGGGTTACCGATTTAGTCACTAAAGGACTGTTACGATTTCCAGTAATGATTAATGTATTGTAAATAATGCTATAAAAATGCAGAAATTAAACAAAATACATTTAAATTATGTTCTTCAATGGACAAATCAGTCTCAGAATAAAGAGTATTTTTTAAAGGATTTCTTTCTTTCTTTCTTTCTTGCTTTCTTTCCTTCTTTCAGAAAGGCTTCTGAAAATTTAGCATTGCCAATGGCAGGGTAAATTATAATTATTATTTATTAGTTTAAAATCATGTTCATGTCCAGCTATAACAGCATTAGAAACTGAATATATTTGCACCTTTAAACCACTTTAAATAAAGTAATGTTTATGAAAAGAGCGATGTTCTGCAGAGCCAGAGTGTTTACACTTTTTTGAGAATATAATCTTCAAATGTCTTAGTTACTGTTGTCTCTGCATATTAAGCTATGATATAAAAAAGTATTTTAACACTGAAAAAAATAAATAAAATCAAACATGAACTTTAAAATAGAGAATCGTCTAAAGGCAAGACGAGTCGCAAACTAAACACAGTAAAATGCTAACTCATTTTCAAAGGTTTTATTACAAGACAGAAGCGCAGACACTCAATATGCACTTAAAAGATGCTTCCCGTTGTCATTCGTCTATGAGAACAGATTGAATTTAAAACTCAGTCTATATCTCTCACACTTCAAAGCACAACAAATTGCCTGAGTGAGCATCTCGCCTTAACAACAAGCATTAAGAGGAGCAGAGGAGGCTGACAGCACTTTCACGACATCACAGAGTCAGAGTTCGTTTGCCACAGGAATGCTAGAGGATATACTTGACACACTTATTGTACCATAATCTGCATGCCATCTTTGATTAAGTCGTTTTCCCTCGGCTCTTAAATTGAGACTGAAATGTTGGCCTGTACATACCGCCCTCCCCTGTGTCTTTGAAAATGATGTCGATAGCAGAAACTGCGTCATAAATTATGAAATGCCTGTCTGAATACTGTATGAGAATCGCAACATGTTACTTGGCACTCTGCACTCAGAGGCTCGGGCGAGTGATACGCTGTAATCGGGTGACAACGCGACTTTAGAGCGAGTGAGGTGCACTGGGAATCTGGAGGGAATGCAAACGCACACCTCGTGCCTGAGCACTTGTGGATGCCATAAGCAACCTTGTGGAAAACTGAGTAAATAACTTGAGATTTACCTCTTCAAACAAATTGAATTCAAGATGCACTAAAAACACTTCACTAGTCAAATGTGAAGAAATTATTTTTTGAAAGGCTTAAAGGGATGATTTGCCCAAAGATGAAAATACTGTCATCATTTACTCACGCTCACGTTGATTCAGACCTGTTTGGTTTATGATATTTATAACTATATTTTATTTAGCACTTGCATTTTGTTGCTTTTTTTGTTGGTTTTGATTGCTTCTATTGTCCTCATTTATAAGTCGCTTTGGATAAAAGCATCTGCTAAATGAATAAATATAATGTAAATGTAATAATGTTATGCTGAAGAATGAACTGGCCAGTCTTTTCCAGTATAATAAAACTGAAATGAATAGGAGCTAAAAATAAGTGTCCTAAAAGTTGTCATTACAATTTGACTACAGGTATATTCTTCTATATCGCAAGTCTTCTGAAGCCATATAAAGGGAAAGGAAGTGGTGTGTGGCAACCCATACTCGGAATTTGTGCTCTGCATTTAACCCATCCAAGTGTACACACAGTAGTGAACATACACCCGGAGCAGTGGGCACCCAATGTTGTGGCGCCTGGGGAGCAGTTGGGGTTTTGGTGCCTTGCTCAAGGGTCTCACCTCAGTCATGGTATTGAGGGTGGAGAGAGTGTTGGTTATTCACTCCCCCCACCTACAATCCCTGCCGGACCTGAGACTCAAACCCACGACCTTCAGGTTACAAGTCCAACTCTCTATCCATTAGGCCACGGCTGCCCATAATGTCACTTATTATGAGAAACAGACCCAAATTCATAGGTTGATATCCATTTGTCCTGTTATTTCACAGTCTTTTCTTCCACTGTAGCTCTCATATATATTTTGTTATTTTTAAAATTAACTTTTTGGTCATTTTTGAAGTGGATATGCTGGATTCATTTTATAGCCCATTTAAGGCTATGCTTCTCTATTGTGAAGCCAAAGCAATTTTTCCCTACTTTGATGTTCTTTAAACATGATAATGTCCACTAAATAGATGTCCAGCTCATGAGGTTTGGATGTTTAAAAGAAGAACAATCCCTTCTACAGAAACACCCTTCTACAGTCAAGTGGTGAGTGATGCACATATTTTGTAGCAGTTTTATTTTGATTTATTTTCCCTCCTCAAATATATAATTAAAATTTTCTGAAATGGAAATGAATGCCGATATGTATCAGTGTTGTTTGTTTGGACAGGACAGTTGTGTGAATGTGGCAAATGGTTTTATCTTCTTAATATTTTGGAAATGCAAAATGCAAAGCACAGTTTATTTTAGTGCGGAGCAATACAACAACATTGTTTCAACAAAACATTTGTTTGAATAAAATTAAACCATACAGATAATATCCCAGCATGAGAATCTTGCTTGGTGAAAATACTATTGCTGTTATATACACTGTCATATCTATGCGCACAAAACATTAGTTTTCATTATAAATGCAAAACAATAAATAAATAAATTGCATATACAAATCCATAATTTTAAGAGGAATTATGCAATTTTATGAGGGAAACAAGTAATGTATCAGGACTGAATCTGAATTTTATTTGTGCACAGATTTTTATACAAAATTTAAAAGAAATAAGAACTGTCATTGAAGTGTTTATTATTATTATTATTATTGAAGTGTTTCAAAGTATGAGCTTTTCAAGGCTGGCCTTCACTGAACCTGTCACATCATCTTAATAGTGCTTTGTATAGGCAAATATCATAAAACTGACTGACGTTGTCAGTAAAGGCCAAAAAAGGGTTGTTACTGCCAATCATATAAATTAAACATACAGAGCACAGCATGAGATGGAGAAAAGCCTTTCTACTGTCACTTCATAAATGTTCCCATTTTCAGCTTTATAGCATTACTGCACCATAAATACCATCACAGCACATCCAGCTGAGGGGTGCTGTAAAATATAGTTCATTTCCCATGGCTCCCATCACCAATTTAGGAATACAAGCTACGGACAGGCTCTCTGGAGACAACACTCTTCTCTTAATTAATATCTGCATAAGAAGTAAAAGCCACTGTAATTATTAATTATAGTTGTAATGCATTGCCCTAAAGATTAAAAGAGGCTAAATAAAACTGTACATTAACACATTAAGTATTTTAGCATTCAGTTTATGTATTCCCTAGTATTACAGACACACAGCATGCTGTGTACTTAGTATTGACTTTCACTGCAAACTGTAAATTGTGAAAACAGCCTGCAGTTTCCTTCTTGTCCTATTTTTGGCTGATCTGAGTCATAGAATTACTTCCATTGGTGCAACCCAAAGTATTCAAGCTGATACTAAATAATATCAATGATATAATTAAAACTGTTTAATTTAGATGGTACTGTGTGAAGCACACAGATAATACAGTTTAGATTTTATCATTATGGCTTTTGTGTTTATATAAAGGGAAATAAATACATAGTTTGTTTCTTTACACAAGTATATACTTCTTCAATAAAATGCACTGATGGTTATATAAATTAACTGTATAAAAACATACCATTAAATCACTGTAAATAAATACATTAATTTATAGCAGCAAAACTGAAATTTAAGGGTTAAATAGCACTTTACCACTTTTGCAGTCTAATATACAGTAATAACTGATTGAGTTACGATGAGACTATGCACTTGCAATCTTACTACAAATGACTGAATTGAGTTAAAATAAATGTAATTTAAAATAATCAAATCTGTGCCACTGATAATAAATACATGGTACCTCTACACACATTTCTAAATGGTCAATATATCCTCACTAAGAGTCCAAATTCAAGCTAAATATGTCACTGAGAAATTGACTAAAAAACTGCAAGTACACTAAAATAAAGCGATACAAAGGGTGTTCGCTCAGCAAAAGAATATATGTTACCCTTTGGCACGATGCCCAGTGGAGTAAAGTATTATTAGAGTGAAAATTTATGGTGCTGTTTGCCTCTGTTAATTCATTATTTATTTATTTTCCAGAGCTTGCCCTTGACTCTAATGGAGCACTGCACCAAATCAATTTGAAAGCTAGTTAAGCTGCTACTCAAAAATGCCACATGCAAAGTGTCCAGCTATATTTTGCACACTGTCAAACACCCTTGAACATGCTTTAAATGATCTGCAGTGATGAAAAGCAAGAGGCAGAGTGTGTCTGCACATCCATATGTGTCAATATAACTATATTTACAATGCATTCTTTAGCACTGCCAAAACAGTGTTTTTCGGCATGTAAGCATATTCAGCACTCAGCCGCTTCAGCACCACGGACAGCGCACAATAAAACTGAAATGTATCAAACCTTTGACAGATGATGATATTTGTTGTGCTGAGCTATTGTCAAACACTTTCCTTCATTTTAATCAACATCCCATTCTACGATGCATTGCAAAATCCACATCAACACATTTCCTGCTGACACCAGAGTAATGGGATTAATCAACTACAATGATGATACATTATACAGAAAAGAGAACACGGATGTGATCAAAGTGGTGCCATGACAACAACTTGCTGCTGAATGCCAACTAGACATAGGCAGTCATTACTGTCATGCAAAGCACAGCTAGCCTCAAAGCAACCGTGCTTCAGTGTAAACGAGATGATAGTTACAATCTCCCATCCACTCCAGGTGCCACGGGCAACATATCTGGTGCAAATCTTTTAATTGGCCATGAATGGTGTACAATATGTTCCCATTTGTTTCACACATTCCATTGTACTGAAGTGTGTCATGAGTAACTGTCTGGTTACCGGTAAGAAAAGAAGGCTATTGCGAAAGTTAAAGATCGAATAGGAAATGGCCCATCAGCTGCAGAACACTTCATTGTTCACTGACACTGGCAAATCAAAGACTGAGTGGGATCCAGGTCCTCTTATGTAAATGTGCCCATTGTGCTGTACTGAATCTATTTTACAGTACAGTACATTTTAATATGTTCACACACCATTGTCTATCTGATGTGGTTGTGCCTACACACTAGCGAAAGTGCTGATGGAGCATTTGATGGTGTAAGATGTGTTTTGAGGGTGTGAAATCAGTTTGAAATCAAGCACCTCTCTAACACTCTCATTGGTCTCATGGAACAACATGTTTGCAAAACATTGCGTTTTTCCTTTGGATTTTTGGAAAGCTTTGCATACAGATGGCATTGTCAAAATGATCTCAATCGACTAAAAACTCTGCATTGTGTGTGTGCCGGGCCAGTAGTTGGCGATGTCACTTTGTAGATAAATATTACACTCCTGCGCGCACACCTAAAGACTGAACATGTGTTCTCAGGTCCCCAAAAGCGTTTGCAGTTTTACTACAGACCTGAACTCTGACATCAAAGCAATCAAACAAGGACAATGTTAATTTCAATTTTAAGAGCTTCCAAAATAAATAAATAAATCATACAGAAACTTGGCCCTGATATTGCACAGAATTTTGACTCCCTGTCAAATAATTCTGATTCTGATTCTGAATAATTACCCCACTCATCGAGGCTGCTACCTAATGACCTAATCCTAAAGTTCTAAGTCGTTTGTAAGAATGTTCTTGAAATTCAAATACTCCGAAGTGAAATTCTGGAACAACTGGGGAGATCTCAGCTCTAACAAGCTCTTCATATATGTGCTGAATAGTGATGAAAATAAACACAAACAAACGAGTAAACAAATAAATAAATAAAATGAAGTCTGTATTTGAAACTTTTTTTGATATGACAATATAGATTTATAGATTTATACGAAGCTAATGTTATTTGTAATTCTTCGTATTTTAAACAAAACAAACAAATCCACTACTAGTTCTACTGACTTATATAAATAGTAAAAAAAAAAAAAAAAAAAAAAAAAATATATATATATATATATATATATATATATATATATATATAATAAAAAAACACGTAAGAAATGTTTTAGGGAATCCAAAATATTTGTGACTTTACTGTTAAGTTAAAAAAAAAATATTATGAATGTTATATATTATGAATGTTTTTCGTGAAACTGATTCTAACCAGATGAACCCTTTACATCAAATTCACACTGGACATTTCTTCACTTTTGTCTGTTATTTTACATGTATTTATTTGTTTGTTTGTCAATTGATCTGTTTTCTGTCATTCATTTGTTTAAATAACCCCAGAAAATCATTGTAAGACATATAGCCAGAATCATTTTGCTGCTTCAGAATGCTTTTAACAATAGAGAATAATGGCTTTTTTTTTACTGTATAGCCCAAATGAATAGTGCTTATATGCTGTATCATGGCAGAATGACAGGGAGACAAATAGTCACTTTGATTCTTCCAGGCAAGTGCATACATCATGGACACAATGAGGTTATAGATATGGTGCCGTAGTGTCCATCAAGATCAAATTTCAGCACAGCACATATTTCAACATGTGGGCCATGCAATTTTAATCCTGTCAATAAAACAGGGGTTGTGTACTGTAAGATCAATTACAAGGCTTTAAAAATTTGATGTCACATGTCAGGTCCAATTCAACATTTGAGTGTAAATCACCGGCAATGACAGAACATGAAGGTGTGCACGACTCTGAGAGGCTCAATCTTTATTTATTTATCAAGGTTGGTGAATAAGGTACACCTTTTTTCAGCTTTTTTGCAGGCTATTCATGTCCTGACGGGAATGCACAGATGCTCTCCCACCGTGGGAGTCACTAGGATGAATGTACAGCTGTCAAAATGATAAATGAGCTACTGAAAATATTCATATAAAAATAGGGAAAGATTTTTTTTTGTTTTTTTTATATTTATTTGGTTGACTATCATAAAGTCATAAAAGCGATGTGTCACACAATCTAAGCACACTTTGGTTCAAGTTTATTTCAATGACTTTACAAAGAAGTCAGTGTCTTTTTTGACAATGTGTGGTCACATTCACTCTTACAAAAAAAAAAAAAATCCAAAGGGAGATTTTCACAGAAATGCCATAGAAGAACCATTTTGAATAACCAACTTTTAAGGTATTAGTTCTTCAAAAGATTTTTTTGCAACCCAAGTTCATTGGAAATATGTCACTGTTCTGCAAAACCTGAAATACATTGTTCTGGGTACATTTTGCTGCACTTTTCAGACAACATGGCTACAAGAGGTGCTATAAGCTATATCATTTTTCTCCCCTGCAAATGTTTGTTTATTATTTAAAACACATTTGCTGAAGCAATAATGCAATTTTAGCATCCTTCAACAAAGCTTTGAGCTCTTTTGTGGAATGACTCTCTGCTCTACATCACAATTGCAATGCTTTACCAGGTGAGCTACTGAGCATGTTTACTATGTCAAAAAAGCCACAAATATGGAGCAGATTATGTGATGTAAACGTTAAAATGTATTTGTTTATCAATCATGCACTATGGCAAAAGTGATTTGATGTCAAAACCGTATTTATTCAAATAACTATTCAAAAATAAGTCTTTGTTAAAACCCTCTGGGGTCGACAAATGCGCCAGTGCTTTTTGTGGCATTTTTTTTTTCAGATGAAAAGATGACCTCCCCTTGTTATCATAATCTGAAAAGGAACAGAAGTTGTTAATGTTTTACTGACTCTAAAAGTGCATTAAGTGTAGGCAGTCATGTATTTTCAATGAGCTTCATTCATACCTCCATTTTTATTCAGTTTGTGTGAGGAACATGTGTGACCCTGGACCACAAAACCAGTCATAAGGGTCAGTTTTTCAAAATTGAGATTCATACATTTTGGTCGAGATACAACTATTTGAAAATCTGGAATCTGAGGGTGCAAAAACATCAAAACATTGAGAAAATCGCCTTTAAACTTGTCCAAATGAAGTTCATAGCAATGCATATTACTAAGCAAAAATTAAGTTTTAATATTTTTACAGTAGGAAATTTACAAAATATCTTGATGGAAAATGATCTTTACTTAATATCATAATGATTTTTGGCATAAAAGAAAAATAAATCATTTGTCCCATACCATGTTTTGTTGGTTATTGCTACAAATATAACCGTGCTATGACTGGTTTTGTGGTCCAGGGTCACATTTTATTAATCTAAAGAAACTTTTTTCAGACTCTAAAGAACACTTTGTGCTATGGAAAGATTCTTTGTGGAACTATAGATGCCAAAGAAGATTTTTTTTATTTTTAAGAGCATGCATGGTTAAAACCAAACTTTTAACTCCACTAGGCCTATTAGGCTGCAGACACACATCATGATAGGTCCCGGGGCAGCATTCTTGTTTGTATCCACTAATAAACCATCTGCACTACACTGCTACTCATTATAAAAAGTCGCTTGTTGCACTGTTTTGAAAACAGCTTATCTTTGCAGTCCCACTAATGAAAAACTTTCAGACATTCAAACTTCATCTCTCATTCAGATTTCCCTGCTTGCTTCTATTTCACATCACATAATCTCACTTTATCTTTTCATCTTACTTCCTCATTTTTTCCCAGTCCAATCTATTTCCGGACATCACCGTCTCGGAGGAATCATTCTGAATGGCTCTTTTGTTAAAGGTCACTGTCATTTGGATGGAAAACGAATGACAGCTAATTTTAGTCCCGCATTAAAGGACAAAGCACCACTCCCCTTTTGTCAATCACACATTATTCATGAAACAGTTCACTTTAATCATAAAGCTTATTATAAAAGTTATTAACTTTCTGTTTATTAGTTTCAGAAAACAAACAAAACATACAGAGGCACGTTTTAGTGAGTGGCAGGATGGAAGGTAAGCAAACACCTCTAGAAATGTCACAGCCTGGAATCCGCAACCGGAGAAGAGAATGTTATTCCGGACACTGTAAGTAATGCATAGCATTGTCAAAAGACAGCAGGAGCTGACCACTAAGAGAAACCCAATGACTCAAAAACTCCAGGGTTCACTGAGTCAAGGTAACCTTTTGGAATCAGATCTTTAGTATTCATATACAGAAAAAGCATAAAGTCTATGTATTAGTAATTAGCTTTTTGTAATTTTGCAAAGAAATCAGTTGACACAATTTCAGACTCAGACAGCCCATTACATTTTTATTTTGTTTTGTTGTTTGTTTGGGTTTTTTTTTTAGCTGGTATACCTGCCAGCAACCTAACTAAATGAAAAAAAAAAAGTCAAAATGTCATTTTATGTCCCCTTTAATATCAGCACAAAAACGTGCAGCTGGAGCTTCATGGAATGGGTTTCCAGCATGATTGTGCCCCAGTGCACAAAGCAAGGTCTATAAATATATGGTTGGATGGGTTTGGTGTGGAAGAACTTGACTGGCCCACACAGAACGCTGACCTCCACCCTTTCCATCACCTTTGGATGGGCTGGAACAGTTATAGCAAGACAGACCTTATTGTCCAACATCAGTGACTGACCACACAAATGCTCTACTGGATAAATGTGAAAAACATTACAACAGAAGCACTACAAAATCTTAGAAAGCCTTCCCAGAAGAGTGGAAGCTATTATAGCTGCAAAGGACTGACCAACTCATAATAATATATATGTATATGTAATCCAATGTCCCTGTTGGTGTGATTGTCAAGTGTTGTCCCAATATTTTTGTCCATATGTAGTATAAAATATATACAAGGCCATATTTAAAACACAGAGAAAGAGAGAGAGAGAGAGAGAGAGAGAGAGAGATTTAATTTTCTCTCTCTATTTCTTGTGCATCATTTACATATTTCATATTTAAAAAAATAAAATAAAATAAAAATAACAATCATGTTATTATTTAATTTAATACATTTTATTTAATAATTACAAAATAATATCATGGTCATGTCAGGTGTGGGTGAAGGGATAGAGCGAGGACTCAATCGCAGGAGGAAATATGGCTTTATTAATTATAAAATAAAATCAACAAACAAAAACTACCCCGTAGGGGAAAACAGACGGGCAAGGCAGGACAAGGCAGGGCAGGGGGCTGTTCCATAAAAGACGCTAAGAAAAGCGGGGATTAAAGTCCAAAACCTGACTTGAAATAACCTAACAAATCAATCGGGACTAAAGCGGTTCCATAAACGACAATTCAAGTTCACGCAATCTGACTAATGCTATCCAGGTTCAGTGAGTCAGGATAATGTGACGTGCAGCTTATTCTGAAGCAGCCCTTAATGTCGATCATGGATCAGATCGATCCACCATAGCAAACAGCGAATATTTGTGCTGTTTAACGCATTTGAAACATTGTGTTTTCCTCAGTGCATAACTGATACGTCACAGGTATATTTTTTACATCTGTAAATGTCAGAAAGCCATGCAAATATATCCATTTAGCTGTCAGGAGTGGGCGAGGCTTATGCGAGAGAACGAGCGCTGCGGCGCGCATGCGCGCTACACAGACAGAGCAGAATAGAATACTAGCGCAAGAATTCTGAATAAAATATACATTCTGCTAAAATATTTGTTGTTGGACATTAAATGTGACACATAGAATTTTACTACATATAAGTGTATTTTTATGATAGCAGCAACTGTTAATCACTAGCTCAAATGAGTTAAATGTGTGTTCCTCTTATCAGTTAAAATGTACTCTGATTTCTATTATAAATTTACATTTTTAATTCAGTGATTTTAACTTTTGATTGTGTTTTTATGCTTTAATGCTTTAAAGAGACATTTTAGATTGTAATGTTTTAATGTTCTAATAACCATAAAAGGTACAGCTGTCATATATTCAGAGAGAAAGGCTGCATGGCTAGAAACTTCTGATCAACTGCATGCACGAGTAGCAACTATGTTAAAATGTAATTCGCCTACATTTTGGGCACAATACATTAAATACAGTTGGTTGTAGCCTATTTTTTATTTATTTGATTATTTAAGGTGTATTTTCTGTATACTTTTATTTTTGGACCGATAATAAATTAAACTGACTGTATGTGAGAGAGTCAGTGGTAATATGGATGCGTTCCTATTGGTCAGAGTTAGAGGAGCTCAGCTTAGCCTGACAGTTAGCCTGCTCCGGACCAGGTTAGTTTGCCAGCATAAGTTGCCGGGGTAACTGAGTTTGAACTTTTTTAAGTTTGATTTATGAAACCGAATCTACCAAAAATAAGCCTGACTAACCGAAATAAGCCTGGCTTATACTCTAATCTTGGTTTATGGAACAGCCCCCAGGACTTCACACAGGGTAACATCGACAACGAACTGGCACAGGACTGCAAACACAAGGAGATTATAAAGGGAGCAAATGAGGAGGGTAACGAGTAAACACAGGTGGGGCAAATTAACCAATAATCAGGAAACAAGGTGGGTGGGGTCAAGACAATTGACATGAGAGCACATGGCACATGGAACCAAACAAGACAAGCCATGTGCTCACGCAAAACAAAAACACTAGCCATGTGCAAAACAGGACACGGACACGCAGCTAATGAGGAGACTCATGAGCTGCATGTTCACAAAACATGACAAACATGAAAGCACGCATCCAGTGAAAAAACACAAGCTGGGTGCAACACAGAGTAAAACAAAACGAGAAAAAGCACGCGGCCGAAACCGAACCGCATGCCGAACAAAACACACACACACAGAGGACAGAGGAGTGCACGACCCGAGCAAACTCGAAATAGCACGCTCCCACAGCAAGAACAAGCCTGGAGCGTGAGTGTCCGAGCCCCGACACGAAACCCAACATGAAACAGAGCACGCAGACGAGAGACCGCACGGCTCGAGCACACTCAAATCCGCGCGCTCACCAGAAAACAAGACAAGAAGGGAGTGTCAGGGCTCCGTCACAAAACCATGAATAAACTAGACCGAAGTGACAGAACCCTGACAGGTCATTGTTCATTCCATTATGAAGTTGAAAAGTATTTTATATTATTAGCCTTTTTATTTTAACTGTTTATCGGTATCAGCAAATCCACTACTGGTCAACCTCCAGAATATTGGATAATTGAATATATATATATATATATATATATATATGTTGTTTGTCTCCCAAATCAGACATACCCAATTTAGTTTTTGCAGTCTCTTCTAACGAGCTGATGAGTGGAATCAGATGTGTTAGATAAGGGAGACATACAAAAGGTGCAGGGCTGGGGGCCTCCAGGACAGGTTTGGGAAGCACTGCCTTATTCTACATCCCTAATCCTACCCAATACCTAAACTTAACAACTACCATATTAACTATTAATAAGCAGCAAATTAGGAATTTATTGAGGGAAAAGTTATAGTTAATAGTCAATAAGTGTTCCCTATTATATATATATATATATATATATATATATATATATATATATATATATGGGCTTTTCAGGGAACAATTTATGTAACAGGTAACAAACCTATTAAACCACTGTTTTGAAAAAGATAAGTTGTAAATAATAACTTATATGAAACTGAAAAATGCTCTTGTCCAGAGAGCACTGATCAGTTAAAATATACCTTGAAGTTGAAATTAATAATAATAGTAATAATAAGGTATGCTAGCAAGCACTTTAACAGTCTTTGGTTTCTTTAGTTTCTTTCCCCCCTCTCTGACTGGCACCTCATCATTAATTAATCCATGATACACTAATGTTTTTATTTTCTTTGTTTCATAGGTAATCCCAGGCATGCCTCGTTTTGTAAACATTTCATAGCCTGGGATTCATAACACCTGTTTATCTTTTTGAGAGCACTCTGTGCTTTCATAACATATCTCAAAAGGCTCAGTAATCCCCTTTACTCTATTCTCGGTTTTGATTAAAAGGACAGAAACGGAGAGAAAGAGACCCTATCCGTCTAACAGAAACAAAACATGTCTGTTTGTTCAAGTTTCAATTAGCACCAGCACAAATTCTGCTGCAAAAACAATGAATATTGCTGCAGGCACCATGACCCAGATGGTAGCTCTTGAAACACACAAAACATGAGCAGTGCTAAATGCAAATGATTGATGGGCTTTATTAACGCCAGAGCCCATTACCTCTTTGAAGAAGTGAGAATTTTTGTTCAGGGTTTTTTCATCTTGTCCCTTTAAGCAGCTTATTTCAACGAGATAAAAACACTTTTTTAAAGGAAAAGAGGACCGTATGCATGTATGTATGTGCGTATGTAGGGACCAATTCTCACTATTAACTAGCTGCTTATTAGCATGCATATTACTAGCATATTGACTGTTTAATAGTCATTGTAAAGCACATATTAATTCCTTATTCTGCTTGAGCATATTTTAGATCCCTTAACCCTACTTTAACATAACAACTACCTTGCAAACTAATCATAAGCAGCAAATTAAAAATGTATTAAAAAAGTCACATAGTTAGCTAACAGTGAGAATTGGTCCCCAAACTAAAATGTAATTATTATTATTATTAGTAGTAGTAGTAGTAGTAGTAGTAGTACTAGTAGTAGTAGTAGCAGCAGCAGTAGTAGTAGTAAAATTAAAATAGTACTTTACAAAAAAAAACAAAAAAAAAAACACAGCAACACTTTAGAATAGGGAACTCTTATTCACTATTAACTACGACTTTTCCCTCAATAAATTCCTAATTTGCTGCTCATTAGTAGTTAGAAAGGTAGTTGGTAATTTAGGTATTGGGTAGGGATATAGAAGACGTTCATGTAGAATAAGGTATTAACATGTGCTTAATTAGTACTAATAAATGGCAGAATATTCTAGTAATATGCATGCTAATAAGCAACTAGTTAAGAGACCCTAAAATAAAGTGTTAGCAAAATTACATTAGTTAACATGAACTAACAATCAACCTAAATTCTACAACATTTACTATTACATTTTTAAGATCAGAACTAACATTAAAAAAGGTTAAGTAATTATGTTAAAATATATATTGTTCATTGTCACTTTATGTTAGTTAAGGCATTAACTAATTACCATTAAACACTAATCTATACAAAATCATTAAAACAAAGTATTTGGCCTGTATAAGTACACCTCTGCTTCACGAGCAGTAGTCCATTTTTACATCAGAATCATATTTTGACACATTCAAATGTAGGTGAGCATACACCACTCTTCTGCACACACCATGCTTATCTCAGATAATGAGTGCTGGGAATCCACTATCCCAGCATTCACACACAGCAAAATGACTTCTGAAACCAACAGGATTGTGACTGTACATCAAAAATCATTTCAGGAGCACATTTCCCTTTGATACATGATCATGAGCAATAATATTGGAAGAAAACCAGCAGACACATATATTCAGAGAATTAATTTGGCTCTAAAAAGATTCCAGATTTGCTGTATTCATGAAGTAGTCTGCAAACTGATTGCCATCTCACTGGTCAAACAAGAGAATGAAGTTCTTTTTAGTGAAGTTTGCAGTAGAAAACCTAAAAAGAAGATACACGATTCAGCACGGATACCCCTTGAACGATTACAAGACTTTGGTCTTTGATGTTGCCGGTGCAAATGTGTGGTTTCATCTTGACAGAAAAGGGAGCGTTTAAGCAATCTTTTATGACACATGTGATTCAGCAGTGATGGACCGATGCAGCAGTCATTGTGAATGGAAGAGCTAAGTAATATCTCGTCAAATGCTTCAAAAGACACCTAAAAAGACTTGCATCGTTGGATCACTTGAAAAGAATGAATATGAGAAAGACAGACTTGCAATAAGAGGGTTTATACATACTGTGCAAAGCATGAAGGGAACATCAAATCTAAATACAGATGAAGGGATGATCTCAGGGTGAGATGATGAGATCAGAAAAGCCTCTTTGAAGGGCTCCGTGCATGGACATATGTGAATTTGACACGGTCCCTCAACTTAAATATCGTACGCTTGATTTCACCACAGCTTAGCATTGCTTTTCAAGGGTCAGATGCTTTCTCTATATGCTTTTTCTTTTGGCACTACCAGCATATTTGCCTAGATTGTGGTTTGGCTATCATACACTTTTTTTGGTTTCTCCCCAGCAGATGAGAAGCTGAAAAAGGTTCATTACTCTCTAGAAAAGGCAGAGGTAGAAATAGAGTGAAAAAAGACAACCATTTACTTTCCGACTAGCAGATTAAACTAAGTGCAGGTGTAATCAAAAGCCATGATTGCAGTATACTCCTGTGATGTAATGCAGCAAATACTGCATGAAAATGGTATTTCAGAATATCATCAAAAGGAAAGATGTGTGTGCTTACTATACGAGACATTAATGTGATAGAAGGTCACATTGGAGAACGCTTTGGATAGAAGTGTTCTGGAGCATCTCTATCCAGATTAATTTGCAACGTGAAAGCAAACTGTTTCTGTGAATGTACACAACTTTTGTTTCATTAGCCACTATAGGTAAATTAGTAGAAGAATTACAAAGTGCTGAAAAAAAACTATTTGCGCTACAAAGCAGTGTTTAGTATTAAAACAATACATAAAATAGTATAAGAAATACAAATTTGCAATATCAGGCAGCATGACAAGCTGTTTCACAGCTAAAAATAACAGATGCTGAATATCTCAAAGATTACAAATGAATAAATTAATTAATGTCGTGATGGTTAGCAATCTGTGAAATTTTTGGTCAATTTGATTTACAAAAATGAATCATAAAAAATCATAAAAATAAATGCATTCAGGAAAAAGCATGCATGAAAAAGTATGTTAACTCAATGTAAGGTTATATCATTTTTACGTTTATGCATTTAGCAGACGCTTTTATCCAAAGCGACTTACATTCAAGTTACAGTTTTTACATTTTATCAGCTCTTCAACTCTTGCTTTCCCTGGGAATCGAACCCATGACCTTGGCGTTGCTAGCGCCATGCTCTACTATTTGAGCGACAGGAAAGCACATATCCTTGAATGTTCAACAATTTATTAGTTAATTTAATTTATTTGTAAATTAATTTATTTGCTAAAGCTTTAAATGTATTTGATTGCTATAATTGTTGGTTATATATTTGTTTACATAAATATTAAATAAAGGCCTATGAAATTTGGTGTTTTCTATTTTAATTTAATTTTGATGGTTTTACTAGAAGAGGATGACAACAAAAGCCTCATAATTTATAGTCACAAATGACTGGGCCTACTTGCCTAATCTTAATCTAATCCAACCCTACCACTCTACTAACACTCTAGTGAGACTTAGTAGATATGTCTGTTTATGTCTAATACTGTAGGTGCAATGCTACATATAGTCAACAGAATGTATTAAAGGGACCATCAAAATAAAGTGAAACCGATATTTTTGTTTAAAAGAGCATGCTTGCATGCAAAAAAATAAAAAAATAATAATAATAATTCAATAATGTTATGTGCTCGGCCACGAACACCCTCCACTCGAGTTTGAACAGAGCACTCATTACTCCCATGTCAAAATGTTCAAGAGCTGAATTAGAAGCCCACTCAGAAGCAGCTAAAACTCAGATGAGCTATTTTTTCCCCACTTCAAACAATCAATGGTGATTCTGAGTTCATTAGCAATGATGTGACAGGGTTAGTTTAAATGATAGTTAAAGTACTTCACTTTCTGTTTAAACTTTACGGACATAGGTAAAAATATGATGTAGCAGCCATTCCAGAATGATTGTTCTTCCTGTTGCCTTTGGCATGTCATTATTCCAGCTATTTAAATAGATAAAAAAAATATATATATATTTCAAAATGTGTCTGGGTGCAGCTAATGAGGAGAAGAGACATGACCATTTGCCTTATGTCAAACCATTCAAAAAAAGCATTTAGTATTTTTTATTTTATAATTATATTTTTTTTGGGGGGGTCAAATATGAGTCATGCTTGCTAAGAATGAATTGCGTCCACTGAGTGCATCATTTATTTGCATGTTCTGTCTGTGTTATTTTAACAACTGACTCTCTAAAATGTAGAAAAATCAGGTAACGACGAAGTAACAAAAGTCGCCAATAAATTACGCTGAAAACAATTTGCACACCGCAATTCTGAATCCTGGACTTTGAAAGAAGAAGTTTTAATTAGTAGCCTATAAAGCATTTATTCTACATGACCTTATGTAGCAACTACCTTACTAACTATTAATAAGCAGCAAATTAAAAAAAAAGTCGTAGGTAATGGTTTGTTAATAGTGAGAATTAGACCTTAAAGTGTGACCCGCCATACTTTATTGGGAATAAACAGCATCACTCCACCACTGCAGTCCAGGCACCTGAATCATCTTGAGTCTCTCCGCATCTTGATTTTTCACACTCTTCTTCATCATCTGTTTCTCATGCGATGAATATCTTGTGCCACGATTGCTAGAAAATATACACAAGCAAAGTTAATTGTGCCAGACTTGTGATTATGACATATTCTATAACAAGCTTTCTTTGCATAAAAAGAAGGCAAGTTTATGCTGAAAAGAATGGCAATTACTTCTTAAAAATACATCTGCTGTCATGCTAAACCAGCAGATCTGTTCTATAGCCCTCTCATTTCTGTGACATGGGAAAAGTGACTGTAATCACTGAAAAATGGATTTCACTGTAGAATGGCAAATTTGGCCAATTTTGGATTAATACAATTAATAAAATAAAATAAAACTAGATCAGCAACAGTACATATCAAACTGTGATTATTAAACTGCAAAAAACTGCTATTTCAATATAAAGTCTGCATGAACTCTATAGGTGTCACGAATCCTGGCCATGCACTTCCACTCATTCACCACCAGAGGTCACCCGTTCACCACATGGAGTTTTCACACTACACATTGGACTCCATTTCCCACAATCCATTGCACTGACGACATACACAGCTGTTCACTATCTCGCCCACACCTGATCATCCTTTCACAATCACCACCACTCACTATTTAAGCCTGGGACTTACTCTTGCTCACGGCCGAGTATTGTTAGCGTTTATCTCTCATTTAGCGATAGCAACTTTACAGAGCCATAGTCATTGTCACAGTCTTAGTCTTGCCTTGTGTTCCTGCCGTGTCTGACCCTGCCCTTGTTTACTGGATTTATCCTTTGCCTCTGCCGTTTGGACTCTGTTCGCTCCCCATTTGGACTATTGCTCCCGTTTCTGGACTATCTCTCTGCCTTGCCCCTTTGGATACTGTTCGCTGATCGTCGACCCACGCTTGCTCCACGGATTGCTTTGTCTTGCCCTTGCCATACCTGTCTGCCACTGTTTGACCCTGCCTGTCTCACCATGTTTTATAATAAAGCTTTGCACATGGATCCGCACGTCTCACGTCTCGTCAGCCCCGTAACAATAGGGCCCATATACTGTGTTAACATTAAGGAATTAGACACAGTTTACACACCTTGCACTTTTTATGAAGCATCACAAAATATGAATCTAATGACTAACTCAATCTAACTCAAGGAAGAGGCATTACGCAATCAATTCGGATTGGTTGTCTTTGTATTTTGATCCTGATCCCGTACATATTCTATGAATTAATCTGTGCAAACTTGGGTGACTTCATGCAAAATACATCCAAAGGCATCATCCTTAAGTTTTGCTAAGGCTGCCAAGATGATATATGATGTGTTTTACCGGACAGGTTTTTGAATACTTCAAAACTCACAAACAATTTACAAGAGCATAAACTCATGACTTCAAGTCAATCAAATTATTTTACAAGATAAATCACTATCCACACATTAAAGTTTACATCTCTGTTGCACTGACAGCAGGAATCACATGTTTAGTTTTAACTGATTTCAAAGCCCAGAATCGCTCCGTGACCATTTCCTCTCACCATAAGTGTTTGCCAGCAGGAGGGCACATAAAGGGCGAGAAACTCCAGAACTCCCACCTCACCTCTTCCTCCACACACTCTCCAATTAATCACGCTGTGGCTTCTTTCACACTGGAACTGTTAGGATTCGCTTAGTGTCCAGCCTCTCCCATCTGTCAATACAAAGCTTCCAAGCAATTTCCAACAAGATGGTACTTAATTGTGATACAAAGGCCCCTGACTTTGACTTCCTCCGTGACCCATGAAATGCTGTAATATTGTCTGCATTGTAACTTCATTGTCTGGAAAGTATGACTCACTCTGGCAGCTCTGTTAGGGAAGGCGGGTCTTGCATATGGGATAGCAATTTGATTTGCTTCACTCCAGTAGTTCATGCCTCCAGGGTAGGCATGGTTATGATCAAGAGAGGGAAGGCAAGAGACAAAATGATTATACAGAGATGAATACTATGATGACAAACGTCACGAGACACTGTGCATGTGCATAAAATGCACAAAAAAATGTCTGCAGATGCTAAGCGTATCAAATTAGTATGCCAGAGTATTTAAGACACACTACACCCAATGGGACCATGTGCCCAGTTTGTTTGTCCAATTTGGAAAGAAAGTTTTAAAAAATACCTCTGAGGCCCTGATTTACTAATATCTTAAAGGGTATTATTTGCTTGTGAAATCCAACAAATTACAAGCATGCTCTGTAGGCATATTGTGGGTGATTTCCTAATTGTCTGGACGTGGTCATATTTAACCCTTAAATGCATGAATGTTTCGCCAAAAATTATTACATATTCGGGTCTTTAGCGACCCGGAGCTATATATTCAGCACTGATGGATCTCTAACTATTCTGATGGATCTATAACTGATGATATTCTTTTGTTTTATGCCTGCTGTAATTATGAGTGAAAAATCACATCATCATTGTGTATCAAACAGTGCCACCTCATTTTTTTTTCTCTTGTTATATTGTTTATAATGAATAGATTGAGGAATACTAAGAAAGTTGATGTCTAACTTTAAAAAATGACGGAGGGAGAGGGTAGAGAATGATGTCCAGGGTCTCTAAAGACCCAAGGTATGCATTTAAGGGTTAAAGAAGGCTTATTGTGTGTGGTAAAATTGACCAAATATTAGCCATGCTACTTATGTGTAACTTCATTAATACCAGAAATTTTAAGAATGAAGATACACAAAATGTAATTCACCTGAATTCAATAAATAAATAAATAAATACATAAAAATATAATTTACATTTTAACCATCCCATCTTATGTTTATGCAGATTTTTTTTAACCATTTCAAAACAGGTGTACAGAAACATCTGTCAAGTATCTCACTATGCAAAAGAGGAGAGATGCTCACCAGAAGGTATTTGACTGAGAAAAAGAACTGCTAATTAAAAAGCTATTTTTAAAATATGGGAATATATACAGTATATATATATATATATATATATATATATATATATATATATATATATATATATATATATATATATATATAATATATAAGGAATATATAACTTTGCAAGTGAATTTTAATTTATTTGCATCATGGAGGCATGCCTTGAATTGCAATTCTTTTTTATTTTATTTTTTTAAGGGATTGTTTACTTACCCTCAAGTTGTTCCAAACCTATATGAATTACTTTCTTCTGAACATAAAAGAAGATATTTCAAAGGATGTTGTAATCAAAGAGTTACTGGTAACCATTGATTTACGGGGAAGTCAGTGGGGGCCATCATCTGTTTGGTTACCCAAATTCTTTCAAATATCTTAATTTGTGTTCATCAGAAGAAATAAATTCATACAGGTATGGAACAACTTTTGGTGAGAAAATGGTGAAAAAAAAATATTTAAGGGAAACCAGCAAAAGCTGGTGAAATGTACAAATTTGAAATTTAATGAGGCAATTTCCAGCACAATTTGTTGGTACATAAGTGCAGACCTTATCATTAATTCATTCATTTATTTTACCTATAAAGTTGTCACTTTGTCTTACATAAATTTATTATGTGCATGTGTATTCATGACTTGTAAACTTAAATATTTAATTTTATGTGATATATTGAACATTGTCATTGTTATATTAATTTAAATATATCATCAAGCTGTCTGACATAGTGTCACGGTGTGCGGTGTATAGAGAACGTTTGAATAAGAAGATGAACATAAAGAGTCTTTTATCATTCCACACAGAAGGTAATCTAGAGAAGGCAGGCAGGTCACACGCAACACAACGTTAACTTTGCTCTTTGTCCAGTGTTAAAGTTAAAGGACAGACTACACTTAATACTGAAGCACATGAAGATAATTAATACAACACACCTGGACATAATGATACAATCAACGGAGACAGAAACTAGGTCACAGTGAACACATGGGGAATGAAAGCACAACAAACAGTCCTGGGGTGTGACAGTTCGCCCCCCTCCCGGAAGGCACGACCTCACTCCGCAGAAACAAAGGGAGGGATGGAAGGGACATAGGAGGAGGACAAAGGAGTGGATGTGGGATGGTGACAGGGGATGACGAAGGGCTGGCACGAAGGCAGGTGGACGTTTGGGCAGTGGACGTCAGAGTCCAGATTGGTGACGACGGAGGGAGAAGACAAGGTGGAAACAGGATGATCCAGGGCGGATCAGACGGAGGGAGGAGCCAGAGAGAAGACAGGAGGGACTTGGAGCAGGAGGAGCCAGGTACGACCCAGGCTGCTGCCATGATGGTGACCCACGGTGGAGCCGACAGAAAGAAGAGCCATGGTGGAGGAAGGGCTGACGACTCCAGGGGGGCAACCAACGGTGGTGTAGCCGAAGGAGTGGAGTCCCGAGGCGGCGGATGGTCGACGACTGACCAAGGTGGAGCCGAAGGGACGAGGGAGCTTGGCAGAGCTGGTGGACTGACGGGCCACGGTAGAGAGGAGGGAGCTAGGAGCCATAGTGGAACCGCTGGATTGAAGGGCCGAGACAGAGTCCGGGACTCCGAGGCTCAGAGGTGGAGATGGTGAGGACTGTTGCAGAGGTGGTGGGAGAGCGAGGCTGGGCAGGAGTTTAGGATAATCAGGGGGCTTAGAAACGGTGTGTGTTGCCCACACACACCACAAGGCCACTCCCAGCACCGGAAGCAACAGTGATAAGGAAACAACCTAATGCACAGTCCGCTGAGCTCAGCTCACCCTCAGCCATGGTGCAGTAGGCAGAGCCTCCCTCCGCCGCTCTTGCTGTCCATAGCGCTCTCCCCTGTGGTGAGCACTGTAGCTGGCTCTCGCACCTGGTCTGAAGTCACGGGCTCTGGCTGCAGGGCGATCCTCAGCTCTGTCGCTCCATTAGGTGATGGCTCATCGGTCATGGCGAGCTCAGGCTCTTGCTCTGCGCAGTGGGGTGATGGTGGGCTGGGCTATGGGTCTTGGCGCGTTCCAGATTGAAGTAGGATGCTCTGCAGAGACCGAAACATGGCCTCCCTCCATTTCAGTCCGGTGGTATCTGGGAGGTCCACAGGGTGATGGTAATTCACCCCGATCCGGAAGAGGGACTTCATGGTCTTGTCATCGTGTGGAGACATGGCGGCAAGATGTAAATACCCCAGGGCAAATGTTACCAGGTTGTTGTTCTCCCGGGGGATGACAGAGAATTTTGCTGCCCATTCCATTCCTTTTCATCTTTTTTGCGGTCCAGTATACTGTCACAGTGTGCAGTGTATAAAGAATGCTCGAAGAAGAAGATGAACATAAACAGTCTTTTATTACTCCACACAGAAGGTAATCCAAAGAAAGCAGGAAGGTCACACTCAACACAACGTTAACTTTAACTTTAATAATGGACGAAGAGCAAAGGACAGACTACACTTTAAATACTGAAGCACATGAAGATAATTAATACTGCACACCTGGACATAATGATACAATCAACGGAGACAGGTCACAGTGGTCACAAACTAGAGCCCCGTCCACACGAAGACGCATTTCGCTGTATACGCATACATTTTTTACCGTATAGGCGTTTCGTCCACACGAATCCGGCGTTTTCGAAGAGTGAAACCGATAATTTTTGAAACGGGGTCCCAGGGTGGATAAATTTGAAAACGCCGTTTTCACGTTTTCGTGTGGATGGCGAATCCGTATATTTTCTGAAACGATGACGTCATCAGCCCACGTCTCGCCCCTAATCAGACACCGCTACGTCACATAATAGCGACAACAACAACAACAATGTCAGACTACGTGCCTGTGTTCGTGCTGCAGAACCCACTGAGCTCATTAACTTTATTAAAGCAAAATCTTCTGCTTTGTGTGTTAGTTTGTATTCAGCGCGCATGGTTTACGCACATGGTCCAAGTCTTCTTTTCTGTTTTTTTGTGTATCTCTGTGGCAGAATTACAGCGCCACATATTGGTCTGGCCTGTGTACTACGTCGTTTTCAGTCGGTTTCAGTGATTCCGTGTGTACACAGATATTTCCTGAGACGACTCCGTGTTTACGGAATTTGAGGCAAAAAAAAAGATCAGATAGGGAGAAATCTGGCTTCGTGTGGACGTAACCTAAGTCACAGTGAACACATGGGGAATGAAAACAGAACAAACAGTCTTGGGGTGTGACACATAGATAATGTATTGTTGAAATTGTGACAATGATTTGTCATAGTCTTGGAGGCATCAGTTCAAATGGGTTGAAAATTATAAACAAATCTCTAATGTTTTGGGCCATATGCTCAATTTTCAGCAAACGTTATGAAATGTTAAAAATATGCTAAATTATATTATTAAAATGATTGTTATTTCATGCTGGAGCTAGTTTAAATATAGACAAGACATACAAATCTGAAATACTAGTCCAATCAGACCTGCTAGTTGAGCTTTTGACCATTTTTATACACACAAAGAAATCAGGGATATTTGTCGGTGAGAGTGTGTACATTATACTTGACAGGGCTAAAAATAGCCAGACCAGTGCACCATCATGCCTCGACTGCCCAGTATGGCTGCTTCCCAACTGTTTTTCTTGATTGAATGGCACAATGTAATCTGGTTGAATGACAAGCTGGTGTGCTTTTACTATGTATATAACTTCCACTTCAACAAGCAGACACTCGAAGAAGAAAAATAAATAAAGTGGTGTATAGGAGCTAGGGTGTTGATATGATGTTGGATATCAACAGAATCCAATCAGACAACAAAGAGCCATTAATTTACAAATGTGCCACTAATTATGTGACATTTCATACAGTCAACAGGGAGCTAATTAATTAGTAAGACCACTGACACAATGAAAAAAAAATGCAATTTTGGGGGGTATTTAATTTATATTAACATATCACATCTGTATCTTTACACTGAACACACAATTCACAAACTTCACTCTGCACAGGAGAAATGACTGATTTCAACAGTTTGATGTTAGCATGTTTCTAACTGTCAGATTAAATTTACACTTTTTCACTTTGCAATGCATTTTGGTAATCTATTATTCTGTCTTAAAATTTAGAATGAAGTTGTCTACTTTTGTAAGTGTAAAATGTTGCCTTCATATGCAGCTCACTATATTCTGAAACAGAGTATGTGGATCAAACTGACAAATCTAGAAAGGCTCACTCAGCTGTACATTGTACCCTTACCTCTGGAGTACCACAGGGATCAGTGCTGAGACCCCTGCTGTTCTCCATTTACATCACATCTACATCTCATTTCCCTCTTCTGTTTCTACATCTGTGATCCCAGCAAGGTTCACTGCATGCTCCTCAGACATATCGACCTGGTTGTCCAGCATCACTTTAACCTTAATGTTGATGGAATGAGTTCATATTCCTTACCTTAACTCACCAAATCTATCTCAGTGGATAGTTACAGAGTAGATGTCACCAGCTATTTTAAAAATAGCTCCAGGATAATTAAATGAGCTACTGGTCTAATCCACACATAAAGGGTTACAACTCTTGCCTCTCAATTCTAGTGAAGGAGCCACACCTATAAGAAAATATAATATACCATTCAATCAAACACTCAAGACTAATGCCTAATGTAGTCAGTGATCTCTTCACACTGTCTTCACGTGCACAGTGAAACCCTACTGGAAGGGATGTGAGGATCAGTCTTGAAATATATACATATTGATGTTCTATTGAGAGCATCAATCCTCACATAATAATACTGACACGTTTAATGCAATGATTTTAAAATATTGAATTTATAATTTATTTGTCATAGAAGTGGGTATCATAAGTGTTGTTGGGGCCGTTTTACATATCTTTGTGTTTTACATATTTTGTGCTTTGCTTACTTGATGTGATTGTATTTGAATACAAATATTTAGCCAGAAAAGGATTTATATTTTGAGACTGAAAGAGCCAAGATGGAGGCCTGACCATATAGGGTTTTGTTAGACAGCGGAGGGTTGTTGGAAAAGAAGGCAAACAAGACATGAGTTGAAAATGCCTAAACCCAACATAGTGCCACCTGTAAATAAAAAAATAAAATAAAAAATGTGCTAGCAAACAGTTGTGTAAGATCTCAGTTATTTTGTTATTTCTCTTTCTGCTCATCTTAACATGTGTAGAAAGGCTGAAACAAGCATAGTGTGCTCACTCTAAGTGGTACTAAGAGCATATAACAAAAAGGTAGCACTTATCAGTGGCACTGAGAGAAAAACGAAAAAAGAAAAAAAAAAAACCCTGAGATACTTAATTTTACTAAATGACAATGGAGTCTTTAAAACTACACCAAGTGGGGAAAAAAAGAATGGCATGTAGCAATAGCAATGAAACATTTATAAATAAACATGAAGAGACAGAGATCATCATCAGTGAATTTAGAAGTGCACAGTTTGACGATTAATTGCTAAACGACTGGTCACGCTAATTGCTGTTAATGATAAACAAAAATCTAATCATTTGCAGTTAATTTAATGGAATGGCTTTCAGATATAATATTAAAAGGTAAGCAAGTCCACATTTAACCTTATAAATGACATGTAATTTTCCATTCAGCATAATGATAATTGGTATCTGCGATATTGCCCTTTGTATTACTTGGTTGAATAGAGGATGAGGGTTAAATGTCTTGTTCAAGATCACAAATGTGATAGCTCATGGGTCTCTTCATTCAGAGATTAAACTTTCTGGTTACCAACCCACTAAGCCCCAACCCCCCCAAGAAAAAAAATGTAGGCATTTAGACATTTGACACTTGGGTATCAACCATCTGTACATGCAAACTACATCCTTTGCTTCAGGAACAATTTTTGTGTTGCAGGCCTTTGTGTGACATTTGATGCTGGCATTTGGAGCATGCATTAAAACTTCAAAGGTACAGTTAATTGTGTCACAAATGTTGAAGACACTTTGTGACACCTTTTCTGTGTAGGTGGAATATTTATATAGGTGTAATAGCTCTGATTCAGAAATACGACACAGAAACAATGAGGTCATGAGTATCCTAAAAATACTTATGTAATTCCCTCTTGCTTATTTTTGCTCTATTTCGCCATTCTTTTAATATTGAGCCAAAATAAAGTCATAGGCTATGTGAAGACAAAAGCAGTAGCTTGGTCTTTGCTACAAAGGTAAGCTAATATTTTACTTTCAGAAATCTCCCCTGAGCCATTGAATATTAGCAACACACCATGAGCAAACCAAAATCAATCTAAAATTTGTATGCACTCTTTATTGCACCTTCTGCCTCTTCTGTCACACCCATAAACACACAAACACCCCTAACCCAGCTCACCAAGTCTCTTGCTATAAACCCTGGGAAAGCTATACCGCTGATTGCAATCAGTTTGATTCAACAAGGAAATGGAATGAAATATTACGTTTTTTGCTTAATGCACACTAACTCCAAGGTCAGGACTCCATTGCAAGTGCTAGTCGCGTTGTTGACTGCACCATCTGTTCATATATGTGACCATTTAACAGTGTATCTCTATTATGAGGCTGTGATTTATCAGTAAATATCCCCGCCGCCATTATCCCACGACTCATTCCATAATTTCACTCTTTCATTGTAATGTCAAAAGGCTACATATAATGCAAACATCATCTCCCGCTTGAATTAGATTTTTCTACTGGTATTTATGCATATTAGGTGGGTGGAGGGAGGATGTTTTGCATTTGTTATAAAGCTCTAAAAGCTTAGGTCACGAATATTGTTTACAAGTGCCTTCTCTGTGCCAGTATTTACATGAGAATGTTTAATAAAGTATTTATATTACTCACACAGAATGCCCCCTTCAATACATAGGTCCATTACTTACAGAGTAATAGTGTGTGGTTTCATTGGAAATTGAAAAATGTTAGATGACACATGCTGAGCTGCATAAAACAATTCTAGAATGTAAGCAAAGGCCATCGATCTTTGGTGATGTTTTAAATGGCAAAGGATTTTGGTCATGACAACAGTAAGCTTAGACACTTTTTTTTTTTTTTTTTTACTTCTAGTTTTAGTGATAAAAGCTACATAATTAGGCAGTTTGCTCTCTCGATAGCCTCCATTAACAACAGTTAAACTACTAAGCTTAGAGAGTTACTATGTGTTTATCCTATTATTACCCTCTAAATCTTCTTTTTTCTCATTTACGGTAAGAGAGCTGCCCCAGATAATATGTTTTAGGATCTCATAGATAAAATAAAGTGATAATCAGATCTGTTATATATTCCCCCAAGAATGATTCTGGCCATTTTGAAGAACACTCAGCATTATGTACAGTAGTATGTCTTCGGAAATGAAGGGACCCTGCTTTCTTTAGACAGTGGCTAATATTAATTTAGACAGCTCACAGAAATACTAAAGCATCTGATAAAATTCAAGTCAAGAAAAAAAAATGAAATTGCTCCCTTATGAAGAGAATCGTACCAGTGGGACAAATTCATGCATTCATGAGTTTGCCTCAAAGAACAGATGGTAATATTGTTCTATATCTCTGCCTCCTTTCACAAAGAAGCCAAACACACTCTTACTACCATGAAAGATGTGTGACGATTTCAAATAAACACCACATAATCAGCGTCTGTGGATCACGATAGTAAAAGTGGAGGGTAAACTTATGCTCATTTAATACTGAAGAATCAAAAAAGGACTCTTAGTCCTTGGGGCCAAGTGCCCTAGGGGTGCTGACTGTCAAGGACCTCCAGCTGAGAGGCCTCTAGGGGCCCAATTTCTGAAAACAAGAAAACTGAAAATGTAAAAACTGACATTAATGTACCACACTTTTGTCATTTTCACATCAATATTTTATATATATACTGTATATATATATATATGAAATCCTACATTTGTGCATTGTGCAGACTTTGAACTACACTGTACTGTAAATAACCTTAAATATGTAGTTACATATAATATACAGCATGCATTTCATAATTTATCTTCCAATTACGGCAAGGGGCCATGGGGCCTTGGGAACATTCTTAACTCCAAAGAAATAACATGGTGCAACAATTCAAACTAAAATGCTCCTTTTAAAATCAATGCTTGCGTGTAAAGGAAAAACAAAAACAAGTTTAAGAGGTTACAGAGTTTCTGCAGAGGTGTTTTCTCCTTCTTCTCAAACATATGCTACCCATTTCCTTGGAGAACATCCATATTGACGGAGATGGCAGGTGTTTGCGGTCTGATTGACAGTTTTTGCGTATCACTGCTAACGCTGATGCGCAACATCAATATCTTCACCGAAGAAGATCGTAGAAAATCTCCTTAATGTGCATTTGAAATGGATTGGATGTAATTATGACAAAATCCTGTATCTGATTTGCTCATATTGATTTTTCCTTATTGTGGAAGAGAGCATGGTTTGGGTAAAATAAATAAATAAATAAAGGTGAATTGGGAAGCAGTGAAGCATGACGAATTTGGGCAAACAAAGTGCGCGAGATGGGAGTGCTGAGTGGAGTTTTGACAGCTGAGTATGACGGAGGTCTCACAGCAGAATTGAAACATCTAACCTTGAATTTTGAGCTGCTCAGGCACGGCACACAGAGTCAAATCTCTGTTTTCAGTAGCCCTTTCCTAAAGTAACATTCAAAGAAACTTACACAAACATTCAGCTGCAGCATACTTTGTTCAGTAAAAATGTCATGGTAAAACAAACAATGACTAAATAAATATAATATTAGGTTAGCTTACTTTAAAGACAAGAAAGGAAACCTTAACTAAACCTTTAGTACTACCGCTGTATGTACTATAATCCAACAAGTAGTATTATGATTTAACTGTAAATAAAGCACAGATTTGCACATGCTTTTCTTTCTAGTATACTTTACACATATACTGGACATAAATATGATCCAGTTTGCACCTTATTTTTGGCCAAAAAAACTGTCCACCTAGACAGTGTCTAACTATTATGAACTGATATAATCTGAGTTTATTTGTGGGGTTTGTGTGTGTGTGTGTGTGTGTGCGTGTGTGTGTGCGTTTTTGTGACAAATCAGGACATAAATTTGTATAATGACACAGGTATGACATGGGTATTACAAGGTGAAGGTGACTTTTCAGGACATTGCCCCATGTTCCCACTTTTCAAAACGCTTATAAAATCATGAGTGAGGTTTTTTGGGGGAAAGTAGAAATGCACAGTCTCCTGTGAGGGCTAAGATTAGGTGTAGGGTAGGTGTAGGGCAATAGCACATACCGTCTGTACAGTATACAAACCATTACATCTATGGGATGTCCCCACTTTTCACAAAAACAAACGTGTGTGTGTGTGTGTCCACATACATGATGTCACATAAGACATTAGCAGACATGTGTGTGTAGATGTTGTTATCTGATTAATCATTTCTGAAAGTGCTAACTACTAATTATTTTCACATGCATACCTCAGCACCAAATCAGAATATGTAACAGTTTTGGTGAATATAAAATATAAATTATTTATTATTATTTCTGTATTTTATTTATATTTTCTATTGTTAAAAAAAACGTGTTCAATGTTTCTGCTTAAATTCAAATGTGACACTAACTAACTGCATGTTTCATATAATATTAGAACATTTCTGCCAAATGGATACCTCTGATAAAAGATCACTCTTAAATGTAGTATGGCAACATTCATTTTCTGTAAAGCTTCTTTAATATATAGGACTAATGAAAAAAGTTTTACACAAAATGTGCATGGAATTCAATACAGAACTAAACATTTATAATATATTCAACTCAGACAACAGGATAAATAAGAATAAATAAAAAAAGCAATACTGCCAGGAGCGTTTACCCTTTCATCATGGGCCACCCGCCATCAGAATGTGTCCACATATGCAATAAAGAGCTGCTTCATGGCTGACACGCGATAGAAGATTTTTTGGTTTGAGTTTGGCTTCATATAATGGATTACTAAATATCAGCTCACCCAGTGCTATTTTTTGTTTCGTTTCATTTTGTTTTCAAAGGCATTTGACCTATTATATCAGTAGCAATTTATTCGAGATTCACCAGTTGTGATCCTAAAAAGTTAATAGAAAACACACAGCACAATAGTTGAAACATTATAAGGCAAATATTATCAGGTCAATATGAGTTAATCCACCTTCAGACAAGGATTTATCAGTAATATTTCACTACTGCAGTAAAATGGTCTAGCTAAAGAAATATCAAAGGAATAATCAGCCTGAAAAAAAAAAAATGCTGTCATGTACTTACCCTCATGTCTTGTCTTCAAACCTGTATGACATTTCCATCTGTTGTAACTATAACTTAAAAAAATAGAACATAAATATACTTTATATAATTTGTGTGTGCTCTTGCAAGTCTTTTGATCGTTTTGTGTGAACAGAGAGTAATTTAAAGGCACAATATGTAAGATTTTCATAATAAAATATCCAAATCCCACTTGCACAGCATCCCACTTATATTTCATGCAGATGTGTACTTATGTTATCCCAAAAGTTCCCAAGGAATTATGAATGTAGTAAGTAAATGCAGAGAAAATCTAATTTTAAATAACGGCCCTGGTCATTGTCGCCTATCAATGACATAATATCTGCGTTATCCTCGCTTTCCGCTTGTAGAAACTGTACAAAAATACTGCTGTGCAGTTAAACTAAACCCATTACGGCTGTCGTGAGTAAACTGAAAATAAAATGAAAAGTGTTGACTGCAGCATCAAATTTAGATCTGCTCATTGTTTTACCATGATACTTTTTACACATTTTTACAGTGTTCCAGCAAATTAGCTCAAAAAGGAAATTATGATTAATTATGATTAATTACAATTATTTATACCAGATGCCAGTAGTAACTGTCGCTGAATTAAATTGTCATCAACTAATCTGTTCATCCAGCAAACATTCAGTGTAACTTCATATCGACTCTAAGAAATTATATTTTCGTGGCCACAGAAAATAACCTTCTTACAGTATTAATGCATTAGAGCATGCAGCTAGATCGGATCATAAAAGGGACATTATTCACAAAATTGTGACAGAATCAGAAACTCATGTAATTTGTGCACCAAAAGTATTATTAGCTAAGCATTGACACCCATAACTAATCTAAACAAACAAACATGCAATCACTCATAGATGGGGGAAGGGCAAGTGAGAATGAAGCCATTAGAGGAACAGGGAATGAGGCTATGAAAAGGAGTCAGTTAACTTTTGAGTGAAATCATTTTACAACGGGGTCTATAGCTTATACTAAACCTCTGTTTCGTTTAGTTAAATATACAATACTTGCATTGCCTTGGTCGTTGACGAGTGTCCGGATGCAGTCTTGGATGAAAGTCTTGATGGTTTCAAGGTTTGGACGTGCGATCACGTTATTTCGGGTTTGAAGAGTGATGAACTCCAAAGATGTCTCGATGGTGATTGGGAGTTTCTTACCAGGTGGAAAGTGAAGAAGAGCTAAGAGAGACATCAGCTGAGATCCTAGTATCTTTGGTGAATGAAAATTCAAGGCCGAAGCCTGGCACAAACTTAAGGGTTCCAGAAGAGTTCTAGTTCAGCATCCCCATCTTCTCAGAATCTAAAAGGAGCCAGACTGGGCAGTTGGTCACTGATGTGAGGCCTTTTAATTTGTGTTTAGGTCACACCTCTGGGGGGGTTGAAGAACCAATGGAGATATACACTTTCGGAGGGAAAGTTTACCACTCTTTGTCTTCGAGCATGGTAATTTGCATGTGTAACTGGATTGGGTGTTTATGAAAAAACTACTAAAGACTCTTAGAACACATTGCATAGGTATCAACATATACTATATACTCTCATTTAGATCATCAGAAGTCAAATTCAAAGAGATTACATAAACGAGTGGTTCTATCATAAGGAAAGGGGAAAGGGAAGTGGTGTGTGGCCAAGTATGATGACCCATACTCGGAATTTGTGCTCTGCATTTAACCCATCCAAGTGTACACACAGTAGTGAATATACACCTGGAGCAGTGGGCAGCCAATGCTGTGGCACCCGGGGAGCAGTTGGGGGTTCGGTGCCTTGCTCAAGGGTCTCATGGTAATGAAGGTGGAGAGAGTGTTGGTTATTCACTCCCCCACCAACAATCCCTGCCGGACCCAAGACTTGAACCCACAACCTTCGGTTTACAAGTTCAACTCTCTATCCACTGGCCCACAACTGCTTTTATTTTTGTTTAAAGGGAAAGGGAGCATGCATAAGCATGCATAAAACAGCATACAATACAAAAGACAATATACTGTACAAGAACAGTAATAATATACGCAATGACCTGAGAATATGTGTGATAGGAAGGTTAAAGAAAGGTTTGTCTGTGAATGAATAGGGTAGAGTCCATTTCTATGGAATTGTGTCTTTTCCAATGGGTAAATGAATTGAGAGTTGTCTGCCTTTGGGCAATAAAACCAGTGGTATCAGCATTGGTTGCCATGTAACCAGAGGCCTGCTCTGCACTTTTGAGGTGTTAGCTGCATTTCGGGGGAAGCGTCTATATACCCTCATAGTTGGCTCTTTGGTTGGGTTAGGGGGTGTTATAGATTATTGGTTAAATATAACAAATAATTGGGTGTCTGTTTGGTCCAAACACTACAGTGTTGTACATTATAACCAATCACACACGAGTCTGTTGACCTTATGAATGAAAAGGCCAATCAGAGGCATTCAGATGAGTCATCGCACTGTGTTTTGTTCAGTGCACACTCACTGACTGAATTCTGCTTTCTGGCAAATTCTCTCATCATAAACAACAAAGCGCAGAATCAGATGTGCATACAAAGTAAGTATGAGATTCATTCTTCAAACAGTGTAAAGACAGCTTTACTGATTATAAGGGGAGTATTTTGAGACTCACACTAGACTTAAGTCAATCATAATGTTCTTTGACAATGTAAATGTTCTTTGCTCGCTTTCTCTGTAGAACTGATTCGCTGTTTGAATAACTGTGGATGGTACAGATAATAAAAAAAAGTAATTAATTACCTCATCCGTGAACATGATTAGTGAATTCCATACATCTTTGGATGGTGAAAATTATATCTCCCATTGTTCCAGTTTCCTTCATAGTGTCATCAAGCTTCGCCTTTGTTATTTTTTTCAAAATGCAACCTCTAGTGGTGAAAACGTACCAGGTTACGTATGTAACCCAGGTTCCCTGAAGGGAACGAGAGCTACGTCCGAAGACGCTATGGGAACGCTATCAGCGTAACCGGCGCTCTGAATATTTTATACAACAGTCTAATGGATGGGCGAGGCGTCACGGGCGGGGTGACGTCACGACCAGGAAGTTATATAAGCACGTGCGGCGGAGCCGGCATCAGCTTCAAGTCATGAAGCAAGCGCTGGCAGGGATGCCGGAAGTGTGGCTCGGGACGTAGCTCTCGTTCCCTTCAGGGAACCTGGGTTACATACGTAACCTGGTACGTTCCCTTCCAGGAACTTCGAGCTACGTCCGAAGACGCTATGGGAACGCAATACCAACGCCGCCAGACTGACAAGTCCCTGCCTAGTGTCAGGCTGAAAGGACGGAGGAGCCTGGAGTGGCTCTGATGTTGAGGTTGTAAAACCTGGCGAATGTCAGGGGCGTGGACCACCCAGCAGCGTTGCAGATGTCTTGCATGGAGACACCTGCCCAGAAGGCCTTGGAGGCCGCCACACCTCGGGTCGAGTGCGCTCTGACTCCCAGCGCGGGGGAAGGTCAGAGGTCTCGTACGCCAGATTGATGGCATCCACTATCCACCTGCTAAGAGTGGGCTTCGAAGCTGGAAGACCAGCACGTGGCGATCTCTCAAGTCTGGGAGGAAGTGCTTGAGAGCACGGAACACAGCTAGGATCTCTAGCCAGTTGATATGCCACGTCAGGTGGCGACCACTCCACAGACAGCGGGCAGGGTGGCCACTCATGACCGCACCCCAACCGGTGAGGGAGGCGTCCGTCGCTAGCGAGACGCGGCGACAAGGAGCTCCCAGCGCCGGGCCCTGGGACAAGAACCAGGGTTTCCTCCACATGTCTAAGGCACGGATACAGCGCCGTGATACCTTGACAGCGCGGAGCGAGTTTCCCCTCAGGGAGACCCCCCTGGTCTTGAGCCACCACTGTAGGGGCCTCATGTACAGCAGGCCAGAAGGAATCACGCTGGACGCAGCTGCCATGAGCCCAAGCAGCCTCTGAAACTGCTTGACAGTGAATGGCTGGCCTTCTCGCACTCTCCTGACTGCCGTGAGGATCGACTCGATCCGAGCAGGGGTCAAACGAGCCTGCATCGTGGTCGAATCCCACACCACGCCTAGATAAGTGGTTCTCTGAGCTGGAGAAAGCACACAGAAGGCTGAAGCGGGGCGTCCAGGAGGCAGACCCTGTCCTTCTCCTTAATGTCAGACAGGGTCAGCCACAAATGCCTCTCCGTTGCCACCATAGCTGCCATGGAGCGGCCGATAGCACGGGCCGACTCCTTGGTGGCGCGGAGAGCCAAATCGGCGGTTCTCCTGAGCTCTGAGATATCCTCAGCTCTGACATCCCCCAGCTCATCTAAATCCTTCAGCAGTTCGGCCTGGTACGCCTGCAACACCGCCATCGTGTGCAGACACGCACCAGCCTGTCCTGCTGCCGCATACCCCTTGCCCACCAGGGATGATGTGGTGCGCAGAGGCCTGGTGGGCAGGGTAGGAGCCTTCAAGGACGATGCTGTGGAAGGAGACAGATAGCCCGCCAGCGTCTGCTCAATCCGGGGCATCGCCCTATATCCACGCCCGTCCAATTCCCGTACATTACCGTAGTAATCTGACGCGGGAATGAAAGGGCGGGATGTATATGGTTTCACCCACGATCTCGACACCTCGGTGTGGAGATCGGGGAAAAACGGAAGGCTCCTGCGAGGAGGTGGCGGCCGCGAGCGCAGGAAACGCTCGTCCAGCAGGCTGGACCGCGGCACAGTTGTTCTCTCGGGGGGCCAACTGATGTCAAGCTTGGCCACTGCCCGAGTTGCCACCTCCAAAAGCTCCTCGTATTGGGGCGAGAGAGGCGGCGTAACCTCTTCAACGCTCGTCACATCAATCTCCTCGGAGGAAGATAGACGAAGCGCTGAGTCCTCATCTCGGGGGGAAGTAACCGCTTCCCCGAGAGACGGGACACCAGATCTGGCGGATACGGGAGGAGATAGAGACATGCCCGTCTCACTCCCGCCAGCCAGATCAGCCTGCGAGCCCCACGAGTGTAGCAGCCGCTCTGCCTCGGCAGCAGCGGGGCCAGCACCGCGTGGGAGGCTCGCGAAGGCTGCCTTCTCGAAGAGAGCCTTCCGGGTGCGGAGTGTGCGCAGCGGGAGCCGCTCACAGTGCAGGCAACCAGCTCCCTCGAGAGCTGATGCCGCATGCTCCGCACCCAAACAGACCACGCACAGGCTGTGTGTGTCTCCACTCGTGATGTAACGAGGGCAGGGACTGACACACAACCTGAAACGCGATCTGGGATCGCCCCTAGTCTTTGCCTTAGCTTTAGGCATTTTTCCCTGGCTTTCCAAGACAGACAACACCAAATAAGACTCACAAGACAAAGAATCAGGCTGACAATACACAGAGCGCTTGCTGAATGACAGAAAGCTGATGCCGGCTCCGCCGCACGTGCTTATATAACTTCCTGGTCGTGACGTCACCCCGCCCGTGACGCCTCGCCCATCCATTAGACTGTTGTATAAAATATTCAGAGCGCCGGTTACGCTGGTAGCGTTCCCATAGCGTCTTCGGACGTAGCTCGAAGTTCCATATTGTGCCTTTAACTCGCACTCACTCAAAATTTTGTCCATGCGCAAGATCTTTTGTTTGTTTACGTAACCGCAGCGCAACCCTGGGTAAAGTAATGCCTCAAGCTATAAACGATACTTTTCAATTCGATACGATACCGATACTTTGTTACAATTTTAATGATGCAGATACCATTACTGATTTTTTTTTCTTAAAAGTGATTGTCTTAAATGTGATGTGATTCATGTCCTGCCAAGATTTGTAAATAACCTGGGTTTTGGAGTTGGGGTGCTTTTATTGACCAAGATGGCGGCGGGTACACATCGCGAGGCTGATCGTCTCTCCAGTTTTTGCAATTTTACAGTATTTGTCCTGCTCATCTCGGCCTGTTCGCATTTAACAGCTTTGCCTTAACATCATACACCCGACAGGAGCTTGTGGATATCGGTCTGCACTTTTCCAACAGTTTTATAACCAATCATCGACCCATCCCTGAGATCTCCAGAACACCCGAGGCTACACACTCTGCTCGGCCGGGTGGAAGTGCTCACAGGCGGCGCCGAGATCGTAAACAAAGGTGGGGGAAGCACGGAGGGCTAAGAGCTAAGCTAAAGCTAACACCGCACCGGCTCTCTATACCCAGCATTCTCGCTATTGTGTGGTCATTGGTGAAAACAATGGATGAGATACGACTTCGCATCACCCATAGTAAGAAACTTTTGGACTGCAATGTCATGGTTTTCACTGAAACATGGCTACATAGCGACGTACCCAATAATGTTATTGATCTGACCGGGCGCTACACGCTCCGAGCAGATAGAACGGCAGATGACTCCGGCAAGACCAGAGGTGGAGGATTGTGCATTTATGTAAACAAAGCTTGGTGTACGAACTCTGACATTGTTGGAAGACACTGCTCACCTAACCTAGAGTTTCTCATGGTTAAGTGTAGACCTTTCTATCTGCCACGGGAGTTCACTTCCACCATTATAACTGCAGCCTATATTCCCCCGGATGCTAATGCCAAGCTTGCTATGAACGAACTGCATGCGGCCATTAGTAAACAACAGACTGTACACCCGGAGGCTGCATTTATTGTTGTAGGTGATTTTAATCACTCCAATTTAAAGACAGTGCTCCCCAAATTCCATCAGCATGTCTCCTGTCACACTAGAGGAGACAAAACTTTGGATCATGTTTACACAAACATCGCTGGAGCTTACATCGCGACTCCCCTCCCCCACCTGGGACAGTCTAATCACCTTTCTTTGTTTCTCTGCCCCAAGTATTCAACCCTCATCAGCCGTGTGAAGCCATCAGTGAAGACCATCAAAGTGTGGCCAATGGGAGCAGAGTCTGTACTTCAGGACAAGTTTCAACACACGGACTGGAGTATGTTTGCTTCTCAGGCTGCCAGTGGCTCTCACACGGACATTGATATCTATACCACCTCTGTACTGGATTACATCAATACCTCCATTGACAGTGTTACAACAGAGAAACAGATCACAACGTACCCTAATCAGAAGCCATGGATGAACAAGGAGGTGCGGCTCCTGCTGAAAGCCCGCAACACTGCTTTCAGATCAGATGACGCTCAGGCCTACAGCATATCCAGGGCTAACCCGAAGAGGGGTATCAAGAAGGCCAAGCACTGCTACAAGCTAAAGGTAGAGGAACATTTTTCCAACTCTGACCCCCGACGCATGTGGCAGGGCATAGGTCATCAGTGACTACAAGCCATGCAACTCCACTCCGACGGTCACAGATGTCTCCTTCCTTAATGAGCTAAATTACTTTTATGCTCGCTTTGACAATAACAACAAGGAGACAGCCACCAAGATCACACTCTCAGGAGACCATCAGACCCTCAAATTCACCTCCACAGATGTCTGCACAGCATTGAGCCTGATCAATGCATGCAAGGCTGCTGGCCCCGACGGCATTCCTGGACGTGTGCTCAGGACATGTGCAGAGCAGCTCGCAGGGGTCTTCACAGGCATTTTCAACCTGTCCCTCACCCAAGCAACTGTGCCAACATGCTTTAAGTCAACATCAATTGTGCCAGTGCCGAAACATTCCTCCCCGACGTGCCTGAATGATTACTGCCCCGTAGCACTCACACCCATTGTTATGAAGTGCTTTGAGCGACTGGTCCTGGCACACCTCAAGATCTGCCTCCCACCCACACTGGACCCACACCAATTTGCAGCAATAGGAGAACTGAGGATGCAGTATGCACAGTACTGCACTCGGTACTCGCACACTTGAATAACAACAACACATATGTACGGATGTTGTTTGTTGATTTCAGCTCAGCATTCAACACCGTCATTCCCTCCAAGCTGACCACTAAACTTGGAGACTTGGGTGTTAACACCTCCCTCTGCAGCTGGATTATGGACTTTCTGACCAACAGACCTCAGCATGTTAGGTCAGGCCACACCTGCTCCACCACCATCACACTCAACACTGGCGTACCACAGGGCTGTGTGCTGAGCCCATTTCTCTACTCCATCTACACCCATGACTGCAGGCCTGTGCATGGATCCAACTCCATCATCAAGTTTGCTGATGACACCACAGTGATTGGCCTCATCAGAGACAACGATGAGACTGCCTACAGGGAGGAGGTACAGCACCTGGCTGCATGGTGCGCTGACAATAGCCTGCTCCTCAACACCAGCAAGACATAATAACTTATTGTGGACTTCAGGAAGAAGAAAAGTGGCATGCATGAGCCCATCCACATTAACGGGATGGTTGTTGAACGTGTCTCCAGCTTCAAGTTCCTGGGAACCCACATCTCTGAGGACCTGACTTGGACCACCAACACATCCAGCCTAGTCAAGAAGGCTCACCAATGCCTCTTCTTCCTTAGGACACTGAAGAAGAACCACTTGTCTCTAGACATCCTGGTGAACTTCTACCGGTGTGTGATCGAAAGCATCCTGACCAACCGTATCACAGTCTGGTATGAGAACTGCTCAGTTGCTGACCGCAAGGCACTGCAGAGGGTGGTGACAACTGCCCAACGCATCACAGGGACACTACTTCCTGCCATTGAGGATGTCCAGAGAAAACGCTGTTTACATAGAGCTCGCGGCATTCTTAAGGACTCCTTTCACCCTGACCATAGACTGTTTAACTTACTGCCCTCTGGGAGGCGCTTCAGGAGCCTCCGAACAAAGACCAGCAGACTCAGGAACAGCTTTTTCCCTACAGCTGTCTCCCTCCTACTGAACTCTGCCCGATGATACCCCCTCACACACCACTACAAACGCTTCACCCCTCCCATCACTAATTCGGTAAAAAAAATTAAATAAAATAATCCATCTACACACTGACTACTATGTACTGTAAATTTGTATTTTCTATGCACTTTCAGTGTTCATTGCACTAGTGTTTATATATATATTAATGTATAGCTTATTCATATCCATTTGTAATTATGTTCATAGTTTTTGCTCATAGTGTACATACATTTACTGCATAATCAATCTGTATAGCATGTTCATATCACCCATCTGTATATCATACTGATAGTATTTAAAAATGTGTAAATCATGTCCATAGCACTGCCTTATCTGTATACTTCTGTACATAGGTAACATATTGTAGGCACTTTATATCCTGTACCTCTGCTTATTGCACTTCTGGTTAGATGCTAACTGCATTTCGTTGCCCTGTACCTTACATGTGCAATGACAATAAAGCTGAATCTAATCTAATCTAATCTAATCTAATCTAATCTAATCTAATCTAATCTAATCTAATCTAATCTAATCTAATCTTTATGCCACATTCCAGAAGAGATTGGAAGTGGGAATATCTGAGTTGAAATGTTTCACTTCAAACCTCAGTGAGTTCAAGTCAACCATACATCATGTTAACATACTGACCTCATAAAGAGTTAATTTTGACATGAGGTATACTCATTGGATGCATGTCTCGCTGAAGTAGGATTTGCCCCGAGTTCACAGGTTGGATGTCCGACTTCAAGCAGCGTTCTAGATGTTATTTCCAAGTAGGAGGTGAGAAAATCCAAATTTTGAGTTGTCTAGAACATAGCATTAGACTTAGCATTTGGACTTGGACAGAATCGTGTGGACCTGGACTCCAACATTTTTCTATGCAGAAATTTTTAACAGACAAATTGTTGTTATGTATATTGCGAAACAAGAAAATAAGTAGAAAAATAAAATTATAATAAAAATACATTAAGAAATGTCTACCACTCAAACTAGGACTCAACTCAGACTCGACAAGGTGGACTCGGACCCAAAACTCCAGGGTTTTGATTTTGTTTTCCTATTGTTTTTATACTTATATTGACATTTAGTCATTTAGCAGACTCAATTATCCAAAGAGCATAATGCAGTACATGTAGCAAGTTTTTTTTTTTTTTTTTTTTTTAAAGAATTGAATTAGAATAGAGAGTGCTTGAGTTAGATGTGTCAGCCAGTCAGGTTGGAACTGGCAATATTATTCAGCACTTGTCATTTTTGTGTGCAAAAGCCTAACTTCAGAAAACTGGATTAAAAGTTCATCCTTCTCAGCAAAAGTGATCTGCATACATTTTGCATCTCCAGAATTATTTTATCCATATGATTTTTTTCTTCCAAAGTCAATGTGTGAGGCCGTTTTTTTGTTTTGTTTTTTGCGAAAATAATAGGCCTACTCCCAGTGGGGGCACCTTCAGTATTTATGCAAACACATTTTATTTTAATGCCAGAAAGAGCGTTTCATCTCCAAAACCCCATTCTTTAATCTGGAAGGAAGCATATTACCACAGGCTGAAGGGTTCTGTCACAGTTATTTGACTTATGATCAGACACATAAGGATACACTGTGTGCAAAACATCTGAATAATGCATGACCAGGACCTTCTTAAATGCAGTCAATATTTTATATTTAGATCTCATCCTGTTTTGGACCGGCTGACATTCCTCAGAAGGGACAACAAAGGGGATGCACAAATGTCAAAAAGGCCTCTGCTGTGTTTCATGAAAATACAGTCTCCCTCCAAGAGCACTTAAGAAAAACTAACCTTCTCCCCCAGTTGTGTTCACATAACATTGTATGCTGCAGGATGACAGCATACGCAAATGGCGACAATTGTTGCCTAATGGATTCACTAAAGTTACAGGCGCCATTGTTTTTGTCAGCTGAGATTTGAATACAAATTAAGGAGGCATTTAAGCAGTAATGAATTTAAACATATGTGGCACCCCTGCTTGGAGAGTCCTTCCCCTCTTCAACTTTAACCTCACAGAAAGTATCTGGTCTAAATGTTCACTCGCTCGCATGGGCTGCATTCATGCCTCACCGCTGAGTTATTTAAGGGCCTCTTACGACTCAAGCTGAGTTAATGTATAAATTGCACAGCAAGTCTATTTCAATAGCCTTGATGAAGTAAGCTTGGGGAGGGGTTGCATTTTCTAGCAATGGGTTCTTTTTCTCCAAACCTCACTTGCATTAGATGTTCTGCAGATAGATATTATTGTATTTGGCTTGGGAACACCGTGAACATGTTTTATGCATCCTGATCCACAATGGTCTCTGTCCACATTTCACTTTTGGGTCTGAATGCACATGCAGGATTTGAATTTATTGAAATAATACTTTCTCATGGATCATGTGACACTGACAACTGGAGGAATGGCTGCTGAAAAGGTTATTTTAAAATTTGCAATGATATTTCATAATATTATTGTTTTATTTTAAATCAAAAGTCAGCCTTAGTGAGCGTATTTTATGTATTAATTTATAGTTTGTTGTTATTATTTATTAATTTAATATGTGTTAATGTAATTTATTTTTGTTTTTATCCGAAATGTATTTTCTTGTGAATTTCAATGTGCATTTTGTAATGTACTTTGGGATTTAAAAGTTTAAACTAAAAATATAGAAATTTACAAAGGATAAATAAATTAAATAAATTAATGTTAATGTAAAAATGCATGCATTTAAAAATATCTTCAGCACTAACAATAAATTTAATAATTATATGTTGTTATAAGCTGTTGATCGATATAAAAAGAAGGGCACTTGCAATTGTCTGTTTCAGATGCACTGCGGAATATGAACCGTTCTCCAAAGACAGCTCAATTTACTGTATTCCCGCTTGATTTCATACTGTCACGGCCCTTTTCACACCCTCAAAATGCATATAAGATGTGTAGGTGCCCTAAGGACAGATGCTTTCATACCAATTGTGAGTCCACATGAACCGTACCCAATACGACCTTTGGTCCTGTTTTCAAACTCTGACATCAAACAGATTCAGGTCTATACCAAATATAGTTTGCATACTAAGAGTTCTTGAACAGACGTCAGCATGGTGTCGGTCTGAATCTGTGCCAAGCGCCCAGAGAAACCAGAGACTCGCTTGTCAATGTATTGGACTGAATCAAGTTCATAACACAAGAGCTCCTTAGGGAAGAGATATTCAATTAAAATGAAGAAATTCTGATGGCACTCTAAAGCTAGAGAGACTCGTTTTTGTATTTAATTAGATCGCATAGTCATTTGAAGCCGTTAACTGACGTAATGGATGTGCTCCCACGACGCAGTGAGACGCCAAGTCCCTTCAGCATCACTTTGTTAATTGTCTTCTTTTCCGTGGGGGTCAAATGTTAATCTCATTGGACCTCACACAATGCTTCATATTAACCAAAGAAAAAAGGCTTTATGACCTACGCTCACATTAAAATACAAATGCATGAATATAGCTGTAGCTCAAAAGGGATTTGAGGGTAAATTAGTCTTCCAGGTTTGGCTTACAAATTTGCGTCATGACTTAACGGCTTTTCTAATAATGGACACTTAATGTAATATAAATACATAATGAAAAATATTACCGGTGTTCCTAAATGCAATACACATTTCAAATGTTAAAAAAAGTAATTTTAGCTTAAATGTATTGCACTTCTAAGCTTCGGATAGTATGTATCATGCAATAGTATGTTCAACATCTAGGTAGCTATTTCAACAAACTAATCTAATCAAATATTGTAACACAAAACAAAACTGATGTTAAATTAAACTGATTATTAGGTGTAGTATTTTGCATACTTGACAATCCTTTGATCTGTTAAAAGCACAAATGATCTGGGCAATCATTGCCTCACAAACATATTCTTTTTCTAATACACTTTAAATTGTATTTTCGCATGATGTCTCTTAATTTCACCACATAATCAGCAGAAGTTACAGAACAAGGCCAACCTTGGGATGCTACACTGAACTGAGTTCTCTTTGTTATGCAAATATTTCCAATAATGTCTAAAAAAAAAAATGTAATCATTTTATTTTCTTGGCGCTGGAAGGTGTTTAGGTCTCCTTTGTGTATTTGCCAAGCATTTTAGTACAAACAATGACAGTTATCTGCTGTTAACAATATCCTATAGCACAATATTACTGCAACTTTTGTTTTTCGAAATACAAAGATAGAATTTTGGTGCAAAAGTTTACTATTTGAAAACATCAACAACACAGCTAAATTATATATATATATATATATATATATATATACGAAGAGTTCAGATGCAAAAGCCTCTAAGTGCCATCTGAAATATTCATCTAAAATGAGCATTTTTATCAGGCTCCTATGTTTAGGTTCAGTAATTGTATTCTAATGGCAATATATAGGTCCTTTTCTATGCAATTAAAGTGAAATAACCAAACATAAATATAGGAGCCTGATAAAAATCCTCATTTTAGATTAAAATTTCAGATGACACTCGATTTTAAGTAGTTTTTTTTTTTATATATAAATATAAATGTATTTATTTATTTATTTATTTTTCCCAATAATACTTCAGATGAATGAAGTTTGGTTGTATGATCACTGCATTTTATTTAATCTTACCAAAGGATGTGAAAGTGCTTATAGAATATCAAGCTTCTTCATTGTCTGCTATAATATATTAACAGGCCAAAACTAATTACTGTTGAATCATCTATCTTAAATATTTAATTAATCTAAAACCGCAACACTAAGGTTACAAGGTAACACACTAGCAAATATCTCAGCCTCTCAGTTTGAGTATAAGTATCTGTCTCTAAGCATTGTCTCCTATGCTAATGTTGCTGTCACACTGTAGCGTCACAGCCCTCTCCCCTCAGAGATATACTGGATAACCATTGGCAAAGTGCCACACTCTAAAATCTTGGCTTCTACAACCAGTAAGCACTTCCCTTTAATATCTGGAGCTATGTTTGAGTTGAAATTCCTACTAGCATGGTATGTATATTGCTTTAGCACAATACTTTGTTTCCCAATCAATACACTCTGGAAGGGTAATTCCTATTCAAATGGATCTGCTCATGGAACACCATTCGCAGTTGTTCAATTTGGTTAACAGTGTGTATTTTGAAATGATACATAGCGATGCTGAGGCAGAGGTTATCTGTCATGCAGCATCTGTAGAGAAAATCCCCATAAACCACTTGTGTAATAGTACATGTGGCCTTTCCATCCAAGAATGAGAATAAATCCCTTCAATTCCCAGCATATTGCGAACAGAGATCACAAATCCATGACAATCAAAATTCCTTCTTACCATTTTTCTCCCCCTTTAGCATATAGTGCTGACATGTCGACATGTTTTCAAACAGTACAGTCGAACCACTAGAGTCACTTGACACATTCAAGATTACCATCAATTTACTCGTACTCATATACTGTATGTATTTTCTCTGGAGTCAAAGAATTCAAAAAAATAGTTTACTGGACTTAGGAAATATTTGGCTCTTATTGTCTAGGTTGCCATTGCACCAGAGACAAAACCAAACAATATATATACAGTATATATGGTTGTGTGAGTGAGTAAGTGTGATGTATAATGTATGTATTTCTTCCCTTGTACAGAATGTTCTGGTTCTCCAGAGTGGAGAAATACAGTATAACCACAGCGATTCATATCACTTATGGAGCTTCCAGTGACTGACAAGAGGAAACCGTGAATCTGACACTAAGACCACGGTACACACTGCAAAAGTTTTTGGACAACTGCATACAGGAGACAATTCCCTAAATAATCATTCTGTGTTTCTATGGAATATGGGAGAAATCTCTGATTACTCACCTCTATATCAACATTTAGGTGTATTGCATCTGCAAAGAATCAACCTGGATTCCAGCAACAAAATCTGTAGTATCACATAAAATCAAATATATCTATTTACTGTTAAATAAAGTAATATTTTTATAATGGCTTTTTACATTATAAGATTGGAAATCTGGTAAAACAATAAAATCTATAAAATACAATAGAATAATCACTGTTATATATTTATAAAACAGAAAAAAAATGAAAGCATGATAAACAGTGTCCAAAGCAGTTTTTGAAGTTCCTTTATACAGAGAGAGAGAGAAAAAAATGTGGTATGTATTTATGTATGTTAGTGTTTATTTGTCTACCTTCATCATTTCATTTTAAATAGATGTAGAGACTGTCCTGGGATGTAAATTGCCAAGTGAATCTTGTAAATATATAATACAAAAATGCCACATAGTTATTGAATTATTAGGCAGATAATCTGCATGTATTATAATTCCTTCAAATTTATAAATAAATAAAATAAATAGTAAAATGCTGTTTAAAATACTTTTAAATGCCATTTAGCATGTCACACCATGGGACATTCAAACTAATTTCAAAGTCATTTGTGTCAACTACCCTTGCACTTCTGTTTAACAGCATTCTCTCTTTCTGTTCTGTAACATGAATTGCTGCTAGACTGCAAGAGTGTCAGACTGGTTTGCGAACAAGTCCAAACATGTAGCTATGTTTCTGTGATTTGTTGCACCGCACACGGAGAAGAGTGACACACATTTCAGACGAGCTGTCAGTGTTCAGAAAGAGTGGCATCAAAGCATTAGCAACTAGTTGTTCAGGATTAAACAGATTTATGGAAAAGTATGTGTTTATGAACTGTGTGTGTACAGAACAGGATTAAACACTAAGAAGACCACTGACAACCATATAGTGTGTATGTGGCCCAGGTCACACGAAATCAGGCACAATCCCCCCCAAGCTCAATTACTAATACCATTTCTTCTGGTATGATGTGTAACTGCAAGAAGAAGAAAAAATGTTGTTTGTAAAATGTAGGCAGTAAATATAATTAGCCACATTTATCCACATGTATGATATTAAGATATTAAAAAAAGAAAGAAACACACACACACACACGTGTATATATATATATATATATATATATATATATATATATATATATATATATTAGTGCTGTCAAACGCATGCTTTCAGCTCACGAAGCCCTTTAAAAACAAATGAACTTCCCAACGCCCAATTAAATTTTTACACCAAGGTTTTGCTGAATTATTTAGACAGCACGTGCCCTGTGCTCGCTGAGGTAAAAGAAAGGATGAGTGAGCTTAGCTTACATATTGCTTGTTCACCGGGCACGGTACATTGGGCGGTGACATAAATATACATGGCCTCCTCTCCACCTGATGCTTAATCTAAAGATAGCAGTCGTGACACACTTAAACGTAAACCCGTACCCCTTAGAAAGCTATTGTTCCAGAGCATGAGCAGCACCCCCTTATAGCCGCAACAGCACTGAACTCGGGAGCCGACTGGAATCCATCCCCTGTTTCCACCATGCATAATTCACATGTCCATATTCAAGTGGATTCACCTATTCATAATGTAGTTTTAATATGCAAACAGTAACCAGGGGCTAAAAGTACGAACAAGGCAAGACACGATACATTGACATTTACGTACCCTCGTTATACAACGATGGGCATTTTTCCCTTTTATAACGTCTCAATTAAATAGAAATGGTGTGAATTGATGAGCTTTCACCTAAATTCACTCCCAGTGGTTCCTGTCATTGTGCCTGATTTCTTGTGTCAACGAGTATCCCGGCCTAGTTATAAACCACAGGGCTCCCGACCGGGTTCAGGCGCTCGACTCTGAGCTGCCGTGGTTCATTTCTCGTGTCACCCCGGTCGGGACACTCTGAGACATTTCCGTGGCTTGGTGTGAGCACTGATTAACTTCCTGCGTCATATTCAAAGATTAATCGCTTCCTGTGCTCTGCACCTCGATCGAAGGAGTAATAAAGAGGCTGACAAGGTGGTGTTCTGGGAGGTGGATAACCAAAGCTGTATCACACCGAATGGAGACTAATGACGATTTTTCCAACACTGATATTTTCCCGCTTTATTTGAGGTGTCGAGGGCCTTTTACAGTGTCTTGCATGTCAGACAATGTTAGTTGTCTTGTGTAAGCATAAGAAATTCCATTTTTGTAGTAGCTATAGCTATGTTTCCATCACATTATCAAATGTGTGATGGAAATGCCACATTTCGAAAAGAATTCCCTTAATTCCCTAAAAAAAAAAGAAGCTTTTACGCTTGCATGAATGTTAAAATGCGCGCTATAAAGAGAGGTTTGAAGACGGTCACAGTCTTGCAACCAAAGATAGCCTACAATACAGCATGATCATCGCACAGTACATGATGTACTTACTGACCAACCAATAAAACTGCAACATGAAATCAACCAGACATGGCACTAAAACATAAAACTGCTTAGCTCAAGCTCGTATCCCTTTCTCTTTTGCTGCTTCCACTAAGCGCATTCTGATGATGTTTTATTGTTTTATAGTAACATGCGTCGTAGCATACTAGTCAATAGGTGTCATTATCGTACACACATGTCGTAGCCAAGTTTATTAGATCCATGTCACACAGTGTGACATGCAGTGATCTTATAGGATTGCTACAATTGGGCAATTTTGGACTTAAGTTATATTCACAACTTAGGATGGAAGAGCAACACAAAGCCCTTCTATTTCTTCTACGTGTTTAGCTATTTTTACATATCTCTAGACCCATATTGTTAACTGAGTGTGCAAGAATCATTACAGAAACGCACCCAGGAAAGTCTGAAGGATTATGGGAGGATATGACGCATATCACTGCGATTACACTGTGACCTCTAGGCCTCATTACTTTTTTTTGCCAGACAAACCTTCTAATCTCCTCATGTTTTTTTTCCTTGCAGAATAAAAGTGTATAGACACATATTTTGCCGTATTCGCTGATGAACTGTCAAATGTGTGGCTATTTCTGGTTTGTGTCAGCACTGTCTGGGAAAAGTGAAGAAGTATCATATAAATGGGGAGCAGAACATGTAACAATGCAATAAAAAACACAATTGCACTGACATGACAGTAAAAACGCTTTGCCATTAAGATGTATTTCATATTTTATTTTGGCGGCACTCTTCTGAACAACTAGTCTGATCCAGTTATCGTTATCATCTCAAAAAGCTTTTGAGCTGGTCTCACTGTTTATCCGCTAAAGCTTCACATCTGCCATTTTCCCACTCTGAAAAAAGAAAGGTTATCTTTACAGCCATCCTACCAAAGGCACTAATCAGCTATCGGGAACTAGCTCCACGCCGGAGATTCATCACAAGCCCAAGCGCTTTATAACCCTCGTACCTGCGTTTTTGAACCGGTGAAACATGTTCAGCCTTCAGGCCTCTGGCACTCTCTCAGAATCCGAGAGCGAAAGTAGCGTTACGACCTGCAGCGAGCACATGTGAGTGCCTCCATTCACGGCGATGCAATGGGCTGTGTGATGCGTGTTAAATGCCCACCCAGCAGCCGCCGATGCCCTCTCCCCAGATCTACCCGCTTCCTTGACTTTGATGTGATGCATATTTATGTGCAACCTGCTCCACGCCATGTGGACACATTAACTTTGAGGTCGTTCACCCGCAACCTTCGCTTACACCACCATCTTTCAGGTTCACCGGCGCTCATGATCGACCAATATTTATTTATTATAATCTCCCTTCACCCAGGGTAATTAATTAATTGCTAAGCAGCTTGAAGCTGTCAGCCAGTATGTTTTGGTGTCACAAGGTTTCCCTCCACCTAGTTATCTGGTTTCCTCCCAGGATTACAGTAGAGACAACTAGCATGAATATTTAAAATGGATTCTAATTAAACCTGGGTGCATGAAGCGCACAAGGGACAAAGGGATCTGAAACCAAATACTCCTCTTCGATTGAAACATGCTCTCCGCGCTCCTGCTGATAAAGGCTGGCAGAGAGGTGCCGTATTGTACAGGGGCGGAACTCTCCGGTGGCTAACTCAACAGGTTGGAGAAAGGCAAAAGCGGAGAAAGGCAGCAGCTCACTTCTTCTAGACATTTAATGGACATTCAATTATTGATAGCTCATGGGGATCTGGTTGTATGTTAGCGGCTCCAGCCGAAGTAATTCTGTTGTTTAAGCAGAGGGAATGGGACACATTTTAATCAAATGCAGACATGGTCTAATGGGTAACAAACAAATTGCATGTAGGAATCACACTGCATACTTGCAGCGGGCTCTAAAAGTCTGCGAAACTAGTAAAAAGCTTTAATTTTTGTAATATTAATTTCAAATCAGCATGACGCTGCATAAAAATGAATTTGATAATGTCTTAGCATTTGATTTGTTCTCTTTCACATTAATGACAGCACCACTTGAGCTTACATGAATTTCACAAGACTGATTACACTTGATTTGTGAAATAGAGCAGAATCTCAAAAATAGTTGTTGTATTTTTTTTTATTATTATTATTTCAAGCCTCACATTTTTCTTAGGCTCTTAGACTTTTAGACCCCACGTGCTGTTTTTCTTTTTTGTTATATGCTATATCTTTATAGCATATATTTATGCAAGCCTTTGCATAATTCTTTCTTCAATGACTTCATATTCAAAATGGAATATTTCATGCTTTAAATAAATAATTAAGGAATGGACTTTCATGGTGATGTTTTAGCAACAAATTGTATGTTTTGTGCAAGTTAGATCATATGAATTCATATAAAATCACACTTGCACAATACTTTTGAATTCTCATGAGAATTATCATTTGTCTCTTTTAAGCATTCACCATTTATTATTTTTCTCATATAACATCATATAATACAACTAACTGTTCATTTAATTTTAAGAGCAATCCCAAAAATCTATTTTAATTCTGATAACATCATTTAAAAAAAAAAAAGAACCTTATAAAGGTCATTTTAACTCCAATTAGTTGGACCGCACATTTTCTGAAATGATTAAAAACTTTTAAAGACTTTTTAAGAGTTTGAAAATGTTTCAGAGACCAGTATACATTTCCTGAGCAGGTTGAAAGTCTTTTTGAAATCTATGAGAGGATTTATACATTTATATCTGGGATTTGTCCAGGTCCTTTATCCCTAGCATGTGGCCTACATCAAAAGAAGAGAGGTTGTTTGGTTGTCTGTATCAGCAAAGAAGCATATTTCTCTGGAAGGTGGCCTTTCTGTGTGATGCACTGCAAGAACATGATGGAGGTGTTCTGTTTGAATGCGTGTGTTTATGTGTGTGTGTGTGTGCGTGTATAAGCCCAGCACACAGCTGCATATTCAATGCGAGTGATCAATCATGTAGTAGTCATAATATGCATAAGAAGGAATATAATCGTTCCTATTAAGCTATTTGATACTCGATAAGAGCACAATTCCGGTTCCCAGACGACGGTTGTTCGGATGTATCATTTCCCATCATTTGGTGTGAGTAACATTTCAATACCCTGCTGAAATTTGATTAAAGGTTGACATGAGCATAATAAGAATTAAATGCCATGCCAGCGGTGAAAATGTATCCCAGTGGAAGAAAAACTGACTAAAATTTCGAGAGCAGGAAAATTCCAAACTCCCACTCCCTCCCACCTCACCTCAATGTCATTATTCCTGATCTGCCAGAGCTATTTTTGACCGCCGCCTAATTAAATGAAATCCTGAGAGGTGAGGACATAGATAGGCTGAGATAGAGGATTGTGGTATTTCCCTTAGTGGGGCGGATGATGGCAGAGGATCACAGAGTGCCGTGGTTATGGATAGAGCCGTTCCCTCTTTAGAGAGCACAGTGGAGGGATAGTTGCAAAAGCACCAATTAGCAAGAAGTGGAATGTGCGCTCAGGAACATGGACATCATTAATGGTTTATCCGATAAACCATATGATTGAAAGAGCTTGCAAATTTGTAAAGCTTTCGGATTGTGTATGCATAATTACATTTTGCTTACATTTCCTAATGCTAAATTGTAAATAAGAGACTGCTGGTTTGTTTGTTTATTTTGTATTATTTTTGGTGGTAGATATTTTTACTACAATTAATTTGTCGCATACCTTAAAGATTTTTAAATGTTTTATTATACATCTCTCCGGAAGGCTTGATTCTGAATTCACTATTTGTATCACTATTTTGTCCACTGTATTTTATGCTGAAACCAGTAGGTGGCGACAAGTATTCATAATTAGTCATTTGACTCATTCACTCAAATGATGTCACTCAAATGACTGTATTCATAATTAGTCATTTGACTCATTCACTCAAATGATTTGAAAAAAATCACTAATTAATTCAGTAACCAAACAAATGCTGAGAATGAGAAAATCGGCTGGCTCATATTTGCAGGTTATAAAGTTAATTGTGGCTATATGGCCACTCTTTCTCTTGTTGTTTAATACATTTGGCCAAAATCTCAAGATATAAAAGACGAACCGCTATGCACAGGATATTTAAAACATACAAAAGTGTATTGGCTACAACTACACTCTTACAAATAAAGGGGCTTCACGATGCCATAGAATAACTTTTTTGTCTGAATGGTTCCATAAAGAACCTTTAACATCTGAAAAACCTTCCTGTTTCACAAATGGTTATTTGTGTTGAAAGAAGATTTTTCAGATTATAAAAAGGTAAGAAAGAGATGGATCTTTAAAGAACCTTTGACTGAATGGTTCTTTGTGGAACCAAAAATGGTTCTTCAATGGCATCGCTGTGAAGAACCTTTTGAAGCACCTTTATTTTTAAGAGTGTAGACAGCAAATGCTAGGACTCTTCTCTGCTCTTTGAACACACAAAAACATTGGCCTTTATAGACAGCGTTTCTTGAGTAAAGGAAACTTTGTACTTATTCAAACATCAGTTCTTTATTTACCCTTGCATTGCAAAGAAGTAGGTGTCTGTCTTCAAACTGCGTGTCACGGCACTTATTCTGAATGGAGGTGGGGTGGAGTTATGAGGTTTGACTGATAATTTGAGAATCCAATGGCGTTAGGGGGTTTAGTCAAAAGCTCTTTGACTGCTTTTCATTGGTTAAATATTTGTAAACCCACTGATCTAAAATAATAATATTGAAATATAATAGAGATAAGGAAGTTTTTGATAATTTTCCATGGCACACCCGACAACCCGTCATGGCACACTAGTTTGCCGTGGCACAGTGTTTGGGAAACACTGATGTAGTCTATATATTTCATAAAGTGCTTCCTGGTAATTTTTTTTTCATCACTGAAAACATTGCATGTTAATTGTTAACGTTCTCAGGTGGAGGTTACCATAGCCGTGCAGGTGTCAATTCCGTTTTGATTTGTTTCCTTGGCCTTGACAGAGCAGCTGAACAGTTTTCTTCTTCATGCTGATAGACTAAGAGCTTCTAGACATGAGCACTTCACAGATATTTTGCATGCATGTGTCATGTCTTAACACCTTGTACTAGTTCTGTGTTTCCCGAAAGGTTAAGTTGATTTGACTTCACTGCTCGTGTCCTTTTTTTTTTTTTTTTTGCATGCAAAATACGCTTTACTGTAAATACGCTTTATACGCTATACTGTACGGTAAATTGTTGAATCCTGGGTAATTTGCTTATGTATGTAATTAAAATTTTTATTGCAAAATAATCAGTTTGCAGTTCATTAAACAGCACATGCAATCAAGATCAAGACCTGTTTAATTAGACTTTTCCATGAAAGAAAGCTAAACTAGTGAGATGAATCATGATTAGGAATTTGTGCATGTACCTACTCTGCCCTCCAAAAGTTTGGAAACACTCCTTGCAAAGTGTGGTTTTGGACAATATCAGCATAAATCCTTATCTTTTTTTGGTGCAAATACATTAAAATAACTTGAGATTATCATTGAAGACCAGCAATAAAACATAATAATGGCAATATATAGACATGCCCCTTTGCCAGCTGTGATGCCTGGTTACTGGTTTAAACTTGGCCCAGGTTTTTAAAAGATTTTTGGGTCAGCACACCTTAATACTGTAGCTTCAACAATTGATTGCCATTTCAAAGTCAATGTTTGAATAAACTGACAGCTCGGATGCCCAGATTATGCAGCGCTGTAATAGCTGCTAATGGTGGATATTTTGATGAATCGAAAATGTAAGTTTTTTCTATGTATAAACTGTTTATGTAATAAAATATTACAGTTTTCGTAGTTTGTGTTGTCCCTTATCAGTGCAAAATGATCACAAATGAAAAAGGATCCATGCCAATATTGTCCAAAACCCCACTTTTCTAGGGTGTTTCCAATTTTTGGAGGGCAGTGTATATGTTCTTTCTGCAGCATATGTTTGGTCTCTCCTCTTTAATCTTCTCTGCAGCTGTTAATGCTCACTGAAATGAACCTTTTTTTGCTCAAGAAACAATTAAGCTTAATGGCTTTGGGCATGATTGCGTTGTCTGTGATTAAATTGCTGCTTTCATGATGTTTTCTCTGAAATCATTGTCTGTTTTAGCTTTGCATGTTAACAGTGCAGGAAAGTCTACAAGCTATCTATTTTCTCTAAAAACCTGCCCACAAACACGTAAAAAATTATTTATACACAACATCATATTTCTTCGTTATTATCACATTTGAGAGCTTTGTGGTCTCCTACAGTATGTTTTGATCATTTTAAAAGTTCATTTTGGGTTTTTCAATTGCATATTGATGTTCCTGCCACATGCAAAATGTGCTTGTATTAGCTACCAGTAAACTATGTAAAATTTTTACATGTTTGTATCAAACCATAATTATTATGATACACAGGGAATTTTAAAAGTTTGAGACCCTATTTAACCACACATTTAACCATGCAAATAAACAGAGGGTTTTAGGATCAAAGCAAAGGAAAGCAGAATGGAAATGTTATAGTATACCGGATTCTGCAATTCTGTCTTTACGTAAATTTAGATGATCAGATGTTCTTGATTTGCTCTCATGCTGGATAACATCATCAATAGGTTATGTTATGTTAAATTATAAAATAAAAGCCTTTTGCTTTGCTTATATTGCACATCTACAGAAAAGTTTTAAGTATCTTCCCACAGTCGTCTTTTGGCTTTAACCCGACCACCAGACATGGTGTCAAAACCACAGATTGTGTGGCTAAAATCTGTGTCCCTGTAAAGCTTTATTGTAACAGTTTCAGATGACATTGCAGATGGGCCTTGCTGTTGGCCTGTTCTCATTTTGTTGACACATGCCAAATTCCCTCCATCTCATCTACATTTGCTTAGACAGACACAGCAGATCTGGTACATCGCATTCTTTCAAAGCTGGACTAGCTGGTGCTGGGCTTCAGCTGAGACATGACAGAAGTTTGCTCATGTCAGCACTAAATTTGCAGTTTCCTTGCAGATCAGACATTTAGGCATGTTAACCATCACATTGAAAAAGTCAGTCTTGTTGTGTTTGCAGATTAATTTTGTGAATAAAAGTTTGCATTTATTTTAGTACAACTACAGCATATTGTCAGTCCTGTGTCTTGTTTCCCCCTCCTCTCGTGTCTATATTTGGCCTTTCTGTTCCTGTCCTCGTTCCCTGTCATCAGTAGTTAAGTAGTCCCTAGCCCTGTTTAATTTCACCGCACCTGTTTCTGTTCTTCCTCTGTGATTTCTTTGTGTTCTTAAGCCCTGTGTTTCCCTGCCCCTGTGTCCGGTATTATCGTCATCTCGACTCGTCATCTCCATGTCTCCTGTGATCCCAGTGTTATCAATAAAGTTCTGAAGTTCCTCGCCTCCGCGTTTCCCTGCTCCAGAGTGGGCTCTGACAGAATACCGGACCGAAGACTGTGTAAGCGGCATCCCACGTTTTTTGTTTTCCGTGTTTTAGAATGTTTTATTGTTTTTCCTCCGCGGCATGGACGCCGCCCTAATCCGTGAGGATTCCCCTTTCTTTGAGTTTGCGGAGGGGTTCTACAAGATCGCGGCGTGGGATGACGCAACGCTCAACAAGCTGTTCTGGCTCGGGGCCAATTACCACCGTCCCGTGGACCTCCCAGACACTACCGGCCTGAGTTCGAGAGAGGGGATTTACCGGTGTCTGGGAAGCATCCGGGCCCTAGCCAGCCCGCGGTCGTCTGCGGCTCTCCCGAGCCCTCTGCAATTCGCGCTTCCAGAGCGCCCCCACGAATCCGCGCTTCAAGAGCACCCCCGCGAATCCGCGCTTCAAAAGCGCCCTCCTGTGCCTGCTCCTCGCAGGTGCTCTCCTGCGTCTCCACTGGTCCCGTCCAGCTCTCCTGCGTCTCCGCTGGGGCCGTCCAGCTCTCCTGTGTCTCCGCTGGTGCCGTCCAGCTCTCCTGCGTCTCCGCTGGTCCCGTCCAGCTCAGCTCCTCAAGAGTGCCCCCAAGTGTCTGCGCTTCAAGAGCGCCCCCATGTGTCTGCACTTCAAGAGCTCCCCCAAGTGTCTGCACTTCAAGAGCGCCCTCCAGTGTCTGCGCTTCAAGAGCGCCTTCCAGTGCCGGCTCCTCGCAAGTGCCCTCCAGTGCCGGCTCCTCGCACGTGCCCTCCTGCGTCTCCGCTGGTTCCGTCCAGCTCCGCGCTGCAAGAGCGCCCTACGGAGTCCGCGCTGCAAGAGCGCCCCACAGAGTCCACGCTGCAAGAGCGCCCCACAGAGTCCGTGCTGCAAGAGCGCCCCACAAAGTCCGCTCTTCAGTGGCTCCCAAGGGGGAACTTTCCCAAGAAAATGTTTTGGGGGGGTTATAGGGTCATGGCCTGGGTGGCCGGGCCGAGGGCCAAGGCCACAGAACCCGAAGAAATAAGGCTGTGGCCCCCCAAGTCTCCAGTCCCGCCATGGCCGCCCGAGTCTCCTGACTCGCCATGGCCTCCTGAGTCCCCTGTCCCGCCATGGCCTCCTGAATCCCCTGATCCGCCATGGCCTCCCGCGAGTCCTCTGATCCGCCATGGCCTTCCGAGTCTCCTGTCCCGCCATGGCTCCCGGAACGGGTCCCACTCTGGAGGCCGGTAGCCCTGGCCCCTGATCCCTGGAGGCCTCTAGAGCGCCCACCCCCCCCCTCCCCATTGGATGGTATACGGCATGAGGACACACCTTCCGGAGGGGGGCGTAATGTCAGTCCTGTGTCTTGTTTCCCCCTCTTCTCGTGTCTATATTTGGCCTTCCTTTTCCTGTCCTCATTCCCTGTCATCAGTAGTTAAGTAGTCCCTAGCCCTGTTTAATTTCTCTGCACCTGTTTCTGTTCTTCCTCTGTGATTCCTTGTGTTCTTAAGCCCTGTGTTTCCCTGCCCCTGTGTCCGGTATTATCGTCATCTCGACTCGTCATCTCCATGTCTCCTGTGATCCCAGTATTATCAATAAAGTTCTGAAGTTTGTGACGCTCCTCGCCTCCGCATTTCCCTGCTCCAGAGTGGGCTCTGACACATATGTGTTGTCGGCAGTCTATTTTAGCACATAATCAAGCATATCTCTTCTGAAATACTGGTGTCCTTAAGTTTGAATTCAACCCATGCTGCAAGAAACAAAAATAGAAATATATGGAGAAGATGGATAAATGAAATGAGAAATCACTGTAGTTCCAGACACTATATGTATAATGCAGTATTTTTCGTCTGGAAGTCTTTTGAAAGATTGGTATATCTGTGTAACTATCAATCCTCATTTGGTTCAGAATTTTGACTCAAGGTCTAAATGCAAAACTAATTCAATTATTAATAGCATGTTTTCTCTAGATCATTCTTTTAACAGGAATTGTGTGATTCAATATAAACAACAAAGTTTCATTATTTACTGGAGCTGTATATTTCAGCGATACAAACAAATGTTACAATGGTTACACAATGTTACATAAATCTTTATTTCCGTCAGATATAGATCAGAAAAATGCTAGGTAAAAAAGTTACCAATACAGCAAAATTTCTGAGCCAATATCTGCCCCTATGTAAAATAAACACAGGCCCTACGTGTAGAAACAGTTTGATATTTACTTAGGGGGGTGGGGAGAAACGTCAAAAAGTCAATGTGATAACCGGTGAAAGGCTGACCTTTCGTTTACGATACATTTATTGTGTAAGGAAAAAATTGCCAGAGTTTCGAAATGCCAAGCTGCTCTCCTCCACAGAGATAGAGGAGATTACCTGAGCCCGACTTCTTCACCCCGCTGCCCAGGCTGGTGCACAGGCCTCAATAGCGTATTGATGGATATAATCATTTTTTATTCTTAATTTGTTTTTGCTGATGAAGTATTGATATATTAATGGAAAACTCGAATTAGAGTCATCCCTTGTCAGGTGCCTGGCCAACTATCATTACAGCACAAACAAAACCGCTCATGTGGCTGTCTTCCCCTTTCCTGTGGGATTCCTAGGGAAGCATATTAAGCCACAGTGGCTCACAAATGAAATTGACAGCTGAGTAAATCTGACTCAGAGCTGTGGGAGAACTCATGCAGCAAAGCACCACATAGGAGCATCACTTCTTAAACTTCTGGAGGCTCTGGCCATGATAAACATGTACCGAGCTCCCACTGAGCAGCATATTACAGGATCGCTGTCTGTCTGCTGGTCTGCTCAAGTTTTTCTTTCTGTAGTTGTCATCCCTACAGGCGGACGTGTCAACCTATTTCAATCTGGGCTGAAGCTGAATGCATACCATTTCCTGTCTTAATACATGATAGAGTTTTGGCCAAATTCCAAATGATTTTTCATCTGCTTCCTGAAAATGCTAATCCGATAAATGCTCAGAGGTGTCCAGCTCTCTGAAGCATTAATTATTAAATGATAATATCATTTTTAATAATAAAAAAAAACTTAATATAATTTTTCCCTTTATAATGTCATTTTTCAATCTTATATAGAATTTGTCTAAGGGTCAAAGGTCACCTATGGTTAGGGTTGCCATACGTGCCATTTTAATGGGACACATCTTGGGTGCGTTTCTCAAAAGCAACCGTAGTCGCAAGTGCCGTCATTACCAATAGAGTTCAATGGAACTTACGACCATAGTTACCTAATGATGCTTTTTGAAAACGCACCCCTGGAAAGGATTTCTGCATTTGTCTCTGTTTGCCTGTTGTCATATTGCTGAAGGTAATGATTGACCAATAAAGTGCAGACATTGTACACAATCGACCAATTGTGGCACGATAATGTGGGATCTATGGAGAACGGTCAAAGCAATGCAAATGCGTGCACATATTAGGTGTGTTCGTTCATTCATTCATTCATTTTACTTAAAGTGCAGCTACGCAGACCGATCGCTGTACAACATCAAAGTACAGCAAGACCGATTTGAAAGCATAAGGAGCTGTCTGCTCTAGCTCTCGCGGATTTCATACAACGATCTGTCTACGTAGTGCAAATGGCCAAAACCTGGATTTTGTAAGCAATATAGAAATCCTGGCCAGGGGTATGTTTCCAATACAACAACGTGACTTGCTGATTACCCACCATGGTACGATGCATTGTTGTGGAAACAAACGACCTACTCACGACTGTTTCCCGAACACGGTCACATCTCCGTCGTTTGAACCACATTAGTTCAACAACATAGGGCCATTGTTATCATGACAGCACATGATTGTGGTGGAGTAATAACTTCTGCTATTTAACTGATTAGAGTTCTATGAGACACTGCTGTACTGAACATGGGACCAGATGACTAATTTAATATTTTTGGTTCCCTGTCATTTTGCTTTATTTGATGTTTGATTCATCGCAGGTTTTCTCTTATGTCATACTCCATTGTTCCCATGGCATTTGTGCACATGCAGACTCTTCAAAAATGTGCTTATTGAGGGCACACACAAATACATACATTAAAATGCATTTATATTTAGAATGGAAGATATAGATTTCACTGCATGTTAGCTTGCTTATTGTGCCCAAGAGCATATTTATTTAAGGCCATATGTCGTACTAACAAGAAACTATGCTTCTAACCACAGGTCGAGAGCTGATTGTGCTGTTTATGCTGTTTGCGAATGTTCGCTCGAACTATGGTTCGAACACCGAATCGTTGAACCATGTAATGAGGTAATGACGGAACCTTAGCCGTAGTTGGCTAACGATGCTTTTGGGAAACACACCTCAGGATGTGTCCTGCAAAAAGGCATGTATGGTCACCTTACTTATGGTGCTTTTGATACAATGTCAAACCCTAAAATTTGCTTTTAGAATCAATGTAAAATCAAACTACTTTTTTTCTGTCTCAATTTAAATGATTTTATTTAAAGTTAAATGTTTGGGATAGTGTGATTTATTTATTTATCTATTTGAACGTATTAGAAAGGACACATTAAACTGATCAGTAGTGACGATAAAAACATGTAGGGTAGAGTGAGGGAAAACACCCCCCTTAAGGATTGTGCTAATTTTTTCTCTAACAAAAGTTAAATGTGTTGAGAAAAGTTATCATTGTTTACATTTAAAATGTATGCATTTAGCAGACGCTTTGGACTTACATTGCATTCAAGTTACAGTTTTTACATTTTATCATCTCTTGCTTTCCCTGGGAATCGAACCCATGACCTTGGCGTTGCTAGCGCCATGCTCTACTATTTGAGCTACAGGAAAGCATTGTTTTAGTAACAATGACATAAATTAAAAACCAAGTATGAAAAAATGTCCAGAGTTTTCATGTTATTAGATTATTAACAACAATTAAATTTGTGCCGAGGGGGCGTTTTATCCCACCTATGGGGGGGGGGCCCATAGGTGGGATAAAACGCCCCCTCGGCACAAATTTAATGCCCCCCAGTCTGACAAAGCAATTTGCTTTAATCCTTTACAGCAAAATCAGAGTAAAGTCAGCTTTAGTTTGAAATTAAAAAATATATAATCGATAATTATGAATTACAAATTTATAATAGCCTATTTGAAAAATAAAATAGTTAGCTGATGATAACTGGCTAGCTAATTGTAGCTAATCTGATGCTAACTTGAGGTCATTTTTAAATATATAGACCAAAAATGTTTAATCAACCAACTATTTAGAATACATTTGATTGAAAAACAAAGGATTTGATGTTGAAAACAGAATAACTTCAGTAATTTCCCATTGCCCCCTGTTGGCGTTTTAGCCCACAGACTATGTTTGAGAAAAAAAAAAAAAACATAATTCTGAAAATATTATTCTATTTTTATTAAATAACACTCCCTATCTACAGGTCCTACTCATGTCATATAATATATAACTGTGATGTTCTACAAAACAACAAGCTTTAAAACACTTTTTTTATTACTCTTACTGCTGAAAATTAGATAATTTACTGTGAAATCTGTTTTCTTTACAGTACATCACCAGTGTAAGCTTCATGGTGAAAATTTCTACATCACTCTTGTCAGCATACAGTAGTCCATAATTACAATAAAGGTTTATCTTGACATTATCTTGTGGTTATTTTGGGAAAAACTGTAGGGGGGCATTTCCCCCTCAAAATTAAGAATTATGTTTCTCATTGATAGTAATAAGAAATGTTTCCTGAGCAGCACATCAGCATATTAGAATGACTTCTGATGCTGAAAATATTCATCTTATATATATATATATATATATATATATATATATATATATATATATATATATAAAAATCTCACTGACCCACATTTTTTAAATATTCTAAAGAAAAACATAGTTTGAAATCTATAATCAAACTTGCGCAGGCATTATGAATGTGCCTTCCATTTGTACAACCGTGTGTGTGCCCATACACCGCAGTTCTGACAAGAAAATTAGAACTTTTGAAATGTCACTTTTCTTTTCTACAATAAATTCATTTCTGAGGCGACTGCTTCCAGTGTGGAGTATCAGAATAGATCACATGACCTCATAATGTCTTATTTTCAGCTATTCACCAGGCCTTACAACATTGAAGGACCACGGTTGAACAATACGCACAATGTTTTGTTTTTTTGGATCCATGCCCAGTAGGCCACAATGTGACTGCTACTGCTATCTTTGTGGTTAATAGAAGCCTTGCGATATTTGAGGAGGCACAAGACTCGATTGGAACAGATGAGACACAGCAGATCCGTTGTTGCCAACTGTGGAGTGGACATTAGTCTCCCCTGCTGCCTCCTAGTCCATATAAAGATGCCTGTTCACTTCTATAACCACCAACGTCTTTCATTTATGATTATGGCTCTCTCTTGTTTTCTTTTTTAACTCTATCACTTCCACTAAAGATGGTAAAACCCCTATGAATACCATCAAATCTATTATTTTTATTTATATCCAAAAACCCTTGCCACTCAGACACATTCAGCTTTCCTAATGAATGTGAATGTCTTTCGAGCCTGAAGGCATAATACCCTTTCAGAATACAAGAAAGATAAACAGCTTTAATCATCGCATGTGTATATATGTAGATAGTTCAAAGCCATTTTTGCCACTAGACTCCAAAGTTCTTCGCGGTAATCCCTGTAGACATTCTCCCAGCCACGCTCATCCACTGCAGGCGACGTTCCAGTGTCATCTCTTCTATCTCATTACCCTATTTCAACAGACTGCCTGTCAATCAACATGTTTCCCAGCTGGAGGGATGTACTTTATTAGATTGCTGTATGATTGACTGGAACGAGGAGCAAGGGTTAAAAGAAAGCTGTAAAACATGTGGAATGAAGGCGACATTCTCTGTTTTGCCGATTGGGAGAAGAGACTACAAACAGAAAATAAGCAAAAACAGAAGAACGGGTACTTTGGAATCTTGCCATTACTCTTTTTTTTTTACTTCTTCACCCACTGTGTTTTTTACATGTGGATTCTTAAAACAACCAGAGAAATAAGGATGCACTACTGGTATCCTTTACATAAATTGCATCTTGTTACTCATTCACACTTTCTGAAAAGTTGAAACTGAGCTATTACTCTCTGTCAAACATGGTAAGATTTTTATTTTATTAATTTTTTTATGTCGTTGACATCCACAGTGTCACATACACTAATGCTATAAAATGTTCTTTCCCACAATGTTTAAGTTCTATTTATTTTTTATCAGTGACTCACAGAAACACACACATACAATTATACTCTTATAGTGAGCGAAGAAACAGAACAAAAATGAAAAAGAACATAGACATATACAGACTAAATATAGATTAATAATATTTCTAGAAGTAAATAAGGTAAGAAAAGGTATAACATTTAAACAAATAAATGATAATTGTTGGTTCCTGCTCTTGTTAGGCAGCAAGTTTATGGTGAAATAAACAAAAAACTCTGTAAGCATTGAGCACTGACATTAAATGTGGATTAAATTAAGGTATTTTCAACCAACCCAAGTGACAAAACTGAGTACAAAACAAACAACACTTATATGTTTTTATTGTCACCACTGCTATTTGTATTTTTTTCTACTTCTTCTTCTTGTTAGTTAAAAATAGGCAGTTGTTTAACATATCAAAGACAGAAACTTGAGATAGGCAGACACAAAAACCAGAACAACCCCCGTATTCACAGAGCAAAGGCTGTCACTTCACACTAAACACCCAGACTGAAAATGTTTACCTCATACCTTGGTATAAACAGAAATGTACAAAATATGAACAACTGTGACAATGCTGCCCAGCTTATAACTGAGCGAAGCCCCTGGGGGCCCTTTGCTGTTTTACTTCTTGTTGAAGTGGGAATTTCTTATGATTTCCAGCTCTCTAAGCAATAAGCTTCAATATCTTTTTCCAAACTAGAAGGTGCAAACCATCACTGTTATAATTAAGGGCTTAATAAATATCTCATTTTTCTTTCACGTTGAGCCAACAGATGTTGTTTTAGGCTTCCGAATGTTATATTAGGCTGAAATGAGTTCCGTGTTCAACAATGTGAATATTGAAACATTTGGTTGTATACACACACACACACACACACCAGAATGGAATTCAATTTATAAGCTCTTTGTAGTAGCATGATGGGTGCTAGTTATGACAATTTATTAATACATTTTTCTTTATAGACACATAGAGTCATATGTATTTATAATGCCTTTTCAGAACATGTAAACATTAAAAACTGTTGTTTTGGATGTCAGAAACTGTAATTTATCATTTAAACATAAACATAAAATTGAAAAGTACACAACTACTTTCCTGATCTGATATTTATTAAAAATATAATTGTTCTCTTTTCAGTTAAATTATTGTTACACTATTAAGTTAATCATTAGTGTGCTCACATGTCCTCAACATACAGTATGATATTGAATTTTTAGTTGGTTTTATATATTTTTTAAACTATTCTCCAAAGCAACAGTTCAAGTACAGAGAGAGAAAACACTCACACACACACACACACACACACACACACACACACACACACGTATCTATTCAATTGAATTTTTGACTGAAATCAGTTTCTGAGACAACCTCACCGTTTACCAGCTCGCCCCTTCTCCCCCATATCAGATCATGCGCACCATGAACTAAATATAAAGGAAATCTATATAAAAAGCATGAAATGCAATCCATTCTATGTGCTAAATCTCACTTATTTCTGCCAGATGAGGGCGCCGTGTTTGATCTTATTTTTTGTGTTCTTGGTTCAACATTAACCCACTGTAGATGCATACAGGACACGACAGACAAAGATATGCCTCATCTATGTCCACTAACTCCGCTATTTTCCTATTACATCTTAATAATCTAAAGGTTTAATCATAATTGCTTCCAATTGCGGAGCATGCACGGCATCGAATCAATTAAACACATGCATGAGCACAAATCAATGTTCAGGTTATTGGAAAGACATAAGAAGTCGATAAAACGGCGCACCTGTTGTCTATCAAGAATGAATCACCATCCCTGGCGAACTGTCAAACTATAAAGATGTATTGCTGTGCGTGCAACAGCTCAAACTACTGTGGGTGACTTTGCCGCAGTTTCTGAATGCGGTGCCACGCGATCTTAAAATTGCAAAATAAAGAAAATAAAGAATCACATGCGTTAAATCCTCCTGCTGCTGCCAGGCAACCTGGCGCGTACAAACTGGCCTTGATCCAACTAAAGATTACCCGTCACCATTTCCAGAGATCCCTTAACGAAAGACACATGAGAAAGAGAGCTCTATAATGCTCACTATTGAGTGTTTCAGAGATATTTGAAGTTAAATGACGTTCTTCAATATTTTCGACCTGTCAATCGCCCTTCCTTCTCTCGCTCTCTCTATCTTTCTAACACACACACGCACGCGCGCGCGAGTAAAAGACATATTGTAAAATAAATAATAAATAAAATAAAATGCACAAAAAATGCGCGCTAAATCCTTGCGCGCTGCTGTCAGGAAATCTGTTACGCGCGCACGAACTGGCCGGGATCCAACTAAAGATTACGCGTCACCATTTCCAGCGACCCCTCAACAAAAGACACTAGCATCGCGCGTTATGATGTTCACTAGTGAGTGTTTAATGGGTGTCTGAAGTTGAATTGTGTTCCTTAATATTTTCGCCCTGTTAACCCCCCTCCTCCTCTTGCGCGCTTTCCACGCTCTCTCCCTCTGCCTTTCTCTCTCCCTGTCCCTCTCTCTCTGCATCTCTGCATTTTCTCTCCTCCCGCTTCACCGTGTGGGAAGCTCAATGCAGCAACAAAACCAACATACTTAGAAGAAGACGAGGTGGAATAGTTGGTTTATAAGACTGGTCTCATTATTCCGACGAGGACTGCACCAACAATACTTATTTTGACGATGTGGTGCAGGGTGGCATCTCTTTTTCGATCGTATTTTACTCAGCTGCATTATTAATTTCCTCGTCGGTCTGACATCAGAGCTCGTAGTTTCTTTTCCTCTTATCTCGCAACTTGCATAATCCCAAGAAACGGCAGGAATCAGCTGGAGTCGATTTCCGATTTTCGGTAATCGGGTTGAGCCGCGACGCGCGATGAATTTTTTTCGATTAATTTATTAAGATCTGAATCAGTTGTCTTTTTTTTTTTGTTTATCTTTTTCCGGAAGCGTTGAGCGAACTGTCCGTTCAAATTGCGTCTAAACTGATGCTCAGTTCTTTCAACGGAAGAATGTTGGACTTGTTTTGCATCCAAATTCACCACTTGCTATTTCACCATTTTCACTTTGGTTTCGATACGAATTAATGTTTCAGCGCAAATACGCAGCGCCGTGTTTGAGATGTCTCAAAAGAGCTCAGTAACCTTGGGATTTTATGACACAATATATGTTTTGTACAAGTGGAGCCTGACGAGAGAGACTGAGACTGAAATCTGAACCTGACTGAATGGCAATAGCCCTCTCTTGGCGCTCCCAGTGTCCCGGTGTTATCTGAAAAAGGAGGAGATATTAACATTGCCGGTGAGTGTTGAATTATTATGTTCTTTGTTATATATTCAGTTATTTGTCGGCAAAACTTGATAATCCAAAGGGCATGATCTCTTTGTACTGTATTTTAAATTACGCTTTTGTGAAGGTGATAATACTGTCTTCTGTATGCGATGGAAAGAGACTTTTCTCCACCTCTTCGATTCACTGAAACACAAGAAATACGCGGATGCATACATTCATTGCGGTGTTACTCACACTACGTCAGTATATTAAAATTATATATATATTTTTCAATTGTGGTGCTTATAAATACAGATGGATTCATTTTCAGTGTAGGCTCACATATTATGTTTGGATCCAAGAGGCACATAACAGGTTTTTCCAAGTTCTTTGTGTGCGCAGAGGGCTTTTTAAATACCCCTGCTGTAAGATCTTGGCATTAGCTGTGTGACTCAGTGGGAAACAGGCATGTGTTTTGATTGTTTGTTTGTTTTTCCCCCCTCTAAGGTTACTAAATGGTTTACTGGGGGATTTGTAAAAGGCAAAATGCTGCTGCTTGTTCTGTTGGCCTTTTCCATATCGGGTTCATTTTGTGACTCGGATTCGGACCTCAGAGCTGAGACCTGCAGCGCTTGCTCCTGCATGTCCATCGAGAACGTCCTCTATGTGAACTGTGAGAAAATAACTGTGTACAGACCTACACAGCTGCAGCCGCCAGTGTCCAGCCTCTACCATTTGAATTTCCAGAACAACCTTTTGTACATCCTTTACCCCAACTCTTTTGTGAATTTCACACACGCAGTCTCACTCCACCTGGGGAACAACAAACTCCAGAACATTGAGGGAGGGGCCTTTGTGGGGCTTAGTGCATTAAAACAGTTGCACTTAAATAACAATGAGTTAAAAGAGCTCCGCGCCGACACTTTCAGAGGGATCGAGAACTTGGAATACCTCCAGGCTGACTACAATTTAATCAAGTTCATTGAGAAAGGAGCCTTCAACAAATTACACAAACTGAAGGTTCTCATTTTAAATGACAATCTGATTCAAAGCCTACCTGAGAACATTTTCCGATTCGCCTCCCTTACTCACTTGGACATAAGAGGGAACAGGATACAGAAGCTTCCCTATCTAGGAGTTCTGGAGCACATCGGGCGGATAGTGGAATTGCAGTTGGATGACAACCCGTGGAATTGCACTTGTGATTTGTTACCTTTGAAAGCCTGGTTGGAGAATATGCCCTATAACATTTTCATCGGAGAGGCTATTTGCGAGACCCCTAGTGACCTGTACGGCCGACTCTTAAAGGAGACTAATAAGCAGGAGCTGTGCCCCATGGGGACAGGCAGTGACTTTGATGTACGGATGCCCCCCTCCCATCCCGAGGGTGGGCTAACCATGTCCAATGTGGCACCTTCGACCATATCACCTTTAGTGACCAAAGCACCCAAAACTACAAATCCCTCCAAAATATACGGCAATGGGATTGTCGCTGGCAACCCAGCTGGTAAAAATGGCCAAATTGTGTCCTATCAAACTCGAATCCCTCCCCTCTCCTGCCCCCAGCCCTGCACATGCAAAGCTCACCCTTCTGACTTTGGCATTAGTGTCAGCTGTCAAGAAAGAAACATTCAGAGTCTAGCAGATCTTGTACCTAAACCGCCAAATGCCAAGAAATTGCACCTTAGTGGTAATTACATCAGAGATATCAGTCCCACTGACTTCCAAGGGTTTGAGGGTTTAGATTTATTACATTTGGGCAGCAATCAAATATCCACCGTCCAGAAAGGTGTGTTTGCAAATCTTACCAACCTCCGTAGGCTGTACCTAAATGGAAATCAGCTGGAGCAGCTGCACCCTGAAATGTTTCTTGGGCTAAGTAACCTCCAGTATCTCTATTTGGAGTACAATGCCATAAAGGAGGTGTTGGCAGGGACATTTGACTCCATGCCAAATTTGCAGCTCTTGTACCTGAATAACAATGTGCTCAGAAGCCTGCCTGCGTACATCTTTGCAGGCGTTTCTCTTGCCAGACTGAATCTAAAGAACAACCACTTCATGACTCTGCCTGTGAGTGGCGTCCTAGACCAGCTCAAATCTCTCACTCAGATAGACCTGGATGGCAACCCTTGGGAATGCTCCTGCGATTTAGTGGCTTTGAAACTCTGGCTCGAGAAGCTGAACGAAGGGGTCGCTGGCAAAGGGGTCAAGTGTGCGTCTCCAGTGCAATTCTCCAACATTGAGCTGAGGGAGCTGAAAAATGAGATCATGTGCTCAAAGCTCATAGCCAGGCCTCCTTTCATCCTGACCAGCGCCACCCCTGTCCTCACATCGCTGTCACCTGCCGGAGTTGGCAAGGCACCCCCCAGCGGTCCTGTGCCCTTGTCTATTATGATATTGAGCATACTGGTCGTTCTGATCCTCACTGTCTTTGTGGCCTTCTGCCTGCTGGTCTTTGTGTTGAGACGGAACAAAAAGCCAGCGGGAAGACAGGAGGGACTCAGCAACCAGGAGTGCGGCACCATGCCTCTCCACATCCGGAGGCACAATCACAAATCTAACAAGAAGGACGACCTAGGAGGAGAGACCTTCATCCCGCAGACCATCGAGCACATGAGCAAAGCTCACACGTGTGGAATTAGAGACACAGAATCGGGCTACAAATTCATAGACTCTGAGAGACAGAAAATGATGTTGCGCAACAGCGCTGACAAAGACAAGGACTCTCTACCTCTGGACCCCAGGAAGAGATTAAGCACCATTGACGAGCTGGACGAGTTCATACCGGGGCGAGACAGCCTGTTCCTCCACAACTACTTGGAGAGCAAAAAGGATTTCAACAGTATAGGGGTGAGTGGCTTTGAGATCCGTTACCCCGAGAAACCACATGACAAAAAAATGAAAAAATCACTGATAGGGGGCAACCACAGTAAGATAGTGATTGAGCAGCATAAAACTGGTTATTATGAACTAAAGGCAAAAATGGGGACCCCAGACTACCTTCAAGTACTAGAGGAACAGACAGCCCTCAGTAAATTCTAGAACATCATCTTCACCTGCCCCGTAATGACAAAAGTGCCTTAAGACAAATCTTAATGACCAATGGAATACCGGACACGTTTCATTACACAAATCTCCCTTAGAATCGGTGGCTGTGTTAAAATTACATACCATTTTTATGTTTGTGATGCCATTAAGAGTTAAGAATCACATCAGTCAGTATCCTTAAAAAACAAAAAAAACAAAAACAAAAAAAAAAAACAGTCGTAGTTTGCTGCTATTGATATGGATTCCATTAAATTCAACTGAACTTTGTTTTGACCAAATGATTGGGTCATGAAACAGTGTTGAGTGTACTTCATATTGACCCTTCTTCATTGTGTTTGGTTGGAAGTATTTTTAGGCATCTTGGGATGACAAAATCAAATGGAGTGGAAGAAATGGAAGTTGGCACATGCTTGAAAGTGGTGGAATACCCCAGACTCCCCTCTCTTGGATTATATTTTGCCACTTTTGGGGACTTGAAACTCTTGGATTTTATTATATCTGAAGGTACTGGCAGCCAACATCCGTACATTTTGGATTATTCCAATTACCTGTAAAGAGCCATTTGATATTGTTCTACTGAAATGTGATTCTTCTTGAAGTGTTTGGTTATGGCACATGACAGGACATTCATGAACTCGAGAGAAACTAAACAGCTGCTTGCCATGTAAGCGTATCTGGATTTATTTTGTAAGTCAACATTATTTGTATTTGTGGGGCAGTTGTGTAAATTACAACAGTCAACAATTAAATTCAACAGTCTCATCAAGAAAACAATATAGTGGATTCAAGAAAAATACGGAAAATCAAAAAAAGAAAAAAAAAAAAAAAACATTGACCACTGTCACCTGTCAATTCGTAGTTTAACTTCATATTTAATTTATTTTTCTATGCAGAATTATTTAAAGACTATTAGTACTATTTAACAATTTCAAGGGACATTTTGAATGCTCTTAAGTGATACAGACGAGCTCTCTTAGTTCGAGCTCTGAATCTAAAATTCTGTTCTGACCTGATTTACAATCTGAATTCTGCTGGTGGCTGATCGACAAAGGCATACATATGACGGTGATGCCATTTTCACTGTCACGTTGCACGAGGTGAGGCCTCCTAGCGTATCACATCTAACAGTTTGCTTATTCTTATATCCCAGAGCAACTTGTAAAAGGTTTCTTATTAACAATATGCAACCAAATAAGTGTGCATTAACGTGATATGATTCTGGATAGTACAAACGCATTGTGGGAATGAAGTACTAATTGTCTGTAATTTACTAGATTTGTGGAAAGGATTGTGTTCTTTCTGTGGGACTTAACTCGCCTTATGGAAAAGGCTGCAGATTTGGTCAGAATCATATCACTTTTCATGTGCAATATTATTACGCTCAATCATATTAGCTTGAAATCTTGATTTTGTTTTCTGTTCAAATTAATATTACAGAAAGAGAGAGCTTAATTTTTTTAAACAAAAGGCTTAATTTCATTCAGTCTTTATTTAAAATATTAAGTTTAAAATAGAATGTACCATGAGAGATAAAAATAAATACAATTTTATATCAGTCATGAGAAATCTGTATATTGGTTATTAATTTCATTGTGCAATCCTGTTGAGGTCAAGGTATTAAAATCCAATCTAATTTGCTCTGTCTTTTCTTTCTTTCTGCATTTTCTTTTGTTTGTTTACAGAAGTGCTATCATGTTTTGTTGATCGTTAAAGTTGCTTCTCAAATAAAAGACCCTGAATCCTCTTACAGACAATTTGATAAATGAAGTGTCTTGTAGATTTTGAATCTACTAAAGCTGTTAAACACTCACTCTTGCTCTTCGGTATATGCTTCAAGTTTCCAAAGGTCTTACCTTCTCTAGTTTAAAAAAAGAGAGTCATCTAAGATGCTGAGGGTCACTTGACTTGAATTGGCAACGGATAAGGGAACCCATAAATGTTAGTTGAATTGCGTGCTGTTGATGTCGTGTGTGTGAGAAAGAAATGTAAGCAGCAAAAAAACAGCCTGCTCCATTTGATGATAGCAGGATCGTGCTTTAGAAAGGCTCTTGGCGGTCCTTCTCCTATGTACTTCATCTAAAACATGAAGTCCTGAAACCAAACATCATGTGTGATGCACTGCATGTCTAATACAATATCTTGGCATGTTAAGACGATACGTGCAAAGGTTTATGCAGAAATTACTAATTATGCAAATGTGTGATGGCAAATTTTTCTTCACAGTAATGAATTATATTTGGTATATTTTGTCTGCATTGCATTTAGTATTTGAGCAGAACTTTGAGCAATTTAGGGTCTTTTTGACATAAAAGTTGATAAAGTATTTTATCATGACGTGATTTGAGATATTTGTTATATATTTGCTATATGCTATATATTAATGCTATTAGTGGCCAGCAATAACTGATGCCAGCTCACGTTTTCTTAACAACCACGTTTATAGAACTGAATTGAAAGAATGAGTCTCTACAACATACAGTGAACATTAAAGTATATAAATCTTGTTCAGCATATTTTTTCAATGCAAAAAGTACTGTATTTAACCCTAACAATTAAATGTTACAGCTAAAAGAACTGGTAGCTATTATTTAAAATAGTAATGTATATTCATATACAGGGAAACAATGTTGTTTTTCTGTGTTTTAGTCGTCACCCACTGATCAAGTCTTCTGAATATCAGTCTATTATCTTTAGTGCATTCAATGTTTTCTTACACCAAAATATTCATTTGCATGTCGCAATTTGTCAGTTACCAAGGAAAGTGGGGAATAATGCATTACAGTTGCACCAAATCTTGTCTATTAAAGTATATTTATTTACTATCATTTCATAGATAAAGAAACTAAGATTGTTGAATTGTTTAAATTCCTTGATTGTTAAAGTTGTTTTGTCTTTTTTCCCCCCACCATCAAGTTAAGATGTTCCACTGAAGTGTGTGAATTGAGTGTACTGTGCCTTTAAGGAAAATATTATACCTCTGTGGTAGTCTGTGGCATTTAAAAAGCAGTTTTAAGTATAAAACTGTGAGTTCACTTTGACGTTTCAAGACGGATGATTTACAGTAAAGCTCCATTTAGAAAGGCCAAGCTTAAGGCAGTTGCTAATCTTGTTTTTTGTGTTGTTTCCATGTAAATGAGACTTCCTAGTGAACTAATTGTGAATACCATTGTGAATTTGTGACTCATGCTAGCTAATGTTTCCTTGACAACCATGCTTTTTACATTGTTTTTTTGGATATAGCTGCATTAAATGAGCCAGGGAGAAAAGTCATTGGTCCGTAGCCGAACAACAAGCGCTTCAGTATTAAACAGTTCGTGTGAACAGCATCGTCCCTCTCTTTCCTCATCACCTGTTTCTGCTCTATTTGACGCAGAAGTGTTTAGCTGCAGTAACATGCACAATGCCGAAGGCAAGATTGAATGTTCAAATGTAGTCCTTTTTCATTACAGTCACAAATGATAAGCTCAGCGGACCTGATGCGCCATTTCTCTGGCAATTTGGACATCCTTGGAACTTGTAGTTAAGGTGGAAAATGCAGGTGTTTTTGTGGTCTAAAACTGACTGGTGCAGATGAGCACAGAGTCTTCTCTGGGGCAGAGGCAGAGCCAGCCATTTTCAGAGATGTAGAGGACAGCTGTGGGGGGGGGTTTGTAGTTTTGGCTTGGCATCCTTTTCGATTTGATTTGAAGGAAGTAAACAGATCACCGCCTGTTGTTGGGGACAGGTTTACACAAAGAGTTTTGGTGACAGGAACATCAGGGACGATACAAAAATGCTTTACGTCTCTCTTTAAAATGGGACATGAGACATGACAGTAGCACAACAGCGATGCTTCACGTGAGTTGGAGAGGGTGTCTCGAAGTAGGGGCACAAGTGTGAGAGAGAGAAAGAGTTTTACAGACTAAAGGAAGTCTTACATCCGGGAGAAAACAACACTGCAAGCCAACTTCCTTTTTTTTTAATTTACAGATTAATTCAGAAATATCCCTAGTCTTATATTGCAAAGAAAAATTAAAATCATAATCTTTAATTAAAATATAATAACGCCCTCTGCATTTGAAATGCTTCTTCTTCTATTAAAATAATATTAGCTAATAATATGCATAGCCAAACATTATACCTATTTCATCATCACTTCCTGAGCTATTTTCCGCTGAATGTTGTGTTTCACGTAAACACAAAATGCATTGTGAATGCTGTTTCATGTTGCTTTTAAAGATTTTTAAAGATGAAATATAAACCACTTCACACCCCAAAGTTTTTCATTTTCTCTGCAATGAATAACTCCATACATAAATATGAGGTTATATGTAAAAAGGAAAGAAAAATGCAGGGCATTAACAGTTTATGAATGAAAATGTTTCATAAGCTGCCCCACCTGAAGTGCGCACCTAAACATGTTTTATTAGCCTATTTCCAGCAACGGAACCTTTGACAGTCTTTGTTAAAACGTTGACAGTCTATTATTTAGTCTGTAAATGAGTTTAGCGATCATTCTCGCCTTTTCTCTTTCGCAGTCAGATTCCAATTAGTTTTCTGCCTACATGTGTAAAGAATGTAATTTTGCTATTTGGTTTTGTATACTCTTCCAGTGATTTCCCTATGGAAGGAGAATTACCTACTCATGGAATACAAATTCATCCTTGCAATTCAGTCGGATGTAAATGAATAAGACAAAGAAATTGAGTCACACTGGAAGCTCAGGTATCCCAGACTCCCAGAGCATGTCATTCTCCTCAACATCAATGTAACAAAGCCAGGATTTCTGCTGGTTTTTATTTGTCCGTTGTACATGAGCTTGTATAATCAGCCTCATTGTAAATTAACAATTTACATGCGAAGGAAATGCTTTCATCTGGGCAATGTGAGAAGTTTAACAGTGTGAGGCTGAAAGTCTAACAAAAATAAAGTGTGAGGCTATATTTAGGGTGGCCATCCATCTAGTTTAGGTCGGACAGTCCGGTTTTGAAATATCATGTCTTGTGTTCAAGTGCTTTGTTGTTGGAAAGAACATAAATCATGGCGGACGACCTGTTCTTTTTTCATTCAGTCTGTTTCTTGTTAAAGCCAAAAGGTATAGATTAGAAGATATTTAGTCAATATCCAACAGGTTTCGAATAAAATAGCGTTGCATTGATTAGTAACTATATAAAGATTCACAGCTTTATCTAGATATTCAGCCGGCTGACAAATTCTAAATTTTGGTCAAATAAATGTTATTTTTATGTTCAATGCAAAAAAAAATATATATATATATGCATTAAATGGTTACTCGTATATGTAAATATGCATGACTGTAATAGCAGGAGAAAGCAATGTAGAAGTGATAAAAACAAATAAAACTTAAATAATACTACTTCTACTGTATGTTTCTCTCCTCCTCCATATTTAAAGTTTATGCTCACCCAACTCGGAAACTTGGGTATCAAAATTATTTGTTTGCTAGTTGTAAACACATCTAGAGAGGCTGTTTATGTCCCATTTCTGACTAGGAAACCCATGAAGGCAGCTGGATTAAATAGCTTGCGTATTACATCTAAATGCACTTCAAATTCAGCTTCTGTGCTAAGATGGATTTTGCTGATATCAATTTAATTTGACTGGTATCAGCCTTATAGTATCTCTATAGTGTATTATTCAAATCACATTTAATATGTAGATTTACAAAATTAAATAAAAAGTTACATCTTTGCCATTATAAATGTAAAAAAAAAAAATTTAAAAAATGCCCTGGAAATCAATTGAAGGAAGTAAATATCATTCATATGGTGCTTTAATGTTCAAAAAATACATTGTTTTTTCAAATACTGTACTTAATTTTAGATCCTCTATGCCACGTCTCTCTCAAACGCATTGTTTTCTACAAAGTCCCTCCTTCCGACAAGTGCAGTCTGCTCTGATTGGCCAACTGACCCAGTGCATTCTGATTGGCCGAACACCACAAGCACGCTTCCATAATCCCAAAATGTAACGCCCTTTCCATAATCGCGAGCTTCAGCTTTCAAAATAAAAGTAAAGACAGTACATAATGTCCTTAGTTTTACCAACAGTTCACAGAATGTCGTGTGACAGACACAGTGATGATGCTCGTATGTGTTTGCACACAAGCTGCGATTAATGAACGCAAATAAAAATTTTGTCTCTGATTTAGAGTTATTTTATTTGTCTTCATTGAACGGTGTTGCTTCAGCATCCAAAGTGTCCTCCTTTTTGGTGTTATAGAATTGGCCACCCTTCTTAGTGCATGCATGTAATTCATGAAACCTGGGCTCACTGGAAAAACATGTCATCATTTCTGCAAAATTATTTTACATTGCTTCTTTACTAAACGTAAATTTGGTAATGTTTTATTACGATGGTTATTGAGCGTATTGCGACAGCTTGTAAATGAAGTGTCTGGTGAATGCTTTTGAAATTAAGGTCAATGCTGTATCGCATTTAAAAATAGGGTAACACTTTATTTTAAGGTGTCCTTGTTACATGTACTTACTATGATAATAACAATAAATTATGCATAATTACATGCAAGTAACCCTAATCCAAACCCTAACAGTACAATGTAGTTAATTAATATTACTTAGTACTTATGTATAATTGCACTGTAACAAGGACACCTAACCAAAAATAACATACCACCTACACTAAACCTAACCGATAGTTTTAATAAAGCAAATGTGAGCTAATATGTGTTAGGTTTGGCATGACAACACAATAAATTAACAACAACTGTGGTTACTCTGCTTGAGGAGAGTCTTACATCTGTTTGAACTTGAGGGGAATCTTTTTATGATTTGTTTGCTTGCTATATTGTATTTGCATACACTATGTAAAGAGCATATATACTATACCTCAGGCGTTCTCAGCTTTCTTGCAATGTTTAGCGTTTAACTTTCTAATCCTGAAGACCTTGATTAGCTTGTTCAGGTGTGTTTCATTAGAGTTGGAGCTGAACTCTGCAGGAAAGTGGATCTCAAAGCATTTGGGAACCCGAGCTATTACTATTATGGTCATAATGTTGCTAGGATGTATTTTTGTTGTTATTGTCAATATTCCTATTATTTATAATGACTGGAAGGTATTATGCATTCATGCTAAGTCTTTTTCTGTGGTCATGAATATTAGATAATGCCTTTCAGCAAAGTAACTGGAGTGTAAGGTTCTTTTCCTTTTTTATTTAAACATTTAATGCAGTGTTCCATTCAAACATTTAATTGCACAGTTGGAACCAAACCAATGATACAATCAAGACAGCTGCTAAACATTGTCATGTTCCATTTAAAAATGATCCTTTCAAAGCCCTGCTGTTGCTGTTAAGAACAGAAACTATCAGCTTTGTACTGCATCAGCATATGTTAACTGCACATAGCCTGCTTTACTAGAGGTTCAACAGTCTCTTGATATCACTTGGTGATGCTGTCTTTCAAAACTCCATCTATTATCCACAAATATACATCTCATGAATACAGCTCATTCAATTTATGTAATTCCCACAAACTTCCAGTGAATAGAGCGGTGTAAAAAAAAAAAACGCTAGAAGTTGTCTCTTGATATTCAGAAGAACATCTCATGCTGATGCCTGTATTCAGTTGACGGAAGATGAATTTCTTTTAAAGGCACATTAATCCTAACAATCTCTCTCTGTCATATTGATCATCTTAAATTAACTGTGTAATTCTCAATGTGAAAATGGTTGGTTTTGAGGAACAAAACTGCTGAGGAAATTATGTTTAGCTGTTTTATAATAACACAGCATTATAATATATATATATATATATATATATATATATATATATATATATATATATATATATATTGGGGGCATTGTTTTAGATCATTTAGCACAGTTTTGACCGCCTGAGGATAGTTGTCCATTTGAGGTTATATGTTTCTGTAGGTCTTTTTGTACAATGCAATTTCTGCCAGTTACTCATTTGTCACCTGCATTTGTAATTCACTGAAGTTTTTTGTTTCATCAAATGGAATATGAACTAGTAATAACAGATTTTTAAAAAGTGATTCAGATTTTTTTTTTTTTTTTTTTTTTCAAGATCAACTCAGCTTTTCTTTCCAGGTAAATGTGTTTCATGTGATAGCATCTGTCTATGTATATACACGTTTTGGGTCATATTTTTGAATAATTAAGACACTTTCTCAAACATGCACAAGAAACATTAATTATTATTCATGATTATAATTATGAACATTATGAATAGAAGGTTTAAAAGAAAAGCACTTATTTGAACATTCCAAACATCTTTACTGTCACTTTAAATTGATAAAAAAAAAAAAAAAATACATAAGAAAATTAAATACTCCAGGCTTTTGCATGATGGTGGCTCACTGTTTCCACATAAATATTAAGTGGCACAACTGTTCTTAACATTAATAATTTTGGTAATTGTAAGAAATGCTTCTTGAGCACTAAATCGGCATATAAAATCATTTCTTAAGAATCATGTGACATTGAAAACAGGGGTAAAGATGATGAAAATTCAGCTTTGCCCTCACAAGAATAAATTACATTTTAAGGTAACCCTTTATTTCGATAGTCCAGTTTAGATATTCTACTACCAGTAAGTAACTTTGCAACTACATGTCAACTAGCAGTCATTAGAGTATTAGCAGACTGTCTGCTTAATATCTTCTAACACTTTATTTTGATGGACCCATAACATACAACATACTGACTATGAGAAACTTTGCAGGTATATGTCAACTTACTCTACTAACCCTAAACCTACCCTAACAGTCTACTCTGAGAGTTAGTAGACATGTAGTTGCAAATTAATGAGAATTAGTTGACATGTAGTTACAAAATTACTTATAGTTTGTAGAATGTCTAAAGTGGACTATTGAAATAAAGTGTAACCCATTTTAAAATAAATATTAATTCATTCATTTATTCATTCATTGCATTCCCCCGTCCTGTCATAAAGAGATCACCTTTTTACAAATGCACATTGTCACTTTTTGTCGAGTGCATACTCCAGTCTTTCGAGAACCCCTACATTGTATATTAAAGTGACAGGTGTAAATAAATCAGACCATTCTTTTCAAAGCCACAATAGAGAAAAAAGGCATGCTCATCCATGACATTCGTAGTCCCCTTGACTTACAGCCAGACTCACTACAGTGCATTTCCTCTGTGGATACCCTGAAACTCACATCTGATAAATGTGAGAGCCTCGGGACAGCAGGTCGTATCTTCTTGGTCCATCACAGATAATAATAATAGCAAAGCCCAGAAAGAGTACAGAAAGGGTACTAGATGGATGCCAGCTAATTGTGAATCTCACAAAACATGTCATTTAATTTAAATTACATTTCAATTGAAATGTGTTTATTTGTCAAAAAGTCTTAAGAGTACAAAAACAATGTTATTTTTTATATGGGACATATGCAATTCTATGTTGGAGCAATATACTATAAACAAAAGGCTTTTCATTTGTACAGTTTTGTGTACAACGTTGTCAAAACTAAAAACCCATTCACACAGCTCCGCAAAAACGACTGTATCATGCATGCCAGGTTGGTTGGTAATGCATCTTTTTAAAGAAACACTACACACCTGTGCACATAACTGAACACACACGTGCACAACGCAAAAAAATAAAAATAAAAAATAAAATCTGTATTAATACCATCAGCCCTTCTGGCATCTGACTGGCCTCTGTTTCTTTGGATGTGAATTATAGTCAATTGGTTGCATAATCAACCCCCACATTAATCATGGATGTCATTCCCCATGGCAACTCTTTTAAATAAATGAGCCCTTTTTCCTTTTCTCCCCCTCCCTCCCTGAGCTTGGGCTTGTGCATCCAGTGTAGATGTATTAATGGTCTTCATTTTAAATTTGTGCTCAGCAGAAAGCTTTGATAGCTTGTTGACAATGTGGACAATAGAGGTGGGAATCTTAAGGCACTTTGCGATTCATTGTATGAGTCAACAGAGACAGATTCCAAAATGATTCTTGATACTTCTCAATTTTTCAGCAGCAGTGTAAGGGGCAAATCTTTTGGTGAGTTAAGTTGGGTTGCTGCCGAATTCTGTGTAAATATTTAATGTAAAAACCATACTAAAATATGTATTGCAAGAATAGAATAAGCCCTCTGTGATTTTAAATGTAATATCACTTTAGAGCAACTTCATGATCTTGATCAAATGATGCATGTGATGCATTGCTCCTCATGATGTTGATACCTTAGTAAATACATGTAGTCCTTTTAAATACAGACATCATGATGTGTTTATTACGTAATAATAAACTGTTTTATATAAATTGTTAATTCTCTCAAAAAATATCTAGGCCTAAATGTATGCGTTTGAATTGCACATAACATGTCATGCATACTGTTTTACCATAATAACATAAACTTAATACTATGCATATTTATCAGATATACAGTTCACAAATTAATGATAATTATATTTTCAACATAATTTATTCAAATTGCTTAAAATCTGCACGAATCTGTTTATTTTGAGTAAAAGTGTCAATAAAAAAGAAAATTGTGGATTGCTGTGGAACTAGTAATATTCAATTAAAATATAGGAGACTGGAGAAAAAAGTGATTTATTGATGAGATTTGGTTATTTAAAACATATTCAGTTTATTAGTGATATTATAGAAATCTTACCTGTTTCTTACCTGATACATGCATGCTGACTCATAAGCTTCACTTTAAGTTATGTACGTGCATGATAATATTGTATTCCAAATGGATGGAAATTTAAATTCAATTTAAGTGCGTAAATCTTTTTTTTTTTTTTTTTTTCATGATTCAAGTTCATGATGCATAATGCATTAAATAAAGTTAACAAATATAATCATAATGTAGGTGTTACTACTAAATTAACCAGTGTGTGTGTGTGTGTGTGGACTGAATCAGAGTTGTTCAAGAAAGTATCGTGATGCCTTGGTGGAAAGCATTAATGATACATATAGGAAGTGGCCTTATCACAGGTGTGGATGTCTAGATGTGACGTTTACACGGTGGATTTTTAGAAGGGGCACAGGGAATAATGATGAATGGCACTGGATTGAGGCTGCGCTTCCTCTGAAGTATCTTGTGAGTGTGAATAGCTCGCACAGCATGCCAAAGAACGTCTTTATATGCGGCAGTGGCATGGGTGTGTGTTTTTTTTTTTTTTTTTTCACACATGCGACCATCACTGATCACTCCGCTCTGAATTGGAGACATTGTGTGGATCGCTTCTTGTTGCAAAGCATTACATATTATATGTCATTGTTTGACATATAATACTAATACAGCTAAAGTGATGCAAATACATTATTAGTGTAATCAAGAAGAAACTAAAGTGATGAGTCACCTGTGCCACGGGAGGGTTGGCATATCCCTTCTATCACAAGCGGCTGCTTATGCTGACACAACAGAAGCACAGTGTAGCAGAATAACCTTTCTAAAACACTGAGACAAACTGACTGGATGTCGTGACCGTTTTAGTACAACATGAACTTTAATACTACCAAACATATCATAGCTTCCATACGATAGTTTGGTCATTTCTGTAGTGAGAAATTAACAAGGTATAAATTGCACAAAATTTTGCTAACACTTTATAATCAGTATACAGTAACAAAGTACAGTAAATCAGTATACAGAGCAGCTCCGGTTCGAATCCCGTGTAACTACGGTTCGACAAAACACCTCAAATCTGCATATAAGGAAGTTAAAGTAGCATGGTTGCATCAACAAATGCCTTTTTATATCATTTTTGCATTTGTCAACACTATCGGGTTTAGGGTTGGGTTTGGTGTACGGCATATTTCCAACATGATGGAGCATTATTTTTTAATGAGAGTCTCTGATATTTTATTTCCGTATCGCAGCAATACGTACCTGAAGCAACGTAATAAAAATGTACCAGGGTTTACGTAGTGGACATTTCTCTTTGAAACTGTGGTGAAACGTGCAGTAAGGAAGGTACGTAAAAACGCTAAAAAGTGCACCCAGGTACGTTTATGCCATGATACCAGGTTGCTAAATGGTTATCAGGAGTAAATTGTTTTCATTATAGATTAGGTCATGGAAAATACTAAATTAAAGGCAATAACTTTTATTAAGTATTAAGTGCATTAATACTGAGTGTTCCTAAAATTATCATGTTGTGCATACCCTATTGCTGTTTTAACAATGTTCAGACTCCAGTTTCAAACAAGCCAATAGTTTACAAATTATTTATTTGTGTGTGTGTGTGTGTGTGCGTGTGTGGGTGCGTGTACGTTTCTCCATAGACAAGATATTTTATGGTAATTGAGAGCATTCTACAAATGATGTCCTCAAAACTCTTATTAAACCCAAAACATTTTTCTCAGTGTGCATATTTTCATATACACTCAGCACTCGGTCAATGCCAATATTGCCAAAATAAAACGATACAAAATATAATTAATGCTAGGAATGAATGATGCAGTTGGATGTCTCCCCATTGCCATGACTCCTTTCCATTTCCATTTCTATGGTTTAAATAAAACAAACAATTGTATTAATGAAAACTGGCAGTCATTTATAAACAGTACATAAAAATTAAGTAGTTTTTTTTTTTTAGTCTATTAATGTATTTAGTTTGAATCAGTTTCCATCTTAATATTATTATACAGTTAGTATTACTGCAGTAAAACCATGTCAAATGTTAAAAAAGGGACTGGGGTATATGCTTGATTGTGTGCGAATGAATGTGAAAGTATCTTTTGCTCTCTGATTGGTTGTGCAGTGATGTGGTCCAGAATATATCATCACACTTTATTTTGGAGACCAGTTTTCATAATTAACTGTGACTTATGCCTCAATAAACATATATACTACCACTACTACTACTATAATGTGACCCTGGACCACAAAACCAGTCACAAGTGTCAACTTTTAGAAATTGAGATTTATACATCACATGAAAGCTGAATAAATAAGCTTTCCATATGATAGGACAATATTTGGCCGAGATACCATTATTTGAAAAACTGGAATCTGAGGGTGCAGGAAAATCTAAATATTGAGAAAATCACCTTTAAAGTTGTCCTAATGAAGTTCTTAGCAATGTATATTACTAATCAGAAATTAAGTTTTGATATATTTACAGTAGGACATTTACAAAATATCTTCATGGAACATGATCTTTACTTAATATCCTAATGATTTTTGGCATAAAAGTTGACCCATACCGTGTATTTTTGGCAATTGCTACAAACATACCTGTGCTACTTAAGACTGGTTTTGTGGTCCAGGGTCACATATATGAATTTCTTCAAATGTTCCTCAAATAATCCTGAAAAAAAGAACACTTACAGCGCAACCATTTTCAACTAATAATAATAACAAAAACTTAGTGTACCGAATACTAACATATTAGAATGAAATCCTAAGAAAATTGTATAACCTCGTTTTTTGTGGGTTTTTAAATGTGCAAAATAAATTTTGAATATCAACTTTCACTTGAATGCTCATATCCCCTTCACCAGTTTCTAGTTGTTTTCCACAGATTGAGTTCTACTATTGCATTAATTTTCCCTTCTATTTTACACGCTATGTAATTCACACAGTTATTTCCTGTACATTTTCCGGTCACACTTTATATTAGGTGGCCTTAACTACATGTACTTACATCAGAAAATAAGTACAATGTACTTATTGTGGTCATATTGTATTTTAAAACACTTTTGCTGCTGTTGAGGTGGGATACGGGTAAGGTTAAGGACAGGTTTGGTGGTATGGGTAGGTTTAAGGGTGGGTTAAGGTGTAAGGGATGGGTCAACAGAGTAATTAGAAATGTAATTACAGAAATTAATTACAGATGTAATTACAAATAGGTATTTTTAAAAATATAAGTACAATGTAAAAACATGTATGTACACAATAAGTGCATTGTATCAAATGATTAATTTAAATGTAAGTACACAGTAGTTAAGGCCACCTAATATAAAGTGGGACCCATTTTCCTAACAAATGCTTTTACTGAGAGAGCCTATTTGCTATTTGTCACCTGTTATTGTGCTGAGGATTGCGTTTTACTAAACAGAACATCTGAATGTGTTTAGGTGGCCCTCAATGGAAATATAATGAGAGACATGAGCAGCGTATGGAAGAAGAGTGGAATTGTTTGGCACACATTGCTTTTTTTTTTTTTTTTTTATCTCCCTCAGTGCAGCATTTGCAAAGCAGATTCACCTTGTACACAGAGGCTCCCTACTGCTCCAGATACGTCTCTTTCAAATTAATTGTGTACGCAAACGAGGGGTATCACAAGATGTGTGTGATGCTTGCCAAGTACGCATGCTCACAGGTTTTTTTTTTTTTTTTTCTCTCACTCAGCCCAGGTCGTAAAGCTGCAAAGATCAGCAAAAACAGAACCCGAACACGTTTCCTAGGCTCTCAGCAGATGCCGTGTGTCATCTTTGCCAGAGCAGGCTCTTGTATGTGCACTCAGATATTTTATTTTTGCCTGCCCTCTAAATTCTAATGAGCCAGAGACAAACAGGGACCCCTGAGCACTTGAATATTCAAAATCGGAGGGTAATTATGCAAACTGTATTCGTCAAAGCATTCCCAGTGCAAGGCATCTTGGGGGATCCAAATGAAGATTGCTGACAGGCTGTGAGGGTCTCTGTGGGCCGGAGATAAAGAGTGAGTTTGAAGGGTCTGGAAATGGTTGATAATGTTTGTGACACATTATTTTTTGCGCTAATGATAATCCATCCTCTCAGTATTCATAACAAGCCATAAAAAGCCAACAATGGGTGTTCTGTAAGCTTTTGACAGCCTAGGACGACAGCTCTCAGATCAGCGAGGTGACGGATGTCTTACCTGTTTTCAAATAGGTCCTTATGAAAAGTAACAGAGCACCACAGTGGGCACCCACTTTTATTTTTCCCATTCATTTTCTCCATAGGCATTCAAAAACATTTACAAAAAAAGAATATGCATTACAGAAATGTATTTAAAAATATGAAAGACAAAAGCACCATATTCAAGCATTCTGAATGACACAACTGAAACAGAAACGGTTCAATATAAAGCTTTTGACTTGTTAGACATTGATTAGAACTATAAAACATCATTTTCAGATTGATAATAGTTTAATGTATTAAAGTTTATTTCAAAACAAACTATTACAAATGGGGAAGTGTTCAGGAAACCTGTTGGAAAAATCCATTTGGTGCCACTAGAGGCACTGAAATTACACACTTCACCATTTAAGAGCAAGTCTACAGCAGTAAATCAAGTTTTATCCAGAAAGCATGAACTGAATGTAAGTGGTGTTAATATGCTAAAACAATTATTGATCTGTTGAGTAAAATCCCATCACTGGGCCTTATGTGTGAATGTGAGTTTACCCAGAAGGGAATTCCTGCTATCACAAGACCACGCTGAAATCAGGCCAGCTGTCTCATATAGAAATCTAGTTCACAATGATGCTCATGAGAGGACATTTTAAGATTGCTATGTATTCTCACAGGCAACAGCAATGCGTAATTTTTAAGGTAATCATAATTAGTACAATATAGTCTTATGAGAGATACTTACTGTAATGAATGTAATGGGTATAATTGTAATATTTATTGGTATACTCACATTTATGGTTCTGTAAGGAATGGCATTGCAGCTTGGCACAATGCACTATGCTAATGTAAAATTAGTTGATTATAATGAACAGGGGGAAAAGCCACACCATTTGGAATACATACCTAATGTTTTGCTAAATAAGTAAGTAGACGTTCATGCGATTTCTATTTCTTTGAATGGTTCAGAGTGTTTTAGACCTTTCATATTTGCTTTGATAAGCACACTCACTGACGATATGATAAAGGCAATTTTAATGTGCTTGCCCTCAAACTCCCACAGGCTTTGAAAAGAAATCAATAAACTTGACCCTTAAAGAATTTCCAGCAACTTAAGGAAGAAATTTAATTTCAGTAAATCACTTCTGCCTCATGTTTATGGCCAGAAGTGTCATATCCATTGCAACTGAAGAGGTACCTTCCTATTTGGTTTGAGGAGTCAAATCTATTTTTAATACAACTTAATTATATATACAGTAGACTGTTGAGATTTATTATTATTATTATTATTATTATTAATAATAATTATATATTTTTACAGTTTAAAATAACTATTTTTTTCTATTTGAATATATTTAAAAATAATTAAATAATAATTTAAAATAATCACCATCATTGCTCCAGTCTTCAGTCACATAATTATTTTAGAAATTATTCTAATATCAATTTTGAAAACAGTTGTGCATGTGTGTGTGTTTTTTTTTTTTTTTGGAAAGAACAACATTTGGCTCAAATAGAGCTGTTGTAACTTCTTAAAAAAAAAAAAAAAAAACTGCTGTAAATGCTGTTAAAAAATAAACTGCATTTTAAAACATACTAAAATAGAAAACATGTATTTTAAATGGTAAAATCATTTTACCATGTATTATGTATGTCTGTATGTGTGTGTGTGTGTATATATATATATATATATACATATATTGCCCACAAATGAAAGCAGTGTTAAACCATACCAGTTCTTATTCATACATTAATTAAAAATGACTATGTCAAGAGTTATTGCATAAATGGCAGTCATAACAGGTTTTCCGTGACCATGTAAACCATGCACTTCAGTTTCACCTGCAGCTTTAACATGTTTTGTTATAACCAGATCAGTGTAAACATCAAATGCCTCCTTGATTGGCATCAAAACAACGTAAAAGCATATTTCAAAATATCATGTTAGAGCAGATCTTGATTGTGGAACAAAAATAGCCTCTTTCATTTCAGATTTTAACAGTCTTTTTTTTCATTTCCTGCTGTTCTCTTTCAGCACAAAATGAAAACCGTCATAATTTATAGACGTTTTTCAGACAGCTGCGAGCTAGTAAACGGCTTAGGCTGATGCAGCAGCCTCCTCACCGTTCACTCTAATTGATCTACAGAATGACTCACGATTTCTGTTTGTTGCATCATTTGTGTTTCAGCACTCTGTCAGTTTGATGTGGCTGGAGAGGCACTTTCCCCCTTGACACTGAATGTAATACATCATCTACAGTCTTAGCTGAGTATCAAACAAAAGACAATTCATGAGGCGCTGGCAAAGAGAGGAGAGGCCGAGGGGTGGCGTACGTGCAAGAGAGAGGTCTGGTCATTAGAGAAAATGATGATGGATTTTTAACGTTACGGATTAGATTTTTTATTTACCTCCCTCACTTGGCTGATTTCATTTGTCTCCTCTTAACATTTGGTGACTCTACGGCAAGTAGTTTGACAGCATAATTGCATAGTACAGTGAAGCAGTACACTGCGGCATGCTCTTTCCTCCAACATATCCCTCCACCATTTGCATGCATCTTCAAAGGACAGCCATGGCATTTAAATAACGATGACTGGCATGAGATATTGCTATTCTACTGGAGATTTGACCCAGGAACAAGCACAACACGTTCTAAGTCCCAATTCTCTGTTTTGCCTATTGATTTACAATTTTTTGGGGTTTTCATTCATGTGCTAAGTGCTGCCGTTTTGAACAGTGCTTCTCAACAGCTGTGCATCTGTTCTGATAGGGTCATGCTGGGAAAACAATGCTTAATGAAAATTATAAAATGCAAGTAGCTGCATAGTCAGGATAGCAAAATGAATAGGCTTTTAAAAATGAGGAGAAAACACTTCACAAGTCTTTTGTTGTTTGCGTCAAGGACAGTGCATCCAATCAAACTCTATTTGGATTTTTGGCCAACATTCACATGGTTGAAGCTAGTCAAGTTTGGCAGATGGACGAGTTGACCTCAAAAATCATGAAGTAATATAAAACGACAAAAGTAAAAAAGTCATGAAGTAAAATAAAATGACAATGACCCATACTACAAGCGAGTTTTGTGCAGTTTAGAGACATTCCAGTTAATAACTTAAGTTTACATCTGATGTACGTATCTAATTTTACCTGCATAATCAGTGGCTTTATTTTAATGTGTCTTTGATTCAGAGTAATTATATAAACCTAGAGTAATATTAACAATATACTCACTATAGGGTTAGAGTCTGGTGTAGGGTTAATTCCTTGTAATTATATATCATTTACAGTTATCTGTAGGTACATTTAAAACACATAACGATTATAATCAGTAATAACTACATAACATGCATTTTAAAATACATACAGTGAAATTAATTGTTACCCATTCAGTATATTCATATAAAGCTTTACATATATATTTTTAACAATATGCATTGCAAAAAGTGCTATAAATAAATTTACTTGACTGAAAATATGCCCTTGTTACAGCATAATTATACAATTAAGTACTAGTAATAGAGTAATAGAGTAATAAATTAATAAATCAACAACATTAACTACAGCATTGAGATTAGGGTTTGGTTTAGAGTTAGTTCCATGCAATTATGCTAAATTTACTGGTATTGCCATAGTAAGTACATGCAACCTGTATAACACTGTAAAATAAAGTGTCAAAAGATGTATATTCACTGTACTGTAAAAGGTGTTATACTTGTGTACAAGTGTGGTAAATTAACAACATGTACTAACTATAGAATTAGGATTACGTTTGGTTTTGTGTTAGTTGCATATTATTATGCATAATTCACTGTTATTGGTAATGTAACATAAATGCAAAATAAAGTGTTAAAAACAAATCAAATCAATAAAATGATTAAAATGAAAATAAAATAAAATTGTCAGAAGCACTAAGGTTATGGGTTCATGTATATGTATATTATCCAGATGTATATTTTGAATACAATGGAAGTTGCTTAGGATAAAATTGTCTATCAAATAAAAAAAAAAAAAAGTCTCCATGGTATTATTACCATTTTTAAAGAGCCCCTATTATGGATTTTTGAAAAGTACCTTTAATACAGTGTGTAACACATCTCTAAGTGAATGAAAACATCCTGCAAAGTTTTAAATCTGAAAGTGCACCATGTATAAAGTTATAAGTTATTTCTCAAAAGAAAGAGTCGACTCTGAATCATTGAAACGAGTCGTTTTTAAAACAAATCCTAAGCCGTTTTAGCAACATTAGCATATTGCCCGCCCACTTGTTGGTCTATTTACTTTGGTCTGAATGAAAATGCAAATTCAATCTTTGACACTAGGTGCCACTTTTGGAGCAGTAAAAATAACAGTTTATCCGGTAACGGCTGTACACAAAGCAGCACTGCTGCTTTATCAGGCATTACAGGCATGATGAAATGAAAATGAGACCAGTAGGACCAATCACCGCAGATTAGCATCATGCAAAGGAGGGGTTTGGAAAATGAATCGTTGAGAGAGTCGTTGAGCAAGTGAGGTCAAAATAAATGCATATTATAAGACAATGAAAGTGTTTTTTGACCTTGCATGCATGTCATCCTGTTGTTCAGGACTCTCAAAACCAAAATATGAACTTTTTATTGCCCATAACAGGGGCACTTTAATAAATATAATATTATCTTTATGTATTCCTTGGGATTTGAACCCATGACCTTTGTTTTGTTAACAATTCACTCTATCGTTTGAGTTTATGGGTGAGTTGCGTTGGCATCACCAATGCAAACAACTGCATGAGGGTTTTTTTTTTCCTCTCTGTAACTTGAGTCAAGTAGTAAGATACTGCTATTGTATTATTCAAGGAGGAAAAACTCAGGTCCATCCATTGCAATTTATTCTCAGGACAAACATGTAGTTGTAAGCAAAAAGGAAAAGCTCTTCTAAACTGTGATCTGATGCATGGCCTGCATATAATGGAGAAAAAACCTTGGGAAAGTGCACACCTGTGATTCACTGTGCTGAGTCAAAGGATCCCGTTTACACTAGGGCGTTTTCATTTTAAATGCATAACTTTTGCGACGTTACGCCTGTAGTTTACACTACTCCGGTGTTTACGAGGTCGAAAACGGAGACTTTTGAAAACGCTGCAGACCCTGTTTTTGTTTGAAAACTCTGGGGTTGCGTTCAGTGTAAACGGACCAAAATGGAGACTTTTGAAAACGATCCGTGGCTGCCCACATTCGCTCTGCATATCCTTGAGGACCTAGCATCATGCTCATTGCTGTACCCATAGACATGCATGGGTAGATTCCCCATTCAACCGCTCTAAGCACGCAGATGCATCCGCCATCTAAATAATAGGGCATCTACCTTTACAAATCTATGGTTGTACCTTAATGAATGGTCATGTGACTTGCGTTTTCGGTTGTGTAGTGTTAACGGAGATCGTTTCTGAAACACAGCGGAAACGCCAGTGTAAACGGGGATCGTTTTCATTCTAAAATGCCATTTTGAAACGAAAACACACTAGTGTAAACAGGGCCAGAGACTTTTGAAAATTTGAAAACGCTGCAGACCCCGTTTCAGTGTAAACGGACCAAAACGGAGACTTTTGAAAATGATGGCGTGGCTGTCCACATTTGCTCTGCGTAATATGAATATGCACTAGTGTAAATGGGGCTGTGTCATGTAAGTGGGATGATGTTTGATGCATTCTGACGTTCCACAGTTTGGTAAGGGGAAAACTAAACAATACTTTAAAGAGGCTTTAAACATGGCTGTGCCTTTGTGATCCCTCTAATTAGATGATTCAGAGGAAAGAAGATATATTTTCTGGCTCTTTTGCATATCTTTTGCATGATGAAGCAAGCACTCAGAATGTGGACTCTCGTCTAAAAAGGTTAAAGTTTTTACATAGCCACCCCCCCCCCTTTTTTTTTAAATACGATGTATGAAAGATGATAGATAGAACTTCCTCTATGAAAATTAATTGTAAGACATTCTCTGAAATCATTCTGAGCTCACCTCAATACTTTAAAATTGTAGCGCACTGGAGTGATGTATTACGCTCCTTATGGAGTCAGGCCGTCCTGAGGTGCGAGTAAATTAACTTTTGCCAGGATAAATGATTTCATACATTTACAGCACAGTAACACCATACTTTTTCTATTTTTGATGTGCAGGACACTTAATGGCAAGTAGTAAAAGAGGAATGACAGAGGGTAATATATAATTATAAAGTAATAGTTTTATTTTTTATGGTAAATGAAACAATAAATCATTAAATAATGTATAGACTTTTACCTATTACCTTTTCCTATTACCTTTTCATAAATGGTGCAGCATGTAGTATGGAAAATTAGATTTTTTATGGAAGAATATCATAACATCAATCCATCGATTTTCCAAATTCTTGTAGCGTTGCAGGGATGCTAGAGCCTATCTCAGCATCTCTGGATGTAGTCATGAGCAGTACATCAGAGGGTTATTGTTTTATTAAGTAAAAATAAAATGAAGTGCCGTGAAGGTTTTGTTGTTGTTGTTTTTTCCTTCTTTTGTTTGTTTTGTTTTGCCAGAGCTATTAACATGCACTTTTCACAAATGCACTTTGCTTCCATTCCAGTTGTGTTGATTCTGGTCTGGGGTTACATGAGGGTTTTTAGTGTTTTTAGTCTCATGATCTGCAACAGATAACTTTCCACAAATCCAGCAAACTGTGCACATTCAGTTAAAACTGTGATAAAGTACATAGATAACATCTGCTGATTTCTTTAGGCCTGTGGGCAGAAGAGGGAGGTCAGTCTAAGGGCAGTGTTACAATGCTGTGCAAAAGACTCAAGGTGCAACTACACTGTATGATGATGATGATGATGATGATGATGATGATGATGATGAAGGAAAATAATATAAACAAATGTCATAAGCATATAAAAATATATAATACGGCGTGAGACACTCCACATTCTCCAAGGACATTATATTTTTGTTAATTTCTGAATCAAATTTTCTGATGATATAACAAAAGTCATGTGGTCAGGAAAATTATATTTACCACAATACAATAGTCTAATATGTTGCAATATGATAAATAAAAAATGGCCTACTGTCACATTTGATGCCTTTAAGTCACTAGAATGATCTCTGAGCAATTGTTTTCAGCATTTTATTAAACTGTATACATGCGCGCGCACACACACACACACACACACACACTATGTGGTTTTGGCTACAATTTGCTTGACTGAGACTCATTTTGAGAATCATAAAAGATTCCTTTCATTCTAAGCCAAAATCTCTTTGATCAATTGTGTGACATGTTTTCAGAAAGCCAATTAATGAATTTTTTAATTTTTTTTCCCACTGATTAAATTCTACCAGTGTCAGAAGATTTAAGGCACAGTCCTGCAGTGAATCTTTCCCTACAATGACCATCAGATCAAAAAGCAATAGGAGCACAGAACCTAATGACACAATTAGTGTGACAGCAACAAACCGCCACAGGGAAATTGTCAAAGAGAGCCGGGTGGACTGTACAGACAATCAGTGATTAAAATTAATGACAAAGATTGTTTTTGTTTGATAGCCACCATTTAAATTCCATATGTAAATGCAGCTCGCTATCACCAAACGTGTCACGGATTGATGACGCAAATCTCTGGATGAGACTTCTTGTTTGTGTCAGGTTTTAATGAGTCTTGACTGTCGTAGTCTGACATTAATGACAGTTGAAATCCAACAGTGTGACATGGCTAATAGCTGGGATCATGTTCGTACAGTCTGACAAACAGCAGTTGTAAATAGTTTATATGCTGCATCATAATTGGTCTTCTCTCTTACATGTCTTCAGAGGAGCCTCCAGGTGTACGCTGTATGCACTGTGCTTACTATGAGCACTCAGACTAATCTGAGAAACATTTGCCCCGCAAATATTACATCAGTTATTTTATGTGTCCTACATGCTATTAATTATGAATTAATACATTTTTCAAAGTCGGTGCTTTCACAATCAATTCACATTCGTTCGAACCTCTCCCTCATTGTTCCTCCGTTAGTAGTCTGATCTCATGAAAATGTATATCAGTTGCACGATTTTTTGTTTCTATTTGGCATACTATTTATACGCAGAAATTGACTTCGGCATGGATATTAAACGCACGTCTTTGGAGTGCATGTAATGCAGTTTTCAGGTGCATATGACAAGCAATTTCTTGGCGTGCATGTGCATGTACGCAGTTTTGACGTACATATAATATGCACCTACCCAACACCCCTAATCCTACCTATTGCGTATAATATGCATGCCAAAGTCCATTTCTACGTATAAATATTACGCCAAATAGAAACAGAAAATCATGCTATACGCCACTTGCATGAGACTGGGTTAGCCTACAACAATTAATTTGTAATTTACAAATATATTTAAAGAGAAACTGAAATGCACTTATACATTTCATTCAGCACAAATACAAACATTTCCCACAAAATATTTTTTTTTCCTTATAACGGCGCAAACGACTTAAAATTTTGGTCATAGAGATAATAATAAGACATTATTCAAAACCATAAAGGGTTCACTTTTATTTGTGTATATTCACAATAAAAACAAAACATTGTGCTTATGTAAAATAATGAAATAACAGGGTACGCTTTCAGCCTTCTCGGTTTCCTTGAACGTGTGGCATGGTCACAAAAAAAAGGTAACTTTGAGAAAATTAAGATGCTTCGTCAAAAGAACTTTAAAGAACCATCTTAACTTTTTAGATTCTGAATAACCTTCTTTTGCCACAAATAAACTTTTGTGAATCAGAAAGGTTCTTCAGATGTTAAAGGTTCTTTATGGAACCATTCAGACAGAACTGTTCTTCTAAGGCATGATGAAGCTCCTTTATTTTTAAGAGTGCACATAGTAGGAACAACTAGATATTTGGATAAACACATTTTTTTAGATTTATAGACATTTTAGATTTATACTTACATATTTAATTATTTTTATATGTATACTTATTATACTTAATATATTCATAGAATACTCCTGAATATTTTTAGTAGGCCTGGATTTTATCCAGCAAGTTGAAAATTCAAAAGTCGCAAAGTATTTACAGCTTCAGTGAAAGCATATAGAGATGTTTTCCCCACGGCAAAGAAGACTACCTTGAGCAGCATGGATCACTCGCCAAGAATGGTGCCACCAGGCTGTGAAGATGTGGTCAGGTGACAGTGAAGCTAAACATGTTGGAAGCCCAGCAGTCATTCAGAGCTCCACTGTCTAACACTGTGTGACAAGTGAAAAGCGAGTGGACGGAATCAGTCTCACCTCCCTCATTCAACAGCGATCGGAGCGTCAGGATTGCTGGAAGTGCTGAGGAACACTGCAGCGTATTGATCCTTATTTCATTGCCCGACCAGAACTGAGTGGCCTGCCAGAAAGTGGAGATGATATTTGGGGAAGTCTGTTACTCCAGTATATCAGACAGCTGGATTTAAGGAAGTTTCAGAAGTAGAGCTCCTGATTCAAGGCAGAGACATGGTCCAGATATCCCATTCTGTAAGTCACACAAATAGGTCTGTCCTCTACGTGACATTGCACGATGCTGACTTTATTTGTTTGAAAAGCAATTTGTAGAGCAAGATCCAGATTTTAACGTCAAAAAGCCCATTTTATAATTTTTGATACACACATTAACAAAGCCTATAAATTAGCAAAATGATCACAATTTTGATGAAAACCTGTTGTACGCAAGTAAAAGATCCCCTTCAAGTTGTGGTCCGCATTTGTTTGTTTTGTTTTGTCTTTCCCCTAATGTTTTTTATAAAGTAAAGATAAGAACATTACTTGTATTTTGTTAATAATAGTATTAATAGTAATAGTACTAAATCAACTTAAGTCAACTTGATTATCCATACTTTTTATGTTAAAATGTGAGTATGAAATATGATACATCAGGCTTTTGAGGACCATTTATGTGTAAATCTCTCAGACATCATTGTATTGCATTGCATTATATGATTGGTCCACATTAAAAACAAAACAAAAAACAAACTAAGCATTTGGAAATCTTAAGTTATGTCACTAGGAGATATAGAGTGACAGCTGATATTTATATGCATTTTATGAAAGCAATCTGCTATACTTTTGCAGTATATGAATCTGAATATAACGAATCTTACTTTTTGGCCTTAAAAACATCAGAAACTGCACCAAATTGCATATTTCTGCTAAGTTTGGACCTCCAGATATGTGCTCCATATTCTCCTATATAATTACTATATGAGCAATAAAAGTGTGATGTATCAAATATGATACAAAACATTTAAAAATGTCTAAAGATTCAATAAATTATTAGATTAGACAATGATTAGAAACTTTTTTTTTCTCCATGTCAGGTTTTACAGAGTTAAAAGATCCAGGATAGCAGGTAGGACTCAAGAAAAGGGATTCTCATTCAGCCTACTGTATTACTACAATGAAATTTATTGTAGTAGAAATTCAAAGATCTAACTTTAGCTTTAAAGCTATTACACACGCCTCCTGAACATGCCCCCAAATAGTTGAAACTCAGCAATGTTACACAACATCAGAGCACAGCTCTTTGTAAGTGACTTGGTTTCAAACACATTGTTTCACTTACAGTATTTTTTTCCCCCCTCGGAATCCCAAAAGGAAGTTCAAAAGGAGTGATTCCCTCTTACAAAACCACATCTCATTGCCAGCTTTTCCTCAATGAGAGCAAAGGAATTCATGTCGTACTAAAGAAGAGGTGGTTGTGTTCCGCCGAGGGAAGATTACATATCGCGATCTTCCTGTGCGTGGGTTTGCATTAAGACGATGGTAAGTCTTATCATGCACGGAAAGACTGTACTTCCAGAAAACAATATGTAAATATCTTGTCTGTTCAGTTAAATGTTTCATGAAGGTTTTTCTTCAGACATTTTAGGGAACTCTTTACTGTAACTGACAAAGTGGTATCATCCCAAGTCAAGAAACCCACCAGTGAAGAATTACAGCTGTGGTGTGTAAGACAAGTGGATCACTCAGACTAAACAGACATGAAGGAAATAAACGGCAGGCGGTCTGTCATCTGCAGGTTGAAACACACTGAAGGTAAGTTCTGCTTGATGATACACTGTTGTCCAGACTGTCAGCATGCATGTTTGAGATTCTGTCACATACCACTACCACACATCCTTCATAAATACATCAAAGTCATCAAAGCTCAGCACACTTGATGTGGGATAAAAAATATACAGCTTTCTGAGACTGTTACAATTTGGAAACTAATACAGTTGATGGAATAGATAAAACAGTTGACACTAGATAAAATGTTCTAATTTATTTAATATTGTTCAAATATTTTAGATAGATTATAACCTAAAAATGGTTACACTGATGCTGTCTAAAGGAGAATTGCTCTAGAAGAGGACATAAAATACTTTAAAAATAGCAACCATTTGTTTTCCTAGTTGCAGGTATCAACATGAAAGTGCATTTAACTTCAAATTAAAGCTTGGAGTTAGTGTTCCCTTTTAAGACCACTGATAATTATAGTCCATGGCTGATGACTAAGACTGTTTGCATTGCTGGGGTTTGCTTTTCATAGCACAAAATAGCTAGACCTTTTAAGACGAAGGTAAATAGATTCTGCCTCCTCAAGCATTTTGACAATGGAAAACTTTTTGTTTGTCAGCACATATCGTCTAACACCCATAGACACAGAGAAACGAGCGAGAGAAATCAGCAGAGATTGTCATAATCATGGGCATGCCTATTTTCATTAGTGTTACTCAAATGGGGTAATATCTTTCAAAATTAAAGGCATCAACATCTGTTTATAGCTGAAATGTATTAAGTTAAAATACAATAAAAGGCACCTGCTGATTGGCAAAATAATTTTCAATTTAGTCTGATGAGGAACATTTCCATTTAAACTGTCATTAGTGGAGCAGCATGATTACAAATAAAACGATGCCCATGGCACAGAACACATTTCAATGAAACAGGACCACATTCGGTTGAAAGAAATCCAAAATGAAGGCCATATCAATAGAGAAGGTACTATTTTCTCATTTTATTTCATTGAAATCATTGGAGAATTGTGTTGCATTGAAATCATGTTTCCATCAATAAAACGTCCCATCTTTAATATCTTTAGGTCATCAGCTTCTCCTTGTGATGCTGACATTTTCCAATGCCCTCTAGGTAAGCAAGAATAGAAGAGATTCATGGATGCACTTCAACAGGTAAAACCATTCTTTTGATTGAGTTTCCTAACTATTAATGCATGATGAAAAGCAAGAATGTAAATAGCGCATATTGTTGAAGACATGGTGTTGTGGTTCATGCAAGGTTTAAAGGAATAGTTTTAACTGACAATTTACTCACCATCAGGGCATCCAAGATATAGATCAGTTTATTTCATCAGGACAGATTTGGAGAAATTTAGGTCACACTTTATATTAGGTGGCCTTAACAACTATGTACTTACATCAAACAATAAGTACAATGTACTTATTGTGGTAATATTGTATTTCAAAACACTTCTGCTGCCATTGAGGTGGGATATGGGTAAGATTAGGGACAGGTTTGGTGGTATGGGTAGGTTTAAGGGTGGCTTAAGGTCTAAGGGATGGGTCAATAGTGTAATTATAAATGTATTTACAGAAATTGATTACAGATGTAATTGCATATAGGTATTTCTTTTAAATATAAGTACAATGTAAAAACATGTACGTACGCAATCGTTGCACTAAATTATTAATTTAAATGTAAGTACATAGTAGTTAAGGCCACCTAATATAAAGTGGGACCAAAATTTAGCAATGGATCACTTGCTCGCCAATGGATCCTTTGCAGTGAATGGGTGCTGTCAAAACAAGAGTCCAAACAAATGATAAAAGAAAACATTTACTAGTAATCCACATGACTCCAGTCCATCACTGGATGTCATGTAAAGTACTATGTGTTTGCAAAAAAAAAAAAAGAAAATCCATCAGTAATATATTTTAACTTTAAAATTTCACTTCTGGCTAAAAGACTAGTCCATAATCTATAATAATGCTTCCTCAGTAGTGTAAAAAAAAAAAAAAATATATATATATATATATATATGTGTGTGTTTAGAACTGTTTTTTTATTTGTAAATCTAAACATTGTGTGCAAATCTGTGCATATTTCTCTCCTGATTCGGACAAGATTACTTTTTTTACTGAAGAAAACAATATTATAGATAGATGACTTATATTTTAGCCGCAAACAATGGTTTTAAGTTAAAAACATTGTGATTGTTCTGTTTAAAGCAAACATGAGGCTGTTCACTTTACAAGACGTTAACTGTTGGATTGGAGTGGCGTTCATTACTCATGGATTATTGTATTTTCTTTATCAGCTGTTTAGACCCTAATTCTGATGGCACCCATTCACTGCAGAGGATCTATTGGTGAGTAAGTCAACTTCTCCAAATCTAACAAATTAAACTATTTTCAAAATATCATAAAATATTCCTTAGTACACTGTGTATTCCTTAAAAAAAAGCACACACACTTTAAAAGTTTATTTGTAATATAGTGCAACACAATAAAATGAAAATACACTTTATTTTTGTCAGTTCTCTGTTGTGTGTGTCGTGTTCCCGCCTCATGTGTCCTTATTTGGTTTGTTTCCTGTCCTTGTTTAATGTGATTATTAGTTTATTCTGTTTCAGCTGTGTTTGTGTAATTAGCCTGTGTATTTAAGTTCCTGCCTGTTCAGTTTCATGTCGTCTGGTCTACTCGTTACTCCCCGGTGTCCCTGTCTGTGTCAGCCTTGCCTTGTCTTGCCCTGCCTTGATGTCTTCATTAAAGACTGTTATTTTGAGTTTCATCCTCGTCTCATGTTCATTCTCATGTGTGCACCGTGACAATTTTAACAAACTTTCACTAACTTTTAATTATGCTGCTGCCTTTATTGACCTTTAGACAGCAGTTTAGAGGATAAATTATTAAATGCGGCTGCTTTTAAGTGTAAATGTCATTGCATTTTATCAGTGTGATAGTGTTTTCTCTTTGGATCAAATTAGTACAGTACATATCCCTCAAGCTTTTGAAAAGAGATATAAATGCCAAAACATTTCTTCTTCTGTGCACACACACACTCACGTATACACAATATAAAGTGCATGTATGTTGTTAATTATGGAAATACTAATATTACCACTCCACTGAAATCCTGATCCTTCCTAGTGTTTGAAACAGGCGGAAATTTTTAACCAAAAATAAAACTTGAGAGGACGTTGATAGCAGTGGTGGGGCTATAATTAATTTTCTAGCACGTTTATTTTCAATTCGATGAGCGAAGGAGTGTTTATTAAAACAAACATAGGATTTAGTTAGTAATTACAAAAAAAGGGTGCATTTATTTATGCATGAGTCTTTTTAAAGAACATTCACTTTTCTTCCACATTTTTTTATTTCAAGGTAAACTTTATGAGAAACTGCACAGAAGCACATTGTAGATAGCTGCATAATTTGAAAGGCGCTAAGGAAACTTCATAAATTCAATCCAGTTCTGTACCGTTAAATGCGTATGATTTATTCAATGAAAATATAACTATCCTAATAGACCTTTGTCAAGGTAGACAACATATCTAATTTGAGTTGACTGAAAACAAGGCTGTGAGAAAAAGAAGTACAGTTCCCAGTTGGTTTTGTTGTCATGAAGTCAGTCATCTGTTTTTCTTTTTCTTAAAAAAAAAAAAAAAAACGGAAAATGCTTTGAAAATTAATATTTGCAGTGTTTGCAAACTTAACAATCGACACCAGTGTAATTTGAACTGACTATACTTCCGCCCCCTCAGAGTCTTGTTTTCATTCATGTCTAATTTAATATGGCGTCTACCCGGAAAAAGGTCCATAGGAGCTCTGAGTTAAATCAAGTGCATCAAATATAACAGAACAGACATAACGAACACTCACGGGCAAATTCAGTAATGCCATCTTATTCACTAACCACCCGCTAAATCACTTTAACCATCTGCACTCATACAGTGCTGTATTTAAACAAAGTCATTATGATTGCATATAGTTCTAAATGGTGATGATTCAGTTATCTGAAACAGTAAAGTATGCATATAGTGATAGTCTGCTGCAAATTTTTAAAATCTGGTATGCAAAACTGATTTTGTTCCATATGAATAAATGCAATTTGTGACCATGTTTGTGTCATTACCTGATTTTTATAAATATTTTGTTGAAAGTAATTCAGATGGCATGCCCAAATCAAAATGCTACCAGCAGTTGCAGTTCTTTATTACTTGAAAGAAAGAAAGAAACAAACAAAGAAACAAAGAAAAAGAAAGAAACAAAGAAGGTAACACAGTAACTTTGCAACTACATGTCAACTAGCAGTCATTAGAGTATTAGTAGACTGTCTGCTCAATCCCTTCTAACACTTTATTTTGATGGGTCCATAACATACAACATACTGACTTTGAGAAACTTTGCAAATATACGACAACTTATTCTACTAACCCTAAACCTACCCTACTGAGAGTTAGTAGACATGTAGTTGCAAATTAATGATAATTAGTTTACATATAGTTGACATGTAGTTACATGACATGCTTATGTATGCTTCCGAAGTTTAGATCTGAGAACTAGGTCTCCAGTCCAGTTTTCACCAGTTTTCTGTGCACAAAGCACGTCCAGGTCCCCAGCCACCTCATCCTGGTATCACACTTATTTTTAAAATCACACCACCACCGTCATTCTCTCTGTCCAGTAATGCCTGCTGCTATGGTAACAGCAATATTCAGAACAATTAGGCTCCTGTTTTGACACAGAGAGCAGGTCTGTGTCAGAGAACAGACGTGCATATCACTTTGGAAAATGCCGACCTGAGAAATAAGAAACGAACACGCAAATGAAGATGCCACGAAAGGTGCCGGAGTGACTGGGCTTTGTTCTTCAAATGCTCTTAACACAGCCCTTTCTTCCTGCGCGGTGTGAATATTATCTGAACGTAGCACATTTCCTTCAAAAGAACATAGATGTCAGGGAGCCCAGTAAGGTGACCAAAGTGGGCCGTTTCCATCTCTGGCTCTAGGTTTATGTAAGAGCCATCTGCTTCAATTAGAAGTCATTGTGTTTGTGTTGGTGAGTGGGAGGTAATACAGCATATAATAACGGGTAATTGTGTGGTGTGAGCTGTTTGTTGAAAAGGATGCAGCCAAACCAGCCACTGTATATTCACATTGTCCTTCCTCTGTAGCTAGTATTGGCTAAACACTACTGTTCAGTGAGAAAATCAGAGACAAAAACTTGGGATGATAACAATGCAGGCGAGTTCTTACGATACTACGAGCTGAAGTTTTAAGATGATGATGAAGGTCGAAACTTCATGAAGTTCTTAAATAATAATAACCCATGTTTAAAAAATATGTTTGCTTAGTTGTATCAAATGTGGATTTTGGTGTACTTAGAATCTTAAAAGTGTAGTTTTAAAAATTTTAAAAGGCCACTTAAGTGTACTTACATGAAGTTTAGTTTCATATGACTATTCTAGGTCCCACTTTATATTAGGTGGCCTTAACTACTATATACTTACATTTAAATTAATAATTTGATACAATTCACTTATTGTGTACATGCATGTTTTTACATTGTACTTATATATTTAAAAATACCTATATGTAATTACATCTGTAATTACATTTATAATTACACTGTTAACCCAACCTTAAACCTACCCATACCACCAAACCTGTCCCTAACCTTACCCATATACCACCTCAATAGCAGCAAAAGTGTTTTGAAATACAATATGACCACAATAAGTACATTGTACTTATATATTTAAAAATACCTATATGCAATTACATCTGTAATTACATTTATAATTACACTGTTAACCCAACCCTTACACCTTAACCCAACCTTAAACCTACCCATACCACCAAACCTGTCCCTAACCTTACCCATATACCACCTCAATAGCAGCAAAAGTGTTTTGAAATACAATATGACCACAATAAGTACATTGTACTTATTTTTTGAAGTAAGTACATAGTAGTTAAGGCCACCTACTATAAAGTGTGACCCTATGATTACTAAAGTGCACTTTGTAATAATGTCAACTTAAATGTTTTAAGGTACATTTTAAATTAACTGCCTTGTAATATATTGTGTATTGCTTAGTTGTATCAAATGTGGATTTTGGTGTACTTAGAATTTTAAAAGTGTAGTTTTAAAATTTTTAAAAGGCCACTTAAGTGTACTTACAGAAAGTTTAGTTTCATATGACAGTTCTATACATGTTGGTCAATAGTATGTTATAAATAGCTGAAATAAGCACACATATCAGGGCATGTCAAAACATCTCAAGGGCCCCAAAATCACCTCAGACCCCAGAGATTTCTAAAAGTGCACTTTGTAATAATGTCAACTTAAATATTTTTTTTAATTAAATTTTAAATTAATTACGTTGTAAAAATTGTATGTCATTCTTTAAAGATTTTTTTTTTTCTGTATTGACCAACATACTTTTTAGAGTTAATATATTTTAAATGTACTGAATTGCTGCTTTGTGATAAGTGTACTAACAAATGTTTACAAACAATGCCATACAAGTTTCTATAGAAATTACATTAAATTATGTTTTAGTTTACCAATAATGCACACTTTAACCATATATGAAAAACAATAGAATTATGAAATGACATAAAGATACTTAAGTGGGTCAAAAAGCACTCTTAAGATCAACTAATTTAATTTAATATGAATTTAAACTATAATGAACTTTCTTTTAATTGTAAATAACATGCAGTTAAGCATCCAATAACATTATATTCAGTTTGCACTTTAGTATATTGTTTTAAAAAGTATAGGCTAATAAAGTTTGCTTCTTTTTCAAAAGGCAAGACTTTTAAAAACAGAATGTTTTGCTGCTGTACATCTTTAAAATCACACAATACCAAGTAGTATCATGATACCACTCATGTTTATTAAAAAGATGTGATGACTTTTTTTAGGTGAAATATTGCTTTAATTATATGGCTTTCCCATCTAAAACCCATTCCCAGAGACTCTATACTATTTTAATGATTTAATTATTTGAGTAGTATATAGTTCTCCCTGCTAATAGTGTTTTATGACTTTCTAAAACACATAAAACAGAAGTTTTAGACATATTGCCATATTGCTCGTTGATTCTGAATATATTGCTTCATTCTATTCATTTCCTAAATGGTTTAAATTAACTGATTGCTGAGTAGGGAGTACTTTAATAGTGTCTGTAAGGCTGTCAGGCCCACTAGTTAGGTCCAGACAATTTGCATTAATTCCAGCCTACAATTTATTGAAAGCAAACAGATTATTTCTGACTGCTCTTTCGGCCATTTGTGGAGGCTTGCTTCCACTGGCGCATAATAATTTAAATCACTATAAAAACCTTTATTTAGTTAATAAATGCAAATCACTCTGCATTTAAAATACACTGATACTTAAAAAAGCCCTTTTTTTTTTTTTTTTTGCAGGAAGCAAGGATTAATCTACTCTTAAAATGTTAATAAATAAATATACAAATAAATAAATAAATGTGTCTAAGTCTCTTTATTTTTAGCTAGTTATGAGTTATATATTTAGTTCAATTACTAGCATTTATTAGATGGTCATTTGGATATGTTTCTTTCAAAACATGGCGTAAAATAGCATTTTCTTGACCTGAATTTAAGCAAAAGGTATATTTTACTTTCAGCTAAAAGCAAACGATTTACATGTGCCCCTTCAGTTTAAATGCACATGACCCTGCTGAGTACAACAGCATTAATTTTTACATAATAACTGAAAATCTCGAAAGACTCCAGGAACAAATGGAAAAAGACTTTGATCAGATTATTTGCTGTCTTCTCTCTTTCGTATAATTGCCCTGTGTTTTATCATTATTACTATAATCATGCAGATGGAACAGAGCAGGGCAGCTATTGCATAAGAGGGGGCCACAGGTGGAGAGGCTCTCTGTGATGAGAGACCAGATGGAGGAGTTTCACACCTTTGACTCTCTCTCTCATTGTGAACAGAAATAAATAAATAAACAGAAAAATCCTGAGAGCTCATCTTGGCAGTGTGCACTTCTATTGCGTCCATTTTTATTTATTTTTTTCCTAGGCTAGAGGTTTTGGAATGAGACATGGGGCAGAGATCAAAGCCAGAAAGTGCCCCATCATGTAGGAGGGTTGGCAGCATGCTATATTCTCAACTTTTTGCTTGTCTGTACATGCATACTTGTGTTTGTTCTCAGCACTGCATGTACAGCAAGCCGCATCTCTGGAGCCTTAAAGAAAACACACCAACTAGATAAGAAAAATGGTGCAGTATATACAAAGTGTTTATTTCGATTATTTACACTACCAGTCAAAAGTTGGGAATTATTAATAGCGTTATTGAAAGAAGTCTCTTCTGCTCAAGTTTCATTTAGTCAATGAAAAATATAGTAAATATAGTTATATTGCATATATTGTAATATGCTGATTCACTGCTATTTTTGCTAACTATTATTGGTGCACAAGTAATAATGGTTCTTATTATTTGAAAACAGTCGTTCTGTTTAAAGAGGGTCATATGATGCAATTTCAAGTTTCCCTTTCTCTTTGGAGTGTTACAAGCTGTTCGTGTATAGATGAGATCCTTAAAGTTGCAAAGACTAAAGTCTCAAACCCAAAGAGATATTCTTTATAAAAGTTAAGTCTCGTTCACGCCCACCTAAAACAGCTCATTCAAACACGCCCCCACATGTCTATGTCACAATGTGGAAATATTTGCATAATGCAGCCCAAATGTGCAAGCAAAGAAAGAAGGCGTGGTTTCAGTAATTGCAGTATTGTTGATGCATCCATGTCAGGGAGACACTGTGTGTTTCTATGCGGAAGCAAAAGCACTTTATTTGGCCTTCCGAAAGTAGATGCGATTAGGAATCATTGGTTAAGATTTGTTTACAACACAATAGCACAACCCAAATGTTCGAATTTGTGCAACGCATTTTATGGACGACAGTTTTGTGAACCTAGGAGAGTACAAGGCTGGCGATGCACGAAAAAAGGGTCAATTCCGACTTTGCTATGACAATCTGGTGCTTCTGAATCAGCGACTGTAAGTATGTTTTGTTATTAGTCCCAAGTATTTGCTATTGGCTGTTCAAATGCATAGTTTTGCGCGTAACGCGTCATGTGTGTGTGTGTGTGTGTGAGTGTATGTGAGGGTTCACACCACAACGGATCCACAACCAGCTGTTGTTTAGGCAGACTGGCTTCAATATAAGCTGTTTTTAGATTGATGACAAAGTTTTGAGTTCTGAAACTTACAGGATGTTTTTACAAAGACCTCTTATATGTGACCCGATCAAGGGAATGTTGTTTCTCGGTTCACAACCGATTTAAATTGCATTAGTATTTCATAATATTGCAATTTTAATCAAACAAATGTGTTCATTCTACCATCCTAATCCCGCAAGCCTATGGGAAATTCTGCTTGCATTTCTGAGGGTACCACATGAAACACTCAAAGGTCAATCTAAGAGCACAAAGTGACATTTGAGTCCGGCAGCTGTCGATGATACCTTGTAAGACCTTCAGTGACCCTTAACCGAGGACCTCTGAATAATAACATGTCAATACAGCGAAAGAAAGGTTAGAGTGTCAAACATGCAGCTAAACAAAAAAAGGACGAGGCATAATGGAAGAGGAGGTCTCAGTGTGCATCTCTCTCTCTCTGTCATTCTGTTTGTGTCTCTGTTTGGTACTCCGGGGGTCCAGCCAGTTCCAGAATGGTCCCAAGGCTCTGTCATATAACATTATAATGTGTGAAGAAGGTGGCCGGAAGGCGTTCTCAGTCACAGCTGTCTGGCCCGCTTTCGGTAAAGGCAGACGACAAAATGAAAAGCTCTCAATTCCATGGCTTTCGTGCAGCAGAGTTGCACTCCTCTCCTGCTGTTACCGAGGACATCTCCTGATGGAAATCAAGTGTATGCCTGGCCCACTGGAATGTAATAAATATAATTTCATATAGTGAGTTCCCTGGAATGAGGGTCAACTTAATAATGGTGTTTCCTCAGCTCCTGGGTATAAAGCATTCAAGTTTTAGATTTTTTCTTCTTTTATTCTCATATATTGCTTGATAGTATATCTAATATCACCATGGTCTACAGAAACTGCTAAAAATCAACACAAATTAAATAAGAACAAACTCTATGAATTCAGGCCATTTCTCCTGCTTTCTCGTGTGGTTGCAGTAGCTTGTGTGTGTGTGTGTGTGTGGACATGCCACCTTGAAACTAAGAAAATCTTGTTCCTCCAACCTTTTTGAAAGCTCAGAATGAACATAGAGCTTCATATCACATATTCATCAAGCTGTCTTTTTCTTTCTTTCTTTGTGTGTGAATTTGAACCAATACAACATGACTAGTGAGGTCGAATTTAGAAATATAGCACTACCAATTTCTGAAATGAATAATTCTTATGAGCTGCTTTTTTTTATACACACCAAGGCTAAATGTATTTGATCAAAAATTCAGTAAAAACTCTGTAAAATATTATTACAGTTTAAAAAATTTTTTTATTGCAATATATATATTTTCAAATGTAATTTATGATGGCAAAGCTGAATTTTTAGCAGTCATTACACCAGTCTGTAGCATTCTAATATGCTGATTTGATGGTCAGGAAACAACGATCATTGTTGAAAACAGCAATTAATATGTGAGTGGAAACCATGATATGATTCTTTGATAAATGTAAAGTTCAAAAGAACAACATTAGAACTAGTTTGTAACATTGTCTTTAATGCACCTTTGTTTATTTTGTTTTGTTTTACTGTTCCCAAACTTGCGAACAGTAGTGTATGTAAGCAAAAGTGTATTTGAGTTAACATTTATCATAATAAATTGGAATAGAATTAAACGACCCCACATTTTTATTAAATTTATTTGCTTATGAATTGGATTTCAATGTGGACATACTGTATGTATTGATGGCCATTCAACACACAAGCACATCAAAGTGCAGTGCATTGAGCAAACTTCACATTGTCTTTTTATATATGTCAAGAAATTTCCACAAACTTGTTTCTCGCACATACTGTTAATGTGAATGAGTGAAAGTGAATGAAATTTGCATATGGTTCTTCTGTGCTGCCGTCACAATACCTTGCCCCATAGCTTGAGAACCACTGGGCTGCACATTATGCAGCTGGGATTTCTCATAAATCCCTGCGCTCCCAGGATTAATATCGTGCTTAGGAACCGCTCCTCGATCAGTGCCGGTTACATGCCACCAACCAGAATTTAGCACCACGGCCAGCAGGCATGATTCAGGCCTTGGCGGGACACTTCTTTCTTGGCTCCCTCTTTCTTCAGTGGTGTCCGCACCTGAGCTCAAAGCTCAGATGATGGATGAACGGAACACAGATATCAGCCTTGTCATCTATTGATGGCTTTTAAAGTACCCGAGAGGGAAGTCAGGCTGTAGGCCTCACCTCCACCTCAGCGCGAGCCGACTCACCAGCTCCGATAGCTGCTGACATCCATCATCTTTCTCACGCCTCGCGTGCCCTCATCATGTGAGTAATGAGACGCGGCTTGGAGAATATTAATGGATCTGCAATCTCCTAACTCTTCTCAAACATGAAAAAACATACTAGAGACCTACTTGTTCTTTCAAGGTATCCTTGCCCACAGTAATCGGAAGAGAAATTGAGCAGATTAATTGTCATGAAAGCCACATCAGTCAAAGTCCAAGCACAACCTTTTAGCTGGAGCTGCTTTACAAGGCCAGCTCGAGTGTCGATGGCAGCTGGTGCTTATTTTATTTATTATTATTATTTTTTAAATTAATTATTTATTTATTTATTTATTCATTTATTAATTCAGTTAGTTATTAATTTATATGTGAATACAAAATGAGGATTCTTTATTATATTTTATTATTAGTAACAGCATTATTAAATAATAATAATAACAACAACAACAACCATTTTTAATAAAAAAATAGAGAAAGTAATAATTGAAAATTCTCAGAACTGTATTTGCTATATACTATACATACATTGCTGTAAATAATAATGATTATAATAATATAATTATATATAATTATTATTTACAACAACAACAATAGTGGTTAAAACAGGCAAAGTATTAATTGACTATAATCATATTTGTATTTTTTTTTTTAGACCTGATAATTGATAGAAAATGTTATCTTATTAATTGTATGACATATACTAAATTACACTGCCCTCCAAAAGTTTGGAAACACCCCTGGGAAAGTGTGGTTTTGGACGATATCAGCATAAATCCTTATCATTTTTTGGTGCAAATACATTAAAGTAACTTGACCTTATCAGTGAAGACCAGCAATAAAACATAATAATAAGACATGCTCCTTTGCCAGCTGTGATGCCTGGTTACTGGTTTAAACTTGGCCCAGGTTTTTAAAAGATTTTTGGGTCAGCACACCTTAATACTGTAGCTTCAACAATTGATTGCCATTTCAAAGTCAATGTTTGAATAAACTGACAGCTCGGATGCCCAGATTATGCAGAGCTGTAATAGCTGCTAATGGTGGATATTTTGATGAATTTAAAATTTTTGTTTTTTTATATGTATAAACTGTTTATGTAATAAAATGTTTTCTTAGTTTGTTTTTTCCCTTATCGGTGCAAACTTATCACAAATGAAAAAGGATTCATGCCAATATTGTCCAAAACCCCACTTTTCTAGGGCGTTTCCAAACTTTTGGAGGGCAGTGTATATGCAACTAATATTTTCATAGAAAATCCCCCATTGAGGATAAATCCAAGACATTACTACTACTACTACTACTACTTTTACTATTATTATTATTATTTTTATTCTTGTTGTTGCAGATTAGCATTACAAATATATATTACAGAAGACATTACAAAAAAAGTGTTTTAAATCAGTATATCGTTGATTCTTACATTAAATCAATATTAAAATGTATCAGCCCAGGTATGTGCCATAGTCGTCCATCAAAACTCCTGATTTTATTGGAGCAAAGATGGGAGGCTCTAAACATGTCTTTTCATGTCCCGTCCAGACTACTGTTTTTCAGTATACAGAATAAACTCAAAGCAGACTATGTTTTGAAGATAAAGCCTGAGGTTTGTCTTGCTCTCTTCTCCACTGAGAGCAACTTGAGGATAAATCTTGTGCAATCTTTTGATGTACTGTAGCACTGATGGTGATGTAATTTAAATGATATTTTAGCTCACGCTTGCTTTGTGCTATTTACACTTGTGCTACCTATTTAGAGACACGGGGGCGACCATGTGCACATAGTCTCCGAAGGGAAAAGTGGGAGGTGAAACAACACACTTTATGAATTAGACAAGAAAAAATGAAAACATTTATGCCGTATGGTTATTTATGGCTATGTCCTTAGAATTTCACTTGTTAAATCCAAATGTATAATTATGCTAATATCAGCCATCTTCATCCATACAATCAGATCACTGCATGAGAAAAACTGCATTCTCTCTTTCTTTTCAATTTCACACATAACCCATACTTTTGCTTACCTAAGCACTAAGTAATAAATTCAATTTTATATATGAAAAGAAAGTATCTCAATATTCAATGGCATACAGACGATTATCTTTGCTTGACTGTAGTTTGATGCATTGTGGGTTAACCAGCATAATGCCTTTCGCAGTTTAGTGTCGACCTTGAGAGCATTTCTGCTCTCGATCCATCCATCTCCATCAAATAGTGCCATCATGACACAGTGTTTTTCCTAGGAAAGCCATTAAAGGATCTAATCCCAAGGTAGGAGAATGAAATCAGACTCAGCGCATGATAATTACACCCATTCGGAAGGACTTGAATAAATCCTGTAATTAATTGTACTCATAAAGAATTACTATTTACCATTTATTGGACCATAAACTCTTTATGGTGCAATATCTAGCATCTGCTTCAGTTCAAAGCCATTATTTGAGTCTTTTAAGGAATTCCTCACAAAAAAAAAAAGACATTAACAAAAATATTAACTAATGTCACGATAAAGATTATTGTTCATATTAAAAAATAGAAATAAAAAAATGAAATGAATCTTGAAATCTGAAAATATAATCTTAAAAAATATAATCTATAATAAAAAAAAATGCATTTAATTATGAAGAATGGTTGTTTGGGGATGCTTTTTCTGCAAAGGTTCTGCAAGATTTTTTTTTTTTTTAATTTCATTGACTTTCAAAAAGTTAATTATCCAACCCACCCCGCACGCAAATGACCACCCATTTTCTTTTATTTGCTATTTAGTATTATTGTTTTCCTTTAAAAATATTTACAAAATACAAATTTTACCGAATTTATAAATTACACTTAAATAATTACATTTAAAACAGGCTCTCCATGTAAAATTGTAATATACAGTATTATTAAAATTTAAAATAGCTGTTTTCGATGTGAATATATCATAACATGTATTGCAAATGTAATGCAAAATAGTATTATTACCAATTTCTCACGGTATCCATAAAAATATGAAGCAGCAAAACTGTTTTCAGCATTGAAGAAATGTTTCTTGAGCAGCAAACCAGCATATTAGAATGATTAGAATGATCACGTGACACAGAAACTGGAGTAATAATGCTGAAAATTCATCTTTTCATCACATAAATAAATGTCAATTTATAATATAATCACACAGAAAACAGTTATTTGAAATTGTAATAATATATCACAATTGTTTACTTCTATTTTTGATCAAATTAATACAGCCTTTGTAAGCAGAAGACACATTCAAAAATATTTAAAAATCTTACTGATCCCAAACTTTTAACTAAAAGTGTAATTTTCACTTCTGATTTAAGCCCCACCCTTTCCTTTTTTTTTTAAATGAAGGTCTTATATAATAAATTACCTATATTTTTGAATACACACACACACACACACAGAATTTTGTCACCGATACATATAAAGATACAGATACTGGCTTCACTTCACAGCCATACTATAAATGATTGGTCACGCACCACACAGCTGAAGCTAAAGAGGAAATGCATTTGAAAGAAATATATCCTTTAATCTCTCTAGTTATGACAGAGGCATTCACTGGAGATCAGAGATTTCTGCTGGGCTTTTTGAAAACACTTTGTTATTCAAAACCCTAAAATGACAAATAAATTAGCATGAGGCCTTAAGATGCTAAATTGATACAGATTACAGCTATTCAGCTGCCCCCTAAACAGTTGTTAAAGATGCTGTAAATTAATTTCATTTTGGCATACCAAATGTCCTATACCCGACAGATATCATTGAAATTGGTGCCCTGAGAAATCACACCTGTCTCTGTGACAGACCTACACTCCGTAAACAGCAAAAAAGAGGAGCGATCCAAGGACTTCAGCAAAAACAGAAAATTACTCCATTCTGGTACGTAGAGCCCACTTTTCACAATCTCATTAAAAATCCAGTTTCACTTAGAAATACGGCAGATTATGGCGGTAAAATGGATCAGTTTAATGACTCTAACGATGTACGACGCTGCTGCAGGTGACACAGGTGGTACCTGCCTTGGGGTGAGTGTGTACAACCAGCCACATGGTCTCTGTACATGTATATATGCTTGTGTGCGTGTTTGTGTGTGTGTGTGTTAACCATAATGAAATGCACGCACACACGTCATCATAGCATGTGTGCTTGGAAGTGGGTGTAATGTATGCAAATGTGTGTTTCATAATCTGAGTGATGCGAATGTGATACTCTAACAGCATAAGCACTGCAGTGTAGGGAATATATCTTTAATATATTCCATATTTATTTCAGTTTCTTCATATGGAGTCTACAGTAAAACAAGCAGGCATGGTTCCTCGGGCCATAAACAGTATTTACGCTCAAACACGTTCCCAAAATGGGATCCGTGAGCAGTAATATTGCTCCCCATGTTTCATGTTATTGGTAGCTGGCATTATCTGTTATTTACTTGACATTTTACAACCTGAAGTGCAAAGTACATATTCTGCATCATGTATTTTAAAACAAGACGTTAAATCGGCTTGTATAAAACACAAACTGATCCCAGTTAAATACTACATAATGCAAAGGAGTTACAGCTTTTCTTGAGCTAAATGGAAGAATTATTAGTGGGTTCGGTTGATCTGATCATGACCAGTGCATTTTGATTATTAATAAACTGTGATTCTATTTAAAAGACAAACATGTTGTATGTTTGTATTTATTAATGTATTAACAGCATATGCACATCTTTATAGATGTAACATGTTTATGAATCGGTTGAAGTTCATATAATATTTATTAAATAGAAAACATTCGTTTTTTTCTATATTTGTCAATAAGGTATAATCAAAAACTGTCAACCATTACTGTCGAACCTATAGTACATTAGTATAATTTAATCACAGCATATATTAAAATGCGTCAATTTAACTTGAGGTTGCACAATGAAGTTTATTGACTTAAACAGATTAGCCTGACAAAATGTTTACTTTATATATTTTTAAAAAAGCATGGCCCAAGATATATTTAACTGCTTCTCAATCAACAGTTCCTGCATTTAACCCAATTTAATGTTGAATGATTGCCGTGCACAATATTTTATAACATAAGTAGTGTTCATATTTCAGCTCAGAATATAATAATTAGATTCAAATGACTTTCAGTTGCTATTTAAACATACTTAATAAATATAGTATATACCAAATTAAGCATATATATAACATACATATTAAACAAATTAAATATTAAACATATAACTAGGAATTAAATCCCCCTGTGCATTTGCATAATAAACCAGCATCATGCATTGCACTAAAAACAAACTTCAAAGCCAATGATTTATTTAGAGAAATTTCCTATAATCACATTTTCGTATGATGTCATCCTATGAGCTAAGGTTAAAGTGTGGCAGAATTAAAACCGAGCAAAGCTGCTGAAAGTGACAGAAGGAGCATAGAGAGGTGCATTTACTCGCCCGGACTGTTGTGTTTGAATGGGTGATCTATATCAGAGAGTGACATAGTGTCTTAATCTAACCTGGCGACTGCCAGGGCAAGGGCATATCTCTTCTCATTGATATGTTTGCTGCAGCTCAGTAATCAATCGCAGAGAGCACTCAGGTTGCAGATTGGCTGCCGCTGACTAAATGGCAATGTACCATAATTACAAAATCTGATGGAGAAATTCCATACGCTCAAGAGCCAGCTGTGTGTACTGTGCATGTTCAGGAAGACTGGTGTGTTTTAAAAGGTTTGGTGGGGATTTTGTTCTTTTTCTAATGCATATGGATGCCCTACATTTATGTCTCGTTTATGTTTTTATTTTATTTTTTTCACATTCTGTGTTTAAAGGAACAGCTCACCCCAAAATGAAAATTTGCTGAAAATGTTCTCATCTTCAGGCCATTCAAGATGTAGATTAATTTGTAGAATTTATTTCATCATCAGAACTGATTTGGAGAAATTTAGCATTACATCAGTTGCTCACCAATCGATCCTTTGCAGTGAATGGGTGCCGTCAGAATGAGAGTTCAAACAGCTACAATACTACAATAATTAAAAGTTAAATAGACAACTCCAATGCATTGATTAACATCTTGTGAAGCAAAAGCTGTGTGTCTGTAAGAAACAAATCCATTAATAAGGCATTTTAACATTAAACAGATGCTTGGGGAAAAATACCAATCCATAGGCAAAATAACAATCCATAATCCTAAATAATGCTTCCTTTAGTGAAAAGGTCAATTTCACTGTTGTTCTCTCACATCAAAATCCACAGACATATTTTTTGGACTGTTTTCACTTGTAAACACTGCTCTATCTGTGCCTATTTCTCTCCTGATTCAGATGGACTTTTTTCCCTGGCAAAAGTAATAATATAGAAGCCTCATATTTTAGTCAGAAACGGTGGTTTGGAGAAAAACTCAAGAAAAAAAATGCAGCTTTTCACTTCATAGGATGTTAATGTTAATGCACTGGAGTTGTATCTTTAACTTGTGAATTATTATGATGTTTTCATCAACTGTTTGAACTCTAATTCTGACGGCACCCATTCACTGCAGAGGATCCGTTGGTGAGCAAGTGACCCAATGCTAAATTTATCCAAATCTATTCGGATGAAGAAACAAACCCATCTACATCTTGGATGGCCTATGTTGAGTATACATTTCCAGCCAATTTTTCATTTTTGAGCAAGTTGTTCCGTTAATCTGAAAATAAGCTAAAAACACAGAGCACAACACGTTCATCAAATGATCAGATTCATCAAAATAAACAAACATGCCAGCAGACAAGCAATGAGCAGACAAACAAACAAACACGCCAGCCAGAGATTTTGTTCATGTGTTCCGTTTTTCTTTCTGCAGCTCTGAGCTGGGCTGAGCTGCCCCCAGCCCAACTGTGAAATTTGATTGTGCCAAAATCACACTCCTCATAACTGTACATTAAACATTCAATATCTTCTGATTGGCTGTGATTGTACCACGTTGTAGAGCAGTTGTGCATTCAGTATAGCAAATTACTTGCCTCTGGAAACTTTGTGAATGCTCATGTCTTCTGTGAATTCTTAACTAGATCCTTAAAAAGAAAGAAAAAAAAAAAGTACTGTTCTAGGGTGCATTTCCCAAAAGCGTCATTACCAACATAGTACGAGTCTGAGAGGGAACCAAACATCAATAAACATCATATAAAGCAAAATGACAAGGAAAAAAAAAAAAAACATATAGTCATCAGGTTCATGTTCATTAAAGCAGTATCTCAGAGATCTTAAATTAGTTAATTAGCAGAAGTAACTACTCCACCACCTGTGTGGGACAATATTAACGACCATCATATATTTTTGAACCAATGTGGTTCAAAGACAGAGATGCGACCATGTTACTATGGTTTTGGGAAACAGTCATGGCTAGTTCGTTTCTACAACTAGTTGATGTGCTATGAGACATGTTGAGACATGTCTCCTGTCTCCTTAAGATTAATCACTTGTTTCATTCATAAATCGCTTTGGATAAAAGAGTCTGCAATTTAATAAATGTATATGTCTTCAGAATTTTGTTGTGAAAATTGCCTCTTTACTTTGCCTGTTTAAATGTGTTTGTAGTTCATAATTTACTTCTTAGATACATGAGGTATAATGTGATAATATATTTGTAATGACACAGATATGACATTGTACAGATCAAAGTACTACATATTAAAAGATCTTATGGACCACATTTTCAGGGAGCTCAGAAAATTGAAAGTTTATGACTTTTCACAAGATGGAAAAAAAGAGACAGAAAGATTTCAACCGGTGTATTACAAACACTCGTTTTCTTTAATTTAACTTAATGTAATTTAATATAATAAAGTATAAGTATAAGTAAAGTACACCAAGTATAGTTTTGTAAATGTGATTCCCTTCCAGGAAGTCGAGCTGCGTCGAAAAAGCTAGGGGAATTCCTTCAGCGTGACCGCGCTCTGAATCACATGTGTAATCTGTCCAATGGAAGGTGGAGACGTCACGGGCGGGTGACATAATAGACCAGGAAGCATAAAAGCACGTGCGGTGGAACCGGTGTCAGCTTTTAGGAATGAAGCAACTGCCGGCAGGGATTATGGAAGTATGGACTAGCGACGCAGCGTCTCGTTCCCTTCAGGGAACCAGGGTTAATTACATAACCTGAGACGTTCCCTTCCAGGAACTCGAGCAGCGTCGAAAACGCTTGGTCAGGGACCTCTAAGACTAAGCCGGATCTGCGGACTGTACTTCAGTCCAAGAGGTCCTCGGCCAAGAAGCCCTGACGAGCGTGGCCCAGGCCTTACGAGGGCAGGCCCCTCTGGGGAAGAGCGGGTTACACCTCATTATACGGTGTCCGTCTCCCCCCAGTGCCCTCAGGAGACCAGTCTGCCAACCCTGCCAGAGTTCCAGGGCCCAGCTGGCTCCAGCGAGCGCTTCTTTCAGTCACTTCCGCCCGGAAACGTAGCGGAGCTGAGAAGCTCGCCACCCCTGCAGGGGTCTCTAGAGCTCCTGGTTCGGCCGTCTCCTGCCTGTCCTCCGCTTCAGGGCACCGAGCTAGCAGCTCTAGGTACACCAGAGGCCAGTCTCGAGAGACTGGTTCCATTAGTAGACACTTGGCGATGTGGGAGCCCATGCCAAGCGTGTCTCATTGGGTCTTGCCTGACCAGGCTCTGGTTCTATCAGCCTGGTCTTCCTAGAAATGATGCGGGTCTGAGGACCATCGTTTCAATAGGAGGCTTTAGCTGAGGCAGTCCTGATGCTATGGCCCAGACTAATGAGGGCAGGCCCCTCTGGGGAAGAGCGGATTGCATCACATTACACGGTGTCTATCTCTTCTCAGTGCCCACAGGAGATCAGTCTGCCAACCCTGCCAGAGTTCCAGGGTGCAGCTGGCTCCAGCGAGCGCTTATCTCAGTCAATTCCGCCCGCAAACGTAGCAGAGCTGAGAAGCTTGCCACCCCTGCGGGGGTCTCTAGAGCTCCTGGTTTGGCCGTCTCCTGCCGGTCCTCCGCTTCAGGGCACCGAGCTAGCAGCTCTGAGTACATCAGAGGCCAGTCTCGAGAGACTGGTTCCCTTAGTAGACCATTTGGCAGCGTGGAAACTACTGCCAATGTGTCTCATCGGGTCCTGCATACTGTAGAGAAAGGCTATCGTATTCGGTTCGGCGCTCCTCCACTGCCTTTCAATGGGGTGATTCCCACGTTGGTGGGCCCCGAGCAGGCTCTGGTCATGGAACAGGAAGTAGACACTCTTGAGGAAGGAGGCCATCGAGGTGGTCCCTCCTCACGAAAGAGAGTCCGGGTTCTACAGCCGGTACTTCATTGTTCCAAAGAAAGATGGAGGTTTGGGTCCCATTTTAGATCTGCGTCAGTTGAACCGCTCAGTCATGCGACTGAAGTTCAGGATGCTCACTCTAAAACAGGTCATGTCTCAGATCAAGTCCGAGGACTGGTTTGTCACGATAGATGTAAAAGACGCATACTTCCACGTCTCCATCCTTCCCTCTCACAGGAAGTTCCTGAGGTTTGCTTTTGGGGGCAAAACATACCAATTTCGGGTCCTTCCTTTCGGCCTTGCACTCTCACCCCGCACTTTTAGGAAATGTGTGGAGGCTGCTCTGGCTCCCTTCCGACTCCAGGGCATCCGCATACTCAACTATATCGATGATTGGTTGATCCTAGCTCAATCAGAGCAGTAGCGATTCGACATCGAGATGACGTTCTCGCTCACAAGAAAGTGCTGGGGTTGAGACTGAACACCAAGAAAAGTGTGCTGTCTCCAGTACAGAGAACCACTTATCTAGGCGTGGTGTGGGATCCGACCACGATGCAGGCACGCATGCCCCCTGCTCGGTTTGAGTCGATCCTCACATCAGTCAAGAGAGTGAGAGAAGGCCAGTCACTCACTGTCAAGCAGTTTCAAAAACTGCTGGGTCTGATTGCAGCTGTGTCCAACGTGATATCTATTGGCCTGCTGTACTTGAGACCCCTATAGTGGTGGCTCAGAACCATGGGGTTCTCCCCGAGGGGAAACCCACTTCGCATTCAAGGTCATGTGGCGATACCTACGTGCCTTAGACATGTGGAGACATTTTTGGTTCTTGTCTCAGGGCCCGGTGCTGGGAGTTCCTGGTCGCCGCATAATGCTAGCGACGGATGCATCCCTCACCAGTTGGGGAGCGGTCATGAGTGGCCACCCTGCCCGCGGTCTGTGGAGTGGTCGTCATCTCACATGGCACTTCAACTACCTGGAGATGCTGGCTGTGCTTCGAGCACTCAAACCCTTTCTCCCAGACCTAAGAGATCACCATGTGTTGGTGCGCACCGACAACACAGCGGTGGTCTCTTACATCATCCACCAGGGAGGTCTGCGTTCGCGCCCCTTGTACAAGCTGACGCACCAGATCCTTGTGTGGTCCCAGACTTCACTTGCTGAGAGCCGTCTACATCCCTGGGTATCTCAATATGGGAGCAGACCTCCTGTTGAGGCAGGGGCCGAGGCCCGGGGTCATCCAGCTCCACTGGGACTGGATGCTATGGTACAGACTTGGCCGAGGCTTCGTCTGTACGCCTTTCCCCCGATCGCTCTGGTCCCGGAAGTTCTGGCGAGAGTGCGCCGGGACGAGGTTAGTCTACTACTGGTAGCACCGTTCTGGCCGGGCCGAGTATGGTTCTCGGACCTGATTTCTCTCCTCGACGGCTCTCCATGGGAGATTCTTGTCAGGAGAGATCTCCTCTCACAGGCGGGGGGCATTATTGTCCACCCTCACCCGGAGCTGTGGGTGTGGCCTCTGAGGAGGCACAGCTCATAGCTTCCGGTCTCTCAACCGAGGTTGCTGAGACCATCCTCCAATCCAGAGCTCCCTCTATGAGGAAACCTGTCACTTCATGGTGCGGAGACCGCCACCTCGACCCAGTTAACTGCCTGATTGGTACAGTGCTGGAGTTCCTGCAGGCCCGTTTCTCCACAGGGGTAACCCACGCCACCCTGAAAGTTTACGTGGCGGCTTTATCGGCCTACCGTGCCCTTCTCGGTGGCCTCTCAGTGGGTAGGCACCCCCTAGTACATGTTTCCTCCAGAGGCTGAGGCCTCCGGCCAGAGAGCTTATGCTATGTGGTGGATCAGGATGCTATTTCATAGCCTCGAGTCCTCTGCTCTCCCCCTTCTTGGGGATCAAGACTCACTTCTCAGAAGTTGGCCTTTGGGACGCAGGTCGACCACTTTAGCCACTAGTGTCCCTTTTTCTCTCGCCCTCGCTGTGCTCCTGAGGGATACACACAGGGCAGGTACTTGGAAGTCTGGTGGCGTGGGCATCTCGTTCCTCTAGCGTTTTCGATGCAGCTTGAGTTCCTGGAAGGGAATGTCTCAGGTTACGTATGTAACCCTGGTTCCCTGAAGGGAACGAGACGCTGCGTCTCTAGGCCATACTTCCAGCATCCCTGCCTGCGGTTGCTTCATTCCTAGAAGCTGACGCCGGTTCCACCGCACGTGCTTTTATGCTTCCTGGTAGATTACGTCACCTGCCCGTGACGTGTCGCCCTTCCATTGGACAGATTACACATGTGATTCAAAGCGCGGTCACGTTGAAGATGTTCCCCTAACGTTTTTGATGCAGCGTCTCGTTCCCTTCAGGGAACAAGGGTTACATACGTAGCCTGAGACGTTTTTCTTAATATAAAAAGATTATTATAATATTTTCAATGTTAATAATTTTGTAAATGCATAATTACCATCTTTACAAAGGGTCCATTGAAGGAGAAAAAACAGCAACAAAACAACAACAAAAAAACTGTGTAATGCATGTGCCACCTCAAGATTTTTCAGCCAAGTGGATGTCACAGCTGCTCTTTTCTATACAACAAAATGCATGCTGATCACTGGCTGTATGTTTATCTAAAAAAAATAAATAAAAATCCCTACAAGATGTAATGTACTAAATCCATTCTAAATGCTTGCTTTGGTCTTATTTCATCTAGCCTGGAGTGAGCCTGGAATACCAGTATGTGTGTTTGTGTGTGTGAGAGAGAGAGTGTGCGGAAGATGAGATCTACAGTAGGTGCAAAGTGGGTGTGTTGAAATATTCATGTGAATATTTGTGAATCCTCCCTGCTAGTTTTACGTTACCCAAAGGAAAAAAGTAAGGAGCACATCATTGTTTGCATTTGTATGTATAAATGCTCAGATTTTCAAAGCACCTAGGGGTTACTACCACCACAAACAAACAATCAATCCTTAGGGTTCATGAACACCTTTTCATAAAAATACCCCCAAATTTTATATATATCTCTCCTCTCACACTGCAGATGCACAATGCATTCGGCACTGCTGTTGTGTTAAACCATGACAGGAAGCACGATACCATCTGCCCTCAACTCAAAGTGTCGTCCTTTAACTATTGGCAATCAATGTCCATTGTCCTCCCGTCTGTTTAAAGTGAAGCCTGTGTTTTCTTCAGTTTATCTGCCCATAAATTGGAGATTTTTTTTTGGTCATGCTTTTGGTGAAGTGATGGTTCTTGAATAACAGGAGCAAAAATCGAGCGTAGCGTTAGTTCTAGCAGGTCACGTTAGTCGAGCTAGCGTCAGCTGACTCTGAGCTGATCCCCATCTACCTATAGGAATACGACACCTATCCAAGCATCCATATATATGGTCGTCAGTATTATCAGCAGTTTTCGCATTGCTCAATGGCAAATTAAATGGCGAATTCGGCAGGCAAAACATTATCATCCCTAGGAATCGGGAATTTAGCGAGTGGAACAGTGTTGCCAATTTAGCTATTTTATAGCTAGATTAGCGACTTCCCCGCCCCTTTTGAGACTTTTTTCAAAGTTTTAGGGACAAATATAGCAATTGCTCGGATAAACCTTATCTAAATTCTCATCTGCCCACTGATCTATATTCATCTTTATATAGATCAGTGAATTTGCCATTATGATGTCATCTAGTGACATTTAGCAATTAGTTTTAGCTACTTTCAATTGAAAGTAGTTGGCAACACTGAAGTGGAATTCATTTCCCCAATGGACTCACCTCCAATTTCGTTAACTTGAACACGTGAATTCACCGCATTGCTCATAAGCTGCCCGATTCGGAAGTGACTGAGTTAGCGCTACTTCACGCATCGCTACATTATTGAAATTAACTCCACGAGTTATATGTCTGACTCAAGAACAAGTTCAGATGGGAACTTCATCCTCAAGAAGGATCTCAAGAAATCAAGCATCCTCACCACAGCTGCTATATTCACTCTCTCGAACGTCTTCACAAGCTAAGTTCCTTTTAATGCTCTCAGGTTATTGGCAATATGTGTGTTGCAATGGCTATCCGCGTTGCTTAGGCTCATTAGTTGTTCAGTTGGCAATGCGGTACTGTGTTACTGGCATACACTTGTCATTGCAATATGCTGCGCTTAAAGCGCCATTTCATGTATTCTGAGTTGTTTACACTGTTAAGAGTTGGATTGTTATGTGTGCACTCAGCGACCCAAGCGAGAGCAAGAGCGCGCCGCTCAACGCGTTTCGTTCATGGTACGGAAGTCATCGGCAGCGCTCTAAAGATGTGTTTTGGATGTGAGGAAAGGATAACCTTTTCAGAGTTATGTGAACAGTGGATGCAATTTGTTTTTCCGGGGCAGCAACGGAGTTTCACAACGTGTGTGTTTGTTCCCGTCATTTCAGTGACGAATGTTTTATAACAAGGTACATTCTGACACTGGATTTGCACATCATTTGATATTAAAGACGGAGCAGTCCCAGCAATAAAGATTCCCGTCATGACTAGGAGCTGCTGTAAAACTGCATCAAAGATATGTGATTGTTGCCAATCAGCCGGTAAGTGCTCGCGACTCTTCAGCTCCGCCCACGGCTCTCCTCCAGGAGCTCGGCTGTTTTCGGAGAGAATCATAAGCTGTATCTTTATTTTATAAACCTGATTAAACTGAAGACTATTCAGAGATGTGATTGATGCAATACTACATTATAGGTTCTCAAGATTAACATGAGATTGTCCAAAACTGTGTGCTATGTCCTCTTTAACCTAGTCAAGTCGCCTTTATTTTTTAGTAGGCTACTTACAGCACAGATTTAAGCAGCTGAAAATAATGAACATGGTGCAAACAGAATAATTTCTGCTGTGGCGCAGCTCCAAGAGAAAATGGTAACGTTGTTCAGTGAAGTCGTCTACTCCAAAACCTTGGATGCTGACATGCTGCTTTTCAGCCAATGACTTCGCAGGCAGCATTTGTTCATGAAGGTCATGAAACTGATATGCTTTTAAGGCAGCTTAACGGTCAGTGATCAGTTATCAGTAACGAGCTTATTGATAACTAAGCAGTTATTTAATTTCTTAATACTGATTCCTGGCTAGAAATGACTTCAGACACCATCTTTATTTTGCTCAACCAGACAGGATTGTGGGTATCAATGCAGCAAAGGATACATCTATTCAACTTTTAATTATTGACCGAATGAAGGTATCTCAGGAGGGAGGAAGTAAGGCTAACATTGGATTTGACATATGTCTTGATGCCTTCTTTCCTTGAAGTGTGTCTTTCAAAGGCAGCATTTTCCAGTTCGGATGCAGCCTTCATTTCAGCGTTGATTCTGCTCTGGTATCAGACACGCTTGTTCTGTCTAGTTGTTTTGGGAACATGCTTGTTCTTAAGCTCTTGGTTGTATTGGGAATAGGGCTGGGTGGTATATTGAGTTTGTACGATATATTCAGGGTTTCGGTGGGGTCTTAAAAAGTCTTAAATTTAGTTGTATCAAATTTAAGGCTTGAAAAAGTCTTAAATTCTACAAGAAAGTCTTAATTATGATTTCAAGAGGTCTTAAATTTGGAGACGGAAAGTCCAGAATTGCGATTTGGCTGAATATGACGATTCAACTTCAAAAGGCTATGATTTCATTCAATAAACATGAGCGCTGCACATTCAAAATCCGGTGCTGTGTTGCTTTGTGTTCTGTCTTTACCGGGAAAACCGTTATATTTCTGCGAAACGCGACACCTGCTGCCAGAGAGTTAATCAGTTAACATAGGTTAAACTAGTGCACGTACGAGATTCACTGCACGATTCAGTCTATTGAAATACATTTAGAATGATCACATAATTTAAGATATGGGTGTAGAAAATGTATAGCCTATATTTATATAATACTGTATAGTTAATATCACACGAAGAGTACCATTTGTTTCTCCAAAAATCAGCATGATTACAAATGTGATATTGATTTTATGATTTTCACTTCATATGCACTGCAAAGATTAATTTTGTTGATACTGATTTAATTTGCTTGGTAAGAGCCCAAATGCAAGAATTTGACTCAAAAGATGATGCACACTTTTATAAAAAAAAAAAGGTAAAAAATGCCCATAAAACTTACTAAGACTAATTTCTATCACTGCTGTGAACTGAGCACACAGAATATGAAGAATATAAAAAAAAAAAAATCAGGAGTCAGCTGCCCACGGTAATCTTTAAGATACCAGCACAATAACACACTCAGCAAAATATCGCCTAATTATCGGTATCGATAAAATCCCAGAAAATATCAAGATATCATTGTTTGCCAATTTTGCACACCCCTAATTCATGTTATTTAATTTATATAACAATGTATTAATAATAATTGTTAAAATCAATATTATTAATACTTTTGACCTATCTCGTCAAACCTTTCTTAAGTTACGTTGACCTATTTCTTAAAAATGGTTTAAAGGCTGAAATGTAAAGTTTATCATTTAACAAAAAGTTTTGTTTTTGTGAAAACTTGTATCTGAATTATAAATTATGCTTTTTACAGTAATTTTACAGCTTAATATGGTACTATAGACATTGTCCTACCCCGCTCATATGGTATTAATTTTATTTGTGCAGGTCTTAAAAAAAGTCTTAAATTTTAGCTTAAAAATCCTGCAGAAACCCTGATATCGATATATTCTTTATAAGCGATACGATATAAGGCAATACTGTTTATACTGATATACAGTAGTTTGAAACAAGCACATCTGAAAATATAGCGGAGGACACAGACTCAGCCACTGCGGAGTAAGTGCATAAAACAATTTGTTCTAAAAATGTGACAAACTTTTATAAGAAGGGCTTTTAAAAAACTCGTAAGATATAGAAGCCTATAGTTTATAGTTTCAGTTTAAAGGGGCTCGCCATCAGATGCTCTGACAGAAACTGCTGTTTAATGAGTTTGAGATGTGCTGTTTTCCTAAACGCATAACTTATAACATTTACAGATGGAGAAAACCTGTGAAATATAAGGCCATGGAAATAATTCCATTTTGCTGTCAGAAGTGCATGAGCTTTTGCTTTGCGATTCTCCTCTAAACTTGCGCGCCAAACAGACAGAGCGCAGTGAAATAGGAGTACAATAACTCTGACTAAAATATACATTTTGCTGAAATATTTGTAGTTAATAAACAATAAATCTGACATATATACCATATACCGCAAATCAGCCAAAAATATGAGATTTTTAATTTTTGCGCATATCACCCAGCCCAGGGCCGGCCCAAGCCTTTATGGGGCCCTAAGCAAAATTTTATTTGGGGGCCCCTCGATGCCGCCAATATGACTGGTTATTGTCAAAGCTTGATTATTCACACACTATAAATCTAACACACCCATTATAAGTTTTGTTTGTTGTAGCTGTGTTGTTTACATCATACCATTGTCTGCCTGCATGTTTTTACCCTTCGGTGATTTTTAATTGTAACAGTTGCAAACTTACAAAGTGGTCAGGTGTTAATTTTCACTTCAACATTCAAAGTCTTAGGCCCAGTTTCGCAGACAGGGCTTAGACTAAACCAGGATTAAGCCATAGTTCAATTAGGACATTTAAGTGATTTTTATAAACATGCCTTAGAAAAAAGCATTACTGGTGTTCATCTTCAGACAAAACAAAGGCACCGACATGTTTTAAGATCAGCCAGTGCAAGTTTCTTTCAGTTGAAATATCTCAGATTTACATTTTAGTCTAGGACTAGGCTTAAGCCTTGTCTGTGAAACAAGAAACCGGGGGTAAAGTATTAAGTGCCATACTTAATGTGTTGAAAAGTAGTTAAATAAACCGGCAGACAATGCATTTACAGAACATAATGTTATTTTAACAACATAAATATTAATCAAAGTTGTACTTTTATTACAAGTCATGCCCCCGGTTTCACAGACAAGGCTTAAGCCTAGTCCTAGACTAAAATGTAAATCTTAGCTGTTTCAAATGAAATAAACTTGCACTGACTGATCTTAAAATATATCAGTGACTTTCTTTTGTCTCAAGATGCGCCCCAGTAATGTTTTTTTCTAAGCATGTTTATAAAAATTACTTAAATGTCCTAATTGAACTATGGCCTAATCCTGGGTTAGTCTAAGCCCTGTCTGTGAAACCGGGCCATGCTTTTTTATAATAAATATTAAACACAACAGAGCATCTGTACATATAAAACAACAACTCTTAATTTATATATAGCTAACTGAGGCATAATGATATTAGAATATAATATCAAAGATGCAAAATAGGCTGAGGTAAATAATGTTAAGCTGTTATCAGTTTATGAAACAGAACCTTATTTTTATTACAAAAATGTATACCCAGCAAAGTTATTTTTACTGATCTGACCAGGGGTGCATTTCCATAAAGCAACTATGGTCGCAAGTTCTGTCGTTACAAATAGAGTTCAATGGAAATAATGACCATAGTTAGCTGACAATGGTTTTGAGAGACGCACCTCTGATTTGTGCCACAAAACCCCCATGTTGAATTTGTACCCCCTCCACCCTCAAAACGCGATCGATTTTAACCCTTTGCCGCACTGCGCTTTGGCTGGCGCTGAGCTCAGAAAAAAATTAAAAGAAAGACACGCTCTGTGCTTTTCATATTTCATAATGTCACGGTGCACACAGCAGGGAGGAACAAGGAACACGGAGATGAGGAGGTAACTCAAAATAACAGACTTTACTAGAGACAGGGCAGGACAAGGCAAGGCAGACATCAAACACCGGGGAGTAACAAGTAGACAAGACGAAATAACACTGAACAGACAGGACTATAAATACTCAGCATAATGAGACAGACACGGCTAGACACAAATAAACTAATGATTACATCAGACAAGGACAGGAAACAAACCAAATAAGGGCACAAGAGGCAGGAACACATGACACACACGACAGAGGTCTGACACATAACTGTTCAGTGTTTTCAAACAAATACAATTTATTTTAGGTTTAAGACATTTAAATACACTTCAGTTAAGTAAAAAAAAGACATGTAGTTTGTTAAATAGGCTACACGCTGATCTCTATGGAAAGCGGCAATAATAATCCTTTCAATTAATGGATGACATGTTTTATTCCTATCAAATACACATTGTGTAGGTTACAATAAAGTTTACTGTTTTTCTCCCAGCTAACTGACCACTTACTTTCATGGGAGAAATAGGTGAATTTACGTGATGTTATGCTGCATTCCAGGTAACCCGTAACCCGTGTTTTTCCAACCTTCTACCCGTGAAAGTGCACTGGACCGGCAGTCAAACCTGTGACTTCCCACCCGTGAACTCGTACTAGATCGATGTACTCCCAGTTCCCCTACGGATGCAGTGTTTATGCAAGTGGTACATGGTGAGAAATAGATCAATAAATAAAAAAATGTATAAATAAATAAATAAACAAATAAAGAAAGAAAGAAATCAGTTTGGCGCGACTTGCCTGGAACGCTACAAAGTCGTGTGTCGTGGTTTGAAGTTGTGACTTACCAGCTCAAAAACCTGCCTGGAACGCAGCATGATGCCAAACTGCCTGAGCGCAAGGAATTGTGGTAGCTAGATATAAACAAACCAGCATGGCAGATCGTACGGGGCTTATGCTCATTTACAATCATTTCTATTGCCAAAGGTGCTTCCTTGCTTATTTGAGGGAAACGGAGGAGGAAAAACAGCGCATAAGGCAAGATTTTCATTTATGCATTTAGCAGACGCTTTTATCCAAAGCAACTTACATTGCATTCAAGTTACAGTTTTTACATTTGATCAGCTCTGGATTGATGTTGTTATATCTTTTATTTTACGTTATTTGTATATTTGGAAATGCATCCGTAGGGGCTGCCATTTGTTTTTTCGTGGGCTATGTGACGTCAGAGCACTGAACTGGGAGTACATCAATCTAGTACGAGTTCACGGGTTTGACTGCCGTTCCAGTGCACTTTCACGGGTAGAAGGTTGGAAAAACACGGGTTACGGGTTACCTGGAACGCAGCATTAATCGGACAGATCCACACAGCAGCATCCAGTGCATATTATCAACATGGTCATTATTGTGCCTGCATGACACGTCGCTATGGAAATAGTAAAATGATATGTATAGAATATTTAATTATTTAATATTGCACTTTTGCATAATTACCACTGTCCACTGATGTATATCACGGAAATTAAATTAAATTAAATTAAATTAAATTAAATTAAATTAAATTAAATTAAATTAAATTAAATTAAATTAAATTAAATTAAATTAACGGTCATTTTATGTAGACTACTCAAGGCAGCCGCTTAGTTCGCTTATGCCTTGGGCCGGCCCTAATTGGGAACACGCTTGTTCTTAGTCAAAGCTGTATTGTCGGAAACACGCTTGTCCCAGAGCTATCTGGTTGTTATTAGAACATGCTTGTTCTAAAAGCTGTAGTTGTATTGGGAACGTGCTTGTTTTTAAGCTGCCTGGTCGTTATTTGGAACATGCTTGTTCTTAAAGCTGTAGTTGAATTGGAAACATGTGTTTCTTAGCTTATCAGGTGTTATGGAGAACATATCACTTGAGCTTTGGCAACATTCATTAGGCCATCTGTTGAAGGCAACATACTTGTTGCTACAGGTTATGTGGGTTTTGCAAAATATTTGTTTTGGTATTGGTTAATGGCAACATTCTTGTTGCTAAAGGCTTTGAGATTTTGTTATCAGTTTGTTTTGGGGGGGGTTATTGCTGCTCTCATCCATGCTAGGCTGCATCGATGAGCAGGGAGTTCTTTCCCAGAACAGAACCATTCCGCCAATCCAAACTATATGCTAATTGTCAATCATCTTTGACGATAGTGGTCCTGACAGAAATTGAGCGTAGCGTTAGTTCTGCCAGGTCACGGTAGTCAAGCTCGTGTCAGCTGACTCTCAGCTGATCCCCATCTACCTATAGGAATACGACACCTATTTAAGCATCCATATATAAGGTCTTTCAGTATTATCAGCAGTTTTTGCATTGCTCAATAGCAAATAACCCTCCTCCATCCCCAACTCCTCCTATGTCAGTCAGGATCCAGCCTTCCGATTCTCTTTTGAATCAGACAAATTAAAAAATGTGTACATAAAATTACTGAACTTTTTAACAAATCTGCAATACTTTTGTTGGTTCTGTTCTGTTTACCCTGGGGGGTTATCGCTGCTCTCCCTCCAGATCCACATCCAGTTTTAAACTTTATTTGTTTTCTTCCTTTATTAACTAGCCACAAAAAGCACAAAGACTATAGGAAATCAGTCGGTCGCTGAAACCAAAATCACGCACATCATAAACACACAAAAAATTAAAGGATTCTTTTGTGAAAAAAAGAAGTGTTTAATTGTATTGAAAGTGAACACTGATTCTTAGAAAAACGTAAATGTAGTTAAAGAGAATAGACTTCAAAACATGCACTTTGTAATAATGCCAAATTATTTTGCTTTAAAGTACATTTAAAATCATTATATGAAATAGATGATAAGTCTTTACGAACTTGGATCACTGTAATTTCGATGTCAGATTCTTCGAAGTTTCTGTTCCTGTGGTTAATAATACAGGATTGTACAGTGTGCTACAGTACACTGCAAGAATGACAGTGATGCTACAGCATCAGGGAGCTTCACAGGTACGTTTTTGACCCAGATGCATATTTTTGCCCAGGCTGTGATAACAACATAAAGCATTCTCGTGGCTTTACCCCATTTTTTTAAAAGAAATGTAAATGTAAATGTTCTTTTCTCACCTTGTCTCTCTGACTGAGATCCATGAAGCTGGTTCACTCAACACATTTATAGTATATTAAAGATAGTCAGGTGGAAAATGCCCTGGAGAATTACATATTTAGATGATGGGGTGATATGAATAGAACGAAATATCTGGTGTGAATGTCACTTTATGTAAAACACAAAAATAACCTACAATAGTAAAATGAAAACTGCATGGGGTTTAAAAGAACATTAATATTGAGTTGTGTTGTCAAACGATTAATCGCGATTAATCACATTCAAAATAAAAGTTTTTGTTTGCATAATATATGTGTGTGTTCGGTGTATATTTACTGTATATATTGTGGCGGGAGGAGCCAACGACAGACACAGTGGGCGTGGCGTCAAGCCTCGGAGAGGTTTTTATTAAACAATATTTAAAATAAAGTGTCCAAAGGGGGATGTCGCTTGGGGGGGGGAATGTGACGAGTCGGCTGCCTCCCCCCTGTCCATCATCACCACCCCGTCCCGTATTCGCCGCCCTTCACCAGGCTCCCGACGGGAGTGGGTGTGTGAGAGAGGAGGGGCGCTGAACACGCAGGGCTGGCGGCGTGTGATGAGGCGCACCTGACGTGAATGGAGCCTCATCACCGCCGCCGTTTAAACGCCGAGCGCGCCTCTCCTCGGGAGACCGGTCTCTTCCCCGTGCATGCACGCTGGTGTCCTCGTGGGTCCAGGAAAGGGAGCGTAGAGGGAACTACCTGCCGCCGCCAGAGACGCGAGCGGCCGGACCCGCAGTCCGGCCGACACTGCACCCGCGATACGGCCGTCGGGCAAGGACGCCGGGCCGTGGAATCCCGTCGAGCACCCGGGGATGAAGGAGTTGGACGAAGCCGCCACAGAAGCCGCCGTCACCCGCGCCCCGGGACCTCCAGACGGGAGCGCGTGCGGCCGCCGGACTCCGCCCCTTACCTGGACCCTTCCCTCCTGAACACTGCCCTCCTTCACGAGCCCCGCAGCACAACGAGGACACCAGATCCCTGTTTATTTTGGACACTTTTCCCCCTTTGGACACTTTATTTTAAATATTGTTTAATAAAAACCTCTCCGAGGCTTGACGCCACGCCCACTGTGTCTGTCGTTGGCTCCTCCCGCCACAGTGGTGGAGAATGCGGGCAGGCGGAGCCTAGACAGCACAGTTGGGCAACATCTGATGACGTCATCCCCTCTCGCTCGCAAGAAGCCGTAGAGCCCGTACGGGGACAGAGGAAGGACGGGGACAGCCTCCCAGCCACCAATGGGGTAAGTGACATTCTGTCTATTTGTCATCATTACCCCGTGGTTGGTTGAGGCTGTCAACTAAAACCCGCTTTCTCTGTCCCGGCTCCGGCGCGGTGCGAGAGGGAGCGTTGCCCGGAGAGGAATCCCTGCCCCGCCCACTCCGACCGCTGGAGCCTGGTTGAGGAAGGTAGCACTCCCGCGTGGGCGGCGACCCTCGGACGGGGATGTCGCTTGGGGGGGGGAATGTGACGAGTCGGCTGCCTCCCCCCTGTCCATCATCACCACCCCGTCCCGTATTCGCCGCCCTTCACCAGGCTCCCGACGGGAGTGGGTGTGTGAGAGAGGAGGGGCGCTGAACACGCAGGGCTGGCGGCGTGTGATGAGGCGCACCTGACGTGAATGGAGCCTCATCACCGCCGCCGTTTAAACGCCGAGCGCGCCTCTCCTCGGGAGACCGGTCTCTTCCCCGTGCATGCACGCTGGTGTCCTCGTGGGTCCAGGAAAGGGCGGCGAATACGGGACGGGGTGGTGATGATGGACAGGGGGGAGGCAGCCGACTCGTCACAATATAAATACACACACATACAGTATATATTTTGAAAATATTTACATGTTTATTTTTATATTCATTTAATTTATATTATAAATAAATATATATAATTAATAAAAAATCTGAAATATATACATGCATGTGTGTGTATTTATATATTTATAATAAATATGCACAGTACACATACATATATAATGTAAACAAAAAAAAAAATATTTTTGATGCGATTAATCGTTTGACAGCACTAATATTTAGTAATACTACCAGATTAACTTTCTAACAATGCTGTTATTGAAATTAACTGAATTAAATCAACATTGATCTGATTTGAGCTGAATAATGGCACTGTTGCCTTCTGTCGAGCAGCTTCACACCTAAAATTACATTTGTTTCTTACAACATTAACGTTGTTATTTTCCTGCTAATTGATGTGAAGCTTCTTCGAAACAATCTGTATTCTATGAAGAGCTATATGAGCTTGACTTAACATGACATTAGGTTGAGGTGATCAGCTTAAAACATTTTGACTACAAAACTGAGTGTCCATGAGCAAAGATGGCAAATTTCTAATTGTGTACTTCCACAGGGTTCTGCTCCAGCTGACCAACTGCCTTTAAGATGAATGGGAAACAGCTATTTCCCCCATTATCCCCTTACTCAGTATCCTCAGACTCCCTCCATAATGCCTGTCAACTAAAGCGGCGCAAAGTGTTGTTTAGTATGTACTAACAGGAATGCTATCCTCCTAAAACTGGTTACAAAAACAAGCTGGCCTGGGCTGTAGCGGTAATGTAATAGGCAAACCAAAATGCTTAGGAACACAAATCGCTCCGACAATATTAATAAATGTGAGAGCACTCACTGCTGTTGAAAGCACCGGTTACACTCCCAGTACTGATGGTGTACCTCCATGGCCCATCTCATGAATTATGGACCCTTTTCATGAAAATCAATGAACTTGAGCCAGATCACCCAGGCTTTTCACAGCATGCACTCTTGAACTGAACGGGACAGCCGGCAGTAAAATTGTGCCTTCCTCAGCACTGCCACGTCCCTCACATACTTTGTGTGTGTGTGTGTGTGCTTGAGACAGAATAGAAGGGTGATATTGAACCGCCTCGAGCGGGAACAGTCTTCATTCTCATTTGGCCCGTGTATCTCATGCCAAACCAATTTTTGTGTATGTGTGTGTGTGTTACTAAAACAGCCTAAATGAATGTGTTGTCAAAACAGGTCTGGCTTTCAAAGGATCATGCATGACTCTGAGGTACATGTATAAAGACACCCAGGAATTGAATTCTGTGGAAAGTCACTGATTTTGATCTTGAGCATGAGATATTGCTTCTTCAATATGGAGGTGTTTTTTTTTCCATTTCAAACACCCCCAATTCCACTAAAGATTGACATGAGGCTCAAATGACTGGTGCAGCAATATAAGACGTTTTTTTACATTTAACGATAACTCTATCATCTTGACAGTTAATTTAGGGGAGGTAAATCCCCCTCAAATCAATAAATTGATGCTGGAGCTAATATATTTTCTGGACTCATGACTGTATGGACTGTTGAAGCCTTCAGGCGAGTCGGCAGAAACCTTCACATGACTAATAGGGCCATTCACCGTGGCGCAATGTGCCAGTTCTCAAGGAGTGGAACGGGTAATTGGCAAACAGTATTAATGTTATCTGCATTAGCTGCGATAGGAGCAGGTGTAGCGTGTAATTGTGGCCTGCCATAAGGTTACATCTACTTAAGCCAACCTTTTACTGCATACTGCTGTTGATCACATGTGTTGTCTTGTTTAGAATTCTGTTAGAACACCACTCTGTTTAAACTTGAAGTTCATGAACTCATGAATTTGCCCCAACTCTGCAAGCAATTCACACTTCAAAGCCTAAATTGTACAGTTTTCTTTGCAACCACATTGACAAATTGAGAAACATATTGCAATGTCAGAACTGAACTTATATTCTGAGCCAAACACAGAACAAGTTCAACCTTAACCTCACAGCAACAGCCCAATAAATGCATTCAGTTCTGCAAAACAGCACAGTTCTGCTAAACTCGTTGCATCGTGATTAGTTAATAATAAGAGTTAGTGCATTTTATTTTATTTTATTATTTTATTTAAAACAAAAATTAAGGGACATTTTACTTTATCTTTCTGCCATGTGAGACACATGGACTTTTTTTTTGTTTTTTTTTAAATATGGCAATAGATTGCTTCATCCCTGTCTTGGCTTCAAGTAAAAAAAAAGTTGTATCTTATTCTCTTTAGACTGATTCTGGCAATAAATAATAAGTTGGCACATTAAAGTAATGGTTTAAAATAAACGGGCTCTCAGTCTCATCCTCCCTCAAACGTGTTACCTTAGCTATTTCTACCAGACTTGACCCTTTACTTTAACACTTTTACTAAAATTACATGTGTTGATGTAACCCGAATATAGGCATCATTTTAAACATTTTTTACATTTCTGTGAATTTAGTGTAGCATCTGGACCAATCAGAAACACAATTTTGTTTGTTATATTTAACAAATACTCCGTAACACCCCTCAATCAACAAGCCAACTATGAGGGTCTATGGACCCTTCCCCGGAAATGCTGATAACACCTGGTTTTATTGCCCAAAGGAATGCAGCAAGAGCAACTCTCAATTCATTCACCCATAGGAAAGACACACAATGCCATATAAATGGACGGGTTACCATACTTGGCCGTATGGCACGGCAATAAATGTCACTAGAAGTCAACGAATATCAGCAAATTTCAAAGGTACAAAACAGATTTCAGTACTTCAAAAGGTTGGTATATTAAAATTATATCAGTTAATGAAATTACGGTATTTAATTGTAAATTTAAGTTAAAACTGTAAACCACGAATATGCAAAAAAGCATCAAAACTTTTTCAAACCATCAAAACTTTCATCCGAGACTGCATCCGGACACTCGTCAACGACCAAGGCAATGCAAGTATCGTACATTTAACTAAAAGAAACAGAGGTTTAGTACAAGCTATAGACCTCATTATAAACAGCGCTGATGCTTTTACTTAGGTGGTTAACTGACTCTTTTCATAGCTTCATTCTCTGGTTTCTCTAATGGCTTCATTCATCCACTTTAGCGCCTCTTTGTATGTACGCTTGAGTGTATGTTTATTAATTTGTTTGTTTAGACTAGTTATGTTAGCGTTTAGTTAATAAAACTTTTGTGCCCAAATTACATGAGTTTCTGGTCTTGCTTGTGAACAGTGTCCCTTTACGATTCTGATCCAGCTACATGCTCTAATGCATTAATACCATAGAAAAGATATTTTCTGTGGCCATGAAAATATCCTTTCTTACAGTTGTTATGAATTTACACTGAATTTTCGCTGGACGAACAGATTAGTAGAGTAGATTAGTATTCTGCTACAGTTACTGCTGGCAGCTGATATAAATAATTGTAATTAATCATAATTGATTGTAATTATTTATATACATTTCCCTTCTGAGCTAATTTGCTACATTAGTGTAATTTTAATTGAGATGTCATCACATGAAATATATTTTATTGTATTTTTTGTTTTCAACTGTTTACACAAAATCTTTCAACTGCTTACACACAAAATATCAAAAAGGAAACCTGATGCTCAAACACCAGAACCACACACCAAATCTGCAAAACCATAAACTAATTCACAACCTTTGACTCAGTTTTCAATTTCATGAAACACTTTTTTTTCTTTTTGTTCTTTTTTTGCTAATCACAACACACAATTCTCTATGTAACACACAAACATCTAACAGGAATTAATAGTATGACATATGTTTGCTTTTGAGATGTTTTTGCGATATTTTTATATACATCTTCATTTTGCAAGAGATGTGAGGCATTTTGCATTTTGTGTGTGCAATTCTTGAATTTGTGTGTACAGTTGTGAAAAAAGGCAAAGTTTTTAAAATGTGTGTAAGCAGTTGAAAAAAAAAAAAAAACTGTATCAAATGGGAGACTTTTCAAACTTCCCTGAAGTGCCGATCTATGATCTAATGAAACTACGATCCACATCATGATCAGCAGCGGCAGCTCTTAAAGTAATAGCAGCCAAAACAATATTATTGAACAAGGAGTGACTCAGCTGCTGTGATGTCTGTTAATCAAAGAACAAATGAAAAAGAGGAAATCAATATCTGTTGTAGCTTTAAGGATTCATCTCATTTTAATTTAGAATTTAGTGTTCGATAACTTTGATAACTCAATTTATGTACATTTCCTACATGCTGAAGGGCACAGGAAGCTAAATATGCCATTTATTATAATGGGATTGACTGAAGATGGTTTTAAGTTCACTTAAATTAGAAACTGTTATTTTTTAAGGGTTTCTAACCTTGTCACACAAACATTATATAATATTATTACAATAAATAATATTATTGTAATAGTATTGGTATCAGTGATACTGGTCTTCGGTGATAAAAAAATAGAGATACAATTAAACAAATATTAAAAGTATACTATATTTGTTTTTACTTTAATATGACAAAAAATGTGTTTTTTGTTGTTGTTTTTTTTAACTGTGAAACTATGTTTTAGACTATAAATAATGGGTCACATCTGCATATATATTTGTATTTGTACTTTTCCAATGCACCCTTTTCTCTGTTTGGAAGTTAGTGTTGTTGGTACATCAAATACCAAAAGCTAAAGCTTGCAAACACAAAAGCACAGGTAAATATCCTGGCTACAAACACTCTGAATCATGCATGAGCGTTCAAGCGAGGTGTAACTTTAAATACCTCGAGCTCACAATTACATTCAAGCTCCTGCTGGGCAGATGGCCACAAGTCTGTCTCGGCTTCTTCCTCTCTCTCTCTTTCTTTTTCTTCTTTTACAATATGTTCTGTCTGACCACACTGTATGCCTGCCAAGCCGACGGACACAAATATGGCCAAACAACCCTGAAAACCTCATGAATTTTAGCTGTGCTTGTTATACGGCACTGTGGCTCAAGATTTCCAGAGGCCAGTCCTCTCAGGATCTGTTTAATTCAGCCTTACCCACAATGCACACGTGGGACGCCTAATACAGGCATACAATGTCTGGGCAGGGAGTGTGCTGCTAGCTTTTCTCATTTCAGCAAGCAATGGGGGAAAATTGTTCTCTTCAGAGCTATCAGAAACAGTTTGGTTGTAAGGGACCTTGAATGTTTTCTGGAAAGTAAGAAAGCCTAAGAGTCCCTTTTGAACTGTCAATACAATAGAGCAGGTAGAATATATATATATATATATATATATATATATATATATATATATATATATATATAATGTATGTATATATGTATATGTGTGTGGTTAATTGATTATGAATCAGAATAGTATGCTATTAGTTCAATAAAAAATTTATGAACAATGAAGACAGCTCTGAACATGACTTGTGTGACTCCACAAGCTCTTGTTTATTTTTAATGCTAATCACACACTATTCATGTCACTATCTGATGTTGCACCCACAATCATTTGCAACTGTCACATCACGCCTGTGTGCGTGACACACAAATATTTAATATTCTTGAATATGAGCCTTCAAACTCTAGCGTAGATACTGTGTCAGCTACAGATGTCAGTTGTCATGCTGGAAAAAATGAATCATTTTGGCGAGTCGTGTCAAGCATTATGCACACGTCATGGTGATGTTTAGCAAAGAATCAGTGATCAAACATTCAGTGAAACACGATAAGCCCAGGGGGATGGCACTCATTGTTTGGTAAAGTTTGTCTTTAGTCAGCTGTAAATCATACTGACAATATAGCATTTACTTTGCATATGGAGAATCAGAGTTGTGCCGAGATTCAAATATTGATGGAAAACAAAACCTTGGTTCACCTTGTAAAGAGCATCGCCTGTTGGCTGCAGTATAGCTTGAAAAAACATAATTTAAAATGCATATGTACATTTAATATATCTGAGCAAACATTAATATATCACAGGACCAATGTGATTATGTGAACCTAAAGATCAAGGCACAAAGTTCATAAATGGTACCTTGATATTTACCATTTGCTATTATTTGAACTGTATAACTGTGCAAACTGAAAGAAAACTGGTTGGACCATGACTTATTTGCTTTGATATGCTGTGTTCAGTACCCAGTGTTTGTGAACATTGTTTTTAAAAGTGCACGGTTAAATGATTATATTGAATTAATAATGTTTAAGAAAAGAAATGTATATAAAATCAAATATTATCTATATTAAGAGCTGTTCTGAATGTTCATGTCCCCTGAGTGTTTTCTCTTTATTTGTGTATACATTCATTTATTTATTTATTAAAAAAAGCATATAATTCTTAATTGAGTCATGAAATTTTATAAATGGATCATATTAAAATCTGTGTTATCTCTATGTTTTATTAACTAAAACTTAAAAACTGTCTCTTTGTTTTTTGCTTGAAGAAAAGCTGAAACAAAATAAAAAACAAACAAAAACATGTGGCAGTGTTATGATTCAAATATAATATACAATTATTATTATTTTTTTTTTTTGTTAACACTTTGGATTAGGGAACAAATATGCACTGCTAACTAAGAATGTTCCCTCAGTAAAGTCCTAATTTACTGCTTATTGATAGCAAATAAGGTAGTTGTTTTTAAGTTTGGCTATGGAGTAAGGTTAAGGGTTCTAGAATATGGGCATGGTGAATATTAAGGTATTAATATGCACTTTATAAGTACTCATATTCTAATATGCTAGTAGTTGATAGTGAATAGTGTTCCCTAATCTAAAGTGTTACCATCTTTTTTTTTTCTTCTTTTTTTTTGGTATTTCATAAACTATTGTGGTGACTTCTTAGCTGAGCTGAGTTACTTTTTACTTGCAATACAGTAATCTGATCAGACATGTTCCCCCGATCAGTACCTCTATCCAGTAAGACATTATAATCTCATTAATCAATATCTTGATACTCTATCAGTGTACACCATCATCTGTTAAGCAGTGCTACCTTTAATTTCGTAAGTGATAGTGATCAATTGTTTAATGTCGGTCTGTCTCTCAGAGTCCAAGTCAACTGATTTTTACTCTCCTAAGTGGTACTGCTCACGGTCAGACTGCAAACAAGTACTTTTGAATTCTTGCCAAACTTAACATTCCATTATCATATTAATAGAGACACTACATTTAAACATAACACATTAGCCTGAGGCCAGAAGGAAGCCACAAAGTACATCAAGCATCTGTTGAGGAGAAACAACTTTGAACTAACTCATATGCATAATTTTAGGTATTATTAACGTCAGGGTTGAGCGACTCATCTAATATGAAGAAAAGAAGGAAATGAAGTTGACGTAAACAGGTGCTGCCTGTGGAATTAAGAAGGTTCCTGACTAAAGGCGTCAACTGTTTAAATGTATCATTGTAAAAATCACTTAAATGACTCACTTGAAGTGTTTCTTCGTAATCAAGACAGAATGACTGGAAAAATAGAGAATTATTGTAGTATAATGACATAAATGCTGCTTTAATGCAGTTTGAGGTGAATGCACATTATAGTGCACATAATTATTTTCTTGGCTGCCTTTATCTGAGACACTGTGAAATAAAACCTTTTCCAAATGGCCTGAGAAAAAAAAAAAAAAAACTGTGAAAATTAAATAGTGAGAATACAGTGAAACGCTATTTAACAAAATTATACTATTACCAATACTGCTGAAGGAAGAAAAATACAAAATTAAAAACCTTTCAGGGCATTAATGTGGTTCTTTTTCTGGTTTGTGATTTTGTTAACTGTGTTTTTACAATCATAATTCAATAAACACTGCACTCTCTCCCCCTCTCTCTCTGAGATCCTGGGTAATACAATATTATGTCATGGTAATTAATTAAGCTTTATTTTTGGATATACATAGATATATAAGAGATTGTAAGTATGAAATCATAGAAGATCGTGACTTGCATGTAGGTAACTGCATGTATGAATTATTTTAATGTACAGTATTTTTGAATAAATGCATGCCCTTGTGAAAAAATACACTTTTAGCATGCTTTTAAATAGTTTTTTATAAAGACTGTTTATCATTCAGCATTCAGTTAGCTCTCATAAGCATATACTTACAGTGTTTTCCAAGTCTTAATTGTATGTCATTTGCAATGAAATGAAAATGTGTTATAGTTTAAATTTACATACAATAACAATTCATTAAACTTAAGACTTCTTATTTTGACCCATATAAGTAGGCCTTAAGTACATATTTATATTGCATTTCATAATTACTTCTATTGTTTATATGTGTTAAAGTCTACTGCCAAATGTACTGACAAGCATTTATGGTAAACTAAAATATACTTTAATGTAATTTCTATTGAAACGTGTATGTCATATATTTAAATATGTTTGTAATTACACATTTATAATGGCATTGAAATTTAGTACTTTTAAAATATTAACTTTAAATGTAATATCAAATAACAGTATGGATAAACTTCACATCACATCAATTGTTTTATAGCGTTTATTTATTTATTGTTTGTTTGTGTACTTTAAAAAAAGAGTGCACTTAAGCGCATTCAGAAACATAGTTATTAGTTTAAAATGAATACTGAATGCATTGCAACAAAATTGTACAGAAAAGTTCTGAGAAAAGTGATATTTGTTTGCCTTTTGTTATCTAATGCAATGATGTTCCTGCATTTTAAATATGGCTTAAGCTTGAAAAAAAATGTGTTCTTGTATAATCACTATGGCGTCATTACAGTCATTAAAATGAATTGCAAAATATTCAAATTCCAGCATCCACAATTAGAACAAAATCAGCAAAATGACTAAAAATGTCTTACTTCTACATTAATTATATCAAATCTGCTGTTAAAAAATGTTACTCTGCCCCTTTAATGACCCTTCAAAAGCCCCTAAGACATTCTCACACCACTGTTCAGTGCATATGCTGTTAAAGGCGTCACGATATGCAGGAGGGGACAGATCTGTCACCTCTAGAAGAGTCAATGCAGCTTTTTCCAGGCTTCTGGGTGGATCCCGTCAATCACCTACATGAAGGCCAAGCACCATGGAGTGACAGAGCCTGACGTGGATATAACCAGGGTCTGTGATGATTAATCTGGTATTTGCCACCCTCAGGGCCTGGCACAATTCGGAGGAAGTCGAGAACGGGATCTTCTTATTTAAAAGGTGACTTTGGAAGATGCCGGGAAAAGCTTGTGTAACAATTTCCTCTCTGCGAAACAATTCTGGGCAGGAACGAACACGGACGCAGCTTGCCAAAATGAGTTTGCATGTCATTCCTCCACCATAACAAGCACATACAGTGTTTCACCACATGGAAATAACCATGAGCTGACCTGCTGCAGCGTCTCCAATGAGTTCCTCTGATATGTGGCAGACTGCCTCATCAGTCAGTGTGGCGAGCACTGAAGAATACCGCTGTCTGTGCCGCTATGTTGTCAGCGCCACTGTGCCACTCTCTGCCAAGGGCGTGATCTCATCACAATTTATCAATCACATTGAGTCCACATTAGGTTGATTTGATGGGAAAGCAGCCAGACTCGACCATACATATTTGATCAGCGTTTGGGCCTATACTCTCGTATGCCTCCCTTCGCAGGAATAATGATACCAGCCTCAGTCTCATCAGTCAAATGGACAGGACAAGACGGCCCCGAAATATGGCGTCCATTTGGCGAGCCAAAAGTTGTGAGTGTTTTTAGTTTGTTTTGTGCAAAATTCTGAACTGAGTTCAAATTATGGATGCACCGATACTAAATTTCACCACAGATAGAGATGACATCTGCCACTGTGAACGAAATACCGATGGTTTGGTCATAATGTCTCAAGCTTTTGTGCTGTTTATTTTATTTTATTTTAATGTTGTTTAATGCTTAACCGAAAGTATGGACAATACGATATCCATCTCATGCATACTATATTACACAATTCGATTTAATATTAATCCATTTGAAAACATTTCAAATATGGAAAGAAAAAAAAAACTCATAAATAATGCAAGTGAACCCAATCATTTGGTACATTCCTGTAATATTAAGGGTTCAAATTAGAGACCAAACTATTATTTTCACCTGCTATTAATTTTTTTTTAGATATAATAATCACACTCAAATAAAGAGCTGTATACAAACATTTCTTTTGCACATAGGTAGTTCTCATCTTTGACAGTAATTAATGATAAATAAGTACCTCTATATTGTGTTTATAGCTAACTAATGAACTGTAAACACTGGATATCTTTCCTGAGGTAAATGTATGTAAGTGACACGTTTGCATGTGTTTTATTTTTGGTTACACTTTATTTGAAGGTGTCCTTGTTACATTGTAATTATACACTAAGAACTGAGTAATATAAATTAAAGGGATAGCTCACCCAAAAATGAAAATTCTGTCATTAATTACTCACCCTCATGTTGTTCCAAACCCGCAAGTCCTCTGTTTATCTTCGGTACACAAATTAAGATATGTTTGATACATTACGAGAGATCTCTGACCCTCCCATAGACAGCAAGGTTCCTTACATGATCAAGGCCCAGAAACATAGCAAGGAGATCGTTAAAATAATCCATGTGACATCAGTGGTTCAACTGTAATTTTACGAAGCTACGAGAATACTTTTTGTGCGCAAAGAAAACAAAAATAACGACTTTATTCAACAATTTGTCTCCTCCGCGTCACCCTGTAGCGCCATTTTGGAGAGTATCACTTACGTAAACAACGTATGCTGTTCTGTGTCAGCAGCACAGCACGTGGATACGTTGTTTACACTTTGATCTGAATGTAAACAACATACATACGTACAAACTTTGTTTACGTATGTGATACTCTCCAAAATGGTGCTATAGGGTGACGCTGAGGAGATTAATTGTTGAATAAAGTCGTTTTATTTTTTTCTTCGCATACAAAAACTATTCCTGATAACGCTGTCTCTTAGTGCGCTACAAAGACTCTAAAGGCCTTTATTAAAGGTTTACCATTTCTAGGCGTGTTCCCCGAACTATACCTTAGGAGGTTGCTTAACATATACCTTCTTGCGTGCGATGTTACCAGGTGCTGTCCATGGCGGTGGTGCTGGAATTGGCTGATATCAATGGCTCGAGAATCGATTATTCATTGTATGCACGGGCTGCTTCATTACCTAATGTGAGAAAGCGGTGTTCTTTATAAAAGGAATAGTTGAAATTACATTCATCAGGATCCATGCGATCTTAAAAAAATAACCCAAATTGCAAAGTAAATCCAACCCTGGATATTTTATATAATTTTGAAATGAGTGCACGAACCCACAACCTCATGACCAAACCTATAATTACTAACTGGCTGTATGCCTTCATTGGAATTTGAATGGGTCATTTATATTATCATAATATATTTTCCATAGTGTTTTCATTTTCTCCACAATCAGTGTTGATCCCCATCAGCCGCATCACATATTGGTGTAAATCACTCATTTCTGTTATTTGATGACCTACTCAATAAAGGCAATAAGAGAAACATATAATCAACAGCTACTAGCAGCCTTTTGCTAGCAGGGGGGGTTATGATCATAGGTCTATTGTTTGTCTAGACAGTTATGTACTGCAACATTTAAGATGTAGCTTATTGAGAGCAAAATGTGGGTGTTGTGTTGAAGTGATTATGTGACAGAATGGGGCCAGATGGCAGATAAGAGGGTTGCTTGATGGGAAAAGGTGCCTTTAGATCATATTGCTCACTAAAAAGAACATACTGCCACTAGATATGTAAGTGCAGAATATTTACCTGCTCCGCTGTGCTCAAATGTTTAGAAACTATTTGAAAACATATTTGTTTTTAATGCATTTCTAGGCACACATGCAGACTTTGAAAGTGACTTCATTAATGCTGATAAAGACAACGTTTGAGGTGAAGTAGTTTATTGAATTGGCGTCTTAGGGGGAGCTAAAACTGTTTTATGAACAAATCTTGCATTTTGCAAGATTTAATGGAATATCACAGTGTGAAATCATTTCAAAGCAACTCACAAGCAGTTTCACAAGCATGCATTGGGTAGCTTGGAGTTCCATTATTTTAAAACATTTGGAAACTTTCAGGAAGGCTGTATTTGTATGTGGAAATCTGGCTCAGTTTGAGCATGAGGAAAATCTGTTGTAATGTCAGAGGGAGATCCACGTTGGAAGTACATTCATTGGAGACTTTATGCTGGATTTCTCTGCTAGAGAACAATGACAATAGAGTATTGAGCAGAAAACTGCAGCACGCTCTGGAAATCGTTTTATGTGACTCTTACATGCTGTCATTTTAATGGTCCTGAGAGCTTAGCAATAGATTGAGCCGAGCTCAGGTATATGAGTCTTAAACTGTGATGTACAATTAAAGCAAAATTCAAATAAGGAGCATAGATTTGCTAGGTCTAGAATATTGTATAAACATTCATAGTATCCCTTTTTTCTGAAATTCTCGTTTTTATGAAATGCACAATAGGTTATTATGCTATCACAATTCGGTCTGCTCAGGACGGCATAATTGGTTGTTCGCCTGGGGTCTGTGTCACAGCCTTTCAACTACTCAAGTGAGTTTCTCAGTCATGGCTTATTTTCTCACAATGATCTTAAAGGAATTAGTTCAAACCAAAGATGAAGATTATGTCATTATTGACTCACTGTCATGTTGTTCCAAACCAAAATGACTTTCTTCTTCTCTATGAAACACAAAAGGCAGCTTTTTGAAGAATATATTGCTCACATTTTTAATATAATGAGCACTGGGGCTTCCATGCTTCGAAATGAAAAAGCACATACAATTATCATTAAAGTAGTTTATGCAACTCAAGTCACATCTCAAGCCATTTATGTGAATAACAGACTGAAATTTAAGTCATTATTCACAAGAAATCAACTCTCCTAAGCACATTCAAGAAAAGTTCATGAAAAGTGTCCGATTCGTAAACAAATCATTCTCTTAAGTTGAACCAGTGAAATAAATACTTAATAAAATACTGATATAATTCATAAATCTGACTGATCCGGTTCTCAAGATTGACTGACAGACTCAAAGATCCACGGCGGTTGACGGTTCTCTGGTGGAGGAGATTATCCATAAATAATTACTTAAATTTCATAACTAAATAGTGATTTTAATAGAAAATATCCATTTAAGCATGCAGTTCCTACTCCAAAGACCAGCCAATATTTCAAGTGTGCTGTTTTAGTGCAGTCGTTGACGACCATTGGGTTTCAATAAAATGGACTCTCTCACTCCTTCTCTTCATTTTCTGCAAATAGTCTTCGATGTAAGGAGCGAAAACTCATTTACCAATAATTACACGAATCATCATTACGGTAGCCAATCGTTTGACCACTAGAGCCCAACCTTCCCGCAGACCATCATATTACCGCAATTACCTCTTTGTCATAATGCTGTTAGACAGAGGATCTATGATACCTCAACAGGTTAGAGGTAATCTTTCACTTTATTTCACCACCGTCACCCGTCTATGATCTTCAACCTTCCTCTGTATCTTCCATCCTCCCTCCCCAGCATCATTCTCCTTTATCAAGGTCTCTTATCAGTTTCTCGCTGGAGAGTCTTTGAAATATAAATCAGGTCTCATTATCTTCCCCCATTACAGTCCCCATGGTGATAAGCGCTGTATCGAGGACATCCTTGAGAGGTAATATCATCTAATATGCTTAGAGAAGACTGGGGAGGAGGAAAATGCAGATGCATTGGGTGGCGGCCGCCCGCATTGAGGCAGAGGTGCCCGTCTTAGACAAAAAAAATGAGACGCATGAAGAAATATGTAGCGGATATGAATGTTTCATTTTGCAGGGAGGTCTCAGAGTGAAAAGAAAGATCTCTCTGCTCCGTTGAGCAATTGAAATAAGCTGAAAGACTGCTGAAATCACTGGGTAAGAGTTTTGTGTGAACGCAGTATAGCTATGTGTCAAATAACCTCTATTTGCAAATAGAGGAAATTGTAACAGAGTGAAATTAATTGTTTTGCATTGTTCTAAAAATATGCTTGCTCCTGATTAAGGCTTTTGTAAAGGGTAAGACTCAATTCTGAGAAAAAGTTATTAATAATGCACCGGTATTATTTCCATGAGGGAGTATGGCATGAGGTATTGTGAATAATACAGTTGCTTTTATGACAGACACACTCCAGCTGACATGAACAAACCTGATGATCTTGTTATCCAGCAAAACCAAAGAGCAGCCTGCATTTCAATGGAAGCAAGAAAATCTGACCTTTTGTACAAAGATAAAAAAAGTGCAGATTTCATTAGGGACCTGGAAATCTTAATGCAGGATCATACATTTCACAGCTGTGTCATTATTTTTTCAGAATTGTGACGTTTTATTTTCTTTGTATCACACTTTGTCTTACAATTAATTCAATCAATCAATATGGTCTCAAACCTAAATCTTATTCTGCAAGATTACCAAATTACCTATTAATAAGTGGTAGGCAAAGGTCATATTTAATATTTAGTTAATAATGAAAATTGGTCTCCAAACTAAAATGTGACCAAAATAATAATAAAAAGTCTGTGTCAGTGTAAGAAGGAATTTTATTAACTTTAGAATGGAGGGGAGATGGTGAAAATTCCCATAATCCCCTCTCTCTCTCTCTCGGTTACTGTAAAAAGTCACCCACTTGTCATTTTCTCCATGAAACAATGCTGGAATCAGACAGCAATATTAATCATCCAAATTAAACCATATGGCGTGAAATATTACTAATGAGCAACACACTTCAGTTGGTGGAAACAAAATGATAAGTGCTTGGGTTTTTTTGGCAGCTGTGAATATTTCATATTTTAAAGTATGTATGAAGACCACCTGTTCCAGCAGCTAAATGATTCACGCAATGTCTTGATTTGGCAAAGTCCCATCTATTCCTGTAGTCTGTGTGTAGTCTACTGTTAATGGGCTAATTTTATCACCACTCATCAGAGGCCAGACTTGTTCATTTTTTGTTACAATAGAATGATGACAAGTCATCATTTTTTACAAACAGTATTTGAATAAGAACAAGATAATAAGAAATCATACATTCTAATTATCCAGATTTAAATGTTTAATTACTAAATAAAAAAAAATGAAAAAGATTAATGAAAATCAGGAAATATGAAAACTTATACAGACCACGTTTATGGCAACGCAGACAGTGCTGGGTAGTAACTGATTATGTGTAATATGAATTATGTAATCAAATTAAAAAAATTAAACACTTGTAATTAGAGTACATTATATGTTTGCTTATGTAATCAAAAAAAAAACATTTTTGTCAGCCATAACTCTTTGACATAAAATATTAACTTAAAATCTCTGAGGAAATTAATATTTCAATAATTTAACACATTCACATGTTTACAGATATTTGATGCCAGTTAATGGTCACATTGACAAAAAAATAAAATACATTTTCTTACATTTTCATGATTTATTAAATTATTACATTAGTTTTTTTAATCAACTCAAAAAGCTACTACAGTTCGTACACCAAACCCAGTTTGGGAAACCATGGAAACCATTAAACATATTGTAATATAATTTTATAATGTTGATATACCAAAAAAAAAAAAAATCAATGTTGTGCATTTAATAGTACGTTTAAAATGAGTTCGATAAAATATAGTCTAAAAAGTAGACAAACTAAATTACCTAAAATGAGTAACATAGATTACATTACAGATTACATGATGAAAATCGTAGTAAGTAATCAATTTGTAAGTAATCTACCGAGCACTGATTGCAGGTGCTTTCAAAACTTTAGAAATGTTATTATAAAAATATATAATTAATTTGTAACTAAGTGCTGGTTGAATCTCCTGTGCACTTTGCACAAGGAATGCTATTTGTTAGAGTTGCTTTACTAGATCACTCCAAATCAGTCTCTCGTGACTGTACATCTTACTGTGGATGCAAGAAATGTAGAAAGTGGGAGGTGTTAAATAATTCTGAACGGCATAGCATAGACTTCTTCATGGTTAGTGTTTGTGTATTTCATTTAATTATGTTATCTAGCCTACTTGTTCTACAAATCTGTGTTAACTACTACTGTTTTTTGACAGCATTGATAATGTTTCAGAAAGATATCATGATAGTGTTTGCCTTACTGAATGCAATAACCAGACAGGCTAGGCTTTTTTGATTACTGTCAGTTTAAGTACCGGTGATGAGTGTTGCCAGATATTGCTATTAAAACAAACAAAAACCTAAAAATATAGCAAAAACTAAAGTGAAATTATTTCAAATCTTTATCTTATCTTAATTGTAAAAGTTAGTGCTGCTCCTAAACTGCAACATCTTACTTTATTAACTTTTTAAAGTGTCAAAATAATTGAAAAAGACGAGTACAAAAGGATTATAATAGCTGGATCTGGCTGCGCCCTCACTCACAAGTTACTCTCTCAAGCCTCGTTAACTCCGCCAGCTTCTTGCAGCGATCATGTTCATCACGGACGCTAAACATTCTTGCAAACTGTCTAAACTGAATTATACATGTCATGCAGACTTTCATATTAGGAGTTTAACAACAAATTAATCATTCAGAGAAAACGTTTTATTTTTGAACATGAAAAATCGGTAACACTTTAGAATACTGTTTCTTACTTACTGTATAACTAATAAGGAATTATTGAAGAACTAACAGGTAATGATTCATTAACACTTAACTCACTACTGTTAACTACTAAGGAAGAAATGTTAACTAATCAGTATGTAATACAATTTTATGATTGTGTTAAGTAACAGTTAGCTAAACAATAACTAATGTATTCTGTCACACCTCCTGAAGAACTACTATTAATTATCTACTAGTTAAGGTTCAATAAAAATAACTATGAAATAACTACTACTGAACAATTATACGCAAATAGTCACTATAATAATCAGGTTGTGGCCCACAAATCAAGTACTTGAGTAAAAGTACAGATACCCAATAAAATATTACTCCAGTAAAATTATAAGTAGGCCTATTAATGTCACGGTGCACACACGAGGGAGGAACCAGGAACACGCAGACAAGGATATAACTTCGAATAATAGTCTTTACTGATAACATCAAGGCAGGGCAAAACACAGACAGGAACACCGGGGAGTAACGAGTAGACCAGACGAAATCCAACTGAACAGACAGAACTATAAATACACAGGTAAATCATAGATAACAAGACAAACACAGCTGGACAAGAATTAACTAATGATTACGCTTAACAAGGACAGGAAACAAACCAAATAAGGAAACATTAGGCGGGAACACATGACAGACACGTCAGAACCCTGACAATTAATTTTAAAAATTACTTGAGTAAAAGGACACTATAGTACCAACTTTGTTACAGTCCACTACTACTATTATTAGCCTATAATTTCCTACCCTTGTTCTGTAGGAAATCTGCTTCGGAAAGGAACCGCAACTCAACTGTCTTGCCATAACTATCCAACTTACTACAGATACAGTACACTCTGTAAAATGGTGGTTTGTTAATTAATCAATTAATTAATTTATTTATTTTCTGAAACACTGAGATGAAGCTGTTGGGTCATATTTGTTTTTTAGTCTTAGGTAGTTTTTGTGTTGTGTTAATGCCTAATTAACGGCAGTTTCCATGAGCCCAGCTCCCGTATAAGTAATTAATTCCTTATTAATTACTAAAGGTTTCGCTATATTTTCACTTTAGAATAGGCCTACTCTTGCAGGTTCAAAATAAGTCCTGCATAATTATTTGATAATTATTTATTAATTACTAATGGGCTCCCTATGTTTTCACTTTAGAATACTGTTTCAGGTTCTAAGTAATTCTTGAAGAATTATCTAATAATTATTTATTAATTACTAAAGGTTTCTCTATATTTTCACTTTAGAATAGGCCTACTCTTGCAGGTACAAAATAAGTCCTGCATAATTATCTAATAATCCTTTATTAATTACTAATGGGTTACCTGTATTTTCACTCTCCCTCAGTCCTTGCCTTACATACAGAAATTGAATTAATAGTAATATGGTATATTATCGCATGGCACTGGAGAGGTGGTGGGGTTCCTATCGGATGCTGATTTCTTACAAAACAAACTCAAAACAATTCACTATACAGGCAAAACCTCTGTAAAATGTATTGCATTTATTAATATTGCATTTTCATACTGCTACTACTGCTAATAACATTTATATGAAAGGGTCACAACTCAATGTAATTGTGTATGACTGTTCATTAATTATGAAGTAGTTACTTCATAATTATTTTTATTGAACCTTAACTAGTAGATAATTAATAGTAGTTCTTCAGGAGGTGTGACAGAATACATTAGTTATTGTTTAGCTAACTGTTACTTAATACAATCATAAAATTGTATTACATACTGATTAGTTAACACATCTTCCTTAGTAGTTAACAGTAGTGCGCTAAGTGTTAATGAATCATTACCTGTTAGTTCTTCAGTAATTCCTTATTAGTTATGCAGTAAGTAAGAAACAGTATTCTAAAGTGTTACCGAAAAATCTACCGAGGTCCGAACCTCATAGCTGGCTACGGGCCTGACTTTGCATGAAACAGTCAGATTTTTTTTTTTGCAACCCATTTGAAAGACAATAAACCCATTCAACGCCATCCAAAAACGCCATCCAGAAAGCTATTTCCTGTGTTTACTTTGAACAGAATTTCTCCAGCCGTGGTGCGCATGTAGTGACTCTTAAGTGAGTCTAAAAAGCAGCTAGACAGGCTTCAGTCAATAGAGGTGAGAGCAGATATATCAAGCCCAGCGTCCCTGGACAGTTCAGCTGAAGAGGTAAAGCGGAGTGCAATTCTCGCTGCCTGTCCACGATATATATTTATTGCCTGAGAAAAAGAAATTCCCCAAAGCTTCAGCAAGGCAAACACAGCTAGGAGCTACATGACAGTTTTGATGTCGTGTTGAGTCAAGAGCTGCCATTTCTTCTTTCATGATGACGAAAGTAACCTTGTTTACTGCCTAATGCATAAACACTATTGGAAAGTTCAATTGAGGATAACGGATCGCAAGAGTTGGGATCACAGAAGGCGTAACCTCTGCTTGGGGTGCATATGCATGAGCAGATGTCTCCCGGGGCCTTATTAATTGAGTGAAATATCAATCATTCTTACATCTATTTGCATAACCTTATCATATTTGATTTTTGTGCTTGAGGGGATTATTAAGGAGCTATCTGTCTATCTCAGAGCACCTATTAGTGTACCCTTTCATATTAAAATTGAATTTCCTATTTCTCAATTAGAACCAGACTCACACTTTAATCAGAGTTTTGGAAGGAGGCTTTGATACTTTTAATTCACATGAAGATGAAAGAGACAAAGATTATATTGGGAAAGGTGTTCGTAATACTAGAGAATTGATCGTTTGAGATCACGGTGTAATTCATTTTTTTGAAATCCATTTAGTTTTCCCTTTTTGAGTGTCGTCTTAAGAAAGTTTTGAAATGAAAAGTTAATAGCAGCGCTTACGTTTTTTTGAGTCTCTGTTTCATGTAATGGATTTCTGTAAGCGACAGCGACTTTGCCAAAATGTCTGAAAGTCATTTTGTAATCTAATAGATTTCAATTATTGTGTTACACTTAATAACACACTTTTCTCTGTAACAGTAAAGACTTAAAAAAAGGCTATTTTAATGTTAACTATCTGTAAATAATTCTGTTTTTATTCCATCTAAACAGTTCTCTTATAGCTCAGTGTATTCTACTTTTCATAAATAAATAATTACAAAATAACTAGCTGGAGTTTTGTGAATAGGAGATAAAACCGAATACAATTTGAATGTGCTCAGAATTTCAACAGGCTTTCCAAGATTTGCTCAGAACAGATGTGGAGGCTGATATTAAACGATATCCCTCTTTGAATGTCAACACCTGATTGTTTATGTGCTAAAACACTTCAGATCTCATCATTAATTAGAACCCTTGGCACCACAGAGGGTCCTAAACACAGCTAAACATCCCCCTGAGAGGCTGGAATCACACTCAATTGTATGTCTACAGTTAAAAGACAATTCAAAGACTCTAAATCCCAGTGATGCAAAGAAAAAAGAAAAACAAATCTGTCAACGTTCATATAGGTTCACCTCACTTAAAACCTCTTGTATTTTAGATTATATGCAATGCTAAATTTATCCAAATCTTTCTCAAAACTCATCTACATCTCGGAGAGTCATTTTTGGGTGAACTATGTTTATTTTTTTTTTTAGAAACATAAGCAATTGATATATTATTTCAGTACATCTTTTTTCCCCATCTGTCATGAATGTTATGTACTATGTTTAAGTTAATCAGCTGTAGCTGATGCTTAATGTCTAGTGTTTCAGTCTGATTTATCACGTGGTACATGCATGTGATATGGTTTTAATAACAAGAAATTGAGATTTCCCTTCCCCAAGTGAAAGTGAACATCATTTTCTGACACCAAATTCATGTTAGTTTTCTTAATACTTCATATTAATTTTTAGAACCACACTTCTACGGTGACCGGTTCGTTAAATTTCAGAAATGGTGATAAATGAGTACATTTTCATGCATTTCAGCTGCTGAGGTGTTAAAGCACCTTGGACGGAACAGAGAAATTGGGTCATTGCTAAAATTTACATTGTGCTCTTTTCTTAAATAAGAATAAATCGCACTTCTTTGCAGTGGCCTCTGTGCGCCTAATACTATAAACTATCCAAGCACTAATTCCATCAATAAAACATTACAAGTGACTTTTATGAGTCATTTATTTGCATTTAATTCAATTAAATTTTACTCTGAATCAAAAGGGCAAGTCTCCACTAATTTATAGGCGATTCTACAACCTATATCCCTTTTACACGGTCAAATAGCATGCAAAGCCTCTTGTCAGAAACTGAACCCAGCCGGTAATCCTGATAAATCCACAGATTTACAAATGGTGCTCAGAGGATGACCTTAAAGGTTATTATAATTTAGCGGTTCAAAACAAATCCTGCGACAGATTATTCATTACCGATGTCTCCTAATTAACCCAGCTAAATAAAACAAGAACTAATCAGGGCGCAAACCGTGATTGTCATTTCAAAAGCTATTGACACAAAACGCTCCAGACAGCTGCTGTTCTCTGCATTTACTAACAATAGTTGCATTTCACACATTCAAACGGAGCTAACTGCCAACGGTCTGGGCAGTGAATTGTGGAAATGCCAAATTAGGAACTTCCCACCGCTATGAGATCCATTATTAGGGCAGAGAAAAACGGAGACTGCGCACCGCACGGCTTTGACACGCAGCCAGCTTTTCAGAACCAAGGACAGCTCCCTGTTGCTGTAGACCAAAGAGAGAGCTCCATTTTAGGTTTCCCCAGGACAGGGAGGAGGGCTTGCCTTTTTCTGGAATTCAATTAAGCCGTGTGCCGCCTGCCGAGAGGGTTGAGGGAGACCAGCACCCAGAGAGGATAGACATATTGCAATAATACCAAGCAATTAAACATAGGGCCTCGACGGTATTTGTGGCCCCTCTATTTAAGTGTGCAGCGTTTCTCACAGTGTATGAGAGGACTCTTCCCTTGGGGTTCGGGTGGAATGAAAATCCTTTTATACAGCATAAAAGAAGGCGGAGAAGCTTACTAGCGGTGATCGGTGCGCAAGAATTCTCGACCTTTTAAGACGCAGCCGTAACTCTCCCTGATGTTATGAACTACGACAAGAAACCTCCACTTTCAAAACCGCAAAATACTGTAAAAGCTGCAGATAATGCTAGGGAAATAAAACATGAATTTCAAGATGACAGAGTTTGCACCCACCCCAAACACACAAAATCATCCCCTCAGAAAACAACGTAGTGAGACATCAAAGGAAAGAAGAAAAATAGGAGCAAAACAATAAAGCAATAAGCTACAAGGCTGTGTTCTATAGTGCTTTCACCGCAGTTAATGGGTGCTCTTAGGCACAACGCAAAGTGGAGTATATAGATAGAAAGATGTGTATATACTGCATACATACATATATTCAAATATATATATATATTTTTTTAAACAAGTCTCAGTGTTCACCAAGGTTGGATTTATTCCATCAAAAACACAATAAGACAGAAATATTGTGCTATATTATTACCATTTGAAATAACTTTCTAGTTGACTATAAATTTTAAGTGTAATGCATTCCTGAGATTTAAAGTTGAACTTTCAGCATCATAACGCCAATTTTTAGCATCATGTGATCCTTCAGAAATCATTCTGATATGCTGATCTGCTGCTCAGGATGTTGATTTAATGATTATTCTCAGTGTATTATCACGGTTGTGATGCTTCATATCTATATGGACACTGTGATATTTTTTTTCTTCTTTTGATTATTTGATAAAAAAATACAAAAAATTCAATAAATAAATCATTTTTGCTGTATTTTTGCTGTATAAAAGTTAACAACAACAACAACAATAATAATAATAATAATAATAGACTATTTACGTGGGTCACACACTTAAAATATAGAGTCTGAATTATGAATGTTAAAAAAAGGAAATGCCTTTTTCTTATTTCTTTTTCTTTTTTTAAGATTTTATCCACATTTATTTGTTCCCAAAGCATATTTAACCCTTGTCAGAGATATATTTACACATCAAAGAGCGGCTTTAAAGAAACAAAAAACAAATGAATAAATTTAATAAAAAACTGTGATATAAAAACCTTTTTGCTTACTCAGTCCAAATCACTTCTTTTGGTCAAAGCATAGCGTGTGTTTCTATAACCTAGAGGAGGAAAAATCCTCAGATTTCATTATAAAAGAGATAATTCATCAGCATTAGAGGGTAATATTTCTGGTTCTTGAAATATTGGAGTGGGCTGAACTGGCTTGCAACATTAATTAAAAACAATTGGCATTAAAAGCCTTTAAACTATGCTAAATGAATCACAGTGTCAGAGCACAGGACGACTGATTATTCTCAAGGTGAAATGGGATTGTGGGATGTTTCTCCAAGGGAATTCAAAGCAGAGATTCAGAAGATTCTGAGGGGTTTTGTACTTGCATTGCTTTTGCAATTCATGAGGCTGCAGCTCAACCATCATTCAATTGAACTTCGGTGAACGTGTGAGCAGCTTCCTTTGAAGCTCCCTGATAGCTCACAGTCTGAACCTCACGGCTCACTCAGAACATCCTTAACAAATCTTTAACCAGCACCTGTTCAGCAGCCGAATGGAGGTCAGCGTCCTCACCTCAGCAGGACCACAGGATGTAAAGTAGATGTTCAAAAGTGCTCAGGTGGCCCATCTTTAGAAACAATTTGCAGGAAATGCAGATGTGCAGCAGGAACTGCCTCCAGCATGGGTCATTTCCTTCTGGAGGCCCGCTGGGCTAAACACGTGTCTTGCATTAAAATGACAAATCAACAGCAATGAGATGTTGTTAACAACCCCTGCGGTCCACTTCATCTCTTATCGGCTCTTCAAATAATGCATTCGCAGACTTTGATCCAAGCTTGAATTAACTATGAACACTTATTTATGGCACTCCTAAACTGAGGCTTTTTGCTTAATGAAATGGATCTTCGTGTCACCTGCTAAGTTCAAAGAAAGAATGGGAGCGGGCCTTAATTGGCTGCACTTTTACAATATTTTGTTGTCTAATTCCTCATGTGCACAGGTGCTGCTCACATTACCATAGCAAAATTAATTGCCGTTATAGAGCAACTGCTTCTTTGTTCGGAGCCTAACAACAGATAAAGATCTCCGTAAGGATCTGGGTCCACTGAGAGATACAGTAGGAGGAAGGGTGAAATAGAGCTTTCTCTACAGTCTGAGGTATGAGCTTTCATCGGTGGGGAAACGAAATAACAAAATATGTAAATAAAACATTAAAGTCTTTCTTCAGCTATGGAAAATGTGGGCTTTGCAATGTATTTTGCAATATAAACAAAATAATAAAACAGCTAACACTTTATTTTAGGGTCGCTTAACTAGTTGCTTATTAACATGCATATTACTAGAATATTAGCCATTTATTAGTAGTATTATGTATGACCTTATTCTACATCCCTAATCCTACCCTATACCTAAACTTAACAACTACCTCACTAACTACTAATAAGCAACAAATTAGGAATTTATTGAGGGAAAAGTTGTAGTTAATAGTGAATAAGTGTTCCCTATTCTAAAGTGTTACAACAAAACAATTAAAAGTTGTTGTTTTTTACTTTCTTTAATTTGTTTAACAGTGGAAGTACATGCAACATTTTTTTTTTTTTGAACCATCATAAACAACTTTAATTTCCACCACTCATTTCACTACGCATTTTGAGGTGGAAAAAATATATTTCTGCAATAACTCCTTGCATGCATAATTATAGCTGAATTTGATATAGCTTGATTGGAAATTATGTCATTAGTGCCAAATTTGATCACATGATCAACATTTAAATGTTTTTTTTTTTTCATCCCATTCATCCCTTTATTTTCCAAACTCTTTGTCTTATGGGCTCACAGGGAGATTTATTTTAATCAATCATAATTTTATCATAATCACTATAAAATAGCTTAGAATAATGTAGCTTTATAGTGGATTTTCATAATTATATGTCTGTTCTAGGACAAATAAAGCAATAAAATGTATGCTTACAAGTATTTTAATAGTAGAATAAATGTAAAGATTGATGATGACAAGATAATTAAAAATGTGACCATGCGTACACAAATACAACAAACCTCTTACCTCAATGGAACCTTTCCACTGCACAAAAAAGTAAACAAAAAAACACTCGTATTCCAGTTACCACGTAAAAATTTAGCACATTTAATTAAATTTGGCACATTACTGAAGTGAAGAAACCACACAAGGAACTCTGACAGGTTTCGACCAATGCTGTCATTTCACTGGCTCATAAAAACAAAAATCCCAGCAGGCGCAGATGTGCAGCTGTCCCGCTTATGTTGGCTTGTTGAGATTCGGTGTAATGTGAGCGTTTACTGAACTGTGACGTTAATCATATGCCACCACAGCCTAGTGGAAACTAGTATATTTTCCTCAGCGAAACGATTAGAACAGTTGAAATCAGCGGATGATCGCAGACATGATATTTTGAGCCATTACGTGGGTCATTAAGTTACACTCTCATTAGCACCCTGCAATTATGGGCGATATGACCGTCTGCTGAGATCTCCCATCCGACTGTCACGGCTCTGCAGCTCATTCAAACTCACTCACTCAAAATCTCTCCTCTCAGAACTCAAAGTCGTGTATGATATAACACAACCATCACCACGTGGGCACCAGAACTAAAGAATTAGAGCAGCTCCCATCCACAGGGTGTTATTGACCTTTCCGCTAAAATCGTTTCTATTTTCGCTTATGTGCAGCGTGAATAAGAGAGAAAATCTGAGCAAATGCCACAGTTTAGCCTAATTCTGACTCTGATGCATTCAGAAATCGCAGCCGAGCTACATGCAGAAAGAGCAATTTTGAAGGATGATGCCCTGTTAATTCAGAGTTCAATACAAGACTAATTAGTCCAATAAGTGAGAGGTCTCCATGGATTTACAGGCCGATCAATTCAATTAACAATTGGATGGCTGGTGAATGGAGGCGTGCATTGGTAAATACCCCTCATACCTTGGGACCAAATCTGATTGCTTTCCGGAAAAGATGAAGATCTGCTGGATAAAGGAAAGTCAAAAAATCACAAATGTGGCTGTGAGGTTTTCTTTGTCTTTATAAGACCTACTGCTACTTGCCGACTCTATGCTTATGAGAAAGCATTGCAGTTTCAACAGGTAGCTATGTCTTGTCATTATCAGCCCTCATGCAGTCTTATTTTAGTGTCATTGAGATATGATATTGAGATATTATTATTATTATTATTATTTGTATGTCACCATATTTTTTATGTATATACACTGATCAAAATTAGAAACGCGACAATTTTTCATGAGCTGAACTCAAAGATCTAAGACTTTTTCTATGTACACAAAAACCAGTCAGCATCTGATGTGATCACCATTAGCCTCACGCAGTGCAACACATCTCCTTCGCATAGAGTTGATCAGGTTGTTGATTGTGGCCTGTGGAATGTTGGTCCACTCCTCTTCAATGGCTGTGCGAAGTTGCTGGATATTGCTTCCAGGAATTGTGTACAGATCCTTGCAACATGGGGCCGTGCATTATCATGCTGCAACATGAGGTGATGGTCGTGGATGAATGGCACAACAATGGGCCTCAGGATCTCGTCACGGTATCTCTGTGCATTCAAAATGCCATCAATAAAATGCACCTGTGTTCGTTGTCCATAACATACGCCTGCCCATACCGCCACCATGGGCCACTCGATCCACAACGTTGACATCAGCAAACCGCTCACCCACACGACGCCATACAATGCTGTCTACCATCTGCCCTGTACAGTGAAAATTGGGATTCATCTGTGTAGAGAACACCTCTCCAAAGTCGAATGTGAGCATTTGCCCACTCAGGTCGTTTATGAAAACGAACTGCAGTCAGGTCTGGACCCCGATGAGGACGACAAGCATGCAGATGAGCTTCCCTGAGATGGTTTCTGACAGTTTGTACAGATATTCTTTGGTTATGAAAACCGATTGTTGCAGCAGCTGTCCGGGTAGCTGGTCTCAGATGATCTTGGAGGTGAAGATGCTGGATGTGGAGGTCCTGGGCTGGTATGGTTACACGTGGTCTGCGGTTGTGAGGCCGGTTGGTTGTACTGCCAAATTCTCTGAAACGCCTTTGGAGATGGCTTATGGTAGCGAAATGAACATTCAATTAACGGGCAACAGCTCTGGTGGACATTCCTGCAGTCAGCATGCCAATTGCACGCTCCCTCAAAACTTGCAACATATGTGGCATTGTACTGTGTGATAAAACTGCACATTTTAGATTAGCCTTTTATTGTGGCCAGCCTAAAGCACACCTGTGCAATAATCATGCTGTCTAATCAGCAGTTTGATATGCCACACCTGTGAGGTGGATAGATTATCTCTGCAAAGGAGAAGTGCTCACTAACACAGATTTAGACAGATTTGTGAACAATATTTGAGAGAGATAAGCCTTTTGTGTACATAGGAAAAGTCTTAGATCTTTGAGTTCAGCTCATGAAAAATGGGGGCAAAAACAAAAGTGTTGCGTTTATAATTTTGGTCAGTGTATATACACACACACACACACTCACACACACATGTTGGGTTTCCATGTTTTATGGGGACATCCCATAGGCGTAATGGTTTTTATACTGTACAATCTGTATGTGCTATTGCCCTACACCAACCCTACACCTAAACTTAGCCCTCACAGGAAACATGCTGCATTTTTAGATTTTCAAAAAACTTTATGCTGTATGATTTATAAGCTTGTTTCCTCATGGGGACCAAAAAATGTCCCCACAAGATTAAGATTTACTGGTATTACTATCCTTGTGGGGACATTTGGTCCCCAGGACGTGATGAATACCAGGTGCACACACACACACACACACACACACACACACACACACGTGTTAATTAATTAGCAAAAACAGATAACTCCGTTTTTAACAATTTCCTTTTTTTATGTATATATATAGTTATTTTAGTACATCAAATTTAACTAATTGAAAATGAGAAATGTTTCTTTGGCAACTAGCTGAGAAAAGTCAGTTAGTTAGTTTGTTTAGTTATTTAGCTAGTTAACTAACCTTACTGTTGTGTTGTTGTGCTGTTTTTGATTGTTTTTTTGTTTGTTTGTTTTATTTTTATATTTTTTTGTACCTGTAACCTTTCCAATAAATAAATAAATAAATAAATACATAAAAAAATAAAATAAATAGTGTTTAAAGAAGTGTTTCTATTAGCAAAAAATGCAGTTCTGGTCAAGCTCCAGCACTTTAATTATGGTTTGATTATTTACACAGTGTCAAGTAATTAACAGGTTGTCTAACATAATAGAACGCATCAGCGTGGGAAAAAAAAGGCTTAAGTTTATGTATATATGTGTGTATGTATTTGTTTGTACTGAATATAATTTATGTCTTCAGTGATTGTTTTTAATTTGTGTTTTATAATCATCCTCCTATATAGTATGAAGACTATGGAAAAATTAAATGTACTGCATGACAGGAATGATTTACCGCATATTCATTTTAAGAAAACTATAACACTAATCTACACACTAGACCAGTCATCTTTACTGTATAATGTCAACTATAAAAGCATATATTTATCATAAATGCATCGTTTTTTTTTGTTTGTTTTTTTTTCAGTTTACTTTACGTACAGTACTATCGTTGTTCTCCTCGCAATCATTCACAAAGGCCTGGGTTTGCTATTGTTTTGTGACCTATTTGCCTTTATGTGTGGTGCCCTAAAATAAATGAAGTAGTCTAAAACATTGTGTTGACATTTTAATGGCATTGTTCTATCAGTTCAGCTGTCTGCTGAATATAATGCCGGGAGAAAACATAATGAAGGAACATATTCCAATTCTCTTTTGTCACTGCAATTAAGCTACATTAAAACCATAAAGCACATTAAAATGGCATGAGCACTCTAGCATTTACCTGTTAGCAACTGTACCTTCCTCTTGCATTTATTTATATGCATGCACACCAGCTGCCTTGTCTACTTCAAATATGAATTTACAGAAAATAGCACTGAAACTTAGAATTGTCTATTGCTGAACTCAAATCTGAAAACTGTTATCTGTTAGCAAAATATTTTTTTCTTTTTCATAATTACAACACTTGTGTAAGATTGAGGGGAACTAACTTTATAGGTAACACTTTTACAGAGACCAATTCTCACTATTAACTAGTTGTTTATTAGCATGCCTATTATTATCCTATTGGCTGTTTATTAGTACTAATAAAGCACATATTTTGCATATTCAAAGTATATTCTAGATCCTAATAGATAAACTTAACAACTATCTTACTAACTATTAAAAAGCAGCAAATTAGGAGTTTATTGAGGCAAATGTCATAGTTAATAATGGTTTCTTAATAGCAAGATTTGGACCTAAAATAAAGTGTGACCACTTTATACATAGACAAACATTCTACTTGACAGCATTGCAAAAGTGATTCAGAAATGTTAAGTTAGTTCTGAAAAAAAAGCTCTAACAACATCTGTTTGCTAATGTCACTTGCTTTGACATTTTGTTACCTAATGCAGTGACATTCAGACATTTTAAACATGACCTAACCCTCCCAAAGCACTCAAAATCTGCATATACCTTTTGCATTGCCAGGTCAGTTTTGTAGATTGATTTTTTTTTTTTTTTTTTTTTTTTTTTTTAATTGTTATAACCAAGTTAACCAACATTTGGATAATAAAAAATAAATTAATTAAATTAAATAAAAAAATTGAGAAATTATTTAAATTTTCAAATTATACATAAACTATAACAAAACTAGTATGATGCAAGGGGGAAAATGTTTTTAGCAATACACGTGGGATTGTTTAGTTTCTTTGATATTTAGAAGAACTTGAATAAGAATTCCCAGTATGAACTCCACTGAACCGACACATTAATTCATCAGATTTCTTTTCTGGGAAAACATACTGTTGTTGTTTTTTTTCTGTTTTCTTTGAGATCCTACATTTTGCATAATCGACAAGGAGTGCAATTGCTCTCATTGTTCTTCATTTAACTCATCTACACAACATTACCAACAAATGCCACCATGATGATGCATTTAGTCAAATGAAACAATACATGAACCACGTATGGGCAGCATTTCTGTAATATCAAACATGGTTTGTGATTTGTTTGATTTGACTGATTGAGTCATGATGATCTTATATTTGTTTGTATCTAAGCGTGATTGGGACCTAAATACCCCATTTTCAACCTGCAATCTGTGAATTCCCATCACTGTTGATAAGGTTTTCCGCAAATCTCCTCCTGGTGGTCTTGTGAGTCACAGGGGGCACCATTAGTCACTGCAAAGGAACTTTTATGCATAATGCATGGCTGTTCCTTACTTCCTCCCCAACTTGTTTGCTGTCTTACATACCACTAATTTTAGTACAAAAATAGCTGGAGGAACAATTGTTCTGCTTTAAAAACCAAGAGAAAAACATTCAGTTCCATATTCATTTGCGGGTGTCTTCTGCTTGTGAAAGTAATGGAGGGTTGGCGGGGGCTTTGAAAGGATTTTAAGTGAATGTCAAAAAGAAAAGAATATTTCTAATCTCTAGCTTCAAAGGCAGCCATCTGAGGTCCGCCATCCTCCCGATTCCTGCTGCAATGTACAAGGTTATTGGGAATTATTGATTGGCGTCACTGCAACATATCTGCATCAGGCAGAAGTTTTCCTTTGGTTTCATCCCCTCTTTCAAAATCATTGGTTTTATTCTTCAGTGCTGATATGTCGAAACAGTTTCCATTTTCAAAACAAATGACTCGACTCCTGAAAGTATTTTTACAGGGTAATATTATCATACTCAATGAAGCTAAGTGCCTGTGATAGAGCTGGAGAATGTACATGCATGCGCATGAGGCATATAGAGGAAAGTGCCTGCATGAAGCTCTTTGTTTTGTCGTTAAGAAAAACTTACTTCTCAGAAGTACCTTTGATCATCGGGTTTTTGAGTGCACCGGGTCCTTGATTGCTAGTCCAGTTGACCTTTCATGTTCTCTGTTGTTGCACTCATCCAATTTGTTGCCTACATACTGGGTTTCAGACTGTGTTTTTAGTGTTTTCACTGCACTGATGTTCCTCAAACATTCTGGTTAGGGTTTGCTCTAAAGCCCACTTCCACTCTGATGCTTTCCTGTAGCTCAAATAGTGGAACATGGCACTAGTAACGCTAAGATCATGGGTTCGATTCCCAGGGAAAGCAAGAGCTGATAAAAAATTATAAACTGTAACTTGAATGCAATGTAAGTCGCTTTGGACAAAAGCGTCTGCTAAATGCATAAAAATGTAAATGTTGAATGACAACTTTTTGACTGTCAGTAATGTCTGATCCATGAATAAATCAGTATTTCACAAACACAAACATGATTCATTCACAAATCAGATTGATCCGGTCCCCTGGTTCAACTCAGTGAATCAATGCAATCACTGCAGCTCACCGAAGGGGAAGATTTTCTTTTCATTTCATTTTTTTTACTTTCATTTTGGTTATATAATAGCTTATTCTTTGGCAAGCAGTGTTATTTCCTTCTCGGAATACAAGATCTATATTTGTAAATCCAAGTTATTTAGATCTATTGGTTTTTCTTTTCTTTCCGTGGACAAGAAAGTCACAGAGAGAGGGGGAAATAACACTGGGATATGATTCAAATCTTCTGTGCCACATCTCAGACAAACCATATGCCTTTGTGTATATATATACTTGTCAGCTAATGGAAATGACATTTAAATCAAATTTGCAGGTGGATCTCCATACTGGACTAATGGAACTACTGGAAGTCATTGTTCATAAATGCTTGTCCATTAGTTGACTTGGCCGTCTACTAATTTATTACTGGAGAGAATTACAGCATATCATAAAACTACATGGCACAGACATATAATGTGAATTGGAGGAGGCCCCCAGGCTCACCTTGTTACCCATGATTCAGTTTAGTGCATGCAAGGATGCTTGTGTCATAAATCAAACAGAGAAAAGGGACACTTCAAGCAAGGTCTACTTTAAGTACGGCTTTATTCCCCTGCCCTATCCTTTAATCCTATGAATGTTTTTAGCTGAACTTTAATTTTGTGCTGTATTTTAAAGCTTTTTATCTTTTCAAAACTAGGGTAAATAAATGTTTAACCCTATTTCAAATAGTAAGATGGGGATTTGCACTGCTTTTTGAGTTTTGTGGTGCTCCAAAGTTACAACGGATTGGTTAGATGATTAGCCAACCATGAACTACCTCAGAGATTAGCTCATTAAATATTCTTCCACTTTGCACATTCACAGATTTTTTCTTACTTAGTTTAATTGTCTGAGGGGGAAAAAAAACTAATTAACTCAAGTGATTAAAAAAATTAATTATTTGGTGTGGAACATATCAGAAGATTGAAGACAACCACATACATTTAATCACATACTGTACACTGTTGTTATCCTCATAAATATGCAAATAATATTATGCAAAGATTTTCAGATGTACAGAGTGAAATCTCTCTAAACTCAGAATAAATTACTAACCAACCCAAGGATAAAATATGAACTGTGTGAAACATGAAACTAGTGATTAATTCCCATTTGTGACTTTCAGTGATACAAACTGCTCGTTTAATTTTTCTATTTAATCTTTTGACTTAAATTCTTATAAAAATGCACAGAATTATGAACGTCTACATCAAATGCGCACAGCGAAATCGATGAAATTAAATCAGCAAATGTAATCATTTAAGAATTGACTTAGCTCTGTAATAATTTGCTTTTGACGAATGCTATTTGGCACAGAATGCATTTGTTTAGGATAGAAATGATAACCCGCTTGTTGAAAAGCAGCATAACCAATATGTGATGTGTCAGTTTTATTTGCTTGCCAGGAGACTTGACATTCTTGATGAAATTGGGTTTTTGCTGTCTTTGAAATACACAAGCTTTGAAAGTATGGGGATGAAATGACTGTGCAAACATGTGCAAAGTCACATCAAAGCTCATTTCTCAGAGCTGTGGGCCTAGAAGTTGGAAATGAGGTGTCAGGTATCTTCCACGGCACTGTTTAATGTAACAGGATGACACTTGTGATGTCACCCAAACACAATAAGTGATTGTTTAGCCTTGACTTAATGATGCTTCTAATGAAGTGCCACACAAATTAACAGATAGTGTTCTGCTTACATTATACTCTGCTTTGTTGTCTTTCTGTCTATCTATGACAGACTAATAAGGACTACGCATAAAATCAGTCAAAACAATTTTGCCTGCAGACATAAAAAATTCCCAGTAGTATATTTGCACGTTTGGCTTCTCCCATTTTGTGTGAAACTTGCTTTCATTTAGCTTTAAAAATGAATCTCGAGCTTTGAGGGGCTAAAATATGAGCTCCCAGCCAGAGTCATCTCATGGATGAGCGGTAGAATTCTGCGAGAGACGGGAATTGATCTGAAGGCCCTGGCCAGAGTGCTGTTGATAGCTGTGTTCAGAAGGGGATTTCGGGGCCAAGGTCTCTCTCCAGAGTCAGGTGAACTCTAGCCTCTCAAGTGGCCAAGACCCATTCATTCTGTTTCAAGCAATCTCTTTGATGATTCACTTTGAAGAAAAGTGACATATTTGAAACTACTCCAAATGAATTTAAAGTAGTTAAGTTATGTAACATTTTCTATTTATGTCTCCCATCCTCATAGGATTCCAAAACTCAGCAGGAATCGGCTTTTACACCCAAATATTAATTGATGCTTCGTCCCAAATAAGATTGCTCACCATTTTTGACTTCTTGACAAAATCATCAGTGAGAATTTGGCTCTCCAGCTCAATGCCCCCGGGTCACAATCCATTAATCCTGGTTTAGGAGGCATTCAAAGGATCTCTCTGCCCCTGGAGGAAGGGAGTAACACCTAAAGACAGGACATATGAGGTAAATTGGCATTTATTAGTCCCCTCTGGCCTTCGGTCAGTATTCAGCTCATGATGCAATTGACCCAGACATTTAATTAAACTCCCCAATTAAATTCTCCTGTTGTGCTCTCATTGGGCCAATGCAGAGATAAGAATCCAAATTTCAGGGGCTGAAAGCAGGGCCATTGTGCTGGAAAATGAGCAGTTCTCTCTCCAGAGATCTCGACTGCAAACATGCCCTTTTGTGGCAGACCATTGAGTGACATTAGGCCAAACGTGCGTTCAGGGGAATGCACAGGCTGCTGTGATCGTTAAATCATTTTGGATGTGATGGATGTCTTCTCTATGTCCTCCAAAATGATGCCCCGGAGACAGCAATACATAAAGGAGACTGGGGCTAGTTGTCACATGGGGACGTTGTAACAAGGGCATCATCTTAAAAAAGTGTGTTTTCGCTAGTAGTGGTGTTTTATGTTGGTTTCTTTGGATTTACGTAAGAAATACATACGTTATCTTTATGAATAATCGATGCCTTTTAAAACCTCTTAAACCCTCCGTGTTGTAGTATACAGAACTTGACTCCAGTCACCCCAAAATAATGTAGAGATGCTGTGGCACATTCAACTAAATTACTTTTTTTTTCAGTAATATGCTAATATTGAAATATTGAGATTTGAGACTGAATGCACAGTTTGGGTGTTAGCATAAAACTACCCTTGTAATGATGCTTTAAAAAAAGAGGACGACCACAAATCACTTAATATTATTACAGGATTGGCAAGTTATGATTACAGCACTCCCATTACATTAAATACAAGGGTAATGGTAATGTGTCTTTTGAGGAGTTGAAGGTAAAGTTTCATTTTAATTTAGGTAAGGAAATTAAATTCTGTCAAGATATGATCTCGAGGTTGTCTTCAGAGGAATGAGTGCCTTTCTAGTTTCAGTGAAAAGGCATGTGACAAAACTAAATGATAAACACAGCTGCAAGCGGCAATGATGGGCCCAAGCACACCAGATGTAAAATCAGGAGCTAAACAAGCATGGAGGTAGCATGGCTGTGATTTGACATATCAGGTTACAATGCAATAGTCAGTAGCGTGCCCAAGATATTGCAATAAACACAATGCATGCATTTGGCGATGAGTTATATGTAGCAAATGTTTTTCATATGTTCTTTTGTCACTGTGGTCTGATGATTTGTACAAGACCATGTGATGTGATCTTGGTGAAGATTGGAAAACCGGTGTACAAGGAGTTAAAAGAAAAAAGAAAAAACAGGATAAACAGAACAGAACCAACATATATGTATTGCAGATATCATTAAAATTCAGTAATTTAATGCAACCTTTTAGAAATGAGTCTGATCCAAAGGATAATCAGAGGGCTGAATCCTGACTGACAAGAGGAGGAGTCGGGGATCAGGGAGGAGGGTAATTAGCTACTGAGCAATGCAAAGCTGGTGATAATACTGAAGGACCATATGAGTGTCGTGATAGGTGTTGCATCCCTATAGGTAGACGTTGATCATCTGAGATCATCTGAGACGTTGATCATCAGAGTCAGCTGATGCAAGCTTGACTAATGTGACCTGCCAAAACTAACGCTGACGCTAGATTTTTAGAATCCAATAATATAATACAATAATAGAAAGAGGCAAGATGCATGGCCATCGGTTGAAATTACCAAATATTAGCAAAGTCATATATTTTGACCACTAGGTGGAGCCAGCTCTAAACTGTGCAGGCACCATCTGGTTTTGTCTTAATACACTGAAGCTTTGCTGAGATATCACGGCCATTTTTTATTATTTTTTTTAAGTTGGTTGTCAAATTTGTTCATGCATTATTTCAGAACAGTTTGACTAATAAAATTAGTTTATTGGTAAAAATGTTTAAAGGATTAGTTCACTTTTAAAAAAAAACTTTTGCTGATAATTTACTCACCCCCATGTCATCCAAGATGTCCATGTCTTTCTTTCTTCAGTCGAAAAGAAATTAAGGTTTTTGATGAAAACATTTCTCCATATAATGAACTTCAATGGGACCCAAACGGTTCAAGGTCCAAATGACAGTTTCAGTGCAGCTTCAAAGGGCTTTAAACGATACCAGACGATGAATAAGGGTCTTATCTAGCGAAACGATCGGTCATTTCAAAAATAAATAAAAAAGTTTAAGTTTTATAAGCGCAAATGCTCGCCTTGTTCTGTTCTGTGATGCGCGTTCGTGACGTCACGTAATACGCAATGACATTGAAAAGGTCACGGTTGACTTAGGCGGAAGTGCAATGTCTTAAGTGAACGTAAACAGCTATAAAAAAAAAAAAAAACAACAGATACAAATAGACTGCATTTGGTCTTGGAGTGTAAATGCAGCCTAATAGACCTGCCACTGTCTACTTTACCATTAATAGTAGACTGCTCAAAAAGCAATACTGACACGAAAAGAGAAAATTGCTTGCTGCTCTACACTGGATAACTTGAACAGTTTTAATATGCCTGAAATAAAAGAGTGTTTTAAATGTGTCAGTATGTGTAGACATACTGACAAACTTAAAACACTCTTTGTTCTATCACTTGTAATACGTTTAGTCTACAGATTGTTCTCAGTATTACAGTATTATAGTGTTAACTTCTATTTTTAAAACAAAGTTTAATTGTTTAATTAAAATACTTGAAGGCTACATACCACTATTTTAATTAATTATTTATTAATTATTATTAATAAATATTTAAATGAGTAATTTCAATTATTTAACATTTATTTTATTTTATTATTAAGAATAATGCAATTGTATTAGTACTGACATTTGGTACTGTGACAACACTATTATAGAACCATATAGAGATTAGATTATTATAGGTAATATTTTAATATTTGGACCAGTTAGCAACCACACATAACACCTTAGGAACCATCTCACAATGCCCTAACATCTAAAACATCCTTGGGACCACATAGCAATGCACTAAAAATCCCAACAGCTACTGCCGTGAAGACGTGCCGTGACAAATTAGGATTGAAAAGGCATGGACACAGTTATTTTTGCACCTGACTTTATTGAATATGCATTTGTAGGAGTGTTCCTTTCAGAAGCGAAATTTATGGGATAAGAGTATTCAAATGAATCACACAACGCGTTTTACTAACGTTTGTCAAATTACTGGTATTTGTGCTATTATTTAACGGCAAAAAAACTTAAACTATTTTGCCCTTGAAATGGCTGCAATTATTGTTGCTAGGAGGAGGCACCGCAGAGAACATCTTTATTTTTTATTTGTGACTACGCTAATTTGCGCTGTGCTTGGTATATTTTGTTGGTCGATATGTAAATGAGATGTTGCGTCTGTGTTCTTTGCATTGTTAGCAAATCAAGCGCAGAAAGTTCTCCTTCTAACACAGTCTCATCCCAACTCGTCACATATTGACGCTTGGTTTTTGCGTCGCTTTTTGACGCTCAAGGTACCCCTTTTGCGTCACTTTTCGACGTGAAGGGAAGGTAATTTTTTTAAATAGGAAACACTTAGCGTATATTAATCATTTTTAAATAAATTATGCCAGTACTTGCATCTGCCTCCTATATCTTGCGTTTTCTTCACAGATGGTAGGTTTAGGGGCAGGGGTTGGGTAAGTCACTATTTTGACTGTTTACATTCAAAAATCACACCTCTACATATATGCAATAATGGCAACCTTATTATGACAATAAAATTCCCAATAGCGCATTAGCATATCGACGCCGGAAAATTACGCTTCCCTTCACGTCGAAAAGTGACGCTAAAGGGGTACCTTGAGCGTCAAAAAGCGACGCCAAAACCAAAGCGTCAATATGTGACGACTTGGGATGAGACCGGGTTGCTCCTTCGATCGGCACTGTTTTTGAATTGCTCTCTCGTGCTAATTTGCCCTGTTTAGTAAAACTGGCCCTTAAAGGGTTTTACTAAAAAATTTACTAAAAAATTTGTCATTAGCCACACCACACGGATACATTTTCTACGCTTTGACTTGAACGAAAACAGTGTATCCTTGTGGCGTGGCCGACACAGAACAACGTACGCTGTTTCCGTTCAGTGGATACTCTCCAAAATGGCGCTACGCTGACGCAGAGGAGACAAATGGTTGAATAAAGTTATTTTTATTTTCTTTGCATAAAAAAAGTTTTCTCGTCACTTCATAACAGTCAGATTGAACCACTGATGGAAGATGGACTATTTAGACAATGCTTTTCACACTTTTCCGGGCCTTGACAATGTTATTTACTTGGCAGTCAATGGAACAATCACAAACCTTCCAGTTTTCATCCACAATATCTTAAATTGTGTTCTGAAGATGAACAGAAGCTTTTAGGGGTTTAACGATATGGGGGTAAGTGATTAATGACAACATTTTCTTTTTTGGGGTGGAGCAACCCTTTATATTGTTGCTCACTTTTTACATTTTATAGTTAGGGTATGCAGTAAATTGTTGCTTATTGGCTTAAGTCAAAGATCATCACCACAAAATGATTTGGGTCCTTTTTTTTATGTATGGATGGATGCATGTATCTATTTATTTGCCTGTTTTGTCATCCACATAGATGAAATCGTGCATCGATCCACTTACTAATATTGACATCGCTCTTCAACGAGCATGGTGAAGGTTTCTGTCTGTAGCATAAACGATGTGTGATAACTTATACATTGATGTTTAGTCAGTCAGCGCCTTGTTCAAATCCCTAATTCATAGCATGAACAATAGTAATGATCCTTGCCTTAACAAGCACCACACAACACAATAACTGTTATTGTGTAATAATATTTTTAAGTATCATGCAGCAACATTAATTATGTTCTTCTTAGACCAGCATCTCTAATTAAGTGTTAATTTTGAGCAGGCAAAAATAGCCTGCTGGATACAAAACACCACTAATGAATATGTTTATATTTCAGAGCAAAATTCAATGCTATTGTTTTCTCTTTGTGACAATGTTGAAAATATTACATTTTCAATTTTGCTCCTCAAGGTGTGACTTTCATAATCATATATCTGCATAATCTCGAGTCTGTTTTGATTCTTAACTTATTGAACATAATCTTAAAATAGTTGGCTGAAAGCCTTGCTTGAGGCGAACCTTCAAGAGACACACTCTATGAACATATGAGAACAATGTTATATTTACCCTGGAGTCAGCAAGAGCTGCACAACTAGAACTAAGACATTACAGGTGAAATGCTTATAGTTGCCTGCAGCCAGTTACTATTGTGTGTGTTTAAATTTATGAAATGTCACTTGTGTCGTGGGTTCTGATTTCATGATTTCTTGCTATGTGGCTGTTCTTCAGGCCAGTGTTCATTAGGTAGGTGGAGAAAGCCCTTAGCCCTCCCTGTCCTTTAATCCTGTCACACTGTCCTAAATGCTGCCGGAAATACACTGTCATCCTTTAGAAAAGAGGCAGAGAAGCTCCTGGAAATGCCTTTCAGTGCCACAGACTTAAAAGAGCTCCCGTATTAGTATCTCCCCCTGGCATACCAAGAGAATGGAGCTTTGGAGGTCCACCAAACCTTTTTTTCACTCTGATGACGACAATTCACAGTCTTCTTGTAAGATGAAAGCTCATGGCGTCTTATTATTTTTTGTTTTATTTTAGTTCCATATTAGTACTACATTGTTTTAATCACAAAATAATGTATTACAAATATTATCATCTTTAATGTGACCAAGGGGAGTCCTTTGGATGTGCTTATATAGTATACTATTAAGTGCATTAATCAGGAACAATGTATTCAGAGCTCAACGTTCTACATTAGAGTAGTTTTGTTCATGCATGTTAAAAAATGGCCATTTAATATAATGTCAAGGATACATAGAACATGGTTTGACTAATGAAGTAATTATGACCTGGAAATGGAATACATCCATATTATGAAATGAGCTTTGAGGGAATGCATTATAAAATAAATATGTACTCTGATTTCATAATTAATTAATGCATTTTAAATAAGAATGCAAACTAACTGAAGTATGTTTTTTTTCACTTGCTTGTTTTTACACAATCCCGGCAGATTTTATTGACTCTAATTTGTAAAAATAAATACATAAATAAATAATAATGCTGATTCAATTAGAATGACTGTCTTATGAGTAAGTTATTGAATTATTAACTCAACCAGGTATGACAGTGTATAGAATAGAGAATCCTAGAGTTAAAGTGTCAAGTTAGTATTGTTATTTTTTATAATAAAAAAGAAGAAATCAAGTAGGTAGAATAGAAAATAAAAAAAAAATAGATAATGCTAGAATTAGAGTATCTACCTACCTACTTATCTGTCTGTCCGTCCGTCCGTCCGTCCGCGATATTCTCATTACATGACTTACATTACATTGTCTGTGTCCTATTCTTCACACCATCAAGGGTAAAGGTTAAACTCAACTAAACCGAGATTCATATGAGAAAACCAGAACATGTTGTTTGCAAGACAGCTTCAATTCAACAACAAAAGCATCCCAAATGATAAGAGACTGCAGCAAAACAATCTTTTATGAAATGTAAAAGACAGGGAGAAAGAGCAATAAAGAACAGCGGGGGAAAGAGAAAGAGACGACTAGAAAAGGAACTTCCTTCTCTTCGTACCATGAGGTTATTCACTGAGGTAGTTTGCAAACAAGGTTTCATGCTGTCTATGGCACTGCTGTGTTTACCTAGAGCAAGCAACAAGCCTCAGCAAAACAGATGTGTTTGTGTAATTATTCTAAGTGGAAATTCAAGGTTGAAAGGGAGAACACCGTTAATTTCTCCAAATCCTCATTACACTAAATGGGACAATTGCTTAAAGGATTAGGTCACCCCAAATTTAAAATTCTGCCATTATTTAGCGTATACACCATCATACTGTTCCAAACCTGTATGCTATATATTTGTTTTTTCCACATACAAAAGGATCATTTGATGAATCTTCAAGCATCTCTTTCCGATGTCAAAAATACCAAATAAGCATTTTGTAAGTTGTTCATATGACTTAATGTGAGAAACAGACCAAATTTAACCCTGTAAACATACTGTATACAATTTTATACACAAATTTCTAAGGCCTCTAAATGATCAAAACATGACCTTCTACATTCCACCTAAAGTCAGCTGATTGATAGTCTTTTTTTAATAAGAAAAATTACTTTTACAATAATTATTATTTAAAACAATTCTAAATATCAGCAAGAAAAATCATGTTATAATATATGCATTTATATATATATATGCTTTTGATGTATGTTTATTTGTTCATCTCTCAGTCATTGTTGTATTGCATTGCACACACAATTGGCCCCACAGTAAAATCTACGTCTTACTAAGACATTATTGGGTGATATAGAGTGATAACTGATGTTTATATTTTATGTAAGTAGTCTGATGTTCTGTTTATAAAAATCTAATTAGGTTACATTACAAGCTATTAGAATGGTACCTTTCTTTTCTATGTTTGTCCATAGAAATAACAATAAATCCTGTGACCAAACATAAATGACAGAAAACCCTTTCATCCTTATGTAGGCCTACAGTGGCATCACTTCCTCATCATCATTTCCACAACAATGCTGCGATAACTAGCTGTACTTTAAGGGCTTTACTGGAGTAATTATTGACATTGTTCATTACTTTCCTTTATATGTTTTCAGTAAGTAGGCAATGTGTGCATTCGGTAACACACAGACAGACCAAACACATTCATTTGGACCAGTTCTTGTCACCCAGAGCTGAGTCTGCTAATTAAGTGGAGTGTTGTCAGGATCATTTTGTTAGCTGAAGTGAGCTTTTGATTGTAGACACTGTGAAGAAAAAAAAAACAGCGAAGGTAGATAGAGTCTGTTCATTAATTTTTTGGTTGTAATGGTGGGATTGTATTACTATTTATGTTTTTACGGGTTGGTTGTTAGCAAGAGACTCACAAACAAGACCAGGGCTGCTTTTTCCGATAACGATGGATCTTATCTCTTAATAGCATTCTCTACGTGTGAAGTTATCTTTTTCCTTTTCTTTTTTTTTTTATGTGCATTTTTCCACTTGTCTCTTATACTCAAATGTAACCCTTGAGATCAAATCGTACGTCACTGTATACGTTACCATTGTATGTTATTTTCCTAAATCTCAACCTAATTATAAGAATTGTGCTTTATTTTTGTACAGAATAACCCTTTTTTTTTTTTGCTCATTTGATGTGCAATGTTTAATGTTCCCTGGGTTGAGGCGCAAGCTTCCAGGGTCAGTGAAGACATTGGTTACTCATTGATGCTCTGTGAATGATCCTGGCAATGACAAGGATATTCCGTATAATGAGATTCACCTCGATGCCAGGAGTGTTCACGGGTACATAATAGGAAGGTGGAAGCGGCATGGTTGTATTTTATGCATGCCAGCATGTCATTGATAACCCCCACCTTCATTTTAATACCTAATTTGTAAAACGTTTGGGAATCACAGTCCAGGTGTAGTACATGATCCAACACATGATCCAAATCCCTACTCCTAAAGGAATCATACTGGAATTTCCTGAGGATCCTAATGTAAATGTTCGTAACCCTATACAGCCTACTGTATCATTTGATACATGAAGTAAAAAATGTATCTGTTCACTGAATATCTTCAGCTGAAACTTTAAAATCAAGTTCTTGTGCCCATAGATAAATGACAGAAAGCTATGATTTTAAATAGTATCAAAAAGATGGATGGAATTTAAAGAAAATCGTTCAGGATTTTAAAGCTGTGCGTGTGATTTTCTTTAACTGTCCCATTGCAAGACATCAGTTCAGTTCAACAAGTATGTGTCTGATAAAGCTTGTACAATAACCAACAGAAATCTCACATGTAAGAGCACAAAATTCTTTAGGAATTTGGTTTATCCAGTAGGATCCTGTTTGATTCTTTGAGGATCCTTATTTGATCCCATTAGGATCCTTTAAGCCCAAACGCACCAAGCCGACTGTTTTGTCACATCACATCACCTGCGGCTGGGCCATAAAGTTGTACTTTAATTCACCGCCAAGTTTACGGCCTATGGCGAAATTGCACATACGTTCTGAGTCTGCGTGAGAGGAAATAACTCTTTTGTCATTTCCTTTTTCTTCTTGTGCACTGGTTCACATACCCAAATAGCTGCCAACAGAGGTTCAACTAAAGTCAATGGTGCAGAGCACACCGCAACAACTGAGCCGACAGATGCTCAAACATTGGTCAGTGTCTGACTATCGACTTGGTGCGTCATGGCCTTTAGGACTGACTCCAAATCATATTAAAATTCCATTAGGAAACCTGTAACCAGTTCTTATGATTTTTCTTTCATTTTTATTTTTTGCAAGTATTCTTTGTGTTTAAATACTTTAAGAAATCATCCTACAAATGGCTTACTTTCAGAAGCACATTAAAGTAGGATAGGAAGAAGTATTGTAACATTGAAGAAATTATATATTCATCTCTAAGCTACGACTAAACCATAACTTCACAGCGCTCAAGTATAATTATAGCATTTATCTGTAGTAATCATTTCTTTCCATTTAACCCACCGGTTTTAATCCTGAATCATCATTCAAAGTCCCTTTCGTGGAACACATGATTATTGTGCACTAAATTTGGCTAGCATACCATTTTGTAACTGCTCTGAAAGACAGAAAGTTTGTAATTGTTTCCCACAACAGTTTACTGTGGTGGCAATCTCTCTGTGACTAATTGATTCCAGTGCTATGCACAGAGGCAAATAATGACCAGACTCACACCATTAGTGGGGGTTTTAATGATATGTAAGGTAGCTAATCTTTTCTCATTACCTGGACCAAATTCCTGCTGGGATATAACAGTGTCTGCTGGCCGGAACGCAAATTGGTCCCTGCTGCACTGTTTGGACATTCTTTCAAGCTCCTGAAAACACAAACTAGTGTGCTGAAGAAAAGACACGGCTGTACTAACAGTTTCAGACTCAGTGGAAACCATGAATAATATGCATCTGTGAGCTTTGGCCAGGCACTGTGCAAAAAAAATAAAACAATAAAATAAATAAATAAAATAAATACATTAAAAGATCCTGTTGCATCCTAGGAGAGTTGATTATTTTGCACACCAAGGTTTGTTTTTTATTACAATTTTTCAAATTTTGAATGAATCAGTTTCATTATTTTTCCTCCCTCCTGTGCTGCATTTCTTATAAGCTTCCTGTCTTTTTGTTTTATTTTACAATATTTATCTGCATGGTCCTCAGTGCTCCACAAAAAAAAAAAAAAAGTTTATCATTTTGAAATATGAGTTTATTTTTTACTTTCTTTTTCCACAATCAATATGACAAAAAAAAAAAAAACAACAAAAAAAAAACAATAAATGAATATTGTTTTTGTTGGTGTTGGTGATGTTTTGTAAAAAAATAAAAAATAAATACTATTAGCTCAACAATCTGAGGGGCCACATAATAGTTTGCCTGTGTCATGTTTAATAACTGAACCTGTACTGGTGCTCCTCGTGGTCTACAGAGGAAAAAAAAAAGATGACGGGAGGTTTCAGTTAGCCTGACACAAAGCCCCTTTTCCTGTTAAGATGGATCGGGTCTGGGCTCCGTTCACCTCCACACGTCTTGCAGCAGCACCTGCTTGATTGCCAGGATTGATACACAGACCCTCCAGGGAGGAGAGCTGCTCTTAACAGGTCTCTGCTGCTACAAAACCATCATGATGGAGGGACTCAAAATCAAGCTCACGGTATATAACTCTTACAATTGCTCTGATTGCAAATATCGGAATGACCAACCCTGAAACTGTCGACAGGTTAAAGTGTAATTACAATAATGTCAAATGATTGGCATGTTGGCCATATCATAAAATATTCATGACATTATAACAATTATTTTAAAATGATTTAATCAACGCTGTTTCATCAGACACATTGAGTGAAGGTGTCGGAAAGAAGAGAGCATTTCAAGAGCTATTACGACGAATTATAGATTAATTTTAGTTGGAGACAATTTGTAGTATTATTAAGATCAATTACACAACTTTCTTCACTTGTTTCACATTTCAATGGTCTCATGCTCAATGAAGTCTGAGGTGTTATTCACAAAGCTGAATGATTTTAAGACAAACATGATGAAGTGTTTGACTACACTAAGGAACATTTGGCACAGATGAAAACCATGGAGGCCGTTTTCGGCTTAAGTTCTTAAGAAACACATTTCCTCTTTGTATACATGTATTTTTCCATTTATAAAACCTAATTTGTTTTGGAATAGTGTCAGCTGATTGAACTCTGATTGTATTTATTTTAGTCTTATTTAGTCAATTTGAATTCCCTCAACCATTTCATAAACTCGTCTTCAGTTTGTATTATTGTATTTGATGTTCAATAGCTGCAGTGTTACATGGCATTGCACTTAGCTTTTCATTTTAAGAACATTCATATTTAATTTCTTGTGTTTAATCCAAATTTGAAACAGTGAAGTTGATGATAAATCCCTGAGATTTACAGAGAATCACTGCATGTTTTGTTATGATTATAGTCATAGTAAAAAAACAACAACAAAAAAACCAATACTTTATTTAAGCAACCACATTTTACTACCATACTATTTTCTTTCTTTCTTTTGCAAGGATGCATTGAATATAATAGCTGCAGAATATTCAGCTCTTCATCACAGGAATAAATTACATTTTAAAATATATTCTAACAGGAAACACAGTACTTTTACAGTATTTTTGCTCAAATAAATGCAGCCTTCGTGAACATAAGACACTTATTTCAAACATGTTATAAAATCGTACCGACCCCAAACTTTTGAATGGTAGTATAAGTTGAAAAAAGGTCCCTGATTTTTCCTTAGCTAGAATACGTTACAGAGATGTCTCCATTGACATGTCTCCATTTCTGTACAGTATCTCACACAAGTAGTTGGTATTCCAGATCAAACGGTATATGTCAAAGGAACAAGACCAGAAGAGTAAAAGTGATCCCGCCTTGTTTCTGCTTTTACCCGCCTGATAAAAGGTGCCAAGTAAGTGGAAAGGGCATTTCTGGCAGATGGGCACCTGCCCCCTGCTGGCTCTGTCTCCAAAATGAACATACTATCGTACAATCAAAAACTTTTCTTGCATCATTGTGGCACTGACTGGCTAATAGTTAATGCATGTGGATGTACATGATTATGCAAAATTTCCAGGGGCTTTGTTATTTTCTATGCGGTTTAATAGGTCGGCGTGTATAACAGGAAGTGGCCCATAACAAAAACTGTGGGTGATATTACGAATGATGTAAAACATTGTCAGTTCTTTACAAACGTAGTTTCTTGTATATTGCATGCATTAAAGGTTCACCAGTGAATTCTTGAAATGGCTAAGCTGTTAACACAGATTCAGTTCTCTTGTGGAGGGTAATAATCACAGCCCCCCACCATATGGCTCGGCGCATATGAAATATAGATGCAGTGTGTGTTTATTGGTTTGCTGTGTGTGTTGAATGTGCTGGTATTAGGGCACTGAATGCAGGAGATCACCACTGACCTTTCCATTAATACTGCTGCTCATGGGGCACACACCGAGCTCGATACTAAGTACTTCGTCACATGTAATCTTGAAACTGTATTCCAGTTGTTCTTGTTTTTTTTTCAATTCAACCTTTGTCAAAAGAGTTTATATCAAAGTAATATATGTTTTTAAATGCCAGCTGGTCTGTTCATCGTTGTACAACCACAAGCTCCCTATCGAGCTCCACAAGGAATTATATGTTTAGTTTTAGGCCATCTGTTTAGCTTCTGTGTTTTTAGTTTTTTTTCCCTTCTATGTATTTTTGTTTCATAATGTGCGTGGTACTGAAGTGATATTCACTATGTATTTGTATTTAAATGGGTTTCACAATATGCATTACACAAAGATGCTATTCATTATAAAAAATATTTAAATTGTTAAATAAAATTAAAGTTAAAATTAAAATTCAATTGTGCTTATAAGAAAAGGCCAAAAAACATGTATTCGTTCATCCATCCATTCATTTGTTTTATAATATGTATGGCAAATATATGCTATTCACTATAACTTTATTTATTTAATTTTATTTTATTTCCATCTTTGCAGGAAAAGCACTAAACATCAGCCAGTAAGATTTTTAGAGCTTTATAAATGAAAACCTTCTTTATGGTCACTATTGGATGGATGGATGGAAGGAAGGAAGGATGGATGGACGGACAGACACATAGAAAAACAAAGAAATGAACAAACAAACTCGCAGTTACAAAGAGATGCAGTTGTGATGAAATGATGTGTAACATTTGTAAATGATATAACCGATGCCCATGAGATTTGTGTGAGGGATACGTCACAGGACACAATCTTTCTGCCACTTGGTTATTAGACTCGAGGGACATCTTTCTTAAATTACAGGAGGGAGCCATAAAAAAATCAAGTTGCTAAAGCTGATATAAGCTGACCTTTATCAAATAAAACCACTGAAAGTAATTTTGCCGTTTTTATCTCTGACTCAAAATTTAAACTGAAACATCGTAAAGTTGTGATAACATGTTCATGTTAAAGGCAAATTGTGATATGTAATGTAAAATAATGCTCTTTTGTGAATTATCTCTGCTGCGCTTAATGGAATATTGAAAGGCACTGAGCTCCTTTCTGAAAAACTGCCCTAGGAGTTCATATCAAATCAATGGCACCTCATGACTGAATATTTCAGTTCACTTATCAGTTTAACGGCACAGCCCCAGCGCCCTCAGATCATTTCATCTGTTTAGCCTCCTCGGTTAAGTGTGCTTCCTTAAAGTCTTTCTCAATATTGAGAAATCATGCGCCATGTGCTATTTTCATCATCAAAATTAGATCAATTTGTATGACACTGATCTCAATAATAAGCCATTGAGGGTCATTATTTTGACATCAACTCTCTCTGAGGATTCATGGAAGCGATTTGCTGTTTCACACGTACCGAGAGGATGGATATACGCTTTACCAAGATGTAGAGACATCAATAATCACTTCACGAGTGACAAACAGTTCATGAAGTATAAATTAATTTCCATGAAATCCACCATATAGGGTTGTTTGGAGCTGGGAGGCCTGCATCATCTCATCTGAGAAATCCTTACGATCTGTACAGTAGCTCTTTATCAGGTTCTGGGAAACCAGACACATGGTATTTTCAGAGCAAGAGTGATACGGGACCTAATTAAGAAAATGGGAGGTCTAATGAGAGAGTGTAATATGAAGGCTTGATTACGGTGGTGACACTCAACGCTAAAGGGAGGAGATGTATCAATGGTCTTTTGGGACTTTTTGGATATAGAGTTAGACATAAACCCTTGTCTTTGAGCATTTGTGCATCGTGACTGACTTCGGGGGAATTTGTAAAAAAAATGAGCTGCTAGTGCTGTTTATTTTCACTCACTATCTGTGTTGTTTTAGTGCCCTATTCGCTAAAGGAATTATGCAAATAAGATAACAAAATCTGTTCTGAACACAATTTGCACTGCGCAATTCCCAGTCTTCACCGGCTCAGACACCTGAATCAGTGTTGAAATTGTGCTAATTGTTTGATAATTACTACACCCTTCTCGATCATTTGAAGAATAACCATCTCTTTCAAGTCAAATTCAGTTTACTGCCTGATTTCTTTGGGTAGTAAATGTGCAATGGTAATTGCAACAAGAAAATAGCTTTAGTTTTGTGAGTGAGATGCAATTGATAATAAGCCCAATTTACACGGAGAAATAGGTAAGCTGATTGACAACAAATGAAAAGAATGACAATGATTGAACTGAAAAACTTCTATTTTATGCATTTAGTGTCTGGTTTTCAAGGTTGTTAATGAATAAGATACGGATTTTTGTGTTAAAATACTGCATAAATATTGCACATTTGGCCCCTATTTTTTGACTACTGTGGGCATAATATTTGGTCCATATTACAGCTTTTTCTGCCCTAGAACCACATATAACTAGTGAATAGAAATTTGTCAGCATAGGGCATTAATGTGCTCAAAATTGGGCAATTTAACCAAAACGCATACATATTTTCTGCTCTGAGTATTATGGAGATAGCAGCAGTCAGGTGCGATAAATGCAGCACCAAGTGCATAGTTGCAAAAATACAAATTCACAGTCATTGCCAAGAATCACATTTACTGAGCATACTAGTGCCAGATTATGAATCAAAGTTGCCGCATTCACAAAGAGTGGTGTATATTGCATTAACCAATGGGAATACAGTGGATAAAACTGTAGAAAGGCAGAACATAATTACCAGTGAGATAATGAAAAGGCAGGTCAATTTCCTCTTCTATAAGAGTTTCTGAAATTACCCCTCTCAGATACTTGACAACAATGTACTGTAATTACAGACCTGGAGGCTTGTGCAGAACACCCTGAACCGCCCATCGCCTGGCACCATGCACATGCATGAGTACATTTATAAACAGCATGATAACACAGACGAGACAATATCTCCGTTCAATGTCCATTAAAGCAGGAAGACTCTCTTAGACTATAGTGCATCTCGCTGTCAGAAACCAATACCATACTGCTTCCACTGCAGGTTCTTTGCTTTTCATTAAAGTGGTTTACGACAAAATATATCTGGGTCAATGACAAGACACACATATTGTGTCTGGATCTATTAATTCAGGGCAAATTTCTGTTGTGGTGAATGCTGGACTTTGGCATGAATAAATCATGCAAATTACCGTCTCATTGTTTGCCTGTTTTTGGCTTTATTTGAACTGCTGCTGTTGTGTCCGTTGTTTCCTTTGAGTTATATGTCATATCCTCCCTTAAAGGGATAGCTCACCCCAAAACATTTTTTTAATCATCTGATGTTCCAGATCAATATGGCATGTATTTGCTTTTGCTGACAACAAAAGAAGAAATTCTAATAAATGTCAGAGTTGCTCCTTCCCAGAGAATATCAGTCGATAGTGACTCACTTTCAAAACTCAAAACTCAAAAAAAAAAAAACACATCATAAAAGTGAGTTCAGCTTTCCATGCAGCTAACGGCTTTGTTGAGTGCATAAAACAAAAACATTAAATATGAATCTTTTCATACAATTAAAAAATGACCCCTTAGCATGCCAGAGGTTGCCCACCTTTGTATTAATTAATTAATTCCAAAATACAGTAAAACTGCAAATAATTAATCTACCTGTATTTTTAATAAACATATTTTGAATGAAAGTTAAATATTTGACGAGTGATATACAATAAAATAAGTCGAGGTGTTATAATCAAAAATTAAAAAATAAATTATTTATTTTTCTTTTATTTTTTATTTCTTTCTTTTTTTTGTTATTTTGTACTTTTGTAAAATGTAAATAAATAAATATTATTTATTTATATAAATATTATTGCCTAGCATTATTGTATTATACAATTGTGTTATCTTAAAAATAGTATTAATATTTGGCAGATTTATGTTTGTCAGATGAAATGTCATGGTCTTTGTTGTCATGTGAGAAATAATAAAACATGAAATTATATTGCAGAGAAATGGGGGCCATCAATGATTTAATCTATCTATCTATATATATATGTATATGCTCCCCACTGGCCTGAATACATTTTAGTGTCACATTTATTTATTTAGTTAGTTAGTTAGTTAGTTAGTTAGTTAGTTGGTTAGTCATAGTACTCGCATTTCTGTGAGCAGCACTGACGGCCTTTAGCTTAAAACAGATGTGCTGTATGTTTAAGCAGATAATACTATTATCTAAACCGCTGTGATGGAGAACAGGGGTGGCAGGAGACACCCCGAAGATACAATTGCTCTCCTCAGCTATTTCATTGACTCGGGCCACAGACTTTATTCTGCTCTCTTAGTAATTTTCACAGTGGTATATAGCTGAATGACTATTCACCTCCCTTTCCATTAATTTTATCGACTTTTTCATGATCCTTGTGAAATTCAACTGCCGTATGATATATTTTCCCCCTTATAGTCCCATGGTCTATATGAGACATGTAATATATATATATATATATATTATTTTGTAGAGAGGGCAGATCTGACACGCTGTCCATTATTTGATTGGATAAAACTGAAAATCCTCCCCCAAATTCACATTGAGCGACTATTACTGTGTTGTTATGCACAAATAAACAATGTTTTGATGACAACAGAGACTGGGGAATCAGCATGGTAATGGATAATTCATATTTGTCTCTGCATATTAACACAGCACAGGAGAAAGTATTTTAACACTGAAATATTTATATGCTTCAAATTTACAGTGAGGACAGAAAAATTCATTAAAAGAACGTAAGATGAATGTACAGTATGACCAACAGCATTCACAACTGGAACTCAATATGCAGCATTTGATAAATCCATCACCGAACGTTAAGTCTATAAAAGCATTATCAAACATCCCCGCTGTATTTCATCACTCTTGGCTGTTATCTCAGAGGGTATTTATGTCTCTTGGCAGTCATCCTTTGGTTTTAGCACAATCATCCAATCAACATAAGCTGCACAGTGGAAATCGGCCCTGAGCAAATACTCCAGTTAGCCCTGTATCCATGCCAGACAGACAGCAACATGACAGACCTGCACCCCAAAAATAAACTCCTGTCAGTCACTCAGGATTCAGCACAATCCGATAATCTCTGTGGCATGCGTTTTAAAAGCGCTGCGGATTTCATCATGAACCCCTAGAAATGCATTATGGGAGTATTCTTAATATTTGACAAGGGTACTTCATAATATTTTAACTTCAATATCTTCAAATGCTTACAAAAACACTGGTGGTAGTATGGAAAAATTATATCGCATGTGTAATAATAAATATTGATGTCATGTGCCAAATAATTTGTACTATGGTAATGCAATAATTTCAAAAAGTATTGTAACGTTGATTCATTTGTTAGTTGTTTGTGATGGTATAATGTCCAATTCATGAGCAAATCATTATTTTCAGACAGTTCTTTAAGAAATTAATATTTTTATTGAGAAAAGATGCATTATATTGTTAAAAATGATGATCAAGACATTTATAATGTTACTTTTTGTGTCAAATAAATGCTGTTCTTTTAAACTTTCTATTCATCAAAAGAATCCTCAAGAAAAAAAGCATGAACGTTTTCATAATATTAAGCAACACAACTGTTTTCAGCATTGATAATAAAATATTACTGCTGTCAAACGATTAATCGCGATTAATGCAAAATAAGTTTTTGTTTACATAATATATGAGTGTGTACTGTGTATATTTATTATGTATATATAAATACAAACACATGCATATATATAAGAAAAATATTATATGTTCATATATTAAATATAATTATATAGAATATAAAATATAATCATCTAAATATTAGTGGTGTCAAAATTAGCGATTTAACGCAGGCGATTAATTTTTTTTATTTTTTTATTTTTTTATTCCTTAAAAATATTTAACGCAATTAACGCAGGTGAAGGGCTAGGTTTGGCAACCCCACTCACAGCTGCTACTTCTGTCACTTTTTCTCTTGACAAGAAGTGCATTTTTTCAGTCACAGAACATCTTTATGAGCGCACATTTCAGACGCGCGCCCCACTTCACTTCAGCTTTTATAGAGAAATCAGTATTGGTATCAGTGATACTGGCCTTCAGTCATAAAAAGAGAGATGCTATTAAACAAATATTCAAAAATATACTGTCTTTATGTTGTTTGTACATTAATTTGAAGATTGAATGCAAAATTATTGCAATATAAAAGTATATTTAAAAACTTTAATGTTAGGTGGGATTAATCGCAATTAATTTCAGAAAAATGTGCGATTAATTAGTTACATTTTTTAACCAATTGACAGCACTAATAAATATATAAATGCATACATCTAAATATTTTCAAAATACACAATGAATGTGTGAATTTATATACACATAATAAATAAATCACACTACACATACATATATTATGCAAACAAAAACTTTTATTTTGAATGTGATTAATCGTGATTAATCATTTAACAGCACTAATATATATATATATATATATATATATATATATATATATATATATATATATGTGTATGTGTATGTGTATGTGTGTGTGTGTGTGTGTGTGTGTGTGTGTGTGTGTGTGTGTGTGTGTGTGTGTGTGTGTGTGTAAGGGATAATCAACAGCTAGCCGTGCATTAAAGGATTTTAATGCACGACGTGGAGGCAAAGAACCGCCCAACACGATGTATATGTATACATACATATATATATATATATATATATACACTTAATTACATTGTGATAAGTTAAAAAATATTTCAGTTTTTTTAGTATTTCTGATCAATTTATGTTTTTGCAGAAGTCATCCTCAAACCTATGAATGAAATAAAATGAAATACAATAAAAATAAAGTTCCATACATTGCTTTAAAATCTAGAGATATTGTGACATTTAAAATAAATACTTCTGCTTTCACATGGGTACTCCGTTAGAGTTTGTGGACTTTACTCAAATGCACGAGTTGTATAGATTACTTCATCCACCACTTACTGTTAAAGATAATAACAATAATTTGTTTGATATGCGGTCCATGCGTATAACTGCTCATTTACAACATCTTAAAATCAGATTACAATCAGATTTTAAAGCACTCCGAAATTAAACATTTGATTAATGCAGTTGCTGCTGTCCGTGCAAGGACAGATTAGATACTGCGCCAATGGGGCCAGTGCCACGGGACCGCTGACTGCCGAGAGGTTTGCAGTGCCCCGACACTTGGAAATATGCCACACAGATGGAAAATTGATACAGATAGACGAACAGCACTTGAATGTATGCCAGTGACTGTTGCCACAATGTTAAATAAATGGAGAAATGAAAAATGGTTGTTCTGGGACCCTCCTCAGTGCCCTCTGAACAACTTATTCCAGCTTTGATGTTGTACACAAGTTACATGACATTGTCTCTTTTGCAGTACAAGTAATTTTTATATTCATTCAAGTGACTTTTTTTTCCTCATATTTGTGATTTCATTTCTTCTTATTTGGACATTAAAACTCACCCTGAAGCTCACAGGATTATAATCCCTCTTTGAATCCATATCTGACTGTTTCCATGCAAAAATGTCATTGATATTCATGAATGGAACAGTGAATCAACTATTAATACATATGTGCAATAGGAGTTTTGGGAGTAATTCCATTATGAGCAGAAGGTTTTGTACCTCCCTGAGGCAAAAGCAAGTGAAACAGTTGGACTAGTAAGTTCCCCTGATACGTGGCAGCACCATTACCTTCATGACGAGCTTCCAGGCCGCAGACCCTTCTCTGTTTCCCATCATCATGACTCACACTGATCAGTCTTCACACGACTCCAACCTGCTTCTGCTGTGACTCAGTAACCACCAGGGACCCAGTGTGTGTACTGCAACTAAAGTGCTCAGCTAATGCCAAACCGTGCCTTCCTTCATTACAGTTAAAAGGACACGCAGCAAAGGACTGGCCTCAGAGCCACACACAGAGCTGAAGAAAAAAAAAAAACAGGGCTCTGTGGGTAATTCCTAATAGCTCCCCAGTGCATTGAAATGCAGCAGAGAGCTTGACTACTCTACTGATTTACATTCAGCCCATAGCTGGCATTCATCTATGTCTCGATCCTCAAGCAAATATCAAAAATGTAGCTCTGAAAGTCATCAACAATAACATAAAGAAATTGCTTTTTTCACTCTAATATGGTCTGAACAAATGGGAAACTAAGGCAGGTGGCGTCTTATTTGATGCTGATAACACCCAAGGTTAGGCTGCTTTAAAATGTGGCTTTAAAAAAAAACAAACAACCTCAACCAGTAATAGAAACAATTTCCCAGACTTTCTTTTCTGGGAGTTTCTAGACTGGAATGTGCTGTCGCTGCCTTATTTCACTCAATTTTCATCATAACGAACAGCGAACTAACTCGTGACATTACGACTAAACTTGCATGGACAAACAAGAACACAAGTAAGTGTTTGAATGAGTAGTTAGCATCACAACAGTGCTTGGTTATCTGGATGGTTAACAGAGACAGTTTAACAACTCACTGATTGAATGATCCGCTCTGAGCGAGCCTCCATTGACCATATCACTAAATTGGTAAAAAGAAAGAAAGAGAAAGTGCATGCAAGATTCAGCAAGATTATTAAATAATTTAAACTTTTTTTCAGCAAGGATGCATTACGTTGATCAGACAGTCTAGACATTTTTAATGTTAAAACGGATTTATATTTCGAATAAATGTTGTTCTTTTAAACATTCAATTCATCAAAAAAATTCTGAAAACAAAAAGAATAATGATGTTCACAAAAAATATTAAGCAGCACAAATATTCATACTGACTACTTGCTGAATGGACAAATAAGCACACAAGTAAGTGTTTGAATGAGTAGTTAGCATCACAGTGTTGTTTGATTATCTGATTGGCTAACAAAATCAGTTTACTTAACACCTAGCAATTTACATTGTTAATTAGAAATCCATGTATAAAACTAGAGCTTGACCGATAGTGGATTTTATCGATACTGATAGTTAGGTTTGACCACACTGCGCGATAACTGAATAATCATCTGATAGTTTTCATGGATACTTAACGAAAACTAAAATAGTGCTTTACTGTATAAAAAAAAAAAACACAAAAAACAAGTACTAAACCATACTTTGTAAATTAATAAAAATATTAATTAATGATTATATTGATCATTAAAGTTCATAGTTTATTAACTAATGTTAACAGAAGAAACTTAAAAAAAAATTGTATTAGTGTTAATAAATGTTGAAATTAACACTCTAACAAGGGACAATACTTATACAGCTTTCATTAATATTAATGTCACAAATTGACTCTTACCATTTCAGTTAAACAGTCATGCTTAAACATTTTGAAATATCTACACAAAGGTTTACATTTCTAGATGCTAAGGTGTTGCTATGCAATTGCTATGGTACCCGGTGCGGTTGCTAAGGTGTTGCTATGTGGTTGCTAGGGTACCCGGGGTGGTTGCTAAGGTGTTGCTATGCGGTTTCTAAGGTACCCGGGGTGGTTGCTAGAGTGTTGCTATGCAGTTGATAAGGTACCCAGGGAGGTTGCTAAGGTGTTGCCATGCGGTTGCTAAGGTGTTGCTATGCGGTTGCTAGTGTACTTGGGTTGGTTGCTCAGGTGTAGATAGATAGATAGATAGATAGATAGATAGATAGATAGATAGATAGATAGATAGATAGATAGATAGATAGATAGATAGATTAAATTCTATGTTGCTAAGGTGTTGATATGTGGTGGCTAAGGTACCCGGGGTGGTTGCTAGGGTGTTGCTATGCGCTTGCTAGGGTACTTGGGTTGGTTGCTCAGGTGTAGATAGATAGATAGATAGATAGATAGATAGATAGATAGATAGATAGATAGATAGATAGATAGATAGATAGATAGATAGATAGATAGATTAAATTCTATGGGATTTTTATGATTTTTAATCTTCAGTTTTATGAAAACATAAGACCAATCAGTTAGAAAAGATATAGCAACTAGTCAGAACAATCTGAAGATTTTGGCTGAGTTTGGAGTCTGTAGAGTTAAAGCTGTAGGAGGAGTAGCAGTCAGCAATTTAGTCTCAGAAGAAAAATAATAACTAGAATGTACATTTCCTGAAGAAAATGTGGGTGGTGCTTGCCGTTGCAAAACTCGGCACTAGACCGTCAACCAAGCCTTCAGCATGATTGTAGAGAGCCAACTCCCATGTCTGTATGATGTTGTGGAGCTGAGATATGGCTTCTTTATGTTGCTATATGGTTGCTAGGGTGCTCTATATGGTTTCTAGGGTGTAGCTGCACAGTCGCCATGGTGATACTTACATACTGGTTTTTCAGGCTACCCCCATATCTATACCACTTTCTGGAGAAATTGCTTATTCATGTTTGTTCAGTTGCTAAGGTACTCAAAATGGTTGCTATGGTGTGGCTATATAGTTTATGGGATGGTATTTAAAGAATATTTGACAGTCTTAATCAACAGAGCCCAACGCCATGTTTCTACAATGTTTTGGTGCTGAAAAATTGTTTGTTAATATCCTTTTACGGTCGCTAGGGTGCTGTAAGTGGTTGCTAGAGCATAGCTATGAAGTTGTCATGTCACTACTTCTTGGCTGCTTGATAGGCCGAGTCAAATGAGCCCTTCACCAAGCCTCTGTGACCTCCTGATCCAAAGATATAATCTCACTAATTTTGTGTCAATGTTAAGTCTACGGGACATTTTCGCCCAAATGTTTTCATCCACCAGACGAACATCGTACACTCAAGTACATATAGCACACCTCTCCTCAATATGCCGCATGATTTGACATCAATACATGCAAAATAAAATTTCAGTAAAGGTTGAGCCAACTAAATAATAACAATTCAGGCAACACTTTGAAGTCAGAAATTGACTGAACATAAAATTTCTGTGTAACTAGTTACTAAATAATAATTAGTTGAAACCGCTTGAAATTTTTTACAGTGTACAGTAGTTGGGCTTACGTTGCTGTTTGGCATCCTTGAATGGCTGTGATTGTGTGGTGGGATGCAACATCCTAATTTGGACACAGTGTAAAATGAGAAACATGATACTGTCCCAGCAGTGTAAGAAATTGGTTGATTTGGTTTGTTTCCCCGGTCAAAATTGATTGGCCGAGAGATGTTTCAAGAGTACTGATAAGTAGTATAAGAGGGCACCAAGACCCTTTACTGTCTTTAACATTCTGGGATTTGTTTCACATATGAATATATAATTTGTGGCTTATCTACCAAATTATGAATCATCATTCTAGAAATTAGTTAGTCAAGAATTTTCCCAAAAACTGTAATAAATTTGGTCACACATCTGCCATTCGAACCATCTTGGTTCACCAATATAAGTGGTTATTGACGTCACACAGGTGGAGCAATAGCTTCTGCTACCTGCTAACCTAACGCTACCCTAAACTATTCCAGAACAGATTCATTTCAGGTTATTGCTGTATTTATGAACATGTTGCCTGAAGACTACATCTATATGAGATTTTTTTTCTATTGCTATTTTTGTTCTCTGTTGTTTTGGTTTATTTCAAGAAGTTTGATTCAGTTGTGCAACTCTCTTATATCATACTCTGGGGTTCGCAGGGGTACTACAGCAGTTTTTACTTTCACATTCTTCAAAAACACCATTTTTGAATGAAGAAGAATTTAATTTGTATGGAATGAAAGATATTGATTGTACTACTGTTAGCTTGTGTATTTTATGTTATGTCATATTTAAAAAAAACACAAAATGTAAGCTGCATTTCCAACCACTCAACTTTGTGATGCTGTTTGTGAATACTCATTGGAACTGGTTTTGGCAAACACTGAATTGTTAAATTATGTTACTACCAATGGAACTTGTAATGACCATAGTTGGTTTACGATGCTTTTGGGAAACACTCACTTACTTATTTGTAATTACGGGGCTTACGATGCTTTTGGGAAACTCGCATATGCTTATTTGCAATTGCGGTGTCCCAGACCAGAGTATATAAATGTCCGTTGAGCATTTTGCCTTGAGCAATGGTCGTATTTTTGAAAGTTGTAGCATCTGTGTTTTCTTTTACTCCTGGATCACCCAGAGCAGGGTTTATCACAGATACAGTGTTCGCCAAGACACTCAAAGCCTTGCTGACATTCAGTTCAAAAGCACTCATGTAGTAACACATCAACATGTTCCAAACAGTCAAAAATAGGACACATATGTCATGGTATTACACAGCTTCCAGCCCTGCAAAATCCTGGTCAGCCTAAACAATTAAAATCCACAGACTCTAAACATCATCTCCCTCCATCACTCGCCAATTACCATCTGAACAAAAGCAGTCTGTTGTGACGTTCTCAGAACACAAAACAGACATCCGGTGATTAAATTATTTAGGCTTTCATTCTCGTCCCTTGTTCACCCAATATACTAATTGGAGTTGAGCGGCACTCACTGTAATCACATATCTCCAGGGCATTGCATCTGAGGTTGAGAGACCTGACACTGAATAACTCCATGTCATGTTTGCATGTTTTCCATTCTTAGGGTGTTGGCCCCATTATCAATGCAGCATCATCTTAGGTTCCAAGTGACCGGTGTCTGGCACGCTGAAGCGATCGCACCCCACGTGACACTGTGGACGAGGTAGGATGACATGCTACAATATCTCCGGCTTTTATTACCTCTTCTCAAGGAGGTAGATTTCAATTTGATCCATGGGGCTTGCAAGCTTTTGTCTGGAGGATATTTAACAAATAGAAGTGTGTATAGACTGCAGCAAATTGGGAAGGAAGTGATACTCTAGATTTTTTGGAGTGGGGTTTTAATTAGATTGAAAGACAGGGGCTCTGGCCAGCAGCAGGTGGTTTTCCTTTCTGGATATGTAAATCCCCTTTCAGTCAATCAATTAATGACAGTGAGGCTGAGCAAACAACAAAACAGGACCTTGTAATTCAGTGCAGCCTCCACTTCTGCTCTTGGAAAATCAATTATACCAACTTGATATATTATGAACGCACTGTTAAAGTTTACAGAAGTTCTAAATTTGAAATATCTTGTTGTCATATAATTAATGCTAAGTATTAAGTTAACTTAAATTCAATTCAATTCCGTTGTCATTAGAGAAAGGGAAAAAACGTCTTAGGTTACGTATGTAACCCCAGTTCCTCGAAGGAACGAGACGCTGCGTCCAGAGACGCTTTGGGGAATGCCTTCAGCGTGACCGGCTCTGAATACAAATTAAATCTGTCCAATGGATGGTGGGACGTCACGGGTGAGGTGACGTAGTGACCAGCTTCCATAAAAGCACGTGCGGTCACGTTGCTTCTAAATTGAAGCAAGCGCTGGCAGGGATGCCGGAAGTGTGGCCTCGCGACGCAGCGTCTTGTTCCTTCGAGGAACTGGGGTTACATACGTAACCTAATACGCTCCTCTTCAGGAACTCGAGCTGCATCCAGAGACGCTTTGGGGAACGAGATACCCACGGCACCAGACTTCCCAATCCCTGCCCCATGTGTATCCGTACGGAGCACATCTAGGGCGAGAGAACGGAAGAGCCTGGAGTGGCTCGCATGTCCAGGCCATAGAACCTGACAAAGTCATGCAGCGTTGCAGATTTGCTGAACCATTTCCTGAACCATGCAGCGTTGCAGATTTCCTGAATTGGGACACCTGCGAGAAAGGCCATAGAGGCCGCCACACTCCCAGTGGAATGAGCCTTGACTCCCATCGGCGAGGGGAGGTCAGAGGACTCATAGGCAATGTGAATGGCATCAACAATACACCGACTGAGAGTCTGCTTTGAAGTAGGAAGACCGCTCTTAAGGGGACCATAGCAAATCAGCAATTGGTCTGCCCTTCTCCACATGGCAGCTCTGTGGACGTATGCGTCCAGTGCTCGCACTAGACACATACGGTTAAGCTTTAGCTGGTCAGGCTCCCGAAAGGACAAGTGCAGGGCACCAGCGCAATCAATTGCAATATTTTTTCAATGGAAACAGCTTACGCCATAATTTTTGCTCATAAAGGTAAGAGTAATACATCATTCGGAACTGTAAAGGGTCTTCTTTTATTTGTGTGGACTCACAATATTAACAAAATGTCATGCTTTTATCTTGAGCAGGAGCGCTTCACAAAAATGAACCGAAAGACAGCGAATACATGCCACACAGCCATGATAAATATATCTATAGAAAGCTTTAAATTACTACTTAACGAAATAAATAAAAACAAAAACTATTTAATATAATCGCTATCCGTGAAGATGCACGTCTCTCTAAAGGCACGTCTAACGAGGAGATGGCGAATCCTTACTATTTCCCCCGGACACATTCATGGTAATTACTTTTGCTGGGGCTTTTGCTTTATTGTGTGTATTTGAATGCAGAACTCTTCATCTGCGCTGATGGCTCGCTGCTGCTGCGGGACACTAAACACCGTTGAGCCGCTCTTGACAGCACAGAACTCATGTTATTTCCACCAGTGCGACAATTTTTTTTCCATCAATATTTGATGGATGTTTAAAATATAAACATATGGAGAAGCCTAAAACAGGCCCGAGGACCGGCCTGCGTCTGAAGTATGACGTGAATATTGGCCCGAAGCCCGGCCCTAGGGACATAAAAAAGTCGGAGCCCGACTTTAAAAAAAAAGTGTGATTTCGCTAAAAGTGTGTTGTAACGCAAGCGTTACTGAACATGTACCGAGTAAAATATTACTGAAAATTGATTAGTAATGCCTTACACTACTGCGTTACAGCAAAAAGTAATCTGTTACTGTAATGCATTACTTTTGTAACGCGTTACTCCCAACACTGCAAATAAATATAGCTGTGCTGCTGTTATATTAACCATTGATTAGAGAAAGAAGAAATACAAAACAAAATAAAACAAACAAACACAAATAAACAATACAGTATGTCCTAATGCATACATCCACTGCTTTAATTATGAAAGCACATTAAAAAATACAAATAAAAATGACAAAAAAAAAATTAAATAACATTTAAAAAGTTACATTATTTAATTTTACTATTCATGATAAAAAAAAAGAAAGGAAAATTAAGAAAGTCATGGGCTTTTTTTAATGGTCTGTTTTATAATAATAATAATAACAATTATTATTATTGTTATTATTATTATTATTATGTAGAATGCAGTGCAGCTCTCAGAACATGACAAAAATGAGAACTGATTTAAAATTTACCAGTGAGTTGTGGTATAGTGATAATTTACCAGTGAGTTCACTGAGTTGTGGTATAGTGATGAAATGACTATAACCCCCCCGTATGTCATACTGTATGTCAAAATGTTAAGAGTGTCTTCAGTGGAGCTCCTGGTCTCAGCTGGCTATAATAAGTACTACTGGTGAAGAGCATGTACTGTCTGATTCCAGTCATCCAAACCCATTTCAAACTCTAGTCAAGATTCTCTCACTGTCTACTCTCCAAATCCTCCTTACTGCTGTTGGACGTGCAAAGCTGAAGATGCTTCATTTGCTATTACAGGCCCCTTTAGCCTCAAAACACCATTATAGGAAAGTAATTACATCAAGCCTCACATGTGTGCAGAATAAGAAATGTATCAGGTAGAAATTAATTTATAAAAACTTAAACATTTGCAAATGAAAGGGAAAGGGAGTGTGGCCAAGTATGGTGACCCATACTCAGAATTTGTGCTCTGCATTTAACCCATCCAAGTGTACACACAGTAGTGAACATACACCCAGAGCAGTGGGCAGCCAATGCTGCGGCGCCCGGGGAGCAGTTGGGGGTTCGGTGCCTTGATCAAGGGTCTCACCTCAGTCGTGGTATTGAGGGTGGAGAGAGTGTTGGATATTCACTCCCCCCATCTACAATCCCTGCTGGACCTGAAACTCGAACCCACGACCTTCGGGTTACAAGTCCAACTTTCTATCCATTAGGCCATGACTGCCCCTATGAATGGGATAGTTCAGCCAAAAATGGAATTCTGTTATGTATGACCTGTATGATTTTCTTTTCATTCATTCAGCATCATATTTTTATTTTTATTTTTTTTGAATCAGCTTTTGACATTTCCTTGTATTCCACATTTAAGAAAGAACAGCATACGAGTTTCGACATAAAGATTGTGTAAATAATGATTTCAGGATTTATGTTGCGTCACCGCAATTGAACATAATTTTACCAGTTTTAATGCGGACGTTCTATTATCAAATGTCTACAATACTACAGCAGAGACAAAGAGAAGTTGTTATGAATAAACACTTGAAATGAATTCCATTAATGCTAACTGGAGTGTCTCATCTAATATACATTCCCTTTGATCAAAGAGCCACGGAGGAGAGCCTCCAAGTTTTTCTTTCATTATTAGAGGCTTATGGAAATTTGCAAGGATATTGAAGGGGAAAAACGATAATGGCTTTGCAGCTTATCCTTCATGACCGCAGACCACCAAAACAAAGTTTTCTGTGCTGGTTGTCACATGATTGATTCAGCTGCAATGGAAAATTAAGTAATCAGTGCACAAACTGATGTACTTACACAAATTATGCAGTTTAATACAAAAAAAAAAAACATACACCATCCGAGCAAAACAAAGATGCTCTGGGAAATATTTACTCAAAGACATCAGATATCTCTAAGAGCTTAGTGAAATATGCGGACATTACACTCTGTGTTTGAAGATCATTATTTCAGTCACCATGTGCGTTCAAATTTGAAATTATACATCATTAGCTAGTTCACAGAGGGTTCAAGTGAGGATTCAAGAGTCTGGAGTGAAATAAATGAAAAGTGTCTTCCTGCTGATTGAAGTGATACGGACTGTCTGATAAGTTAAATTAAGGTACAAATAACTTTCCAGCAAAAGGTAATGATCTCTGTACGAAAGGTAATGGTGGAAAAAGTCTGTCCAAACAGCCTTAAAGACAATGCATTTGTTTTCTCTTAGTTCTGAGAGGAAAAAAATAAATAAATAAATACATTAAAAAAACATATAATAAATAACACACAACAATATAAAATAAAGCTACTCACACCTTCTTGGATCATAACTGTATAAATTATGAATTTATAGAAAAATGTGATAAAAACAGAGTGTACTGGGGGGAAAAAAACCTGAATATGGTATTTACAATAAGGGTTTTGCTTTACTGCCTCTTTTGTTTTGTTGACCACTTTAGGACAAACAGAAATATCAATCTTCAGTAACTCAGTTACGAGCACTAGATGAACAGTATGCCACTTTCTACCTACCAGTATATTATTTGACTTAGAATTATAATTATATGTCATGTTTAAAAGTTCAAAGCCTTAATGTCTTCAGTTGTCCTCGAGTAATACTCTGCAGTTCTGAAAGAACATATTTATTTATTTACAAGTAATTTAAATGTAAATTATTTAAATTTAAATATAAATAATTTATTTATATAAAAGTGTGCCTGTCCTCTTGAAAATTACAAATGAAGAGCATTCTGATTCCCGTGTTTATCATTTTGGATTTCATTCAGATTTCAATAATTATCTATCTGATTCCTCACTGTTTGTGTATATATAATCAATACCCCACTGTACATACATGGTCTTTCATTTCCCGCAAAATCAGCCCTTAAGTAAACTTGAGTACTTCCGGGGGGGGGGGCAATGTTTCAATCCTTTGTTCTCAGAAGAAGGACCCGGTTTATGAGGACAGTATGCAGTGAGTGGAACAGCAGTCCAAAGGTTAATGTGCACATGACTGCTGGTCCTTTCATATGTTACAATTACAGATCATTGCCGTCACAACCCTATGGCATTACAAATGTTGACAAGCAGCCGTATGTCAGACAAATGCTACACAAAGGATGTAACCTTCCCTCCGCCCCAGTGCAAATTCGCTGACCTTGGTACCCGCAGGGACCAAAGGTGAGTATAATCACTGCTGGTAATAGCCAAGACGCTATTCCTTTCACCACAGAATTGTCTTAACAAAAGGGATTTCAACCTTCAATGAAAGATTGCTCCAAGCCTTTCCTGTTTGTTGTTACAACTTGGCAGTAACGATGGCGAGGCAAGTCTTCCAGAGAAGGGTGTTACGGAGGCCACATTCTATCCATAGGGAGGTATCATGTGGAGACACTGATATGGACTGACCCAGGCCTGGGGCAGTACAACATATGGAATGGACTCTGAGGCAGGTCCTACCTGAGAGTAGGGATGGAACGACTGCCAGCAGAGCCTGACAGAAAAATCTGTCAAAAGGAAGACACGGGTTCACCGGAAGGCAAACCTTACCATGGAAGAATACACATATGGAATCGCCTGCAGAGAATGAATACATATGGACACCTAGCCCAGCACAGGGGCTGACCGGAGACCTGGGCAAGCTAACACCAATACTGGGCCTGGCATTAGACTGCTCCGCCCAGTCTGATTGCCAGGGGTGCTGGAGGATACTCCACCAGGGTTCGCTGTTCGGGGAACTGTACTGCAGGAAGAAACAGGTGCTCACATCCCTGGGTGGGGGGGAATGGCGCAGCAAGCGTGACACCGGCCAGCTCTTCCCGCCACTTACCTTTTACCCAAAACACGGGAAGAAACTGGCTCAACAGGAAGACTGTAAACTCTCACGAAGGTGTTCGGTGACACCCAGCCAGAGAGGTGCCATGTGCCGACGCATAGGAGGGGGCACGGCTCGCCTCGGGATTTGTTTGCCAAGGCGATGGCACCCACTGTCCCGTGGGCCAACCTCTGCTTGGAGGCAGCCCTCCCTTTCTGCTGACTTCTGTAGCAGACACAGAGCTACGTATATGTTGTGCAGACCACGTATATTCGCAGTGTTCTTACAGGAAACAGCCACACCAAGGCTGAATCTGCCTCCTCCAAGGACATTGCTTACAGGTTCGCCACCTGATCGCAAAAAGGCGTGGTGGGAACATTGGGCACGTATCCAGGCCAGGGTCTGGTGAACTGAATCGCTTAGCTGGGTCAGACTGTCCGAATGAGCCAGAAGGACGGGTTGGGTTGGGCAGTGCGAGTCACGCTCCCAAACTCCATGCGAGTGGCACCGAAGGGACAATCGGCATACGCACAGTGGTGCAGTGGTAGGAAGTAGTGCCAGATGGCCCAGAAAGCACTATCCCATCACGGCAGGACTCCCCGTGTCGCCGGGGGACCAGCCGGAGATGCGTGTGAAGGCATTGCGTTCCCGAGCCACAATCTCTTGGCCGCTAGAGATAGGTGGCGTCATGGGCGAGAGATAGGAGGCAGTGCGTCGCTCACTGTCAACCCATGAGCCTGAAGGCCTGGAGGAAAAGGAACTGCTCTTTATTTGAGAATGTGGTTACTGCTGGCCCTTTGCCAACAGCAGAACAGAACACAGCAACGATTCTCCACCCGTCCCTCCTCTGGGCTGCCTCGTTGCCTTCCTTGGGGACTTAGGGGCTGGCTGGGACACGGGGGCACCACGGTCCTGCGCGAGGCTCAACGCGCCAGCCTCGACATTGTCTCAGCATGGAGCGTAGCATCCACAGGAGGGCGCCCTCGGTGACGGGCAGGCTGAGGCGTGGCCCGTGGCGGAACGGTGGCAGGTGGAGGATCACGCCGGGGCAGGATGTGCTGGATAGCCTTTGTCTGCCTTTGTACTGCTGAGAACTGCTGGCGGAGTCAAGTCAAGTCACCTTTATATAGCGCTTTTAACAATACAGATTGTGTCAAAGCACTTAACAGTATAAAATTGAAAGATAGAGTGTCAGTAATGTATAAAAATAAGATTAAACACTCAATTTTCAGTTAAGGAACTTCATTATTGAATTCAGAGATGTCATTGTCTAGCTCAGTTTAGAATCACCGGGGAGCCACATAGAATGGCTGCTGCGGGACGAGTGAGAGAAGCCAGTGCAGGTAGTGACAGATGGAGCCCTTAACATCCCCGTGAGAAAAGAGAGGTGCGATCGCAGCGCTGCCGTGGTTTTTCGCTCACAGCGAACGCATAAACATCCACAAACGCAGCCTCAGCGATCTGGATGCCCAGACACTGAAGACAACAATCGTGGCCTAGGAAACCTAGGAAACGACCGCAACAAAGGGGACATGGACCGTAAAGCATCTTTAAAAGGATACGGCTCGTGATCAGAAACTGCTCTTTTAGATGAAGCATGCAAAATCCACTAGCCAAATTTCATTGGCGTTTTGTCTTAATCAGAGAGGATTCAGGCTCCCAAGAGAAAATAAGAAAATTTTGCAAATGATATTTAAAAATGAAGAAAAAAAAAAATGTCTAAATTTGTGGTAAGAAATTGTATAAATATACAATATAAAAACAGACATGTGATTCACAAAAAGAGTATACAGAAAAATGAAATCAGACAAGAATGAATTTCTGAAAAAATTTAAAACCTCTTGTATAGGACATTAACATTGTTAAAATTTTGTACAAAGTTATATGACTTCAACTGATTAAACATCCCATTTGATTATTACAATTTAAGTGAACCATTCAAATGGAATCCAGAAAAGAAAAAAAAAGAGAGAAAGAAACGCAGAATTCAAGATCTATTACGTCAACATTAAAGTCTTACTTTGACACTGCTGCTGGTGTGTGATAAAGCATATTAAATGTATGCTGCAGTATGATAAAGAATATTAAATGCATTTCTGCATTTCTTGGGTTTGATGTGATTAAGTGCTTGTGTAATTCCACCTGAAAAGATTACAAATACCAGTGTTCTCATCTCTCCTGTGATGATTAATAATATATGCTAGACCAAGTCACATGGTTCAAAGTATTTATTTTGATTTGCTGATCCCTGTGCACTCAGGAAAGTATAGCAGCTGCACTATAAGGAGATTGACAAATACATCAAGGTAACATTACTCCTCCCATAATCCCTCAGTTCTCAGTTAGAGATGAGACCTGACAGGTCTGTCAAACGTTCTTCATTTTATATAGTTTGATCAACACGATGACAGTCCCCTATGGCCACTCTCAATCATAGCCACAGCTGAACTCCTCTCATCCAATGGCCCACTCTCTGCTGGACCCCACACCTCTCTAACAGACATCTGATGTGTGTTATCTCTCACACACACACACACTGTAGTGCACACATTCTCATTGTGTATTATAGTGAGATAATGGCTTGGTTCTATAACCTACTGAGCTGTCTATGGAGGCAATATTTGAAAACATCATAGACATGCTTCTGACGCAACTACAGTATATAGTTTGCAGCATGATTACACTGTAAAAGAAAGAAGTGGCTTTTTTCCCCGCTTATGAGAGTCAGAGGCACTATAATGTGTGATTACTTTGAATCTATACCACAGCAATATTACCCCAACTATACAAACACAGTTACACAGTCTGAACAAACAATTCAAGGTTGTGTTAAGGGTTTGTGATCTCCCAGCATGTATTGCAGCATGAACAAATAATGCAGTTATTGTTTAAGAATTATTGTCTTCTTTGCTGCTTGTATTTTCTACAGTTGCTGATTTTGTCATCATTGTTAGTTATTTTTGTGGTGGTCAAAGTAATCAATTACTCACCCTCATGTTGTTCCAAACCCAAAAGACTTCTGTTCATTTTTGAAACATTTTTCTGTACTTCTGTTGAAATTTCTGTTCATCCACTGAAAGTTAATTTGCTTAAAAATTGGGTGTGTCAAGCAAGTATGGTTGAGTTGCCATTTACCATATTTGATATGTTCTGTGCATGTGAGTTCAGTGTTTATATATTAAAGGGGACCTGTTATGCTCCTTTTTACAAGATGTAAAATAAGTCTGATATCCCCAGAGTGTGCATGTGAAGTTTTAGCTCAAAATACCCAACATATTTTTTTTATAGCTTGTTAAAATTGCTTTTAGGGTACGAGCCCAAACTCTCTGATATTAAGTGTGTTGCTTTAATGTAAATGAGCTGGTGCTCCCGGAGAAGAGGGTGGAGCTTCAAGAGCTCATGCTCTGGCATTAGCAGTGCTAGCCTTTGCAAATAAACATTCCACGATTAGTACAAGCTGGTTATCTTTACGGAAAACATACTGTGTTTCAAAGTCAGTCATCTGATTGTACTGTGCATAATAAATTTGCATTTATGAATTACACGGGAGCATGGCGGGATAAAAATAATAACATAGCTGGTCTCATGGTCAGTGTTGGGGGTAACGCATTACAAGTAACGCGAGTTAAGTAATAATATTGCTTTTTTTCAAGTAACGCATTAATTTTTCATTTACAAGATTAGAAATTAATTTACTTTTTAATTTACTTTTTCAAAAAAGTAACGCCATTTTCCCATTTATTGACTGACAGTGCGCTGTGTGAACGTACTGTAGTTCTAGACTAAATGTGAATGTGCATTAATTCATCCCACTCGCAAAAAAACTGATTTAGCATTCATCAAAATGAATTAAAACAATGAAATGCAAACTCAGAATATGACGCAAACCTGCAATAATTAGATATGTTAAACAACACAAATGTATCTAATCCCATTTTAGTAACCAATTTCTTTGATGCTGACCTTTGATGATCCAGTTCAACCATACTAATAAGCAAAAATGACTTTAGATAAACTAACAATTGTGCTTCATTGTTTTTTTATTGCTGAAGAGTGTTGAACCTTCTTCTCCTGCGTTCTACTGTACAGACGTGAATTTCCTTTTCCTTCAGCCTGAGGTTTATTCATTACACTTTTTGGTGTGAAAGGGCTTTTACATTTGCTATGATTAGCACTTCTTGTATTAAAAACAATCAAGCCCTGCTCATATTTAAAAAGTAACACAAAAGTAACGTAACATTACTTTCCATAAAAAGTAGCTAAGTAACGTAATTAGTTACTTTTTTAGGGAGTAACGCAATATTGTAATGCATTAATTTTAAAAGTAACTTTCCCCAACACTGCTCATGGTACATGGCATGCTATCACAAACTTTATAAGTCCCGCTCGTGATTATGAGCTCAACAAACTCAAACGATCACCTCACATTGCTTTCATATGCAACTTTTAACTACAACATTCCTATTCACGATCATTCATGAAGACAGCACCAGTGAGAACAGACAGAGACAATAGTAGCTTTAGCATCATTATCCTTACAGAGTGCCAAGAAGCTCTTTCAGAAGGGCAATTTGGAAAACAAACGCTTGACACTTACTTTGTCTGGAACTGATGTTCGCGCACGAAGCGTTGGTATTGATCCCTACATGTTTTGGAGACCCTACAGTTTTTTTTCGGGGACATTTCCTTAGACAATGAAACTTAACCACAGCTTCCTCTGGCTCAGATGGAGGGAGTCTATGGAGACTCCTATGTTCATTAGTGCATCCCAAAACACAACACTTGAAAAGCCTCTGACATTGTATATCTCTCGCAGCTACAGCAAGTAATCAGTGGCGTCAATGGCGGAGGCGGACCACAGCTTCTCACTCAGGGCTGTGTCTATGCTTATAGGGCAGTGTCACAAATGGGAGGGACTTTTCCCCTTGGTGACGTGAACAGAGGGAGAATCTGAAACAGCTTGTCTGGAAAGACTGTTTATTATGTTTTTAGATTATAAATGAGTTGGTGGATTTTTACCATTATAGGCTAGTTGTTTTCACACACTGCGGCCACACAACTGTGTTCTAATACATTATAAAAGTGATTTTTGCATAATAGGTCCCCTTTAATAAAACCCTAAATTAAATCTGTTCATATATAGAGATTGTTTGATTAACGTGCATTACTTTCACAATATCTTTATGAACTTTTTGACATTTTAATGTAATGGACTTTCAATGGAGGGACAAAAAACTTCTGAGGCACAGGTTTCATATGTGTCTATTAAACAAAACTTGAGTTAAGTAAGGTTTAGGTAAGTTATTGATATAACTTTTATTTAATTGTATTATTTATTTAATTTGATTATTATTATTATTTGTTATTTTATTTTATTTTTTGAGATAAAGATGAGAACATGAGTTAAAATTAAAGTTAAAATCTGTACACAATCTTAGTCCAGTCTTTTCATTTAATGTTATGTTGACCACATCTACATAAAGATTATTTTTCAGATCTTTTTGCATGTGAATAGAGGACCAACATATGACTATTAGAGTGTTTCATGTGTGGTCATCAGCAACCTAAGGTAGATTTATGAACAACTCAACAGCAAGTCAGTGCCAATATGTATGTCTGATGCACTAACATCTGTCTTTGTGTCATCTGTCATCGATTCTAATTCAACGTGACCGCACAGGCTCTAAATCTCCCCCTCTGTAGACATGAAACTGTCATGGAGGTACCTGACTCCAAAATAATGTACAAACCCCACCAGCGAGTGGATGCCAGTAAAATGGACCATATAGCACCTATCCAAAGTGTGATTGATTGAGAAGCCGTATTCACTGATGTGAGGGATGGTACAACTGGCAAATAATTGTTCAAGTAGGCATGGCTCAGCGTTCGCAAGTTACAAATGTTTTCCAACTGCTGTCAGTGACAACTTATCATCCATTTTGAGGGACAAATAGTTTTTATGAGTTTACATGTTGTACTGCAAAAGTGGTGGGCTCACAAAGCACAGCAGGAGTAAGTTAAAGTGAGACACCACAGGAGGTTGTGTTACAGTGATTTTACCACACTTCAAGTAATATTCCAGGCTCAATACAAGTTAAGCTCAACCAACAGCATTTGTAGCATATAAATAAATAAATAAATAAATGCATACATACATAAAGATGCATCATTATTTGTTTTCTTAAAAAAAAAAAAAAACTTCTAAAATTGAGAAAACTATAAGCAGTGTTCTTCTGGTCCTAAAACTATTAAAGATGGTTTTGTTGATTGAAATACAAATATAATACGAATATACTATGAATATAAATATTAATATTTAATAAATAACTTTAATTTGAATATTACATGAATAACTTAAGGGGAAAAAAATGAAATTGTGCCTTGGAACTAACAGGAATGTGTTAAAATTACTACAATTACTGAATAAACATGTAAAATGAAAACAAACAGAAAACTAACTAAAATGAACGAAAATTGACAATTTAATTCAAGTTAATTAAAAATATTAAAACATTAATAGTGCATACATAATATTAAAATAACACTAATGTAAGTGAATGGGGTATATTTTGGAGGATTTATAATAAAACAAAGCTTATACTTATATATATATATATATATATATATATATATATACAGTATATATATATATATATATATGCAGTGCCCTCCATAAGTGTTGGAACAGCATGCGACAAAGAGCATGGAGAAATCAAACGTTTGGAAACAACCAGCGACCCCAGCAACCAACAACGACCTGATCGGCTGAGAAAACAACAGTAGTTGATGACAGACAAATCATAAAAGCTATGAAAATGAATTCTAAAAGACGTGTCTGTAAAATCAGCAACAACTTCCAGAAAGCTGGAGTGATGCTCTGACAATCTACTGTCCTCAGGAGACTTTGACACAGAATTACAGATGCTACACAGCAAGATGCAAACCTCTGACCAGCACCAAAAATAGAAAGGCAAGATTAGAGTTTGCAAAAAAGCACAAAGGTGAGCCAGAAGAGTTTTGGAACTGTGTTTATGGGTCGATGAGACAAAGATGAACCTTAATCTAAGTGATGGGAAAACAAAAATATGGAGAAAACAAGGGAACTGCAATGATCCCAAGCATACAGCCTCATCTGTAAAGCATGGTGGAGGTGGTGTCATGGCATGGGCATGCATGGCTGCCTCTGGAACAGGCCCTCTCAACTTTACTGATGACTTAATGTATGATGACAGTAGCAGAATTAATTTGGAAGGGTACAAAACCATCTTGACAATCTACCAATATTCAAGAAAATGGCACCAGATTCATTGGGAAGCGCTTCATATTGCATCAGGACAATGACCCAAAACACAATGCCAGTTCAGTCAAGGAATTTATAAGGGCAAAGAAATGGAAAGTCTTAGATTGCCCAAGTCAATCTCCAGATTTAAATCCGATTGAACATGAATTTCACCAGCTGAAGAGGAGAATAAAGGCAGAAACTCCCCAAAACAAGTAACAATTGGAATTGGCTGCATTAAAGGCTGGGAAAAGTATTTCAAGAGATTGTGCGCAAGGGATCTGCAACTAAATAATAGCTTTTAATCTTTTATATCTGCCTTATGTTCAACTGTCCCAATACTTATGCTCACATCAATGAGTGGGATGAACTCTAAAAGTGCTGTTCTTTTTATTTGGTAAAACATATGTCTTGAAACGGCTAATAATAAAATGTGACATTCTGTAGTTTTGTCTCATATTCATATTTTAATCATATTTGCAAATGTCTTGACTCCACAGCCAACAGAGCAATTTTGTCTTTACTGTTCCAGTACTTATGGAGGGGACTGTATATATAAATGAATCACATATATATATATATATATATATATATATACACACACACACACACACACACACACATATACATACATATATATCCGCCCTCATTCTGACCTGGTGTCACATCATATTTTATGGCTGTTTAAAAGTTTTAGTTGCTACATTACCATGGTAATTTTGTATATAAAATTGTATATAACTTTACACATAAATAGTTAATAAGAGTTTATTTGGTTGTTTGTTTGTTAAATTGTTACATTTTGTGGTTATTCTACTGAAGTAGAGAGTATTTACAAGTTTAAATGGGAACTAGCTCCTTTCACAAGCATTGTAAATGTCTCATTTAGTGGTGGGCGATATGACCAAAATCTGTCACAATATGAGTCATTTTATTTCACAGTGACCATATATATCATGGTATAGTTATTATATAATATAGTTATTTTTATTGTATTGTATTGTATTTATTTATTTGCTTTAAATAAGGTCTTTATGATATCAAAATTGTTGATACCGTAAGTCTTGTCACCAGTGTAAATATCACAAAAAACTAATACTAGCCTAATTAAAAAAAATAGATTAATAATAATAATAAAACTCAAAACCTCAAGCTCACTGAGACAAGTGATTAAATTAGAATAAGAATAAGAAACTAATTGCAAGCTATAAGACAAAAAAAAACTTGAGTAGAACAAATAAATAGGGCATGCTACATATTGCATAAAGTAATAAAATGTATAAATAAAAGTGATTTTACTCAAGAGCACTGAGAGATTTTCTCTCTTTTGTGGTTTGATTAACATGAATGACAGACAGCATGAATATTAGACTGCTGTCACTTTAAGAGCTGCTTGCATCCAATATACTGTTACGCATGTGTTTTCTTTTTCACAATTTTGACATACAAGTTTGTGTATTTAACCGTTCAAGTCCTATAAAGCAGCAACAATAACTCTGTTCAATACTCCCATGCTCTATGATCACCATCTTCACAAGTACTCTGTCATTGCTGATTGCGTTTCAACGGCTTAACATCACTTGTTTTTAAACTGCAATGCTTAAAAATGTGTGCAAGAGGTACTTTTCTGTGACCATGTAGCACAGCAACAGCACAGCAAAATCTCTACCGGTTGACATTGTAACAAATCCTGACATTGTAACAAATTCTTTACTTTTGAAAAAGAAAACTATGTAAAATGTATTTTTGTGGTCATCAACATTATGTCAGCAGTGCTGTCCATCGCATTTATCCTGGAATATTCCTATAAGTGTTGTTGTGAGGCAGAATTCAGCCGTGGCCAGTGGTGCACCATCTGACAGGATCAGATATTTTGAGGCTTATTTAATATGAACTGATATTTTGCAACTAGTCAAGATCACTCACTAATGCTCTCAGCACACCCCTGTTTCCACCTCAGCACCTCTCTCATGTCAGATCCGGCACTCTTATTCTTTGGTTTGGACTATATTTAGATATTAGGGAGAGAGATCTGCATGCAGTATATCCAGCAGAGGTGGGGAAGACTCTGACTCAGGCATGTCTGTGTGCTTTATGGGGGAGACAGCGGGTTTCTGTAATTGGGCCCCTGTCAGTCAGCTAAAAGCAGTAGGAGACATGGATTTCCGCCGGCGTGTGCATGGTGGTGGTCCAATATGTTTACAACCATGACAAGAAGGGAGCACATGTGGGTGTAATCCTGCGCCTCTGCAGGAGAGCTTTCTGGCCCGGCTGAGAAGAAGAGAGAGACTGGGAGATTGAGAGAGAGAGAGACTTTCCTTATGCTGAGCCACAAGCAGTCAAGTGTTGCAGTTTAGCACATAATGGAAGCTGCAGGGAGTCATATGATGAAAATAAATAAACCTGCAGTCATCACTGTGCATCTCTGTGCACACCTGTGCATGGATCCATTTCAGGGAACACAGATGCACGGCATGCAGACGAGAAACTCTAAGGTTATTTTCACGGGCAGAAGCATCGCGCACATTCATAGTGAGATGCCATGTGCCGTTTTAATTAAATGGATATGAATGCAACCTTCAAAAAAGATGTTAAAATTCAAAAGACAGATTTGCTCTTTTCCATATACTAAAAATGCATGAATGTCTGAAAGTCACTGAATGTAAAATCAGCTGCAATTTTGCATTGAAAAAAGTCTCATTGCATATTTTGCCTTATACTTATGCAGAAAGTTGTTATTTTTATTGTTTTATTTGTTTGTCACATCTTACCTCACCTACAGAATAATGTGAGGCATGGGTGTAATTAAAGTCAAAAGTTATTGGTTATCAACAGGTACACATATGCATTGCCAATTTTATTTTGACTATCCACTGATTCATATTATGAAAATAAAATCTGATCTATATGGATCCTAGATAGTTTTCCACCTTACCCTTTCCTTTCTTTTTTGCACATCTATTTATGAGAAAAAAATAATCTTTTTAAGACTCAAGAGGGACAGATTAGATGAAAATATGTGTGAAGTGCTTCATTTTTCATGAGTCAGCTCCAGGGCAGGTCTGAGAAGTGCAGCAGTAAAGTGGAGAAGTGGGCTGCAAAGCAGGCGCTGCCAATGCAGTACACGTCAAGAAAATTCTTATGAAAGACTTATGACTTAAAATGTATGATATCCTAAAGCTGATCACACAATGTCTAATATGAAACTACTACAAAATACAAAATACTCAGACAAAACTACATTACAAAGGCTAGGTTTCACAGAAATAGCTTGCTGAAAAGAAGTAAAGGGGGAAAAAAAGAAAAAAAAAAGAAGAAAATGTGGAGCAATGCTTCTTTTTCTTCATGTTTTGACCCTTATTTGATGACACGAATTACAATAACACATACTATATGATTTAGTTTAAAATCAATCATGTTAAATAATACTTTAGCCTAAATAAATTATTAAATGTGGAGTATGTGCTACTCTTAGCATGTTTTCAAACAACAATTTGTCAGGTCACATCTCCCCCAACTCAAACATCACAAACATATCTCTTCTATAAAAGTGAAGGCATGTCTCAACAGGCTACTCTGAATAAAATGTCTAAAATATTAGGATTATTTTTAGCCTACATGTCAAACTTAAATCTTGATTGAAACCCAAACATTGTGTCAAAAACACTGCTTATGCTTACCGTTATATTAGTTTACCCTGTGTGTTTTGGCAGTATGCAAACACAGGTTGACAGGCTGATAGGGCAGCCTATCATTACATTCAGAACAGACCACTTTAATTACTGATGTTGTATCAGCTAGTAGAACTAGAAATGTTTACGAAAACATTACATACCCTACCTATACTGTAAACTATTGTAAAAAAGGGCAAACTCTTCCTGGAACATACAGACACACATACGCATACATAAAGTCATGGCCAAAAATATTGGTACCCTTGGTAAATATGATCAAAGAAGGTTGTGAAATTAATCTGCATTGTTAATCCTTTTGATCTTTTATAAAACAAATAAAAAATAAATCTAACCTTTCATTGGATAATAAGAATTTAAAATGGGAGGAAATTTCATTATGAAATAAATGTTTTTTTCTCTAATACATGTTGGACACAATTATTGGCACCCCTAGAAATTCTTATGAGTAAAATATATCTGAAGTATATTCCCATTCATATTCACAATTTTGAGCACTCCAGGGTGATTATGAACATGAAATTATCCAGCCATGGCTTTCTGTTTCACAGAAATATAAATAGGAGAGAAAACAAAGCCCAAAGCCCAAATTCTCTTAATCATCCATCACAATGAGAAAAACCAAAGCATATATTTCTGATGTGCAGCAAAAGATAACTGAGCCTCACAAATTAGTGAAGTAGCTTTAAGAAAATAGCTAGAGCAGCGAAAATTCCCATTTCCACCATCAGGGCAATAATTAAGAATTTCCAATCAACATATAATGTTACGAAACTGCCTGGAAGAGGACGTGTCTATATCGTCCTAATGCACGGTGAGAAGGAGAGTTTGAGTGGCTAAAGACTCTCCAAGGACCACAGCTGGAGAATTGAGGAAAATAGTTGAGTCTCAGGGTCAGAAAAACTTTTTATTTTTTTGTAAATGGTCAAACAGCACCTACATCACCACATGTTGTTCGGGAGGGTTTCAAGACGAATTATCCTAGCTCATCCAAAAACAAACTCCAGCATATTCATTTATCAGACACGACTGGAACTTCAAATGGGACTGGCTTCTATGGTCAGATATAACTTTTTTTAAAAAAGAGCTTTTTAGCAGCAAACACTCAAGATGGGTTTGGTGAACACAGGGATAAAAAGTACCCCATGTGTACAATTAAATATACTGCTGTATTTTTGATGTTGTGGGCCTATATTTCTGTTGAAGGTCCTGGACATCTTGTTCAGACACATGGCATCATGGATTCTATCACATACCAACAGATAAAGAAAATCAATAAGTGACTGACTCTGTTAGAAATCTTATAATGGGCCATGTTTGGATCTTGGATCTCTTGTCAGGTGTTCTCTAACCTCATCAGACATTATAGGAGAACATTTAGAGCTGTTAAACTGGCAAATACAGGTTTCAAAAAGTATTGAATAAAAGGGTGCCGTTAATTGTAGCCAATGTGTATTAGAGACAAACATTTATTTCATAATGATATTTTCCCCATTTTAAATTCTTATTATCCAATGAAAGGTTAGATTTTTGTGAATTAAAAAAAAAAGAAAGATCAAAAGGATTAACAATGCAGATTAATTTTTACAGCCTTCTTTGATCATATTTATCAAGGGTGCTGACATTTTTGGCCATTACTGTAAATAAAAATAAAGTGTACTTGTATAATGACTGTGCCAAGAAGTGTTTGCTTATCGTGCTCTTTGTTAATTTTGTACGTTATTGTGTTCATGTTTCAAAAGACATGCAGCATTAATATACTGATCAATATTTTATGTTCAGTTTTGTCTTCTCCTTAAAGACTAGATTAACACATCTTATCGACTATAATGAGACAGCACACAAACAATGGTTCTGTTCCAAAACCTAGTGATCTGCCTGCTTAGACAGCGTAAGGAAGTCAACTTAATTATGCTGCCTCCTAAGATTTATTTTTGAGGCAGCATTGGATGTATCCTTAAATTTCATTCAGTAATGCAAAAATATTCATAAAATCCAGCTCACTGTAAAAAAAAAAAATAATAATAATAATAAAATATACATGTTATATACAGATAATATTTTAATAATTTATTTAGGAAACCATTTATTTTAAGGGCTAAATCTTACTATTAACTATAGTTGCGTATTAGCATGCAAATTACTAGCATGTTGGCTGTTTATTAGTACTTCAGCAGCACATATTAAAGCCTTATTCTGCATGACCATATTTTAGATCCCTTAATCCGACCCCATATCTAAACTTAACAACTACATTACTAACTATTATTAAGCAGCAAATTAGGAGTTTATTAGGCAAAAGTCACAGTTAATGGTTAGATCATTTATAAGTACAAAGTGTGGTACACCAGGCGAAAAATATATGCTAATAACATGAATAAAGAAACAAATAAATAAATAATTCAATTTAATTGAATATTAAAGTAAGCAAACATAGATAAATATCTAAAAAAATGTACAAAAAATATAAATGTACTAAAAACACTAATAATCATAATTCTGATTAGTGTGACATATGGTTTAAAGAAATAGCAAGGTTATATAACAGTCGCCATCTGACCGACTAGTAATTGGACAAATAATCTGTCACTCTTTGCCTTCAGGAAATAGTAATTACACACTTTTGCTGAGTGCAGTTTTTGAGAGCAGATATTCCTGGTGGGGTTCTGGAGGGCCATACATTCTCCGGCTGATGACATTTTCAATGAATACATATCGGTGCTTTCTTGAAATCGACATCAGTCCAGCCTCACCTGTGGTCAAGTAGCCCACTTATCACCCACATTCACTTTTAGCTTTGTGAAACAGCAAGGTTGTGACTGTCATATACCCTCAAGACAACAAACAAGAATCCATCTCCCATCAGAGCTCAAAGAATATTGATGAGCTTATATACTATAAATATATATAACATTCATGATAGAGACACTTTATAATATTTTATTATCTGCACCATAATAGTAACCCTATTTGACAGGGGTGTGGACTCGAGTCACATGACTCGACACTTGACTCAGACTCCAGTCCCAAATTTGAGGACTTGCGACTCGACATAATTAAAGAAGACTTGAGACTTGACTTTGACAACAATGACTCGAGACTCGACTTGGACTTGAGCCCTGTGACTCGGAAAGACTTTATCAGATCAGCGTCATTATCACTCTAGACGGGTGCAGCGTGCTTGCGCTTGACTGGCAATAAGCCAGATAATGCGTTCAGGGAGCGCTTGATATACAGTATGCTAGTATAAATTAATGGGGTAATAGCATAACTTACGACGAACCCGCCCTGTGTTTTCCTGCTGCTCCACGGCATCACTCACAATTTGTGTGCCCACTCTCTGGAGATGACAGTTCTTCCCAAAGGTTGATGCATTAACAGGTAGATGCATTGCAATCCACATTACAGTCAGTGGTTGATCTGCTGAATTAGTAATTTGGTAGCTTGCTTTTGTATTTCTGTCGTAATGATTTGCTCTAAAAGTCGTAACAACTTGCACAGAATATCCACCTTCTTAAAATGTCTAATCAAATAATTTTACCCAATAAGATCTAATATAGATAACACCAAATTTGCTTGGCACACTTTGTAGAAAAAAAAATATCTTCACAAAAAAGGAGAAAGAGAGAGAGAAAGAGCAAAGATAGGCTGCTAAAGGCAGTTCAACATCGCAAACATGAATTCAAAACTCCAGCAAGCCAGCAGGTAAATCATCATATAGAATATTTAGCAGTTTGTCACACTTTAATTCTTGCTATTAAGTATATTTCCCATTATAATCACTTAGTAATCTAACACATTTATAATATTTTATTAAAACCATATTAATAAGCCTATAGTAGTTAAACGGGTAATCTAGCCTAAATGTTCTAAATTGGTATATAATAAAGATTTATGCGGTAAACTATTAAATTAAATGTCTAATACCAATTCCATTGAAGATGAGGCAGAAGCAGGCTCAAAGAGTTTAACGGAGCCCTTAAAGGGACATGGTGGTGGGAAAAATTCAGGGTGAGTGGAAAAAGAATTTGGGGTGGAAGGAAAAAATATTTTTCAAATGTTTTGCATTCTCTCACAAAACCAGATGAGTTCGGACAAACTGTTTACTTTACAGCTTGCAGTGGTTACAGCCCTTATGTTCACAATGGAGCGGTTCATAGAGTTTTATTCTGAACTTGGACTCGATAAAGTAATAAAGTCAGTGCTTCAAGGCACGGTTTTGGGACATTCTAAAATGCTTGATGTGGTTTAATGTTTTAAAACAGTCACATTGGAGGACTAAATCAGATAATAATAAATACTAATACAATTATTAGGCTAATATTAATAACCTTATATACTAATATTACAATTAATAAAGCAAAATAGTCCAGAATATTAATGCAACGGATTTGGTATTTTTAAATCACCATTTTCAAGTCACATTAAGCGTTTTAGAATATCCAAAAATTGTGCCGTGAACTAAGCACTGATGTTTTTCTTTATTTGAGTCCAAGTTCAAAATAAAACTTTACAGCTTGCAGTAGTTCATACAGTAGGTTCACAATGGAGCAGTTCATAAAGTAAACCGGAAGAGTTTGTCCGAACTCAAATATCTTTGCGAGAGAACGCAAAACATTTTACTTTTTTTTTTTTCCACTCACCCCAAATTTTTCCCACCGCCACGTCCCTTCAAGGGCTCCGTACTCTTCTGCTCACCAAGCCAGCATTTATTTGATCCAAAGAACAGCAAAAACAGTAACATTCTGAAATATTTTTACTATTTAATTCTATTTGATATTCTATTTAATATTATGTTTGAATATATTTTAAAATGTAATTTATTCCTGTGATTTCAAAGCTCCAGTCACATGATCCTTCAGAAATCATTCTAATATTCTTATTTTCAAAAACATGTATTATTAGTATTATGTTGAAAACAGCTGAGTAAAATTGTTTTCAGGTTTCTTTGATGAATTGAAAGTTCAGAAGAACAGGATTTATCCGAGATATTTTGTAACTTTGTAACTTCATTCATTATAAAGTCTTTATCATCACTTTTGATCAATTTAAAGCATCCTTGCTAAATAACAGTATTAATTTCTATGTTTTATTTCCAATATACGGACTCCAAACTTTTGAACGGTTATAGTGTAAAAATGCTGATCTTTGGATATTTCTATACATCAAAAAAATTAAAAAACTACTCAACTGTCTTAAATATTGATGATGATAATAATAATAATAAATGTTTCTTGAACAGCAAATCAGCATATTAGAATAATTTCTGAAGGATCATGCGACACTGAAGAGTAATGATGCTGAAAATGTAGCTTTGATCACAGGAATAAATTACATTTTAAAAGATATTCAAATAGAAATATAGAAGTATATTGGATGTAGTTATTTGAAATAGTGAAAATATTTCAAAATTTGACTGTTTTTGCTGGATCAAATAAATGCAGGCTGGGTGAGCAGAAGAGTCTTCTTTAAAAAACATTAAAAATATTCAGAAACTTTTGACTGGTAGTGTATATTTGTAACAACTGGATAATTTGTATTAACAAGCACCCACCCCCTTGGTGCTCCTTGTTTTTTGGTTTGGGCCACTGCCCCTCAAAATGTCTGTGCACGGCCCTGGCTAAACATATTCCTCACTTCTTTTGTTTGTTCGACAATGAGGTGCACCATGAGTGACGGATCCGCATCCCGCCACGACCCTCGCCGCTCTGCCAACTCGATGTGATGTAATTTTTATTTTTATTGGTAAACACCTCTCAGAGATATATATTTTTTTTTTTGGTCAGATCTCCACTGTTTTTGTTCAATCAGGTGCATATTTTAATTGCATGTGCATTTTATTGTATTCTATTTTAACCTCCATTAAGTTTAAAGTTAACCCATAATCAAGGTTTAAATCTGAGTTTAAAGTTATGGTGCAAATAAATCCAGGTTAAAATGTAAACCTGCTTATAAAATAAAGTATTAGATAAACATTGATTTAAGCTAGATTTAAAATTAATAATTGCAAAAAATGTTTATATAATTTGAAGGGAAAAAAGCAGCAATTGGCCTAATGATCATTTAAAATATCATTTGAAGAAGTTGTTTCTTTCACAAAATGATTTGTGAATTGTAGTCTATATATAACTATAAAATATACTCAGTTTTTCTCCCTCTTCACCAGGCACTCATTTAAATTGTATTTCTTTCGGGATAAATAATTGAACTCAAGTGTTGTAAATCAGTCTGTATAGCATATAGGGGTGGTGATGGCGCAGTGGATAAGACACATGCCTTTGGTGTGAGAGACCCGGGTTCGAATCCACTGTGAGACACCAATGTGTCCCTGAGCAAGACACTTAACCCCCTAGTTGCTCCAGAGGCGTGCGACCTCTGACATATATAGCAATTGTAGGTCGCTTTGGATAAAAGCGTCAGCTAAATGAATAAATGTAAATATAGCCCCTAAATTTAGCGATCAACTATGCATATTATAAACTTAACATTTAACGTACAACATTTTGTCTTTGTTACTCTTAGTTATAAAGAATTGTAGCACAGCATTTTTGAATGACCGTCTTCATGAGTTTGTCTGCATCCATATTGCAATATTAATTTGATATGGTAATTAATATTGAGACACTAATTTGGGCAAAGAGCACTAATTACTTGTTTAAGACTTGAAGCTAAAAGTTGAGGATTGCAACTCGACTTGGACCTATTTTGACTCGGGACTTGACTTGGGACTTGACACGAGACTTCAATGCAAAGACTCTAGACCTACTTGTGACTTGCAAAACAATGACTTGGTCCCACCTCTGCTATTTGATGTCAAAGTGTATGTTACTGTCACAGTTGTATCGGGAGGAGAAAAGCGAAGGAAACAGCTGGCGCAATCCAAACTCTCAGTTTAATAATAACAACAAGGCAGAAGAACGATGGAGAACACAACATAGCATAACTGGGACCAGACAACCAAAGATTGAACAGACTGGGGCTTATATACATACACAAACGAGGGTAACTAACTAGACACAGGTGAACAGAATGAACTAATCAGGGCAACTAAGGAAAACTAGGTCACAGAGGAGCAGGCCAACTGAAAACACAATAAAAACTAGGACAAAACATACTGAACATCTGACAGTTACAGCTTCATAAAAAATGGCAGAGACAATTTTCTCTTAATGTTTTCTTAGCTAAGTGAACAAATCAGCACGGCTTCTTGAGATTCACCTTTTTATTAACAAGAGTTTCAATTAAAATGTATTTGATCATTCTGAGAACACACTGTACTCAAATCCTAGTTACAAGCAGAGGCCTTCATTCTCTAATATATTTATTCTATTTACATTTCTTTTAAGATGGGTTTATTTGCATACAATAACACCAAACTCCACTCTTGGCTGCATTTGAACAAAAGCTTGTGATTTCTCAAGGTTTGTGTACTCAGAGTATTAAAATAGAGTGAGATATTTGTGTTTGACAAAAGCACAGAAAAGAAGCTGTATATTAAATAAGGGGCAGTTCAACTGTACAGTACACATCAGTTTTATTCAACTATATATTTTATTTCATTTTCATGGTAAACATCACTTGTCTAATCATGCAAGGCAAAAGTCTGGTTATGCAATACTAACTGTTACCAAATATAAATTTAAAGTGAATTCCAAAAATTCCAGTTTCTGCTCAAAACAGATATTAAACATTTAATAAACATTTATTTGCATACTGAATATTTTGACAATTAATCAAGGTTTCTTCCTGGGTGCCACATAAGTGGTAAAAATGAAATAAAAAGAAGAACAAAAAAAAAAAGGAAAGACAAGATAAGAAATGAAAATTAAATGAAGCAAGTTTAGGCTAATTGTGAATTGTAGAAGCTTGTGCAGTCAAAGCCGAGAGGGATTGTTGGTACAGCCACTCACAATAATGAATCGTATCCAGAATCCTGTGTTTTTGTTTGTTTCAGCAGAACAAAGAACGAATGTAATTTTTCCTCAGAAAAAAAATATTCCTTCTGTTGCCAGAAAGTTGTATTGGTATAGGACTTTGATCTACATTTCAGCCCACCGAGAGAGTGAGAACTGAATTGCAAGCACAAACCTGATATTAAAGTGTGACATGTTTGGTCCATACAAGTGTGCAGGTTTTGTAAGCTTATTTCCAGCATGATGTACATTCAGCAGATTTCAGTGTGAGCCGGGTCAATGGTGTGCCTATTCACATGGAAAATAACAGTCAAGGAATAACCGCTCTCTTTCTCTCTGTGCATAGATTACGTACAGTGGTTATTTCCAGTTATTCACCATTAAGCAGTAACTTTTCAACTCAAGAAGACACACACACACATAAATGCACGCATGCATCACAAATGCACACACTTTATAAAAGCTTTTTAATGTACTATTTAACCTCAAGGGGATATGTGTGTTTAACTCTATGCAACCTAATACAGTTTAATTTATTTATTTATTTATTTTACTCTTCTTCTTGCCTTATACATGTTGATAAAATATTCAGAATCCTAGTTTTATGTGATAGAAAAAGCAATAAATAATAATAATAATAATACATTAGCATTATTATTATGACACATTTTGCTTACTACATATTCTTGTTATTATTAGTTTGTTTTGAATTATTGAATGTAATTCCAAAGATTAAATATCATTCTCATATCAACACGATTCAAACACGCTTAGAGCTCCACTGACAAATGTGGTCTGTCTGCTTGTATCACACAATAGTATGCATTACACAGTTACTGTATGCCGTGTAATTTAACATCAGTGTCAACATAAACATTCAAAGAGTGCTAAAGCTTCAGTACCATCAACATTAACATTTGCTGCCAAATTCGTTTATGTGCTTGCTAAGTAGAGCAACTTTGCCAAAGCCTGACATAAAAATGCTGAAGTATGAACGCTCATGACTAAACTGGGACTGACTTTAAAAATACTGTATACTTGATATTTGACATCCAGGCAAAGTGGTTTGAAATCACAGTAATCAGAGGAAATAATGTGGGCCTTCTTTGTAGGTTTTGTAGTAGCATTTCATATCTTGAGTAGTGCCACAGAGCAAATGGACACAGATGGCTGGTTTAATGTTATGAGGACACATTAAAACACAATGCTCAACAGCTGACACAGCCCAGCACTGTCAGAAGCAGACAAGCAGTGCGTTTCGAGATTACACGTTACAACTCCATCACCATGCAGCGGTGACTGCATTTTTGGTTCAAATGAAATTCATTCATTTTTGTGAATGCCTCAGCATTTACATAACCATTTAAGCATATTAGCGTGTGTGTGTCATGTGCAGGTGCACAGCCTTTCAAGTAATCAAGTTAGTGTGATCTGCATTCACCAAAAAACACATTAGGAGGATAGATGTGCTTAATGAATCCGTTATGTGTATCGATATCAGTGCTTTTCCACTTTATCAAGATTATGGGCATCTGGTGTGATCAATTCCCATCAACACACAAACACGTTACCCATTTATCAAGTCAAAGAGCTTGAATGGTCAAATATTCATATGTTCATGCGTTATAATGGCCGAGAGCCAATTACAAAACAAAAACCAATCACTTTAGACATTCTGCTAACTACAGTATCTCACAGAAGTGAGTACACCCCTCACATTTTTGTAAATATTTTATTATATATTTTCATGTGACAACACTGAATAAATGACACTTTGCTACAATGTAAAGTAGTGAGTGTACAGCTTGTATAACAGTGGAAATGCGCTGTCCACACAGCTGACACACATACTGATATTCATTCATACTTATTTTGCACTATGACTAGTAGTAAAGAGATCATCCATTCACATGCTGTTTATACTCAGGCAGCTCAAAAGTAACAAAATAATCTTAGTAATCATTTGATGGCCAGCAGGCAGGAGTTTTTTTTTTTTTTTTTTTTTTTTCATTCATTTACATTTACATTTATTCATTTAGCTGACGCTTTTATCCAAAGCAACTTACAATTGCTATATATGTCAGAGGTCGCACGCCTCTGGAGCAACTAGGGGTTAAGTGTCTTGCTCAGGGACACATTGGTGTCTCACAGTGGATTCGAACTCGGGTCTCTCACACCAAAGGCATGCGTCTTATCCACTGCACCATCACCACCCACATTCAGGAACTGAAAACATTGATTTTGGGATTATTTAAGATTTAATATTTTTAAACACAGCCCTACTAAAAATGCAGTGTTCAACATTATGCATACTATGCAACATACAATATAGAATATTGCAATTCATTATTAATTTTCTTGCATACAATGTACACATTCATTTATCAGTCTGGCAAAAGTCTAGAAAAATTCAAGCGCAGCTGCATTCAAATACAGCTGAAAATGACCAAAAGGTACAGTGTGTATGTTTGAAACCAAAGGGTCGATATTTGGCTGGTTAGCATAGCCCTGCTAGTAACCGATATTCTATTACCCAAAACACATATTTCTCCTTTCGAAAGCAGGGTGGCACAATTCTTATTTAATAAATAAATAAATAAATAAACAAAGAAACACTCCAGATCCACATAGTGTGCAGTATTAGCATCCCATTCTGAACATAGTCCAGTTCTAATATCGGCTGATTCAATTCATTATCAACAGAGGGCTTAAAAGACACTAATTAAAAACTGCAGCAGGAATGTATTTTATATAGACTCTGAATGTTGATATTAACATAGATGTCATAATTATCTCTATTAATGCTAGTATAATCTCCTCCAGATGCCCACTCTCTGTCTAAAGTACTGAAATATCACGTTCAGACATTACAGAACAGCTGAATATCAACAGCTTGATGCCACTGACTTTGTGAGGAAACCAGACAAGTGTGGTTAAGTTGTTTTGATATGTGTACCCATTGAAAGCAGTCTTAATGAGTGCCCAAAGGGAGGTTCATTTGCGTTCTTGGTGAAGTCATATGATTGGGCGTAAAGTAATTACACGAGCGCCATTAATAGCACAGCAGACAATATGACACAGCTGTTATTGGAGATTAATCTGAGGAAGCAAACCTGAGTAAACAGAAATAAACAGCGAGGCAGGCAGCGTGTCTCTGTCGAGACATCCCCACAGCTGCTCTCGCCACACTCAACTCAGATTTACTGATACGCATTCACGCAGAACGCCGATCCCTGATCACACTTTGCTAGCTATATGCCATCAGGCAGGGTTCTTTCTCATAGCTGCTGGTGGAATGTTTTCGAACATTCCATCTCCAGATAATGTGCTATTATGTGAACATCGGATCTGAATTTAGAGGGAAATGAGACCTGTGTGACCCATGATATGAAAAAGATCCAGCAAGGTTATTCAAGAATCACAGTGGAGCTTCTGGGTTTGTTTGCTATTAAATATGCTGGTATTCAAAATGTGTTCGGAAAGGAACCCTATTCATAGAGGAAAAAAACATTGGCCCCTTAATGTCATATTTCTGAATAGCTGTGGTAAAGATAGTGAGATGTATTTGGACGCAGAAGTCATTCTTAAAAATGTATGAATTTCATTGCAGATGACAAAATATCAAACCGAACCTTCTTTTTAAAACTTACTTCACTTTCCTTTTCTGAGACTTTGTTGAATATACTTTGTATCAACTGGTCTTTTGGTGATTTGTGCAATGGTATTCTGAAGGGCTCATCCCTGTGACCCTGGGATGAAGGATGTAAGGGAACAAAAAGTGGTTCCTTGGAATGCACACCATCGTTGCACAATTAAATCTATGTAAAAAATCTTGGGAGGGAAGTCTCTATCAGTTTTACCATTCAAAATCTTTTATTCCTAAGGGCCCTTTGAAGTTTGGGCTAAGTAAGATTTTCTTTCGTTCAGCTTGCAGGGCTATTTGATAAAAAATACAGTAAACCGTAAATATCATGACATATCATTACAATTTAAAATGCATGTTTTCTATTTCAGTATATTTTAAAATGTATTGTTTTCCTGTGATAGCAAAGCTGATTTGCAGCTAAAAACAAAACAAAAACAAACCTGTCTTATTATTATCAATGATAAAATCAGCTGTGCTGTTTCATATTTTTGTGGAAGTCGTTTTTTATTTTTCATTTTTTTCAAGTTTATTTGATGAAGTTTGATGAAGTTTTGAAAGACGTTTTACTTTTGATGAAGCTTATAATAACAATTTATTTGAAATAAAAATGTTTTGCTGCATTATAAATTGATTTGCTCATTTCTATATTCAATGTCTCTGTGACTTTTGATCAATTTAATACATCCCTGTTTAATAAAAGCATTAATTTCTTGAAAAAAAGGAAAATATATATACAAATATAATTGTTTAGTTTATGTTAGGAATACTTGGCAAAATACTATTAAATTATTGAAAAAGAGACAGTAATTACACTGCGTCCATGAAAGCACGGATGTCCATTATTTTTCAATAATTAAAAGGACTTGAATAAATTATTCATCTTATATCATTGTTACAACCCCTCAAGATGATTTATTTCAAGACGTGATTTTGACATTGTTTTTGTCCTTAAAATGCTCTTTTGATAGATACAGCAACAGCATTTCTATTAACAGCAAAACAAGTGTATCTGCTTCAAGAACAGCAACATACATTTCTGTTTGTGTATGTGTCTGTACTGTATGTGTGTGCATAAAAAAGAAAGCATGCTTTGCACAACATGTAAGTTTTGGTTATTTTGCTGTTTTAGGATCAATGACTGAAACAATTTGGCATGGTGATATGGAACTGCCATGCAGTCAACAAACCTGGAACTACTTGTGCACTTCCTGTAAAATAATTATATACCTTAAATTGTTCATCAACCAATCAGAATCAAGCATTCAATAGCCCTGTGGTGTAAATTATTTAATATTTTTCAATTTAAACATATGCACTCTCTGTTCTTTTTGTCTGTTTTATTACCATTTTATCAGAGTCATGTTCTGAGCACATACACAGATCAGCAGATTGATATTGAAGCGTATGACAGAACTGATGAGTGTCTCAGTTAAAGGGTAAAGTGTATTTTAGTCTGCTGGTGGTTGCCTGTGGCCTGCAGGTGGGAGACAGTTAAACACTGCTTCCTGCCGCTCTGCAGGACGAGCCCTTTAAATGGGGCTCTGATGTTGGGCCTGAGCTCATCCATCTCTGTCACACATGCCATTTTGCAGCCCAAGCCTGTCCCGTTATATCCTGCTGCCTCCATTCCCCTTCCCGGCAGACACATCATAATCTCAGCCATACCCGGCGTTCCTGCTTCATTTCACACACACACGCAACACACACTCACACACTCAATGTCTTGAGTAAACAGCAAGAACGCTACAGCACTGTTTGTGCCAAGTACACTATGACTCGGTAAAAAGACACAGTACAAGGTCACGCTAAGTTAGTTCTTTCCATCACATCACTAGTCCCACATAGCCACACTATATACTCTTTATATCCTGAGTTATTTACTATAGTAAGTCTGGGTGACCTTTTAGTTTATTCTCTCCAAAAACTGCCCACACACAGGCTCTATCGCATCATATGCAAACGTGATCATTTACTGATCGTCTCTGTAAATAAATAAAATAAAATGAATAAAGTCACTATTATTTGTATAGCGCTTTTATGAATGCGCAACTTAACCGTGTAATTTGAATGAATGAACGAATTCCCCCCCCCCCCCCCCCCCCCCCCCCCCCCCCAAATAAACAAGCCAGCTAGAGCCAGCTGTTCTTCCAGCCAAGACTAGCCAATCAGGTGTATGTTTCCCATACAATGAGTGAACTAATAACTTTTGCTATTTAATTTGAGATCTAAGAGATTGAGCATGGCACCTGATGACTAATTTAGAACTTTTGCTCCCTGCCTTCTTGCTTTATTTAACATTTGATTGATCATTGCAGGTTCCCTCTTATATCATACTCTGGGGTTCCCTTCCTATTTATGCACATGCACACTTTTCAAAAATGGTGCTCATTGAGGGCCTGCTAAAATATATACATGTACTGTATATACATGATTAAACTGCATATATATAATGCAAGTTATAGATTACACTGCATGTTAGCTTTCTTATTGTGGCCAATGACAATTTATTTAAGGCCATATGTCTTAGTAACTATGCTTCTAACCACAGGTTGAGAGCTATAGTTCCAATCACGTGAGTTTGTGATGCTGTATATGAATGTTCATTTGAACTACCGTTTCAGTAAACACTGAATTGTTGAACTATGTTTTTTTTTCAGCAGCCATCCAGAAACAACATATGCTGTATTTGATGCCATGAGCCTCACAATATTTGGCAAATCTAGTGATTTTGTCTTGGACGTCTTGTAGCAGCCTGGTAACATGTAAACACTTTGATAAAATCCTGTGCATTCGGACACCCCTAAACTATGAAGGAGACAGCCAGTCAGATTGGAACTGCTAATTTCAGCCTTTCAGCTACAATTTTTTGTACAACATGCATCAGACAGTCCATGGATAGTCCGTGACGAGTCAATCGACGTGCCATCTGAGGCCAAGACTGTAATATTTCTAACCCACCTATCCACCACATTATGGCTTCATTTCCACAATGTTCATCCACTCCGTCCAGGTGGAGCGGTCTTACTCAGTGAGTAATGTGTCACTGAGAGCTTCATGGCTCGCTATAACAATTAGCTCACTGCTGTCTGTAGTCTACAGCTATTTGGCCTCCAGCAGACGACCCACCCTCAATCTGTCCACCACCCCCACAGCTGGGTTTCACCATTAATCCGGCCTAATAGACCTCATGTGATCAGATGTGTCATTGAAACAGAGAGAAAATATGAGCACTTCAAGACCTTCTCACACAAGCAAATTATTCATGCTGCTCATTTTATAGTATTTACCTTTCTATTAGCACCAGTCCCTGCTCTGAAAGCTTATTCTGTCACTGTTGCCATTTCACAGGCTGTAGGATCATTTTCAATAAGCTAATGAACCCTGAAGTGTAGTTGCTTGCCTGTTTAACAAGTCAAAATTGCGTTGGAGCCTGGTGGGTAGTGCACGTGTTCCAACACGCTGCACAGAAGTGGTTGTGTGTGGGTGACCCAAGCTTGAGTATAGTTTGGGTCATTACCCACAACCCACATCCCCATTCAATTTAGAAATGCCCTTGAATTAAATATCCAGCCATGCATCTTTTTTTTTTTTTTTTTTTTGAGTGGCAGAAGTGGTAATCCTGGCAACTTGATGCCCTAAACAAGAAAATACAAGAAAGAAAGAAAGAAAGAAAGAAAGGTTTATTTATTTAATTATTACTTATTTATTTTTTACACATGCTGTTGTTCAGCAAGGATACATTCAATTCATCAAAAGCTGAATAATAATAAAAGCAGCACAAGTGTTTTAGACATTTCTTGTGTGTGCTTGTGTGTGTCATCTAATCTCTGCAATTCTCCAGCTGTGATCCTTGGAGAGTCTTTGGCCACTCAAACTCTTCTCCTCACCTTGCATAAGGACGATATAGACACATGTCCTCTTCCAGGCAGATTTGTAACATCTTTAGTTGATTGGAACATCTTAGTTATTGCCCTGATGTTGTACATGGGGATTTTCAATGCTTTAACTCTTTTCTTACAGCCACTTTGTATTTTGTGAAGCTCAACAATCTTGTTCTGCACATCAGAACTATATTCTTTGTATTTACTCCAAATGATGGATGATTAAGGCAATTTTGTCATGGCTGGACAATTTAATGCTCATAGTCACACTGGTGTGCTAAAATATGGAACTATGAATGGGAATATACTTCAGAGATATTTTACTGACAAGAATTTCTAGGGGTGCCAATAACTGTGGCCAACATGCATTGGAGAAAAAATAAATGTGTAATTTGTTTTTGAATGAAAGATCCGAAAGATCAAGAGTGCAGATTTATTTTTTTACAGCTGCCTTTGCACATATTTACCAAGGGTACCAATTTTAGTGGAGAACACTGTAAAGCACAGATTTTTTTATCAAATAAATGCAGCATTGATAAATTAACATTGGTTAATGCACTATGAAATAAAAATACAGATACTAATTGTTTGTTCTATTAACATTAACGATGATAGTATATATTCCTGAAACATATTTACATTATTACATTATTTAAAAAGCCATTCAGATTTTTCAGATTTCATTCAGATTCTCATAATGGTGTTCATCACAGCGCCAAATACTTCAATATTTAGACTTAATAGGCTATTTATAAAAAAAACTAAATCCAGAAGAACTGTGGCAACATCTCCAAGATGCTTCAAGAGACCTACCTGCAAAGCTACCTAAAAAAATAATAATAAAAAGTACTAGTGAAAGTACTAGTTATTTTGTAGTACTATAGTACAAAATACTAGTAATTTTGGCCACCACTGGTGTGAAAAAGTGTTGGCCCCCTTCCTGATTTTTTATTTTTTTGCATGTTTGTCACACTTTAATGTTTCAGATCATCAAACAAATTTAAATATTAATCAAAGATAACACAAGTAAACACAACATGCAGTTTTTAAATGAAGGGTTTTTTTTTTTTTTTTATGAAGGGAAAACAAAATCCAAACCCACATGGCCCTGTGTGAAAAAGTGTTTGCATTTGTATGTCCCATTCCATCTGGCGTAAAAGAAACACAGCATTTCAGAAAAAGAACATCATATCAACAGTAAAATATGGTGGTGGTAGTGTGATGGTCTGGGGCTGTTTTGCTGCTTCAGGACCTGGAAGACTTGCTGTGATAAATGGAACCATGAATTCAGCTGTCTACCAAAAAATCCTGAAGGACAATGTCCGGCCATCTCTTCGTGACGTCAAGCTGAAGCGAACTTGATTTCTGCAGCAGGACAATGATCCAAAACACACCAGCACATCCACATCTGAATGGCTGAAGAAAAACAAAATGAAGACTTTGGAGTGGCCTAGTCAAAGTCCTGACCTGAATCCTATTGAGATGCTGTGGCCTGACCTTAAAAAGGCGGTTCATGCTCGAAAACCCTCCAATGTGGCTGAATTACAACAATTCTGCCAAGATGAGTGGGCTAAAATTCCTCCACAGTGCTGTAACAGACTCATTGCAAGTTATCGCAAATGCATGATTGCAGTTGTTGCTGCTAAGGGTGGCCCAACCAGTTATTAGGTTTAGGGGGCAAGCACTTTTTCACACAGGGCCATGTGGGTATGGATTTTGTTTTCCCTTCATAATAAAAAACTTTATTGCATGTTGTGTTTACTTGTGTTATCTTTGATTAATATTTAAATTTGTTTAACTGAAACATTAAAGTGTGACAAACATGCAAAAAAAATAAAAATCAGGAAGGGGGCCAACACTTTTTTCACACCACTGTATATATATATATATATATATAGAGAGAGAGAGAGAGAGAGAGATCATCATTAGTTTAGTGAAGTGACATACTGCCAAGAATGGTGATCCATACTCGGAATTCGTGCTCTGCATTTAACCCATCCAACGTGCACACACACAGCAGTGAACACACACCGTGAACACACACCCGGAGCAGTGGGCAGCCATTTATGCTGTGGCGCCCGGGGAGCAGTTGGGGGTTTGGTGCCTTGCTCAAGGACACCTCAGTCGTGGTATTGAGGGTGGAGAGAGCGCTGGACATTCACTCCCCCCACCTACAATCCCTGCCGGCCCGAGACTCGAACCCGCAACCTTTGGATTACGAGTCCGACTCTCTAACCATTAGGCCATAACTTCCCTTTATGGGAGTCTTTAGAAAATCTCTTGCTCTTGTGACATTGAACTGCAGTGATGTACATCTGCATATCATTGCTGATGAAGCATCATTGACATCACTATAATCTGTAACTTAAAGGTGAGGTAAAGGATTTCTGGAAGCCAATATAGATATTTGAAAACACCAAATCAAACACACCCCTACCCCAAAAGGGTCTCGCCCCTATTTTAATAGCTCCGCCCCAAACATGCATAGCCTACGCAACCCAGGCAACGATTAGGTCTGTGATACAAAGCAAAATCAATGTTACACCGTGTCTACACGGGACCTGACCGTTGCGGAAAAAAAATATAGAAGTCATTAGGTGTGTTCGACTTGAAGCGGCACTGCGCAGAATGATCAGTGTAAGACATCAAAGTACTGAGAGAGCGATAGGAGAGCAGATGTACTCACTCTTGTGGTACTTTGATGTCATACACTGATCATTCTGTGCAGCGCCGCTTCAAGTCGAACACACCTATTATAATCAGTGATGCTGTCTACACTGGATGCTGCGTGGCGCAACAAATCTCCGACAGAAAACTGCTGCCGCGTTCTATTTCTGACGTGCTGACACAAATTTCTAGGGATGTAATGATTAACCAGTTGAAAATCGATTCAAATATCTAACCATTCAAATTGGTTGCGATTCTAAACAAATCACAATTTAAATTTGGGGTAGGAGTTCATATGAATGTATGTCTGAGGGGACATTACTGTCTTTAGAAAAGTTTAGATGGTATTTTTTTCATTTCATCTTGCTTCTGTATAATGCATATTAAAGTTAATTAGTGCAGCGCTGCTTTGTTTACTGCGGAAACCAAGGAAATTCTTTAAGCGCCACCTGCTGGCAGAGAGTGAATCTGCTTCTCATTCAGCTCTTCTGCTGTTTCTGCTCCATGCAGATATCTTGTATGTATTGTTTCACAAAACTGAAGTCAAACCACTCTGTTTTTGCTTCAAATTTCAAAATTATACAATCTAATTTAGATTCTAGATTTCCAGATTAAAAACTGCTCATGTTGCATGTACTGTATGCTGCATCTTTGTTTGGATCATGATTAAAAAGCAGAGGTTGCCTCTAATTTGAAATGGAAAGAGCACAGACAAAGCCTTATTTTGTATGAAAAGATTTCTTATTTATTTGATTTGGGGCTTGTTTTAAAATTTCAATTTAGTTTTGTTATTTACATTTACATTATATTTCCATTTTGTTATTTAGCAGATGCTTTTATCCAAAGCGACTTACATATGAGGACAATAGAAGAAATCAAAACCAACAAAAGAGCAATATTCCATTGCTATATTACTATATTATTAGTGTTATATTTCAATTTAACAAAGAAACGTGCAGCATTTTGTCCAATTTAATTCATAATTTGCCTTAAATCTAATTTTTGTTAAAACAAATCGTGAATCGAATCGTGAAATCAAAATCATGAATCAAAACGAATCGTGAGTTGAGTGAATCGTTACATCCCTACAAATTTCATATGATTTTCAACGGTCGCTTTATCGCGTCCAGTGTAGGCAGACTTTAGCTATTCCGGCGCATCTGGTGTAGACACGGTGTTACTCACCTATCGATAAAAACCAAAGCAACCTCGGCATCAGATCGCACACCTTCCACTCCTTGAGTTCTCTCCAGTCCTGGAAAGCTGATCTGATATTTACTCGAGTCCTACTTCTTGCTTTATCGTTCCGCAGACGCTTTCCTCTTTTGTTTTTTTATCCGCCATCTCTATCTTTCTGTCGCTCGGCTCGGCTGTTCATTGAACTGTCTCTGCTCCACATCATGAGCAGACACACCCCTTACTGCTGATTGGCTACAAGTTTGTTTTGGTACTCGGCCCTGACTCAGTTTTCTAAAGCGTTTTTGAAAAATGACATACCCCACCTTTAACGATAACCCTCATGCATGGATATTATGTGTGCAGATGTAGAAATGGGAGCCAGACAGCGGGTCTAAATGTGCCTGCGGTCCCTAATGTCACAGAATGCCATTGCACACACAGATGGAGGAATTCTGGGCTTTTCTCTCAGGGGTGTTCTGAACACCGGCACACATTAACCACAAGCACACAGATGGACAAACAACATGACCCGGTCAGGGGCTGCTCTCACACAGGTCCTGGAAATGACACAGGGAAGACCAACAAGCTTCTAGTTTAAAATAACCGTGCTTAGAGGTGAAGCTCAGGCTGTAATTACAGTGCTTTGGAAAGGATCAAGGGGGGCAAAGCTAATTGCTCTAAATTATTCTAGACCTGTGTTTCTCTCATCTAATTGGAAGCAGGAAGTTTATTAATTTTAGTGCTGCTTGCTCAGGAAAACATTCTTGAAGTATTTTTTTTTTCTCCCCAAAACTTGTAACTCATAATTTATATCATTTACATTTATAATTCTCCCAAAGTTAAAGGGATAGTTCACCTTGAGTTGTTGGTCCCCATTGACTTATATATTATGGGGGAACAAAAATGGATGTCAATAGGGGACAGAAACTAAAGGTCAATTACCCCAATCATATTGTTTTATTTTTTATTTTATTTTATTTTTTACACATACAACCATCATTTTCATGGTTAATCACTTTTACTTGGAAAAAAAGTAATCTGATTACATAACTTACACTACTTTTCTTCCCTATATTAGCAATCACGCAGAACACCAGAGCAGCCAATTAATAATTAAACCGTAACAGCACCAGCACCAGCAATGCCAGACTCCAGAACTCCCTAAGATTCACTTAAAAACCAACCTATCCTCAAACATCATAGCAACTAACTTTCATCGGCAAAACAATGCACTCTTGCCCTGCGATGCACAAATATTCTGCTAAATACTGCTCAAGCTTTGTTTGGAACTGAAAACAGAGAGAGAGAGAGAGAAAAAACGTTTCTATTTAAATTAAAATTCACTTAATATTACCTTCTATTTGGTTCAGCTTTTTTTCTAAAATGACTGTAACAATTTTGAGTGCACATGAAAACAACAACATATACAGGGCTGTTTTTCATAACTTGCATTAGGGGCATTGAAACTGCATTCTAACAGGCTTCACGCAGTGAATGCTTTTGGACTCTCAGGATGTGTTTGTGTTTGTTTTTTTGTGACACTCTAATGTGACTGTTTTTAAGTGAGTGACACTCTAATGTCAGCTCACATATAGTTAAAACAACAATTAAATATTGCAACAGATGATCAATATCTAAGAAGCAGCCAAATCATGTTAACAGAAATATAGCAACCACTTGAAATACCTTAGCAACAGCACAACAATGCCCTGGCAACACCTAACATCCAAACCTCCTTTGAGTTTTATATTGGCAAACATCTCTCACATTTTCTTCAGAAAGTTAATTTATGCTGTTTTTCCAAAAGCAGACACATGATTTTTGTACAAAAAGCTGTAAAGCACACAATGTCACAAACACAAAAACAATCACTATGAACTTGTCTAACCTCCAAGTTTTGGCATTATCTCTGCATTCTTACTTGTTCACAAGACACCGAATCTCTCTTTAAGGACAGTGGAAAATGCATCAAACATCCTCAGTGTTGCACGACAGCTGGCTGGAGCTGTTGTGTAGTGTAAGTAATGAAGGCTCTAAACACTACATTCATCATGTATTTATTGGTGGCTACTGAATCTCTCTGCCACCATCATGCATTTATATTTGATATGCTCTTGCACATTATTTCAGAACATGGTTGCAACACACTAACAACTGTGTGTGTGTGTGTGGGGGGGGGGGGGGGGGGGGGGGGCATAACAGAAGACCTTTGAAATAACCTGGCACCTTATTAGATATATCACTTATATCAGCAATCAGGTCTTAAAATGGATTTCAGCATCATTCACATGCACTTTTTTTTTTTCATCCATCGATCCGATAGGCTTATCATCAGGTGCACAGATAAAGGCCAACAGCTGTGTATCTGGTGAAGATAGACCTTTAACAGCAACACTGACAAATGAGCAACAAGACGACTGATAAGAGTGATGCCACAAAAATGTGTTACGAAATAAGCAATAATGCATTTCATGAGGTTAATGCTTAAAACAAATGGGAAAAATACTCTTGTAGGCCTACTTAAATATTATGACCAGTTTAAGGGATAGTTCACCCAAAAATGAAAATTCTGTCATTAATTACTCACCCTCATGTCGTTCCAAACCCGTAAGACCTTTGTTCATCTTCGGAACACAAATTAAGATATTTTTGATGAATTCCGAGACTTCTCTGACCCTCCCATCCTAACACCATCAAGGCTCAAAAACGTAACAAGGACATTGTTAAATTAATCCACGTGACATCAGTGGTTCAACCTTAATTTTATGAAGCTACGAGAATACTTTATACAACGCATGCTGTGTCAGCATCACTGTACGCGGATACGATGTTTACGTTGTTTATGTTTTGACCTTCAGATAAAACAATGTATATATACATGTACATAAACAATGTATCCGGGTACATACGTTGCATACGTTGTTTTCATATGTGATACTCTCCAAAATGGTGCTACAGGTTGACAGGAAGGAGACAAATTGTTGGATAAAGTCTTTTTTTTTTTCTTTGCGCACAAAAAGCATTCTCATTGCATCGGAAAATTATGGTTGACCCACTGATGTCCTTACTACCTTTCTGATTGTTGATGGTGTTAGGATCCTTGCTGTCTATGGGAGCAACAGAGAGGTCTCGGAATTCATCAAAAATATCTTAATTTGTGTTCCGAAGATGAATGAAGGTCTTACAGGTTTGGAACGACATGAGGGTGAGTAATTAATGACAGAATTTTCATTTTCGGGTGAACTATCCCTACATTTACATAATCATTTGGCAGACAATTTGCCACTATTTATGTCCCCTGGGAACTGAGCTCAGCATTATTAACACTTTAAATGTGAGTGAAATGTATTGCAATAACTAAATAAGGTTATTAGAAAAAAAAAAAGAAAAAGAAAAAATTAATTAAAAAGAGAAAATGTACTGGTGTCTGACAGGATATTACCCATTAATTTTATGGACATTTGTATTAAGCCTTAAAACAATACACTATGAGTGGCAAAATTCACAATTCAGGTAAAACAGGTATAGAAACATTTCTTTATATTAAAGTGCCCCTATTATGTATTTTTGAAAATTACCTTTTATGCAGTGTGTAACACAGCTCTTAGTGAATAAAAACATCCTGCAAATTTTAAATCTGAAAGTGGACCATGTATAAAGTTATTGTCTCTCAAAAGAAAGTCGACCCTGAATCTTTGAAACGAGTCGTTTTTAAAACAAATCCCAAGCCGTTTCATTTTGATGTCAACATGAAACATTAGCATATTGCCGGCCCACTTGTTGGTCTTTTCCTTTTGGTCTGAATGAAAATGCAAATTCATTCTTTGACACTAGGTGCTGCTTTTGAAGCGGAGAAAATAGCTGTTTCCCCGGTAATGCTGTACACAAAGCAGCACTGCTCTCACAAGTGCGGCTTTTATTATGATATGGAAATGAAATCGACCAATCGGACCAATCAACGCAGATTGCGTCACGCAAAGGAGGGATTTGGTGACAATGAAAGTGATTTTTGACCTTGCATGCATGTCAACCTGCTGTTGGGAACTCCCAAAACCAAAATATGAACCTTTCATACGCATAATAGGGACACTTACAGTACATTTTTACAGAATCATTTTATAGTGCATGTTTAAAATGTAGCTTTAAGGCTATAACAAGGTTTTGGTTGGTATGACAATTTGTGAAAATGAAATAAAAATGGGCAACACTTCAGTTTAGTTTCTTTAAAACTGGTTTTCATTATACATAACATTACTGTGTGTGTGAATGCATTTGATAGTAGGAGAATGTGTTAAATACTCAACTTCTCAAAATACCTAATGTGTGAAAGAGTGCTTTACCTCATCATTCATCTCACTTAGCATGATATTGGACAGCTACTACATGAATTAGCATTTGTTTTTCTTTACAGCACATGCACACACAGGCTATAATTCAAGCCTTTGAAATGTGCCAAACATAAAGATGATTAATCCTTTTAATTATTGATTTGGTAAGACACAATAAATTCACTTTGAGATCATGTTTTTCCATCAAAGCCAAGGAGCTAAAGGCTGTGCAGTTTCTTCCCACTTCTCAAAATGCAGTTGTGTTCAGTCGATAAAATGACCTTTAGAAAGCTCCTTGCATTTGCCAGTAGTGCAGGACAAAAGCAGACAAGATGGAGGGCTCTTTATCACATATGAGCCTCATCCCTGAGCTAGCGCCAACTCCGACAGAACAAGAAAGTGAATGGCTTTGTTAGAGAAATTGTCTCTAATACTAATCCCATTTCATACTAACTTGTTCCCACTTCCTAGAAAATCGGAAAGTTGCACAAAAAACTGCTTCTGAGGAAATTACACAATTGAAATTCTCCCGCCACAAAGTCTATCAAAGCTGCAATTGGACATGGTAAACTTTGCAGGGCCCCTTTGCCGTGAAGACCTAGAGCTGCTACAGTCGGCTTCAGTAACTTTTAAGCAAGGTATCAGCCTAAGGCCTGTTGTACAGCAGCACCTATTTATTTGAGCTCCCATATTAACAGGATACAGCATTTTACACTGCCCTCTGTAAGCATACTCATAGTTGCAAGTCTTTTCAGTACTGATTTTTTTTTTTTTTTTTTTCTGTATATAGCATGCTGAACATAGCAGAAAATCGAGAAAATTCTCTAAATATATGTCATATAGAAATTTATGAAGCAATGACACATAAAACACGTAAATCTGACTGAATTTGGACAATTTAAGTTATAGCTAAACTTTGAGGTTTGGGTTCTGCTCTTGGGTTCTGTGGAAATGTGGTCTCCATCCTTATGGAATTAAGATTTCACATTGATCAGATTGCTTAAGGTTCCCTTCCCAATAATAACTGTAAAAATGATGGCCATTATTAAATTAAATAATGTACTAACCCAGAAATCACTGTAAACTGGAGACACTTGTGTGAAAGCAACTCACGTGTTATGTGAAACAGGCCTAACTCAATGTTCCTCAGATATAAACCAGTTATGTGTTTCTACTTCCTTTTGATTTTACAAAAATAGTTTATTGCTGAGATATCAGAAACCCATTTGTATGTTCAAGCATAAAAACAATTGTCTCCATCGTCCTGCATTTGTCTCATTCAGCTCTGTTTTAGAACTGTGGGAATCTCAATATGTATGCATAAAAAATGTTTTTAATTTCCTACTGTGTGAACAGTTCTTTTCTGAGCCCTTTGGATTGTTTGGTGGCAATATTAGTTTGATGAAGAATGATGAAAACAAATGAGTATTTCAGAAAGCCTTGAGCAAGATCGCAGATGATATTTCCTATTATCAAAACCGCAGATGCCGGTTTAATACAAAACCAGTTCAGTGTGTTGCCCTGCAGGACAGAAAACAGATTTCATTCAAAATAGATTTGCAAATGTTGAAAAACCTGAGTGTTGTAGATGGTTCCAGTAAGGTCATGTTTTTTTACCTAACATGACCTAATGCAACATTTTCAACAAGAAACATTGTAATAAGCTCCCCTGTCATAAAATAGACCCTTGTCTACAATATACTGTTATATAACTTTTGTGTTTATTATAGAACCATCCTATAGCCTGTAACCTGGTGTCAAATATTATTTGAAAAACAATAAAAGAATAAATAAATAAATGCCACTCACTTTTCTCTTACATCAATAATAAAATAATAAAATGTTTAATTCTATTTAAAAAGCAATGTAATACTTTTCAAACTCTAGTGTATGGGTAAAATAAAAATTAAATAAAAAATAAACAGGAAGCACATTTATAGTATTTATTGATTAAGAATTAATGTATCCATTTTAATAAAAATTACTTTGCAAACCTTCTGCAAAAAAAAAAAAAGTGTGCGTGTGATGGGGTTTTGCAGAATCGTGGCAGACAAGCACAAGGACTGTTTTGACTAAACGGTAAATCCCATCAGCATAAGTGAGTTAAACTCTGCCTATCATCTCCGCTCTGGTGCATGTGAGCCCCTGCAGTCTGTTATCTGAGCATCCATACTGTGCTTGTTGTGGAGATCATGGGCAAATAGAGCCGATGGTCTTATGCTAGTTGGACCACAAGACTCACCATGTTTGGGAACATAATCCTGAGCAGATTGTACAAGAGGCTGAGAGACAAAATGATCAGTGGACATTGGCATGGAAAGGTTCAGTATGACCCAGCTCAAAAAGTGTACAGATATGATCTTGTGTATGTAAAGAAATGTAACAAATACATCAGATAAAAACATAAGCACTAGGATTGAAAAGAATTGGCAAGAATTGCTGTAAATTCTGGAAAATTGCCTGAGACCAATTTCCCCTTTATCAAATCTGGAAATGAGTAAAGTTTAGGATTCTACTAATTTTAATACAAACATAAGTAGTCATGAAAAAATATGACTATTTGAATAATTCAATTTGGGACACTTATTAAGTGAACATTTCATAGAAAGGTATGTTTTCTTCCTTACATTTAAGAAATAGATTCTCTTTGTATCATCTCAAAACATGATTATCAGGTTTTACCCATACTTGTGGCTCGAGCCTTGCTGTCATTAAAGTTCATGTGGCCATACATGTATTGTGTACTTGGGTTGAAAAAAAAAATAATATATATATATACACATATATACAGGGTTTGAAATTAACACCCGCCAACCCGCCAAATGCGGGTAAAAATCAGCTGTGACGGGTAACGCTGTCAAATCACTAGCCAATTTGGCGGGTTACTTTTCGTAAGTTATGTTCCCTCATTAATTTCTTGGGGAAGTTCATGCAAGCCAAATCTGCTAGTTTTAGTGCAAATACTTTACTCGTGAGACACCATGACATTATCGAGGATATTTCAAAAACCAAACAAAACAGACCTACAGGGTGCACGCATACACAGCTATGTGAGGAAGTCTGGTTAGACTGATTTAGAGTGCGTTCTTTCACTGCATTCAGTTTATTAATATGCATTAGGAATGATCACAATTCAAGATACAGGGGCAGAAAATGTATATAGTTATATCAATTCATTAAGTTAATTAATATCACACGAAGAGTGCTGATACTGGCGGTTTCAATTTCACATTTACAGTATCTTTTCATTTATGAAATAATTTCAAATGTTTAATATTTCATGTTTAAAATATCAACACATTATTTATGCATTTCTAACTGCAAGTTAAAGCATTCCATGTCCCTCTAAGCTGCATTAACATGTGAAAAAAACTTCTAAATGCCAATTCAGATGCAACTTCTGCAAAGATGAATTTTATTGATACATATTTCAATTGTTTAATAACAGCCTAAATGTATTATTATTATTATCATCGACTGATTAAATGTAAAAATTTGACTCAAAAGATGATGCACTTTTAGAAAAAAATGGCTTTATAAAGGTAAAAATGCCCATAAAAGGTACAAATCAATTTAAACTTTTTGGAAAAGATGAATTTCTATAACTGCTGGGAACTGACCACACAGAATATGAAGAGTATCAAAAAACATTAGGAGTCAGCTGTCCACAACAGTCCTTAAGATACCAGCACAATAACACACTCGCAAAATATCATCTAATTATCTTTATCGATAAAATCTCAGAAAATGTTGATTTTTTTTTTTTATCAATATTGCACACCCTTAGTACTGACACAAAATGATTTGCAATGGTTACTTTGTCACTTCCAGTGTAGACAGCCTCAAGGTGTTGGTTTATTTCGGTGTTCTTTTGTTTGTTTGTTTTTTTGGCTGGTAGAAGTTATGAATGGCCGGTAACTTAAAAATTTCGAAGCCAAATTGGCTGGTGAGTGAAAAAGATAATTTCAATCCCTGTATATATATATATATATATATATATATATATATATATATATATATATATTAGTGCCGTCAAGCGATTAAAAAATGTCATCGCGTTAATCACAGTCATGAACTGTGATTAATCACGATTAATCGCAAATTAAAAATACTAGGATTTACCTGTAAATGTGTTGAAATAAAGAAATGCATGACAAACTAGTTTAAGAAAACATAACCTTTCATATCTCCACCAAGTATGAGACATAACTTAATCCTTATTATTCTTTTGTTTTTGTTTTTCAGCCATTATCATCCTTCAAACCACATCACTTCAATCCCAATATACATTTACCCAACTTTTATCAAAAGTATTTCTAAATAAATACAAAAACTTTTCTTGCAACCTTACATGTATTATGACAAAATGCATTACGAAGAAGAATTGGACGTGTTCTGCAGGTGCATTAGAGCTAACATTAGCATCATGCTACATAAGACAATTTATGCGATTAATACACTTTTACTCAGAACTCACTTTAAACCACCATCGAGTGTTTGTAATAACCTCCTTTTGCAATCACGTGTATATATACACTTTGTGTGGCCCCGGGCCATTATGAAAGTAGCCCCCAAAAAAACGCAACCCACGGCTCTGTCATTTCTCCCACGACCGTATTTTCAAAATAACCCAATTGTGCAGGGAAACCACGACCCTGGCATGCTTATCACATATGAGTAGACATATCTCTCGCACACTCTCTCTCTCGGACACACTCACTCAACTCAATTCAATTCAATTCGAGTGTGCTTTATTGGCATGACAAAAACTATACATTTGTATTGCCAAAGCAATTGCAGCTGGGCTGCTTACAAATAGTGCATATATGTATTAACAGAAAGAAAAAGAATAATAATAATTGTAATAATAATAATGTATAAAAGTATTTAGCATGTAGTACAAAATGAATTACTAATGTAAGTATATAAACTAGAAATAAGAAAAGGGATTAGACAGATTTACAGAGGCAAAATGTACATCTAAGTAATATAATAGAGTAATATGGTTTAATATAATCTAGATGTGCTGGAAGCATCAGCTCAGGGCAGATTGAGTGTTTTCTCTTCTATGGTGACAGGCAGACACATATTGAGCAGCAAACACACAGCAGTTCTTGTGTTCTCCTAACAGATAGGGTAGTTTCTCCTGGTTTGAAAGAGTTTTAAATGTTGGATGGATCTGCTGTATTTTATTAGAGAACACTGTCCGTATATCTGTTTATTTGGAGCATTGTGTTAGGAAGTGCAGTTCTGTTTCCGTCTGATTCAGATCACAGTGTGAACACAATCTCTGCTCCGGGGGCAGCCATGTTTTTCTGTGTCTGCCCTTCTCTATCATCAGCTTGTGTCCGCTGAGTCTGTATCTGCTCAATGTACTTCTCAGTTTCTTATCTGACACGGTGTACAGATACTCTGCCATACTGTACTCTCTCTTTAGAGCCGAATAGCATTGCATTTTACTCTGTTGTTGTGTTTGGGTTTGCCAATGAGTGATGTAACTCTGTTTGATTTGTGCAGTAATCTAATTGATTCTGATGTTGTGATTCAGAGTATCAGTAGATGCTAGTGAAGCATCAGGACTGAAGCTCTGGATCAGCTGAGGGAAGGGGTTGCTTTCTTTGCTCATCTCTTGGTATTCCAGGGCTTTATAATGATATGATTGGTCACTGAGTTTCAGATGTTTCCAGAATTTAATTGCTCTTTTGACAGAAGCTTCAGTCTGGATCCAACCCTTAAATGATCTGAGATGACCGAACACCTGAGAAAAGATAATGCCAACCCCTCAGAGGACTTCGGAGGATGCCAATGCTCAGACTACATACAGAATTACCTCATTTTGCCATACGTCAAACATATTAAGGTTCTGCAATATATAAATATATTGTGGAAACTTAAATTCCTGTAGAGCTGCTTTACAACGATTTGTATCGTAAAAAGCGCTATACAAATAAACTTGAATTGAATTGAATTGTCTCTTTATGATTAGAGGATATTTGCCTAATTCTTCCCTGCATGTGTTATTTGGTGTGTGCTGGTGCACGTGGAATATAGTTTTACAGAGTTCTGCATGCAGGGTCTCAATTGGATGTTTTTCCCATTTGGTGAGATCTTGATTTGGATTTGTCAGTGGACCCCACGCCTCACTGCCATAGAGGGCAATGGGCTCAATTACTGATTCTAATATTTTAGCCAAATTCTAATAGGGATTTCTATAGGACATTGTCGTTTTAGGGCATAGAAGGCCCTGCGTGCTTTATCTCTCAGTTCTGTCACAGCATGGTTAAAGTGTCCTGTGGAAGTGATTGTCAAACCCAGGTAGTTGTAGTGTGATGTGTGTGTTATCTGGTTAGTGCCTAATGTAAATGTGTGTTGTGTTCCCTGGGATCTGGATCTTTTCTGAAATATAATAATTTTGGTTTTCTTCAGGTTGACTGTCAGGGCCCAGGTGTGGCAGTATTGCTCTAGCAGGTCCAGGTTCTGCTGTAAACCATGTTGAGTGGGAGACAGCAGAACCAGATCATCTGCATACAGCAGGCATCTGATCTGTGAGTTGTGTAGAGTGAGGCCAGGGGCCGCAGATCGCTCCAGACTGAGCGCCAGTTCATTGATGTAAATGTTAAATAATGTTGGGCTTAAGCAGCAGCCCTGTCTCACTCCACGCTCCTGGGAAAGATACCCTGTACGTTTGGTGCTGATTTTTACACCACATTTACTTTCAGTAAATTGATTATTGGATGGATTATTGATTTGATAAGGTCATAGGTTTTACCTCCTATGCCACTTTCAATAATTTTGTAAAATAGTCCTTGGTGACAAATTGAGTCAAACGCTTTTTTGAAGTCGATAAAACATGCATATATTTTACCTTTATCTTGGTTAACATGCTTTGTTTTTCAATTAGAGTATATAATGTATAGATGTGATCAGATGTACGGAGATGTTTTGGTAAAAAGCCAATTTGACTTCTGCTCAGTACATTGTGTGTAATGATGAAGTCTAATAGTCGAGCGTTTATTATGCTACACAATAACTTTCCCAGGTCACACAGATGCCTCTGTAGTTGTTAGGATCAAATTTATCTCTGTTTTTAAAGATTGGTGTTATCAAGCCTTGATTCCAGATGTCAGGGAAGTAACCTACACTCAGAACCACATTGAATAGTTTTAGAATGGCCAATTGGAATTTACTGCTTGTGTGTTTTATCATTTCATTTAATATCCCATCAGGTCCAGATGATTTTTTGTGTTGGGGGTTTTTGATCAGTTATTGGGAAATCTAATGGGTTTTGGTTATCTTTCATTGTTAATTCTAGTTTTTCCAATTGGTTGATTGTTAGAATTTGCTTACAGTTTCTGTTTGTTTGTACTTTATTAAACAATGTTTGGAAATGACTTTCCCATATTTCTCCAATTTGGATTGCCAATTCTTCATGATCAGTTTTTTTCAGATTGTTCCAATTTTCCCAAAGCTTGTGTTCACAGACTTCTCGATTATTGTCAGTTGTTTTTGGATGTATTGTGATTTTTTTGGTTCTGAGTGTATGTTTGTATTGTTTTAGTGTTTCACTGCAAAGAGGGCGGGTCTCTGCATTATTTGGATCTTTGTGCTTCTGATTTGACAAAGTTCTCAGTTTTTGCGAATAGTTTGGCAGTCCTGATCAAACCAATTTTTGTGATTTTTGGGTATTTGATTTTTTCCATTTTTTGTTTTCAATTTGGATTGTTTTGCTGATTTTTAAAATATGTAATTTATATCTCTGACAGCAAGATTGAAGAAAGTTATCAGAATCAGAATCAGAATCAGAATGAGCTTTATTGGCCAAGTATGTTTACACATACAAGGAATTTGTTGTAGTGACAGAAGCTCCACAGTGCAACAAAAAGACAGCGACAGGACACAGACAATAAAATAATAACAACAATTAACTAAAAGGCAATGTACAGAGCAGCAAAACACGATATATAATATAGACAACTATCTATGTACAGGTCAAGTATGTGCAAATTAGAAATGAGAAAATAAAGATAAAATTAGTGAGTGTGGTGAATGGATAGTGTATTATAGTTGTGTGTTCCACGTTTATTGTTGAGTGTTCATGAGATGGATTGCCTGAGGAAAGAAACTGTTTCTGTGTCTGGTCATTCTGGTGCACAGAGCTCTGTAGCGTCGACCAGACGGTAACAGATCAAAGAGGGAGTGTGCTGGATGTTTGTGGTCCAGAGTGATTTTACCAGCCCTTTTGCTCACTCTGGATAAGTGCAGTTTTGGAGAGTGGGGAGGGTTGTACCAATGATTCGCTCAGCAGTCCGGACTACCCTCCGTAGTCTTCTGAGGTCAGATTTGGTTACTGAGCTGAACCAGACAGTTATAGAATTGCAGAGGATGGATTCAATGATGGCAGAGTAGAACTGTTTCAGCAGCTCCTGTGGCAGGTTGAACTTCCTCAGCTGGTGAAGAAAGTACAGCCTCTGCTGGGCCTTCCTGACAATGGAGTCTATGTGAATATCCCACTTCAGGTCCTGGGAGATGGTGATGCCCAGGAATCTGAATGACTCCACTGCAGTCACAGTGCTGTTCATGATGGTGAGTAGGGGGAGAGCAGGGGAGTTTCTCCTGAAGTCCACTATCATCTCCACAGTTTTGAGCGTGTTAAGCTCCAGGTTGTTGAGACTGCACCAGACAGCTAGCTCCTTAACCTCCTGTTTGTAAGCAGACTCGTCACCGTCCTGGATGAGGCCGATCAGTGTGGTGTCGTCTGCGAACTTCAGGAGCTTGACAGAGTGGACTTTAGATGTGCAGTCGTTGGTGGAGAGGGAGAAGAGCAGTGGGGAGAGAACGCAGCCCTGAGGAGCTCCAGTGCTGATGGTACGAGTGCTGGATGTGAATTTACCAAGCTTTACTAACTCCTCTCTGTCTGTCAGGAAGCTGTTGATCCACTGACAGACAGAGGTGGGGACGGAGAGTTGGGTTAGTTTATTCTGAAGGGTTTCCGTGATGATGGTGCTGATACATTAAAAGTGGAGCTGAAGTCCACAAACAGGATTCTCACATAAGTCCCTGGTCTGTCCAGATGCTGCAGGATGAAGTGCAGTCCCATGTTGACTACATCATCCACAGACCTGTTTGCTCTGTAGGCAAACTGCAGGGGGTCCAGTGAGGGTCCAGTGATGTCCTTCAGATAAGCCAAAACCAGTCTTTCAAATGATTTCATGGCTACAGACGTTAGGGCCACAGGTCTGTAGTCATTCAGTCCAGTAATTTTGGGTTTCTTTGGGACCGGGATGATGGTGGAGCATTTGAAGCATGAGTTGAAGATCTGTGTGAAGATGGGGGCCAGCTGATCAGTACAGGTTTTGAGGCATGCTGGTGACACACCGTCTGGGCCTGATGCTTCCCTTCTTTTGTTCTTCCTGAAGACCTGGCACACATCTTCTTCGCTGATTTGAATCGTAGATGTGGGAGAGGGTTGCTGGAGGTGTGAATGGTTGTGTGGAGAGGTGTTCAGGGCGGGTGTGGGGTGATCTTTCAAAACGACAATAAAAGTCGTTCAAGTCGTCTGCCAGGTGTTGATTCTCCAGAGTGCTGGGGGATGGTGTCTTGTAACTGGTGATATCCCTCATTCCTATCCACACTGAAGCAGGATCACTGGAAGATATTTTTTTCTTGAGCTTGTCAGAATAATTCCTCTTCGCCGCTCTGATCTCCTTTTCCAGTGTGTATTTGGCCTGTTTGTACAAGACTTTATCCCCCCAGATGTAGCACGCTGTCCGATATGTCGCCATTCAGCCAGGTTTCCGTGAAACACAAGGCAGCAGAGTTAGAAAAATCCTTGTTTGTCCGGGAGAGCAGAAAGAGTTTGTCCGTTTTGTTGGGTAGAGACCGGAGATTCGCCAGATGGATGCTAGGCAACGCCGTTCAAAATCCACGCTGATGAAGCTTCACGAGCGTTCCGGCTCTCTTCACCTGCCGCCTGCGCCTCCTGTAGCGTTTGACCAGAGCTACGGCTCCGCCAACTACAATGTCCAGCAAAACGTCCGAAAAATCAAAATCCAGTAAAAGATTTTGTGGTGTGTTCTGCCGAATGTTCAGCAGGTCATCCCTGGTAAAACTGATCGTATTTGAAAAACAAAAAACAGGAAAAACAAACAAAAACACTACAAACACTGAAGAGCAACGCACGATAGCTGCCATCATCGGCGCCAAAATGTTATGAAAGTTGGAAAGCTGGAAAGTTATCTACCAGAAATGAAGGATCTAAATCTGTTATCATATAATCAACTGTGCTATTCCCAAGTGGTGAGCAAAATGTGAATCTCCCTAAAGTGTCTCCTCGTAACCTACCATTGATGATATTCAGACCCAGGCTTCGACAGAAATGCAGGAGGACTTTTCCATTCTTATTTACTATGTGATCATGGTTATTTCTGTGGATATGGGAGAACGTGTTATTAATAACAGTCAGTTTGTTGTTGATATATTTGCTCCCTTGTGCGTCGGTGAAGTCCGGCTGTAGTCCTGTTCTTGCATTTAGGTCCCTGCAGATGAGCACGTTTCCCTGGGCCTGGAAGTGGCTTGTCTCTTCCTCTAATGTGGAGAACATGTCTTCGCTGTAGTAGGGGGACTCTGATGGCGGGATGTATATGGCACATATGAATATATCTTTTCTGGATGGGAGCAGTTCCTTGTGGATTTTAAGCCAGGAGTAGTATTTGCCTTGCTTTACTGTGTTGATGTGGTAGTGGAATTTTGATTTGTACCAGATTATTTGTCCTCCTGAGTCTCTTCCCTGACGGACTGTGTTGAGTTTTTGTGATGGTTGGATGATTTCTCTGTAGTTATTATCTGTGCTTTCATTTTTGGAAACAAGAGTTTCTCATTTATGTATTTTCCATTGGAGTCGATGAGAATAAGAGCTTCTGGTTGAGTGAGGTTATCTGGAGCAGTGCTGTGGATGTTGGTCTGTGGATCTGATGAAGAGTGAGGATGGTCCACTGCGGGTGATTGGTGATTGTCAGTGGGGAGACAGGTCAAGTGTTTAGCGTGAGATCCTTTGGAAGTTGAAACATGAAGAAGTTGTTCCTTCATGTTATTTATAAGTTCATCTTTCTTTCGAAGTTCTGATTTCAACACAGACAGTTCTTCATGCATTTCTGTTTTAATTTCAGCTACTTGTCTCGTGAAAGCTGATTTTAATTCCTTCAGCTCTTCTCTGGCTTGGTGAACTTCCTTTGACATCTGTTCTTTGTTTCTCAGCTGGTATTCAGTCTCTTGCTTTAAAGACATCATGTCCTTTGTAAGCTGCTCCAAGTCGCTGTTGTCTTTTAGCTGGGACATTATTAATTATTTTAGTTCCACCACATCTATTTCCAGGAGTGAAAATGTATCTTTCATTTTTGACAAGGGAGACTTAAGGTTGTTGTAATTGTTTTCTTCTTTTGTATGTCTTTTACGGGAGAAGAGGTTGTATTTATATCTGTATGATCTCGTATGAGACTTGTATTAAGATGTGTCTGCTGTTTAATTTGTATAAAGTCAGCTGTAAATGCTTGGAGTGCAGGCTCTGAGCCTTGGATCATGACAGTGCTGTTGTGGTATAAGTACAGAGATAAAATTCTTGATTCCTCATTTCCTTCAGCATCTTCAAATACCAGGATCTGTCTGCCTTTGCAGATTCCTCTTTTTGTGGTGAAGGTGAAGTGTTGGCCGAAAGCAGTATGCCATAAGGAGCTGTTTTCAGTGTAGAAGAGCAGGTTGGTCATAGTGCTGCGGTCATAGTCAGCAAACAGTGTTTCAGGATGGTCCTTTATCTGTTTCTGCCTCTGGAGCTGTTTAGAATGTTCAGAGCTCCTCTGAGGATACACGAAGGAGCGGAGCTTGCATGCTTCAGTGGCCATCCCTGGTTTTAGAATGTAAACAAATAACTGAAAATAACTCTTTGTTTGTTTTTGAGAGTTCCTCTGTGAACTATATACAAATATTGATCAAAATGTCCACAATATTAAAATATTGATCAAAATCTGTGCATAAACAGTAAAACAAGACCAAAATAACAATCCTCATTGACACTGACTTATAAAAAAATATATAATAATAAAATATCTCTCTCTCTCTCTCTCGGACACACTCACACACTCTCTCTCTCTCAAATTCAAATTCAAACTCAAATGAGCTTTATTGGCATGACTTGCACAGTATTGCCAAAGCATTGTCCATTACATGAATAAGGAACAAACAATTATATAATACATAGAACAAGAATAGATCTGTAAAATAATTAAGTAAATATGTACATGTATATTTCTTTTTTTTTCTTTTTTTTTCACAAACAAGAAAAATATTTAAGACATTGTTAAAAAAAATAAAACATCACCTTTGTACAACATGTAAGAAATGATCTTGCTTCAGTTTTGTCCACTGTCTTAGTATGTGGCAGGCTGATACATATCTTGCTGCTGTTGTGATCATTTTGGAATTTTCTCCTAAAATGTGACTTAATTTTTCTGCATTTTGTAATGCCATAAAATTTGGTTTCATTTGTTGGAATTTCGGGAAATATGCAGCTCTAATGTTGTGATAGTAATCACAGTGCAGTAAGAAATGTTCCTCTGTTTCCAGCTCTTTCTGCGAGCACTCTCTCTCCCTCTCTGTTCGCTTCACTCTAGCCCGGTGCCACATAATCACACAATCCCTGCGTCCCAATGTGCATACTATCCACCCTATCTGCCCTAAATAGTATTGAAAATTACTAATATCACATAGAATTTAGGATGGATAGCGTGCACATTGGGACGCAGGCAATGATTACCTTCCGCGCTGCGATGACGGCAAGAAGTTGGGGTCAACCTTATCAAATGATTCATTTGCGTAAAAAAAAAATAATAACTCCTTAAAATGTTTAGATTAATCGCATGCTTTAACATTGACAGCCCCAAAATAAATATATATATATATATATATATATATATATATATATATATATATATATATATATATATATATCTTCTCATTTAAGACAGAATTAGGGCCAGATGCTCTATTCCCTAAATAGCCTACTTAAGATGTGGAGACCAAATATAACACTACAATGAATTTATTTGATTTGTGATATATATATATATATATATATATATATATATATATATATTCTTTTCGCACCTGAATTAAACGTTGTCAAAAGTTATTAGGGATGCACCGATACCACTTTTTCCAGTACTCGCCCGATACCGATACTTTAATTTTTGGTACTTGCCGATACCAAGTACAGATACTGATATTTTCATTGCATTTGTACATTTTTTAAATATTGGGTACAGAAACCAAAAGAGTATGTATAATGTTAAATGGTTAACTTCATAATGGATTACAATCAACCAAAAATTATTCAGACAGCTGTTAGTATGACAATATTTACACAACTATCAATACTCTGTCGGGCCACCATTAGCCTTAATGACAGCCTGTAGTCTCCTGGGCATGCTGTAAACCAGGTTCATGCAAACCTGAACTTCAGTTTTTTTTTTTCCCAGACTCGGTCTGAATAATTTTTTGTCCCAAATTTGTATCAGTTTTACTGGTAGTCCACTGTATGAAGAATTTTTGGTTATAATATGTCACAGTTTACTTTATTTTGATTTGACTGTATAAGATCTTCGGTTATTTTCACACTTAATTATGCCCATTAAAATGTATTTTAGAAGTTTTTGTTACTTTCACTGTTATTTTTTTTTTGCTCTATGGTACATCATCTTTAATTTAATAGCATTAGAGCTGCTCCATTGCAGCGGTTCAGTACTGTAATTACGCGTTTTGCTGTAATAATGCAGGGAACCACTCGTTATAAATCTCCTAACTGTGATATTTTTTTATATATATATAAACAATCTAAGCACCCGATTCCTAGCCATTTCTAATATACATTTGATATGACTAAATATTATTAAATTGTAAAGAAATTCCAGGATCAGTTATATTAATAATTATATTAATCTACTTTTGCACTACAAAAATGTGCTCTCGACATTTGGCAGTAAGGAGGAGAGCAATTGCCAGGTTGTTAATTATCATAGTTGTGATAGTAGTAAGTAAATAAATAAATATTGTTGTGTTGCCAACTCAATGTCTAATGTGTATTTTGAAACATTGAGAAGTAGTAGTCTAACTGATCTATCTGGGGAAGTCGTGGCCTAATGGTTAGAGAGTCGGACTTGTAATCCAAAAGTTGTGAGTTTGAGTCTCAGGTCCGGCAGGGATTGTAGGTGGGGGGAGTGAATGTACAGCGCTCTCTCCACCCTCAATACCACGACTGAGGTGCCCTTGAGCAAGGCACCGAACCCCCAACTGCTCCCCGGGTGCTGCAACATAAATGGCTGTCCACTGCTCCGGGTGTGTGTTCACTGCTGTGTGTGTGTGCACTTTGGATGGGTTAAATGCAGAGCATGAATGGGTCACCATACTTGGCCATATGTCACATCACTTTCACTTTTTTCACTTTCTGATCACAATGCATTTATCATTTAGATGTATCTTATAAGATGTACTGCATATTGAGGTGGGTTGCATGTACTAAAAGTAAACTTGTCTTGCGTGACTGCACGAGGGTACAGATGAGATTTGTGCAGCCCATGTTCCCCTTTCAGCAATAAAACTGATACATCGTGAATAAAAGGTGGGGGAAATCATGACTGGAGAGTTGGATACGTGGCTGCAGTTGTCAAAGAGCTGCAATGAAAACACATTATGATGTCTCGTGGGACCAAACCCTCCACTGCCTCGCCTTTCATAATAGCGAGAAGCTTGTTATTGCCTCTGTGGAGCCAGCCAAGTATTTTCATTTATTTATTTTTTAACATCGCCTCCGCTCTCCACCCTCCACCATCATTTCCACTGGCATGAGTCTGTCCGTGAGCATTATAGAGGCTTCAGCACTATCTGTATATACTCTTTGGTGTTGCTTTGTGATATAGTTTAAAGCACAAGGGACACTCAAATCATTATGGTGAAATATTACAGTATGTGCATATATAAAATGAATAAACAAACAAACAAAAATGCATGAAGAAAAATGCAAACAAGCATTAAATACATATAAAATATCTAGTGTATAATACAGTATACACTAGATACAGTGTATATATACAGTCACACATACATTAGACTGTATATATACTGTATCTAGTGTATACTGTATTATACACTAGATATTTTGTCTAATTTAATTATGCTTTCATCTAAGACTACAACTGAAGATACGTCTATTTAACACAATGTAAACTTACCAAGAAAAGAAAATGTACCCTATCCATTTTGTAAATGCATGTTAGATCCTACTGTTAATGATTTTTTTGTTTGTTTGTTTGTTTTTTCCCCCAATCAGAATTTATTCAGAAATTAATTCGAATTTTTAATCAAAATGTTGCAACTGGATCTTCAGGTGACAGTAACGGTCTTCTCTCTGGTGATTTATTCGGGACTTGTCCAATCATTTAGTCTGTCTTATTCCTTGTCCTTCAACGACTGCTTGCTTGCTTTATTTATTTATTTGTTTGTTTGTATTGTTTTATGCATGCTTGTATGTTTGCATTCATTCATTCATTCAGCCCAATAAACTGTTAAACTCAGAATAAAAGATCTGTCACTACGTCAATTATTATTTTATTTTTTTTCAAAATCTGACCAAAAAGATTCCATTTAATGTGCATTTTCACTCACATAAGAGAGTTTGCCAATAGAATAATCATATAGCTGTAAGTATAGGTAAGTGTTTGTAAGTGTATCTTGTTTGCTTAGGCACTGTGCAGTCACTTATTTTCATTTGATTTTCTTTAGTTATGGCACTGGGAATCTGTTACAATGACCAGTTGTGACCTATTGCTTTCCTGGCATCCACAAAAATAAAGAACAAGAAAATAAAGAAATGTGCCACTATTTCCACCAAACCAAGGCTCTTAAGAATCACATACTTTTTTGTTTGTTTGTTTTAGATAAATCGCTCAGCGAGGTTTGACCAAACGATTAGACAAACTAGTTTTTTTTTTTTTTTCCAAGCACTTGATTCCTAGCCATTTCTAATATGCACTTGATATGTCTAAATATTATTCAGTTGTAAAGAAATTCCAGGATCAGTTCCCTCTTCACGTAAATTGCTAACTTTTGACGTTTAATCCAGGTGTGAAAAGAATTAATATTTAGCGCAAGAGCACGGAGAGATGCGCGAGTGCACAGGACAAAGTTTGAGCGCGCACACGCACACGCAGCCAGAGGAGAGACACGTTTTAAGTGCGCGCATTCTCTCTGGCAAGAGCAGCGTATATTCGAGAGCGCGCGTCCGGTTTTGTGCGAGACCCCTTGAAGCTGTATGTCCTTAGACTCTAACCTTGGTACAAACTGCATAGGCCTAAGAATAAGCTTAATTATTAATGTGGTGTCAGTAAGATGAAAAGAAATGTTGACGTTTATTTGTTGGTTTCTAAATGTCTTGAATTTCAGTGGTTTCAGTCATCCCTTCAGCCAATAATCCACAGTGAACAATGCATTATACTCAGCATAAATCATATTTATCCTTGTTACGAGTGAACTTGTATTCTATGTCTGCAGCATTATCTTGCAATGGTTCGTTCATGGTTCATTGTCAATGGTTTGTTTTCAAACATGTCACTCCTTGCCCACATTGGCATCTGATTAAATTGGCTAGATGGCTCAATACATTTGAATTTACACCAAAATAACTTGTTTACTGGAACATACAACCTTTGAAATAAATAAAAACTAAATATTTTGGAAGTGTTTCCTCTGCCTAATCTCATTAGTATGTGTTGGTATTTATGTTTGGAAACATACTAAAATGTACAATATGAACAAACTGACAGCATTGAAATAAAAAATATTTACATATGCACAGCTTTAGAAATGTAAAACTTCATAAATCATATATAATATATATGTGTGTGTGTGTGTAGTTACATTTTAAACCCCTGACCCTAAACACTTCTCAAAAAATAAATAAATAAATAAAACAAAAATAATTGCCAGATAAAAGTGGCAATAATTACAGTTAAATACAGATACAATATGCTATTATATGGTTATGATAATTTTATAGTGCATCATGTCATTTTTTAACTGCTGACGAAAGAAAGAAAGAAAGAAAGAAAGAAAGAAAGAAAGAAAGAAAGAAAGAAAGAAAGAAAGAAAGAAAGAAAGAAAGAAAGAAAGAAAGAAAGAAAGAAAGAAAGAAGACGTCATGACTAAATTATGGAATTTTCATTCATTTTAACATTTGAAAAAGTTATGTAATTATTTGGAATAAGTTGAAATGGCACACAATCAAATTTAATAAAATTTAAAAAGTCAAATTAAATGCATTTAATGCATAGGTAAATACATTAAATTAATATATGAATGAATTTGTTAATAAATGTCATTGATTAAATGTAATATTCTATTTATTTTGTGATTCAAATGCTATACATATAATTAAATATTTTACTCATATTTTATTAGCTGCATTTAGCATTGTTTCGTCTCTTCTGTCCACTATCAGAACAGACCCTGTGACCCACCAGTTGAGAACCAGGAGTTAAACTACTCCAAAATGAGAAATGAACCATGGAATCGCTTGGCATAAACTGTTTGTAGTCTGCTGTCACTTTCTTTTTAACTTTTGCTGAATTCGATTTGAACGTCTGACCTCATATGTTCATTCTATAACGATGAATGACATCAGCGTGTGCTGATGGCAAAGTTCTTCCTTTATCATTCAATTTGGGCTGATATATCAGTGAACTGTCCTCCACATGATGAAGGAGAGGAGTTTGTCTGTGCCAAAGCAAGCGAAATTAATGAACCCCACAGGAAGGAATGCTAATAGCCATTTCACTGCTGCAGGGGGAAAGAGGTGTTTGTGTTGTCCATCAACATTAGGGTGAACGAAAGAGAGTAAGTGAAAAGACAGAGACAGAGAAAAAGAGAATAAAGTGGCTTTGCTGGGCATTCTTAGATTAGAGCAAAATAGATGGGGCAACAGGAGTTAAAAGTTGGACTCTGGTGGTAAACTGACTTGACCCAGTTCTCAGCTCTTTTGAGAGAAACCAAAATGTAAAAACATCAGCATCACGTCAGATTAAAATTTAATAGTGATGGGCCTTTAAGAAGGCATTCTTCTCAAAGCGATACTTCACCCAAAAATACAAATTTGATGTTTATCTGCTTACCCCCAGGGCATCCAAGATGTAGGTGAATTTGTTTCTTCAGTAGAACACAAATTAAGCTTTTTAAATCAAACCATTGCAGCCTGTCAGTCATATAATGGCAGTCGATGGGACCCACGGCTTTGAGAGTCAAAAAACCATACACAGACAAAACCAAATTAAACCCTGTGGCTCGTGACGATACATTGAAGTCTTAAGACACTAAACAATCGGTCTGTGCAAGAAACTCAACAGTATTTATATCATTTTTTACCTCTGATCCACCATAATATCCAACTTTCATGAGCGCGTTCACAACACGCGCAGAAGTGATCTTATTCCTTGATGTTTACCAGCGGTTGGCATCCAATTTCAATGGTGCATTACCGCCACCTATTGAACTGGAGTGTGAAATGGAGCTAGACAGAGATGAACTATAACTAGAAGGGAGACTTCCATCTCTCTTCTTCCTCTTCCCCTTTAATTAATAATGATTATTTCCAAAACTGTATTCTATATTCTATTTGCTATACCAGTGTCCCTCAGGAAACTAAATAAATGCGGAAGCAATCTAAACAATAAGTGACATATACATGCGACAGATCTTTTGCGCATTCGTCTACTATGCCAGAGCACGCTGACGCGTCACGTGCCAGATGTTGTGAACGCACTCAGGACACTTGGACATTGCGTTGGATCAGAGGTAAAAAATTATATAAATACTGTTTAGTTTCTTGCACATACCAATTGTTTTGTGTCTTAAGACCTCAATGTATCATCACGAGCCACAGGGTTTAATTTGGTATTGTCTGTGTATGTTTTTTTTTACTCTCAAAGCTGTGGGTCCCATTGACTGCCATTATATGACTGACAGACTGCAACGCTTTGAGTTAAAAATCTTTGTTTGTGTTCTACTGAAGAAACAAAGTCACCTACATCTTGGATGCCCTGGGGGTAAACAGATAAACATCAAATTTGAATTTTTGGGTGAAGTATCCATTCAAATCCTGGCTGCTATTCTCCATTTTATTTATTTTCCATTATATATATATATATATATATTTTTTAACAATAAAGCACTTTCATTTTAAACTTTTTATTTTATTTTTTTAAGATTAGAACATATCGAGGGTTGAGAACCAGGAGGTCGTAAGTGATATTTCACCAACTTTACAGGAGAGCCAAAACAAAACTTTTACCATAATTTAATCTGACTTTGTGTACTGATTTCAATTGTTTATAATACAAATTAGTACACTCATGGATGACAGTACTTTTGACAGTAGAAAGAGCTCATTTAGAGCTTTAATTTGATTTATATATCTCCATTTCACCAAAAATGTCACTTACCTGTCTCTTACACCTGGTTCTCAACCCTTGATATTTTCCTGCTGAGAACTACCAGTTTTCCTATTCATTTTGTCCTTCCTACACCTACTTACGAGCCATACAGATTTCAACCATTATGTTAATATTGCTCAAACATACTCATTTTTATTTGGAACTTAATTGTGCACTGTCTTTTAGAGTATAATGAATCATTATTAATCACCTACTTTTCATGTGTTTTAAATATTTGAAATTCTTTAGAAAGCTTGCAAATGTGCTATAATTTCCACTGCATATGCTTTGTGATAACCACATTACTTTTGTCCACAATTCATAAATCAATGACATGGATCTACAGCTGTGAGGTAAAACTCCCCCAGACAAGTTAGACTGGAGAACTACAAACCGAATCCATTAAAAAGAAATTATGAAGAGAAATGCATGAGTCACAGCTTGAATGAACTCTGAATGAGCTGTAGAAAAATAAGGCAATGTATATTTTCTTTTCTTCTTTCTTTTTTTTTTTCTTCCCCCTAAAAAATATTCGTTATTCATTACCATTGGCAATGATGTGGACATGGTATATATATATATATATATATATATATATATATAATTTTTTTTTTTAAGTGTCTTGCAGTATACCAGGTCAATACCATTGTAACAGTCACCGATATCAATTGTCACACAAAGAAAATGAAGGGGTATCAATCACCAGTGAATAGCTTACTATATTTCCTTTAGAAGAGCATATAACTTCAACATCAAGCATTACAAATGACTGGACCACATTTCGTGTAGCAGTGCTATGTCTGTTCATACTTGGAGGCAAAAACCTTTTAAAGGTCTAATCAGATTTAAAGTCCTAAGTTACCACCAATGTCCTTAGTTCATCACAGCGTTGTAGATGGTAGGATATTACAGGGATAAAGTTCAAGATCATCCATGGCAGTAGTCCATAAAGTAATTCAGAAGAAATTCCAAAGTTGAAGTGAATAGTAAATCAGAAACACTGACCAGTTGAGATGCCCTCAAAATCAGGGAAATACAAAAACCCTCTAGACAAACAAAACAAACAATACAACATGAGGTTCAAATACATTTTCTTGGATTTCTTGATATAAACTACTCTGACACTTCATTGTTGGGAAAGTGTCTTGCTTGCTTGGTAGTCAACTAATTGTCTCCCCGGTCTGTGTATGGAAATCCCAATAGTTATTAAGATATATGCATACTGCATCGCAGAGAGCTTCCACTGTCATACCACCTCCTGTGTCTGCCCCAGAGCAGAGTAAGCTAGCAACTCTTGCTATATTATGCTCTGAGTGACAGTAATTGTACGACGTTCAGCCTTCCCAGGAAATGGCAGGAGATATGGAGAGAAGAGGGATAACAGTGAGAGGACTAAAGGTCAGTATAATCTTGCTCGTGGTATGGAGTTGTTCTCTGTGTTTGCTCTGTGAAAGGGGACAGAGGTTGCATTTTTCTAACCCCTGCATATTTTCGCTGACCTCCATGCGTTATGTCTCAAGGGAGATGAGGCAAACATAGACTGTTTGGGATGATAAATATATCTATTAAAATTTAGAGCCATGCTTAAGGTCTGTTTTGTGTGTGATCGATGCAGAAATATCTATGGATGCATTCTCAGCTTGTATGCCTATTAGTTAAATGGCATGTTGTCGAATGCTTTGAAATATCTAAATGTGCATACATTTAATTTTCCCCACCAAAAGTGGTAATAGGGTATCTGGGCCCATGAAATCCATAAAGTCTAAATTAGGGTTTCCCAAACGGGGTTTCGTGAGCTAATAACACTGTGTTTTCAGAGCGCCTCGGTTCACAGAAAATATTGTTTCTCATGAACTCCATCTCTGCAAGCGCTAAGTTCTGGGTTAACTTTATTTACATTCACATTTGATTATTTCCCAGCATTTTAGCTGTTAGACATTTACAGCATTTTACCAATATTCTGCCAAAATTAATGTAAGTTGGTTCTTGTACAAGGCGAACCCAAGGGTGAACAACATTAAAATTAATTTAATTTCCATTAGCAGTCTTTGTTTTTGTGTCTGGATGCAGCAGCAATACAGAATAAGCACAATATAATGGCCTATATTTGCATGTATCATTAAATGAAATGTTGACAAAATCTAAGGAGGGAGCAATATTTACTTCAAGTAAATATTTTATGCCTAAGGGGTGACTGACTGTTAAAATGCCTTCACACAATTTCTTGAGACTCAAGAAAATTAGCCTGTCACAATACAGTTTATGCATACTGTCATCACACAGCGGAGTGTACAGGTAATAAGCTATATTTTTCAGTGAGTAAAACACAGGGCTAAATCTAAACTTCAAATAAGGTATTTCTTAGAAGAAATGACTCTTATACAGTTGAATATGCAGTTGTTGTTGTTTTTTTGCATTCCCAACTTCCTGTCATCGAGTTAAGCCTCTTCTCAATTTCCACATTTATAAAATCAGTTTGGCTTATTGTCAGCTTATTGTCTTCCTCGCACAAGCCGAACACCCACAGCCTGGGCTGAGGCGTCATTCCTGAAGTAAATTGTCGCTCAAACAGTTTCCACGCAGGTAAACAACTTTGCAGAACTTTCTCCTGGATCCATTCTCCTCGGTATGCTAAAAAGAGAAGCATACAATTGTATGCCAAAGTCACCTCTTTTGAGTTCTCTTCTACTTGTCTTTTTAGTGGAGGTTGTTGAGTAGATGGGTCTTTGGTGTGGCCTTGTCAATATTATTTACCTTTAATCAGCACCTTCCTTCCTTTTAATTGTTTCAATGTGTTTTCAGAGTGAATATCGCAGCTTTGCTAAATTGAGCCTGTACTGCCTTAACTGATCCACTTAATTTTGCCCTCATTGATTTTGTGTCCCTTTCATTTAGATCATTCTGTCGCAGGTTTGCACATAGTTTACACTTCTATAGATGAGGACAGACCATTTCCCACCAGCACGCCTTTTGATATGGGACAATAAAGTACAAAGCCACTTTGAAACACAGATTCTGTTGTTGCAGTTTTTACATCATAGCGGGATTTTCACAAACCAAACAAACATAGCCATGACATTCCTTGATGTTCTGATGCAGAAGACAGTTGGGGGACAATTAGTTTCAAAACCCACTGGGAATCTGTCTGAATTTGGACAAATAGAGTTTCTGCATTGCAAGTGGTAACCAGCAATTGTTACTTTAAAGAGCTTTTTTTTAATGTGATTTAACTCATATAAATTACTTTTGCCGGTATAAATTAATGTATATAGATTGGTTGGTCACACTTTATTTTAAGGTTCAATTCTCACTATTAACAAACCATTAACTATGACATTTGCCTCACAAAATTCCTCATTTGCTGCTTATTAATAGTTAGTAAGGTAGTTGTTAAGTTTAGGTATTGTGTAGGATTAGGGATGTAAAATATGGTCATGCAGAATATGTGCTTTATAAGCACTAATAAAAAAATCAATATGTTAATAATAGGCATGCTAATGAGTAACTAGTTAATAGTGAAAACTGGTCCCTATACTAAAGTGTTACCGATTGCTTCAATGCTCTAAAACTGTATTTCTGACCTGTTTTTCAGTGTACTAGGACTTACCGTTAATTTAAGTGCATTTTTTCAATAATACTTTGTTTGGTTTCTCAAAATGAAAATCCAGTCATTATTTTCCCATCCTTTTGTTGTTCCAAACTCCAAACTCAGTCTTCCTTTTATCTTCAGAACACAAATGAAGATAAGTTTAATATATATAATAACATATAGTCCATCCATTGAAAATCCAATTAACCAAAACTTTAATGCATCAGAAGGTTCATAGAGATAATGGAAGACTTCTGAAGAGACATGGCATTGCTCTATGCCAGGGGTGCCCAATCCTGCTCCTGGCAATCGACTGTCCTGCAAAGTTCACCTCCAACTCTAAACAAACACACCTGAAGCAACTAATTAAGGTTTTCAGGATCGCTTGAAAATTAAAGGCAGGTGTGTTTGATTAGAGTTGGAGCTGAACTTTTCAGGACAGTTGATCGCCAGGAGCAGGATTGGGCATCTATGCTCTATGCCAAGGATACTCAAATCTGATCCACTTTCCTGCAGTTTAACTCTAACCCTAATAAAACACACCTGAGCATGCTAATCAATGTCTTCAGGATCATTAGAAAATCACAGGTAGGTGAGTTTGTTCAGGGTTCAAGCTAAACTCTGCAGGAAAGTGGATCTCGCGAGACAGATTTGAGTATGACTGCTCTATGCGATACATTTAATTTAGGCTTTTATTCATTTTTAACGAGCATCACTCAAACATAGAACATATCAAATATGGATTCATATGGAAGTTTAACCCTACTTGCTTGACGAGAAAGAACAAATCGCATTGATTCTCATGTATCTCATGGATTACTTTTACAATGCTTTTGTATTTTTTAATTTGTTAAAGTTCTGGTTGCTTTGGCTTTCAATGCATGGAAAACATGGGAACATGACATTTAAAAGACTTTATTTGTGTACCTAAGATGAATGGGAAGTCTTAAGGGTTTGAAACAACATGAGGGCGAGTAAATAATGAATTTTACATTTTTGGCTGAAAACAGCTTTATTATTTTCTCTATGCTAATATAGTGTGATTAATTCTAATAATAGAAAATAATAATGAAAAATATGATAAGACAAAAACAGAATTAATTATGTGCTGTGACCTATATGTAAATTTCGTAATAAGGAATTGCACTAACATTAGAGCGATTCAAGCGAAAAGTGCCACCTTCATGTTTTGACAAGTTTACAGCTGCCTCACCAAACACAATTACCAAAGATGTCAGTTTGCACTAAATTGCTGACAGAAAACAAGAATGCATTTACATATTATGTAATGAATTCAATTAAAATATTTAATCAGTTAACACACTTTTTTTTTTCCACCCAAGACTTGGTAAATTGCTAAAAATGCTAAAAAAAAAACGTTTTCAAGAACCATCTGTAGCGAGACGTCCAAAGTAAAGGTGATAAACTCACATTTTCAGAGATGTGTGAGGGTGCAACATTTTAGCCTTCAGCTTTAACAGTTATATCAAGTGGCAGTAAAACCATAAATCTCCTAAAATAAGTTGTAATGTTTTAATGTAAGTGTGTGCAAAGGTGTGCAGAAGAGGTTGCCTACACCCGCCCCCTTGAAAGGTTATCCACTGCTACCATGTGGAAAAAAATAGCCCAAATAACTCTGCACCGACTTGCCAAAGAGGTTGGCAACAGTATGCACAGAACTCAGTTATACCAAGAGAAAAGCTTTCTTTAAGAGAAGAGAAGTTCACTAGCATGGAAATGGGAAGAAAAAAACAAAAACTACGCAAACGGGAAGAAAAGAGAAATGAGACGCCAGAGGCATTTCAAAGATTGTTCACATTGCAGGCAAGTTGCGTTAGCAAATCTTCAAATGCAGATCAAATTATGTCATGATAATTTGTTAATAAACTGTTATAATTTTATCATTTTTATCTCCATTAGGTACAGTACCAAATCACATAATTAGCTTTAGACTAGAGGTGAAATGCATTTTCTTGCTCAATGCCATTGTTTTTAAACATGTCTTTCTTTTGTGGAACACAAAAGACGATATGGCAATACTTTATTTCTACAGCCCACTTTACACTCTTAAAAATAAAGGTGCTTCAAAAGGTTCTTCAACCAATGCCATAGAAGAACCATTTTTGGTTCCACAAAGAACCATTCAGTCAAAGGTTCTTTAAAGAATCATCTCTTCCTTACCTTTTTGTAATCCAAAGAAACTTATTTCACCACAAAGAAACTTTTGTGAAACAGAAAGGTTCTTCATATGTTAAAGGTCCTTTATGGAACCATTTCGACAAAAAGGTTATTCTATGGCATCATGAAGCACCTTTATTTTTAAGAGTGTAGCCCACATTCTACTAACTATAAGTAATTTTGCACCTACATGCCAATTAGCAGTCATTAAAGTATTAGACTGTCTGTTTAATATCTACTAACACTTTATTTTGATGGTCCCCCAAAAGACATCCGACTGAAAATAAATAACTTTGCAGGTACATAGTACACAGTTTTGGCTTCAGTACCACGGTATAGATACACTGTAAAAAATTACCGTGATTTTAATGGTAAAAAAACTGTGAAAATGCTACAGTAAAAACCTGTTAAATGGTTAACAGTAAGTTCCCTTAATATATACGGTGAAAAACTGTAATAGACATTTCAGACAGTTTTTTGGTGAAATACTTTTTATGGAAGTGAAAAAGAATGTAAAATTTACAGGGAAATGCCATTTTGACATTCCCAGAATTCCCTGCGTTGCATTTCAAATTGGATGTTTTTTCTTTTAAATAACTATGTTTCTTAGTTTTTTCTTATCAGTTATGTTTATTAGGGTTGTATGTTACATCTAATGTTATTAAATTAATGTTTATTGCATATTTTAGTTTAATGAGTCTCACCATGAAGGTGTTTAGTGTTTGTGTTAATGACACTGTGCACCTTCTATATATATTGCTATTTAAGAGCTGCTTGTGATGGGCTTTGACTTTCTCATCACCACCTGTGTTTGGTGGTTATCAGTGCATTACAAAGGTACAGATTTCAGTACTTCAATAGGTTGCTATATTAACATTATATCAGTTAATGAAATTACGATATTTAACTGTAAATTTAAGTTAAAACCGAAAATGTTTCTACCGTATTGTTTACGGTATAATTCCAGCAACCACAGCTGCCAGTATTTTACTGCAAATTTTACAGAATTGTTTTTACAGTGTAGTAAACTGATACCATAGGTGACAAGCAGCCTACACTGAGAAAAAATAATTGTGTGGTGAAGTAAATACTACATAAAAACAAATGTAATTTCTACATTAAATAATTTAGTTAAGGCAATAATTGAAAAATTTAAGTAAATTATATAATATTACTCAATTTAAGCTTGTAGAAATTAAAGTTTGAACTTATAAGTATAATTTACTTAGAATTGTTTGTTATGTTTACAAGGATTCTTTAAGTTATGGTCACGTTTTTCCCCATCATGCACTGGGGCATGAATAATTAAAAAGGTAAACATTTTCACTGTTTAAGAGTTGTATTTACACTATTGCATGGTTGCTTTTGTTGTTAGGTTTAGTAACTTACTGTTTTCTGACATCTGGAGTTAATTTTCTACTCAAAAACGACTCATTCATACTCAAACACTATCCACTGATTGTCACCGTCATTGTGTATGTTGTACCAAGTATTGAGGTCTCTGTGTTAATTTGGATAATAATTATATTGAGTTGACATATTTAAAAAAGATGAGAAGCTGTCTACTTGCTTACGTTCATGTTTGCAAGTGAACCACATGCTTCAATAGCATGTTATATTCCAGTGCTACATTAAGTACATTTTAAAGTGACTGAGTGAAATATAGCAGTGCAGTAAGCAGACCAATAGTTGAAAATCTAGAATAAGTTAAAATGCTATTTTGGTTCAACTCAATTAATTATATTTTTAATATAAATTAGTTTAAATGTTAAGTTAACACAACTTGAAATTACTTAGTAGATTATATCATATTGCATGTTTGAATAAAGAATGTTGAGTGAACTCAAATATTTAAGTACATATAACAAAAATTATCTTTATTTTACTTAAAATAAAAAAGTTGGGTTTACTTTAAAAGTATGATGCAAAAATGGTGCATATATATTTTAAGTAAATCGAACACATCCGTTTTACCAGTGTAGATATCTGAATTAGAACAAGTTAAGATCACTGCCTGAAACTCTGCTGTAACAGATGTGTTGTTTGTTTTCAATCATAAACGGTAACACATTAGTATAGGGACCAATTCTCAAAATTAATTAGTTGCTTATAATTAACATTTTGGCTGTTTAGTACACATGTAAAGCACATATTCTGCATAACCATATTCTACATTGCTAATTCTACCCAATACCTAAACTTAACAACTATACACAATCTAAAAAAAAAAGAAAAAAACAACAACTTAAAAGTTTAAGGCGACCAGCTTCTGCAAATTTTTGAGTTTTCTCAACTTTTTGTTGTATAAACTTAAAACAACAAGTTGAGAAAACTCAAAGATCTGCTGAAGCTGGTTGCCTTAAACTATTTAAGTTAGCTCAACTTTGTATTTTTTTTTTTTTTTTACAGTGCTGTAAAAAATCTAAATTTGAAAGAACTTAAACGTTTTAGGCAACCGGCTTTAGCAGATTTTTGAGATTTCTCAACTTGTTGTTTTAAAACTTAAAAGTTCAGAAAACTCAAAAATCTGCTGAAGCTGGTTGCCTTAAACTTTTAAGCTCGCTCTCATTTTTTTACAGTGTGCCTTACTAACTATTAAGCAACAAATTAGGAGTTTATTGAGGCAAAATTCGTAAGGGTTTCTTAATGGCGAGAAATGGACCTCAAAATAAAGTGTGACCCTTCTCAGTGGTCCATATTCAGTAAAAGAGCGATACAAATAATGTTTTTAATTAATTTATTTAGTTTTATTTTCTGAAATATTATTGACTATGAAAATGCAATCTTCCAATAAAAATAATACATTAAATATTACATAGAACAAGTGGCATATCTATTAGTTTGCATCAGGTTTTTGACCCATCCGTTGCAATCATTGTCAGTCATCGCAGTTTTGCATTCAGTCCGCCATTTAAATGTTTGTTTTGTCAAAAAATCCTAAAGGATTCCGATAAGAGAATTGAATGAGAACTCACAGGAATGTCGAGTCACGTGACGTGCTCATGAACCTAGGTCGCACTTGAGTAGAGTTCTGTACGTTTGGCCCCTTTTTGCATTTTTTGTTTTTTTCTTTTTTCATTTTATTTTAAGTTTTATTAATTAAATAATACTTCCAGTGATGGCGTACAATCAGAAACAGCAGGAGTTGTCTCCGTTGGCTTCTACGGTTAAGAAGAAACCAGGGGTTTTCATCTTTAAACTGCTGCGGTACACGGACAGGGAGCTCATTCTGCGGGCCGCCAGACTTCATGCTCTGGTGAAAACATACGACGGAGCAACGGTGTCTTTCTTGTCTCTAAAAGAAGAAGTGCATTTGCGCCAATTAGGAAGGAAATGAGAGACGCTGGCCTCCAGAATTTTCTCCTTTAACCTGCAACGCTGAAGGTCATTCTCAATCAAGGTGAACCTAAAATGCTACACTCCCCAGAAGAAGCAAGAGTTTTTCTCAGATCCCATTCATCCACCAACTCTCAGTGAGCTTTAGCTAGACATTTGCTGTCTAATCGGAGAAGAGATGCTCTAAATGGTTAGGTGACTGTCTTTCACGCTTCACTTTAATGTTCACTTCTTAATTCATAGTTACTAGAAGCTTTTATTGTGCATACAGTATTTTTTTTTTACTGAATATGATGTTATTTTATGTTTCTAGTTGTTTTCCTTCTCTCTCCCTTTTTTATTTATGTATATATATATATATTTTTTAAACAGACATACTACTTGAGGGGAAGTCGTGGCCTAATGGTTAGAGAGTCGGACTCGTAATCGAAAGGTTGCGGGTTCGAGTCCCCGGCCGGCAGGGATTGTAGGTGGGGGGAGTGAATGTACTCAATACCACGACTGAGGTGCCCTTGAGCAAGGCACCGAACCCCCAACTGCTCCCCGGGCGCCGCAGCATGGCTGCCCACTGCTCCGGGTGTGTGTTCACGGTGTGTGTGTGTGTGTGTGTGTGTGTGTGTGCATTTGTTCACTACTCACTGCTGTGTGTGTGCACTTGGATGGGTTAAACGCAGAGCACCAATTTCGAGTATGGGTCACCATACTTGACAATACGTCACGACTGACTTTACCTAGTCAATATGTGACTATGAGGCCAATGTTGGTGCTTCAGTAATGTGCAGGTTTTTGTTGACACCACGGACCACATTAAGGGGTGCTGGCAGATCAAGGTTTGTTCTTGGTTTGATCTACCATAGTTCATGGGAATGTATTAATAAAAATATAATAATATATAAAAAAATATATATTTTTTTTATAGTGATGGGAAGGGTGGGGGGGTGGTTTAATGGTAGACTCAACTGGTTTTCATTTCAAACTTGTATATTGTCTTATTATGCAGTAATTATATTCGATACCTATGACTGACTTTAATATTCTGAGTTGCAATAGGCCTAAATGGCCCTGATATAGTATATAAGAAAGACTGATATAGTGTTAGTTCAAGAATCCCATTTGAAAGAGGAGGATATACATAGGTGTAATAATAAGTTTTATGAAGTGGTATCTCACTCTACTAAAACCAAGGGTGTCCTAATATTGGTGCGGAAGACTTCAAATATTACTATTTTAGACAAAGGTTATGATACAGACGGTAGAATAACACACATAAAAACAATAGTGGAGAATAGGAATATTGTATTTCTTTCAGTTTATGCGCCTTGTACTCCCGACCCTACTTTTTTCTCTGTTTTGTCAACCTATCTCTTGAAAATTTTGGATTTTGAAATTGTATTGGATGCAGATACGAATTCTGTAATGTCTAATGAATATGAATCTGTCATCTTCTCCTAAGGGTAATCTCTGTTCGCAAGGATCTTTAGGCACATTTTCGTAAACTCACAGGAATGTCAAGTCCTATAAGAATCTCATTGGAATGGTTCCAAATGATTATATAAATTCTAATTCTAATTAGATTATTTTATTATTTTTGACAAGGAACACTACAAAGGGAATCTCTTATTTACATTGCATTGCTTTTTATAATGAAGGGATTCGTGAGTGTTCTGCAGCTGAGCATTTTCATTTCTGCATTTTCAGTGTTGTTGAGTAGATTCAGACCAATGTAAGCACATCTGATGCACGTAAATAGAAACCTTTGATACTCCTCACAGATGGCAAACATAAATACACACAGGATCATCAACATTCTATTAATATTCACCATATTGTTTTTTTTTTAAATCGTCAGCACAATTACCATGTACAGTAAGTTTTACCTGTTTGTTCCCTTTCAGTCGGTCACTCCAAGTCACGTCGGATGACCGACGAAATTGGGATCTCGCCAGAGAGTAACTAAACGAGCCAATGGACATTGGCATGCGATCAATGCATCCAGCTGCCGCTGATCACAGTGTGAGCATAAGAGGCAGCAGGTACACCGCATTAATTCATCCTTTTACTTCCAGAGAGTGTTTCTGCGAGCGAGTGCGGGCGTTACGGCGCAGCAGCGGTGGTCATGTTGGAAGGGAGAAAAAGATCTGAAAAAAAGATCAGTTGACAGCCACACTAAGAGTGTGCGGTGGCCAGCTCCCCTGCGTGCTTCAGCACTAAAAGAGCATTTTTCTAAAAGAGTAACACGGGTGATTGCGTCTTTTTAAAGATGTCTTATCACCCGTGCGTTTCTGGGTGTGGTCGTTTCCTGGTGCCTCAGGATGGACACGATTGCTGCCTCACGTGTCTGGGCATTCAGCACGCTGAGGAAGTTTTCGTGGATGGTTCATGTTCTTCTTGTGGGGACATGACCATCTCGGAGTTGCATAATAGACTCCGTTATGTCAAACATGGCGGAGTCCCTCTGCCTCTGCCGCGATCCAGCGTTCGTCCTGGCACTCGGGGTGACGCTGCGTCGGGTGGAGTCAGAGGTGATTTGAGGATCACGGTGAGGGCATCCCCAAGTGGAGCTCCTCACCCCTCAAGCACTCCGCAGCCGGTGGAGCTGCCGAAGGAGCGTGCTGGGCCCTCTGCTGGAAGGGGTGCACCAGGCGTTTCCTTCGGTGCCCCCTCTGATGACCAGATGTCGATCGCTGCATTGGAGGGTGAGCGCTCTCTCTCTGGGGATGACGACTCGGCTGCATTGCCCCCTTCGAGTGTGGTAGCGTTGTCCGAGCCAGACCTAAAGATGACGGCTATGCTTTCCCGGGCTGCCGAGAATGTCGGGCTCATGTGGAATCCTCCACTGCGTCCCGATCCTTCGAGGTTGGACGAGTGGTTTCTCGGTGGGGGTCGTGCTGGTTCTCAGCGCCCCCCTCCGGTGCCATTCTTTCCAGAAGTGAATGAGGAGCTTACAAGATCGTGGAAGGCACCTTTTACTGCCCGAAACAAATCTTGTGGCTCCTCCTCCCTCACCACCCTCGATGGTGGGGCCGCTTTGGGGTACGCGGGTATCCCCTCGGTGGAGCGGTCTGTGGCCATGCAACTATGTCCAACAGCCACTACCACCCTGCGGGGTGACCCGTGTCTCCCCTCTCGGGCCTGAAAGTATTCGTCAGGTCTAACTGGCAGTGTTTGTAGAGCCTGTGGGGAGGCGGCTTCTGACCTCCACGCCATTGCATTATTGCAGGTCCACCAGGCCAAGGCCCTGAAAGACTTGCACGAGGGTGGTCATGACCTGGCGGTTCTACATGAGCTGCGTGCTGCGACGGACCTCGCGCTTCGAGCGACGAAGGTGACCGCACAGTCTCTGGGTCGTGCGATGTCCACGCTAGTGGTCCAGGAGCGCCATCTCTGGCTGTGTCTCGCTGACATGGAGCAGGAGAAAGTACAGTTCCTGAATGCTCCCGTGTCACAGACCAGCCTCTTCGGCGACGCTGTCGAGAGCTTTGCCCAGCAGTTCTCGGCAGCACAGAAGCAGACTGAGGCGATCAAACACATCATTCGCCAGAGGAAACCTACTGCTTCCACCCCGGCTACAGCCCCTCAGCCTGCTCGTGACAGCGGGCGCCCCCCTGCAGTGGCTCCCATGCAGCCGCAGCAGCCTTCCACCAGGCAGCGTCGTGGAGCCGGTCGCAAGCAGGACGCTCAGCCCGTCCAGGCCCCCGCCGAAACTGGCGGCAAGTGCAAGAGGCCCTGAGACGGGCGACCCAGAGATGGAGGAGACACCGCACCACTCCCTCCCCCAGAGGAGGGCCAGGTGGAGAATCTTTTGTTTCATTTCGCTTTTGTTTTGCCGCTGGCCCAGCAGCCAGCGGTACACAAAACATGAATAAAAGAGCGATTTCCTCAATCTCTGGGTCTCAAGAGGAGGAGAGTGGTGAATTGTGCATCATGGGATGGTTGCCCAAGAGCACCCCTCCTTCCCATTCGTGGAACCAGGTAAGGGCGGTAGCACTCGAGTCCCCGCTTCAAGTCGTCAAACGCTGGGCTGTTACAAGCCTCAAGCCGGGTTCCTGTGTTTCCTCCCGCACAAGGAGGAATCAGGTGAGTGTTACACTACACACCCAGATCCCACCCCCTGCCGTCACAGCCCAGCTGCCCCTCTGCGGGTACGTCAGTGGCCCCGCTGGTCCCGCTGGCACGGTCTCTCGGAGCCTGGCTAGCGGTCGCCAGTCCGTCTCGGTGGCTCCTGCGGACCATCAGACTCGGCTACGTGATTCAGTTCGCCCAGCGTCCCCCCAAGTTCAGGGGCATGCGGTTCACTTTAGTCAAGGCCGTTGATGCCCCTGTCTTGTGTGCGGAAATCGCAGTCCTGCTGGCGAAGGACACGATAGAGCCGGTCCCTCCAGCCGATATGAGGTCGGGGTTTTACAGCCCTTACGTCGTTGTGCCCAAGAAAAGCGGTGGGTTACGACCGATCTTGGATCTGCGAGTTTTGAACCGTGCACTTCACAAGATGCCATTCAAGATGTTGACGCAGAAACGCATTTTCGGGTGCGTCTGTGCCCTAGATTGGTTTGCAGCAATCGACCTGAAGGACGTGTACTTTCATGTCTCGATTCTCCTGCAACACAGGCCATTCCTGCGGTTTGCGTTCGAGGGTCGGGCATTTCAGTACAAGGTCCTGCCCTTCGGGCTGTCCCTTTCGCCTCGCGTCTTCCAAAGTCGCAGAGTTCCCCTGAGAGAACGGGGTGTGCGCATCCTCAACTATCTCGACAACTGGCTCATACTTGCACAGTCTCGAGAGCAGTTGTGCGCACACAGGGACCTGGTGCTCAGGCACCTCAGCCAGTTGGGCCTTCGGGTCAATTGGGAAAAGAGCAAACTCGTACCAACGCAGAGGATCTCTTTTCTCGGCATGGAGTTGGATTCGGTCAACCAGACAGCACGCCTCACCCAGGAACGTGCTTAGTCGGTGCTGAACTGCCTCAAGACTTTATCAGGCAGGACGGCAGTCCCACTGAAACTCTTTCAGAGGCTCCTGGGGCATCTGGCTGCAGCTGCGGCCATAGTTCCGCTTGGTCTGCTCCATATGAGACCGCTTCAGCACTGGCTCCATGGGCGAATCCCGAGGTGGGCGTGGAAACGCGGTGCTCAACGGGTTCAGATTACACCGGCCTGCCGCAAAACCTTCAGCCCGTGGTCAGATCCCTCATTCCTTTGGGCAGGAGTGCCCCTGGAGCAGGTATCCAGGCATGCTGTGGTATTCACGGATGCCTCGGCCACCAGCTGGGGAGCCACGTACAATGGGCACGCAGTGTCAGGGGTATGGACGGGCGCCTTCAGGGCAAGGACGTTCTGGTCCGTACGGACAACACTGCGACCGTTGCGTATATCAACCGGCAAAGTGGTTTAGGCTCTCGTCGCATGTCGCAACTCGCCCGCCACCTCCTCCTCTGGAGTCAGAAGCATCTGAGGTCCCTTCATGCCATCCACATCCCAGGAGTGTTCAACCGGGCAGCCGACGAGCTGTCTCGAGCAGCACTTCCAGGGGAGTGGAGACTCCATTACCAGGTGGTCCAGCTGATTTGGAGTCGGTCCGGAGTTGCTCAGGTAGACCTGTTTGCATCTCTGGAAACCCCCCACTGCCAGTGATTCTACTCCCTAACCGAGGCAACGCTCTGCACGGATGCACTGGCACACAGCTGGCCCCAGGGCCTGCGCAAATATGCGTTCCCCCCAGTGAGCCTACTAGACACTGTGCAAGATCAGGGAGGATGAAGAACAGGTCTTGTTAGTGGCTCCATATTGGCCCAACAGGACCTGGTTCCCGAAACTCATGCTCCTCGCGACAGCCCCTCCCTGGCCGATTCCTCTGAGGAAGGATTTGCTTTCTCAGAGATGGGGCACCCACGTCCGGACCTGTGGAAATTCCACATATGGTCCCTGGATGGTACGCGGAGGTTCTAGGTGACCTACCCCAGGAGGTAGCACTCACTATCGCTTCAGCACGTGCACCGTCCACAAGATGGGCCTATGCTCTGAAGTGGAACCTGTTCGTCGATTGGTGTTCCTCTCACCATGAGCCCCCCCCGGAGATGCTCGATCAGATCTGTGCTTTCCTTTTTGCAACAAGGGTTGGAGCGTAGGCTGTCCCCCTCCACCCTTAAGGTTTATGTTGCTGCCATTTCCGCTCACCATGGCCCCGTAGAGGGGAAGTCGGTGGGGAAGCACTATCTGGTTGTCAGGTTTCTTAGGGGGCCAGGAGGTTAAATCCTCATAGGCCTCCCTCCCTACCCTCTTGGGATTTGGCATTGGTACTAAGAGCCCTACAAACTGCCCCCTTTGAGCCTTTGCAGTCAGTCGAGTTGAAGTTTCTCTCTATGAAAACCCTACTCCTGACTGCATTGGCCTCGATCAAGAGGGTGGGGGACCTGCAGGCATTTTCGGTCGACAACTCATGCCTTGAGTTTGGGCCGGCTGACTCCAGTGCAACACTGAGGCCCCGGCCCGGCTATGTGCACAAGGTTCCTACCACTCCCTTCGGGGACCAGGTAGTGAACTTGCAAGCGCTGCCCCTGGAGGAGGCAGACCCAGCCCTAGCTTTGCTCTTTCCTGTACGCATACTGCGACAGTACGTGGATAGAACTCAGAGCTTCAGGACCTCAGAACAGCTCTTTGTTACGGTGGACAGCAGAAGGGGAAGGCTGTCTCCAAGCAGAGGATGGCCCACTGGATAGTGGATGCCATCACCTTGGCCTATGAAGCACAATGTGTGCCCTGCCCGCTCAGGTTGCGTGCTCACACCACTAGGGGTGTCGCATCGTCCTGGGCGCTGGCTCGTGGCGCCTCGCTAGCAGACATCTGTAGAGCTGCGGGTTGGGCGACTCCCAACACGTTTGCTAGGTTTTATAGCCTACGTGTCGAACCGGTTTCCTCCTGTGTTCTCACCTCAAACGGGTAGTGGCACTGAGAGGCCCGGCTCAAGAGTCGGATTGTGGCGTCCTTACGCCTAATTCTCCAGAGAGTTCCTTAACCAGGCAAACCCTGTCGAGTTCTCCAGCACTCTGGTGTCCGGACGTGGCGGCGCTTCCGGCGCCAGGCCTTTCAGCCAATGAATTCTTGAAATCTGGTGTGAGGCTAGTGCCCATATGAGAGACCCTGTCGGGATCCCATATGTGTATCCCTTCTCTGTGTAGAGCCCGGTCCTATTGTCTGCCTTATAGGAAGGATCAGGAGGCCTACATAGGGCACTGGAAGGGGCAGCTTCTGTGGCGCTTTGGTAGGGATCCCAATTTCGTCGGTCATCCGACGTGACTCGGAGTGACCGACTGAAAGGGAACGTCTCGGTTACGTATGAAACCCTCGTTCCCTGAAGGAGAGAATGGAGACGTTACGTCGCCACAGTCGCTGTACCACCACTGAGCTGCCGGGTCACCGACTCGGCTCCTCAGCGAAAGCATGAATTAATGCGGTGCACCTGCTGCCTCTTATGCTCACGCTGTGATCAGCGGCAGCTGGATGCAATGATCGCATGCCAATGTCCATTGGCTCGTTTAGTTACACTCGAAGTGGATTGGTCTCTCTGGCGAGATCCCAATTTCGTAGGTCATCCGACGTGACGTCTCCGTTCCCTCCTTCAGGGAACGAGGGTTACATACATAACCGAGACGTTTCAGCTTGTTCCTCTGTTGTCACATTTGACGGTTTTGTATCAATTTTGATAACAAAGTGGTAAACATATCAAGTACCGATATGGGCAAAATCATGAAAAATCATTTTACAGTTTGAAATATAATATATACACCAGCATTTTTCCAGTACCATACTGCACAACCTTAATAAGTCTATCACTAGTAATATGTCTAAAAATTACTAGCGAAATAAAGTGTAACTGATGAAATAATAAAGAATTTTGAAGAACTTTTTTCTTTTCTTCTTTTTCAAGTCATACAGTTTTGGAACAACATGGATGTTAGTAAATTACGGCATCTAAGCAATAAAAACTGTCTTCTAGTAGCTTTAACTTTGAGTGTGAGAAGAGATTTCCACACTGTCCAACAAACACATCAGAATGTACTCCGGTGATGAATAATATTGTGTATCATCCTCATTCAACCCTGTGTTAATAAATGCTTTATCCCCATCATCCTCGATGTCGATTATGAGAAGTGTGTGTGTGAGTGAGTGATTGTGTGAGTGTGTCTCTGCTAAGGACTAATAACCTCATCTATGACAGGCAGTAGAGCATGTCTTTCTATATGAGGGATGGATCCATCTGTGCATTTTCCTAATATTGGAAGCTGAACAACATCAATTTGTGATGCACATCATGATCTACCTAACAGAGTATTCATTTGTGCTTGTAACATTTTCTTTTGAATTACAGAAATAGGAAATCCTGTGATACTAATATATAAAACAATTATAAAAAAAGTTTTCTACAATGAATGAGATATAATCCAAAAACTCAATACGACTCTACCAGTCTAGTCAGGAGTCTAGCAGATATAATATATGGAAGTCTGTACCTTACAAAGAATAGGATAATAACTGAATCAGGGGTATTTACCTTCCCTAAAAAAAGGGAAGTACAGTGGGTACAGTGTTTATTGTGTGGGTCAAATTGATTCAATAATAATAATTTTTGCAATAATAATATAATTGCAATTGCATTCAAACACTCTATGTTTGCCATTGGTCAGAAAAACACATATAGTCTCATCCCGAACTTTTGTTGCTTGGGCAATTGTTGCTGTGACAGGCCGGTCAGGATACCCGAACAAACAATGTTTAGATAGCTAAGAAGACATAGCATACAAATGATATTGACTACATTTACAGTTTGATACTTATACAGTGCTTTCCCTTTCATTTTGAAGCCTGAGAGCCCTTATCTAAACTCACTTTCACTATACTGGAAATTATTGCCAGGAAATTTGTTCTGTTTCTACCAGTTCACAACATAGATACTGTGAAAGAAAAAAAAGAAAAATCTGCTGGAAGTTGCGAAAGGTCACACGTTGTTGTGTAAGAGAGGGCAGTTAGAAACATCTCTGCAAAAGTGGAGACACTTGCGGAGGCATGTGAGGGGAAAGATAACATTGTAGGAATTAAATAATGAGGGAATAGGTAAAAAAGAAATGCAATAAATCCTAAAAGCTTCTAATGACTAGTATTTACTCAAATCAGGAACGGGCATTAGCATCTCACTGAAGTTACAAGACATAGCGTATGTAAGAAAAAACTAAACTGCTGCAAGTAGTTCCAGTAAAGTTGTTATTGCCTCCCTAATCCACTTTGGTAGCTGAACATGAATATGATTATGGATGCAGTTTTGAATAGGATGATATTACACCTGCACACCGTTACGACAGTGGTAACATTATCGATAGAAAGTCAACAAATGTAAATGTGCCTTTGCCCTATTATGTTGATGTACAATGTTGCTCATAATTTTACTGTGATACTGACTTGACTCACCATTGTTATTTTTGTAGATTTTAGCCATAGTATGTCTGTGTCAGTCTTGTTTTACAAATGGCATACTTTATTTGCAGCTCTTTACAGGTCAGTACTGTTTAGAGACATCTCTTTTGTATGTCTCTATTATCTCATTACTGAGGACCTCAATTAAGCAAATTGCTGCAAGTTAACTAATCACCAATGTAATTTAAGGTAATACCTGTGGTTTTTCAGAGGTGGGATATTTCATAACAATCTAATAGCATATGGCTCATGTCTAGTCAGTGTTACTAAAACAATATTAAATACTGGTGAATCAATTTCAGTTAACAGATGTAGGTCTGCAATCTGATTTGAAACAGCTGTTCCTCCATGCAAATCTCTGACAGATAAACATCAGTCCTGCTCATTATTTAATAAGTGAAAACAATGTTCGAGCATTTAGTGAAATGTTTTGAATTTACTGTAACGATTGTTGCAGAAGGGGCTAACCTAGTGTGTGCCCTTATGAGACTATTAAATAGACTGGTTCTATATGTCCTAAAGTCTTCTAATTTTAAGCATACACTGTATAGGCACAGACAATCCAAAGGTTTAATTATATGATACTTCCAAATATGAATTCTGATGAGATGAGTCACAATATATATATGCTCTATGTTATTCGAATGTTAATATTAAGGCAAACAATAAGGCAAATTCGACATATCTACACCATCATCTATAATTATGAATAATATTTGTTTCAGATTAATTATTTAATGTAACAAAATCAATCAATCAATCAAAACAAGTATAATTCACTCAGCATTGCCATATTAGATCTGTCAGCATAATGAAATATCAGAAAGATTCGTGAACACTTTTTCATTCATTCATTCATTCATTAGTTTGTTCGTTTACTTATTTAAGTGCAAATGTCTTTCTTGTGCAATTTTGATTATGTGGTCTATGTTAACAACATCGTATCAAAAGTAAAACAATTAGCTGCCCTGAAGCATATTATGTTGTTTTAGGGTCTGATTTAGTAGCAATATTAAGGAAAAAAAGCTTACAGCAATGTGGGCTTACATGGACAAAGTTTATATTGATATAAAAACATAAACACACACCTCTCATTCTGTATTTGTTACAGATCTGCCAGGTTCTGCTACCCAATCACAGCGCTCACCCTCACCAGAATACTGATCACGCACACCTGCCACTCATTCCCTTCTCATTACCCACGCAGCATAAAGACACACACCGCCCAACACCAGTCGTCCAGTCTCGTTTGTACGAAGAGGACTAACTCACTACGCTCAGTCATAGTGCAGTACCTACCTAAGAAACTTACCTGTTGATTACTTACCTGTTCTGCTCGCTCCTAGGCAATCTCCAGACCCAGCTCCAGTGACATCTGTTCCGAGATCGTTTCCGGATAAGCCCCAAGTCTGCGGTGTGTGTCTGTCACAGCTCCCTCATCCCTCTCTTCTCCTGCAAGAAGGAAAACCTAGATCATCAGCCTGTTCGTTCAGCGACCCCAGATTCTGTCATTCACTTACCTGATACCATTACCACTGTTGATCATTAAACCTACCTTCACTTGTGATTCTGTCGTCCTGCCCTCTCAGTATAACAGTATTATACTTCCACTCTACAGTACTTCCTTTTGTGGAATTTGATATAATAACAGTACCAGAACTATCAAAGCACACAAAGGAGGGGTGAGCCTTTTCACATTTACATATTATAGTGTTTTAATTTACTGTAATCATCACATACCTTCATTACAATTCTACAGACTGTGTATTTATGTAACATTAGTTTTTGGTTTTGTTTTCTGACTCAGTTATGTTGACACAGGTAATGACTGACTTGTCATATAAGCAAAAAAAGAAAGAAAGAAAGACTGTTCACAGTGCTAATCAGAACTTTCAATTTGTCTGGGTAACAATGGACCTCTTATGACATGTAATCACGATGCTCTGAGCTTCACAAAAGGGTCATTTTACCGCTTAATTACAGATCCATTATTCCAGAAATTTTTATAAAAAGTTGCTTGACAAAGTAGGAACAGCTGCATTAATCATATGTCAGTGCGACAATGGAAAGGAGTGAAAGAAAATTGTGCAAAAAGACAAGTAACCAAAATTAATATGGCCATTTATTCAGACCAGGCAGGCAGACACCATAAAAAGTGGAAAGCGTGGGAAAAAAGAAAAAAAAAAGTGGTAAAAGCAGTAACAACAGTTGTTGTTTTCGCACTTAAACAACCCATGTTCTGACTGTGAACTAAATCTGACCTCTGAATTTTCAACCTAGCATCTCTCGCTTCCTGCTCTCTGTAGGGAAATTATATAACATGGTGATATGCTAAAGCTGTGATGCTGACCAAAGTAAATGAGTATCAGCCCAGATTGACAGACAAACAGACAGAGACAGACTGTGAGGCTTCTGGTTTTCAAAACACGTCTGAGCCTTGGGAAATATGTTATGTGACCAGGGCTACATTACTCTGCAGTTTCAAGATAGAACTTTAAATATGGAAGTAAAGAAGCTTATGTATAAGAAAGAACGCTATAATAGGCTGTTCCAGAAGCGTATATGGCATGTATATATGACATCTGTGCTTGAAAAGTACCAAGGTTTGAGGGACATAACACATCATCATCAGCCTGCACTATGAAAAATGCTTTGGATGATGATGAAATAGACAGACAAATAGATAGGTTAAACCAAACGATCTAAGCTATGCCAATCTACAATCACTTTTGATGGTTATATTTTTATATATACACTGATGATAATATGATAATAATTAGTTATATTATATTATTATATTAGCTACAGAGTTAAGGTGAGGATTGGGGCTTGGTTAAGGGTTAGTTGATTGTAATTATGCGTAATTTACTGTTATATTACTACTAATTAAGTATATGAAACATGTGTCACTACATCACATTAAATTATTACCCTTTTGAGCTCTATGCATTCGCTGTCAGCATGTCAGCAATTGCCTCATTTGTGTCGATATTTATTTCTCCAAAGGGATTTCATGAGACAATTCTATGAAAAAGTTAATTCTTAAATTAGACATAGCTAAGCATTAAACATAACTATAACCTCATTATTTTTCCTTAGACAAATAACATGACTGTTATTGCTGGTTGGGTCTTCAAATGAGCTTTGACCCCCCACTGGGACTGTTTGTGGAGTCTTAGGGTCCCCTTGTGGCCCAGAAGCAGAGAAACCACAAATTTGCAACAACTGAACCCAAAATGGGAGATGAAAGAACAATACAATAAAAGAGCAATAACGGTTTCCTCTAGGCACTATTGTGCCATTGTAAACATCCAAAGAAAGTACTATTTAAAGCACTCAGTGGCTTTTTTTCCCATGTTGTAGGACATGCTGCTGGAATTAAGGTACACTGATTTCAAAACAGTTCAAGCAAGCTCCTTGTGATATCAATATGAGGAATCCCTGTCATAAAACAACCCTCAGACAAAAGAACCTGTCAGCAGAGGTCGATACAGATAAAATAAGCCTGATATCAAAAAACAGTGGAATTTCCCTGTTGGATTGTGTTGTGGAGATTGTGAACAGCCTCACTACAATTTCAGTCCCTGCGCTGGCATCAATACCATAGATGGCTAACCTCGTCGTAGCCATCCATCTTCACATTCAGAAGTGGCTTAGAGCGTGCATTGTCGGTTGGGATCAATGAGATGCAGGTGCATTGAGTGGGATACAAACATGCTTCATCTAAATAAGAAAAGACAAACTGGGGGGTGGAGAAAAAGAACCGGCACTCGTGTGCAGTGAACGAGTAAAGCGCTGTCAGACAACAAGTGCTCGGTGGAAAAAGGGCAGCGAAGATCTGCAAGCAATTCCTGCAGTGTTTTACTTCAGTAGCTTTTAAAAGGGTTGCACATCACTGATATCTGTTTAGCCACACTGGCACTCAACACTGATGTAGACTGCTTACTTTTCGCCACACACACACACACAGACATTCTGGGCCCGAATTACTTTGTGAGTCTAAAAATAGCTGTCATTTACATACGCTGGTTCAAATATCCAAGGCTTTTCATATCTCAGCTTTGAGGTTGATTTACCTGTCCCTGTGGGGATAGGGAGTGTTCGTCCATTCAAGCAGAGCCTGGTGGTGGATGTGTGTGTGTGTCTATGTGTGTTATCGCGGGAAGCGCTGATTATCGGATAGAGGATCAGGTGAGGGGTATCTCAAGGCTATTACTGTCTCAAATTAGGCAATCAAGCTTTGCTATGCAATTCATTTGAGCTAGTCCACATGCCGTCTGATGACAGGACCCTGTGCCATGTTAATGAAGAGCTAAATTCAGCACATAGCTAAAACATGTAAATTATGAAACATGTTGGATGTCAAGTTAAATAGAGAGAAAGAGTATATGCTTGCAAATGAAATCATGAAACTCGTAGTTACAATTTATTGATGCTGATTGGTCAATATAACATTTAATAATAAAAAGGGATTTTTTTTTTTTTGCACTGTATTTTTTGGCAAGCAATGGTAGCTATGTCCTTTTTTTTCAAAAAGAAATTACAATTATATTCAGATGTTTGAATAATAAATCAAATTCTCAAAATGGAGGCTCAAATGATGAATTAAATGCTAAAATTAAATGCCCCCCCCCCCATTTGGGATAGCATGAATTATAACAAACAAACACACAAATAAATAAACAAACAAACTGTGTTTGATATTTAATTTCCAGTACAACCCTGTGAAAATCAAAACTTTAATTAAATATTCAAGTGATATATCAATAACAAACACACAAAGAGACATAAAATGCTCAAACTGACATCGCAAATCAAATGCAAAATGAATCAACCTAGTCTCATGAGAAAACTGTCACGAATCTGGTCCATGCTCTCCCGGTCAACCACCACTAGAGGTCACCCGTTCACCACATTGACTTTTTCACTCACAACACACTGGACTCCATTTCCCACAATTCATTGCACTGACGACACGCACAGCTGTTCACCATTATCTCGCCCACACCTGATTATCATTTCACAATCACTCACTCACTATTTAAGTCTGGGACTTGCTATTGCTCACTGCCGAGTATTGTCTAGCCTAGCTACACTACGAAGCGTTTTCTAGTCTTAGTTTTCCGAGTCTTGCCGTGTCTGACCCTGGCCGTGTTTATTGGATTATCTCTCTGCCTTGCCCTGTCTGGATATTGTACGCCGATCGTCGATCCTCGCTTGTTCCACGGATTGCTCTGTCTTGCCTCTGCCATACCTGTTTGCTGTCTCCTGACCCTGCGTGTATGACCACGTTTTACAATAAAGCTTTGCAAATGGATCCGTACGTCTCACGTCTCGTCAGCCCTGTAACAGAATACTCGGCCATAAGAGGATCCAGCAGCTTTCCAGAGGATCAGGAGGAAGGTATGGACACAGCCTTTCGTTTGCTGCGTTTTAAGCAGGGTATCAGATCGCTGGAGGAGTGCATTGAGGAATTTTTAAATCTAACCAATGACTCAGATCTGCCGGACTGTTTTTTGATCCATCTGTTTGGTGATGGCCTTAATAAACCTCTCAGAGGTAGCCTCTTTAGAGAGGGTCCGCGTTCATCACTCGCTGAGTTCATGGACTATGCCTTGAGGTTGGTGGGTTCTCCTTTTACTGTGGGTGTCGCGGAGGGAGACACCGCACCCATTTGGTCCATGAGAACTGTGCAAAAATCAAGTCAAGCTCCAGTTGATTGTCACGAGTCAAGCCAAGCCACAGTTGATCGTCACGAGTCAAGCCAAGCCAGAGTCTGCTCACGTCGTCGCTGTCAAGCCAGAGTCTGCTCACGTCGTCGCTGTCAAGCCAGAGTCTGCTCACGTCGTCGCTGTCAAGCCAGAGTCTGCTCACGTCGTCGCTGTCAAGCCAGAGTCTGCTCACGTCGTCGCTGTCAAGCCAGAGTCTGCTCACGTCGTCGCTGTCAAGCCAGAGTCACACCACGTCTCAGTGCTCCAGCCAGAGTCACACCACGTCTCAGTGCTCCAGCCAGAGTCACACCACGTCTCAGTGCTCCAGCCAGAGTCACACCACGTCTCAGTGCTCCAGCCAGAGTCACACCACGTCTCAGTGCTCCAGCCGGAGTCTCTTCACGCCTCCACCGAACTGCCAGAGGCTGTTACCACAGATTCAAGGTCAGTCCTTCGAGTTCTGATATGCAGTGTGATGGACCCACCACTGACGTCGGTGCGAGTAGCTGGCATTCCCAGGGCCTCAACCCTGGCTGTTACAGAGACTGTTCCCCTGACCTCAGTGCTTCCCGTTATGGCGGTCGCCATTTTGAGTGTGTGGGCTGCACACTGTGCTCCTGAGGCCTCTCCTGTCCACGAGTCTGTTCCTGAGGTCTCTCCTGTTCACGAGTCTGCTCCAGTGCCTCCAGAGGTGGCGGCTTCCGCTGCAGAACCTCCCGAAGTGGTGGCACCTACTCCCGAATCCCGAGAATCCAGTTCTCATGTCACGGCCACGGAGGCCGTTCCTGACCTCATGGTCTGCCCTGTCACGGCCATGGAGGCCGTTCCGGACCTCATGGTCTGCCCTGTCACGGCCACGGAGACCGTTCCTGAACTCACTGTCTGTCCCGTCACGGCCACGGAGACCGTTCCTGAACTCACTGTCTGCCCTGTCACGGTCATGGAGGCCATTCCCGAGCTCACTGTCTACCCTGTCACGGCCATGGAGACCGTTCCTGAACTCTCGCCCTGTCCTGTCACGGCTAAAGAGGCCGTCTGTGAGCTCACGCCCTGTCCTATCACGGCTAAAGAGGCCGTCTGTGAGCTCTCGCCCTGTCCTGTCACGGCTAAAGAGGCCGTCTGTGAGCTCACGCCCTGTCCTGTCACGGTTAAAGAGGCCATCTGTGAACCCTCGCCCTGTCCTGTCACGGCTAAAGAAGCCATCTGTGAACCCTCGCCCTGTCCTGTCACGGCTAAAGAGGCCGTCTGTGAGCTCACGCCCTGTCCTGTCATGGCCAAGGAGGCCGTCTGTGAACTCACACCCTGTCCTGTCACGGCCAAGGAGGCCGTCTGTGAACTCACACCCTGTCCTGTCACGGCCAAGGAGGCCGTCTTTGAGCACACGCCCTGTCCTGTCACGGCTAAGGAGGCCGCCTGTGAATCCTTGTCCTGCCCAGTCACGGCTATGGAAGCTGCCTTTGAATCCTCGTCCTGTCCTGCCACGGCCATTGAGACCGTCTACGAACTCTCGACCTGCCCTGTCACGGCCCCTGGGACCATGGGGACTCTCTCTGTGTTGTCTGTCTCTGTTCTCCCTGTGGTGTCTGTCTCTGTTTCCCCCAGATCCCTGATCCTGCCATGGCTTCCTGAGCAGTCTGCTCTACTGTGGAGATCCTCTGCCCTGTCTACTCCACACTGGTGGGCTCTGGCTCTGTCTGCTCCGCGGTGGTGGTCAGCTGTCTGGCTCTGGGGGTCTCCTGCTCCACCCAGGTGCGCTCTGGTCCCGTCCTGCCCTGCCACGGCTCCTGAGACCATGAAGGCTCTCTCTGTTTCTGCCCTTGTTCTCCCCAGATCCCAGTCTCTGTCATGGGTTCCTGCCCTGTCTGCCTCACTGTGGTGGTCCTCTGCTCGGGTCTGGTGGTCATCTGCTCCGCCATGGTGGGCTCCGGTCTCGCCTGCTCCGCCCTGGTGGGCTCCGGTCCCGTCTGCTCCGCCCTGGTGGGCTCCGGTCCCGTCTGCTCCGCCCTGGTGGGCTTCCGTGCCGTCTGCTCCGCCCTGGCCTCTGGCTCCGCCCTGGTTTCCTGCTCTGCCGGTTCTGCCTCAGTCCCCGGTCTTCCCAATTCCTCGCGGGCCTGGCCCTCCGTCCCTCCCCCTGTTCCGCCTCTGCTCCAACGCCCTCCTGGATTGTTTGGGAGCGTCTGGAAGCCGCTCTTTTGAGGGGGGGGGGGCTATGTCACGAATCTGGTCCATGCTCTCCCGTTCAAACACCACTAGAGGTCACCCGTTCACCACATTGACTTTTTCACTCACAACACACTGGACTCCATTTCCCACAATTCATTGCACTGACGACACACACAGCTGTTCACCATTATCTCGCCCACACCTGATTATCATTTCACAATCACTCACTCACTATTTAAGTCTGGGACTTGCTATTGCTCACTGCCGAGTATTGTCTAGCCTAGCTACACTACGAAGCGTTTTCTAGTCTTAGTTTTCAGAGTCTTGCCGTGTCTGACCCTGCCCGTGTTTATTGGATTATCTCTCTGCCTTGCCCTGTCTGGATATTGTACGCCGATCGTCGATCCTCGCTTGTTCCACGGATTGCTCTGTCTTGCCTCTGCCATACCTGTTTGCTGTCTCCCGACCCTGCCTGTATGACCACGTTTTACAATAAAGCTTTGCAAATGGATCCGTACGTCTCACGTCTCGTCAGCCCTGTAACAAAAACAATGTGGTTCATATGGAAATGTATAAACCTTAACAATCAATGGGGCTGATCATACAAAATCATACAACGTGACACTGGACCACAAAACTAGTCTTAAGTCGTTGGGGTATATTTGTAGCAATAGCCAAAAATGTATTGCATGGGTCAAATTTTTATTCTTTTTTTTTTTTATGCCCAAAATCATTAGGACAGTAAATAAAGATCATGTTCCATGAAGATATTTTGATTAGTAATAATGCATTGCTAAGAACTTCATTTGACAATTTTAAAGGCAATTTTCTCAGTGGTTTGATTTTTTTTTGCACCCTCAGATTCCAGATTTTCAAATAGTTGTGTCTCAGCCAAATACTGTCCAATCATAACAAACATACATCAATGGAAAGCTTTATTATTCAGCTTTCAGAATAATATTGATATGGAATATTGAATAGAGATTAACATTGACCCTTATGACTGGTTTTGTGATCACATATATTTAAAATATTTATGAATTGCCTTGAGAGTGTGTTGCAGCAATGTTTATATTGTGGATTCAGTTCCATCACACATCAGCAGTTTTGAACAAATCAGCTGAAGAATAAATCAATGAATAAAGTCAGTATATTCGCTCCTGCGTGAATCAGCAATTTTGAATGAACCATTTGAATAATGAGTCACTCATGAAGACAATTGCTTGCCACAACTGGCATAAAAACGTAACCTGACGCACCGACTTGACAGTCTGCCTAGAAGGAACACAATAACAAGCTGAGTCATATTATAAACAATAAAAATCCCCAGTGCTGTTATCTCAGCACTCTTGGGACGACCAATGCTTGACTAATCATATGCAAGGAATGGAACACGCTGTTTTATATTGTATAATAACTCATGCTCTTCAGTTATCGTTTACATGTCAGGGACTGTATCTTTTAGTGAAAAGACAGCACTTAATGAATTTGCTAAATAAAAGGAATAAACAAACAAAAACATTAAAATGGAAATGTGTCTTTAATATTTCTATCATGTTTTACCTGTTTTATACAGCAATAAGGCCCTGAGGGCCATATTGAAAGCATGTGAAAAGTACTCATTGCTAAAGGGGTTTCACCCATATGTGTATTGTGCCTAGCAATGCCCTTTAGCCATGACCGTTGTCATAATTCACAGTTTATTATAATTCAGAGTTTATTGCTTAATTTAAATTTGATGCAAAATGTAGGTATGATAACAAAGTTATTAGCATTTAAATTTGCCAAAGCTATTAGCATTTCATAAAACAGTGCATAAAGTTTGTTTGTCTTTGAGCAGAGTACAGAACACTGATTGCAGAGACTGTCCCTTCAAGATGAACCTGAGGTTAAACGTGACACTCAAGAACAAAGCAGTGATAAGACGGGATGGGACAAAACCCACACACTTTGAATAAGATCCTTGACAAGTTGACTGAGCATGAAGATAGAGCACATTGTTAATTAAGTGTATCATTGAACTGCTGTTTTTCAAGTGCATGCTAATAAAACACAGGCCTTGAATTAAGGTTAAACCTGATGTGAACAATATCTCCCATGTTAAAATATTTCCTTTTATCCGAGTTGAATGTGCAGAGTCAACTGTAAGTACACCGTGTCAGCCATTTATAGGTTGATTTCCCCAAAAAGTGTAAACAAATCCCAACACAGCAACCTTAACTAATGAGTTTTGAAGGTATGATGTCAATTAAACAGCTCTGCTGTATGCCAGTGAAATAGTGTAAGCGACCTGTGACGCAGCCTCAGTTTATTCACAGATGAGTGGGGGAAAAAAAAATCACGAATCACGTCAGCTTTAGTTGCCAATGGTCAACAGATTAAATGTAGTAAATGAAGTGCCATTACTTCAATGGATCAGTCAGCATAGCAAAATAATCCCAGTCAAATGTCAGTGTGCATTATATATTAAAGCTATTTAGTGTTAAAACACATTAATAGAATTCTGAGAAAATAGCAGAATTTGATATGAAAGCTGCAAACTGCACGTCCATTAGTGTTAATTTAATCCATTTTTGACTAAGTGAAAATTTCTCAGTTTTTTTTATTATTATTATGTATTATTTTTTTAATGATTTTATTACATTTAAGTATAGTACTTCGAAGTAAGTGCTTGTGATTGTAGTGTACTTATACAATATAATTATGCATAATGGTAAAATTCGTGTCCCTGCAATTACGGTCACTTTCCGATCCCACAAAACAACTTATTAACAGGTCAAGTGAGATAAGTGTGAAGCAAATCAGGTGTGTATGTGCATGTCACCGTAAGAAGAGCTCCATTTTAATTTTGCCGTCTGGCCAACATGCAGTTCAACTGATAATGAATCCGTCAGTGTTGTCATTACTAAGGAGCTCTGACAACGCCGAAACGGAAGGTTAATAAACCACAGACTTTCAAAATTAGCAGCAAAGAATGATTTTAATGTATTTATAATTCAATAATACTTCACACAGTTGTGTACAATATTAGGTTTCTGGACCAGAGGCAGCCACTAACATTCTCATAGAGGTCTGAAACCAACTGCTTATGAATTTGCTTCTGGCAAAACTAGAATGAAAGCATAATAAGATGCATATCTGTGTGATACATGAGTCAGAGCGGAGGCTTTAGAGAACGCTAAGGCACAGATAATGTCCATGGTTTAATGAATTAAGGATAGGCAGCTGAGACATTTGCAATTACCTCCTCATAAAATGAAATTAAAATAAACCCACGTGACTAGAAAAAGAAATAAATAAAAAATAAGACTGGCTATGTGAACTTGTATTTGCTTTACAAAATGGCAGGCTTACACTTGCCGTAATGTCATTTTAAAGCAAGATCAAATCTGACACACATATTCTTCTGAATGCAAATCAATGTTTAGCCTAAATTAAACAGGTAAACAGGGTTTAGTAGGCATAAGAAAAAGAACACTATTTAAAGCAGGCTTCTAACTTTACGGTACAAGAACTGCAAGTCACTCGTCGAAGCATTTGACATTGAGGTGCATATGTGCGACACACACAGAGACATTGAAGTGTAGATAAAAAGAGACATGTGAAAAAGGCATATGAACTTGTCCTTCAGAGGCCACCTGCATTGATATCACTGACCTTAAGATATCATTTCACTTATTGATTCAGCTCTTGTAAGCTCAAGCATAGTCTCGGATATCACCGGCCTAGTGCTTTGAACTGACCTACACTGTGACATTTAAAATACATTTATAAGTTGATTCTCAGATTTCTTAGGACTTACCCTTAAACATTATTTTAAATAATGCAACGCGGTTGCCTTAATATTGTTTGGCAATATTGTCTGGTTTAGAAAATAACCAGTGAATCCTATTTTGTGTTCTATCCATTATTTATTAAGTCATAAATAATTTTGAGACTACTGGTGGTTTATCTTAGGACAGAAAATATCAGATATTTTTGAGAAGTGTTTTAAGAAACGCTGATGCAAATGTCTCATTTGTTCTATCCTCCCTCTTTGGAATAACAAACACGTACAGAAGAATTACCGTGTCTTCAGCTTTTATTTCAGGCATGGCTGCACATCTCTGTCAATCTCAAAACTGAGCACAACTTCCTTAATGTGTGACCTCATGATTGCCAAACTAAAATTAACCTTGCCTGGCGTTAAGAAATCTGAGCAACACTGTTATGTCCTTTAGTGCAGAAAAAATTGAGGTTTATAGACGAATGCAGCGCTCGGAGGTTGCATTAAAAATGCATTTTAACGGCCGCGTTTAACAGAGGGGCTCTAATCTAGAGCTGTGATCTACTCATACATGCACTCAAGGTCATCCGGGCTTGGCAAAATGCTCAAATTGCTAATGGTGTGTGTGTGCTGCTCTAATTCCAAATCATTTATAACAGGTGCTGGGTTAAGATGTGCAGGTTTAGACTGGGACTAGCTTTTTTCATATAAACCGCACTTAAGGGGGCTCAGAGCATAGCACTGAATGTGGTACCAAATGCTCAGTCACAGGCCGCAGGACTTTTAACGCTTGTCCATCCCTGGTGACTGGGCCTCCACTTTCGGTCACACGCAATAACTGAACATCAAGAAATGCAAAAATTAAATCTGTACTCAAATGGACAGACATATGTGTGACTCACTGAACTATTTGGCAGATTTTTCAAACAATGAAAGCTTTTCATATCTCTGGGGTTCTCAGAAGCAAAAGTCTTCATATTGGGTAAACTTCTGTCCAGCATTAGTGAACGTGAACTACAACAAATATAATTTTGCATTCCCATATACTCCAATAGCCAGAGAAAAAAATCAGCAATATCATTTCTATGACTTCTCTAAAAGGGGAGGGGGGGGGGGGGGTTAGGGGGTGGATTGTGAGATTGATTATGTTGGTCAGTATCACTTTGGGTTTTGGATTTGGTTTCTTGTTTAGGTTTTCATGTCTTTTATTTAGCTATTCTCTGTCTTGTTCTATGTTCTTGTCATGTGTTCTTGTAATGTGCTACCAAAGCCACTGGAAGGCAAGCCTGCAACCAGAAAAATGTCATGGGTAATGCTAACGCTGCAGCTTTGGCGGTATGCAGAGAAAGAGACCAGGGGCCGTTTTTTTTTTTTTATGCATGTCAATGGAGTGCAGGCAGTACAGCCTGTTCTAATTCTAGTTAGTTCTGATTCTTCTCGTCTTCTCAATCCCATCTCATTGTTCCCTTTCAGTCAGTCACTATGACGTAACGTCTCTGTTCCCTCATTCAGGGAACGAGGGTTACATACGTAACCAAGACGTTCCCTTTCAGTCAGTCACGTTTGACATTACGTCAATAGTCACTTTCAGTCAGTCACTATGACGTAACGTCTCTGTTCCCTCATTCAGGGAAATCTAGCGTCAGTGTTAGTTCTGGCAGGTCACGTTAGTCAAGCTTGCATCAGCTGACTCTCAGCTGATCCACGTCTACCTATAGGGATGTGACACCTATCACACGTCCTTCAGTATTATCACCAGCTTTGCGTTGCTAAATAGCTAATTACCGACCTCCATAACCGACTTCTTGAATCAGACTCATTTCTAATTGTTACATTAAAATATTGAACTAAAACGATATCTGCAATACATTTATGTTGGTTCTGTTCTGTTTACACTGGGGGGGTTATTGCTGCTCACCCTGCTCTTATCCATGCTAGGCTTGCCCAGAACAGAACCATACTGCCAATCCAAACTGTATGCTAATTCTCAGTCATCTTTGACGATAGTGGTCCTGACAGAACGAGGGTTACATACGTAACCGAGACATTATGCATTCCTACTTCCCTTTGAATTCTGCATAAATGTTGTCCAGTCTTCTCTTTATCCCAAAACATTTTATATGTACTGTATTTATGAACTTTTCTAATGATTATTTTTCCTTCTGCCTTACGAATTTTTTAAGTCGATGGTGACGTAACATGCAGACCCTCAATAAGACAATACGCTCATTTGAGATGAGCAAAATCTGTGCAGAACCGATCACCACCACAAGATGCATGCCGGTTAGAAAAGTGTCCGAGGGCAGTCTGCCTTGTTCTGATGTCATGCCGACGTATATGCCAACAATCTCTCAGCGAGTGCTGACCAAAAGCATGATGGGAAACGACTCACTGACGACATAGCTTAATGCTCATAGGTTCAAACTACTGTGATGTTGCGTTCTCTTCTAAAATGTTAATTTTTTTATATCTGATATCATGCGATTATGTGTTTAAATTATGCATGAATATTCCCAAACACAGACAGTGCTACTGTATCTCTGTGTGAGATGTCATTGTTGTCATATTTCTAAAAGAAATTCCAAAATACATATTTCCCTTAGGTCCTACTTTATATTAGGTGGCCTTAACTACTGTGTACTTACATTTAAATTAATCATTTGGTACAAAGCACTTATTGCACTTCCATATATTCTATACATTGATCTCATACAGTAGGTATCTGTTCCACTTCGAGAGGTCAGAACTGTCCTTTTTTCACTCCTCCCTTCACTGCAGACTGTCACGCCCCTGGACTGTCAGTTTGTATGTTTTCCTCCCCATGTGCTCTCCATGACCCAGTTTCTGTGTCTAGTTGACTGTATGACTGATGGTTCAGGTGTGTCTTTGCAATTGCCCTCGTTACCCCATGTATTTAAACCCCAGTCTGTGTCGGGTCTTAATGTTATGTACGTGTGTCTTCAGACATTCCTAGTGTGGATTACGTCATGTTCTGGATTACATTAAAGACTATTACTTTGATCCAAATCTCTGTGTCCATTTTTTTTGTTTGTTTGGGGTGGGGATACATTAAATGCGATCTGCGACGACGTCATAATCTTGTTGCATTGTGGTCTATGGAGTGGCCTGAAGTGTTCATATGAAGCAGACTCGCTCCCTCGGTCAAAATCGAGTGTTCGAGTGTCTGTCCGTATAAACTTCCCTTGTCCACTTCACGAAGTGGAACACACTTCAATATGGCTGAAGGGATTCCCCCGAGGGGAAGTGCTTAGGGAAGTTTGTGAGTGTGTGTGTAAAAGTGGAATGAAACGCAGCCTATAGGTGCATCTCAAATGAACCTAATCTCTGGTGTTACCCCAAAACTGTTAACAACTGTAGAAACATGTAGTAGCCTACAGTCTTAAAATATTTACTTTTCCATTCCAAGCATTCCATCTTAATTAACAATTAGGTTCACCCAAAAATTATATATACTGTATATAGGCATAATTATATTTAGATTTTGAACATTAAATGAACATTAAAAATTATATTTTGGTTGGTTCTACACACAAACTCTTGATCACAAATTACTTTATGCTAATTCTATGGGGCTTTTTGTTTCAGTTTTTGAGCTTTACAATACCTGGTAACAAGTATAGTGTGAACATCCTGCCAAACATCTCCTTTTGTAAAACAGAAAGTCATAATTGCATAAAACTAGGTTATAAAAAATGCATGTATAATAAATGTTCACTATCTTGTGAACATTTTTTTTTCTAAAAAAGTGTTTATAATCTTCCATCAAAATACCATTTTATTTTTTTATTTTAGTTTTATTTTTTATTTTTTTATTGAAGAATATTTTTTTCAAAGGCCAAGTAAATTCTGTCCCGGAGGTATCCCTAACTTCGGCTTGAGACACTGAGATCCTCATGACCTTACACGGGAGGATAAGCAATTTGGAAAATGAATGGATGAATGTTTCAATTTCTTTTTAAGTTCTATTTGAAATCATCTTCCTACACCTCTTATAAGTCTCTTAAATTGTGCAGTTCCACTCCATTTTCATACAGTAATATTTTCATATTTCATATGTCAGCAATAAGGTGCAAATGAGGCCATATGAATAGGCCAAATCCCAGGTCTAAATCTGTACTGATGTCAGTGAGCCATTGGGGGCCTTTAGAAAGGTCAGGCATGATTCGAAGATCACACCGGGTGAAAATAACTCCATTGAGCTGCTTCACTGCACTACAGTATATGAGGACTATTTGAAGCCAGTCAAGCTTTGCACTTCTCTAATATATATAAAACAATGTGTCATATAACAGACATAATCCTTTTAAAATTAATTGATGCTAAGATGAAGGGTAATATGTCTTCTTTTAAGAACCTTAGAGACTTGTTCTGAAAAATTATCGTGAGATGAAAGAACTTTTCAAAAATGTTCAAAAATGACTTATAACGAACTTTTACCATTCATAAGTCTGGGTCAAGCCTGTAATACACAATGTGATTTTTGACCCGATTTTCTCCCGATTTTACAGTCTGAGCAAGTTGACGCTAGTTGAGGAAAGTCAGAGCCAGTCTGCAGATTAAAGCTGACAGATTCCACAGAAAATCGCATAGTGCATGATGGTCACAGACTCGGAGGATATCAAACATGTTTGATATTTTCAGCTGATTTTAGAACACATATGTTTTCATTTGTCATGCGTCTCCTAGCAACAAGGCGTACGTTTCTGCGTGAGTTCGTTGTGATCGGAACAACTTTAAAGTCTGGTAGTGTATGATCTTCAGTTGCGTAGTGTATGATGCCCAGTTTTCCTTTGTCACTACTTACAAAGTCGATAAGTGTATGATGCCTAGTGTTTTAAAAATCTGTTCAGATTTTAAAAGTCGTGTAGTGTATTCCAGCCTTCAGTAAGATTATTTGATTTTGAAGTCTCTTATGCTCATTAAGCTGGTATTTATTTGACCAAAAATATGATTTATGTGAATATATTTTAAAATGTAATTTATTTCTATGATTCAAATCTGAACTTTCAGCATCATTACTCCAGTCTTCAGTGTCACATGATCCTTCAGAAATCATTCTAATATGATGATTTGTTGCTCATGAAACATTTCTTAAAGGGATGATCGGATGCAAAATTCACTTTTCAAGTTGTTTGGACATAAATGTGTGTTGGAAGTGTGTGTACACATCCATCCTATAATTATAAAAATTCACCCAGTGTTTTTATTAATTTATTTTAAATCCCTGTTTTAAAATCCCCTTTAGTTTAGCGTGCATAATAGTTTAACTCATAATGTAAAATAGTCTGATTGCTTTTAGATGGAAAAACTGCCCAAAACTCCTGGTCTGGGATCTGTTTTCTTCATAATAATAACATAACGAAATAGATATGGCAAATAATCCAGTGTATCTTCTGCTTTGGAAAGCTTCAAATGATTTTACAATGCATTTCCGCAGAGGGGAGCAAAGTAGCCAATCACAGACCTGTTTGATTTCACCAACGCAATGGCCAATCAGAGGTGTTTAGGTAGGAATCCACACGCTGAGCTCTATCATGCTCGTAACAAAAAATAATGATAATAATAAATAAAATAAAAATTCATTGTGTGGTCACATAGAGGAACTTTGTAAGATCGTAATGAAAGAGTGAAAGTTTTTAATAAGTGGAGCACTCTTTGCATGCTGTATACGATAATAAATTCAGAATTTAAATAAAACTTGTTTTTCATGCTTGACAAGCGGCCAGGTACGAGACAGAGATAGCTAACTACTACACTATATAGATGAAGATAATAATTTCAGAAGCACAGAGTGATGTGATTCTGCAACCCAGCCTGGTCCAAACGCAGGACTTAGGTAAGGAAACGGTTATTAATCATTTTTATTGGCTGCCAAGCCAAATCATGCACCTGCTTGCTTTTCTATGTAATTTAAGTGTTAGTGAATTATTGTGAAGTGTTACCCAAATGTTACTTGTAACCAACCGCCCCGTGCACCGTGTGCTGTGAGGGAGAGAGAGCGGGAGAGATAGATATGTACTTTCCGTACATAATAAAACGTAATTTTGTGTCAAAAACATGCACACGATCTGTCATTATCCTTTTTTTAATTATTTTTATTTTTTTTACTATATTTATTTGTTCGGCCTTGTCTTTGTAGGTTTGGGTCCTTTGCCGTAGGGACCTTTGAAATAACTCAAATAATTTGGCGAAGTGATATGGTCATGTAATGCGGTCAAGACCTGCGTTTCCCCTGAAAATAATTGCACACCTTAGAACGTTCGTCAGCCAATCAGAGTCAAGCATTCAATGGCCCCGTAGTTTAAATATTTATTATTATTATTATTATTATCTGAACATTAAAAATTAATTTCATTGGTGTTAATGAAATAGGGCAGTATCCTTCATATTTAATAATATTTTTCACTTTCATTAACTGGTTAAATATGAAACACATTTTAGGTTAGCTAAAATACCCTACTTTTTATATACTGTACAGTATAGGCAACATAATTATCTGCATAAGATTTTATGTAATATTTGACCTTTCAGCAAATTCCTTTGAGAAATCTGTCTTTTTCTCATTTTTGCCCTGGATGCTTCATGGTAATCACCTCTGATTTATGTAACTCCCTTGTAATTTGAAGGATTGTGCGATTTCAAAGAAGACAATGTTTGTTAAAAGTCTGAATACATTACCCACTAGAGCAGAAATAAAACATATGTTCTATTTCCTCTGACGTCTTCAAAAGCCATTCATTCAACTCAAAATATAATCCTGCTGTGCTCCAGCGATTACGATATTTTGCATGCTAATACCCTCCTGTGCAATTTTAAGCATTAATAACTAGAGAGATTACGTGCTGACATGCTTCTCGGTCTCTCTCCTCTTACAATCTGTCCTCCAACAATGCGCATCCAGTCTGAGATGAGCTGAGCAGCCCAAGAGCACTTTAGGTCAAGCAAAGTTTGAGAAGTTTAAGAGCCGTTTGTAATATAATACAGTGTGTGGGCCCTTCTGCATATGTGTGATAGTGGGATAAGGATCTGTGATAGATAATGCTCATATAAAGAATGCATAAGACTATTGCTTGCAATGCTTAAATTGGATTTAGATTGAATAAAATTGCTGCCTGTCAGGGATATATATCACTTAAATATAGCTGAATATAAACAAATGACAAGCCTTTGTAAAGTTTAGAGTCATGCATATTCAGCCAGTTTGCTGTCGAAGACTTAGAAAAGTTTATTTGTTTATTTATGTAAGATTATTTATTTATTTAATTAATTAATTCAGAGGTCTCTTATGGTCACCTAGGCTGCCATTTCTGACTGTGAAATATTATAATTTTAAATAACTGTTTTCTATTTTAATATATTTAAAAATGTAGTTTATTCCTGTGATGGCAAAGTTTGTGAAAATGCACAAATTTTCAGCACCATTAAGCGCTTGCTGTATTCAACAAGGAAGCATTAAACTGTTAAAAAAGTAACCGTAAAATCAATTTAGAATATTACAAGTATATTTAGATATACATATATATATATAGGTCAAGCAAAGTCTATTTCTATATCTATTTTATTTTATAGTTATATTTCTAAAGAAACTTGGGAAAAAAAACACAGAATTATTAAACAGCAAAATATGTTTACGCATTGCTAATAACAACAATTATTAATAAGGGAACACCAATATTAATATATAAATAATAATTTATATATATGTGACCCTGGACCACAAAACCAGTCTTAATTGTAAATATTTCGAAATTTAGATTTTTACATTATCTGAAAGCTTTCCATTGATGTATGGTCTGTTATGATAGGCCAATATTTGGCCGAGATACAACTATTTGAAAATCTGGAATCTGAGGGTGCAAAAAAATCTAAATATTGAGAAAATCGCCTTTCAAGTTGTCAAAATGAAGTTCTTAGCAATGCATATTACTTATCAAAAATTAAGTAGGATTAAGTAATACAGTAAAATTAAGTAATACAGTAGGAAATTTACAAAATATTTTCATGGAACATGATCTTTACTTAATGTCCTAATGACTTTTGACATAAAAGAAAAATCAATAATTATATATATATATATATATATATATATATATATATATATATATATATATATATATATATATATATTAGGGCTGTCAACGTTAACGCATGCGATTAATCTAAAAATTGTAATACGTTAATATTTTTTAACGCAAATTAATCGTTTGATAAGGTTTGACCCCAACTTCTTGCCGTCATCGCAGCGCGGAGGATAATCATTGCCTTTGTGAGAGTGTGTGTCCGAGAGAGAGAGAGAGAGAGAGAGAGAGAGTGAGTGTGTCTGAGAGAGAGAGAGCAACAGTGCATGAGAGATATGTATACTCATATGTGATAAGGGTACAGCGAACCAGTATTGCCAGGGTCGTGGTTTCCCAGCACAATTGGGCTATTTTGAAAATACAGTCGCGGGAAAAATTACAGAGCCGTCGGTTGTCGTTTTTTAAGCTACTTTTATAATGTACCAAAGTATGCACATGTGATCGCAAAAGGAAGTTATTACAAACACTCAATGGTGGTTTAAAGTGAGTTCTGAGTAAAAGTGTATTAATCTCATAAATTGTCTAATGTAGCATGATGCTAATGTTAGCTATAATGCACCTGTATATTATATACATAATATATATGTATATTATATACATAATATATATATATATATATATATATATATATATATATATATATATATATATATATATATATATATATATATATATATATCACAGACTTCAGGATCCAAGCAAAAAGCAAATGCCATTGGCATGAATAGAAATAATAGATAGCAAAGCATTTAGGCCCAATTTGCACCAGATACTTTGGATCTAAACATCCTAAATAATCATTTACTTACTGTGAAATGTGTATGTAAATGTAAACACAGATGCTATAGCTGTCATCAGGGTCATTCTGAGGAACTTAAGAAGGCTAGAGATTTTGATTGTATTGCTTTCAATCGTGTACCCTCAGGAACTTGGGAAGGTTTGTGTTTTTCTCTCACCTGACTGCCTCCTCACTAATTCAGCTGAACAAGAGAGAGGGTTTCTGGGAGCTCCAGGTCCAGATGGCAAAAAAAGTAACATAATTATTCAGCCCATTAGCCAGCCTAATTAAACAGTCACCTCACACAGCTCCATCAGCATCACACACACACACACACACACTTATCTCAGCCTGCATCATAGCTTATGGGCTACACACTTTAATCACATGCTATTTATTTATTTATTGGTTTTATCTCTCAATGGGCTTGAAGTTAACATGCAAATAGCAGTGTTAGGAAAAACTGCAGCTCGCTAGGTTACAAACTAGTCATAATTTAGTAATACAGTCAAACTGCACTTTTGCAAAAACACTACAACCTACTGGGTAACTACACTTACATTAGTTAAGCAAGTTATATATTTTTAAATTATATGCACTATGTACAGTTTTGGAACACCTGACCATCACAACAACAGGGGATTTAATGGTATTGCATTATAAATACAAAGACATTAATTTAGAGAGCTTTCCCTCTTCTGGGAAGGCTTTCCACAAGATTTGAGTGTGTCTGTTTTTTTTTTGTTTTTGTTTTTTTCATTCTGTCGAGCATATGTGAGGTCAGGCAATGATGTTGGACGAGAAGGCCTGGCTCACAACATTTATTCCAGTTCATCCCAAAGGTGTTGGCCGGGGTTGAAGTCAGGGCTCTGTGCGGGCCAGTCAACTTCCTCCACACCATCCAATTCATCCAATCCCGTCGTTTTTGGACATTGCATTGTGCACTGGGGCACAGTCATGGTGGAATAGAAATCCTTCCCCAATCTGTTCCTACAAAGTTAGATGCATAGCAGTGTCCAAAATGTCTTGGTTCTGTATGCTGAAGCATTAAGATTTCCCTCCACTGGAACTAAGTGGCCTAGACTAATCCCTGAAAAACAGCCCTATACCATTATCCCTCCTCCACCAAACTTTACAAGTTGGCTCAATGCAGTCAAGCAGGGAACATTCTCCTGGTATTTGCCAAACCCAGATTCGCCCATCAGACCCTCCAAACGAGAAGTGTGATTCATCACTCCATAGAACAGGTTTGGTGTCTGAGTCCAGTGGTGGCGTGCTTTACACCCCTACATCTGACACTTGGCATTCCTAATTTGTTCCTAAATACTTCCAATTTCCAGTAATACAACTTCCAGTTGACTGTGCAATAACTAGCAGGGATGCAATTTCACAATTATTTATTGTATAGGTGGCATCCTTTCACAGTACCACACTTGAATTCAGAACGAACCATAACACAACAGGTTTATAAACTTGTGGCAATGGATCGGATTGAAACACCTGAATACCCAGGCCATCTGAGAGATTAAGTTCATGGGATAATTAATATAAACATGAGAGAGTGTCTGAACAGTCTGAAGCGTCTGTCATAGCAAATCAACACATGCTGTTGTGAATAATTAAGCGAAGCGTCTTCTCATAGGATAAGAACACGATAACAAGATACAGCAAGAACAAGATAAAAATAGCACAAAAAATACTTAAAATTAGCCAGTTTTCTCCAACAGTTAAAATTATTGGATGCTAACATTGTCTTCTATGATGTACAACACAAACACCTCTGCTAAAATATCAGAAAAAGTAGTCTGGGGTTTCATGATCCTTTAAATGTGCCTTTTTTATTTCTAAAATGCTTGTTAAACGAGTTTAAATGTGTGTAATATTGGAAACTATGCTGTATTCACGCAAATAAATTCAATCTGTCTTGTATTTTGTCCAAGGGTGTTCTTGCGTGATAATAAATGTTCATGTTTTGATTATTGCTGTTGCCTATATGTACAAACCCGATTCCAAAAACGTTGGGACACTGTACAAATTACGAATAAAAAAGGAATGCAATAATTTACAAATCTCATAAACTTATATTTTATTCACAATAGAATATAGATAACATATCAAATGTTGAAAGTGAGACATTTTGAAATGTCATGCCAAATATTGGCTCATTTTGGATTTCATGAGAGCTACACATTCCAAAACAGTTGGGACAGGTAGCAATAAGAGGCCGGAAAAGTTAAATGTACATATAAGGAACAGCTGGAGGACCAATTTGCAACTTATTAGGTCAATTGGCAACATGATTGGGTATAAATAGAGCCTCTCAGAGTGGTAGTGTCTCTCAGAAGTCAAGATGGCAAGAGGATCACCAATTCCCCCAATGCTGCGGCGAAAAATAGTGGAGCAATATCAGAAAGGAGTTTCTCAGAGAAAAATTGCAAAGAGTTTGAAGTTATCATCATCTACAGTGCATAATATCATCCAAAGATTCAGAGATTCTGGAACAATCTCTGTGCGTAAGGGTCAAGGCCGGAAAACCATACTGGATGCCCGTGTTCTTCGGGCCCTTAGACGGCACTGCATCACATACAGGAAAGCTACTGTAATGGAAATCACAACATGGGCTCAGGAATACTTCCAGAAAACATTGTCGGTGAACACAATCCACCGTGCCATTCACCGTTGCCAGCTAAAACTCTATAAGTCAAAAAAGAAGCCATATCTAAACATGATCCAGCAGCAGGCGTTTTCTCTGGGCCAAGGCTTATTTAAAATGGACTGTGGCAAAGTGGAAAACTGTTCTGTGGTCAGACGAATCAAAATGTGAAGTTATTTTTGGAAAATTGGGACGCCATGTCATCCGGACTAAAGAGGACAAGGACAACCCAAGTTGTTATCAGCGCTCAGTTCAGAAGCCTGCATCTCTGATGGTATGGGGTTGCATGAGTGCATGTGGCATGGGCAGCTTACACATCTGGAAAGGCACCATCAATGCTGAAAGGTATATCCAAGTTCTAGAACAACATATGCTCCCTTCCAGACGTTGTCTCTTTCAGGGAAGACCTTGCATTTTCCAACATGACAATGCCAGACCACATACTGCATCAATTACAACATCATGGCTGCGTAGAAGGAGGATCCGGGTACTGAAATGGCCAGCCTGCAGTCCAGATCTTTCACCCATAGAAAACATTTGGTGCATCATAAAGAGGAAGATGCGACAAAGAAGACCTAAGACAGTTGAGCAACTAGAAGCCTGTATTAGACAAGAATGGGACAACATTCCTATTCCTAAACTTGAGCAACTTGTCTCCTCAGTCCCCAGACGTTTGCAGACTGTTATAAAAAGAAGAGGGGATGCCACACAGTGGTAAACATGGCCTTTTACCAACTTTTTTGAGATGTGTTGATGAAAAATAAACTTATTTTTCCCTTAAAATTATACATTTTCTCAGTTTAAACATTTAATATGTCATCTATGTTGTATTCTGAATAAAATATTGAAATCTGAAACTTCCAGATCATTGCATTCTGTTTTTATTCACAATTTGTACAGTGTCCCAACTTTTTTGGAATCGGGTTTGTAGTAATTATGTGTATGATTTTTCATTTCCAGCCCATTCCAGCAATATAATAATTTTTAAACAATAAATGACTTAAATGAAACAACTCAGCATGGTGGGTAAAAAAGTTTTACCCAACCAGCTGGGTCAAAATAACCCAGCATGTGTTCTGTCCAATATTTACCCAGCGCTGGGTTGCTAAATAACCCAAGTTGGGTTGGTTTTAACCCAGCATTTTTTAGAGTGTATCGGCCTAATATACCAGTTGAAAATGTACTAATGATATAATAATTTTGATTAAACAAATACTTTAAAAAAATGCTTCATGTGAATGAATCGATTCACAAAAACAAATCAGACTTTTCATTGAGAGATGCCATTTTAGGAGAGTGTGTATTGATATATGTAAAGCAGTGTTTTATCGAGCAATGCCACTATTTGTTGGAGGGGGGGGGGGGGGGTTGCTTGTTACAGGAAAATTATTAAACAACATCATGCTACTGAATAGTATGCATGCATGTGACAAGCTTCCTGCTTTGAATTATATTCACAGAAATTGAGTCCAGGGACTTTACTCTGCAGTCTTTATTGCACCATGCAGCAAATTGAAGATTGACTAACATTTTCAAAGGCAAAGGGAACTGACAAAGTCCTGGACAACTCAAAAATATTGGACTTTATGTTGCTTATGAAGGTGACTCATGCGACACATAAAAGGACAGACACCCGAGGAACTTTTATGATTTGAATTTAATTCCCCAGGTTATAGAAGTCTTAGATTATAGAAGTTATGGACTGCTTCATCTATCAATAAATATAAGATATATGAAGCAACTCTGATGTTGATGTTTCTCATTGTGATGACTTCAGTCATATATTTTATGTGCAGAGAAAACAAACAAAGAAAAGTAAATGCCAAGTTACCTTTTTCAACAATGTCAACTGCACAAACAGTGAAGAGAGACCCTTTCAAGTGTTCCCTGAAAACTTGTTCAATTTCATCTTTTAACACAAAGACCTTCTTTCCTCAATGGTGTTGTTTTTATCTCAGTCTGTTTTTACTTTGTTTTGTTGGAACAATAATGCCTAGTGTTTTATTTGAATGCAATAGCCATTAAATAAACATCTCTTTAACTAAGCAGTAAAAATTATAAGTTTGAAGAGAATAGTGAAGTGACATACAGCCAAGTATGGTGACCCATACTCGGAATTTGTGCTCTGCATTTAACCCATCCAACGTGCACACACACAGCAGTGAACACACACACACCGTGAACACACACCCGGAGCAGTGGGCAGCCATTTATGCTGCGGCGCCCGGGGAGCAGTTGGGGGTTCGGTGCCTTGCTCAAGGGCACCTCAGTCGTGGTATTGAGGGTGGAGAGGGCGCTGGACATTCACTCCCCCCACCGACAATCCCTGCCGGCCCGAGACTCGAACCCGCAACCTTTGGATTACAAGTCCGACTCTCTAACCATTAGGCCACGACTTCTTAAAGAATACTTTGATTTTTAACAGTTGCTTTGTTTTCTGACCTTAACGTTGTTATGAAAGAAAGCAAAACACTTCCGTCAGGCTAACACTACAGTGAAATTGACATTATACTGTATTAGTATTAAATAAGCAACGAAAAATAAAGCACCCTCACAACAGCATCAATACAATATTACATTAACCTTAAAGGGATAGTTCACCCAAAAATAAAAAATAAAATTACCCCATGATTTACTCACACTCAAGCCATCCTAGGTGTATAAGACTTTCTTCTTTCAGCTCTTCCAAGCTTTATAATGGCAGTGAATGACTGTTATTTTTCAATAGTCCAAAAGAAAACATCCTACGTCATCCACCAGAACGGCATTCTTTTGTGATCGTGCGTAAAACAGTTAGCGGAAGCTAGAGATTACTATTTATAAAATTTTAAATATGGATATTTTTCTCACAAAAAAAGCATCGATTCCCTACAGGAGTCCTTTATTCACCCCACGGAGCCGTGTGAGGTGCTTTATTGGACTTCTTTTGGACTATTGAAAAATAACAGCCATTCACTGCCATTAAAAATGAAAACTACATAGAAGCAAAAAAATTTATTAACGCTGTCAGCGAAATATAAACAATAAAATGAACACTAAATTAAAAGAAAAATACCAAAATATGTTTGTGTGGTGCCATCAACTTTTTCATTTTTGTCAAACAAACAAACCATTCTAGAGTTGATGATTAAGAGTTGCTATTTCCTTGATATAAGAGATTAAGAGTTGTCATTTCCTTAATTGATTGATCGATTGATTTCATTTTAATTGTATAGATTGGAGACATAAAATAGAAGTGACTACTTGTTGATGCTTGTTAAAACACAGCATATCCTTCATTTATTAGCTGTATTGTGTGGCAGTCTGTTTTGTCTAATTAGCGTACAATGACTGTGCTCTAATCAGCACTGAAAATAACCCCACAAAATAATGGAAAGTTAAATAGTTCATTTTCTGACACAAAGAGAACTATCTGAAACAAGCCTACTTTGTCACCTAATGACTTTTCCCTTAGTCTTCCAGCAAATGTTTACTCTTTCAGCTACTTGACACAGGGCCAAGTAAATTAATGCCTAATACTATTGAATTTTACTCTTAGCTTCTTTAAAAAATACCCAAGCAAGTTTAAATTACCTGGAGATAGATATTAGTCCACTGCACACTTTTAAAGTGGCAATGAAATGGATGTAGTGACAGATCTATTCTTCCATAATGTGACATATGTCCAAGTTTACCAAATTATTGTAAAATAAATGAATAAATGATCAGGCCCTGGTAAATATCTTCTCATTCAATATTCTCAATAAGTAAATTAAATCATTCACAATAAGAAATTAAAAAAATTAAAAAAATTAAATGGGTGAATATTCTCTCTCTGTCTCTCTCTCTCCCTCTCCCTCTCTGTTGGCTACATGGCTAATTATGAATAAATACATACATATTGAATGGAAAAAGATGCTTTTCAGAAGCATAGAAAGTAGTCACAACATCTGCTAGCAGAGGCTAATGGGGCCATGCTAACCAGCCAGCCCTTGACCCTTTGAAAAAACCTCCAGCTCGTCCATTTCCGCTGATGTTTCCACTGTGTGCATGAAGTGAATAATCAATCCAGATCACAACACGCTAATGTAGAGCACACACTTTAAGGCCCTTCCATATGATGAAGCGATCCGAGTTTGAAATAATCAGTCTAATTAGATTAGGCCATATTCCTGTGGGCCGTTCTGAGTGATGTCAGAATGCCAGGGATGACCTTGGGGAGTCTGTGCTTCAACCCTTAAATGACAGATGACTGAGTGGGGGGTTTTGTGTGGTGATCAATGCTGAATGCAGATGAGCTGGCAGTCCGGAAGGCTCTTTGGGTTCCCAGTTAGGCACCAGGGAAAGACCAAAGGCTGATGGGGAACTGACATTGATTTCTGTGCCTTCCAAACAGTCGGAATTTGACTGGTTAACATGATTCAGTTAGCCTCTGCTGGTAGATGTCGATAACTACACTATCTGGGGGAAAAAAAGAAAGAAAGCATATTTCTCTATTGTCAGCCATTGACGGAAGATGTGTGTTTTGCAAGCAACATAAAAGTTATATTTCTATTTCATCTCAAGTTATTTTCTTTCTTTTTATTTATTTATTCATTAGTTTGTTCGTTCGTTCGTTCGTTCGTTCGTTCGTTCGTTCGTTCGTTTATTTATTTATGTTTTTTAAATTAAAATAAATTAAATGCAAGGATAACAAAACATTTAAATTTCACTCATGCTCCAGCCAAAAAACGTCTATTTAGATTAAATGTTTAGATGAAAGGGAATGCTAATGGACAACGTTCTCCAAGTATTGTAGATATCCCCTTTTCTCTATCCTGTTTGCTCTTTTTTAATGTCTTTGTTCTTTTTAAATGTATATTTAATGTCTAGTTGGACATCCTTCATTATTATGAAGGGATTTAGTAAATTAAAGTAATTATTCTTTGATTCTTAGAAATTTGCAGTAATATATCTTGAAATTGTGACACTAAGCATTTTCTCATGTAAGGCTTTGTGGCATATATAACATTTCAAAGCAGTGTGAGATCCCATGAAAACATATCATCTAAGGAAAGTTCTAACCCAAAGGAAACATCTTCTGAAAAACTTCCCTGAACGTTTGAGCCAGAACAGCATCTAAATGTTGGCTTACGCCCGCTTTATAATCTGGTAATGATTTGATCCCTGGTGCTGGATTCTTTAAATATCCTGCTAAAGGCAAGAGAAATAATGCATCGGAGCGATTACTGCCAGCCACTTCTTATCTGCTATTAGACTCCTTAGCATTTGAGGCCGTAAATAATCCAAGCAGGCTGTGTTAATCATGACACCTTAAGACATCAAACATATATAGATTTCAGTTGTCTTCATTTGCTATGCTTTCTTAAACCAAGCATGGAGAATAATGTGCTGCAGGCATAACATCCAGGCATTGCCGGAAATTGCTAAAGCAAGCAATCGCAGACGGATTGGAGAATGCTGGATACAATAGAGGTGAAAATGCGCAAACCTTCCATAGAGTAATGGAGGATGTCAATTCATACTCAAATAGAATGTGACACGTGCGGTAAGTGCTGGTGAGGGGGATATACTGCTCCAGGCTTTTCACTGTGTCTTTGGCAATTCTCCAGGCAATGCAGCCAAGCCCAGGAAAGGTAATGTGCTTAGTGCTCGAGTTGCACCTTCCATGTAATCAGAATTTTTTTTTTTTTCTTCTTTTTGGAAGGATGAGAAATTATTAGGACAAAGTCAAAAAGCACCTATAAAAAAGTCATTTTCATAATAAATCATGGGTCAGGTTTTTATTTGGGTGTTTTGTCATTTGTCATTCCACAATGTACAAATACGAAATATCACATATATGTAAGGATTTATCATTTGTAAATAATTTTCTTAAAGCATGAAAGCTAAGATCTAGGTTGAATGGCAAAGTGATTAATCATAGTATTATATATTTTGTCAGATTAAAATTAGATTTTATAATTTTTTTTAAACAATTTATTTTGTTACAATAAAATGCATTATCAAAATTAGTAAAAAAAAAAAACCTGTGGAATATATCCACTACCCTAATTTATAATTTATAATTAATTAATTAGTTTTTTTGTGTGTGTTAGTTTATTTTTGTAAGAAGTATCTTATGTTTGTTTACCAACTGTGGCTGCATTAATTTAAACATGCATACATATATAAATAAAAACATCTAAAAAACAGTTATTTTAAATAATATTTCACAATGTTATTAATATTATTACTGTTTATTTATAAAAAAATTTAATAATGTATTTTCTTGAAACAATTATTTTATTTTATTTTTATTCCTGTATTTTAAAGCTGATTTTTTTAGCAGCCATTACTCCAGTCTTGACTGCCACATGATCCTTCAGAAATCCTTCTAATATGCTGATTTGTTGCTCAAGAAACATTTATTATTATTATCATGTTGAAAACAGTTGTGCAGCTTAACTTTTTTTTTTCAGGATTCTTTGATGAATAGAATGTTCGAAAGAACAATTTACTTGAAAAAAAGAAGAATATTTGTTTATTTGTTCACTCACTCACTCATTCATTTTGTAACATTATACCATTTGATTAATTTAATGCAACCTGGCTGAATAAAACTATTAATTTATTTCAAAGAAAAATCTTACTGAATCCAAATGTTTGAAGAGTACATAAAGAATGTCAATAAATAAATAATTAAATTAAATAATAAAGGTTGCACCAGATTGCATCAGTGGAATCATCTAATTGTAAAATACCCATAAGCCCTCGCATTTAAATAAGTTAATTATGTGTGCTTAGGTAATGCACTGTGGCCAGAGCTTTCATCAAGGGAAAAGTGATAGTAGGTACAGGTACATCTAAAAAAAATAAGAATGTCATGAAAGTTCATTTTTTTCTTCTAACTTATTTCAAAAAGTGAAACTTTCATATATTTTAGATTCATTGCATGTAAAGTAAAACATTTCAAAAGTTTTGTTTTTGTTTTAATTTTGATGATTAGAGCTTACAGCTCATGAAAGTCAAAAATCAGTATCTCAAAATATTAGAATATTTACATTTGTGTTTCAATTAATGACCATTCCTACAGTATAGATTCCGGGTATCTCTTGTTCTTTGAAACCACAATAATGGGGAAGACTGCTGACTTGGAAATGATCCAGAAGACGAACATTGACGCCCTCCACAAAGAGGGTAAGTCACAGAGGGTCATTACTGAAAGGTGTGGCTGTTTACAGAGTGCTGTATCAAAGCATATTAAATGCAAAGTTGACTGGAAGAATTTGGCTAGGAAAAGGTGCACAAGCAACAGGGATGACCGCAAGCTTGAGCATATTGTCAAGCATAGCTGATTCAAACACTCGGGAGAGAATTTCATTTCAGTTTTGCATTTCATTTGGAAATCAAGGTCCCAGAGTCTGGAGGAAGAGTGGAGAGGCACAGAATCCATGTTGCTTGAAGTCCAGTGTGAAGTTTCCACAGTCAGTGATGATTTGGGCTGCCATGTCATCTGCTGGTGTTGGTCCACTGTGTTTTCTGAAGTCCACAGTCAACGCAGCCATCTACCAGGAAATTTTAGAGCACTTCATGCTTCCTTATGCTGACAAGCTTTATGGAGATGCTGATTTTATTTTCAAGCAGGACTTGGCACCTGCACACACTGCCAAAGGTACCAAAAGCTGGTTCAGTGTCCATGGTGTTACTGTGCTTGATTGGCCAGCAAACCTGCCTGACCTGAACCCCATAGATTCTCTTGTTAAGAGGAAGATGAGAGACACCAGACCCAACAATGCAGATGACCTGAAGGCCGCTATCAAAGCAACCTGGGCTTCCATTACACCTGAGCTGTGCCACAGGCTGATTGCCTCTATGCCACGCCGAATTGATGCAGTACTTCACGAAAAAGGAGGCCCAACCAAGTATTGAGTGCATAAAAATGAACATACTTTTCAGAAGCCTGACATTTCTGTTTAAAATATCTTATGCAATATTCTAATCTGAGACACTGAATTTTGGGTTTTCATTATCTGTAAGCCATAATCATCAAAATTTCGAGAAAAAAAGGCTTGAAATATTTCACTCTTTGTGTAATGAATCTATATAATATATGGGTTTCACTTTCTGAAATGAGTGACAAAAAATATTGACCTTTTTTATGATATTCTAATTTTTTTTAGATGTACCTGTGTATAGTCTTCTGGCTGGAGGGGATTGTCAGTCCAGATTAGTACCTTATGTGTACAAAACGTGTTATTCAGAGAGGTTTAGTTCTCTTTGGTGTTGTTTTGTTGTAGATAGCTGTTTCATTTGACTGTGCCATTATGGTGATTAATGCTCCCTTTTGCTGGGAACTTGGACCTTGTTTACTTATAATTAATTCTCTCTACTACTGTAAGACTGTGAAAGTAAAGCAGCTTGTGTGTGGTTTTGTTTACATATTGTTTCTAAAAACAGAGAAAATAGCCTATATATGAATTTATTCAATAGATTGCAACTGAATGTCTCAGATGGTCATCCAGCTTATCAAAAACACTAAATATGGCATGTGTTTACTCTGTGTGTATACTTCAAAATGTGGTAGAAGGGTCTGGAGTAGTCATGTCTACCCACATAATATAAGCAGCTTTTGGCACATCCATTTAAAAACCATAAAGCACCTCAGTCATAGTTTGATTTAAATCCTCTTGGCTTGGTTTTAAGGAGATATCTCTTACATTCTACCACTGGATCTTCAGTAAGACGGGCTGTGTAGTGCCACCTTCTTTTCAGTGATTAATCTCTCTTAACAAAAGAAAATGCACTTTCGGTGCATTACAAGGGAAAGTTAAGTAGTCATCAGGTTGAAAAATGGCACTTAATAATGACTATTGTTCAATAATTACTTATCCAAATGCATGTCATTTGCTTATCACCTTCAGTAACACTTCTAATGTGATAAACTTAAACTCATTATTTTGTAATTATATAAACTCGGACCCATTTTCCTTGTATTGAATCCTAATAGGTGACAATGTAACCTATTGTCACATGTTGTGGTTGCTCACATTAATACAGCAGTTTTTTTCTTGGCTAAACAGAAACCTCCAAGTGCTGACCTCATCTTTTGTGAAATATTTTGGGGTCAGTATTTTAGAAATTATTAAGAAATTAATCATTTTATTCAGCAAGCACACATGAACTTGATAATAATAATAATAATAATAGGAAATACATTTATAATGTTCCAAAATATTTTTTATTTGCAATAAATGCCATTATTTTAAACAGTTTGTTTGAATCTTCTATAATAGTTGCAAATGTTGTCCTCAGTGTGAAAAGATGGATCTCAAAATCATACAGTCATTGTTGGAAAGTGTTCAAATACACAAAAATGCTGGAAAACCAAAGAAATTGTGGAACCTGAAGGATTTTTCTGAAGAACAGCAGACAGTTTAAGTGTTCAGGACAAACAAGAGACTCATGAACAACTATCACTAAACAAAAAACAAAAAAAACAAAACTGTGGATCATTCAGGTAACAACACAGTATTAAGAATCAAGATCAAGCATATGCAAACTTTTGAACGGGGTCATTTTTATAAATTAAACTATTATTTTCTCTTGTGGACTATATGTAAACATATTTTATGTGAAATGTCTTATTCAGGTCAGTACTAAATAAATAATAACATGCATCTTGTATGATCCCTCTTATTTTGGTAAAAAATTAACATTTTGCAGATTCTGAAAGGTGTATGTAAAGTTTTGACTTCAACTGTATATATATATATATATATATATATATATATATATATATTTTTTTTTTTTTTTTTTTTTTTTTTTTTTTTTTTTTATTAATACATTGAATGAAACAATGGATGCTATAAATCAAAGATCACATTGATTAATTATGTGAATTAATTATGTGAATCATTTAAGGAATACACATATTAAATTAACCAATGTATGCTTATACCATATACATAATTCTTAATTATTATTAATATAATGTTTTATTAAATTATTATAATGTTAATATAATTAATATTAGTATTATATTAATTAAAATGTATTTTAATTATTAATTTATTTAGCTTTGTCAGACATCTTGGAACTATTTTCCTCTGAGCACTGTACAATGCATTCTGGGATGGGCTTTCCATGAAGGATGCCATCTCAGATTTAGTTTTGAGGCAGCACAATTAAGATCCCTGCTCTCTGGAGGACCCGTGATCCTGTAGCATATACTGCCCCTGTAGGCAGCTCACTAAGCTTTGGGAGATGATCTTCTATCCGTGCTTGACAGAAGGTTGTATCTGTCACGTAGGATAGATTAGACAATTGCTTGTTCTATCCTTTTGTGCGCACCCCATTTTCTACTGTTACAGGTATACTTATAATCACAATGAAAATAGGCAGAACCCCTATCGCGACACTCAGCGGAGGCCAATGATGGTAATTAAGTAATGAGCTTGGTAGCCTTGCCCTTATCCCCTGTCTTCTCTCCAAGTTCACAGTGACCTATTTAACTTTTGTTCCCTCTCCTTGCATCCTAGCTTATTTGCATAAGGTAGTGTGTCAATGGGCCTCATTAATACATTCATTAATGTCAGGAAAATCTAATTTAGAGAGCTGAATTATTTAAGATCCCAGAGACACCCACTCTACACTCCTGTGGAGGGCCGTGTGCCGAACAATACATCTGCCCGCTGTCTATACGAGGGCCGAGCCACGGATTTGAGCTCGTCTGACATGTATAATGTGTAATTAGAAATGTTTTGTTTGCGAACCAGCTCATGGTGATGGTTGTTTATCATATCCAAATGCTAAGCTTCACATAATCGCCAGTGATGTTTATGATTTCTGAGGACAGTAGCCTACGCAAAATCATGATTAAGTACAGGAGGCAAAAGGTTAGGAATTATTCACAGTACAAACGTCCTGTGACATTTCAGCTTTGGGAAACTGACTGGCATAAATAACAGTTTATTGAGAAATGATCGAGTTGCCTATGGTCTTCGCTTTGGAGTTTCAAAATACTTCCTTCACGAGCACTGTATTCACAATTCTTCCATTATGTGCCGTTTCATCTGAGCGACTTTGAAAATGACAACGTAGCGTAACATTTAGAGACCTTTCTTCGTATCTAAAGGGTAGGAGCAGTTTGCCATTTTATTTGCAGCAGTTAAGTGGCTGTACTTGTTATACATCGTGTAGTCAGGATAGAAAAATTACACACAACTTTTAAGACAACTAATATGCATATTTATATGCATAACTTTATCCAACGATATTATATAACAGGACTGGAATTTAAATTTCTGAATTCCACAGGAATGTTAATTAGGATTTGAATTGGAATAACTGAACATTTTTTTTTTTATTATTTTTTTTAAATCAACAGGTCAATGTACATGTTTTATATCCTATTTACATGTCAATGTCAACACACACATATATATATATATATATATATATATATATATATACATATATATATATATATATATATATATATACATATATATATATATATATATATATATACATATATATATATATATATATATATATATATATATACAGGGTTTCAATTGGGCCGGGGCCTTCCAGGGCTGAGCCCCGGCACATAGACTCCAGGGCTCGACATTAACGCTTCATTAATGCCAGACAAGTAACATGATTAAAACATAAAATAACTATGTAAACACCAAAACGCAAGTATTATTCTGATTTTATTACATTTAGAGTAAGTGGCGAATAGTGGATATAGCAACTGTAAATAATGCATCTATTGACAGTATAAGGTTGTGCTGCTGAGGCAAGGCTCTCCAGGAAAAATCAAAACGCGCAACACTAAGAAACTCAGCATACTGAGGTAAAAATTCAAAATAGAACGTTTTATATTTAAAATACAGTTAGTTGTCAATGTTAAACTCCTGGCTGGCCCTGTACACCTTCGAGTAGGTCTCCTGCACAAAGAGGATCTTCGTTTACTGGTTCTGGAGGAAGCCACCACCGACATCATACTCGGAAGACCTTGGTTTGCACTTCGTGAACCTCAAATATCCTGGCACTCGGGAGAAGTCCTGAAGTGGGGTAGCCAATGCTTTCCTGCCTGTTTCCCTCACATAACTCAACCTCCACAACGAGACGAACAGACCCTTTCACTTAACCCTTTAGGCGCCAGGGTTTTTTGGAAAAAATTCTGGATTTTGACATCAAGATTTCAAAAGCTTGTGGCTTGAAAGGGCTTAAAAATAGAGATCTACTGTAAATTAGAAAAATGTTGGGCATGACCGAAAGTTTATGTGGGGTGTAAATATACTCATCTAATTTGCATATTATGACGTCATCATAATATTTCATCTTGAATTTCATAATATTTAGGAAATAGTAGATATTGAATCGATGCTATTTTTTTGACTTTTTCTCCTCATTCCAAATAATCAGAAAAGAGGAAACCAACAATAAAACAGGAGAAAGTAAATTATTACTATATTACTATACTATATAGTAGTAAAACGCATGTGAACAGTAGCCTACTTTTTGATCAGTTCATCAGTAATATTCAGGAAATAATAGATATTGAATGGATGTTTGAACTTATTGCATTACTTACTTTACTTATGCGTAAGTTTTTTTGTCTTTTTATACTCATTCCAAATTATCAGGAAAAGAGGAAATCAACAGTAAAACAGGAGAAAGTAGTAAATTATTACTATATTACTGTGCCATAGTAAAATACATGTGCCTATTTTTTGACCAGTTGACCAGCTATCTGTCCAATCAGGTATCTATGTGACAGTTTATAGTTCTTGAGAGTATTGTACCTCTCATTGTATGGCACAGCGCGCAGACCTACTCCACACTGACTGCACCTGTACTGTCTGCCGGCGGCCCTTGGAGCGCGCGCGATCAGAACAAACGACGCAATCTGGCCGATTATCAGAGAGCAACAGCTCTCCTATGGACACTACGACCACGTCCACCCCTGTCACCCCCATCCCCGTTGGGCAAAGTGTTGAAATGATTACTTGTTTGTGCTTTGTGAACGATCGCGCCTTGCGCAGCGGCACCATTGCGCAGAAAAGATGTACCGGGAGAAGCGCGATCATTAGACGGCCGATCGTCATTTCCAAAAGGCAAATATTCCCCTTCAGAGTCAGAATCGGCGAATGACATTTGCAACACATCCTCACAGTACAACTTTTTATTAGCCGTTTGGCGATTTTCTCTCACAAATCTCACAATTTACTCAGACGCTATGAACTGAATTGCTTCCGCATCAATGACACGATAGCTCACTTACTCTGCTATTTCCTCGAACAATTTTGGTCTAGAATCGAAGTACTACATGTCTGCCATCTAGTGGAAGGGAATACAAATGAGCCATTACACCAGATTAGGAACTACAGCCCATTTCATGAAGTATGACGTCTTGTCGCAATTTTGCGACTTTGGCGCTTAGAGGGTTAACTCCACGTCAATTGAAAGCCCCATTGAGAAACAATCCGTGGACATCCCGAACTGTTACTCCCACTTCAGTGACGTCTTTTGCCCGAAGAAGGCCTCACAACTGCCACCTCACCGGCCGTGGGACTGCGCGATAGATCTGTTACCGGGTGAGTCAGTGCCCAAGGGCAAGATCTACCCGTTATCACTCCCAGAGCAGAAGGCCATGGAGGAGTATATTGAAGAGGCTCTTAAACAAGGCTACATCTTCTACATCTTAAGGCCCTTCCACGTCCCCTGCTGCTTCCAGCTTCTTTTTCGTCGCCAAGAAGGACGGAGGCTTGCGGACTTGCATAGACTACCGGGCCTTAAATAACATCACTGTCAAGTTCCGTTATCCCCTTCCCCGTTATCTCCGTGGTGCCACTATCTTCACCAAACTCGACCTCTGCAGCGCGTATAACCTCATCCGGATACGTGAGGGGGACAAATGGAAAACAGCTTTTGTGACCCCTACTGCCCACTATGAATATCTGGTGATGCCGTATGGCCTAGTCAAGGCCCCCTCCGTATTCCAGGACTTCATGGACTTCATCTCCACCGCTTCATCCTAGTATACATCGACAATATCCTCATTTACTCTCAGAGCCTGGCCGAACATCGCCACCATGTTGCGGAGGTCCTCCAACGTCTACGACAGTTCCAACTCTTCCTCAAAGCCGAGAAATGCTCATTCCACCTACCTTCTGTACAGTTCCTGGCTTATCACATCGACAATAGTGGCATCCGGATGGACGAGGGGAAGGTGGAAGCCATCAAGTCCTGGCCCACACCAACCACTATTAAAGAACTCCAAAGATTCCTAGGATTTTCCAATTTCTATCGTCTGTTCATTCAAGACTGCAGTACCCTCACCAGATGACTTACCAACCTACTCCGCAACAAGCCCAAGTCTCTTTCCTGGTCTCCAGCAGCCGATGAAGCGTTCACAAGCTTGAAGGAAGCCTTCACCCAAGCTCTTATCCTCGTGCATCCTGATCCCCAGAAGCCGTTCATCGTCGAAGTGGATGCTTCAACAATGGGGGTAGGAGTTATCTTATCCCAGGAGCAGGGGAACCCCGCAAAACTCCATCCATGTGCCTTCTTTTCACGGAAACTCAACCCGACGGAACGCAACTACGATATCGGCAACAGAGAACTCCTCGCCATAAAAGTCGTCCTGGAAGAGTGGAGGCATTGGTTGGAGGGGGCCCAACATCCTTTTTCTGTACTTACAGATCACAAAAACCTGCTGTATCTGAGGGAAGCAAAGAGGCTCAATCCACGACAGGCTCACTGGGCATTATTCTTCACACGCTTCAATTTCTCCATCTCTTATCACCCAGGACTCAAGAACACCAAAGCGGATGCCCTGTCACGCCTCTATGCTCCCGAAGAGAATGAGGAAGTAATGGAGCACATCATCCCTGAAAGTATGTTTGTCAGTCCCATCCAGTGGAATTCCGAATCCGCTCCCTCTTCCAATGCCTCCACCGCCACTCCGCTGGGCTGTCCTCCAGGTGCACAGTATGTTACACAAACTCAACACACTCCCCTCCATTTCCAACGCCCTCTTCCAGCCGGCAAGCTCCTCCTGCTGCCCGTTCCCAACTGGTCATGGTCACACCTAGGGGTCGATTTCATCACTGACTTGCTAGCCTCTAACGGTAATACATGCATTCTGGTGGTCGTGTATCGATTCTCCAAATCCTGCCGACTGAACCCCCTCAAAGGTCTGCCTATGGCAATGGAAACAGCTGAACTCAAATATACTGCACTCCAAAAGTTTGGAAACACCCCTAGCAAAGTGTTTTTTTGGACGATATCAGCATAAATCCTTATAAATGACCCCGTGCACACTTCCAAGCTGTGCAAATCCTATTTGGAGAGGAAACAGTCAGCTGGCATTATGTCTGTCATGGAATGGACTCCCCAATCACCCAAACTCAACCCAATTGAGCTACTATGGGAGGAACTGGACCGTGATGTCCGTAAGAAGTGTCCAACCAGTGTGAATCATATTTGGGCAATCCTTCAGGAGGCTTGGATTAATATATCAAGTCAATGTTTGAATAAACCGACAGCTCGGATTCCCAGATTATGCAGAGCTGTAATAGCTGCTAATGGTGGATATTTTGATGAATCGAAAAATAAAAAAAAATTCTATGTATAAACTGTTTATGTAATAAAATGTTTTCGTAGTTTGTGTTGTCCCTTATCAGTGCAAAATGATCATAAATTAAAAAAGAATTCATGCCAATATTGTCCAAAACCCCACTTTTCTAGGGCGTTTCCAAAATTTTGGAGGGCAGTATATATATATATATATATATATATATATATATATATATATATATAGTATGTATATATATATATATATATTGTATGTATATATATAATATGTATATTAAACATCAAGAAGATCAGGCCCTTTCTTTCAGAACATGCTTCACAACTAAGGGTGGCCCAACATATTTTAAAAAATAAGTTATTTTTTATTTTCACATTCTCTATTAAAAGACCTTCAAAATTATATATTTGTTGGAATCAGACGAAAAATGACTGAACTACAGCCGTTTGAAGTCGATGAAGTCAGCAAAGTAAATTCTGAGAAAAACAGTGTTCAAAGTTTTCTGAAGGTTCCAAAGCAAAATCACCTAGCAACGCTGCGTATTTTCTTCCAATTATTTTCTTAATGATCATTCATATATTAATAATCACAATAAAGCTATTTTTATTTTATCTTTGTTATGAAAAAAAAAAAAAAAAAATAGAACAAATATAAGACATTAAATGCATAAATGCATTACCTTTTTCATTTTACACCTAAACAAAGCAACAAGCATTAAAGTAAGAAAAACAAATAATCAAATGTAAAAACAATCACTTTTTTAACAATACAAAGCCTACTCTTGTATGTTTTTTTTTTGTTTTTGTTTTTTTTTTCTGTTCAAGCGCAAGTTGCAGAAAGAAATGCAATTTGGGACGCGCGGGCGGCTCTGTGTGCGCACAGAACATAGGCTACTGAATGGACCTACCTTTCATGTCTTCTTGCCATTTAATGCTTTAAACTCTCTTGAATGTTTAAGTCGGCAAGGCTTAAAACTGGCACCAGGCCATCTGATCGGGCAGTCCTTGTTGTCCAGCCTTTGGCCTTAATTGTAAGCCTAATTGAAAAGGCTAAAATACAACTTAAATTTACTACTGCAGCTCGTTACAAAAGTTTCACTCATTAGCAGTACTGCCGCTCCCTATAAGCAGAGTACGCAGTTTGTGTAGGGCACCAACTCCCAGGGGGGCACCATCCCAGTTGCTCAAAAAAAATAAAAAATACAAATTACAAAATACAATTTTAAATTTGACGCGCCATTCCCGCGACCGCTCGCACCTCTTGTTTGCGGGCTGAATGCAAGTTATCATAATCGATAGACAACTTTGCCCATGACAAGACATCAGCGCAGAGTAAAGAAAGAAAGAAAGAAAAAAAAAAAGTGTAAAACAAAGCCTGTGCATCACTTCATAATCCTGTGAAACGTTTTTGGCTGTTAACGTTTAATAATGTGTTTTAACGTCGGAAATAATTTCACCACCACCAGCGCATCTAATGATCTCTCTGAGTTTCCATGTTCCATTACAAAAATTAGCCATGGTTTTAACACCAATAAAACCAAAAATTATGGTTCTTGTAGCCATGGTAAACGCAAATGAACCATGTTTTTATTTTTTTACTTAAAATAATAATTAGTAGTATAAAGATAATATTTTTTGTGGTTATAAAAACAGACCTAAACCAATAATAGCCTTTAATTACTTAAAATGCATTATATAAGGACAAAGAGGCAATAATGATTGGTTAATTAATAATTATATGGTTTCATGAATAACACCGTTAAAATACATAATGTAGGCTAATACAAAATAAACAATTTATGTACATGTAATTACAAATGCCTGCAAAGGGAGCCAAATGCCTGCTGTTGTTACACTTACAGGACGATCAAATCCTTGTTTAATAGGCTATTGATCAAACATTTAATTTAATGGTATGCACTTAATCTTTCATTTTTGGCCACCTTTTAGCTATAAATGACATAGCCTCTATAGTTTCTTCAGCAAAAAACATGTGGACATCACAACCCTTACAAAAATAAACCATGGTTTTATCGTAGTAAAACTGCTTAATTTTATTTTGCATGATTTCTGAATGCTTGAGACTATAAAATCAATCAGACAACTGTAAATGTACCTTAAATTAATACTTTTCAAGTTTTTAATACTCTAATCAACATGGGCATGGACAAATATGGATGCTTTATGCTAATTTATGTTTATTGTTATTGAAACCATATTCAACATAGAGCATGAAGACTAGACATGTTTCAAAGGTCATAGATGTTTTTCAAAGACCTTATTTATGTCTATTAGACACATGAAAAAATAAATTCCAGGTTCCCATTACTTCTCTTTCTTTGCAATAAGTAATTTACTTGCACAAACCTGTTCACATTTTTGCAGGACAAGGCAGCTCACTTCTTCTTAACATGCAGCGTTAATCTGCGTTAATCTCGCATTAATAAAATTAGTGCCATTAAATTGATTTTGCGTTAACGCATTATTAACACATTAACTTTGACAGCACTAATATATATATATATATATATATTAGGGATGTATGATATTATCGGACCAATATCAGAATCGGCCGATAATGGCTTTAAATGTAAATATCGGCACCAATATGAAAAATTATGCCGATATGTCTTTAACTCACATGAGCTCAGGGTATGTCAGCGATTAGATCATGTCAGCAGTGTGGTTATTCGTGAAGCAAACTTTTTCCTGAATGATGATTAGATTCACTGTTTTGGATCACTGCATTTAATTTGAGAACACACGTTCAGAATGATGCTTTCGGTGTGTGATAAACAGTCACTAGCGTGTGCAGTAGCAACAGCGGCAGCCTCCCCCAGGTCCTAATGCCGATTGGTAAGGTGTTTTATTTACATAGGGGGGTGCTGTTGGCCTATTGTAACAAAATATATGTGAAATACACAAATATCACTAAGAAACTTGTGTTCTGAATAAATAAAGCAGTATCAACGTCGTAAAATCATGAGTATGTTTTGATTTAAAGGTCAGAAGCTATAGCTTACATGAATAAAAAGAAAATCACTAATTTTTTAAATGAATAATGAGCTCTAGAAGTTTTTCAGAACTCTTTTGCCTTAGACCATCTTTCTACAAATGTTAAATCTTAAAATAATAAGGTTACCACTGCATCTTTCTGAAAAAATTATTTCTAGGGAAGTCATTGCCTAATGGTTAGAGAGTTGGACTCGTACTCCAAAGGTTGCGAGTTCGAGTCTCAGGTCCGGCTGGAATTGTAGGTGGGGGAGTGAATGTACAGTGCTCTCTCCATGCTCAATACGACGACTTAGGTGTCCTTGAGTATGGCACAGTACCCCCAACTGCTCCCCGGGCGCCTCAGCATAAATGGCTGCCCACTGCTCCGGGTGTGTTTATGGTGTGTGTGTTTGTTCACTGCTGTGTGTGTGTGCACTTTGGATGGGAGCACAAATTTTGAGTATGGGTCACCATACTTGGTCGTATGTCATGTCACTTTCATTTTAAATGCAGTGATTGATATATAGTTGATTTAGAATAATTTTCAAAGCTTTTAATGTACTGTCATTATAAAATAACTTCATAATTATTTGTTTAATTCTAACAAATACGTTTTTGTTAAAAAACAAATAATGTTACAAAAAGAAGAATCCAAGGCACTTCTGGTCCAAAAAAGTTAAAAAGTCTTTATTCACATTCTGGCCATCTCAATAAACATTAAAAATGCCTAAAATTCTGAACACTGATGCATTTATTGATATGTTTATTGAAATGGACAGAATGTGAATAAAGGCTTTTTAACTTTTTAAGAAGTGCCTTGGATTCTTCTATTTTTGTAATAGTTACTTAAATCCAAACCAGAGAGCACATTCTGGGATTACAACACAAGGTCCTTAATCAGAAAGTACCGCTTCAAGATGTCTCCTTTTAAAAATAATGTCTTGATAATTCGCGCACATGAGAGACTTGGTATTGTTTCCAAACAAAAGGAAATATATTGGTATAAATGAGTTGAAAAATGTTGGCATATCAGAAATCTGCAAAAATCCAATATTGTGCATCCCTAAAAAAAAAAAAAAATAATTATATATATATATATATATATATATATATATATATATATATACACACACACACACACGAATTCCAGAAATGTTGGAACATTTTTTTTTTTTTTATTTGAACAAAATGAAAACCAATATTATTCACAATAGAACATAGAGAACATAAATGTTTATACTAATAAATTGTACACTTTAATCCACTAAATGAGCTCATTTCAAATTTGATGCCTGCTACAGGTCTCAAAAAAGTTGGCAAAAAAAGGGGGCAACAAAGGGCTTGAAAGCAATACATTTTGAAAATATTCAGTTGGAAGAACATCTAGCAACTAATTAAGTTCATTGACATCAGGTCTGTAACATGATTAGCTATAAAAGAGATGTCTTAGAGGGGCAGAGTCTCTCAGAAATAAAGATGGGCAAAGGGTCTCCAATCTTTGAAAGAGTGTGTAAATAGATTTTGGAATCCTATTAAAAACAATGTCCCTCAACGTCAAATTGCAAAGGCAAATTTGCAAATCTCATCACCTACAGTGCATAACATCATCAAAAGATTCAGAGAAACTGGAGAAATCTCTGTGTGTAAGGGAGAAGGCCGAACCCCTTTGCTTGATGCCCATGGTCTTCGAGCCCTCAGACGACACTGCATCACTCATCGGCATGATTCTGTCATTGACATTACTAGATGGGCCCAGGAATACTTCCAGAAACCACTGTCAGTAAACACAATCCGCCGTGCCATCTACAGATGCCAACTAAAGCTCTATCATGCAAAAAGGAAGCCTTATGTGAACATAGTCCAGAAGTGCCGTCGTGTCATGTGGGCCAAGGCTCATTTAAAATGGACTGTTTCAAAGTGGAAAAGTGTTCTATGGTCAGATTAGTCCAAATTTGACATTCTTGTTGGAAATCACAGGCGCCATGTACTCCGGGCTAAAGAGGAGGGAGACCTTCCAGCGTGTTATCAGCATTCAGTTCAAAAGCCAGCATCTCTGATGGTATGGGGGTGCATAAGTGTATACGGTATGGGCAGCTTTCATGTTTTGGAAGGCACTAATGCTGAAAGGTATATAAAGGTTTTAGAGCAACACATGCTCACCTCTAGACAACGTGTATTTCAGCAGGCCTTGTGTATTTCAGCAGGACAATGCAAAACCACACACTGCAGCTATTACAACAGCATGGCTTCGTAGTAGAAGTAGGCTTCTGCCACACTTTTTCCTTCCCACAGACTTCCCACTGAGGTGCCTTGCTACAGCACTCTGGGAACAGCCTATTCGTTCAGAAATTTCTTTCTGTGTCTTACCCTCTTGCTTGAGGGTGTCAATGATGGCCTTCTGGACAGCAGTCAGGTCGGCAGTCTTACCCATGATTGCAGTTTTGAGTAATGAACCAGGCTGGGAGTTTTTAAAAGCCTCAGGAATCTTTTGCAGGTGTTTAGAGTTAATTAGTTGATTCAGATGATTAGGTTAATAGCTCGTTTAGAGAACCTTTTCATGATATGCTAATTTTTTGAGATAGGAATTTTGGGTTTTCATGAGCTGTATGCCAAAATCATCAATATTAAAACAATAAAAGGCTTGAACTACTTCAGTTGTGTTGTAATGAATCTAAAATATATGAAAGTCTAATGTTTATCAGTACATTACAGAAAATAATGAACTTTATCACAATATGCTAATGTTTTGAGAAGGACCTGTAGTCCAGGTCTTTCACCTATAGAGAACATTTGGCGCATCATTAAACGAAAAATACAGTACGTCAAAGACGACCACAAACTCTTCAGCAGCTGGAAACCTATATAAGGCAAGAATGGAACCAAATTCCAACACCAAAACTCCATCAACTCATAACCTCGATGCCCAGATGTCTTCAAACTGTTTTGAAAAGAAGAGGAGATGCTACACCATGGTAAACATGGCCCTGTCCCAACTATTTTGAGACCTGTAGCAGGCATCAAATTTGAAATGAGCTAATTTTGTGCATAAAACTGCAAAATATATCAGTTTAAACATTTGTTATGTTATCTATGTTCTATTGTGAATAAAATATTGGCTCATGTGATTTGGAATTCTTTTAGTTTTCATTTTATTAAAAAAAAAAACGTCCCACATTCCTCTTCTGTGTCCTCATGGGATAGTGCCATTTTCTTTTTATTGAGGATTGAAAGAGAGAAAAGGATGAGTGCACCAGTCAATTTCCTATTCACCTAAGTGAGCAGTCTCAGGAGAGACTAACAAGCTTTGATGATCCCCCGATGCTCCTCCAGCCATGTCAAATCCCACAGCTGCTCATACAGTATGTGCCTTTATTGCTGTCCATGGTGCTGAAATCACAAGCCTGTGTGTACTGAAGCACGAGTGAATGATGTGCAGATTCCTCAGAATGGAACAATTTCTCATTAGAGGTATGCTTGCATGCATTCATTTTCATTAATCTGGAAGATTGGAAAGTCCTGTTTATAAGAAACCTAAATTTTACAATCCGATTCACATATTCAATTACATGAGCATTACATGTTTTCTGAACAAAACTTCAGCGTATGCAGAAGAACCAGACTAAGCCACTGCTACCATGAGTATTTAATTATTGTTGCCTTTTGCCTTGATGACAAAAAAAAAAAAAATCAGAATAGGCTAATAATGTTTAGCTAATAATTAGTACTGTAAATATTCAATCTCCTCTACTGATCCAACTTTTAAGATGGTATTTTAATAAGCCCATTCGTAAGACGTAAAATGTATGTAAACAAATGTTATTTTAAAATGGCTATGTAAAAATACAAATCATATTTTAGCACAAGGTATTTTTGAATAGTCAGATTCAAGCATGTGCATGCTTATTCCACCTATTGATTAGAATATTTCAGGTCACCACTCCTTTCGATCCAATCAAAATTTAATTCAGATCAAGCTCAATCGGATCAACTGATGAAGCATTTTCAGTCTGACTGAACCATCAATCTAATTTCTAACTGATCATTTGGGTGCATGCAAACATACTGTTTCAACAAAGATAAGTAAATGCAACATTCAACTTTTTGAAATATGCAGTACTTTCGTATCTTTCTGCAAAATAGAATCATCTCAACCTCATTTGGATCTCAAAGCCAGTTTTGTCTGAGAACTGTAGTGCTTTAAGGGTATTTCTCCTCTGTTTGCTTGGATATTTTCCCCCCACTTTCGCACACAACTTTGATGACTCATTTAATAAGCTCACTTTTTAATGAACTGTTTTGTAACTGACAGACTCAGGAATCCATTTGATTCACAAATGAAACATCTTCATCTGTGCTATGATCTCAAAAACATTGTCAGACACCGGTGTAGAACTTAATTGGAGCCCTCTACATCATTACAGCCAATGGCCACTACTCTGGTACTACTCTGGGAGACTGCCAAACACTACGGCTTCATCTGCCACAGCGGTCAAAGTGTTTTCAGAGTTAACCTTTATTAAAAGGCAAGACCAGTCAGGCAAAGACACTCACGCAGCCATAATGTCTAGCCAGCGGTAGCAAAGGAGGTGAACGATTCTATTTGCCCCATGCGCTCCGAGGCAGTCGCTCTGTTGTGGGCGTGGTGCTTTAGTGAATTTCCTAACAGCTCCCCTACAGTTAAATGAGTAGGCGTCCCTGTTGGATCATGGATACTTCACTTGACAGCATGTCTGGAGGGGTGAGCATGGGTTGTGCTCTTCAAGTCACTTTAATTATGGTACAGCGACAGCCCCAGCAGCCTTTAAAGGATGGCAAACTTCACATCACAAACAAGATAAATGATAGATTACCACAGTGAAAACTTGTGAATCATCTCAAGTAGAGGACTATGACTCAGATCACATGAATGTCAGCTTCTCTAGGCTCACACAAGTTGAAGGACTTGCGTACAAAGATTGCGTAAAACACCAGAATGCGAATTAACATCACGGCCTACGTGACTCTATAAGTGTGAAAGTGGAGGTTGTGTGAATATCATATGCATTACACTCAAGGTAAGCATTGCTGCACTACATATAAACACACATTCTCTAAACTGTCACATTAGCTCACTTATCTTCCCAAAACGAAACAAAGTACATCAAATCCTTGCATTAATCTTTTTCAGCTATGGGAATTTATAGTATAGAAATAGTTTTGAAAATAAAATAATTCAGATTTTCACAGTTTAAGATTAAAATTGTGGGTCCGTGACAAGGTTATTACAATAAAAACGAAATTCACGGATTATAATGTGCACACAGTTGTGCAGTTAAATTTATGTTTGTAGAAAAAAAAATCATTGGGTTAACCTTTCTTCATCTATTGGTACATTTGGTCCTGTGGCTGTTGTAATGTAATGTTAAACGAAATGAAATAAAAATAATAAAAGAATTATTATAATTTAAATCTGTAATTCTGGTGTGGGACAAGCATAAAACAATAAATATATGCATGAAATTCTTTTGAAACGTTGCAAACATAAATTATGATAGAATGGAAAAAAATTCCAAGACTAGACCAGTTTTAATGCAACTTTCATGTAAAAAGCAAAAAATAAAAATAAATATAAAATACAATAAAATAAAAAGGAAATATACCCCTGGCCTGACATATAACAGTGCCAGAAGATGAAACACCAATGTATAAAATGCATAAAGCAATTTTATGAAACACAATTTTGTATAACACTCATGTTCTGACACATCTAACAACATTTCCAAGAACAGAGAAAGATTTTTGGCCTTCACGTCCATAATATGCCGTTCTCTGTCTGAGATGACATGCGTTTCTATGGCAACTCCTCGTGACACTGTAGCAAACTCTAGAAGCACTCAAGACAACAATAAATTAGCCTGTCAGAACTATAAAGGCCCACAGAATGCAGAATAGCAAACACTGGTGAAATACCAAAGTTCTAATTAGTAATAAGAGCATTAGTAATAGTGCAGAGTAAGTAGTCTTTTGTGTGCACTGGAGAAGGAACAGAACGTAAAACACTAAGACATCATAAAACATCATATTTAAGGAATTTAACAGGGTAATTAATACAGTTTGAATGCAGAAGTCCCTAACGGGCACACTTTGTTGAGAACTGCACCCCTGACCTACCATCAATGAATCACCTCAAATTGTGCCTGCCTCAGTGCCTGAGTATGTGATAAATTGTGTTGATAGCATTCATTTTCAGTTGGTGTATGAAATGAAGCCTTTCCAGGACCAGTACCTACATTCTGGGATTCTATGAAGCAGAACTTCTGTGTGTATAATTAATCATGGAGCAGATATACCGCAGACACCAAAAGAGGTAACCATGGAAACATGGTGACAAAGAAGTGTGTGTATGGTATATGGTGCTGACTGTGGGGGGTTATTTTTTCAAAAGAATGTCATTTCTCTCTCTCTCTGTGTGTAACTTAGAAGATATGACTGGCTCCAGGTTTAAGGTTTGAGTTGTACCTGCTGTACCATCCAGCCACTGAATAGTTCTCTGAATTTGTTGCAATGCTAAAATCTGATTTTGTATCTATATTCAGTTATAGCAGTAAAATCAGATTTGTAGAAACTTGTAATTCTATTCCATTCCTATCGTCTACGTAGCAAATATGCTTTGCATAATTCATAATATGATTTATTCTTTAACAACCTTTAGGCTTGATTGTAAAACAAAGCTAATTGGAATAATCTGATTCAGATCAGTGACTCAATTCTGTGGAATCTGTTCAACAACAAGATTTGTTCAGATTCGTTGACTGACACTTTCTACAGGCTACTTTATTACACCAGCAGGTCACAAACCTTTGTATTATTTAGAATGACTGATTCATTTATGTTTTTGATTGTTAAGGAAACAAGTCTTAATTCTTTATTAAAATTTGTATTGTGACGAGTCGGCTGCCTCCCCCCTGTCCATCATCACCACCCCGTCCCGTATTCGCCGCCCTTCACCAGGCTCCCGACAGGAGTGGGTGTGTGAGAGAGGAGGGGCGCTGAAACAGCCAGGGCTGGCGGCGTGTGATGAGGCGCACCTGACGTGAATGGAGCCTCATCACCGCCGCCGTTTAAACTCCGAGCGCGCCTCTCCTCGGGAGACCGGTCTCTTCCCCGTGCATGCACGCTGGTGTCCTCGTGGGTCCAGGAAAGGGAGCGTAGAGGGAACTACCTGCCGCCGCCAGAGACGCGAGACTGCACCCGCGATACGGCCGTCGGGCAAGGACGCCGGGCCGTGGAATCCCGTCGAGCACCCGGGGATGAAGGAGTTGGACGAAGCCGCCACAGAAGCCGCCGTCACCCGCGCCCCGGGACCTCCAGACGGGAGCGCGTGCGGCCGCCGGACTCCGCCCCTTACCTGGATATGCTAGTAACATGCATGATAATAAGCAAGTATTACAATCTGAATTCCAGAAATGGGACGTTTTTGTTTTTTTTGTTTTTTTTATAAAAGGAAAACTAAAAGAATTTCAAATTACATGAGCCAATATTTTATTCCCAATAGAACATAGAGGACATAACACATGTTTATACTGAGAAATTTTACGCTTTTATCCACTGAATGAGCTCATTTAAAATTTGATGCCTGCTACATGTCTCAAAAAAGTTGGCACGGGGGCAACAAAGGGTTGAAAAAGCAAGAAATGTTGAAAAGATTCAGCTGGGAGAACATCTAACAACTAATTAAGTTAATTGACATCAGGTCTGTAACACGATTAGCTATAAAAGAAAAAAAAAATCTGTAAAAGAGTGCGTAAAAAGATTGTGGAATGTCAAATTGCAAAGGCTTTGCAAATCTCATCATCTACTGTGCATTAAATCATCAAAAGATTCAGAGAAACTGATACATTTCTGTGCATAAGGGAGAAGGCCGAAGACCTTTGATGCCTGTGGTCTTCGGGCCCTCAGACGACGTTGCCGTCACAACATATCCGGAATTCGGGTTGTAATAGTGATAATTAAATAGTGTTACCCCTAATATTACCCCTGAAGTCTTCACCTCGTCTGTTTCATTCAATTCAATAGCCCAGTTGTTTTGAACAAACTGTTCAGCCTTCTATAAGCAAAAACAGTGCGGAGTCTGATTTGCAACAAACTACAGTCTCAAGTACAAGCTCCCCTGTGGTTTTTCCAAAGGTGTTGCTTATTGGCAATCTTACATTTATAAAGTTGGCCTTTTAGGCTGTGAAGTTCTGAAATATAGGTCTGTGGTATTCATTAGAGATCCATATAATCTACAGAGGGCTCTCTGCAGTGTAATCGATCTAGTTTGCTTCTCGCTAAGGCTGCAACCAAAAGTAAATAATAGAGATACTGCAGCAACAGGCAATTATGGGTAGTACGTTTTGACAAAAACTGAACTGCAGAATTAATTTTAGGATTATCACTTGTGGGGACATATATATCTAATTCACAATTCATGTGTCTGTGTTGAGGATAGTTGGGCAAGTTTTCTTTCAGATCCGAAGCACTTAGTACAAATTATAATTTGTCATTTAGTCTGTGCAGCGTGATTACTGAGCTGAACTCAATGCACATTTTTTCAGAGATATGACTCCTCGTTGTGGTGACAATGTGCCAGGTGAATGGCAGGCACAATGGAGTTCTTTGTGGTATGATGAGACTGTGGGCATTGCTGTGAACATCCTTAACATGTATTACACCCAGCCTCATTGTTATAAAATGGAATACATGATGGTAATTCTACGCTTTGAAGAATAACCAAGAGAGATGTTGAATACAGAGGAGTCCAAAAGTCCGAGGTTACTAGAGAAAATGCCTTTTTCTAATAACAATACAGAATAATAAAGAATTTGTATGAAAAATGGACATGAATTTCAGAGTTTAATGTATTCAGCAGCCATAACTCCAGTCATATGATCCTTCAGGAATGATTCTGTTTTGGTGCTCAAGTCAATTTTTATTGTTGCTCAAATATTAATAATGGTTGTTGTTATTATTATTAATGCAATGTTAAAAACAGATTTTGCTGTTTAATATGTTTGTGGAAACCATAATGCATTCTTTGATGAATAGAAAGGTCAGTAACACTTCAGGATAGGGATCAATTCTCACTATTAACTAGTTGCTTATTAGTATGCCTATTATTAACAAATTGGCTGTTTATTAGTACTTATAAAGCACATATTCTGCATTAAGATATTCTACGTCCCTAATCCAGATTTTTGAATTGCAGTGTATCAGTGTATTTAGTTTCCAAAATAATATATCAACCTGGTCTCATAAAAATACGTACCTCTGTGCACTTTCTGTGCGACACCATTTTACGTACCTTACTGCACGTTAAAACATAGGTTAAATACGTGAACTCTGGCACGTTTTTATTATGTTGATATAGGTACGTATTGCTGTGTTTTTTATTATGTTGATATAGGTAAGTATTGCTGTGTTTGTTTGATGTTGCTACAGGTACGTACTGCGGCGGTTCAGAATTAAAATATCCGGGGTCTGTCCCTAAAAGTCAATATCGTGTTGGAAAGATGCCCTACACCAAACCCAACCCTAAACCTACCCGATAGTGTTAACAAATGCAAAACTGGTATAAAAACGTATGTGTTGATGCAACCGTGCCATTTCAATTTCCTTTTATGCAGATTTAAACTGTGTTGTCGAACCGTAGTTGCACAGGATTCGAACCGGAGCTCCTCACCCTCTAAGTACGTCTCCGTATTCCGTGAGCTACCAAACAAACTTAGAATCTATGAAAACCCATTCAAAAGCATTAGTTTTCAAATCTCCCAGCATATTAATATTGTTTTGAAGTCGTGACATGATATTCTTAAACTAATTGTGTGAAAAATACGCTTTAGTAATCAAAACTCTGTAAATTTGTGTGAAAAGGATTAAAAGGTGTCATAGTTTTACTGCCTCTAGTGTTTGTCTCTTTTGGAAACTGAAACTGCAGTAATACCTAGTTATTGGTACATATTTGGTGTCTCGCTAAAAAGTGCACCCAGGTACATAAATACCATGATATATATATATATATAATCATGCACATCATCATATTAGAATGGTCATGTAATCAGAGCCATATCAGAATCACACAACACTGAAGACTGGAGAAATGATGCTGAAAATTCAGCTTTGACATCACAGGAATAAATAAACAGAAAATAGTTATTATTGTTTTTATTGTATTTTTAAAGGGGTCATCGGACACCCATTTTCCACAAGTTGATATGATTCTTTAGGGTCTTAATGAAAAGTCTGTAACATAGTTTGGTTAAAATTTCTCAGTGGTAGTGTAAAACCACACCGTTTTTGCCCTGTCAAAAACAGCTCTGTCTACAGCAAGCTGTTTTATTGCATGTTGCTTTAAATGCAAATGTGCTCTGCTCTTCCCACCGCTCTCTGAGAGATGGTAAACTTTAGCCACATTCATCATGAAACTTGCTAACTAGCAACTAGGCAATTTGCAGAGGTTCATTAAAAAACCTTACACTCGCTTCTTCTGGAGGTGAAGCATTTAGGTTGATTGGGGGCACATTCCCTTAAAAAAAAAAGGTAATCAACTGCGTCTTCAGCGGCTCAGATGTCAGGAGTAAATGACAACTGCCATATTCATTATTACATCCAACAACAGAACACCTCAATCGCTTAGAATTCATTCTTTTGCCCGGCTCGATCTGAGAAAGGGGAAATGATTTAACGAGAAAAAAAAAAACTAAAAAAACTGGGTGGATCTTTATCATTATAGGGTGGTTGTGTACAGACACTGCCAACACACATTTCAGTTCAAACAACTTGTAAAAGTGCATGTTGCATCCAGTGACTCCTTTAAAACACACACAAAAAACAAAATCCTAATTATTTTAAACTTTGAAGTATATACATTACATTTCTTACTTTTCGTAAGAAACTATTTTTTTTATCCTAAAACTCTTTGATTTCTAGATTTCCAAAATGGTCTCAAACTTTCAGACCAACTGCATGCCTGTGAAGACACCAGCAGGCTGCTGAGCACGTTCTTTGAGTTCATGCCATCCAGACTGGCAGCTTTTTGAACATTTGACCTTCAGCAAGGTTTTCCTGACCTCCACTGTGGCTACGGATGTCTTAAATGTAAATAACAATACAAATAACAAGCACTATGCCGAATTGCACTAAAAAGTTATCTAACACTAAATCCAACAAAACACATCTTTCAAGGTAGCAAATTCAACTGAAACACCAGGCATCACGTGACCCCACGATATAACCTACATATTTAATAATAAAATATGAAAATATATTTGGCAAGCCAACATGATAATATTTAGACAGTTGGCGCCTGGTTGCCTGAAGGAGCAGCAGTGTTCACAGCTGGCCTGGTTTTGAATGCTTCAAATGAATGCATAATGTTCATACCTCTAAGTCATAACCTTTTTAGAATGTTCTAAAATGATTTTTACCACTGTTTATATTGTTATTCAAGTAAAATTTTATCATGCACCTCAGCTAACATTCTGGAATAAAATGACAACTGCTATGCCTCTACTCTGTGATAAATGAGCATTTAAAATCCATAAAATGGCTTAACAAATAACATTTTCTTTCCCGTGTTGATACACTAGCTTTTGGAAGAAAAGAGGGACATACATTTTTTGAATAGCAAAAAGCTTTTAGTTTACAGTACCTCACAGCCATGGATCATTATTTGCTAAATGCTAAAGCTAACAGACATGGATTAAAAGAACCAACTTTCTTGGAGCCTTTATCACCTCTAAAGGCATATAAAGCACCTCTAAACCTCTATAAAGGAGGACATAACACAAATTGCCATGTGTTTTTCAGCCTTTTCAGTCCTTTGTAATCCATACTGTCAGTCTGTGTGTGTGTGTGTGTGTGTGTTTCAAAGCACTCATGTGGTCACGTTTAACAGCCCCCTTTATTTCCTAGCATGCAACACGTTTGCACTAATGTTAACAGCTACTGCACTTATTTAGTGAAACAAAGTGGATTATGCTGGTATTTCAACTACATTTAGAGGTGAATTGAATGTGGGTACAATGCTCATTCTTGAGTTGATTATTTTATCGTTGCATTGCTACTGGCACTCTTCTACCAAACATGCTTCACTTCTCCTCCAGCCACTTTCTCATTATTTGGGTGCATTAGAATCAAACCCATTTAAGATCACTTTCACATGCAGGGGCTTATTCAGTCATTGTGAACTGAAGTGCTATTGATTGGTATTTATATGTTAAACAAATTTTTGATAATGCGCCATTGTAATGAGCAGTTGTGCTTGTGTGATGGGGAAACATTCAGATATTTATGCATTATTTTTTTATTGTTACATATTGGAAAAATGTGCGTTTAGTATAATTTTATTTTATGTTTTTGCAAAAAATATATTATGTTGATTTTACGCATTTCACAACACTTTTAAAGTTAAATGTTTAGTCAGTGGTGCTAAAAGTGCATTTAGTTTTATACAGACGAACTTGAATCTGGTCAGACTTTAGTTTGGGGACCAATTCTTACTATTAACTAACTATTAACTACAAATTTGCCTCAACAAACTCCTAATTTGCTGCTTATTAATGGTTAGTAAGGTAGTTAAGTTTAGGTATGGAGTAGGATTAAGGGATCTATAAAAAAGGTCAGAAAAAGACATTAAAGGATTAGTTCACTTCCACAATAAAAAATAAAATAAAAAATCCTGATAATTTACTCTCCCCCGTGTCATCCAAGATATTCATGTTCCAGGAGTTCCCATTTAGTGGACTTCAATGGGAGCCAAGGGGTTGAAGGTTCAAACTGCAGTTTCAGTGCAGTTTGTGAGATCAGATCTCAGTGCAGACAATTCAGGGGGCCATGGCGGAGAAGGCAGTTCAGGGGGCCATGGCGGAACTGGCAGTTTGAGTTGCCACGGCAGGGGGGCCTCCGTGGCCTTTGGCCTCGGCATTCGGCCCGGCCACTACAGCCAGAGATGTATAGCCCCCCCTAAGAAAAACAATTATTGGGGAGGACTCTGGGTCCTCTGGGTGGCACAGGTACTGGGCTGGGCTCAAAAGTCCACTTCGGGCAACACTCAGGAATAGAAGCCCTTCCTGGGCTCCACTTGGGAACCGAAGCCCTCCTTGGGCTGCACTAGGGAACCGAAGCCCCCTCTGGGCTATACTTAGGAATGGGAGCTCTCTGGGCCAAACTCGGGATCTGAGGCCCTCCCTGGGCCAGATGTGGGAACAACAGCCCTCTCTGGGCTGGACGTGGGGACAGGAGAACTCTCTGGGCTTGATGTGAAAACAGGAGCCCTCTCTGGGCTTGATGTAGGAACAGAAGCCCTCTCTGGGCTGAACGCAGGAACAGAAGCCCTCTCTCTACTCTGGTCAGGGGCTAGAGCCATCTCTCGACTCTGGTCAGGGGCTACAGCCATCTCTCGACTCTGGTCAGGGGCTACAGCCATCTCTCGACTCTGGTCAGGGTCTAGAGCAGACAGTTCAAGGGGTCATGGCGGAGCAGACAGTTCAGGGGGCCATGGCGGAGCAGACAGTTCAAGGGGCCATGGCGGAGTAGGCAGTTCAAGGGGCTTTTCCTCCACAGGCTTTTCCTCCTCATTCTCCTTTTTTGGACTGAAGTGAAGGAGATAGCTGCTGTCATCATAGGGCTTGAGAGTGAATCGGCCGGCGGGCTTGACAGTGGAGCGGCCAGCGGAGCGCCCGGCAGGCATGACAGCGGAGCGGCCGGCGAACATGAGAGTGGAGCGGCCGGCGGGCTTGATGGTGGAGCTTGAGACAGGGGTGGTTCTGGATTGGGGTCGGATGCTCTCCAGATACCGGAGGGTAGCTTCCCTCTAGCACAGTCTGGGACGTTGACGGGGCGATGGTATTGGCCCTGATCCAGAACAAAGAATTCAGAGTGGCATCGCCAAATACTGCCAAAACGGTGAGCCCACTGAATTCCCTGGCGAACTCCACCAAAGGAAGGTCCCTACGGGCTAGAGAGGTGAATCTTGCAGCGGTGTCCATAACAAAAAAACAAAAGTAAAAAAAAAACGGGAAAAAAAACGGGGAGAAGGAGCACCGCTTACTTCTTGTTTTAGTTCCGGTGTTCTGTCAGCAATGCCTACTGTGAGGAAGTGAGGAACACGGAGACGAGGGATAATCTCAAACAACAGTCTTTAATAAACATAGGGTAACACAGGCAGGCAGGAGGCACATGTAGCACATCGAGACGTATGACATAAAGTTAACAACGGACCACATGAACGCAATCAAACAAGGAATAAACTGGGTCACGGGGAACACAAAGGGAGAAAAACAAATACAAATAATAAGATCTGGTACAAATAATGTTTTTGCTCAGGTGGCCGAAATGTCCACTCAATAGAGGAAAGCTTTGCTCAGCAAGAAAAAATAAAAATAAAATGGAGAGAACATTGCTAGTAATATGCATGCTAATAAGCAACAGTTAGTGAGAAGTGATCCCTAAAATAAAGTGTTTTCTATTTCATTACTTTGGTTGTTGTATGTCTTACAGCAGTTTGGAAATGAATTGTCTAGTGAGTGACACAAAAGGTTAATGTTCTGTTGCATTTAACATTTAACTACACTTAAACCTAACCAATATTAACAACAGCAAACATAAGCTAACCACAGCTTGCTTATATACATATATCTTCGAGCACTTTTATCATGGTTCATACTTCAGAGAATTCGTACCCAGCACTCTGCATCTTTGTAATGCTACCGAGCATATTTACTATTTATTTATTTTTTATTTGTTTGTTTATTTAACAGGAACAATTCACTAGGCATTGATACACACAGACAACCGATGCCGTGTACATGCACATGTGGACAGTCAAAAAAACATACATATTGAGCTGGTCATGTGATGCAGATTTAATAATGCATTGGTTTACAATAAGTCAGTATTAAACTATAATCTACCCCTGTAATTTTTGTTAAAAGGAATAAAAGTTGTTGTTGTTTAACTGCCTCTAGGATTCATTTTATCTGAAAACGAATTTGTATGTATAGGCACATTTTTATAGTTTTCCAAAAATGTCGGTAGAGGCATGTTTTGTTTTGTTTTTGTTTTTTTGCCTGGGTTGCAGCTATTGATTAAAAAGATGATACAATATAATTGTCAAAGTTACGAATATTAAATTATTTCTAAAACATGCTGTCAAAGCAGGCTTTGATATTTACTTCAAAAACTAAAAAGCTGATTAATAGATAACTAAAAACTAGATCCTGTATTCATTAAATCTATCATGTGTATCTTTTGTTTACAAATTAAGACACACAATGTCCAATTCTATCCTCGAAATTAATGAAACCCAATTAGATTCTCGAAACAAGCTTTGCTACAGTGAAATACACTTCTCTTGCCATACTTGGCATATTTTGTAGTTAAGGGGCATTATTTATTAAACTTTTATGGGGACAAGGCGAAATTTTCCTTCTTTTGTGTCACATTATTGTGCTTTACCAACATTGTTATCTAGCAGACTGTGAAAAGATGGAAGCCTGAAGCAGAGAAAACAACCAATTCTAAATCATTCAAAGCTCAGAGAACATTGCACAGGAGTTCCACTGGGGCTTGAAATGGACCTCCATGTCCTTTTGGATATTTTCAGAGACCAGGGAGCAAGTAAGCCCAAATAAACCAGCGTTCTCTGCATGTGTACATGCAAATCTATGTAACTCAATAGTAAGCTACATGAAGAACACAACACAACCTGCAAGAGATACATTGCTTCGGTAATGTGTATTGTTTATATTGCTGACAACATTTTTATGATAAAAAAAAGAAAAGAATTTAGCTAAGATGGAAATGTACTTTGAATTTTGCCAACAAATATGCCAAAACTAATGATTGATTTTAGAAAACATAGTCATAAGAAGCAGATATCAAATCATTGGCGACAAAAGCAGTGTACAGGGATTAATTAAAATTATTTTGTGCCTCTGAGCATTAACACCAAGAGATAACAAGTACATGTGGACAAATCATTATTGGACATACGTGACACATAAACAGAAGTTCACAAATAACACTCAATAATTCCTGGAATGGACACGGTGGGATAGATAAAAGAGTGAGTAATACAAGAGCGTATAATAGCATGCAATTTAACAACCATTTACAGAAGTCATCACAATCTTTCAATATGTTGAGGGTCTTTGTGTAGGCAGGAACACTACACAGCTGGAGCACAGCCCTGTAGGAGGTGTGACGTGACTAAATTTAGATATATCAATGGGGAATTGCTGTCATACAATAAATAAATTTAAAAATGTTTTATTTGTTTGTTTCACAGTGGGCACGTTTGCATGAGCATGATTACTGGTTGTTGGCACGATGATCTATGGCCCAATAAACTTTAATCTTGGTCATCAAAGGATGGTTGCAAAGCCTTGGGCAAAGCAATGATTGCAGAGTTTTGTTTTTCCTCTAAATTATGTCATATGTAATTGTGTCATTTTCATAAACACTGTATATCACAAACATAGCACTACAAACTAAGTGTCAAGTCACGTTTGATCAAAGCGTTAGTGCTGTGCAGTGCTAAAGGCTATGTGACATTGATTTGACTGTTCTTCCCTGATATATAATTGCCTCTGACTACCGTAATATTGTGGCTACCAACCAGCAGATACAGCATTTGATCATATCTTTCTGTTGGCTATTACAACAGTGCAGAAAGTGCTCACCGTTTAAATGGTAGAATGGTAGTTCCATTTGAGATTTGTTGAGATATAGAAATCCGAAAGCATGAAATATACTGCACTCTTTCCTTTGATACTTGGTTGAAGATGGTGCATATAGAAAATATTTTCTTAATCATTCAAAACATTTATTTTAAATTTTGCATTGAATAATAAGAAACAGACAAAATAGACAGCAATCAAACAGGTTACAAAAGTGGACATTTAACCAAGACCTTCTTGTTGATTGTCACCAAAGTCCTTTGCCTCGATAGAGCATCTTTGAGATCATTTGTCCTCATACTGAAGGTTTCCACACCAAACACCACCAAATCCTCTTATCTACCCTATCAACACCTCACAGAATAAATCCTTCAAGTCACATAAACTAACCACGGGTGTACCTCAGGGTTCGGTGCTTGGCCAACCTTCTTGTTGATAAACACAGCATCACTGGGACCTATTATCCAGGAACATGGGTTTTTCTGCCACTGCTATGCCAACAACACCTGTTCTACTTGCCATTCAAGCCCAAAAACCCCACAGTAGTTGCATGGATATCAGCCTGCATTGTAGACGTCCTACCACAGATTTGTCTGGCGCACTGCCTGGCAGATTTGTGCTCTACAACCTCTGTGTCTTACTTTAGAAATATTCAACATGATCTTATGAGTATTCAAATGTATTTTATGCAAAATGTGTTTGAACAACATATATATTTGCTTATAATTGCAAGAACATTAAAATGTATGATACTGATGTATTGACATTTTGTTGCCAACTCGTTTCATGACTACATTATTTTAAACAAGCCACCTTAAAGTGAACAAAATTTCTGTAATCATAAATTGTCCAACAATTACTTAAGCGATATTTATCTTGTTTGCAGTGGGACACAACTTTTAAATAGGCCAAATATATGCTGAAAAAAAGACAATAAAATATGCCACAAATGCAATTATCATAAAAGTAATTCTTTTTTTTTTTGTCATCTGGACTAACTTTTTTTTTGTTTGTTTTTTTTTTTTTGTCATTTTTGGATGAAATTATTATGATGACTATCTGTTCTTTTATTTTGTTTTTCCTCCACTCAATCTTTCTCTGTCTTATCTCTCTCTAAACGTATGCTTAGGGTTAAAAATATATATGTAATGGTATATTGTAAACTAAATAATTGTAACATTTTTGGTTAAGGGATCTAAAATCTATTTTTAATATAGATCTGTAAGTATTTTAGATTTCTACAGGTATATAATTTAAGATTTTAGATAATACTTATCTTTGTCTCATAATTTCAAGGACCTAATGTTTGCATATAGAACCGTTTTTGGACCTGATACCTTCTGCAAATCAAAATTCACTCCATAAATCTGTTGTTATTGGGTTAGAGGTACTTCATCGTACCATCACAAAGTGACCCTAAAATACTCTACAAAAAAATCTTCACATTCAGTGCAACTTAATGGTGGATTGACCTTCTCAACTCTATCAGAACAGAGTCCATCTCTGACTACCCTCAAAGTACACCTGCAGAAACAACTCTTCCGTGAGCACTTGACTCGCTGGTAATGCACTCTCTTTCTCACTCTTAAAAAATGCTTTTCATTCTGTTTTTATTGTACCAACTATGTACTAAAGTAGGTTATAGGTTAGGAATTATTTGGAACTTTATATTGTGCCACTTCTCAAGCTATTGTTTCCCTTCAACATCTCTTTTGGTGTAGTATTCCTTATTTGTAAGCTTCTTTGGATAAAAACATGAATGTGAAACAAATGTGCTTTTCATGTATTTTCAATAACCCATGGATGTACTTAATTGTCTCCTTTCTGCATGTGTGTGCACCTCATGAGAAGATGGCAAATCATGTCCCATTAAGAGTGAAAGTGTCATAAAAACTGCCTCAGCAGACTACACAAAACCTGCTCATGAAAATGACCTGGCCTCCTGCTGTGAGCTTGTCTAATTATTTTGTGCTCCTCTAATTTATCAGTATTATAACTTATGGTGTGCCTTAGTGGGGAGTTCACAGCCGATACACTGCATCATGACTGAAGTTCAGAGGAAATAAAGCACCCGGTCTGCAGCCGTGTAGCCAGAGGTGCAGTGTTTCTAAACACCCCTTCCCACAGCCATATTAGTTACCCCAGGAGAGAAACACCATGACTAAGCGGTTTGCCATATTGCTTTTCTACAGCAGAGGGCCAAACGACAGCCCAATCCAACTCGCTTGGTGGTCATTATGGGTAAAAAGCATTTCTCCCCTTTATTCTACTGCTTCAAATGACACGAATGTTAAATAAAAAACATGCCTGAGGGACACTGCCTTTGTTTTATCTGGTGAAGTTGACATTATCTGCAAGTAAAATACAAAATGTGGCAAAATAATGAGATGTCATTAAAAACTAAGGTAGATAAGTGATGAAACAAGTAATATTTATACACCGATAACTGTTTGGCAAGTCCCATAGGAAGGTGCTGTCAAAATTACCCTTGTTTTATCTGATAGCTGCTTTGCCAGATCTTTGTGTATATTTGAAAGAACCTACTTTGCGATTCCTGAAACAAATAGAAGGAAATATCTTTTCTTTCAAGGCAAGAAAAGAACAGTGTTCGTTTTAGATAGCTTACAGTTTTTTTCAATTGCTTAAGCACAATTTTGAAAACAGGGCCCGGTTTTCCAAACCCCTTTACACAATTAGCACAACACTACACCTCAGATCATTTGCAAAATGGAACACTTGTCAAAACTATACAATGTTTACCTTATTTTGTTGTCATAAACACCACCATCATATGGTCTGATTCGGTTTGAATCAGTTAAACACTGCTGTGCTCAACCTAAAACACTTTTAGCATTTAGACAGAGAAAGTGTAAAAATACATTCACCAACACCACATGTGCAGAGTAATGACAATATGTATTTCTTTTCATGTACTGAAGTCAGTCAATACTGAACATTTCAACAAAACATTTTCCAGTTTTCATACAGTATTACTGAACGTACCAGTGTACTGTAAGCTTAAAGTAATACTGTAACACATTACATATCCAGTTCAGTACCGAAAAAAAATAAAAACCTAAACATCTCTCCACCTAGCTGGATCTGGCCACAGCGTCTCGTCAACATCACAGGCTATATTTTAATTTACAAGGCAACGTGGGAAGAATCTTTTGGAGTGATGAATCCAACCTTGTATGGATGCTGCTTCAATTTGATCCCATGCTTCCTCCATAGCTTGAATGAGGGCCATCTGGACATAGGGCTGGAGATCATAAACCTTCCACCGCCATGCTGAGAAGAACTCCTCGGTGGGGTTTAGGAAGGGGGAGTATGGTGGAAGGTATTGAACTGTAAATTGTGGGTGTTGATGAAACCAGATTTGGACCAGAGCAGAACGATGGAAAGCTACATTGTCCCAGACGAAAATGAATTGCATCTGGTCCCTTTGGTTTGCTGCTGTTATAATATTGTGTCTAAATACTGTCTAAAAATGCAAGAATGAGGTCAGTGTTGTAAGGACCCAAGTTTTTTTTGTTGAAGACAGGAGAACTTACTTGTTGCCTTTTTATAGTGCTTAAACCTGATTGGTGTGTCTACAATGAAGCACCAGTGTGTGCGCACACCTGATGGTTGTGTTTAACCAATTGGTTCATGGGCCAGTGTTTCCGCTACATTCATTCTGCCGTGGCGGCCCGTCACACCAAAAATCATCCCCGCCACGGCTGCAGCTTTTCAGTGACGTCACTCAATTCATTTACAGTCTGGTAATTTATAGTGGAGACGACGTTAGTCACACACTAATTATTAAAAGGTGAGTATAATATAGAGCAAACTTAAGTGTAATCATAGTAGTGGTGTACGTAATGTGTAACGATTCGATTCAACCTCCAACATTACACAGTAGTTGTGAAAATTATCGCAGTTGATCCGTGGTCCGTACGGACCAGACCTCAAGGTTCGGTTCGCATGTGATTAACAGACTAATTGCACAAATGAACCATCATAGAGTGAATGTTTATCATTTGTATGTGTTTTATCTTGCCAATTTACACATTCGAGTGATTTTAAGCCATTCCAGCGCAAGACGAGGCGAATAGAACTTATTTCACTGTCGGTGCGCTGATTTCTGTGGACACCGGACACGGCGCCCGCGCACAGATTTTTAAGCGCGCGCGAACAACGAGTTCATTCTTCATTCGCATGTCCTTCTGTTTGAACAGACGCATACATACAGAATTATGTGAAAATGGACGTCTCAACAATCATTCTCAATAAAGCAGTCACTCATCTTCAGTGAACGAAAACAAGTTAGAAGGAAATAGCATGTGTATCATTATATTGGATCCGTGCATTCGGTCTTAAAGGGACAGCTGCCTATAAACACATGCTGTTATATATGACAGAAGAAAAGGGGCATGGTCCACGGGAAAATCATTGTGTCATTGTGACAACCCCCCCCCCGGTGGAAATACAGCCTGCCACCACAGCTGGAAAAAATCCTAGAGGAAACACTGTGGGGTGTGTTCATTTGAAAGCCTTTGCTTTGAAATTGCAAGGAAATGACATCATGATAAATTTCTGTGTCAAATGCATACAAGTGTGTTTAGTGTTTTGAAAATCACTGTGTAATGTTTTGCAAAAAGTGTGAAGCTGACAATGTGCTGACAGTTGTGCAAATCTAGGCCAGTGTTTTGCTCCTTGAGTGTAAGGTTTTGCTAATTGTGGGAAAGTTTTAATTTTAGTGTGTAAGCAATTAAAAAAAAGTTCAGTTATTATGTTTTATTTTAACATTTGGCCATAATCACAGTGTTTATCCAACAAAATTGGCAAGTTCATATTTATCTCTGCCAATGAAAATGTAGATAGATAGATAGATAGATAGATAGATAGATAGATAGATAAGTCAAGTTTTCACCAAGCAAAAAAATAACAAAACATTAATTTTGTAAATTTTGTATTTATTATTTATTTATAATTTGAATTTGTTAAATTATGTTTGAATTTATTGTGTCTGTATAAGTATTTTATTACGTTTTAGTTTTATTTAATAAAAAGTGTTATGTTAGTGCTTAGTGTTAGCTTAGAATCATTATTATACTCTTATACCTTTTGTTCTTTAATATTTTGAATTGTTTTTAGCTTTATTTTTTTGTTTTTCATTTAAATGTTAAGTTTTGAAATGTTGTTGTATGCATTTGTCATTTTTATTTAATTTCTTTATTTTTAAAATGCGTATAGGTAGTATTTATAAAGTTTTAGCTTTTAGATTTGGATCTGTTTTTAGTTGTTTTAATACTACAATTGATTGCTTCTGTTTGTCCTCATTTGTAAGTCGCTTTGGATAAAAGTGTCTGCTAAATGACTAAATAATAATAATAATAATAATAATATAATATAGATACGATTACAACAATGACAGGACTTGTAAACTTTAAAACAAAGCAGCGTTGATTGACAGAATGCATTTATTTATTTATTTTCATAGAATTGTGGAAGCAATATTAAGGACAACAACTTTACAGTAATTTACAGTAAACAAAAAAAATGTATTAACTGCTAAAATCTTGAAATATTAAATTCTGGTATCTTCATAAAACACTGACAATGACATTAATATACTGATTATAATATACTGACAACCACCATTAAATATATACATTTAAATTTAAAGCGCTATATAAATGCATCATTCATTCATTCATTATGACAACCACCATGATTTACTGTGTTGTAAATAAAATACAAATACAATTCCCCTTATTTTACTCTCCTCACATTCTTTGTTACCTGCTTCACAGACACATTACTGACTGATGGCTCATTACGGGAGGCCCTTTGTCTCTCAGGTGTGAATCACTGAATATTCATGCTCATTGTCACTCCCTCGCAAACAGGCATTCTATCACAAAACATGTCTTACAAACATTAAATTAATATATGTATTATATAATTTATAAATTAATATATTGTTTTCGGTGAATGAGTATACAGGATGATTTTCACATAATTGTGTGGCAAAAACTCTAGTCTACCACATCCAGCTGTCAAAAGTCTTGTGAACAAATGTTCTGTATTAGTTGTATGGCCTTATTCCAGTGACTGCAAAATTGTAGTTTTTCACGGACCACGCATAAATGTTGTTTTCTCAAAACATATACATGCATGCTGCTCACATATTATTGTAGCCCAGTTTGTGCTAGTTAATGTGCAGTCAGATTTTAGTCATTCATATGTTTTTAAGAGACTGAAAAAACACAAATGCCATGGCATCAAAACTTCTCCAGTGCCCCCCAAACCCCCTCAGAGGATTAAAACCAGGTAAAACTTGTTTATTTTCCTTTTTTTTTCTTCATCATACAGAACATTATACATTATGTGACCATGTGTTTTTTGTTGTTGTTTTTTTGTACTGGATTTTACTGTTAACCAATTAACAGATAATTGCCATAACATTTTTATTTTTAGTATTACTGTAGCATTATAGTTTTTTCCCAATAAAATTATACAGAGCATGCAGATTTTTGAAGAACAGAGTATCTCATCTGAAACCCCAGTCGTATCAGCGTATTGAGACTGCAAGCCAGTGTAGATCTTCAAGATTAAGCAAAGGTCACTGTTCTACAAGCAAATAACTCCTCAAATCTTTAGAGAGAACCATGTTTTAGTAAGCCGATATCTGCAGATGCTCTGCTCTGTATTTCATTTCAATTTAGACGATGTTCATGCATTATGGGATTTCATTTTAGATCTAAAATTAAAATGATACAGGCGACCTGTCAGCACACAAATAAAATGTATCCCTGTTTTGATATTTGTTTCTAGAATGAAGATCAGTACACATCCAACTGAAAGTCAAAAAAAAAGAAAAAAGTACATTATATAAAGAACATTTTAAAGCATGTTTTAGGACTACTAAGATTATGTTTGTGTGTTTATTAATGAATGCATGAATGAAATGAAAATAAACAGATTATAGATCACAGTGTGTGCAGTCAACCACATATCATATCAACACACTAAGGGCAGCACTTTCCCTGTAATATATAAAGGCTGCAATGAGTTTGCATAATGAAATGTTATGTGAGCATAGCCAATTATTCCTCAGTTTTCATCAGACTCCATATTTTCATGATAAGAGCAAAGGTAAAACCACACATGCTGTTATGTATGAGACATGGGTCTTGCCGTCTAAGTATATTAGATATGTCCCGGTAAATCTGAATTATCGATTTGTGTGCAGTTTTCTAGAACTCTAATGAAAACAGCACATTACAGACAGACCATGCATCTATAATGAAGGCCAAGCCCAACAGGACACCTCTCTGCTTTACACAGCAAACATACCTGCTTCAGCTAATCTTGACCCACTGGATATCTGTAAAACTGAGTCAGATGTTTTAGATTAAAGATTTAGTGGGGTGTTGAATTAGAAATGAGCAACCTAAGCAATTTCTAATTTTTTCCCTTTAGATTTTATATTTTAAAGGGACACTTCACAATTTTTTTTTTTTGTTCACCCTGATCTTGATCCAAACCTTTATGATTTATTTTCTGGAACACAAAAGGAGATGTTTATCAGAATGCTCATACTGCCATTTGCAGAAGTTTGAATGAGATTAAAGAGCTACTTCTGGAGACTTGGAATATAGAACACACTGGTTGAGCCAATGTTGTTGTGTGGAGCTGGTTTGGATGCTTAACCAAACAGAAATGTGTTCATAGCACCACAAGAGTCACAGGTGTCCACACTTTTAGAAGTAATCACTCTATGAATGGTTTATTATAGTAATTTGTCTCTGCATATTATGCTGAGGTTGGAGACAGTTTAAAGGTACATTACAAGATAGAATCTCAATTAGCAGCATTTGTGGCAATTGTGGCTTATTATCAAAAATGCATTTCATCTCTTGTTTTCTTAAAAAAAAAAAAGGTTTAAAATCTGCAAAGTAATTTTATAAAAGCACTTTAATTGTTCAGTTAAACCGCGTGTACTATTTAAGTTGTAAATCTGTTTTAATCCGTATTTTTATAGTGTTTAGGGTTTTAAAGTTTATGGTGTTATGCCGCTTTTAAAATCATGTTGTTATAAACATTGGTCACATCTTGTGGTGTTTTTATAAGAAAAGGAGGAACAAGTGGAAATTTTTATTTGTGGTAATCAGCATTCAGTCAGGCTTTTTTAAGAAACCAAAGGATAAGTCGAAATTATTTTTGTGATAATTAGCCCATCATCAATCTATATTACTTTCGCAATGGTTTACCTTCGCCTAAGCAACCGTGTTTACAAGGATACTTGCAGAGACATGCATTTTGAAATAGTTCCATGTGTCATTTCAGGCACAAATAGACACAGAGATGAATGGAATTCAGTGTTCACGTGCATCTGCGTGGCTGCGGTGCCCGGGGAGCAGTTGGGGGTTCAGTGCCTTGCTCAAGGGTCTCACCTCAGTCATGGTATTGAGGGTGGAGAGAGCTTCCCCCACTGACAATCCATTACCCCTACTAACATTCACTCCCCCCACCGACAATCCCTGCCGGACTCAAACCCACGACCTTCAGGTTACAAGTCCGACTCTCTATCCATTAGGCCACTGCCCACAGACTGTGAGACTCTCTCAAATACTTGTGATTCAAATAAGCACAATCACTTGATTAATTAATAATTGCAACAGGCCTAGTGATAATCAACATTAATGTCACAAAAGACTGAGCTTACTGAACCTGGAATATGCCTTAAAATTGATTTTTTTTTTTTATCACCTTTGATAGTGACAAACAGCCCATTAGTGTATGTTTCTATTCATGAAGACATGAAAAGGATAGCAGATAAAGACAGAGGTTATTTGTATGGAAGTCTTAAAAGTACAGCAGCAAAAGTGGTGGACTAATTGTAAGGGTCTGAGAGAGGCTAGAAGAAATTCTAAATGCATAAAAAAAAAAAAAACCTTCAGCAATATTACAAACGATTGACCATGTTTTTGCCAAGAACTGTAGGACATTTTCCTACAACATATGTGATAAAGATCTTTTATTGGCCTCGACCAACAACACAAACCCAGAGGGCAATGAAAAAGATGGCTGGAAATTCACAACCTTTAACCCTAAAATCTCTTTGGTTAATAAGGATGTTCTTCCACCAATACCTGGCAAAATCACGCTCACCTCACAAGTACACTGCACGGAAAAAAAACATCAAAGGCTCTAAAACAATAATACCCCTTTCAAATGACAGAATTGAACACCCACACAGCAAGGCCTCATGGCAGAGTGTGAATCAAATCCTCCTCAAAGCATTCATCCTCCCGTCCAAAGCTTGCATTGATAACTTGATGTCTTTATCCCACATACTCAAAGGCCTCGGACCTTTAGGGCTTCCTGACACCTGACTCAAAGGACATAGAGAGAGGGACGCTGAAAAATCATCAAAAGCCTTTATCTTTGTTTAGCTGAGTGCAGCACGTCCAAGCACTCGCTGATAAACTGCAGCTCGGTCCTGTCATGTGAAGGCAGCTTGTTAAACAGATGATATTCCAACAGAGATCACAGAAGCTACAGCAGCAGGATACTGCTCTACGAATGGCTTAACCACAGTAAAAGACAATATCATTATACATACTTAATCAACACTGATTTACACCCAGGCAGGCTGAAAAACAAGCCAAAAGATGACTTTACAAAAAATAAATTAATTAAAATTAAACGCTGGAAGGCAGGGAAGGTAGACACTTTAAATGAGTCGTGAGCGCCCCCTTTGCAGCCATCGATTTAGAAGCAGCAGCATTCGGGTTATACGATTATTGTGTTTAAAACCAGAGACGGCAGTTTTGGAGTCCGTGTCTTATACCGGTGACACTCTGATTATGACAGGTCAGGGAACAGTTCAGTGAGCGATAAGGGCCTTCCTGTGAGAAGTGCTCTGCCTCAAAGACTCTAACGTGATCAGTGATGTGAGTGGGATTTTGTTAGATGTGCCAGCTACCTTTGAAGCTCTGTTAGGCTGGGTTGGATATTAGTTTTAATTGAATTATGATATTCTTATCTTTCATGCAACCACTCACAGCATATAATCAGATTACGGCGGCAACGGCAATTAAAATCTGAGAACTAACAAGATGATCCACCCTTCACGCTTGGTTTGTGAGAAACAGTGCTCAATCTGGTTTCAGTTAGTCAGCTCTGTTGCTATGGAAGCATCCGATGAATGTATCTTCTAAAAACATGTCTGTAAATAAATGGATATATTAGCTCATACAATACATAATTGATCTTTCATCTATTAACTTATCTATTTATTTTATTTTATAGCTTGCTTTTTTCAGTTAACCAACTGCTAAAACTAAGTACTGCTCTGGCATGTGCACAATTATTGCTTTTCAAATAAAGCAACATGTAACATATATAATCTTCATATTTTATGGCACATCCTTGACCTAACCACAGGCTCTATTCTCCAGCACAAAAATAACCTTCAAAAATCTAAAACACAGTTATAAGAAAAGCATGCTGGGAGCTATAAATCTGTTTAAACTGTCTGCTGTGTTAATGTAATCAGTTACTGAGTTCACAGTTTTTTTTTTCTTTTTTTCTCTCTATTAAAATCAATTAACTTTAAGTTGTATTTGAGTGAAAGGAACTTGTTTCATTTAGTAAATTTCATAGTTCTGCCTCTACAATCTCTACATTCAAAGACTTTGCAAAATAGGTAGTATACTGAATGCTGTTAACATGAAAAATCAAGCGAGGGGGAGTCATGCAGACACAATCGTCATCTAACTCCATTTTAATCAACCATGCAATTCTTGCATAATTATTTTTCATGCAGATTTCATGACCTCATATTAATTGAGACTTTGTTCTTTTAAACATTAATTTGTCTCACCACAGGAGTATTTATGTAAACTTCAGAAAAACAAAGCGATTAAAAATGGTGAAATGAAGAAACAGAGGGCAGTCACCAGCACCTAATACACATTTCCATATGCACACACACATTCTACTGTACTTAGTTTTTTTTTTTGCACACTGTGTCTAACGACATCCTGTAAAATTACTGCAATACACAGTCTCTTGTGACTTATTTTATTCTGAGAATTCCTCAGAATAAGTGATGCTGGTGAAAAATAGCAACCTCTCCACTTCTAATCAGACAATACTGCTTGTGTGAAGCCGCAGAAATTGCTCTGAAAGACTGCCATGGCCATCGGGGGGAAATGAAGCATGGCAGGGGGACACTCTCCAGGCATGTTAGTCCCTGCTCCCCCTCCGACTCACAATCAGTCAAGGAGAATTAAACGAGCAAGGCACTGTGTACTTCTGCATGATTGATGGTTGTCAACAAGAGCAGCCCAGGGCAGAAGAATCACCCTCAAAGGCTCTTGTACATTTTGATGCCGAGAACGATCATCCCACTTCCCACTTGGCGGCTGATCTTAGACCTGTCCTGACTAGCGATGCTGGATCAGGCACAGAAGGGCAGGGCAGTGGTACAAAAAAAATAAAATAATTAAAAGAATACTCAGGGCTGCTTTGTTGGAATGAAAATAATTTTAATCCTGTCAATCTTATGAAGATCTCAATCAATGATCTCCCTGACAGCATGGAATTATTCTTAAATATGGCAACCATGTAATTGAAATCTTTCAGAAATAAAATTCTGAGCCAAATGACATCCAATGGAAACTGGAAATAGCAGGGTACAGATAATAATTATTTAATATTGTTTGGTTGCATGGACAAACTTTGGAACTAAAAAAAACGCACAGTCTGAAGATTCACTTTATGTAACGAGGGCAAACGTACAGACAAGTGAGAGCTGAAACCAAATGCAGATGACGAGATAAAATAAGAAAATAAAATACAAAACATTATGAAGCAACTTGAAAACTATTGAAGATGCAAATACATTTTATAATATAAAGATTATTACATTTTATTACATTTGTGTGCATCGTTTCACTTTTTTTTTTTTATCTGCATGCGGTTCAGATGAAAACACTTAAGTACAAACATATGTACGAATATTTATCATGCCAATAAAGCACCTTGAAAACAGAAAAGGACAGACAGACACTACAAATATTCAATATATTTATGATAGATAAAGGTTGCTGAAACGAGAAATATCATTGTTTTTGCAGCTCTCAACCCCCTGTGGTTAAACAAATAAAATTTACCCTACTGTGTGAATGGATGTCTTAACATTGCCCTCGTAAACCTGCTAAATTGCTTTGATACTCGTTCTAATCAGACACAATCTGCTTTTTAGAAACTGGAAATTGTATTAGACGATTTCATTGTGAAAAATCCTGGATGGTTCCCCCGTCTCCTGCTGAGACTAAGCAGGCTCTCCAAAAAGCCAGTTCATACCCGCGCATATGGGAGACGGAGATGCAAGCAATAGGCCTGCAAATCCTGCCAGTATGACAAATCCGCATTATGCATTTTCCCTCTTTTTGAAGCCATTCAATTAATTGGGCCATTGGAATCAGAGAATGGAGAAGAATTAGAGAGCTTGTAGACAGATGCGAGGCTCTCTGCGGGCCAGGAGATGAAGGAAACAGCATCGTGACCATATCTGAGATGCTGAAGTTTAGTGGGTTCATGTATATTTGGCTTTGTTACATAAAAAGACCCATTTTTGGATCAGACCATATGGGAGAGATGGAAATAGATTTAGTCTCTTGAGCCAAAAAAATTCCCCAGATCGACTTGACTCACTCATTATCAAAGTCCCTCAAGTGTCCCTCTGCCCTCCTTTATTCAGGAAGTGGAGGTGATAAAGATTCCACATTTGCTGAGGACAGTAGCCCTTAATGCTGACACCAGACCAGTTTTACTCTTCTATTGGTGAAGGGTTAGACTGGGCTCCAGATATGGTCCAAGATCAACACACAGAGACACAGACAACTCTCAAAATAATGACAAAACACCTTTGAGATCTAAATTGCACTATGCAATAGCAATATTATGCTTCTAAAACATGATGACATGCCTCTCTTCAAAACAATTTAATACATTTAGTTGTAAAGTGGATAGAGTTAGGGCAGGTATAAATAGGTATACACCTTTATATATCAATTATAAAACTATTAGTACAAAGTTACAATTTAAAATAACTATTTTCTGTTTTAATATATTTTACAATGTAATTTATCACTGTGATGCAAAGCTGAATTTTCAGCATCATTACTTTAGTCTTCAGTGTCTTTACTTTAGTCTTCATGATCCTTCAGAACTTTTTTTTTTTTTTTTTTTCAGGATTCTTTGATGAATAGAAAGTTCAACATAACATTTAAAAAAGTAGTGTGTATTCATGCACATATACTAATGTGTGTGTGTGTGTGTGTGTGTGAGAGAGAAATAGGAAGACACAAATTAGTATAATGACATGGGTATGACATAGGTATTACAAGGAGAAGGTGATTTATGAGGACATTTCTCCATGTCCCCATATTTAAAAAGGCTTATAAATCATAAAGAATGAGTTTTTTGAGAAGTAAAAATGCACAAAGTTTTCTGTAAGGGGTAGTTTAGGTGTAGGGTTGGTGTAGGGCGATACAAAATACGGTTCGTACAGTACACAAAACCATTACGCCTATGGAATGACCCCACAATTCACATAAACAAACATGCATGTGTGTGTGTGTGTGTGTGTGCGCAGGATTTTAATCTGCAATAAAAAAAAATAATAAAAAAAAAAATCAAACAGGCCAAAAAGAAAAAGTCAATGCAACAGTCAACAGTCTTTTGAGGTGATATCGGTTACCTGTATGTGAACTCTTCCACACTTTGAACCAAATTTAATTTGCAACACACTTCAATTACATAATTAAATTATAAACAATTATATACCTGTTAAACTGAATAATTATTACAATAACATTATATTAGCATAAACACATTGCCCTACATTAGACATTAATGTTAGATCACCAGGGTTATTTCCCACTGAAAGTAATTCTGTGCACTCCCATGTGGAAAAACTGCATGCAAGTTGTTTGTGATTTATTTTCCATTTGACTTCTTTAATTAAAATGTGTCATTAATTTTCCCTCTTTTACACTTTTATCATCGCTGTTTAATGGGAAGATCAGGGTTGTTCTCTTGACACTGCGGTAAACAGAATGAAAACATGATGCCATGGCCTCTAAAATCTGCTATTTATTATGTGCCATCAGTTTAGGAATAAACAGGTATTTAGAGTCACAAGCACTGAGTACAGAGGGATTTTAACAAGCTCAGCCACAGCATGATTGCAGTGGCCTTTTTATATGACAGTTTATGAGACGACTTACTGGAAGAAAGCACTCCTCAATGGATTTTATTTGCAATGTATCAACCATCTCAATATGTCATTCAATAATTGTGGATATCTTTTGATCTGACAGACAGGGCACCATATATTTTAATACAGATAAAAGTCTGATACTTTTATCTGTATGAACTTGTGTCTGTTCACAGACTCACAGGAAACCAACAACGCTGCAAGGAAATTCTTGATTTAATCACTTGCAATGCGTGTTAGAAACCACAGGGGACTAGATTATGGTACTAATGACTGTGAATATTGTAGATGTCACATGTGTCTTTGTATTTGCAAGTGTCTAATTATGAATCACTTAAAGTCCCCTTCTTTAATGGCGAATATCATTAGTAAATGTTTTACTTCAATGCGTGGGTTTGAGAAAGTCCGTTTGGAATTATATCTATATTTTTAAATGTTTGAATGACGTGTTTCCAAAATCACATTCTCTCAAAATCTGGTAGTCCCCAGGGTTATAATTGTTATCCGAGGGATCCCTTGTTCTTTTGTTTCACCAGTGGTGCACCTGCAGTGTATGACAACATTTGAAAACATATAATTTATCCACTGACACACCGAAATCTAAATCTACAATTTCTAATTTGACCCGCAACCTCCCACATGTATGATGCTTCTGAGAGTTTTTTCTCCATTTCAAAAAAACATATTCAGAAGTAAATCGCCCCATACTCATGAGCTATTTTATGTTAATAGCTCATGATCAATTCATGAGCAATTTGGTTCATTCTAGCTCGGCAGCCTTGTTAGAGTACATTTCAACTTCCTCAAATTACCTTCAAGGCACTTCGAATGCAGTTGATTATTCTGAGGTCATGAACCTTCGACACCGAGTCAAATTAATAAACCTGTTGTGCTCTAGGGAAATGGGGTCAATGCTTTAATCAGCTATACACACATTGTGGTTTAGATAGATTGTGGCAAACATTGTGAAAATCCACTCAAGGCTACATTTCTAAATATAGTTTCCCTATTTTCTAGTGCATTTATAGATTTTTACAGAGCCTTGTCCACATAACTGTTTTGTAAAACATGAGAAAGGTTGATTACTATGTACCACAAGGTTTGTACCTGCATCTAAATGGTGAGTTAAAACATTATAAAAGTTCAGGATTGTGGTGCAGAGAGCTATACACATGCTCAGGACATGTTTATATAAGTGGTTGGCTCACACACTCAATTTTGAGTCCGACTGAGATCGTGATCTCACTCCCCCCTCGCTCACCCCTACTTTTACACTTTACTCATGTAAAAAGTAAAAGGACCAATAAAATATTGAAAAAGACGCCTTGTAACATTGGCTGGTGCACTTGTAGCCATTGGTGTATGACGCATCCCAGCAGGCCCTAAATAGTGTTTGTAATGTTTATCTGTGACACACAGAGCACAATAGAATTTGCTTTCATCCAACCTCGAGATACATGTTTTAAAAATGTCAAAATACTGGTGAATGAAAATAAATATCAGTGCAAGGTCAGAAGAACAAACAACATTGTTACAGTCATTCTGTTTGGACTGCTGCATTGTCCACATTGATTTATTTGTATCATTTTAGCCTATTTTATGTACATGTATGTGCGTATTTATGTGTACATACTATGCTTCAACTAATATAAACTTGCTCTGACTGATCTTAAAATATATCAGTGCCTTTATTTTGTCTCAAAATGCACACCAGTAATGTTTTTTCGAAGGCACGTTTATTAAAAAAAAATACTTAAATGTCCTAATTGAACTATGGCCTAATCCTGCTTAGTCTACACCCTGTCTGTGAAACCAGGCCTTAGTATTATTAACACTGCTTAGGGCTGGGCAATTTAGCTAAAGTTAATTCTCGGAAAAACACCCGTTGTTATTAATGAAGCTGTCAACTATGTGTCTCTTATTTAAATTGTGTTTACATTTTGTTGATTATAATTAAAGGATTTGCAAGTGTGCAGAACAGTCAATGCACACTGAATAAAACTTTGGTATTAAGTTGATTCTGACTAACATAAACATCCATTACCATTACTTGTATTGACTATCATTTTGCAAGACATGGCTGGTCAGATGATATCAAAATATGAAGCCCTAGGGGATCAAGGTTTGGCTCTTTAGTTTTAACATCTTAACTATTACAGTACGGGGCAAAAAGGATCTATCATCATTGTCGGCCTTTCAAAAGTAGTCATATATTGATGTGAAATATAAAGATGTCAAATAGTTGATTACAGTTCCTTGACACTCAAGTGTGATTTTCAGATAAGCATATGAACATAATAATAAGAATGTAATGGATGTCTGTCAAGTGAGTACTTCTTGAGTTAAATATGTTAATGACATTTGCCATAACCAGATGCAGCCCACTCCGACCCTTAAACTTCGAGAGGCAAGAGATACTTCATCAGCTTGGCCTAGTTTTAATTCAGTGCTGCACCTTTTCTCTCTTTCTATCTCGCTTTCATTTCAGAAAGAGAAAGAACCTTCAAAGGCCACTGACTATATATCAGATTCATTAAATCTTGCATAATGGTGAGTCATGTTCAAAGAAGAATCACTGTCTGGACTTCCATGAAAACAGCTCATATTCGTACCTCATTATAGCCTCCATATTTGTGGGAACCTCTGAATTTATGCATTGAAGCTACACAATGTTTAATGAAATGTCGAAACTAATTACTCAGGGCTTCGTCTAATTCCAAGCTCAGAGATTCTCAGTATAACTGAAGGGCATTGCTTGGCAGCATCTTTGTCATTTCCTGCTTTTTTTTTTTTTACACTTGAGGTTATATGCCTGAGTGTTTGCCTATTTTTGCGTTTTCTCTTTTAAATCTTCATCTTGTTTTCAGACATTCAAATTAAAATGTTTAAGTGAAAACTAGAAGTAATGAACTCATCCATTAAACAAAATAAATGCAAAGGCAAAGTAGAGAGAAACAAGTGGTAGTCTGAAGCGAATCTGAAGCAAATCGAAGTCTACAGAGGATGCTGGCAGTCACCTTGTGAGGTTGTGCCTGGAGTAGTAAACACACGCGGAGCATACGGTGTCTTCAGTATCCCAAAGATGCCGTGGCAGATGGCCGCACATCTCATTACGGAATGCCAGCACCCTTGGCACTGGTGCTCTAAATGCCATTGTTGCTGCTCATGCGAGGGCTGTGCAGGGTCAGCGCTTCTAACCTTGCAAAAGCTGCCATAATCCCTTGCTCAATAGCCTGTCATTTCGCCCTGTTACCTGGCGTTGAAGTTAAGAGGGTCCTCCATCTGTAAGAGCTGATGCTATGTCCAAGTTTTCTCAGCTCTGCCTTCCTTTTCCAGTCAGTCAGGCATGCAGCGGGGAAAGCATGCAGACGCTAAAGAATTCTGTGAATGTTCAAGTTGTAGGAATTAAGTGTGTAATTTTCCCTCAGTATACTTGGATTATAAATCATTGTGAATCTTAGAGCGGATGAAATGTTTGCACTATTCAAAAGGAGCCAGGATACTATCTAGTAAGGGCAATCGTGGCCTAATGGTTAGAGAGTCGGACTCATAACCCAAAGGTCACAGGTTGAAGTCTCAGGTCCGGCAGGGATTGTAGGTGGGGGGAGTGAATAAACAGCGCTCTCTTCCACCCACAATACAACGACTGAGGTGCCTTTGAGCAAGGGACCGAACCCCCAACTGCTCCCTGGGCGCTACAGCAAAAAATGGCTGCCCACTCCTCCGGGTGTGTTTCACTAGTTCAGTCTCACGAAAACATGTGATCACATTTTATCCTAAACAGATAGGCGCATATATATATATATATATATATATATATATATATTTTTTTTTTTTTTACAAGTATAAATTAAAGGTAGTAACTTATTTTTTTACCGTTACCTTTATTAACTGTTATGATTGCCATTATTTACTTTTAGCATCTCAGTATCTTAATATAGCTGTATAGTTTTGGTCAACATCTATAAGCTTTTAAATTCTGCTTGTGCTAGCATACTGCTGAAAGGACTAAAACTATTTATGACCCATCATGTACTAGAAAGATTTTGTCCAATCGAAAGCTCTCTTTTGGATTCGATTGTGATCCTATAATACCACATTCAACAGTCTAACATACAGCAGTTAAGGCTTGGGGATGAGACTTTTGATATGCCCTGCCTAAACTTATGGCTTCAATAGGAAAACTACACCCAGCAAGCGATTATATGGGTTTTTAGCTGACCTCCTCTTATATCCAAAGATTATTTATTTTCCTAATGCAGTCAAGTATAAGGCAAATCCAGGCTTTACCCAACACTAGCAGATTCATTATGAATAGCTCATCACTGAATGTACAGAACTTGTTTTAATCAGCACGCCTTATTCACATGGTGCTCTTCATTAACACCACAGCTAGAATCCAGCATGACTGTGGAAATATCACTACACAGTCACACGCCAGATGCACAACAGTGTCAGTGTTTGTTTCCTTTCCTGTTGCTGCTCTATCACTACAGATTGTTTCTCCTCCTGTTCCTTTTCATTCTGTCCGGGTTGAATATACAGTTTAAAATACAAAGCACAAAAGAGTGACTTCTAAAAAGGCCTTACACATTAATACATTTTTTATCTTTTTTGAACAACATGCCAAAATTACAGTTTACAGACTCGGAGGTAAGCAAATGACAATATATCCTGTACATTTCCATATAAAGGTTTTAAAGGTGCACTTGCAAAAAACAAAAAGAACCTTAGAGAATTCACTTGTTGTCAGCCCAACAGAGAAAATACTGTGTGTCTTGTTATTTTCATGGTTTTGTTGAGTGAGCAGACTGCACTTCAATGTCAAATTCTTTCAGGGACTCTATAAAAACAGTCAAGAGTAATTACATTCTCTACATCCATACACTGCTAAGTTCATCCACACAGACTATAACATCAGTTTCAAATCGGTTCATTGGACCAGCTGAGGAAAGAGAAAGGAAGTTGGTGTGATGCTGTGTAAAACATTGCCTCACTCAGCAGGTATGGTGTAATGGGATTTCACAGTGTAGCCAAGCACTTGCAGGGGTTTGATCATATTTTCTGTCTCAAGCTACGACACGTATTCCAGAACACGATTCTCTATATTTTGAATAACTAAACTTTGTTCAGCCCAAATTGAGTAAACAACATTTGGTAAAGTTTTTACTAAAGAATTATTTTGTTTCTTTTGTCAACTATGCCGATTATGTTGTGTATTGCTTTGAGACCATGTGCCACTAAGGGTTATAGTTTCCAACCAAATGGTCATACAATATACAAAAACGCAATCAACCACTTTACCACTCTAAAGGGTTTTGTGACTGCATGTTTTGAGTTTGAGCTCCATCAAGTTGATTCTTTATCGTCTATTTTCTATCTTAAAAACAATTGTATACATTTTCGTTTCTATAACGTGTGAATATATCCCCTATAGCATTCTAAAACAAAACCAATCAGAGCGTCTTGTTATCACTAGTTTTATTTTGATTTGTTGAGTCTGCTATTAGCTTATAGCCCGTTAGTATCGGCAGCCGCTAATCTCGCTTAGATTGCTAATACTCTATTCACACACATTACCATTGTTTCACTGTTACTTGCTTAAATGGCGGATGTGTCTACCTTTGAGTGCAGGTGAGGACACATTCGAGCTGCATTCGGTGCAGCTGGAGGCCGTGGAGAAGCAGATCCGCGACCTGGTGGAGAAGCAGGCCCAGCTGAGAGCGGAGAGCCGCACTGGAAACATCCCAGGCTGATGCTCACAAGTCCGCGGTAAGTGTACAGCACGCTGCTAACACTCCCACCACCTCTACTCCGCGTGTTTCTCTGCACAGACACTGTGCACCCAGGACGCAATCTTCCCAGATGTCCTTCACTCCGGTGCTGGGACGCCACGGACCTTGGGTGCACCAGCAGCGGAAGACACGAGCCAGGCCCCGGGCGACGACCTCTCCCCCTCCGCCACCTCCGGTCTTCGATATCTCCACCCGGAACCGCTTCGCTACGCTCCATCTGACTAGTAAGCCAATTCTCAAGTAACTGCTATGATGACTTTTGTTCTACCCACTTAAATGATAAAAGTACTTACGTTGTCCAATCTATACAGACTGTGTCTGTTCCCCGAATAGCGAGGTCAAAATATAAAATAAATGCAGGATCTAGACAAAATCTGATCGTGATTAAACCAGAAAACGCAAAATAAATGAACAAAAACAAATTTTAAAGCTTGCGCTCCTAAATATTAGCTCACTCGCACCCAAAGCAGTTATTGTAAATGAAATGATCACAGATAATAATTTTGATGTACTCTGCCTGACTGAAACCTGGCTTAAACCAAATGAATATTTTGGTCTAAATGAGTCTACTCCACCAAGCTACTGTTATAAACATGAGCCCCGTCAGACTGGTCGTGGCGGCGGTGTGGCAACAATATATAGTGATATTCTCAATTTTACTCAGAAAACAGGATACAGGAGGTTTAACTCATTCGAAATACTTCTGCTTAATGTTACACTGTTAGATATGTGTAACACGGTAAAAGTTGTCAGTATAACACTGTGTTATATCACTCTGAATAGATAGAGGGCTAGGTTCGACTCTTGGGAGGATAAAAATGAAATTTGGGCCAAATGGTATGAAGCAGCTAACAGCCACATTTATTGCACATATAACAAAAAAAACTAATAATAGAAGAACAAATTTGTATTGTCCCAACGCAACACTGCTGAAATGGGAAAAAAATTGATATTTAGTCCAGGTTGTGCATAACAGGTCCGAGGAAGCAAAGAAAGAGAAGAAAAAAAGAAAATGTCCAAAAGTCCAGGAGGACTTGGTGTGTGTGTAATGTAAGATGAATGTATGTATAAGGCCTTGTTTTATGAAGCTATGTATGAAGCTTAGCTGTAATTGAAAAGAATCCCACGATGCAGACTGGTCCGAGTTGAATGTCGGCAGCAGGCCGTTCACAGAATCACAGGGTCTGGCTCGCCATAGCTCACAGTTGATCATGTCACAGGATGGAATCAGCAATTAAAAAAAGTCTACACAGAACAACACAATTCAGAGTTAACATCTCTTAAGATTTCATATTAACTTTTCACAATAACTCCATACAAGTAAATAAATTGTCAGAAGCATCACTCACAAGCTTCACTCACACGTGTTAGCTTAGCAATCTAAGGTCAATACACGTGAGCACACTAAACGCACAAATAAATCTCTGTTTAACACACAGGTTGATTATCTGCATCTTAAAATGCTCACTTTCATGTATACATATTTTTTCTTCCATATTTAAACAGGGAACATCATAAAATAAATTTAACAAAAAAAATAAATCTATTCGTATCCCTGATCTCCGTTTGCAAAAAGTGCATTGAAATAACTCTTTTTAACATTTTTAACTCTGACTGTTTTTTTTTTTTTTCTTGTACACTGTAACCCATATACAATTTTTCGATCACTAATCAGTTAAAACACATCAACTTAACATTTCTGTTAACACTGAAACTCACCAGAGTTTGTAGAAATAACTTCTCGATCGACATCAATATGACATCCTTTTGAAACCCATGAACATACTCGTGCTACCAGCTGAAAAGTTTTTTTTTCTTCTCCTAATCTCTACGTCTCAGTTAACGAATTCATACAGCGACCCCTTCAGGGGAACTACGGTACTAGTGTAAAACTCTAGGGGGTTACAAAAGAAATCTCTCCTATCTCTTGCTGTGGCTACTGTGTATAGACCAACAGGGCCATATACAGATTTCCTAAAAGAATTTGCAGATTTCCTCTCAGATCTATTAGTTAATATTGATAAAGTGCTAATTGTCGGATATTTTAACATTCATGTTGATAAAAAAAAAGTCAAAAAGTCGTGACGTATTGTCAAGTATGGTGACCCATACTCGAAATTGGTGCTCTGCCTTTAAGCCATCCAAGTGCACACACACAGCAGTGAGTAGTGAACAAATCCACACACACACAGACACACACACACACACACACACACACCGTGAACACACACCCGGAGCAGTGGGCAGCCATGCTGCGGCGCCCGGGGAGCAGTTGGGGGTTCGGTGCCTTGCTCAAGGGCACCTCAGTCGTGGTATTGAGGGTGGAGAGAGCGCTGGACGTTCCCTCCCCCCACCTACAATTCCTGCCGGCCGGGGGCTCGAACTCGCAACCTTTCGATTACGAGTCCGACTCTCTAACCATTAGGCCACGACTTCCCCGTCATAATACAAATGATGCATTAGGACTTGCATTTACTGACCTAATAAACTCTTTTGGAGTCAAGCAAAACGTCACCGGGCCCACTCATCGTTTTAATCATACGCTAGATTTAATTATATCGCATGGAATTGATCTTACCGATATAGATATCGTACCTCAAAGTGATGATGTTACTGATAATTTCCTTGTATCGTGCATGCTGCGTATTACTGATATTAATTATATGGCTCCGCGTTATCGTCCGGGCAGAACTATTGTTCCAGCCACCAAAGACAGATTCACAAATAACCTGCCTGATTTATCTCAACTGCTCTGTGTACCCATAAATACACATGAACTAGACGAAATGACTAGCAACATGGGCACTATCTTCTCTAGTACATTAGAAGCTGTTGCCCCCCTCAAATTGAAAAAGGTTAGAGAAAAACGTACTGCGCCATGGTACAACAGTTATACCCATTCTCTCAAGAAAGAAACTCGTAATCTTGAGCGCAAATGGAGAAAAACTAATTTGGAATTTTTTAGAATTGCTTGGAAAAACAGTATGTCCAGCTATAGACAGGCTCTAAAAGCTGCAGGGCAGAGCATATCCACAAAATCATAGATAATAACCAAAACAATCCAAGGTTTTTATTTAGCACAGTGGCTAGATTAACAAATAAACAGACGCCACCCAATCGAAATATTCCCTCACAGTTTAATGTAATGACTTTATGAAATTCTTTACTGATAAAATAGATAACATCAGAAATACAATATAAAATGTAGATTCTACTGCGTCTAGTATTTCAGCTTCATTCATCTCACCCAAAGAAAAACTGCCGTTGTCTGCTCAATTGTGCTCCTTCCTGCAAAAAAATTATCTCTATGAAGAATTTCAGTCAGGTTTCAGGCCTCACCATAGTACAGAAACTGCACTTGTTAAAATTACAAATGACTTGCTTCTTGCTTCAGATCAAGGCTGCATCTCATTGCTAGTATTACTTGATCTTAGTGCTGCGCTCGACACTATAGACCATGACTTATTCATAGATCGATTACAAAACTATACTGGTATTCAAGGGCAGGCTTTAAGATGGTTTAGATCCTACCTGTCTGATAGCTACCACTTTGTTCATTTAAATGGGGAGTCATCTCAATTATCACCAGTAAAGTATGGAGTACCACAAGGATCTGTCAGTAAACGCAACCTATAGGGTCCTCTGCTATTTTCAATATACATGTTGCCTCTTGGTAATATTCTTAGAAAATACGGGATTAGTTTTCATTGTTATGCTGATGATACTCAACCATATATCTCAACAAGACCAGATGAAACTTTTAAACTATCTAAGCTAATAGATTGTGTAAAAAATGTAAAAGATTGGATGACCAATAATTTCCTCCTGTTAAATTCAGATAAGACAGAGATATTTATTGGACCAAAAAACAGTACACAGAATCTATTGGATCACAATTTACAACTAGACGGATGCACTGTTACGTCCTCTAAAGTCAAAAATCAGTCTGGGTGTTATATTAGACAGCAACTTGTCCTTTGAAAATCATATTTCCCATGTTACAAAACGTCTCAGGTAACGTATGTAACCATGGTTCCCTGAAGGGAACTTCGAGCTGCGTCCGGAGATGCCATGGGAACGCCTTCAGCGTGACCATGCTCTGAATATCAGGTGCAATCAGTCCGAAGGAGGGCGAGGCGTCACGGGTGGGGTGACGTCACGACCAGGAAGCATAAAAGCACGTGCAGCGGAGCCGGCGTCAGCTCCAAGTCATGAAGCAAGCGCGGGCAGGGATGCTGGAAGTGTGGCTAAGAGACGCAGCGTCTCGTTCCCTTCAGGGAACCATGGTTACATACGTAACCTGAGACGTTCCCTTCCAGGAAATTCGAGCTGCGTCCGGAGACGCTATGGGAACGAGATACCGACGCCGCCAGACTGACAAGTCCCTGCCTGGTGTCAGGACGATAGGACGGACGAGCCTGGAGTGGCTCGGATGTCGAGGTTATAGAACCTGGCGAAAGTCAGGGGCGTGGACCACCCAGCAGCGTTGCAGATGTCCTGAACCGGGACACCTGCCCAGACAGGGGCGTAGATTACGCGGGGGACGTGTCCCCCCCCACTTTTTATAAAAAGTAAAGTCGTCCCCCACACTTTTTCATTGGACAGTTGTGTTCTCGACATGTTGAGGTTTTAATGGAGCAATGTATATAAATGCAGAATGATTTAAAATTCAAAAAGACAAGACAATTTATACATGACGTTTATGTTTCCATGGCAATCAGTCACTCGACATGCCCAGGCTCGCGCCCGCGGTCCCGCGCTGTATCCATCATTCATTAGAGGTCGAGATGAGTTCAAAGCGGCAAGAAACTCTTCACTCCTCTTTTACGAAGAAGTCAAGCAGCGTAAGTTGGCATGTGGAATCCGAATAGTGTTGCACGGTGTTCAGTGACTCTGCCTATTTCTCTTGCTGAATAATTACCCAGTTTTGATGTTTATTATATGGAGGGGAAAAAAGCTGCCTGGACAAACATGCACTTATTTATTTTCAGTGTATTTTTCCGTAACTCTTTTGTAACGTCTTTTATTTTAACACGCATGTATGTTATTAGAACCCTACAAATAAGAATAAAGATAATGTTGAACTGAGATTTTACAGCGTTTGCAGCATTGTGACACTCTGCCAATTCTACATGATGTATTTCAATCAAGTGTAGCACTGATCTGATACAGGACCGATCTTCATTTAGGGCTGCTCTGTCATTATTGCACTAATTTGACGTTTTTATGTGTTGTCAAGAATGAACAAGAAACAGTCAGCCTAGGTTTGTTAGCAGAATCAGGACGACACACAAGAAAAACAAACTTCACAGGTGAGAAGAACTGATAAGAGTGGCTTTTAACACTTGGCTGTTTTTACATTGTATAAAATCTATTAATACACAAGCGTTTGAATGATTATATATGGACCAATCATAGAAAATAATTAGTCAAATATAGAAAAATAAAAAATAACATTAGTATGATGAACAACTTCTCAGCTATCATTTTTAACTACAGTATGCAATTATTAGCTTGCATATTGGTTGTTTATTAGCACTTAAGAACATATTAATTCTATATTCTTCATGACCATATTCTGCATCCCATAATCCTAAATTTAACAATTACAACGACTACCTTACAAGCTATTAATAAGCAGTAAATGAAGAGTTTATTGAAGTAAAAGTCATAGTTAATAGTGAATATGTGTTTATCATTCTAAAGTGTTAAAAAATAATTTAGGATAAAAATGATTGGTTATTGTCCAGCAGTGTACTTAATGTGTTATTTTCTTCTGTATGTCACTATTCCCTGTATGTACATGTTTCAAACACTACTTTATTTGCTATAGACAGAGGCAGAAGTGAATTCACAGTTGAGATTGAATGAGGCAGAGAGTTTCAGTGAGGCTTCAGAGGTAAAGATTATTTATAGCATTGTCTATGATAAGATATTTATTTTAACATAGACTAATCAGACTAATGTATAATAGAACAGAACAGAATAAAGGAGTATGTGAATGTGCAAGTATCCATTACTGTGTGCCATGCACTCTACATACAACACACTCAAAATACAATTTGAAATATGTAAACAATAGTACCCTTATAAGAACATCTTTGTAACTTATACTCAAAAAGGTGCACATTAGTACCTTAGAATACCAATATGTACCGATTGACTTATATTTCACTGCTGGTTATACTCCGTTTAATGGTGTATGTGACAAATACAAATCTTGAATCTAATGTACAACTATGAAACTTTTTGGGGTAAATAAGGTACAAAGATGTCCTTTTAAGGGTACTGTCCCAGCGACAAGCTGTTGTATTTCTTTATTTTTCTTTTTTCACCCTTTCTTTCCTTCTCTTTTATAATCATATATAATAATATAATCATAAAGCATATTAAGCAAAAAGGTATGATTAAAAATAAAACCTGTCAATTAGACAAGGGTTAACTGAAAAAAAAAAACAGGTATAACACTAGACATTCCGTCCCCCCCACTTTTGAAATGATGGCTACGCCCCTGTGCCCAGAGGGCCTTGGAGGCCGCCACACCTCGGGTTGAGTGCGCTCTGACTCCCAGCGGCGGGGGACGCTCAGAGGCCAGCTAAGAGTGGGCTTCGTAGCAGGAAGACCCCTCTTAGGGGGACCATAGCACACAAGCAGTTGGTCCGATTTCCTCCACAGGGATGTCCTGTGGATGTACATGCCCAGTGCTCGGACTGGACACATACAGTTGTGCTTCTCCTGGTCTGGCTCCCTGAAGGGAGGAGGACAGAAGGCCTGGAGTACGACTGGCTGTGGTAGGACCGATGGGACCTTAGGTACATACCCTACGCGGGGATAGAGAAATACTTTTGCCATGCCGGGCGCAAAGTCAATAGAGGCCGTAGACAGGGCCTGAAGGTCACTCACCCTCCTCAGAGAGGTGATAGCCAGCAAGAAAGCGTTCTTGATGGTGAGGAGTCTATCAGTTATCTCCTCAATAGGCTCGAAAGGAGCCTCCAGAACCACAGCCAGGTCCCACGTGGGGACGCGGGAGCGTACCGGCGACCTCAGCCTCAGCGCACCGCGGAGGAAACGTGTAACTAGGGGGTGTCTACCCACTGTCTGGCCACTACTAGGGGCGTGGTATGACGAAATAGCTGCCACGTAGACCTTAATAGTGGAATGGGTTAACCCTGCGGAGAAACGGGCCTGCAGGAACTCCAGTACTGTACCAACTGGGCAGTTGACTGGGTCGAGCTGGCAGTCCCCGCTCCAAGAAGTGAAGAGCCTCCTCTTCAAGGCGTACAGTTTCCTCGTGGAGGGAGCTCTGGATTGGCGGATGGTCTCGACAACCTCGGTTGACAGACCGGAAGCTAAGAGCTGTGCCCCCTCAGGGGCCACACCCACAGCTTCCATAACTCCGGGCGAGGGTGCACGATAGTGCCCCTGGCCTGTGAGAGGAGATCCCTCCTGACAGGCACTTACCACGGAGTGCCGTCGAGGAGAGAAATCAGGTCCGAGAACCATACTCGGCCTGGCCAGAACCGGGCCCACTCATCGTTTTAGGCTGATCCGTCTTAGGCTGCGAAGTCCCCGGCGCAGAGCGCCGCTGACCTCGGCTCCTCTGTGGGGGAGCACGAGAGGCGACGCTCTGCTTCTGCACTGCCCTGTGGGAGGAGCTGGCATGTGGAGGAGGAGGCTGCTCCCACCCAGCAGCCTCCTGAGCTAGAGAGCGGCGGGGGAGGAACCGCCGGAACGCCCCCGCTTGCTTGCGAGCCTCCTGAAACCTGTCGATGACGGAGTCGACAGCGTCGCCGAACAGACCAGAAGGCTGAAGCGGGGCGTCCAGGAGGCAGACCCTGTCTGTAGGACTCATGTCAGACAGGGTCAGCCATAAGTGCCTCTCCGTTGCCACCATAGCTGCCATGGAGCGGCCGATAGCGCGGGCCGACTCCCTGGTGGCATGGAGGGCAAGATCGGCGGTCCTCCTGAGCTCGGAGATATCATCAGCTCTAATATCCCCGCTCTCATCTAGCTGGTACGCCTGCAACACTGCCATAGTGTGCAGACATGCACCAGCCTGACCTGCTGCCGCATACCCTCTGCCCACTAAGGATGAAGTAGTGTGCAGCGGCTTAGTGGGCAGAGCAGGAGCCTTCAAAGACGATGCAGCGGAGGAAGACAGATAGCTCGCAAGCGTCTGCTCGACCGGCGGCATCGCCCTGTACCCGCGCTCATTCAATTCCCTAACGTTGCCATAATAATCAGCGGAGGGAATAAATGGCCAGGACGAAAAGGGCTTTCCCCACGATCTCGACACCTCGGTGTGGAGATCGGGAAAAAACGGAAGGCTCCTGTGTAGAGGTGGCGGCCGCGAGCGCAGAAAACGTTTCATCCAGGCGACTGCACTGCGGCTCAGATGTTCTCTCGGGAGGCCAGCTAATATCGAGCTTGGCCACTGCCCGAGTAACCACCTCTATAAGCTCCTCATATTGGGGCGACAGAGGCGGCAAAACCTCGTCAACTCTCGTCACGTCAACCTCCTCGGAGGAAGAGAGACGAAGCGTTGAGCCCTCGTCTCGGGGGGAAGAGACCGCTTCCACACCGAGAGACGGGGCGCCAGATCTGGCGGATACGGGAGGAGAAAAGGACATGCCTGTCTCACTCTCGCCAGCCAGATCAGCCTGAGAGCCCCACGAGTGCAGCCGCCGCTCTGCCTCGGCAACAGCGGGACCAGCACCGCGTGGAGAGCTCGTGAAGGCTCCCTCCTCAAAGAGAGCCCTCCAGGTGCGGAGAGAACACAGCGACAGCTGCTTGCAATGCGGGCAATCGGCTCCCTCGAGAGCCGATGCCGCATGCTCCGCACCCAGGCAGACCACGCACAGATCGTGTGTGTCCCCACTCGTAATATAGCGAGGGCAGGGATGCACACAAAACCTGAAATGCGATCTGGAATCGCCCTTGGCCTTACATTTTGATTTAGGCATCTTTTGATTGTTTGCAAGACAGACAACACCAAATAAGACTGACACACACAGAGTTCTTTGCTGAATGACAAAAAGCTGACGCCGGCTCCGCCGCACGTGCTTTTATGCTTCCTGGTCGTGACGTCACCCCATCCGTGACGCCTCGCCCTCCTTCGGACTGATTACACCTGATATTCAGAGCATGGTCACGCTGAAGGCGTTCCCATAGCGTCTCTGGACGCAGCTCGAAGTTCCTGGAAGGGTACAGCATTCTTCCATCTTAGAAACATTGCCAAGTTTCGAAGCATGCTACCTGTTTCTGATGCAGAAAAGCTAGTTCATGCATTCATGACCTCTAGACTGGACTATTGTAATGCACTGCTAGCTGGTTGTCCTGCATCTTCAATAAACAAGCTACAGATAGTCCAAAATGCAGCGGCTAGAGTTCTTACCAGGTCAAGAAAATATGATCATATTACCCCAATTTTACCTATTAAGTTCCGTATCATTTACAAAATATTATTACTTGCCTATAAGGCCCTAAATGGTTTAGCTCCTGCGCACCTAACTTGTCTTCTACCACGCTACAATCCAACCCGCTCCCTAAGGTCGCAAAACTCTGGACTTTTGGTAGTACCTAGGATAGCAAAGTCCACTAAAGGAGGTAGAGCTTTTTCACATTTGGCTCCCAAACTCTGGAATAGCCTTCCTGATAACGTTGGGGGTTCAGACACACTCTATCTGTTTAAATCTAGATTAAAACAACATCTCTTTAGCCAAGCATTCACATAATGCATCTTATAATCTTGTAATGCAGTTATATCTGATCAAATGTACATTAATATTATTCTTTAGCTTGGGTTGAACAAATAATTTTTGCTTAGATGGAACAGCAGCTACGCTAATCATGTCTATATTTGTTTCTCTGTTTCTGCCACCCCATTGATTAACATCCCGTGGTAACTAGGAATTACAGAAGCTTCAGTCTGGATCCAACCTTTAAATGATCTGAGATGACCGAACACCTGAGAAAAGATAATGCCAACCCCTCAGAGGACCCTTAGAGGATGCCAATGCTCAGACAACATACAGAATTACTAAATTTTGCCATAAGTTAAATGTATTAAGGTTCTGCGATATATAAATATATTGTGGAAACTTAATTTCCTTTAGAGCTGCTTTGCAACGATTTGTATCGTAAAAAGCGCTATACAAATAAACTTGAACTTGAACTTAAATGTGATACTAAAATAGACTCTACCTATGGGAACATAGATGTATTTGGTTGTTCTCATGGTCCCTCTAATGGCTTGCCACTTACAGCAACTAAAGATTGATTTTTAAGACAGTCTAATAATGCCGGTACCTGTGGCTGCCAAGGAATCAAAGTGCAATGACTCCTGAATTAAAAGATCCCCTTGAGTTGTTTTGCTTTAAGCATAACAGCAGCTCTGAAAATAATCAATTTTCCCCAATGCGTCAGTTCTGCCTTCATTTGCTGACTACCAGGTTTGAAACAGACGTCTAAGTATTCCACATGTGTAAGAGTTAAGTGGGCCACATCAAGTTCCCCTAATCAAACACTCGTGTCCTCTCGGCATTTTCCCTATGGTCAAGTCATCTTTTCACAGCTGCTGGAGTCAGTGCAGCGTGGCAGAGCACGGCGGTGCGCATTAGTTCATTCCGTCACAGTCCACACCTGGCTCTCCGGCGAAGCCTGAGCTCCCATTGTTGCCATATGGCAGGGTTCCATCAAGCCCTCTGCATGGAGGCTTCCCCTATAATGCAAGACAGAGACAACGGGAGGACACAAGCTCAGCAGTCATCAGGAGAGAGTGTTTTCAACTCCTAACGCTTGCTTTCTTCCTTCCCAATAGCTCCAATCCTTTATTTCGTAGTAACGTCTTTCTAGGCAAACTAGAAAGGCCTTTCCCATGACCTGGAGTAAAAGTCAATTTTCCAAAGGCTCAGATAGTTGAGAACCTGAAGGATAAAACTTAAATCCCTGCTCTCTAAACCCTGCCCAATACTTCCTTCAGTGAGGAAATGTAATATCGTTGCTGCGTCTGCAGGCGAGTTGTCAAAACCAGTTGCAGCAGGGTCTGGGAGATAGTCTTAACCCTGCTGTTTTTTTATGTAACCACAGTAATGCAAAATTAAATCAAGTCTCTGCCTGAAAATATATGAGGTGTGTTTTGGAAGAATTCTTCTGCTACATTACTTTAATGCAGTGGCGGCATCTCTTAAAACCCTTGTGCGTATCAGGAGAATTCGGTTTATTACAGAACGCCCCCATTCTCAGACTGCAATTCCAAGTGAATATATTCGAAAACTCTCCAAATAAGCAAATGAGATTCAGAATAAACGCTGAGTTTCTCAGTGCCACCCAGGGGTATTGTGCACAGCTGTCTAGCAGAGAGAGTTTCATGGGCGAATGTGTGCACGGGAAACAATGGTGCATGTTTGTCCTTGACTGAAGCCTCCACTTTCTAAACCTGTCATGCTGTTCTCAGCTGACTGAATGTCCCCCCGCCCTCCTGGAAATCTTGCCAATCAATTAATCGCTGACCTTCGTGATTCGCACATTCAGACCTTTTGTAGGAATACAACCTCGGTCGTGAATGCTGGGAGAAGCCCAACAAAAGCGTGGGGTGACATTGCCCACTTCATCTTGTCGAACACCCTTTTACAACTGCGGCTCAGTCTCCTAATGCACCAGCCTACACAGTGAGTGAGAATAAGCTTTGAGAAGAAGATTTTCCCAAGATGCACTGTAACCGAAGGTCGGCCAGACAATGGCCAACTTATATATAAGTTGTATGCTTTGCAATTTGTATATCTGTTCGTATAACAGGGACCTTTGTCCTGTGGTCTTAACCAAGTGAGTTCAGGTGCAGGGGAGTATTTGAAAGCAAATGCAAAGGAACACCAGATTATATATTTTGTAACGGCTAAAGACAGACTTGTCCTTGACCAACTTGTTAGCAGAGGTGACGGACTCATGAACACAGTTACAATGAGCACAATCATTCCAGGACCAATCAGTGTTCCATCTTTCAGCAAATCCTTGAGACCTCTAGGACCTTCACGACGAGAGTTTAAAAAAGCCTCAAATAATGCAGTGCACTGAAATCAATTGGCCCTGATCACTCAAAAATCAATGAACCTTTTAAAAAGTTATTGATGACCTGTGCTAAGGTCATGAGAGACACTTGTGGCGAGGGTCTGTCATTGAGTACATGGAATGTGAAGTCAATTGTGACCTTCACAGTTCTAAAAGGTGAAGGATAAAGGGGTACTTAAGAAAGATTAGACTCACACCTCTGTTCTCGAGCAGAGCTGAAACATTCTCTCACTCTCTCTCTCGAATTATGTCTCACCACGCAGAAGAAATGGGTCTTGGAGAGAAAAATCAAAAATCTCCCATGAACCTCATCTCCCCGAGCCGCATATGGCTGCTCCCTTGACGCATTATATTAATTAGGAAAAGACTCTGTCAGAGACATTACTCTGACTCTGTAACTTTAATGATTTCAACCTCCGCACCCAATCTAATTTTAATATTGTTTTATTTTAATTCGTACTTAATTGAATCGGAAATATACCAGACAATTCCCACCGGCATCTGTCCACACTGACTGAAATACTTTAACAGAGATTTTTGTGAGAAACTGTTTCTTTCTTTATAAAAGTTGAGCTACTGGGAGCTACTGTTCTCGTAATGAGCTTTTAAACTCCATTATTCATTCTATTTCTGGGCTCATCAAATTGGCTTCAAAGAAAAAAAAATCTTGAAACCTGAGTCTTGTCTAATGTATGTGCATGTGTCTTTTTAAACAACATCTCTACCTACCTACCCAACTTTTTTTAAACACAACATTCAAGACAAATTGAATCTAGAAAATCACTAAGAATAAACTGCACTGCCTGTTTTGGCAATTCACTAAAAGAATTGTGCAAATCAGGTAACAGTTCAAAAATATGTGCAAATTGCACTCCGCAGTTCCCCCTTTCCAGGCCGCTCTGAGTGCTAGTTTGTAAAGGTATACTTTAGCATCACACCAGAGCAAACCACGCAGCTGAATTGGCTCTTTAACATGCATAAAGTGTACTTGTTTGGATCGTACACCTGGATATATGCCCAGTTATAATTTATTTGATCAGGTTTTGATAAATTACTTTTATTGAAATTGCCTTGAAAATATACACAATTATCTCTTTACAAATTATGATTACCTGCCTTCTTCATACAGCACAGCATTCAAAGCAAAAGGTTTTGTGACAATGACTTAATATGGCTCAGCAACATTTTAGCTGTTTATTTTTGCCTGTTCAAACTTGAGGTTGGTTAGTGGTAAGATAAATATTTTGGTGCTGAAATCACATGCAGAAGAGGTGTAACTATTTAGAGTCAGCCACACCCAATGGGCTAATAAAACGTATTAAGGTTTGCATTTAAATGTATAAATACAGTTATTTTAAGGACTTAAAATAATAAATACAATTATTTTTAAGTCATTCTAGGTATATATGACTTTCTTCTTTCAGAATAATACAATGAGTTATATAAAAAAAAAAAAAAAAATGTCCTGGCTCTTCCAAGCTTTATAATGGCAGTGAATTAAGTCCAAATAATTGAAGTGAATTCAAAGTCCAATAAAACTGCGTCCATACATTATAAAAAGTGTTCCACATGGTTCCGGGTGGCTAATAAAGGCCTTCTGAAGTGAATGTGTTTGTGTTAGAAAAATGTCCATATTTAAAACTTTATAAACTGTAATCGCTAGCTTCCGCTAGCTGTTGTGCATGCGTACACGAGAGAGTTGTGGTCCAGCGGATGATATTGGCATTTTAAACCATTCAAGCGCAAGAAGCAGATATTAAGATTTTAATTTGGTATTTGTGCACTGTTTTCAGTTTTTTTGAAATTGTAAAAATAAAGAAAGTCTCCTGTGAGGGCTAAGTTTAGGTGTAGGGTTGGTGTAGGGCAATAGCACATACAGTTTGTACAGTATAAAAACCATTACGTCTATGTAATGTCCTCATTTAGATAGCTAAGTAAGTGTGTGTGTGTGAGAGAGCGAGTGTGTGTGTGTGTGTGTGAGTGTCCCAGCAATAGGGTTGCACAAGTTATTGCTCTTTCAGTGCTGAGTTGCATCAGAAAGGGCATTCGGAGTAAAACCTGTGTCAAATAATGGGCCTTATTCGTATTTTAAAAATATTACGTGGCACAAAAAAATAATGTACACCTGCTTTCGCATTTACGCAATATACTGCTGTCGAACCTGACTCCATTTTACATGCAAATTACTCTGAATTTACTCATATACTTACAAATGTTTCATAAATGAGGCCTAATGTGTGGATAATATGATGACCCCTAATGGAACCAGCTGAAGGGGAAAGAGAGAGAGAGAGAGGTGAGCAGAGAAATGTAAATGTAAGAAAAAACAAAACTAGCCCTGAATCAACTGGTGTCAAAAGCACGTAAGCTCACCGCAGATCATGTACTTCTAGAAATCTCAGTTTGGGCTAAAAGAAAACTGCATCACATTATGTATATCACTGATTAGCATAACACACACTTTCAGGAACATCATGCTCTCACAAACACACACTACATCTACCTCAATATAGATGCACCCTAAATATCCCTGTTTCTACCAACATCAGGAAGTGAGAATACTGTTGTTTTGACAGCAAATAAACAAAAATAATGTGTGTTTGTAATTTGAGTTATAACTTCAGACAATATTGTGTAAAGTAACATATTATTTCACGTTACAAAACCTACATGTTAGGTTTAGCACGGGGTAACCCAAAACTGGTTGGGAAACTAACATGTTGATAATGGTAATGCAAGTATATATTGGACAATACAATATGAACATTTGTGTATGCCACTTAAAAAAAAATAAAAAATAATAATTAATGAAAATTTTTCCAAATAAATAAATAAATTAATTAATAAAAACTAGCAATTGTGGTTGTACATCAGTGTAGCAAAAATTGTGTTCAGCAGTTTAGTACAAGCCATTGGTGAAATGGGTGACTTGCAAGATTTGCAAAAAAGGGCAAATCCTGGGAGCCTTACAGAAGCATCTGTAACCTTAACAGCCCAACTGTTTGGTGGATTAACAGCATCATTCTATATGATTATGACTGAGTACACAAAGCATGCCAAGATTTATCAGTGAAGAAAAATAGTGGGTGAAAAACGAAAGTGAATGATAGGTACCGTCAAACACTAAGAAGGACTGTGACCAAACAGCAATGCAGTAAAGTGACAGCAAAGCTCAATATTCACTCTGAAAACATGTTTCCCCAAACCCCGACCACAGTGAACTTCACAAAACCGACTTCCATGAAAGAGCTGTAATTACTAAAATCACAGGCATCAATGCTAAAATGCATAAAAGATGGCAATGATGATAAAACCTAGAAAATTGGAGGGCCAAGATGAACTTGGCCAGAAAAATCCCATGACTTGAATATTATCAAACCACTAGAAGAGAAGAGTGAGAAGCCACGTTCCCTCCTTCAACACCTTGAAGCAACTGGCATGTTCTAATATTCCATTGGAGACTATTCAAAAGTTGAATGAATATATTGTACACAATGGAAGCTGAAGCAAATCCCTGTTTCCCGATCCTGCCCCCTTCTCTCTCTCCCACTTCACTTCCTGTCAGCTCTGATCTGTCCTATCATAATAAAGGCAAAAATGCCAAAAATAAATATTATATATATAATAAATATGACATAAATAAAACTGTCTGCAGTGGCCAAGGTATTGTAATGTACCTGCTGGAGAAACAAATGTGAAATGTGTGTCCAAACAGATATAGCAGCTCCATTGCAGTCCTGGACTCTTTGGATTCAATGCCAGAGGATGCAGAGTGGTATTCTAGTCTAAACAAACCTACACATCTTCTGCACACTGCTCTATTTTGGGGCACTTGTACGCATCAGCTTTTCCCAATAAAGTTTTCTTTTTTGCAAGAAGTGCCACTGGGGATCTGTAATGCCTGCCATGAAACATTACAAAGCCTCTTCTACTCTGCCTTCACACCCACTTGCATGTTACTCCAGGCTTTTTACCCCTGTGAGGAGTAATTATAGTGTGCCAGGAGACTTCCTTTCATTAAAGGAAATTCAGATTTCACAATCAGTGTCACAATCATATCTGATTTCCCAATCCCATTTTTATCATTCAGAGTTTGGTTTGAATATATTATGTACACATACATATGTGTATTTCTTTTTGAGAAATGCATGAAATGTGTGCTTTACCGAACAGTGTTTTTTCAAAAAAGATTTAATAAGAAACAAATGAAATATGCCACATTATTTGTAAAGCATCTCAGATGCAGCATCTTTTTTATTTACTTACTTGCTTACTTACTTAGGCTACTTCCTTACATTTCTTTGTTTGTTCTAAACACTGCCCGGCAATAACAGGACAAGAATGATGGTTATAATAAACTAATTCAAATGCTAAAACCGTGGTACAGAATAAGTGCCATATTCGTATACAGTACCATTATTTGCTCTGGCATGTTTGTGGCCTTTTAGTGCTTTTATATTAATTGGTTACACTTTATTTCGATAGTCCACTTTAGACATTCTACTAACAGTAAGTAACTTTGCGACTACGTCTACTAGCAGTCATTAGAGTATTAGTAGACTGTTTGTTTAATAACTTCTAACACTTTATTTTGATGGGTCCACAACATACTGACTATGAGAATTTTTGCAAGTATATGTCAACTTACTCTACTAACCCTAAACCTACCTTACTGAGAGTTAGTAGACATGTAATTGCGAATTAATGAGAATTAGTTGACATGTAGTTGATTTTTAGTTACAAAGTTACTTATAGTTAGTAGAATGTCTAAAGTGGACTATCGAAATAAAGTGTAATCTATTTATTTAGTCGGAAAATGTCTTTACTTGCAGTAAAGCGTCCTTCACAAGCTTTATAGCGATCTTTTTCGTCACTGGAAAACGATAGGGCGCTTCTGCAGGCTTGTTTGAATTTATCGTTGTAAATGTTCACTTAATTTCTAAGATGCTCTTTTTGTTCTCCGTGTTTGAAAATATCAAAACGAGACAGTTAAGAAACTGCTCCAGACGATTCAGTGCCTAAGTGAACTGTCTAAATGATTCCGACAAGCAATGAGTTTCTGCTAATTCATTTGCCCAGTTCAATTTGAAGAACCGACTCAAATCAGTTCTGCACGTAGCATCACTGATTCTACAAACAATAAATGTGCGTAATATATAAAATGTGTGTGTGTGTGTGTGTGTGTGTGTGTGTGTGTTCACTTTGAGTGTTTTTTTTTTTTTTTTTCCTTTTGGATTCTGTGACAAAAAAAATAAAAATCTGTAATATATACTGCTTGTTTGTTGTGAGTTCAAACGCTGTTAGTCTACATGTAGCCCATGAAACCATGTAAATACCCAACATGATTTTATATTAGACTAATAAAAGTTGAACCCAGAAAGGGGAATCATCACATACCACTTAGATGTAATAAATGTGTAATTTTAACTGTAAGAAAAATGTACTTATTTCAACTTTTACCATTACACCACACCATATTGCCAACAACTTATAATGCATTAAATAATGACAACCTCTGCTTTTTTAAACAATTTTATGAAAAACATAGTACTGAATCACACTAAGTAAGGCTTGGTAGCCGAAACGTTTGTGTCTTTCCCTATTGGTGAAGATTGTTGAATTAAACGGAAAAAGAAGACTGTTCTCGTGAGTGCGGATCATAATTTCTTGCACAATGGAAACATCGTAGAAATGAATGGCTGGCACTGATTCTGACATTCAGAGTCATTCTCTGTTCTTGATTCATTTCTCATTTATTATGTTTTTATGCTGCACTTTGTCCCTTGTTGTACTCTACTTGCAGCCTCAATTCCAAACTACTTAACCCAGTATTGCAATATTTTGAGGTCTACTTTTGATGTTTTCTATCATTATTGAAGGCCTTTTTTTAAACAATGGAAGTTTTTCTTCTTATTATTATTATTATTTTGTATAATCCTAAACAGCAGGCAAATATGTTGTCACACCTAGCAATGAATGACCAATAACCTTTCTGTCTCTGCTTAAGAGATATGGTTCAGTAAACCTACCTATAACTACAGCTAAAGTGGAAAGATATGACTCACGATACGTTCAAAGTATTAGATGGTGAAGCACAGTGGAAAGCTAATAGGGGAACTTTCCAAATTGAACACACATTTAATTAGGTAACTGTGATGACAACTTTAAGAGCTGCATCTGGATAGCTCAGGAGCTGGTGGATTACAGAGGGTTTTGAAGGTTAGGGATGCTCAAGGGTGAGTAGATTGTGTTCACCAAAAAGAAAGCAAGAGAGAGAATGTAAAATGAAATGTGACAGAGAAACAGGCGGAGAGAAGGGTGAAAAAATAAATAATCCCGAATTTATGCATAGTTAATGGTTGTTATCAAAGCACAGCTATGAACTGAATGAAAGTTTGAAAGGGACAAATGTTCAGCATGTCCCTACAGAAATGCATCCTTTTTATTTCCTTGGGTGGGTGGACGGGGGTGTTTGATCGTTTTTTGGCACCATTTGAAGACCTTGGTTAAATATTCTGTGATTTATGTAAAATCTAGTATTCTTTAATAATGCACCATATAATTGAAGTTAACTTAATAAAATGTATTGCCATACAGTGGAATTTCAATTAATTTTTTGTATTAGCCATACTTTTTAATTATAATTTTTGCATTAAAAACTGAAGACCAATTGTCATTTGATTATTAATATCATCATCATCATCATCATCACCATCATTATTATTAAATATGACCTAGGTAAAAGCAGTTTTCACACACACACAGACACACACACACACACACACACACACAGACACAAAGTGATTTATTATCCTGTATTATAGATTTCAAATGTATAATAAAAAATTACAGCAGTTACACTTTATATTATATTTAATAAAATCCAAATTACAATTAAGCATCCTGCTTGCTGCTTTATTTCAAAATTGAATATTTAATTGGTGTGTATTACGTCACACACAAACAAAAATGGAAATGCAATGTCATGCTCTGGTCACCTGCTGTTAGACAGTGAACGAGCTCAGTGTCTCCTGCCCTTCATCTCAAAGGTCATTGACGAGTTGAGTACCACAGAACAAACACTCTTGATTCAGAGAATAAGCACCTGTCTCCACACTTGGAATGAAGTGCCGAATTCATTAGTTATTGGGTCGGGAGATGAAGCGTTCAAATGTGAAGATCCCCACGCCCCCCGACACAAGCATCCATCTCATTTGAAGTGCACATAACGCGCCCATCCTCTCCAACAAGTGCATACAGGACCTAATCAAATCATTCACTACAGGGAGCGAAGTGGGGTGAGTATTTACTTGTGCTGTGTTAGTGGAGAGATCTAAGGAAAACAAATGACACATATGGAACTGAGCATTCAGTCTCATTGTCTCTTAGCACAGAACTCTTCTTTTGCAGTTTCAGTTGCATTGCTGCTGATGAGGTCATTTTCATTTTCAAGTCTTGGTTCCACTAAGGTTAAGGGCTGCCTTGTGGAGATAAAATGGTATATTTAGCACACATTAATGGTATATGTAGTATATATATATATATATATATATATATATATATATATATATATATATATATATGTATATGTGTGTGTGTGTGTGTGTGTGTGTGTGTGTGTGACCCTGGGCCACAAAACCATAAGTAACCATAAATCATAACTAGCAACAATACATTGTATGAGTCAAAACTATCGTTTTTGTTTTGTTTGTTTTGCCAAAAATCATTTGAATATTAAGTAAAGATCATGTTACATGAAGATATTTTGTAAATTTCCTATCGTAAATATATCAAAACTTAATTTAGAGTTATGCATGTAAGAGTTACTGTATGTAATTTAAGAATATCTAAATATTATAAAATTTAGAAAATCTAATGTCTAAATGCTAATAACCTCATTTAGACAACTTTAAAGGCTACTCTCTCTCTCTCTCTCTCTCTATATATATATATATATAAATATATATATATTTTTTTTTCAAATAGATTTTTTTTCAGATTTTCAAATAGTTGCATCTCAGCCAAATATCATGTATAATTCTCAATTAAAAAATTTAATTAAATTAAAAATACAGCACATACAGTATATAAATACAACCTGTCCTGTAGTCCTCCAGTCGTATTCACTTCTATTTATTTATTTTATTTTATTTTTATTTTTTTTATGTCAAGCACCCTGACTGTGCTGCACTTATTTAACAAATATGCATCAAGTATCATAAATGCACCAGATATGAAGATTTTCAGTGCTTAAATTTTGATCCCCATCATCTGTGTATTGGTGTGGTTTGTAGAATTATAAGGGTACAAATAAAAGATTAAGAGTAACAATAAAAATGTACAAGCTGAAAATAAATTAATAATACATGGATAATAATGAGTAAAATTCAAATGCACAATTAAAAAATAAAATAAAATTAACAAAACTTTAATTAACAAAATAACTAACAAAAATAACACTAATAAACAGTTGTCAATAAAGTTTTTTTTTTTTTTTTGATGACACATGGGGGATTTAGTGAGTCATTGAAAGTTTGAAATTTTCCAAAATAATTTGTAAACATTTAAGAGTTCACCCATTTTAGTAGATGTATTACAATCACAAAGACATTAATTTGATTCAAAACTACATTTGAATAATTATTTGAATGCTTTAGTGGGCATATTATCATGTATAAGCTATAGGCCTTTGAGTGCACAGCCATGTTTGTTTACAATGCAGAGCAATGTGGGACTCAGAGTCTATCAGAGCAGTTTTATTTATAGTAAACTAGACCATCCACTTGTTGTCCCGACAAGGCTGAAAAAGAAAAAGAAAGAAAATAAGGAGTGACTAGTGAATTGGGAAAAAGCTTGAGTGGCCTATATCGCTACATACATAAAACTTGCATACATCCGTGCGTGGATGAAAACTATAAACCTAGTACTTCTGTGATCATTTGAATGTATGTAACATAAAAAGCACGGTATTGTGTGCTCAGAAAGCCTGTTTGAGCAGCCGTTTCATGCATATACATGCGCTTTGCCAGACCCTCTCCTTTGGTAAGTGACAATGTGACAAATGTTGAATTTTGCAGTTTGCATTCCGTCACACGCTGAAATTTCTAATTACATTAGTTTGATCATACAGTACTCTCACCAATTTGATGAGACATGTCAAATGGTTCATTTACTAATTAGCATTTCTCACTAAAACTTTGCACTTTTCCTTTTTCTTATTTTCTTTTTTAATGAAATTGATAAATAATATACTACTAAATAATACAAATAATGTACTTTAACCTGTTCACCCTTTGGAGTGTCTATTTACACTAAATGCATATAGCCAGCCTTGTTGGCAGAGGCTATTTACTCTAAGTCCGCCCAGAAACGTGTGATTGGGATAGTCAACACTGCGAAAAGACGCCCATTATATTTCAGTTTCTGTGGCATAGATGGTAATTTGTGTGTTTTTTAATGCGATCGAGTTAAATTCCGCCTTTTGGCGATTTTTTTTTCTCTCCCTTTTCAAATCTCACATCGCATCGGAAAGGCATTTATATTCAATAAAAATGAAGGAAATAATCAAAAAGTTGAAAATAAAGTATCGGGTAGGTTAGGGTAGGTGTAGGGAGGGCTTTATTGTCCCAATAAGGCAGCATTCATTTAATAATTTGAATTAAAATGATAATTTACACTCTGTATGTTATTATTACGTACTGTTTTATAATATACTACAATACTGAGGTGCAGAAAATTGCCACTATTTGCAATAAGTAGTATTAATAGCAGAAAATCTTGCTATTTACACTTAGTGCAAATAGCTGCTGCCGTTAACTTTAACCTGGTATTTTATTTTTTTCTATCACATATTTTAATAATCATTCAAAATTAGATATCATTCAAAAACTTAAATGCACACATTTATCCTAAGAAACGTTTTGAAATTGTGCATTGCATTACAATCGAAAAGGTAAAACCCTTTTAGTAGGCTTATCCCCCTATAGTGGGCGGTGTCATGTGTCATATTACACAATTTGCTAGAATTTAATCAAAACATTTTCTAATTTTGACAAAACATGTATAGTTGGAAAAGTCTCACGGTTCCATATTTGGTAACTATTTTTTGATATAAGTAATATTTGACAGAAATACCTTTGTGACAGGAAAATGCATAAAAAAAAGAAAAAAGATATATGAAGAGTTCAGATGCAAAAGTCTCTAAGAGCCATCTGAAATTTTCATCTAAAATGAGGATTTTTATCAGGCTCCTATGTGTAGGTTCAGTTATTTTACTCTAATGGCAATGTACAGGTCCTTTTCTATGCAATTAAAAAGAAATAACTGAACATAAATATAGGAGCCTGACAAAAATGCTCATTTTAGAAGAAAATTTCAGATGGCTCTTAGAGACTTTTGCATCTGAACTCTTCATATGTAGTTTGGGTGTCACCCAGTTTTTTTTGTTTGTTTTTTGATATAGCAACTAAGCAAACTTTTTGTGAAATCAACTTCAAATTTGGAACATAGTTAGACATTCGTCTTTGATTTTACAGCAATTTTAGACTTCAAAACATTTAGTAAAATATTTATTTTATATGAAATAAAAATAGTACAGTACCTTTTATTTAAAGTAAACTTAAACCTCTATAACTTTTTACACTTTTTTTTTAATCCAAAATTTAGAAATTTATTTTCACTTAAGCAATAATCTGCTTTTGTCAACACTACTGTTATACATAATCAAGTACTTTAAGTATGTCAGCACATAAAAATAAATGCACTACATTAAAGCATAACAACAAAATATATTTAACTATAGTAATTTAAAATGCACTTAAAATATACTTAATTTTTTTAAGTTGACATTATCATAAAGTGCTCTTTTTAAAAGTGTACTTAAGTTGTCATGTTAAGAAACATGACGTTTAGTCTTGTATTTTATTTGTATATTGGCATCTGTAAGTACTAACAGCTTGTGCCAGTGCAAACCCTCTTTTGGCGTTAAAAACTACTGTCAGGATTACAAAAGAAAAAAAAAATATCTATGAAAAGGCATAGACAGTCATTTTGCGACAATTTATAGGAGGAGAGTATTTAAATGAATCACACAACATAATTTACTAAGGTTTACAGTTTACTTGTATTTGCACCATTATTTACCACTCAAAAAGAATATCTTTACCAATTTAACATGGCTGCGTAATTGCAGCTGCCAGGAAGAGGCACCATAGAGAACACATTATCCGAACATATCCTTAAACTAATTTGCACTGCTCTTGGTAGATTGTGTTGGTCATTATGGAAATGAGATGCTGCAACTGTGCTCTTTGATTTGCGTGTGCACAAACAACGGTAGCTTCATTATATACTAAAGTATATCGTTTTAGTCTCTCCATGTTGATTGAATCACAGAAACAGCAGCTCATGGTGACCTTCTGTTTTCTGGTTTGTTAAAAAAAGATGCTAGCCTTCATGACCTTTGTCTCCAGCACATCATTCAATATGCTGCCCTGATGTGTGCTCTGGTTGGACCAAGCAGAATCATTTATCAGATAACTCTGAGAAAAAGGTTGAATGTAAACGAAGCATCCCTAAACATTCCCCTCTGTGACCTGAAGTGCACTTTTATTTTGAAGTCGCAAACAATAGCGTCCTTGTCTCTGCGCTGCTGTGAATGGCTAAAACCTCTTTTGTGTTTGCACTTTTATTTGGTCCGTTGAATGCACAGATGAAAGAATCATCCAAGTTCACCTTGCCAAGTGTTGAGCAATGCTGAGTTGTGAAGAGGCTTTGACTTGATATGATTTGTTTGCCGCTGACAAAGGGGAAGAAAAAAACTGCGCTATTGAACGTTACTGCAAGGTAACTGAATAACAGAGGACTCATGCTTTCCGACTGGTGCAAATAACTGCTCTAAAATACCTCAATACTACACAATGTCACAAGAAACTGCTTTCTGCTGCAGGCATAACATCATTTGCAGCTGTAGAGGAATTTTGCATTGTGGAGCAACGGAATAGCATTTTGTGCAAGATGATACAATAACTGTTCAGGACATGACCGGAACCGTTCCACATTTATACTTGCAGATGCAGAAATTGAAAAAAATATGTAACCTACCTTAACCCTGAAGAAAACTAAGAAGTACACATAAGGACAGAGACATGAGTGTCATAGAAAGAACATAAAACTGGACATTTTATGGTGGTATTGAACTCATGAGGTGCTCACATTCTCACTCACTCTGCATTCAATACAAAGTCAGTGACACATGTAAATATACAGCAAATTCATACAGACAGTATTTTGTGTATGATATTAGTCATGCCACGTCTGTTCTGAAAACTAATTTAAATCTGTTCTGACCATTCAAATTGAAACATGTCTAAAAATATGGATGTGGTCTGGATCTTATGGGTGAATTATTCTCACTATGCAGAGCACTACTCTCTCATATGACATACAAAATACATCATCATTATTTTATTTTTACTTTAAACTATGTTTATATCTATAAAATCACTAATACAGTGTTATTTTAGGATCACTGAGATCATTAGCTGACATTACTCATTTACAATGAGCTACACATTTTTATAGTATTTTCTAATCTTTGTTTATGTTAGTTACTGTACATTACTGTACTGTACTGTACATATTACCTCAGGCCAGATAAAAAAATACACACACACATACATATATATATATATATATACAACTCTCTATCCATTAGGCTACGACTGCCCCAATATTAATTTCATATATATATATGTATATGAAATTAATATTGGGGCAGTCATGGCCTAATGTATGATGTACAGTGTTGTGCAAGTTACTTCCAAACTGTAATACATTATAGATTACTTGTTACTGTTATTTAAAAGAAATTCCTTACTTTGCAATATTACTGTCTCAGAATTGTAATGCGTTACATGAGTCCTGTATTACTTTTGAGTTACTTTCACCAAAATATCTACAGAAGTAGAACTTAACATTCTAAAATGACAAAATGTACTAGAGCCCTGCACGGGTCTCAAATTTAGGCCTGTGTCCGACAGCTTATCAGAATTAATCAATAATTGATGGATGTCTAAAATATAAAAATAAGGAGAAGCCTAAAACAGGCCAGAGGACCGTCCCGCGCCTCAACTATGACATGAATATTGGCCTGAAGCCCGGCCCTAGGGCCGTAAAAAAGTCGGATCGGACTTTAAATTACATTTTAAAAATAAAAAAAGTGTCTAAAAGTGTGTTGTAACGCAAGCGTTACTGAACTTGTACCAAGTAAAATATTACAGAAAATTGAGTAGTAATGCCTTACACTACTGCGTTACATCAAAAAGTAATCAGTTACTGTAATACATTACTTTTGTAACGCGTTACTCCCAACACTGATGATGTATATGAAATTAATATTGGGGCAATCATGGCCTAATGGGTAGAGAGTTGTACTTGTAACCCGAAGGTCGTGGGTTTGATTCTCAGGTCCGGCAGGGATTGTAGGTGGGGGGAGTGAATTACCAACACTCTCTCCACCCTCTATACCACGACTGAGGTGAGACCCTTGAGCAAGGCACCGAACCCCCAACTGCTCTAAATAATTAGCTTATGCCTGTGTAATATTCTGTCATTTTAATGTAATTCAAAAGGTATTACACTTATTTAAGCTGTGTACTGTTGGGTACACATTTTTTATTTTTTTTTACGGTCGTTATTGGTTGTGTATCGCTACCGGTGTGGGATTAAATTAAATGATACAGTCTTGATACACTTTATTTTAAGTAGCTTATGTTTGTGTAATATTATGCAATTGTAATGTAATTATAAATGTATTTTAGCTGTGTACTGGTGGATTAAATCTCACTAAGTTTCAGCTGGATAATGTGCACAGTATAGAAACACATGAAGTACAATTAAGTACAATCTAACATTTACATTTAGTCATTTGGCAGACACTTTTATCCAAAGAGACTTACAATTGGGGAATACAAAAAGCGATTTATCTTGAAGAGGCAATCAGACAGAGGAAGTGCTCGTAACACCAAGTCTCAGTCATTGTTCAAATAAGTACAAGCTAATAAGGGAGGGAGAGAAGGATAGAGGGAAAGATTAAGGTTTTTTTTTTTTATTTATTTATTTATTTTTTTCTGAGTTTAGGATGAAGTCAAATACTGCCGAAAGAGATGAGTTTTCAGTTGTTGCTTGAAGATTGACAGGGATCCAGCATTCCGGATAGGGGTGGGAAGATTATTCCACCAGCCAGGAATGGTGAACCAGAATGTTCTGGAGCCTCTCTGTGATGGAACCACAAGGCGTCGCTCACTAGCTGGAGAGGATGTAGGTTCGTAATAGTGAGTGGAAGTAGGAGGGTGCTGAGCCTGTGGTAGTTCTGTACGCAAGCATCAGTGTCTTGAACTTGATGCGAGCTGCCACTGGTAGCCAATGCAAGGAGATGAAGAGAGGTGTAACATGCGCTCTTTTGGGCTCGTTTAAGATCAGTCGTGCCGCTGCATTCTGAATCATTTGTAGAGGTTTGATTGTGTTTGATGGCAGACCAGCCAGAAGTGCACTGCAGTAGTCCAGCCTAGAACTTGTCGTCAAGGGCCTGGGCAAGAAGTTGTGCAGCATGCTTTGTCAGAAAGGGCCTGATCTTTCTGATGTTGTGTAGTGCAAACCTGCAGGATCGAGCAGTCTTTGCAATGTGCTCTTTGAAGGTCAGCTGGTCATCAAAGATTACACCACGATTTCTGACCGAAGTTGATGGGGTAATCATTGATGACGGGGTAATCAACTGAATCGTGACGTCATGCTGTAGAGTCGGAGTGGCAGGGAAGACCTGAAGCTCCGTCTTTGCCAGGTTGAGCTGTAGGTGATGTTCTTTCATCCATGCCGAGATGTCCGCCAGGCAGCCTGAGATCCGTGCAGCTACCGTTGGGTCATCTGGTTGAAAAGAGAGATAGAGCTGTGTGTCATCGGCGTAGCAGTGATAGGAGAAGCCATGTGCATGTATGATGGGACCCAGCGATGTAGTGTATGTGGAGAAGAGGAGGGGTCCAAGAACCGATCCCTGAGGAACTCCAGTGACCAGTTGATGTGGTTTGGATACCTCCCCTCCCCAGGCCACCCTGAAAGATCTACCGGTGAGATAGGATTCAAACCAGCGAAGTGGAATCCCAGTGATGCCCAGTGATGAGAGGGTAGACAGGAGAATCTGATGATTGACAGTGTCAAAAGCAGCAGAAAGATCCAGCAGAATGAGGACTGATGATTTGGAATCGACCTTTGCAATTTGCAGGGCTTCAGTGACTGAGAGTAGCACAATCTCTGTTGAATGGCCACTCCTGAAACCTGACTTTTTAGCATCCAGTTTGTTGTACTGTGAAAGAAACCATGAGAGCTGGTTGAAGACAACTTGTTCGAGTGTTTTCCCTACGAATGGAAGGAGAGAGACAGGTGTGTAGTTTTCTAAAAGAGAAGTGTTTAATGTAGGTTTTTTGAGCAGTGGGGTTACCCGAGCCTGCTTGAATGCTGTGGGGAAGATGCCTGTGAGGAGAGATGTATTGATAATGTGTGTGAGTGCTGGTAAGAGTGTGGGAGAGATTGTTTGGAGAAGGTGTGAGGGGATTGGCTCAAGAGGACATGTTGTAGGATAGCTGGAGAGGAGAAGTTTGGATACTTCTGCCTCAGTGAGGGGACAGAAGGAGAGGATGGGAGTTAGAGCAGTGGATGTGGTTGATTGGAGGTCCTGTGGAGTTGAGAACTGGTTACTGATTGTTCTAGTTTTGTCTGTGAAAAAAGTGGCAAAGTCGTCAGCGGTTATCAAAGTGGTGGGAGGTGGAGGAGGGGGACAGAGGAGAGAATTAAATGTTCTGACGAGATTACACATGTCTGGAGCGCTGTTGATCTTGATGCCGATCTTGATACACTTTATTTTAAGTAGCTTATGTGTGTGTAATATTATGTAATTGTATTGTAATATTGTCTTTTAAATAGACTAGAACACTTTGTTGGCATTAGTGGAAGTACCTTAGCATGGTTAAAATCGTACTTATCTGACCGGTATCAGTTCGTAGCAGTGAATGAAGAGGTATCATATCGATCACAAGTGCAGTATGGAGTACCTCAAGGCTCAGTACTAGGGCCATTACTTTTCACGCTTTACATGTTACCCTTGGGAGATATTATCAGGAGACATGGTGTTAGCTTTCACTGTTATGCTGTTGATACTCAGCTGTATATTTCTTCACGACCTGGTGAAACACATCAAATTGAGAAACTAATGGAATGCATAGTCGATATAAAAAAACTGGATGACGAGTAACTTCTTACTGCTAAATTCTGAAAAAACAGTTATCGGACCTAAAAAACCCACATGTAATAACCTAGAACACTATCTAACACTTGACGGCTGCTCTGTCAATTCTTCTTCATCAGTTAGGAACCTAGGTGTGCTGTTTGATAGGAATCTTTCATTTGAAAGCCACGTTTCTAGCATCTGTAGAACTGCATTTTTCCATCTCAAAAACATATCTAAATTGCGACCTATGCTCTCAACGTCAAATGCAGAAATGCTAATTCATGCATTTATGACCTCAAGGTTAGACTATTGTAATGCTTTACTGGGTGGTTGTTCTGCACGCTTGATCAACAAACTACAGTTGGTCCAAAATGCAGAAGCTAGAGTCCTTACTAGAACCAGGAAGTATGACCATATTAGCCCGGTTCTGTCAACACTGCACTGGCTCCCTATCAAACATTGTATAGATTTTAAAATCTTGTTAATTACATTCCTGAATGGCTTAACTCCTCAGTACTTGAGTGAGCTCTTATCACATTATAGTCCTCCACGTCCGCTCCGTTGTCAAAACTCTGGCCATTTGATAATACCTAGAATATCAAAATCAACTGCGGGCGGCAGATCCTTTTCCTATTTAGCACCCAAACTCTGGAACAATCTACCTAACACTGTTCTTTAACCTGGCTTACACATAACACACTACTACACTAAGGATTGTTAGGCTGCATTAATTAGATCAACCGGAACCGGGAACACTCCTCATAACACACAATGTACTTGTTACATCGTAAGAAGAAAGGCATCTACGCTAATATTTGTCTGTTTCTTTCTTATTCTGTTTCTCAGTCCGTGTCCGGATCAGATGGTAGATAGGCGCCGGGAGATGATGTCTGCGGTCTTGATCGTCGGCGAAGGCTGGACACCTGGATTAGCCCCGGAGACATATCCCCAGTGAAGACCTCGACTAAAAATACAATAAAAATAAAAATAAAACAAAATAACAAAAAATATAATAAAATACCTAACTATATAATACTATTATTGTTAGAAATTGCAACAATATAAAATAAATATAATACATTTAATATAAATATAATACATTTATACATTTAAAATTTTAATTAAATCAATAATTAAACAATAAATAAACAATAATATCCTGGCCAGAGGAGAACTGGCCCCCCGACTGAGCCTGGTTTCTCCCAAGGATTTTTTCTCCATTCTGTCACAGAAGGAGTTTTGGTTCCTTGCCGCTGTCGCCTCTGGCTTGCTCAGTTTGGGACACTTGATTTCTAGTGATTATCACCAATTTGATTTCACAGATACTATTTAAACTAAACTGAGCTAGACAATGACATCACTGAATTCAATAATGAAATGCCTTTAACTGAGAATTGAGTGTTTAATCTTATTATTATGCATTACTGACACTTTATCCTCCAATTTGATACTGTTAAGTGCTTTGACGCAATCTGTATTGGTAAAAGCGCTATATAAATAAAGGTGACTTGACTTGACTTGTATTACATGTATTTTAGCTGTGCACTGGTGGGTTAAATCAAACTAAGGTGCAGCTGGATAAGGTGTACAGTAGAGATACACATGAACTACACTTAAGTACAGTCTTGATACACTTTTTTTAAGTAGCTCATGTCTGTATACTTACATTTATAATTGCGTTGTATAAAGTCTCGGTTACATATGTTTAAGTAGCTGCCTATTACATGTACATGATTACAAACTGTAAGTACAGGCTGTTCCATATCTTAGTTACATGTAAGTAAATTTTCTTTCATTTAAGTACAAAGGCTACTACTATGTACTTAACTAGGTAATACTCTGTATTATGGACACCTTAAAATAAAGTGTTACCCTTTTTTCGTTTAAAATGAGTAAATGTTGAATTTAACATGAACTATTAATAAATGCTTTAGTATTATTCATCGTTACTTCATGTTAACAAATGTAGTTATTTGTTACCAAATGGAAATGTATTGTAAGGTGTTTGCATATCCTTTCCTTTTTTTAAGCATTTCTGTTTTTTTTTTTTGTTGTTTTTTTCAGCTATAAGAACTATAACTATAACAATTATTTATTACATAAACCATTTTTTAAATATGTATTTAATCAATTTATTAAATTTATTTGTGACTTTAAATGAATTTCAAAATGCATTTTAACTTGCATACTGTTTGTTAAAAACAAAACATATAAATAATGTGTGTTTTTCTCCCTCTGTATAGTCTTAAGCTGTATAGAGTAACAGTTTTTCAAGACTGCAGGTAAAGTAATAAAATACCTCAGTAAAATACCTCAATAAATCACCTCGTCCTCAAAATGAATTGCAAGGATAAACTAATCATAAACAAGTAAATGTACTCTCTTGAAGTGAAGTGTATGTATACCACAGACTTGTAAATGGGCCCTTCATGAAAGGATTCAGATTTGTATTGCCTGTCTGACCCAAACCTATGTAACAGTGAAGAGATTCTATGTATTAATTCTACTCTGCTAATGAGTAAAGTACTAACTTTCTCCAAAACTCCCAGTAAACCCTTTAAACTTAAAGTCATTTCCTGTCTCTTATGGGACACTATATCTTATTCCTCTCTAATCTTGCCTCTCTCTTGTTCTCTTCACTGTATTTACAGACCTTTGGCAAAAGGTTTTCAATTTATGACCACATGCAGCATAATGCTGTTGGAGATACTTCCCAGATCTTTGCTTCCTGTGGGTTTCTCTCAGTTCCAGGAAATCTCCTCTTGATTCATATTTGATTAACTAGGATGTTATAAAGTTTTCAAACTCCACACTAGTACATTCCTCCAGGTATTGAGAAAAATCCAGCAAGTGACCCACAAAATAAAAGACAGACCTCATTCCATATCAGCTCTCCCTCAGTCACGATATAGATTTAAAGGATTGGTTTTAGCCCACTCTACAGTGAGGATACAAAAGCTTTTATGTCCTCTCTTTCCTTGTAAATTGTCTCTGCATTGTACATGAAGGCCACTTTCGTATCTTTCAGAATAATATGAAAGGCCTTCAAAGATCAATATAATTACCATTAGCATTTCAAAGGTCTTTGCACTTCTTGTAGGGCTTTAGCACAGACAATATCTATGTCGCAACAGAATACTCAGACTTCAGTAGTGCATGTAATCCATTTCTTTAAATAAGATCACTTAGGCCCATTTTTCCTCAAGAGAGACTTCGTGCAATAGAACAATCATGCTTAGTAGTTTGGCTGATGAGAACACTTTTTAAGTTGCATGCACAAAAAAAATAAAATAAAAAGTGTCCTCTAGTTTGCTGCTTAATTTTGAGTGTGTGACACATCAGTTGAACTGATAACCAGTCAAACCTCAGCAGTGCACTGAATGAATCTAAACTTGTTTACCCACCAACGTAATTGAAAGACTCATATGACCTTGCTTGGATGGCTAATTGTGTAATTATGTAAACCCATGATTCATCTTAAAAAAGTTAATTGGTGAGAGAGAATGATATGCAACCCATTGTCCCAAGGCGTCTGATTTAGCAACGTCACTATACAGACACAAAAAGCACCCTATAGCACTATATTTACTTTAATAATGTTTTTTTTTTTTCAGTTAATGTGATTATACTTCACTATACCTTTTATGTGTATATTGTTGAATAAAGGGTAGATTTAGTGATAGGGTTCAGAATGACTCAAAAATATTGATTTAATAGAGAATATGATTATGTTTTTTTTTTTTTTGTAGGCCAACCTGGGAGTTAGCATCATCCTGGTGCCCTAGACAAAACCCTAATAAGATTTTTCCATTGGTTTCTGATTTTTTTTTAGAAAATAAGCTCTGTGACCAACAAAACTTCATGATTTTTAAAAGTTTTGTTTATCGTGATAATGAAATTTGAAGCCTAAAAGCGATCACCAGAAGTGAAAAAGATAAATGTAAGCTATAAACGAACTACACAATGGATAGCTGACTTCAGGATCACCACCGAGGAAGCTTCCAAAAGCTCTTTCAGTCTTTGTTTGAAAAACATTTTCTCTGTGAGTTTAGATTGCAAAAGTGTGATCATAAACAGAAAATACCATCAATTACAGTCAACGAAATGTTTGTATTGCAAATTTGGAAAAGTGTCAGATTTATCATATAATTTTAATGATAACGTTTGAGAATGCATTTGTCTACACGCTCAAAAGCTCAGTCGCTGTGTTTTTGTCTTGAGCTGTTAACAGAAAGTAGGTCATCTCATTTTATTCACTAGCATGGAGAGTGTCAGTAGACTGAATTGAAGGCAAAATCTCCATTATTTTGCCCCTTTACTCACTCTTTCAAGGAAGAATTCATTACTTTGAAATTGTTCTCCAGCTATCTTTTACGCTCAGCTGTAAGGCCCTCTGCTTGTTAGTGTAAAATTATCCATGCAGCACATATTGAGTGAAAATGTTCCTTTTGAAAATCTCAATGTACAAGTGCAATTCACTCAAGAGCGCTACAGAGTCAAATAAAGAATGTCGGGTTTAACAAAACACAATTATTCTACCAAATGGCCTTATCCAAGCTAAAACAATAGCAACAGTGAAAGCAAAACAAATCAAAAGCATTGTACCATCTTGGTAGAAGATATAGTAAACTTTTATGGATGCTGTTACTATACCATGTATTTAACATGGTTGAACAGGAACTATCGGCTTAATAAAATGTGGTATAGTGGTTCTAGTCTCAATGAAACAAGTCATTTCCTTCTCTGTTTGACTCGGGGGAAGCCTATCCATCATGATTTTGTCTGGCACATCTACAGCTACGCTCAACCAATCACATCTAGTTTTCCATACTGCACAGGGCTGCTAGGGCTGTGGATATCTTTAAGCAAGGAACTGCTGCACAGCACACACCTGCAAGACATCTTAGATAATCTTGTTGAGGCTTGCTCATTTTAAGGGGAGAGGGTTAGATGCTGGCCACTGGTTTGGCAAGAATATTGTCTATGTCAGCTCCTGCCAAAGGAGATCTAGTTTCCAAGTGTGCGGCCTCTGGAGCAGCAAATTCTGGGCACCCATTGTTGAATTCAAACATCCATGTCTGCTGGTGCATTTGTCCTTGTATCATGATGAATTGCTTTTGGTGTGACGGGGTGAGTCTCCATGCGGGAACAGTCTAGGAATTCCAGAAACTTAAGGTGATACTGTACATCATCCACAAAGACTGAAAGTTGAAAGATTTTCTGGTTGAAGCATTATCTTCAGACTTGGGCAATAACAGCAATGCAGTGTTAGCATGACGGAGTTAATGTTAGAAAGCCATTTCACCTACAACTCACCTTTGTTCACCTTCTGAAAGTGAAGTGAGAGCTAACAGATTGAGCTGGGTTTCTTTCCACTGCCACTGCCTGTGTGGGTTTGTGCCGGTCAGCCCACAGGAGACGCTCAGTCATCAGACGAGTTATGGGGAATCTGGGTTGTTAAACTTTATACCTTTAGTTCTTCCAGCCTGCCATTTTGAAAGATGTCAGCTGGAGTTTTTCATTTCATTCCAAACCTTGAAGTAAAAGTATTTTAATATTTTAGTGCAGAGCCTTATAAGACAAAGCAACTCATGAAATTGATACGGGAAGAGACAAGTGAATGAATATAACAAATGGCAGGATATCACTGATTTAATGAGCTTCAGAAAATATTATTTTTCTCTGTTCTGCCTTAAAAGATACTTTGAATGATATTAGCAGTTTGCTAACTTCCCCGAGTCAAATATACACCCTCCAAAACCATCCTTCAAAGTTATACTAGCAATTTTGAATGGACAAAATGATTTACAGAGAGAAAGTGCTTCTGTTTTAAACAGTTTCACATATGTGACTTGCCAAAAGCAATTCCATCACCAGTGGTTTTCAACCTTTTTGACTCCTAAAGTCCTACACAATATTTGATGGCCTCCCAAATTGGCTTAGTTGTTTCCTCTGGTATTTCTGCTGTAGTTAAGACAAAGCTGCTTGCTTTATTAACAAAGTGGGAGCACTGAAATAAATAAAGAAGTAAATATTCCTGCACATGGCACATTGCTAAGGCTTCCTAGTTAGGGACCACTAGTTTAAAGCACCTTTAAAACGATGTGGATAAATTGAATAAAGGCAAGATTTGATGCATGTTTTTTATATGAACCTTTCCAATCAAAATGCATTTGTTAGCTCATTCGAGAAAACAAACTTATCAGCAGGTATCGGGCACATCTTAAAGGTATTGACCCAACAAACACACCCTGATGAATTCACCGCTGTTGGAAATGAAGCCCCTACAGAGTCTTTATAGCTTGCTGTTGAGATCCCAGCAGGAGAGTCGAGTACCGTGTTTATGTAAGCATGTTTGCTTCAGTATAGCCTTATACACATCAGGTAACATCATCTTCACTCGCCTGCCCCCAACCAATGGTATATTTGCGCTGTCAGGAAACAAATTAGAATAGCAAAGTGAGGGATTGGTGTCTCTCATCTGGCACTTAAAAATTGATCGGGGTCAGTAATATCCAGAATGAGAAATCCCCCCTATTTGGCCTCTCTATCAGAGAACTTGTTCTTAGTCTCGGCAAATTGACTAACTTCTTTGGCTTTTCCTCTCACCTACCGTTCCCCTGACAACTGCCTGTGAACTGAAAGACTGTTGATATGGACATGTCTTAGACAGAAACTGAACCCCAAGGATGCCAACATGGTCAATTAAAAGTGAAGATGGTTAGGAACTACACGCATGGAATCAATACTCATTTTCTTTCCGCTGGAGATCACTCAAAGTCAGGTTTGGGCTTTTACACTGTCAGGTGAATTTCTTCTTATATTAAAATGAATCGAATATTACAGTGAAATGGACTTCAGCTGGACCCCAGAGATCCATGGCTAAATGACAGGGTAATTAAGGAGGTGTAAAGAGTTTAATGAAGACATAACAAAATGTAATTAGTTTCAAATTAACCACACTTGACTGAATAGAAACTCTTTTCACATAGAGGAAAATACTTTTTCCACTCAGTTTGTGTTCCTTTAAGGTAGATCTTTGGACCTTGGAGTTGAAGAAAAACTTCAGCCATAGCTTTAGCAGTTAGGACTAGTACTGTGCATTCAGTCTCAGCTTTAGTTTTAGTTTAGATAAATTAGTTTGGCTTTGAATGTCCAAATAAAATGGTAGTAAATTATTCATTTTAAATAAACAAAGTGTTCAAATTCAACAGCTTCCTTTTAGGTCCAAAACATGCTCCTAAAAACATATTTGTGTGCACTATTGATCACTTACCAAGCAGAGACCATTTTGTTAAAAGATGTCCAAAGCATACAACAAAAAAAGCTTTTAACAGTTATGCATTACTCCTTTTTGCACCCGCTTAGCTTTTGATTCAATGCACTTGGGTGTTACGTCACATCAAAATGCAAAATCATCCAGCATCTGACTGCTCTGTCAACTGTGAGGTTTTCCTACAAATAAGAAAAAACATGCTAAATCTTTGCCATCATCTTTTGCTCCATCCAGTACCTAATTTACCAACAGGTTACCAACTTTTACTCCTCTTGTAACAACTGCAAGTGAAAATGGCTCACATTTTCTCTTCAGCATTAAGTTCTTCCCTGAACAACTAGCACTGGAAAGTTTTTTTTTCTTCTTCTTTGGGGCAGATTCACTCACACACTTTAGCATGTAAAAAGGCAATCTTAGAAAAAGGTTTCATTGTTCTTTTATACACTACAAATATTGCTGGGTTTGAGTCAGTCAGTTGGGGAGTCAGTTTTGTGGAATCTCTTCAGATTAATTCCCATTAAATCACAAATACATTCATCATATTTAGTTTTGTGCATTATCTCATAACAAAAGTGCAATTATATTCTTTTCTTACTTCAATAATGTTTAAATGGTTCACTCACCCCATTTTTCTACATTAAAGACAAACATACTTAGTTTCACGCTAACCCTTTTCCACCAACTTCTCATTCTTGAGTGTTTTTTTTTTTTTCTTTTCTAAAAGCATGCCAGGATCATGCATTAACACACAAAGGAAGAAACCGTGACATGACAGCAAGCTGGAATATAAAATTGAGGATTATAATAAATACATACATTTTCCTAGAATGAATGCCCGCTGATAATGCTATTTAAAGCACTTTCTGTGTTATCAATTTGAATACTCACAGTGCCTGGTTTAACTGTTTTGGAGGAGGTGGTTAAAGAATAAGATGGAGGCTTTTGCGCAAAAAAAAAAATTAATAAAAAAAAAATGAACAAATAGTCACAGCTGTTTAGTGAATTCACCTCACAGAACTTATATAAGTATTTGCAATATTATTTTTTATTATTGATGTATTTGGACAAAGTGTATGGTCAATATATGATTACTATTTCAAGATATAACTGATATTTTATTGCTCTGCAGGCTTGCATTCTTTTCTATTTCCATACTGAAATCAGTTTGTATATGTTTTATGAACATTCAAATCATGCCAGACAGGTGTCTGGGTAATTTCCATGCATAATGTCAGGTGATCTGAAATTAGCCAAACCACAACGAGAAGGAATCAAACAATATCCGATTGCAAATTTAAAAAAAAGAAGGATTATTTACTCCCACTAATATTTATGCAATCCAGTGACATTCTAGATGCTTGAATTAATTCTGACAGCACAAACCCTGCCAATCTAGCCCACATGCTAATTTCAAAGGCTGTTAGATCAGATCAGAGAAGTTCAATAGTGTGTCAAACACCCACAAGAGCCTCTTCATCAGATTTAACACCTGTTTTTGTGCACGTGGAGGAATGGCACAATCTTTCAATCATTTTTCATTACTTGTCAAACATTTAAAGCACCCATTATAGATCAGGAAGTGATAGAATATGTTTTGTGATAAGCTCTCCTACGGCTTATTGAGTAAACGGAATTACTATAAAGACAACAGCTTGCACAACAAAACATAATTTTTTTGGCGTTCAAGATTAATTAAACACATAAATAAATGCATTTTCCTAATTATTTTAATAGAGTACAACAAATAAAATTAATCAAATTAAAAATCCAACCCAGTAAAAATAATGGGTAACACTTTATTTTAAAGTCCAATTTTCACTAGTTGCTTATTAGCATGCATATTACTATCATCTTGGCTGTACTTTAGTATATTAATGCCTTATTCTGCATAACCATATTTTAGATCCCTTAATCCTACCCCATACAACTACATTAGTAATGATAAGCAGCAAATTAGGAGTTTATTGAGACAAATGTCATAGTTAGTTAATAGTGAGAATTGGTCCCTAAACTAAAGAGTGACCAAATTATGTTTTACATTTTAGGAAAATCAAAGTGCTGACCATTGTTTATTTTAGGGTATTGTAATGATGAAAACGTTTCTTAGCTCTAAAAAGTTGTACAAAACAGATCAAAATCAATCCAAGTTTAACGCACATGGAAATTCCCAAGAAGACATGAAAGCAGTGTTATATACATATTGGCTCAAGGAGACCGCAGATGCTACGTCATCATCTCCAACTTCAGAAGTGGAAGTGGTGTGAAATGTGTTTGAAACGTGAGAGCTGATGAAAAATGTAGATTATGTTCACTTTTAGATAACAGATATCAAAATCGTCACTGGATGATGCAACAATCAAACTGAACCATCACATTAGCTGATTAAAAAGTTGCATTAATTTGTTGTAGCATGTCGGCTTGGATAAAGAAAACAAGAGTTCTGCAAATTGATCACTTGTGCTCAGATGCTCTTTCCCGTTCCCTTTTTAATAAGAGACGTTTCTCGCAGTGATACCCAGAGGGAGCTGCTGGAGGGATGAAAGTCTGTGGTCAGTGGAGCAGATGCTGTGTTAATTAGCCATCCTTCCACTGAGATGCTGAGTACATGTACTCTAGAGCTCAGGTTAACCATTGCCTCAGTTAACAGCTGTGGAGGAATACGGTTCTGACATATTTACCAACACTGCCTCTAATTGAGATGAAGAAAACATATATTCACCAAAATGTTTCTCTTTGTTATTTTAAATCTCCTTCAAATCATGTGTGTGTGTGTATTTTCTTTTTCTTTTTTTTGTTGACAGGAACATTGTACATTAATGAAAGGCCAAAGGCTATTTTTCATCGTAGTCAATAAAAAATTTACAATAAAAACAAGATTATTCTGAAACATTATTATCAGTTTTATTAAGACAAAACTAGGAGGCCAACAAATTGGAGAAGTGGCAATGTTTACTCGTTTAATTCTCTGCATCTGTTTAAACCTTGTGTATAATGTCCATAAAATAATGGATCTTTTTAATTAAATTTTCTCCAATAATTAAAATGCTGATTGCACAGGAAGTTATGACCATCCCTGAGGCACTTTAACAAACTTCATGCTCAATAAACTGACAAGCATCTTGAAAAACGGTTGGTGAAAAAAAAAAAACAGACAAAAGCTGCCAACTGCCAATTAGAACATTCAAACAGTGAATCCATTAACCAGCCGACTCTTCCCGACATCCTTAAAAAAAACCTCTGAGATGAAAGAGCCTAAATCTCTCCCACAACTCAATCATAACAACAGCACACAGACACCAAGGTGACCTCAGGCTTCAATTTGCCCATGGAAACGTTGATAAACACTGCGTCATTCCACAAAAAGGAGTCGGGAAAGAGTGGGAGGGCCAAAAAAGCATTGTTTGTTTAAATAATAGAGTGAGAGCCACAGTCTTGTCAATTCACATTGCCATGCTGTCAGGCCAAAACCCACCCCTAACTGACAGCCCCTGACATTAGGCCAGCTGAGATCAATCGTCTGCTGTGAGGGACAAAAGAAGCGTAACCTTTGTAATTGCAGTCATTAGCCACGTAGCTTCAGTGCTGAGATGGTGGCAAGCTCACGGTACATGCCTGCAGTCGTCTGGAGCCGTAATGAAGAGGGAAAACCGTGAGGATCATAACTTTCCGTTGCACGATGTGTGGGGGATTTATGACGCCATGGCCCATTTTCAAAATGGCTGAGGAGGAAATATCATTAATGTCAAGGCAGAGAGGCTTTCAGTGTAATGGACAGCATCCAACTACACTTAAGCATCCACGGTAGCTGTATCCTAGCGCTCGGTTCACTTACCACGATCAAATACAGAGAAATACAGACATGGGCAGTGCAAAAACTTGTAAAACCTTTGTTAAACGACCCACTGCTCTGTGGCTAAAAGGTGTAGTATGCAAGATGGCTGCAGACTATGACGATTATACGGAAGAATGCGTGTGAGAAATACTGTAGAGCATCACTCCATCACTGTGACTGAGACACCTGAATCAATTATCAAAACTCCTGAGATGTGCTCCATTGTATGCCTGCTTATAATGCTCTCCTCCAATTTCAGCATCATTAGATGAATAACTTCCCTCACTATTAATCACTTTACAAAACTTTGCATTGGAGTTCTGCTGCTGTAGTGGACATCCACTCTAACATATTATCAAAACAAAATAATCAAAATTGTTATATAACAACTGCAAAGAGTCCAATACGTTAACATTTGCACCAAAATGCTGTACTGCTTAGTGAATCCGGTTTCACTTTAATTTAAGGTCCACCAACAAATCATTAACTATGACTTTTGCCTCAAAATACTCCTAATTTGCTACTTATTGTGTAGTATAGGGATATCGAATATGGTCGTGCAGAATATGTGCTTTATAAGCACTAATAAGGGTATCAAGATGGCGCCGGTGAGATCGGCTGCCGTCACGACTGCTCCGACCAAACTTTGTCTTTTTTTGTTATTTTTTCGTATTGTTAACTATAAATACCGGTTTCTTTTTGTAAGATGGCCATTCTTACATACGACAGGGCCACTCTTATTTCTATTGGTGCACAATGCACTAACCTTTCGCCGTTTTTGAACCCGGACCCATCCTGGCCGAGCGAGATCCTGAGGAGGAACAAAGGACGCGACCCGTACCGGCGTCCTCGAGGGAAACGAGCCGGCGTCAGGAACAGGCTGAGGGCTCGCGCACACCGCGCTCCCTTACCAAGTGTCCTGCTCGCCAATGTCCAGTCGCTGGATAACAAACTCGATGACCTCAGGGCAAGAGTCAGGTTCCAGAGGGACATTCGGGACTGCAACCTTCTCTGCTTCACCGAGACATGGCTGAACCCAGCGGTACCAGACCACGCCATCCAGCCGGCCGAGTTCTTCTCGGTTTACCGCATGGACAGAACGCTGGACTCGGGGAAGACTAGGGGAGGTGGAGTATGTCTGATGGTGAACAAACACTGGTGCAACAGCGCGAGCATTGTTCCCCTCTCACGCTCCTGCACACCGAATCTTGAACTTCTGACCATCAAATGTCGCCCTTTTTATCTCCCTCGGGAATTTAGCTCGGTCATCGTCAGTGCCGTTTATATTCCACCTCAAGCGGACACGGACACTGCGATATGGGATTTACATGAAACACTACACCTTCACCAGACACAGCACCGGGACGCCGCATTCATTGTTTTGGGAGATTTCAACAGTGCCAACCTCAAGCGTGCACTGCCGAACTTCCATCAGCACATCAGCTGCCCCACCAGGGGCGAAAGGACATTAGATCACTGTTACACCCCATATAAGAACGGCTACAAGGCACAGTCACAACCACCGTTTGGGAAATCGGACCACGCCGCCATCTTCCTCATGCCTGTTTACAAACAGAGGCTGAAACAGGAAGCCCCGGTGCAGAGGGAGGTCCAACGCTGGACGGACCAATCGGTGGCCGCTCTGCAGGACGCGCTAGATGACGCAGACTGGGACATGTTCCGGCGCAGCTCTGATGACGTCAGCTTGTTTACGGAAGCGGTTGTGGGATTTATAGAGAAACTAATGGATGATACGGTGCAGAAAACCATCATCAGGACGTTTCCCAACCAGAAGCCGTGGGTGGATAAAACCATCCGCGACGCCCTGAGATCCCGCTCCGCTGCCTACAACACAGGGCTCATCACCGGGAACATGGATGATTACAAGGCTGCATCTTACAGCGTGCGCAGATCGGTGAAGGAGGCGAAGCAGCGCTACGGGAGGAAACTAGAGTCGCAATTCCAACATGGCGACTCTAGGAGCCTGTGGCAGGGACTTAGAACCATCACGGACTACAAAACACCACCCTCCAGATCGGGGAATGCGGACGCCTCTCTGGCTGACGAGCTGAACACTTTTTATGCTCGCTTCGAGGCTGCAGCTAATCACGCTAACGGCGCTAGCAGTGCTAACTGCATGCACGCTGAGGAAGCCGGTGAGGACAACGTATTCACCATCACGGAGCATGACGTGAGGAGGGCATTCAAGAGAGTGAACATCAGGAAGGCAGCAGGACCAGATGGCATCACAGGTCGGGTTCTGAAGGCCTGCGCTGACCAGCTAGCACCGGTGTTCACCGAGATCTTCAACCTCTCCCTGGAACAGTCCATAGTCCCCTCATGCTTTAAGCAGTCCACCATTGTTCCTGTCCCCAAGAAACCGCAGCCCACCTGCCTAAACGACTATCGCCCTGTAGCCCTCACATCAGTGGTGATGAAGTGCTTTGAGAGACTGGTCAGAGACTTCATCATTGCATCACTACCAGACACACTGGATCCACTACAGTTTGCATACAGGCATAACCGCTCCACGGAGGATGCCATCTCACACCTCCTCCACACCACAACAAGTCACCTGGACTGCAGAAAAGGGAATTATGTAAAAATGCTGTTTGTGGACTACAGTTCAGCGTTTAACACCATAATTCCCTCCACACTCACCTCCAAGTTGGAGGTCCTTGGTCTCAGCACATCCTTGTGCCAATGGATCTCCAGCTTCCTGAAGGACAGACAGCAAGCCGTACGGATGGGTAAACACACCTCATCCTCCATCACCCTAAGCACCGGAGCCCCTCAAGGTTGTGTTCTGAGCCCCCTGCTGTACTCACTGTACACTTATGACTGTGTGGCCACTTCCAACTCCACCACCATCATTAAGTTTGCTGATGACACTGTTGTGTTGGGCCTGATCTCAGACAACGACGAGACGGCCTACATACAGGAGATTAAGAACCTGGAGAGTTGGTGCCAGGTGAATAGTCTACACCTGAACATCAGCAAAACTAAGGAGCTGATAGTGGACTTCAGTACGAAGCAGGAGCGGTCGTACCAGCCGATCACGATCAGCGGGACTCCAGTGGAGAGAGTGGACAGCTTCAGATACCTGGGTGTTCACATCACGCAGGACTTGACTTGGTCCTGTCATACCAGCACCCTGGTGAAGAAGGCCAGGCAGCGTCTGTACCATCTGAGACGCTTAAAGGACTTTAGACTTCCCTCTCGGGTGCTTAAGACTTTTTACACCTGCACCATCGAGAGCGTCCTGACGGGCAGCATCACTTCCTGGTTCGGGAACTGCACTATGCAGGACAGACGAGCCCTCCAGAGGGTGGTGCGTTCAGCGGAACGTACCATTCACACAGAGCTCCCTGACCTGCAGGACATCTACAGCAAGCGGTGCCTGACCAGGGCCAGGAAGATAGTGAAGGACCTCAGCCATCCCAACAATGGACTCTTTTCTCTGCTGCGTTCAGGGAGACGCTTCCGCTCCATGAAGGCGAACACAGAGAGAATGAGGAGGAGCTTCTTCCCGCAGGCCATTCGGAGTCTAAACCACTCTCCACTCTAATCACATCACCCCACACTTCCACTTTGCACATTTTCATTACATCTGCACTAATTTGTAGAAGGTTACGAAAGGATAAATGAGTGGGACTTACATGCCATTTGTCTTTGTCTTTAGTATCCTTTTACTCACTTATACACTTTACTGCACTGCACAGCACAGCACACGGACACTTTATCACTGACATACACTTTACTTTTTATAGAATCTATATAGAATCATATTCTATTTTTTATTCTCATATCTATTTGTTATTTTATTTTATTGCTAGTTTATTCTGTATATATGTTTACTGTACTTTTTCTATTTGTATTTTTGTAAACTTGAGGTTTTTCTAATTTTGTTGGACAATTTGTTGGACAGTCGTACAATACATTTCACTACATGTCGTACTACGTATGTATATGTATGTGACAAATAAAATTTGAATTTGAATTTGAATTTGATAAACAGCCAATATGCCAATAATAGGCTTGCTTATAAGCTGGTCCCTATACTAAAGTGTTACAGTGAATTCATCTCAAAATAAAGGTAAAGTGAAATTAATATTTGCATATCTATTCTGAGAGTGAATCAAAAATGTTTAACTAATGTATCTGAATGATATTGAAAGTATGAAGCCACTGAATTATCTATTTCTGTCTCATCAATCCATAATTGGGAAGTTAGTAATCAAATATTAAGAGTGTTAATCTTTTGTTTAGGGTCAGCGGACGCTTCAGGGAATTCCACAGCTTCCACAGAACTGCCTTTAACCATAAGCACTGAATATTAATAGCCTTTCAGGTTAATTACATGTGTAATACTTGCTTGTCAGGACTGATTATGTTTTTAAATAAGCCTTAAACACACTTTATGAAAGAAAAGTTTGTCCAACTGTTGCATTAAACTCTCTAAAAATGTGATAATGAATTATTTCTCAAAGGCATTCTCATGATAAAATTATTCCTAACACTGTGGGGGATGTCGCCCCTTAATGGATTCCCCCAGCAAACCTTTGCAGTGTATCCTAATGGCACTGTGATATTACCCATGTCATTAAATGGCATACAATTATGCAAATGTATGAATGGCTTCACATATACCGTCAAAAACACAGAGACTGGTTGGCCTGCTTATTCGTATTTTCAGAGCAGAAACTCGGGCATCTTCATCTTACCGCAGAGAGCCCACGCACAGGAAAATGAGGCCCTTTATGAGGATGTTCTGTCAGAGACTGCAACTGGAGCTGATGCAAATGTCTGTAAAAAGAAAGAGGAAAAGGGGAAATACTGGAGCTGAGCAATTCATATCACACCCACTATAAAACTGCGATCTGTGTCAAGAGGGACTCTGGAAGTGCTGAGGAAGCCAGTAGAAAGGAAGAAAATCATTTTCTTTACGATGGGAACCACTGCGGCCTTCACTATGATTTACTTTGTTCGCACTGAGGAGTCAATTACATAAAGAAATCACAGAGTTAAATCAGACGACTAGTCCTAATTAGCTTTTACAAACAATGGACTAGTTATGTTTAGATTCAGTCGAACCACATTTAACTTCATGATAACATGCTCTGTTAACACTTCAGCATAGGTACCAATTCTCACTATTAACTAGTTGCTTATTAGCATGCCTATTAATAACATGTTGGCTGTTTATTAGTAGGTTACATATCCTGCATGACCATATTCTATAACCTAAACCTACCCAATATCTAAACTATGCTAACTATTAAAAAACATCAAATTAGGTGTTTATTGAGGCACAAGTCATAATTAATAGTGAGAACTGGACATTTCTTTCTTTTGAAGCTTGTACATCACCACAATGCATCATAAAAACATTCTTTCTGCTTTATAATGCACCTTATTATTATTAGTTGTAAGAACTCATAAAGAATTCTATACAGTTGTAATACACTGTAATATATAGATGACTAGTCAGCTTGATGATAACGCTGTATTCTTTCTGTTTTAATGTATTATAATCTAAATGTTGATAAATTATCCATACATAAGTTGTATTGTAATTTATAGCTCTGGTGAGCTATTTCTGAAAAGATTTAATGGATTGCAAAGCGCATAAAGCATTCAAATGTCTGCTTAATGCATATTCAGTGGCCCTACAAAGCATTTGTCATATTTTAAAATGCCTGAATGTCATTGCATTAGATAACAAAAGATCAAAGATGCAACTTCAAATGCTTTTCTCAGAACTACCTTTACTTTTCTGAGCCATTTTTGTAGTGACATTTGAGCAACTGGTGTCAAGGTGATTTTCTGGATCTGCATACTTCCTACTTTATATACTGTAGTATGCAAAAAGCTGAATAAAAATAATAGGATGCCTGAATACAGTATTCATGAAACCAAATACGTGAATGACCTACTGTATTTGCTGAGATTCTGAAGTGTGGAACCAGTGGATGCTTTTCTATCGCATGAGACCACAAGAGCTGAGGGGCTGTCAGATTCGAGAAGTTGAAAAATAGAAATAAGATAGAACTGTGGGCTGGGGGATCTTTTTAAGAGCGAGTGCTGCAGGCACCAAACAGTTTTTCTTTGTGGTTAAACTGTACTTGTTTATTGTGCAATGACATTATTTTTTAAGTTGTTCTTGGTATTTTATAGGTCAAAGAACATACAAACCAAAATATAATGACAAGATGGCATATGTCTGTAAATGTGTTCAAACCTAAATAGCTAAAGAATGTACAACATTAATAGTCGAGAAGTCCTTCACTCAATACAGCACATGCTGTCAATGTACAGGAATTTAGATGCAGCAACTGTATGAAGTCAGTTCTCTTCAAGTTTATAAGTGTCTTTATAAGTTTATAAGTGTCTGATCAGAGTAACTATTCCATCAACGGTCAACATGATCCAGTAATGACAAAGTGTCTCAACTTAATATCTTATAGCACATTTTTCTGTAACTCTAGCTTTTGTCTCTTCCGTATGATAATGTTCAAACTGGTCTTCAAGCTCAGGTTTGCACAAATTAACATTTATTTACATTTATTCATTTAGCTGACGCTTTTATCCAAAGCGACTTACAATTGCTATATATGTCAGAGGTCGCACGCCGCTGGAGCAACTAGGGGTTAAGTGTCTTGCTCAGGGACACATTGGTGTCTCACAGTGGATTCGAACCCGGGTCTCTCACACCAAAGGCATGTGTCTTATCCACTGCGCCATCACCACCCTACAAAGCATTTTGTAAGAAGTAACCGATAACCGGTAACCGATAACCGATAACTGCACCGATAACAAGCACGTTGTCGCACAAAAATGTTGACGCATTATATTGTAAAGGTTTTTCAACAATAAAATATATTGAAACATTCAAATGTATTGTTTCATTTATCATTTCATTTAAACAAAGAATAGTAAGATTTAAGACATTGGGTTTATTTATTTAATATTATTTTTAACAATATTGTTGATTTGTGCTATTGAACACTTGACTGCACTGCATTGCATGATTAAATTGACATGAACAAGGTCATCATTGATGATAAAACTACACTTTATTTTGTACTGTGTATACTACTTTATATATACTTAAATATTTTAATATAAATTATGTTATTTTTATTTTGGATATGATTAAACAAATACAATATAGAATTTCTTTAGCTGTATGAAATAGGTATTTCTTCTAGGTTCTTTTCGGACATGAGTGTTTCACTTCACAGATCATTTTTATCAGCTCACTGAAGAGAAAGGGAAGGTTAAAGTGTCTTTCTGAATAGCTGCTGCTGGGCCAGTACGGCTATTACTTGAAAAAAAGAAAGAAAAGATGCTGTCTAGTTGAATGCACACTCTGAGCAGACAAGACATTAACAACAGAGAGCCTGCAAATGTTTCTGCTGTTATTTGCTTGCATGCAAAATTGGATTTTTATCAGTAGCAATTTGCTTGCTCTTCAGAAGCACCACAAATCCAAAAGTCCATAAATATTTATTTCACCTTAAACTATTTGGTGTCTCATCTTTTAATTAAGGGAACGTTTAGAAGAGATTTAAGACGGGTAGTCTAAGTCAACAGGAAATCCCTCTCACGAACTATTTTAGCTTTGTCACAGAAATGTGAACTGTCATGGATGTTTTTTTTCTTCTCTAGGCCCAGAGTAAAAAATAATATCACACTCCAGTCTAATAAAGGGTTGTGTGTTCTTCTCTTGTAATTGGCCGACAGTCTTCTGAGGTATACGGCTGCTAATTAGCACCGTGCTTTTGTGCCGTTTCTGAGCTGTTGATAGTTTGCCGGTGTTCTTAAATAAGTGTGCTCTTACTCTAAACTACAGACAGCTAATCAAGTCTCCCTCGAGACTTCTTTCTCTAATGATAATTGCTATAAGGCTCAGTGATGAAAAGCATCGCCACCTCACTGATCTGGAACCAGTGATGAAGTTTCTCTAACAACGTCTGCGATTACAATTTATGGCAGCGACAGCAGATTCGAGGACTGCGTAACAGACCCCACATAAATTGCTATCCTTAACATCGAGCTCTTAGATAAGAGTCACAATGGGCACTTTGCAATACAATCTCCATCTGTGATTAGACAAAAGAGACCTCAATCACTTTTGTATGAGATGTTGGAATACAGCGAAAAAAGGTGGAAAGGAAAAGCCCAGGTAATTTTGAGGCCTATCTTTGATGCCAAGGGAGAGGTTGTCAAAGTACTATGGAAATTTAATATCCGGTTGGTAAATCATTCTTCGCCTCTGGTGCTCAATCATAGTGGATGGGGAAGACAAAGGCAAGATAGTTTCCTTTCACTGTTCTGCTAATTTAGTAAAGCGGTAATGAATTTCATCTCATCACAAGTGCTAGAAATATCCCTCTCTCATTTCCACCAAATGTCTTATGCCAGGGGTTTTCAAAGGACCCCCAAATATAATATTTCCATTATCAAGGACAACTTTTTAAATAATTGGCTTTTATAATGTTACAAATTACTGATGCTAAAGAAAATTATTAAAATATTATCTGGAAAAATATTTATTTCCAGTTCAATTCACATTTAAATTCAATTCAGTTTAACATTTAGATGTTTGTGTGTGTGTGTGTGTGTGTAAAGACTAATATTATTTTTCCAAATTAAAATGACTGTGAACACTAAATGAATACTGACATTGAATTAAGCCATTAAGTAAGTTGCTATACTTTAAGTCTTTATGAAATGTTTTTTTTTTTTTTTTTTGGGGGGGGGGGGGGGTTCGGGTAAATGTAAACCTGAAAAACACCCATTTCACATGTATTTTTTATACTAAGTAACTAACTAACTAGCTAGCTAAATAAATAAATGCACAAATAGTTAACTATTTACAAAGCAGTCCAGTTTGAAAACCCCTACTACAACACCTGAATTAAAGTGCCCTTTCTTTTCAGAAACCACAAATTTTAATATTTAATACATGCAAACGGATGAATTACGTCAAGAAGAGGTGAACAGTGTATATTTAAACGTACACAGAAATTCACTCTGAATCATTACATTACAGAATTTTTCAATACAAATATCATTATGAAGTCAGTACCATGAATCAGACTAGTTTCTGGGAAAAGAACAAGTAGTTCTTAAAAAAAGAAAAACTTGTAGATTTATGCTTGAATACTCAGAGGAAGTTACAACTGTCTTTGGCAGGGATGATCTGTTTTATCAGTAAATACAGTGCCGCAAAGAGTAACACAAACATGTTGTACATGTTCTAGTTCTAACTTAACATGGTCATGTCTATATTGATTATTACAAAAATAATCAATTGTTCTTATATAGATTTTTTTTTTCATAATTTAAAAAATACTGTTTGAAGTCAGGATTTCTTCTGAGGTCAGGAGAACACTTTTATTCTCACCAAGGTTGCGCTTATATTATTAAAAATACAGTAAAAAACCTTGTGAACATACAATGAAATATTATTACAATTTGAAATATCTGTTTTCTTTTTAAATATATTTTAAAATAACAGGGCTGCAGAAAATGTTTTTTTTTTTTTTTTTGTAGAAACATTGGTACTGTTTTATTTTATTTTTTTTATTGTTTTTTCAGGGTTCTTTGATGAATAGAAAGAGTTGATGAATTTAATGCATCCTTGACAAACCGAAATATAATGTATTTCTACTGACCCCAAACTTTTAAAATATTTTTTTTCAATTCAATAAACAGAGGAAAATGAGATATAAGTAAACTATTCATCGGTTGACTTGTTCAAAAGAAGTAACACAAAACATTGCTTTTTACTTGAGCATCATTCTGAGCATCATAACAGCAACATTCTGTCAACCAATGGCATGAGTTTAGGGCGGGCTGTCTGTTTATTCAACCAATGACAGGGCATTAGTGAAATGGAAAATGGTTTATTGCAATAACACTTGCTACCACTAGGGGCAACTCACAAAGCTTTTTCCGACTTCAGGCATTTTTTATTTTTATTTATTTATTTTTTTACAGTACATAACTGTAACAAACACATACCGAAATTGCAATGAAACACTATGAGTAATCAGTTTGAGTCATAGGTATTTACAATGACTTTACCGTTTTCATAACAAATTGTCATCATCAGAATTACAGCTACCTTGCATTGCCTACTAAATGAGAACTCTCTGTCAATAATCCTTTCTTGATTTGGAAAATGATACGTATTCATCTAACGTTACAACAGTTTATGGACTCACTGACAGGCAGGGGTTTCCAGAGGAGCCAATATCCTTCCAAATCAGGCGAGCTGGGCCGTGATTATGAGCTATCCCACTGCTGCAATATTAATGGAGAGTGTGAGGCAGTCCCTGGGCAAGCTTAATCAACGACTCTCCCTCTCCCTCCTCTCTCCTCGCTGCCTATGAGACAGCTGTGAGAAAAAGCCTCATCTGAGGTTGTGTGTGAGTGCCATCCAGACCTACAGTGAGTCCCAGTGCTGACATTTACTAAATGGCTCGTGTTTGTCAGCAGTGTCACAGGAAGAGCAGCTCCTGCAGCACTTAACAGGCTGCTCATCCATGTGAGAGCCAGAATTACACACTGCATTTCCGGAAATAAAAAATTATATAAAATCAAATAAACAGTGACTCAGATTATTTGTCACAGGGCGGAAGTGGTGTAATGTGAAGAAACTATACCCTCCATAAACTCCAAAATTAACATTATGAGAGAGTGTGATTCCTACTTGAGTGTAATATCGGAATTTCTGTTGATATATATATATTACCCATATATATATATACAGGGCCGTAGCCATCATTTCAAAAGTGGGGGGACAGAATGTCTAGTGTTATACCTGTTGTTTTTTTGTTTTAATTGACAGGTTTTATTTTTAATCATACCTTTTTGCTTAATATGCTTTATGATTATATTATTATATATGATTATAAAACAGAAAGAAAGAAAGAAAGAAAGAAAGAAAGAAAGAAAGAAAGAAAGAAAGAAAGAAATACAACAGCTTGTCACTGAGACAGTACCCTTAAAAGGACATCTTTGTACCTTAGTTACCCCAAAAAGTTTCATAGTTGTACATTACGGTACATATTGGTACTCTAAGGTACTAATGTGCACCTTTTTGAGTATAAGTTACAAAGATGTCCTTATAAGGGTACTATTGTTTACATATTTCAAACTGTATTTTGTGTGTGTTGTATGTACAGTACATGGCACACAGTAATGGATACTTGCACATTCACATACTTCTTTATTCTGTTCTGTTCTATTATACATTAGTCTGATTAGTCTATGTTAAAAGGTATAAGACATATCTTATCATAGACAATGCTGTAAATAATCTTTACCTCTGAAGCTTCACTGAAACTCTCTGCCTCATTCACTCTCAACTCTGAATTCACTTCTGCCTCTGTCTATAGCAAATAAAGTAGTGTTTGAAACATGTAAATACAGGGAATAGTGACATACAGAAGAAAATAACAAACTAAATACACTGCTGGACAATAACCAATACGTAACAGAATAACCGACCGACACCGCATGAAGCTGAAGTTAGCTTCAATCAACGTCGCCCCGAACGCCAGTGCGTCAGGGGCGACTATCTTTTTATTCCAAGACGGACGAGATCTGGAGGAGTATGTGGACGAGTTCGCGGATCATTGCCATCTCGCCACATGTGATGACCTCACCCTAATGGAGGGATTTTGGTACGGGCTGGACGACGAGATCCGCTTCCTCATGCCCTATGCTGATCTGAGCTGGAGGCTCAAGGACTATATCAACAGCGCACTGTGGATCGCTGGATCACCATCCATCCTGGGGGAAGTGGATGCCAGCCCAGGGTCATCACATGTGGGCGCCGTCAACCCAGAGCCCTTCCGGAAAAGACCCACTCGCGGCACAGAGCTGCCAGAGCCCACCGCAGACAGAGAGCCAGAGCCTGCCGCGGTCGTCAAGCCATCGCCATCGGGAGCGACAGAGCGGACGATCGCCCATCAGTGCGAGCCTCAGAAGTCTGACCAGGTGCGTGAGCCGACAGCACAAGCGACGGTGGAGGTTACCGTGGAGACTGCGGGGGCTAAAGGAAGCCCGCCTCCCATCCCGCCTCCGCTAAGGGTGAGTCGGAAGATGATCTCATAGACTGGGTTTCAACAATTTAAGTTTGTTCATCATTGGCTATCAACATCTGGCAAGAAATCCCACCCAACCTCCCTCTCCCACCGCCTCTCATTGATCTGGTTCCCTCGAATATATCCCTGTCGCTGGACATGGTCAGCCCATCCGCTCACCCTCAGCTCACCATCTGTGGCGTGGGATCGCCGCTGGCCTGCCCATCTCCAGCTCCTGTGGCGTTGAGTCTGGTGGTTCCCTCTTCTCCGCCAGCAGCCTCCGAGACCCAGACTCGGCCTCAGTCCGGCGACCCAGCAGCTCCACCATGCCTTCCAGCTCCCCCGTCTCCACCGGATCCCGTCTGCCCACCAGCTCCACCGGGTTCCCTCATCCATCCGGCTCCGCATTGGTCAGTCGTCCCGCTACCTGCACCTCGGGACTACACTCCTTTGGCTGCGCCCCGTCCCTTCGTCCCTCTGGCTCCGTTGGGCTCCTCCTTCCCTCCTGCTCCACCTCTGTCCTCTGTATTTCCGGCTCCGCCGCAGCCATCCGGATCTCCGCCTGCGCCGGGGTCGCCGAAGCCATCTGCTCCGCCGTGGACCTCCGGATCTTCGGCATCACCCTGGCTCTTCGGCTCTCTGTCGCCGCCTCGGGCTCCACCTCCACCTGCTCCGCCGCCGTCGGTCAGCTCCCTGGAGTCGTCAGCCTCTCTGCCACCAGGGCTCCTCCCTCCGTCGTCTCCACCGGGGGCCACCGCAAGGACTGCGGCCTGGGTCCTATCCGGCTCCGCCTACTCCAGCTCTCTCCAGCCTCTGTCTTGGCTCCTCCCCCCGTCCATGCCTCCGTGGTCCCTGTCATGCCCGTCCAAGGCCTAAGTCCCGCCATGGCCACCGGACCTCCCTTGCCCCGGTCCTTTACTGGCCTCCAGGGTGCCCCCCCCCCCCCCTCCCCGGTTACGGCATGGGACGCGCCTTCCGGGAGGGGGGGAGTAATGTTATATGTCTGGACTTTAAGTTTGTATCTTTCTGGTTTTTCTGTCTGTTCCTGAGTTTCCTTATTTGGTTTTAGTTCCTAGCTTGTTTAATCGTCACCTCATTAAGTCATTATTAGTTAATCCCCGTCACCTGTGTGTTGCCTTAGTTACAGCCTATTTAAAGTTCCCCTTTGGTTTCAGTCGATGTCGGTTATTGTTAATGTTACACGTTCCTACTTTTCTGTTAATAAACTCGTCATTTTTGGATTATCCTGTCTGCCCAAGTCTGTTCTGCCTGCCTGGAGGGATACGTAACACATTCACTATTAAATATTACTTTTACCTCAATAAACTCTTCATTTACTGCTTATTAATAGCTTGTAAGGTAGTCGTTGTAGTTGTTAAATTTAGGATTATGGGATGCAGAATATGGTCATGAAGAATACAGAATTAATATGTGCTTAAGTACTAGTAAACAACCAATATGCAAGTTAATAATTACCCACTGTAGTTAAAAATGATAGCTGAGAAGTTGTTCATCATACTAATGTTATTTTTTATTTTTCTATATTTGACTAATTATGTGTTTTCTATGATAAATCCATATATAATCCTACAAACGATTGTGTATTAATAGATTTTATACAATGTAAAAACAGCCAGGTGTTAAAAGCCACTCTATCAGTTCTTCTCACCTGTGAAGTTTGTTTTTCTTGTGTGTTGTCCTGATTCTGCTCTAACAAACCTAGGCTGACTGTTTCTTGTTCATTCTTGACAACACATACAAACGTAAAATTAGTGCAATAATGACAGAGCACCCCTAAATGATGATAGGCCCTGTATCAGATCAGTGCTTGCATGTTTGATTGAAATACATCATGTAGAATTGAACATTAGAGTTAAACATGTCACAATGCTGCAAACACTGTAAAATCTCAGTTCAACATTATCTTTATTCTTATTTGAAGGGTTCTGATAACATACATACGTGTTAAAATAAAAGACGTTACAAAAGAGTTAAGGAAAAATAAACTGAAAATAAGTGCATGTTTGTCCAGGCAGTTTTTTTTTCATATAATGAACATCAAAACTTGCTACTTATTTAACAAGAGCAATAGGCTCACTCAGCATTGTGCAACACTATTCGGATACCACATGCCAACTTACGCTGCTTGACTTTTTCGTAAAAGAGGAGTGAAGAGTTTTTTGCCGCTTTGAACTCATCTCGACCTCTAATGAATGATGCACACAGCACGGGACCGTGGGCGCGAGCCTGGGTATGTTGTGAAGTGACAAACTGAGTGACTTGATTGCCATGGAAACGTAAACGTCATGTATATCTTGTCTCTTTGAATTTTAAATCATTCTGCATTTATATAAATTGCTCCATTAAAACCTCAACATATCGAGAACACAACTGTCCAATGAAAAAGTGCGGGGGACGTAATCTACGCCCCTGTATGTATATTACCTATATTACCCATGTCCAGCAGAGAACCCCACCAATCAGAGAAGTTGTCAAAATTAATATTGTGCCAAATATAAGTGGGGTTTAAAGTTTTGCAGCTTAGTTGCTCCAGTAAGCTCCTACTGGTGGATGATTTAAATATTTTAGCAATGAAAAACGTCTTAGTTTATGTATGTAACCCCAGTTCCTCGAAGGAACAAGACGCTGCGTCAGGAGACGCTTTGGGGAACGCTTACAGCGTAACCGGCTCTGAATACCAATGAAATCTGTCCAATGGATGGGAGGGACGTCACGGGCGAGGTGACGTAATGACCAGCTGATATAAAAGCACGTGCTGTGAAACCGGCGTCAGCTTCTAGAATAAAGCAAGCGCTGGCCTCGCGATGCAGCATCTCGTTCCTTCGAGGAACTGGGGTTACATGCGTAACCTAAGACGTGCCTCTTCAGGAACTCGAGCTGCGTCAGGAGACACTTTGGGGAACGAGATACGCACGGCATCAGACTTCCAAGTCCTTGCCCTATGTGTATCCATACGGAGCACAGCTAGGGCGAGAGAACGGAAAAACCTGGAGTGGCTCGCATGTCTAGGCCATAAAACCTGACAAAGGTCAGGGGCGTAGACCATCCCGCAGCGTTGCAGATGTCCTGGATCGGGACACCTGCGAGAAAGGCCTGGAGGCCGCCACACTCCTCGTGGAATGAGCTTTGACTCCCATTGGCGAGGGGAGGTCAGAAGACCATAGGCCATCTGAATGGCATCCACAATCCACCGACTGTGGGTCTGCTTGGAAGCAGGAAGACCTCTCTTAGGGGGACCGTAGCAAACAAGCAACTGGTCCGCCCTTCTCCACATGGCAGCTCTGTGGACGTATGCGTCCAGTGCTCACACTGGACACATACGATTTAGCTTTTGCTGGTCAGGCTCCCGAAAGGGTGGAGGACTAAAGGCCTGCAGTATGACAGGCTGTGGCGTGACCGAAGGAACTTCGCAAAGTCCAAGTGAGAAGGGGCCACTGACAGGCCACAAATCCCCAAATCTCTTCAGAGATGAAATCGCCAGAAGAAACATGCTCTTCAGGGCGATCTGAGATCTCCTCAATAGGCTCGAATGGGGGCCTACAAAGAGCATCAATTTCACAGCCAAGTCCCAAGGGGGGTCCCGGGACCGTACTGGAGGCCTTAGCCTCAGTGCAACACGGAGGAAACGTGTAACTAGCGGGTGTCTGCCAACTGACTGTCCACCAAGAAGGGTGTGATAGGCCGAAATTGCCGCCACAAAAACCTTCAAGGTGGAGTGGGCTAACCCTGCGGAGAGTCGAGCCTGCAGGAACTCCAGCACTGTACCAACCGGGCAGTTAACTGGGTCGAGCTGGCGATCTCCGCACCATGAAGTGAAGAGTCTCCACTTCAGGGCGTACAGTCTCCTCGTAGAGGGAGCTCTGGATTGGAGAATGGTCTCGACAACCTCAGTTGAGGGACCAGAAGCTACGAGCCGTGCTCCCTGAGGGGCCACACCCACAGCTTCCCCAACTCCTGGCGGGGATGCACAAGGTGCCCGCTGCCTATGAGAGGAGATCCCTCCTGACTGGAATCTCCCATGGAGAGCCGTCGAGGAGAGAAATCAGGTCCGAGAACCATACTAGGGCCGGCCAGAACGGGGCTACTAATAGCAGCCGGAGTCCGTCCCGGCGCACTCTCTCCAGAACTCTGGGGAGCAGAGCAATCGGGGGAAAGGCGTACAGACGAAGCCTCGGCCACGTCTGTACCATGGCATCCAGCCCCTCGGAGCTGGATGCCGTAGAGAGTACCAGAGGGGACATTGCGGTGTCTGAGTAGACCTCCTTGGTGGTTGCTATAAGAGACCACCGATGTGTTGTCGGTGCGAACTAACACATGGCAACCTCTTAGGTCTGGGAGAAAGTGCTGAGTCTGAAACACGGCCAGCATCTCGAGCCTGAGCACGTGCCAGGCGAGATGATGACCCTTCCACAGATCGTGGGCAGGGTGGCCACTCATGACCGCTCCCCAACCGGTGAAGGATGCGTCCATCGCTAGCGTACGCGGCGACAAGGAGCTCCCAACACCGGGCCCTGGGACAAGAGCCAAGGTTGTCTCCACATGTCTAAGGCACGTAGGCATTGCCACGTGACCTTGATCATGTGAAGCGGGTTTCCTCTTGGGGAGAACCCCTTGGTCTTGAGCCACCACTGTAGGGGTCTCATGTACAGCAGGCCAATAGGTATCACGTTGGACGCAGCTGCCACCAGACCCAGCAGTATCTGAAACTGCTTGACAGTGAGTGACTGGCCTTCTTTCACCCTCCTGACTTTTGTGAGGATTGACTCGATCCGAGCAGGAGACATACGTGCCTGCACCGTGGTCGAATCCCCACCACCCCCAGATAAGTGGTTCTCTGTAATGGAGAAAGCACACTTTTCTTGGGGTTCAGTCTTAACCCCAACACTTTTAAGTGAGCGAGAACAACACCTCAATGTTGAGCTGCCCTCCGCTCTGATTGAGCAAGAATCAACCAATAGTCGATGTAATTGAGTATGCGGACGCCCCGTAGCCGCAGTGGAGCTAACGCGACGCCCACACACTCATAAAAGTGTGGGGTGAGAGTGCTAGGCCAAAGGGAAGTACCCGATATTGGTAAGCTTTGCCCCCGAAAGCAAACCTCAGGAACTTCCTGTGAGTGGGAAGGATGGAGACATGGAAGTATGCGTCTTTTAGATCTACATGTCAAACCAGTCCTCGGACTTGATCTGAGATACTTACCTGAGCATCTTGAACTTCAGTCTTGCAGACTGAGCGGTTCAATTGATGCAGATCTAAAATGGGACGCAATCCTCCATCCTCCTTGAAAATATGAAGTACCGGCTGTAGAACCCGGACTATCTTCATAAGGAGGACCCACCTCAATGGCTTCCTTCCTTAAGAGAGTATTTACCTCTTGTTCCATTACCAGAGCCTGCTTGGGGCCCACTAACTTGGAATTAACCCCGTTGAATTGAGGCGGACGAGAATCGAACTGGATTCTGTAGACTCTCTCTAAAGTGCGCAGACCCATTGAGACACATTTGGCAGTAGTTTCCACGCTGCGAAATAGTCTACTAAGAGAACCAGTCTCTCGAGACTGGCCTCTGGTGTAACCGGAGCAGCTAGTTCGATGCCCTGGAACGGCACACCGGCAGGGAACGGCCGAACTAGCTGATCCAGAGACCCCCGAAGGGGTGGCGAGCATCTCAGCTCCGCTACGATACCAGGCGGAAGAGACTGAGATATGTGCTCGCTGGAAACCACTGCACCCTGAAGCACCATAGATGGCAGGGTTGGCAGAACGATCTCCTGAGGGTGCTGGGGGGCGACGATTGATGTGTGCTGCAGCGATCGTCGCTCTACCCCAGCGGGGGCTACCCTCATAATCCCTGATCCCACTCACATCAGGGCTTCTTGGCCGAAGACGTCTTCGCCTGCTTGGCTGGGAGGTCTTTGACCGCGCACCCTTCTTACCACCCCGACCCGCTCAGCGGGGGCAAGCTTGCCTGTACGAGGAGCCAGCACGTGGCAGGGGCTGCTCTCGCCCAGCAGCCCCGTGAGCTAGAGAGCGGCGAGGGAGAAACCACTGGAACGCCGCCACCTGCATCCCGAACCAAAAAAGGCCAGAAGGCAAAGTGGGGCATCCAGAAGGAAGACCCTGTCGCGTTTTTTCTTTAAATCTGACAGGGTCAACCAAAGATGACAAATCAGTGGTTTTGCGGAGTTCACGGATGTCCTCTGTACTAAATCCCTCTCCCTCATCCAACTCCTTGAGCAGGTCAGCCTGGCATGCCCGCAACACCACCATGGTGTGCAGACATAAGCCAACCCGACCTGCTGCCGCGTACCCCTTGCCTTCAGAGACGACGCAGCATCAGGGGACAGATAGCTCGCAAGCGTCTGTTCCACACACAGCATCGCTCTGTAACCGCGCTCACTCGTCCCCATCACATTACCGTAGTAATCGAATGAGGGGACGAAGAGGCGGGCCGAATTGTTTTCCCTACAACCTCGACACCTCAGTGTGGAGGTCGGGGAAAAAAAGGCAGGCTCCGATGTGGAGATGAGTCTGAAACCTCAGAAAACGCTCGTATAACCCTCTCTGCGGTTCGACAAGACACTCCACAAGCTCCTCATATTGGGGTGACAGAGTGGGTGCAACATGCTCAATGCTTCCCATGTTAACCTCCTCGGAGGAAGACACGAAAAATGCCGATGCCGCTGCCCGAGGGGAAGTAACCGCAAGGCGGGCTTCCGAACTCGAGGAGCGGTCATGGGATCTGACAGGTGAGGATGGAGAAGAGACTCACTCGTCTCCGATCCCTCCATCAGATCCCGATGCGAACCCCACGAGCCCAATCCTCGCTCCGCCTCAGCAGAAGCGGGGCAGCGCCGCGGGGAACGCCAAACACACACAAGCTGTGTGTATCCCCCGCACACAAAAAAAAACGTTTGCAGGGAGGAACACACAGCTCGTATTGCGCTTCTCCCATATTCCAAGCCTTAAACTGGCTCTTATTAGACATAGCTAAAGACAGACAACAGTAAATAAGACTGACAGAAACAAAGAGCGCTAGCTGAATGACAGAAAGCTGACGCCGGTTTCACCGCACGTGCTCTTATACCAGTTGGTCATTACGTCACCTCGCCCGTGACGTCCCTCCCATCCATTGGACAGATTTCATTGGTATTCAGAGCCGGTTACGCTGTAGGCGTTCCCCAAAGCGTCTCCTGACGCAGCTCGAGTTCCTGAAGAGGAACTAAACATATTTAATTTTTTTAATGTATTTATTTATTTTTACAGGTGTGTGCATGTGTATTTTTAAATAAATAAATAAATATTTATTGAATGGAATAGATTTAAACTCAGTAGTGCCGTGAGCAACCCCCATCAAAGTGCGTATATTTAAGATACCCTTTGTTTATATACTTTGTATATATCTATTTTTTCATCTTTATTTTCCAGTTTGTTGTTTCTTTGTCACTTTGTATTTTTGGGGTTTTTGGTGATTACACTGTATATATTTCTTCATGCCATCACTCGTGGACTTTTGTATGTATCTACAGTGCTGTAAATAAACTACTACATCTGTGATATAGATTTTATAATATAACTCATACATTATGTATGATACACTTTCAGTTAAGCTGGGTGGTGTAATTCAAAGCTTAGAACGCTTTAGAAGAATGTTTTGAAATCTTTATGAATAAGATAAATGGGAATTACTTCCGTAACGAAGAGACTTCAGAGGATGAGATTACAAAAATGTCAAGTGTGGGTTGGCAAAATGACTTACGAAGTGGGTTAGGAGGTGGATCCATTTAAAAGGTTGTTTAGATGGGAGGACACCATCACAGTCACACACTGAAGTCATACTGAGCGAGCTTTACACATGCTGATGATGAAGCCCGTCTCTCTGACCCCCGGGAGCTGCCAAAGTAGACTGACATGAGAGAAAGAGAGAGACTCGGAGAACATGCCCAAAAAGAGAAATTTCCAAGTCTTTGTAGAAACACACAAGACCCCATTCACCAAACCTCTTCTTGAAGTGTGGAGAGCAGTCACACAATGTCGGAGTTTGCTGTTACATCTCCAGTGTTGTGGTTATGCTCCCTACGGTGGCTCTTCCTCCAGAATCTCAGAGAGAATCATGGCCCTGACACCCAACAGAGGGCTGCTTGATGCCTCACCCCTCCTGCCTTGGTGTGGGCTCAGCCTCGAGCTTGATCCCAGGTACAAACATGCTTACTGCAGCTTTTTCCGTCACTTTCTGTGGTTAGAAGATTGTTGAATCACTAAACTAGACAGACAACAATAAGTAAGCTTATGCCTTGTTTTGTAAAAAGTCATTTTCCAACAGAAATAATCTAATAACAATATGAATACAAATACTAATAATACTAATATTACAACTAATAGTAGTAGTAGTAGTAGTAGTGGTAATAAGTCTGAGTCATAATGTTGAAATAACTCATGATTATGAATTTATTTGTATAATTAAGAAAAAAAAGTATATTTAATGTTTACTTTGTAATACTTGTCATGTATCCTTTGTCTGAAATATCACAATATTAAAAGTATCATAAATTTGCACCCCCTTGTGGTGTAGACATTTAGAGATCACAAGAAACGAACCAGGTTACGTATGTAACCCAGGTTCCCTGAAGGGAACGAGAGCTGCGTCGGAGACGCTATGGGAACGCTCTCAGCGTCATTCCGCTCTGAACATCCTATGTCATCAGTCCAATAGAAGGGCGACGCGTCACGGGCGGGGTGACGTCACGACCAGGAAGTATATAAGCACGTGCGGCGGCGCCCGCGTTAGCTTCATGTCATGAAGCAAGCGCTGGCAGGGATGCCGGAAGTATGGCTTCGAGACGCAGCTCTCGTTCCCTTCAGGGAACCTGGGTTACATACGTAACCTGGTTCGTTCCCTTCCAGGAACGTCGAGCTGCGTCGGAGACGCTATGGGAACGCTATGCCCACGCCGCCAGACTGACAAGTCCCTGCCTGATGTCAGGACGAGAGAACAGAGGAGCCTGGAGTGGCTCGAATGTCGAGGTCATAGAACCTGGCGAATGTCAGGGGCGTGGACCAACCAGCAGCGTCGCAGATGTCTTGGACAGAGACGCCTGCCCAAAGGGCCTTGGAGGCCGCCATACCTCTAGTTGAGTGCGCTCTGACTCCCAACGGATGGGCAAGCCCAGAGGCCTCGTAAGCAGTATTGACAGCATCCACAATCCACCTGCTAAGAGTGGGCTTCGTAGCAGGAAGACCCCTCTTAGGCGGACCAAAGCAAACCAGCAGCTGGTCCGACTTCCTCCACAGGGCAGCTCTGTGGATGTATGCACCCAGTGCTCGCACTGGGCACACACAGTGGTGCTTTTCCTGGTCGGGCTCCCTGAAGGGAGGAGGACAGAAGGCCTGAAGCACGACCGGCTGTGGTATGACCGTCGGAACCTTAGGTACATACCCCGCACGGGGATAGAGGAACACTTTGGCCAAACCGGGCGCAAAGTCAATATGAGAAGGGGCCGAAGATAGGGCCTGAAGGTCACCCACCCTCCTCAGAGAGGTGATGGCCAACAGGAAGACGGTCTTGATCGTGAGGAGTCTGTCTGTTATCTCCTCTATAGGCTCAAAAGGCACCCTACTCAGAGCCTGTAATACCACAGCTAGGTCCCACGTGGGGACCCGTGATCGTACCGGAGGCCTCAGCCTCAGCGCACCGCGGAGGAAACGTGTAACTAGGGGGTGTCTGCCCACTGAGTGGCCACCGATAAGGGCGTGGTACGAAGAGATAGCTGCCACGTAGACCTTAACAGTGGAGTGGGTTAACCCTGCGGAGAAACGGGCCTGCAGGAACTCCAGAACTGTACCAACCGGGCAGTTGACTGGGTCAAGCTGGCGATCTCCGCACCAAGAAGTGAAAAGCTTCCACTTCAAGGCGTACAGTTTCCTCGTGGAGGGAGCTCTGGATTGAAGGAGGGTCTCGACAACCTCGGTTGATAGACCGGAAGCTATGAGTTGCGCCCCCTCAGAGGCCATACCCACAGCTTCCATAGCTCCGGCCGGGGGTGCACGATGGCGCCCCCGGCTTGTGAGAGGAGATCTCTCCTGATCGGCACCGGCCACGGGGTGCCGTCGAGGAGAGAAATCAGGTCCGAGAACCATACTCGGCCCGGCCAGAACGGTGCTACTAACAGTAGGCTGACCGCGTCCCGGCGCACTCTCGCCAGAACTCCCGGGAGCAGAGCGATCGGGGGGAAGGCGTACAGACGCAGCCTCGGCCACGTCTGTACCATAGCGTCCAGACCCAGCGGAGCTGGCGGAGCTAGAGAGAACCAGAGGGGACATTGCGCTGACTCTCGAGTGGCGAAGAGGTCCACCTGTGCCTGGCCAAAAACCTTCCAGATCTGCTTCACCACCTCTGGGTGAAGCATCCATTCCCCGGGCCTCAGCCCCTGTCTCGACAGAACGTCTGCTCCCACATTGAGATGCCCAGGAATGTGCACAGCTCTCAGTGATTTGAGCTTGCCCTGGGACCACACAAGGATCTGGCGTGCCAGCTTGTACAAGGGGCGCGAACACAGACCTCCTTGGTGGTTGATGTAATAGACCACCGTCGTGCTGTCGGTGCGCACCAGCACGTGTTGATCTATTAGGTCCGGGAGGAAGTGCCTGAGCGCACGGAACACAGCTAGGATCTCTAGCTTGTTGATATGCCACGTTAGATGGCAACCACTCCACAGACCGCGGGCAGGGTGGCCACTCATGACCGCACCCCAGCCGGTGAGGGATGCGTCCGTCGCTAGCGAGACGCGGCGACACGGAGCTCCCAGCACCGGGCCTTGAACCAAGAACTGAGGATCTCTCCACATGTCTAAGGCACGGACACCACGGCGTGACACTTTGACAGCGCGGAGCGAGTCTCCCCTCAAGGAGACCCCCCTGTTCTTGAGCCACCACTGTAGGGGCCTCATGTACAGCAGGCCAGAAGGAATCACGCTGGACGCTGCTGCCATAAGCCCTAGCAGCCTCTGAAACTGCTTGACAGTGAATGGCTGGCCTTCTCGCACTCTCTTGACTGCCGTGCGGATCGACTCGATCCGAGCAGGGGTCAAACGAGCCTGCATCGTGGTCGAATCCCACACTACGCCTAGATAAGTGGTTCTCTGAACTGGAGAAAGCACACTCTTCTTGGCGTTTAGTCTTAACCCCAACTCTTTCATGTGGGCGAGAACGACATCTCGATGCCGAACCGCCAACTGCTCTGATTGAGCGAGAATCAACCAATCGTCGATATAATTGAGTATGCGGATGCCCTGCAGTCGCAACGGGACCAGTGCCGCATCCACACACTTGGTGAAAGTGCGGGGTGAGAGTGCTAGGCCGAAAGGAAGAACCCGATACTGATACGCTTTGCCCCCGAAAGCGAACCTCAGGAACTTCCTGTGAGGGGGAAGGATGGATATATGGAAGTAGGCATCTTTGAGATCTATCGTGACAAACCAGTCCTCGGACCTGATTTGAGACACAATCTGCCTGATAGTGAGCATCTTGAACTTCAGCTTTCTGACTGAGCGGTTCAGGACGCGCAAATCCAATATGGGCCTCAGCCCCCCATCCTTCTTTGGAACAATGAAGTACCGGCTGTAGAAGCCGGCGTGGACTTCGTGAGGCGGAACCAACTCGATGGCTTCCTTCCTCAGCAAAGTGCCGACCTCTTGTTCCATGACCAGAGCCTGCTCGGGGCGGACCGTGGTCACGCAAACCCCGTTGAACGGCGGAGGTGGCCCATCGAACTGGATGGCGTAACCACTCTCTACCGTCCGCAGGACCCAAAGAGATACGTGTGGCAGGCGCTGCCAGGCTGCAGAACGATCTACTAAGGGAATCAGTCTCTCGAGACTGACCTCTGGTGTCAGAGAAGCAGCCAGACCGCTGTCTCGATGCGGCGTACCGTGACAAGACGCGTAATCTGGCGGCTGGGGCGAGTTTCTCAGGCCCGCTAACGTCACAGGCGGAGTAACCTGAGAGCAACACTCGCTGGGACCTGCTGTGCCCTGGAACTGCAGGGTTGACAGACAAATCCCCGGAGGGCACCGAGGGGAGACGGTCACCGTGTACCGCGGTGCAAGCCGCTCCACCCCAGTAGGGGTCGCCCTCCGTAGTCCTGGGGCTCGCCCATCAGGACTTCTTCGTCGAGGACCTCTTGGCCGCCAGGACATCCCTCAGGTCTGCCTTCGGCTTCGAGGTCCTCGATACAGAGCGCCGCTGCCCTCGGCTCCGCCGCGGGGGAGCACGAGAGGCGACGCTCTGTTTCTGCGCAGCCCTGTGTGAGGAGCTGGTATGCGGAGGGGACTGCTCCCGCCCAGCAGCCCCAAGAGTTAGAGAGCGGCGGGGGAGAAACCGCTGAAACGCCTCCGCCTGCTTGCGAGCCTCCTGGAATCTGTTGACAACCGAACTCACGGAGTCGCCAAACAGACCAGAAGGCTGAAGCGGGGCGTCCATGAGGCAGACCCTGTCTTTCTCCTTTATCTCCGACAGGGTCAGCCACAAATGCCTCTCCGTCGCCACCATAGCTGCCATGGAGCGGCCGATGGCACGGGCCGACTCCTTGGTGGCGCGGAGGGCAAGATCAGCGGTTCTCCTAAGCTCTGAAATATCTTCTGGCCTAATATCACCGCCCTCGTCTAACTCTCTCAGCAGTTCGGCCTGGTACGCCTGTAGCACTGCCATAGTGTGCAGACACGCACCGGCCTGACCTGCTGCCGCATACCCCCTGCCCACTAAGGATGATGTGGTGCGCAGAGGCTTAGTGGGCAGGGTAGGAGCCTTCAGAGCTGACGCCCCCGCGGGTGACAGATAGCTCGCGAGCGTTTGTTCGACCCGGGGCATCGCTCTGTACCCGCGCACGTCCAGCTCCCGCACATTACCGTAGTAATGAGACGCGGGGACGAACGGGCGGGACGAGAATGGTTTAGCCCACGATCTCGACACCTCGATGTGGAGATCGGGGAAAAACGGGAGGCTCCTACGCAGAGGTGGCTGCCGCGCGCGCAGAAAACGCTCATCGAGTAAACTAGCGCGCGGCACAGGAAGTTCCTCGGGGGGCCAACTGATGTCTAGTTTGGCCACTGCCCGTGTAACCACCTCTAAAAGCTCCTCATACTGGGGCGGAGGCGGCGAACCCTCATCGACGCTCGCCGTCCCAACCTCCTCGGAGGAAGAGAGACGAAGCGTCGAGTCCTCATCTCGGGAGGAAGGAACTGCTTCCTCGAGAGACGGGACACCAGATCTGGCGGATACGGGGGGAGATAGGGACATGCCCGTCTCACCCTCGCCAGCCAGATCAGCCTGTGAGCCCCACGAGTGCAGCCGCCGCTCTGCCTCGGCAAAAGCGGGGCCAGCACCGCGTGGGACGCTCACAAAGGCTCTCTCCTCGAAGAGAGCCCTCCGGGTGCGGAGTGTGCGCAGCGAGAGCCGCTCACAATGCGGGCAGTCGGCTCCCTCGAGAGCCGCTGCCGCATGCTCCGCACCCAGGCAGACCACGCACAGATTATGTGTGTCCTCCCCAGTAATGTAGCGTGGGCAAGGAGTAACACACAATCTGAAGCGCGATCTGGAATCGCCCCCTGTCTTGGTCTTGCTTTTAGGCATGTCTAGCTTCAAAAAGGACAGACAACACTAAATAAGACTCACAAACAGAGAATAGGACTGACAACATACAGAGCGCTTGCTGAATGACAGAAAGCTAACGCGGGCGCCGCCGCACGTGCTTATATACTTCCTGGTCGTGACGTCACCCCGCCCGTGACGCGTCGCCCTTCTATTGGACTGATGACATAGGATGTTCAGAGCGGAATGACGCTGAGAGCGTTCCCATAGCGTCTCCGACGCAGCTCGACGTTCCTGGAAGGGAAAGGGGTAATTTATTTATTTATTTATTTTTTTTTCAAACAATGACATTATAAAATACTCGGTCTTACCCATTAAAAACCTGTGTGAGAACAAATGCACTTGATGAATAAACACAAAACAAGTAATAAAAATAATGAATATGGAATACATTAAACATTAATTTATTCATTCATAAGTAGTAGTAGTAGTAGTAGTAGTAGTAGTGTGTGCATTACTGTACATAGAAATAAGAAATTACAACAAAAATTATTGTATAGCTCACTGCTGCCAGTAGAGTTTACCTTGTTCTGAACATTACATTAATATAAGACTGTAGGTTTGATCAGAAGGGCTAAAATGCCTTTGCCCACCTCTGTTGGCATGGGCATAACTGCTATCACAGAGAGAAAAAAACAATCTGAAGCCAGTGCGCCTTTCACCCACAAACTGTGAACTCAGTAGAAAGAGTGTGATATTTGGAAACACAGCAAGAGAAAGGTGATTCAGGAGATGATGAAGAAAAAGCAATGACAAGTCAAAGCTTGGGTCTGCACAGGTTAGAGACCTGAGCCACCTTGTTACCTTTAAGTGTTGTGTTTTCTCTTGGCTTACTGTGGTCATGTTTAAAATGACGGGCATGCTTCTGGAATACACTATTTCATGAGCAGTGGAAAGTTGCCCGGTTCAGTTGGGAGACATAATGAGAGGATCTACACCAGGGTCAGCAAGAGTTTTTAATTATTGATAGATACTACATAAGGGTTTGGCAAGGATTCTGCTCACAGAAAGTTTGGGGAATTTTCAGGAAACACGGAACGAAACATTGAGGACCACATGGATGCCATACAAGAATTCACGGTGTAGCAATGTTCTTTGGGAACATGTCCAAATAGGCCCTTACTCTCTCTCTCTCTCTTGCTGCACATCAAGCAGAGGAAATACATATTGCTGTGGAAGTGTAGCCCGTTGGGGGTGAACTGTTTGAGTTTGCTGCTCTCCACTTCTCTTCTCTGGCAAGTCCAGTAAATAAGAACCAGAGTTCTAAGTGAGTTGCTGTACAAGGCCAGACAAAGATGAATCTTGCAACACTTTAGACTGGACTGGAGGGAGTCCATCACTCACACTTCCATCGGACAGGAGAAAAGAGGCTATACACAAATCTGAAGGAAGTTCTCATGTCTTCTGGCTTTTCTTCCCCAACTAATGTTGGAGCAGTGTTGAAAACTACATTTGCATTTCCCGAGGAAAATACCGGGGCAACAATCCTGAGCAGCTGAAGCAGAAAAATCCAAATGATTTTGAGCACCAAACATCAGGAGCAAACTATAAAGTTGTTTATATATTAACATTATATTAGTTAATGAGATTGTATTGTAAATTTGAGTTAAATCTGTAAAATCTATATCTATATAGATATAATAGCAATAAAACATAATAATAGCAATATATACTGTATGTCAAAGTCACACATGCCCCTTTGCCAGCTGTGATGCCTGGTTACTGATTTAAACTTGGCCCAGGTTTTTAAAATATTTTTGAGTCAGCACACCTTAATACTGTAGCTTCAACAATTGATTGCCAATTCATTGTCAATGTTTGAATAAACTGACAGCTCGGATGCCCAGATTATGCAGCGCTGTAATAGCTGCTAATGGTGGATATTTTGATGAATCTAAAATTTTTTAATTTTTAAATAAACTGTTTATGTAATAAAAATATGTTTTCGTAGTTTGTGTTGTACCTTATCAGTGCAAAATTATCACAAATTAATAAGGAACATGTTGCTCCAAATTCGGTCTATGGTGTGTCACACAAATAACATTACAGACCATTTCGAGGAGAGTACAGAGCAAAATAAAATAGACTCTCTGACTCTCAAAGCTCTCACTTCTCAAGAGAAAATCATGCATTTCTGTCATGAGATTCACCTTTACGAATCTCCCATTCATTACACATCCTGCCTTCTTCAGATATAAATGAATATGTCCAAAAACCATGAGTTTAATATGACAACAGATAAACAGAGGTTACTTTGAAGCACAGCAAGTCAAATATTGAGATTGCCAATTAGCTAAAGCCAGACTGCACACCATTTGTGAGTCTGAGTCACAGAGACGCTGTCGCTCTGAAGCAGAGCATGAGGACCAGATGAAGGACTCAAGCGGCACATGAGAAACGACATCAGACGTCTCACTTGTTTTTTTTCTTCCATGAGCAGATTGCAATAAAAGCCTCTTCCTTTTAGGGTGAATTAGCAGATAATGGTGCCAGTTGGAGGCCTGTGACAGTCCTTTTAGTAGATGTTTATAAAATGTGTCAAATCTTGAAGGGTGGGTAGGTGGAACATTCAAGTGAATTAGACGGTGGAGCAAGACGAAAGGCCGCAAAATACAAATGAGGCAGTGGCTTGGAAGGAGCAGAAACGTGAGAGCGAGAAAAAGAGAAAAGGAGCGCTGTCCTAGAATGCAGCTCTTTCTTGGCTGTCTCACTGGAAGCTCACTGCAGGCATATTTTTAATAGCCAGCCTGTGCCACATGAAAGCAGGGTTTCTGGTGGCCACCTACATTGATGTGAGGTGGAACAAAGAAGAGGTGGACAGAAAAAGAGCCGTTGTTCTTCTGTTTGTACCACAACATTGTTGGCCACCAGCATATGTTGTGTTTATACACTGGTGTCCTTACCAGGCTTCCTAACTAGCCAGAAAGTCTTTCTTCTTCAACAGGCCAGGCCCTACATAACATCCCTAGTTTGCGATTTCCTTTTCATGGGGAGCATAAATATATCAAGGGCCAGAAGATGCAAAACCAAGGCTCCGCTATTTGTTTTTCTCCCTTGCCAGTGTTTGTGATTCCTTCAATTTCAAGTCTCTTTTATCCAGGCGCGAGAACACAGGCGATGGTTAGTGGCAGAGGCTCAGGAAGCTTCACAAATTGCAGAGAGGGGAGTAGCTGGAGCCCAGAGATGCGTCCGATGCCAAGGAACCATCTGACAGGAGTCCATAAGCTTTATAGTTGCTAAACCGCAAGGGAACGCCGGTTTACGTGCACACCAACAGAATGCTGCATCAAAATAGCGTTGATTTGCTTGCCTGGTTTTGTTGTGGCAGGAGCACTGATCTCCACACTTAAGAGAAACAGAGAAAATGTTCATAACAATTTGCAGATCTGAAGGTGGGCTAGTCAGCCAAATTGCACGGCTGTGGGTGGACTGCAATCAGTCATAAGCATATACTTAGACAGAGGCCAGATGGAAGAGAGATGCAGCAACGTGCAAGATGCAGTTATGTGCTCCTCATAAAGCAGCGTTTAATAAACTAATAAAAAGCCTCAAAGGGTTTTATGAGAAAACAGACGAGTGCCTGAGATGCCACCCTTAACCTTCACCAGGGGTTGGAGTGAATAAATCAGTCATTACGACTTCTACAGGCTTCGATAACCATGTGGGATCTCATCTCAGAACATGTGCTGTAAAATCCAATGAATCGTGACCTTTGTTTGGATTATTGCTGTCCAGTATCTGTAGGGGTCGCTGCATATCCATGTTCATCTCCCAGTGGGCCTGCTAGAAGATGGGGGCTGGGATTGAGGGCCTCATTTATAAAGTCTGTGTATGCTCAGATTTGATCTTAGAGTGTGTGTGTGCGCTTAAATCCATGCCAACGCTCATATTTGTGCTTAAAAAGTGTTTAGCGTCACATCAGGGTCAGAGCAGACGTACATACTTTTTCTTGTCGGAGTACTGCAGGTTTTTGGAAATATAAGCTGTAAGGATTTGGATGATGACTGATGATCTTTTATATGTTAATAACATTAATTAGGAGTCATTTACAGGGCAGAGAGCTAAAACCATTTAGCTGCATGCAACTTCAAGATCATTTGCAATTCATGGATTTCACATCTGAAAGAGACTCTGTATGTACGTTAATTTTATGCATCACGTACACATATTTGAGAGATAATCGTTAGATCAAATTTGGGATGGTTTCTGCACAACATTTTATAAACGAGGCCCTGTTAGTTCAGCTATGCACACTTCAGGCCCTATGGACTTAAAACACTTTTTACACTAGTTTACTTAATTTTTCCACTAATAGTCCCAACACTGTATAACACTGGGTTAAGTTTTCATCCGGATATGAAAGTGAGAACGCATGTCATGGGAGTTCAAAAGTTCAGATGCCAACGGTTTTGTGTGTGAAGATACCACTCGGCCTATTCATGTTTGTGATGTTTATGAAAGTAGAGGGGAGAGACAGCGAGAAGCATGTTTCTTTAAAACTGGACCACTGACGGTGCTGAACGGGAGCTACAAAAGCTGGAATGGGAGCTAAAAAGCTGGAATTGTTAGTGGAAAATATAAGAAAACTAACCGAAGTGGAGAAGAGAAAGACCTTTGAAACTACCTGTGTGTTCTTTTAAAACTGGAGGGTTTTGCTGGAGTGTTTTCGCACACCAAAACCACTCGAGTGGTGACCGGTGACTGCTGAACAGGAACTGAACAAGCCGGAATGATGCTTGTTATAAACACTTTAAACAGAGAGGGCAAGATCCTGTCGATTTGCTATAATATATAGATTATTCCTGACTTTCGGTGTTTATCACAGGCTTCCAGTCTGTGTAGTACTTGGTGGCCTGGTGGTTTGGCTGTAGTCTTACTAGTGTGTTCATTGGCGGAAGAAAAAAAAAGAACTGGTCAAATTTGTTCTTGAACGTAAATTATTAAATATAAAACTTTTAAAAAGCAATGTCATATTGCATAAGCTGTATAACTGTTGAGTTGCTATTTTTTTAGTTGCTAACTTCCTCACTTACTTGTTTTTTTGTTTTTGTTTTTTTTTTAATTCAGCAATTTGTACCTGATGAAAAAGTTGATTTCCATGTTTTTCTGATGTCATGAATATTTCCATAACAATGTCACTTCTCAAAAAATGCATTGTGTTTAAAAGCCTTCTGCAGTGGAAATTAAATTTTTAACATTTTTGGAACAAAACTGCCAAATTCATTTGTTTTGCTAATGCCAGATTCATAGCTAGCATTTTATGTATCCTAAATACACATAATACACACAATGTTCTTGCATAAATTTACAATATTAGGGTTTGATTAGTAATGACACACACGTCCACACACACACAAACATATCCTTGCAAAATTTACCTTAATTTTTCTTCACATTTAATCTCAAACTGACACTGTCCCCCCTAAAAAAATATATATATATAAATAACAATAATAAAATAAATAATAGGGTCAAAATTGTTATGTATAATGATTCATGGAAATATATACTATGTAATGTAAACAAATCACACAAGTAATATTGAAATCGTTTATAGATATGTCACATATTCATTCAGTCATTCATTCATTCACTTTAATTTGTTCACAAATTTATCATAGTCTGGGTCTGGGAAAGGAGTAAAACAATGAAAGTCATTCAGGAATACTTATTAGCCAGAATAAGTAGGAATGTCGGCCTGACCTTACACCAGGTCTTGCTACACGAGTATAGGTGTTATTTACCCTGTTCTCTAACCAGGAAGTAGAATATCAACCAGTCTAGTATTAAACAGCAAGACATCACGCCTGACAGGCAAGCTATAAACGAAGTTACGGGTGTATCCTGTTAGCCCTGCCGGACTTGTATCCAAGCGGTCACATAGCAGTAAGCAACAGCCATGAAGTTATTTAGAATTAAATGCAGGAGTCCGAGTGAATCAGGCCAGAGGAACATTTATTGACACTGTCCTTTTCCACTATGTGACTCCAAAAAACTCTATCTCTCTCTTTCGGGGTGAGCTAACAAAGCCATGCCTGAAGCAAACTTGCAAGCACAGTGTATACCCTTTAATAACTTTCCTGATGGCAAAGTTTTGAAATCAAACAGTGGAAGCCCTGTGGAAAAACTTTTGGTATAAAGCTGAAGGATGGGTGCATGAACTCAAGCTGAGCAGAAGAAGATGTGAAGATGATTGACAGCAAGACTGTGCTCAATAAAGGCGAAAACACCAGTGGACAAAGAACGTTTTTTCCTCTGGTCCCTTTCCTCTGTTGTCCCTCTTTCTTAGAGTACACAGACCTCCACACGCAGTCATGAGGAGACTTCACTACAGGCTTAGCCATTCATTTCCATAGTAATGGGAGAATAAAAGACACCTTACCTCTTTCAAAATTTCCCCGCTTTTCTTTCTCCTCTTCTGTCACTTTCTCATCTTACAATGATTGAGTAAAAGTGTCAAAGGATCTCTTAGAGGGCACCTCTGAATGACTATGTTGTGAATTGGAACTGTCTCATTTGGAGTAAAGCAAGAAAGCAATTGAGCGAGGGCATTAGAAAAGTTTACCCTGGTTAGTGTCTCACCCTGCCTGTAGGTAAGGAGAAAGAAATCACGAATACGATCTCTTTAATATTTCAGTTGTTTCAAATGGAGAGAAAATGGTGACTTTTGCTTAAGTTTCCTGCTTCTTCTAAATTTTCTCCTGATAAAAAGTTTCAGAAGAGCTCTCAGTAATAGCTGAACACCTCTGGTGTGACTTTATATGCAGACCTTGAGCCAAAAACTCATCACCAAACACTTTAGAATAGAAAAGGGTTCTGTCCAAACTGTAGCTATAAAATTAGAAGCACACAATTCCCTAGAATATCATTATATGCTTTAACATTAAGATTTGTACTCATAGAATTTACTAAAGTAGTCAAACATATCCATTAGAAGGGGGTGACCCATACTTTTGGCAATATATATATATATTTTTTTTTTTTCTTCCCATTAACAACATTTACAGAACATGACCTTAAAGAAACTCTTAATTTAAATAAACCTATAACAACCATCACATAAAGCCATTAAAATAATTGTCACATTTAGCTTTGCTTTTATTTACTGAAATCATTTTTCGTCATTTTGTGTCTGCAAAACATTCTTTTTCTGATTTCAAATCCACCAGTTCAAATCCATAAATTCAATTCCTGGGCATTGAGATTATTTTGCATAGGATAATGCATGTGGTAACAGAAAATTGATACAAAGAGAGGCTTTTTGAATTTTTGAGTTGAAATCATTAACCCCAATGGGATTAAATGAAGAGATGGATCTTGCATGTTTTTGTAAAGGGAAATTGTTGGCATGAATTATCCCTCATTGAATAAGATCAGCTGTCAACAATTTGCAATAGTGCCTATATAAGTGTGGTGTTGCTTTTTTGCCTCATGAGCACTGAAGAAAGCATGGGCTGAAACGTCTGCTCTCTGGTCTATTTTTAATACACTTTGCACTTGTTGTCACTTTTGCATATGAAAAATAAAAAAAATATTTTTTTTTGTAGACCTTTTTGGTGTGTTTGAATTTTTGCAGCTACCTAATGGACATTTACTGAATTTTTTTTTCTTTTTTCTATGTGTCTCTATCAGTACTCGATCTGCTCTCTGTTTGAGTGATAGCTGACTGTTTTGCCTTTAATTTCATGATTAATAAATAATATATTTACCAGTTAAACACTATGAATCAATATTTTTATTAAGATAGGTCCTCTCAGTACAACATCAGCACTGAACGGATCAATATTGCAAGATGTATCTGCGGATCCCAACAGTTTTAATGATCTGCAGGAGAGCGAATAGCCACAGGAAGTGGAGAAAAACATTAGGAACGTTAGAAACAATTAGCAGTGAGAAAGCGATTGCATTAATTATTATTAGCATGCTAAACATCCCGTATTAACTCACAAATATCAATGCATTCTTTTTCATAGTCATTACTAGTGCAAAACCCTTTCCTAAAAAAATATGTTTGTATATTAGCTAGCCGTCATGGCAGCTAATAAAGTGATGGTTATATGTAAAGAGGAGAATATAATTTTCAGACTCATGTTGCAGAAAAGCATGCTTTTTTTAGATTGAAGTGCTGGAGATAGTTTATGAATGAAACATAACCAAGAACTCCAGTGAGTCTCTTGAGCAGCAGCCTCTGGTTGATTGTGTCTGAGACTTCAGCTCGTTTATCGTTGAATGATGACAGTCACATCATGGTTTGTACACAGAGAAGAGAACATTTGGTGTCCTCTGAGTGAACAAGGTGACAAAGAGGCCTTCAGAGCTGTGCTTTTGAGGAGGTCATCATTCCTAGATGAGGTATAGATTGCACTGTCACACAGGATGAAGTTCAACATGCGTCGATGACTACATTTGCCTCACAAGTCTTCCATCACTGGTCAAACCAAGGGCAAAGAGGCCATGGTGGCTGCATAAAAAAATCATTGGAAGTCAATAAACAGCACAATTTCCAGTCTTTACGCAGAAGTGTATCTGCAAGCAATCTGTGATGGAAAAATCATTTTGTATTTATCGAAACATTTTCATGCCATATCACCTCTGGCTCTATCCAGAAACAATTGTTCATTCAGTTGGTGAAGATTGCAAACATCTGTTTCCTCAATTAAACAATACAACTAAAACATCAGTGTAAAAGCAGTGGTATTTATTTGCTGTGCCACTTAATCAATACTACATTTCACCATATGGTGAGCACAAACTAAAATCTAGACTAACTGTTACACATCCCTGTTTCTCATCCACACATATATTATCCACAGTAGCAATGACTGCACAAAAAATGAGGTTTCTCTTCTAATGGCATCCATAAGGCTCCAGCAGTGAACATAATCATAATATGTCATTTGCATGCATAAGTAGAGCTCCATCCTGATATGAAAGCCATATACCTGGAGTTATGATGTTAATGTGCAGTGTTAGCAGAGTCTTAGCCTTGCGAAGCCAGACTTTGATTTATTCTGGTCAATATCCAGTCACTTGGACAGGAAGAGACCATCTGGTCAACATGTTAAGCGAATAGTCACAGTTTATCTTGATCTTATATGCTATTTAGAGGGAGGTGAATATGAAATCCTTGACACCTCAATAATGAATTGGGAAATAATTAATTGCACGGAAGTGTCGGTTGGCAAACAGCTATACTGAAAACACTGAAGAAGCTGTGTTTACACTTCATAATCACAATTTACGTCCATCTGAATGTACTAAAACAGCTATTTCATATAATTAACTGACAAAATAAGCATAAAAGATTTATTTCTGCTGACCTGGAAAACGTTGGCAAATTCAGTAGTTCTTCCTTAAAAGTGTTCATTGTGATGTTTTAACGGGTGGAGAACCACACAAGCAGCACGTTAATTAAAGTCCAAATAAAAAAAAATAATAATACTGTGAACTAACTAGACTCGGTAAAGTAGTGGGTTATTATTATTATTTTATTGATAGTATTGTTAAATATTCTGTTTCACTCGGTAATAGAAGTTGACGGTCACAACTTTTGTTTCACACAGGGTCAATAAAAATAAAGTTCATGATAAAAATTAAGATTTGTAAAATTGAGTTAAAAGACATGTGGAATTGTAAATGTACTTTTTGCATTTTTTCCTATAGTTTTTCATTAATAATTTAATAACTTGATATTTTTACACCTTTATGATATTTTTACAATTATGTATTATTTATTATTTATACATACACACTTTTTTTGATGGTGGTGATGATAATGAATTGTTAATTCATAAATATCATTATCTACCATGTGACATTACAACCTGTTTGGCATTAATAATTTCAATGCAGTCCTATTATGCCCTTTAATGAAGACTTGATTTGGTTTTTGGAGTGGTCCAGAATTTCATGCTTGATTGTTCCAAAAAATGCATTATTTTTCATACATTATTACAGCACCTCTCTTCCCAGTCTGTCTGGAACATGCTGCTGAGTTCCTGCTTCGATGAAACCCCTCAATCTGAAATAAGAAAAGTGCACAGATTGGTTAGCTGGCCCAGTATGTTATGATTGGCTTGAACTGCTCTGGAAATGTCTTGCCCCTTACCATAATCATGACATGGCAAAAAGACTTTACTATAGCATCATGACATGGCAAAAAGACTTTACTATAGCAGCTCTTCTGCTTTGTCTTCTCTAGCACAGCTTAACCAGACCTCATTCTCTCTTGTGTGTGTGTGTGTGTGTGTGTGTGTATCCCATTTGTGGCAATTATTTAAATGAGTGACTTTGTGATGTCACATTCTATATTTTCTGTGTAATGATTTTTTTTTTTTTTCTAAATGTTTGTTTACACCACATGGCTTTGTTTTTGTAGCAAGCTCTATTTTGTATTTTTTTCATTATTAATAAGCTGTTTTTTTGTGTGCAGTTTACATTATCCAGAGAGATATTTGGCTGTCTTTGCAATGATAGAAAGATGCATCCTGCCCTTCACTGTAATTCCAAGCAGTTACCTTCCCCACATGTGCGTCTTCACAATGGGACACATGTTACGCCAAGCACTATACCATTCATGCATTGGTGGTAATCTGGTCCCCTGTGAGAAAATGTGTTTGATTTAGCTGGACATGAAAACCTATTGTGTTGGACTTTACAATGAACAGGTTTAACAGATGGAGTTTGGTGTATCTGCTGCAGCTGTGGGACAAATACTGGCATCTTTCATTTGAAACACAAATGTATGTTGTGTGTGATGTTTGACCTTAATTATGCATTCCTCCTTTTTTCCACAAATAAAATCTGATTATGCAGGTGGAGTTCCCTTTGCTGGTGTCTGCCAGTATTAAACATGGCCTCATCTGTGTTTTCCCATCAGAAGTATTGCCAATTCCAACTGTGAACAGATTCTGCAGACTCTTTCATATCAACCACGATCCACCGTATGAGTTGAAGATTTTATATTCAAGTTTTTAACCCATCTGAAGAACTCATGCTTCGAAGTCCCTCGTGCAAAACATGTGATTCAAAGAACAAAATCTTCACCTCAACATGTTCTTATCTGACATATGTGCTTCCTGGAAAGTAACAGAAAAATGTGTTTTCTTTTGCTGTAACAAAGGATTGACTTATTCAAGAGTTGTGTTTGGCTTTATTCATGTTATTCATTGCATCAGGTACAGCTGATAGAATAACTCACCAATGTAACTGAGGCCTGGCTGGCTAATTCAATTGCAAATTTATACAGCTCTGACAGATAACCATGAACCGACTGCACAGAAATTCCATCAAAGCAGAAGTGGTATAAAAGGAGTCATCAAGCTGTTCAAAACGGGGATTAATTTTATCCCATGTTTTGCATATTGGATAATAGGTATGCAGCTACCTGCAAACATATTTACAATATTTGGCCCAACACAAAACATTGAGGACAGCTTAAATAGATGTCGTTGCTGAATATTTTTGTGGCTTTTTGTATCAGGTTAGGTCTTAATTTAGGATGGTTTTGATTACAAGAATTCCTTTCAGATAATTGCTTTCAGATAATACCAGCGAGCCACTGCAAAGGCCCATTCAGACCAAGAAAAAGATTTGGAGGATTATGTTTTAAAATGAAACAACATGCCTGTATGAACCATTTTACATCACATAGTTTACATTTGGAGGCTAGGACAAAACATTAATAGTTAAAAAAGGATAAAGTCATAAATATCAGAGACTCATAAAAAATATGTAATTCTTAAAAAAGAGTATCTTATTAAGTAGCATTGCAAAATATTGTATTATTATATATACACACACACACAGATAGATGGATGGATGGATGGATGGATGGATGGATGGATGGATGGATGGATATTAAGGTAGGTAGACAGACAGAGGGGCAGGTAGGTAGGTGGGTAGGAAGGTAGATAAATAGACAGAGAGAGGCACAGGTGGGTAGGTAGGTAGACAGACAGACAGACAGACAGAGAGACAGGTAGGTAGGTAGGCAGACAGACAGGTAGGTAGGTAGGAAAGTAGATAGACTGACAGACAGACAGACAGACAGACAAAGAGACAGGTAGGTAGGTAGACAGACAGAGGGACAGGTAGGTAGGTAGGTAGGAAGGTAGATAGACAGACAAACAGACAGACAGATGGACAGGTAGTTAGGTAGGTAGGAAAGTAGGCAGACAGACAGACAGACAGACAGACAGACAGACAGACAGACAGACAGACAGATAGACAGATAGATAGATAGATAGATAGATAGATAGATAGATAGATAGATAGATAGATAGATAGATAGATAGATAGATAGATAGATAGATAAATTCAAAGATTCAAAACCATATGTAACCAACATGAATGTTGTTTTTGGTAAACACAGATGGACAGGTAGGTAGGTAGGTACACATCATTGACCCTTATAGTAATCTACATACGTGTTGGGATCACACCCGTTCATCTTAATGCCAGTAGTTTAGCTTAATCTGCCATCTTTGTTGATGTTTTGCACATCATGTGAACCTAAACGTCATATGGCTAATAACACTAGAGCCACGGGTAAATGACATTACTCGTCAATGGTATATGGGGGAAAAATGGGTTTAATAACGAATGCAATTGCATTAATTACACTTGAACATTACAAACCTATTGTCTTTAAATCCCCACAGATTTAAAGATATTGAAGAGCACCTCTCACTATAGAAAACAGGCAGCATGGGGCCATACAACCAGATGTTCATGAATGTGGCACTCAGAGGTGAAGACGACAGCAGAGTGAAACATGCTGCACTATGAAATATAGAAATCCTGTTCTAGTTGAATCATGTATAACATTTCGGCTTTCAGAAATGCTCTCTGCTAACGTATAACCTCATTTTTCAGGTAGCTGTCACCTGAACCCCATGCTGCACTAAAAAAGTATAACCTTTTCCATCAGTGATATTTTAAATAAATATTCTTCTCCACGGTGAACGAATGAGTGACATTTACTACTGGATGTGTAAATTCTGCAGCACATATTTGAATTTATATAATGTGACCACCTTACCTCATAATGTCAAATTATTTTGCTAATAGCGCAACATGACTAAGGGTCATAGAGCAGATATTACAGCATGGGAATAATCACAATGCATGCTTCACTGTATTCACTCATACATTATAAAGCCATTTTTGCTAATAAAAGAATTACACGCCATTCTAGGTCTTTGTAAAATTGGATGGTATCAGCTACTTCAGAATTTAAAAGTTCCTGGAAGGAAGACTTGCTAATGACAGAAAAATGAAGTCCTGTGGTTCAACAAAGGAATTATAAAAAGAAATCAAATATTGTTTTCCCAGTGCACAACGTTGCTGGTCGATAACTAACACAAATTAACCTGGATACACATCTTAATGAAGAAGCGCTTAAGAAATTAGCTTAGTAAAATAAAGTTGTAATGAAAATTTGTGTTCTTTAATATTTGTATTATGTAGCAGCAATAAGGCACTTGATATAATGCTGTACTATGAATAAAGACAGCCATTATTATGCAAAATACATATATGCATTATATTTAATTGATGAAACAAAACTCACTACATTTGGCATGCTACAATGCTAAAAATGTGGATCTAAAACCACTTGATAAAAGTCATGAATCCTTTGTAAAACATGAAAGGAGCTCTCCTTTTAATTTGAGTCCTATTCAAAGTACATCTGAAATCATTTCAAAAGAACACAATGTCTATGGCCCATCAGCGATTTTTAATATAATGATCTTTACACTTTAGTTTGTACTCATTGTGCACATTGTGGTTGTTTTTGTAGCATGAAAACTGAATCTAAAAAGCCAAAAATAAGCCAAGAGAGTTTGGGACTCCATAACAATAACAACATAATTATTTTAATCTGACATGAGTTTGAAATGTTTAACTTCATTGTGTCAGTCAAAGGCAAGGCTTGCTTGTCAGATATTGTTTCCTTTTTTCTAATTAATTCTGAATAAAACCCGTCTTTTTTTAATTTGGGTGTCTGGGACAACATTGTTATGCACAATTGTTTTGGCATGTTAATGAGCAATTAGAATATTTAGCCACTGGAAGAAAAAAAAAGAAAAAAAAAAACGTTTTATATAATAAAAATAAAGTGCTACCTAAAATTACTTTTCTGGATGTTAATTAAAGCAATAAGCCACACAAAGTCACAGTGATTTTACCAGAAAAACTTATGTACTACATAAAACTTATACTATAACTAATACTATAACAAAAAAATATGCATATATATATAATTTTAAATTTAAGTTGTCTTAGGTCTAGACCCACATCTTCAGCATCAGACATGAGGCATGAACTTGGAACAGGATTCACACCAGCAGTCCTAATGAGTGTCTTTTGGAGTCCAGAGAAATAGTCTCATCCTCTCCCTTTCCACAGCTGACTCCTATCACTGATTTTCAGGTGGCAAGGCCAATTTTCCTTCTTAAAATCCAATCTGGTCAGTTTAACTCACTGCCTCACACAGATGGATACAGATGGGCCGGTGAGGTCCTGATGAAGAAATCTGCCCTCTACTTACCACACGCCTCACAACTTTGATTGATGGCAATCTTAACAAAGCATTTAAGAGTTTCCCCAGGTGCAAACTCTACTTGACTGATGACAGGCTGGTAAAATAAATCACCCTTCAAAACGTCACACTTTAAAAACACTTTAACACACTATAAAAAAGCTGCACTTTACAGAAAATTGCCAATATTTACATAAGAACAAATTACATGTCTGGGAAAGCATATTTTCCTGTAAAGAAATGTCCTATTATTTTATTTAGTTTGAATTTAGAAATGAATCAGCAACTTCTATTGCATCCATATCAAAAAAAGCATTTTTTTAATGCTTTAGAAATAAACTGTTTCATTTGCCACAACAACAGCAAACATGGCTATTACAGCTTCTCTGCAAAACCCTTGCCATCATTCCAGCAAGTTCCATAAATCCCCTTGAGCGTGTCCAAAATGCGGCAGCTCAACTGGTTTTTAACCTCCTCAAATTCACATTACACCTTTGCTCAAGTCTGCTTACCATCCAATACTGTCTGGAATTAAATTCAAGACAAAAACTGCCAATGGCTCAACCTTCCACAATATTCTATAACTCAAGTTGTTTACCTCTGCGGAGCTGGTCTGATCAGCCATTTTTGCTGACCTAGTCCCCTCATTCCCTTTATACACACAAACCATTTAGTACAAAAGTTTTGCATGCATACTTTTATTCAATTCTACTACTAAAAATGAGAACAGGCTAAATCATAAAGTTTCAATTTGTTTTCTAAAGGAGTGATATTGTACTATTTATTTATTTTTTCCTTGAGGTCCACTATAGGATTAGTAAACAATTTTGCACCCCCCAAAAAAGTACTCATAATGACAATTATTAAATAGATAGGGAACCTATATTACGCTGTTTCATGCACATTTCACAACACTTTCAAAATTGAATGTCCAGTGAGGGGCACTAAAATCTTTTTTTTTTTTTCAGATAAACATATGTTTTTTCAGATAAACACATAATATGTTTTATTATACTGGTTGTTGTACATAACAGCAGTAAGATAAATACATATCTGGTGAGTGGTGCTAAAAGGTTAATGATATATTGTGTTTGAAAATACCATACCACCTACATTAAACACTACCTTAACTGATAGTGTTAACAAAAGAAAAAGTGAGATAAAAACACATTTGCTGAAGTAAACATGCCATTATAGCTTGCTTCTACAAATTATTAAGCTCTCGGGTTGTGTCTCACAGGACTCGAGTGCTTCACATAAACGCAATGATGTACCAGGTGAGCTACTGAGCAAGTTTACTACATTAGAATAGCCCTATATATGGACCCGACTGCATGATGCAAATGTCAAAATATTAGTTTACAAATCATGCATAAATGGTAAAAATGTTTTTTAGGACATAACATAGTATTGTGCTAAGAAATGTGCAAAAATAAATCTTAATTAATCAATAATCTGCACTGTAATCATCTTTTGTGCAAAAAAAAGATATATATTTTTTGACAACTCTCAAGCTAGTTATCACATTGCTGTGTATAAATCATCCTTTGAGTGTCAGAAAATGGAACACCTTTATGGAAGCCAAAGATATTGAGTAGGAGTATCCAACATCTGACTTTGAATGAAATGTAGCATTACTAACAAGCTGCTGGTCTGCTGTCAGGTCTATTATAGTTTATGCTACCCATCCTTCAATAACAGCTTCTTTTCAAAGCCTACATTACATTGTGACAGGTTCACAAAGCAACCCATGCTGAAATATGACACACAAACTCTTACGGCTGGACTGTCTACCCTATTTCCTCCTTATTGCCTCAGCATGACTGGGTGGGCCAATCTGCTAAACACCAGCAGGCGTCATTGATATGCAAATATGGGCTATCATGTGCTAATGTATTTGAGATCAAGGAAAATCAAATTTCTCATGATATGACCTCCATATACTTTCCTTTTATACTAATGATGTATTATGTCCTTTAAACACATGCCTTACCTTCTCAAAAGACGGTCTTATCACTGTTTAACACTGTTTCAATTACGCCACTTTACAGGTAACTAATCACACCTGCCAAACGGGAGTTGCAAACATGCTGTTGCAAGGTGAAGTGCAGTGTAACTGAAACAAAAAGACATTCAACATGAAGTAAGTTGTTGGCTTTCTCTGTAGGGACTCGAGAGAAAAAGCTAACAGCAAACATTTACTTTGTCCAAAAGTACACTTCCCAATGGAGTTCAATACAGTAGTGTTTCTAGCTCCAGTGGACAAAGCCTGGTTTCATAAGACGGGTGCATGATAACCGGAACTAATCTGTCTACAAGCATTCATTTTTCTGCTTTAGTTTGCATTTAGCCTCATGTAGCCTTGTAACTAACGTCATAAGGTCTGATGCAGCTTATTCTGGCCTAGAATTGACGCATAAAGCAATCAACCACAGTTCATATAGTTTTATGTGTCATTTAAGGGCAGATTTTTAAATAAATGGCAGTACACTATGATACACCACATAATAAAAATATGCCACAGTCAAAAATATATTTAGTCTTAAATTTAAGATTTAAATATTTGAATTGCATATAAAATTTCCATCCATTTGGATTACACAGTTTTAATATAAACTAATAAACATAATGATGCATATATGTCAGTCATACATAAATGAAACAGGTCAGTTTTCTGCACTCAATTATTATTATTATTAATAAAAAATACTAATAATAATAATAATAATAATAAAGTAATTGATTAATTTGAATTTATTTGATTTTATTTTTAAAAAATCATGTTTTCAAAATGCATTCATTGAAATTGCTTCATTTTGAAAATAATTACATATATTCAGTTAAAAGTATAAAATATAGGTACTGTAACGTTGAAATAAGTATAGTATAGTATAGTATAGTATAGTATAGTATAGTATAGTAAAATGTATGAGATTGATCAAATGGGGTTTATTGATGATAAATACATAAACCTGATTGTTATGTATTAAAGACACATTTTGATTACTCTTTTGTGTTTATTTTCATCTACACATAAGCATCACATCTGCATGTAATTTACATTAAAACTGTGCATGCAAACACACACATACACACACAGTTAAAAAAAAGAATATAATTTAAGAAAGATTTTAAAAGAGTAAGAAGATTTTAAGATCAACAAATGCATGAAGTGGATTCTAAAAACACTTAAAGATTTATATTAGGATGGCATCTTTGTTTCGCACACCTCCCTACTTCTTCCACATGAAAATCCATCTCCTGTGTTTCCCTGCTCCATTATGTATTCTAAATGCAATTATGCATTTACAGTCGGGTGGGCTTAAGTAAGTGAAGACATTTGACTTCCTTATAGATGCTGAATTAATCTTTTATTATCTACTAGCATGTCATATGAGCCATGGAAAAAAAAAGAATCTTTGCAAAGATGTAAAGGTCTTTAAACCAGTGTTTTCCATTTATTTCTTCCTCATGAGTGAATTAAACTTTCATAACTGCAGTCACAGGGAACAGAAAGCCTGAGACTAATTTGTGATTATATATGATTCATAATGGCATTTACCTAAGTGGTATATGAAAGCACTCGATGCAAATCACAGTAATTAGTAGCCAAACTATTAATTTTGAACTTCTAGCCCTCCCACACTGCAGAAAGCGAAAACATGATATCTTAAGGCTTGAAACTTACTCTACACAGGTACAGAAGAATGCATACTCAATTTCATGTGTGGAGTTCTGAAATGTGTCAGAGTTCAAACAAGTATGCTTTGCATTCTCAACATTGCCACAAGGAGCACTGTAGCGCACTGGAGTTTCTTTAAAAGCACAATAAAATATGTTAAAATAACCTAACTGAATTAAAACATCTAAAAATTACAACCAAATTAACACATTTTGTCAATTTTCCAGGTGTTTCGTAATGCACTGTGGTATGCAAAACTGAATTTAGTTTCTATTCTCACAACGTTTTCAAGTGGGTGACTGCATGTATGCATAATAACAGATTTCAGTGGCAAAGACCAAAGGCTTGAGCCAACGCTAAGTCGGCATGCAAATTCAAATGTTACACAGCACTGCAGATTGCAGTGCAGGACAGAGGATGGGTTTGGATCTGACTTAAAGTACTGAGTTAAAAGGGAAAACTTCTTTAGGTAAAACTGGTTTTCCCCTTCTTATTTTTGGATTAAAAAATGTATATGTTCAATTTGCATATGGACAATCTAAAAACAGAACATTACTCTAACACACTACCTAACCTTTTTTCATTAGAAATAAAAAGAGCTCTCTTTTTTCAGAACAGCAGGATTTGTGAATTTTGACATTATTAAACGTTTTAATGAAAATTGTATTAATTGCAAGATTAATTTTGCCATATTTGAAAAACAAAAAAAAACACTAGTGCTAAATCAATTCAATTGTGTGGATTCATTAAATTACAATGAATACAATGTTTTGATTCTATGGTGTTAAAGGTCCTAATGCTGAGATTTATTCTCTGCTGCATTGTTGCTAACTGGGCTTTATATCATTGGATGAAGTTCAGAATATGTCTGAAACTATGTTCATTCCATCTTTGACCCCAAATATCAAATTAAACAGTACCCAATCTCACAACAACAACAAAAAAAACCTTCAGATTCAGGTTCAGATCCAGCAACAATCCACAATGAATTGGTGCAATCTAAGAAGTTCTATAAAACTGACACTTTTCTACTGTCACAAAAAGGGCTGCATCAGCATTATTTTACAGAACCATCATATACCATGAGCACACTCCAGGGATGAAGCCACTGTTTTTCATCCTGCTCCTCATATTTGTACTCAATGACTTAAACACCAAAAGACATGGCTGATTGTAATCAAATATCCTGAACTTCCAAAAACGTCAACAGATTTGCCTTTTTTTTTTGACTAAATAAAAGCATTCATGTTTGGAATGACGTGAGGGAAAGCAAATAATTACAGAATGTCCATGGCTGTGTCAAATTAAAAAAAAATATTGTATTTTTTTATGGTTGTATATGAAGATTAACAAAGTTGTAAAAAAATATTATGTTTCTATAGCATGTTTAATAAGAAAATTATTGTCTTTCTACTTTTACATTTAATTCAAAGTGTTATAGCTTCTTTGTAACTGTTTGTGAAATGTGTGAAAATTGTTTCAAAGTGAATCCAACACCAAATTATTTTTACTGTGAAGAAAGGTACTTGTGGAACAAACAGTACTCTGATGACTGAGAATCATTTTAGAATTGGCAGTATTTAGCTTGGACGCTCATCCAAATGGCTGTTGCACAATGAAACACTGACATGAACATGACAATTTAGTAAAGAGTGAAATTTTCCATCTGAATAAGCGACACTGTCTTCAGCACAAGAAAGCAGTTGTAATGCAGTCGCTGCAGTCCTGGGCATTAACACTAGAACCTGTGCTTCTCCGCCTGTCATCAGCGTCACAGCTCCAGATGGGGTGAGTTACGAACCCAGCCTGCTTTGGATGAGGAACAGAGAGACTCGGTAAGACTGAATGTGTTGCATGGCATTGACTAGGAGAAGAATCTGAAGGAGAGAGAGAGAGCTCAGCAGGGCTTTTATCTGCTTGTTTGTGCTGTGTTCAAGGCCCAGCTGTAAGGAGAGAAAAGCAGATATCACGAGCCGCTCATAGAATCCTTGTTGATTAGCTGCTGCAGCGAATGCATGAGGAAGAGAGAGTGCACACACTCGAAAAGAAAACGAAAATGGGGGAGGAAAAAAAAATCAATGTTTTATCTGCATTCCAATGTGTTAAATCCATTTTGGCTGAACATCGGGATAATTGTATTCACCACTGCTTTATATTTTATCTGGATTATGTCATTAATGAATATATGTCTCATTGCTGTCATAACTAATCCCTTTTTGGTAGCTTATCAGCACTAAAAATAGCTGTACAACTAGACTGGGATTTCATTTTTATCCCAATTTGGGCATTTTTTCTTTTTTCAAAGACTCTTGAGTTTCATGTCTTTCAGTTTAACTCTAGTTAGCTTTGAAGTCATCTACATGCTTGTTTATGCATAAAAAATACTAAAACTAAATAATTTTTAGCATAGAAATACACTTTTAGAATCTTGCTCTTCTGGGAAAATGGGAAGACTCCTCCAAGTCTTCTGTAGAGACATGATTGCTTTATATGATGAACGGATTTAATTTAGCCTCTATTCACATATAAAATATTGATCAATGCACATACATAGAACACATCAAATATGATAAAATGTTACCTCAAACTCATAGGCAAAAACCAGTGAGGTTTGTTTTCGTGTGTAGAGCAAGGATGTTTGAGCTTTCGTGTATAAAATTTTAGGTAACACTTTATTTTATGGTCTCTTAACTAGTTGCTTATTAGCATGCATATTACTAGAATATTAGTAAACAATGAACAATCAGTAAACAATGATAGCATTTATATTTTTGGGTGAACTATCCATTTAAGTGATTTCCTAATAAATGTCTCTGGTCTTATTCATTCAGTTCATCGGTACATGCGTGTGTGTGTGTGTGTGTGCATGCGTGCGTGCATGCGTGTGTGTTTTCTTTTATCAAAATGTAAATTTCAGCCTCGGAAATGAGCTCTTCTTTTAAATGTCACCAAGGCCGCAAAGAAAAATAATGTCACCTCGCCTGTCTAGTCAAATCCAGATGTATAAACCAAGTCCTATCCTATATTATTTGCCATTTTTTAAATTTAATACAGGTCGTCTCTTGTGGTACTTTTCACACAGCATTTTTAGCTTATGTGTTCTCGTCACGGTTTGTGGTGCAACAGGGTCAATACTAAGGAAAAAAGTGTCTCAATTAAAATAGGGAAGCTATTCATCCTTTTTTTTCATTCTGTGGTTTGCATTCATAACATAGGCAAGGAAAAATGTCTTTGTTCATAGCCAGGGTAACCTTACAGGATTGGTGAGAATAGCCTTTTGTAGTCATTGGTACGTACTGCATCAAATGACGCACAGAGTATAGTATACATTCAATACCACTAACAATCAAGACCATGTACCACGTCACTTCAGAGCTCAAGTGGGCCGCCCACTGCTTCAGCTGGAGGACACAGTGAGCACTCTCCCACTCGTTGGCCCCCGCAATCTGCCTCTCCTTCTCTTTTTCTTTATTTTCCAGGTTTTACTGCCTGTGTTGTCATATATCAAGTACAACCTTGACAAGCCATCATTGGCTGCCATGTTCTCTGCAGCCTGTCTCCGAATGCAGTCGCAACGTTCCTCGAATTCCCCAGCACCTCAAAATGTCGTCCTTGCACAATTTTTGTTTCTCTAATGTTATTCTTCCCTTTGTTGCTATGGAGAAACAGACTGGTGCAGTCTTAAAACAGAGAACAGATTCGAATGAGTCGAGTTTACTATTAAATGGCTATAATTTGTCAGTGCTGTATAATATAAATCAACAGCTGCAACTTGGATATTGTGTGAAATATTAAATTTGAAGAGAAATTATTGAATTATTTATAACAACAGGATATGCATAATGTTATTACAGACATCATTATGCTCAACATGAGCTACATGCTGTGCATGCATGTTCAATGCAATGTTATCTTAGCATCATTGAGCTGCTATATATATATATATGTATATATATATATATATATATATATAAACTAAAATTAAAATTAATAACTAATATATATATATATATATATATATATATATAGTTATATATAGTTATATAATTATTATATTATTATTATATTATACAGTTTTTTGTAATTTTCTTGTCTTTTTTCAATATGCATATGAATGTATTTCAAGTGACAATTTTTTATTTGTATGGTTTTAGATTAATTAACTATAATAGCCTTGGTTGGGGAAAGTATGACAAAAACACCTGTTTAAAATTTAATTAAATTAAAATAATTCTGCATGTTGTGCATCTCTTGCTTGTGATTTTCCATGTTATTCCCTCTTCAGCGAATATGCATAGGACATTCTGGGGTTGCCTCACCCAAGACGGGTGGAGGAACTCTTGGTGTCCATGAACCCTACTGTATGTTTGCTTTTGAGCTGGGTCTCTCAGGACCTCTGCTGCTGACAGGCTGTCAGGAAGACTGCGTGGGCAGACAACACAGAGCCTGAATCTCTGTGCAGCCATGGTTGCCAAGGCCGCAAGGGAATACCGTTCGTGCTGTCATCGTGACAACAGGTAATGGCGATGATTATGGAATGCATCGTCCTCCCGATACCCACCACAGTCAGTGTTTCTGTTCTCTCTGTTCTTAGTGTTTCTGTTCTGATATTAGTGCACTAGGAGAGGTCATTTAACTTAATTTAGCAGACATTTAATTAAACTTTAGGCTACTGGAAAGTTATAAATTACGCAATACAAGTCTTTACAGCACCATCCATCTTTCACTATTGTCTTCCCTCTTAAAAAAACAAACAAACAGCAGTATGTCTGAAAAAAAGGAAAGCCCAGTATTTTCCTGTATCGTCAGCCTCCTATTTCCGTAGAGACGCCATTATGCAACCAGGAAGACCAGGAAACCCTGTTATGGGTAGGGGAAGCTTCTATCACATTTAGTGGGGGTTATTGGAAAATGAGTCTTGTGAAGTTTTGTTTTACAGGAGAAGAAAAAGCAAGCTACAGAAAGCATGACAGATGTGTGGGAACATCAGAGAGAGAGAAAAAATATTCGCTGGGGAATAGTATGAATCTTGTATTAAGTAACGCATAGCTCAGTTTGAATCTACAAACACAGAAAAAAAAAGAGGTTTATTTCTGTTTCATGATGTTTTCATAAACATTGCATACATTTATCTCTGAACAAAATCAATAATTTAATCAAACATATGGGTCACACTTTAAGGTCCAGTTCTTGCTATTAACAAACATTAACTACGACTTCACAGCCTCAATAACCTCCTAATTTCCTGCTTATTAATAGTTAGTAAGGTAGTTGTTAAATTTTGGTATTTAGTAGGATTAGGGATGTAGAATATGGTCATACAGAATATGTGCTTTGTAAGTTCTAATAAACAGACAATATTAATATTACAATGACAGCCAATTATTAATGGGCATGCTAATAAGTGTAGTGGGGTGAACAAGACGTGAGGATCCATTTGCAAGGCTTTTATTCAGAGACATGGTCATAAACACAGGCAGGGTCATAACATCGGCAAACAAGTATGGCAAGGGCAAGTCACAGTAATCCTCAGGCAAGCGTGGGTCTTTGATTGGCGAATGATATTCAGAGGGCTTGAGAAGAGTGGTAGTCTGATAACCTGAGCAATAATCCAAACGAGGTATAAACAGAATCCGAACGGTGAGACAAGGGTTAATCCAAGATACACGGGCAGGAATCAGGAAACGAGGCTATAAACAAAATGTAAACTTAGACTTAGAAAACACAAAAGGGCTCCGTAATGTAACTAGGAGAGCGATAAACGCTAGACATTACTGGAACTAAACAAACACAGAATGGCTCTGTAAAACAGCTATCACTAGGAGAGTGCTAAACGCAGAACAATACTCGGCGATCTGTGAAAGGAAGTCCATGGTTTAAGTAGAGTGTGTGATTGTGTGATAGTTCTCATGTGTGAGCGTGTGATTGAGACAGCTGGGTGTACTTAGTGCAATCAGCTGTGGATGTGCAATCAGTGCGATGGATGATGGGAAATGCAGTCCAGTGTAATGTGAGGTGTGAGAGTCAATATGACAGAGAGGCGACCTCATGTGGCAGTCAGACAAAAGACCATGAACCAGATTCGTGACAATAAGTAACAAGTAAATATATATCTATATATCTAAATTACCACATGCTCTCGGTGTCACAGAGGTGGGTAGAGTAGCCAAAAACTGTACTCAAGTAAAAAGTACAAGTACTTGTAGAAATTATTGCTCAAGTAAGAGTAAAAGTAACAATCCTAATAGTTACTTGAGTAAGAGTAAAAAAGTATCCAATGAAAAATCTAGTCAAGTAGCGAGTTACTAGTTACTTTGTGTGTGTGTATGTATGTATATATATATATATACAGTGGTGGCCATGTCAGTCAGTTATTTGTCAGTTATTTGTATCTTTTGCTGTAGTGTGTCAGTAGGAAATATCAGTTTACATTTTCTAAACATTAATTTTGCCATTACTTGTGATAATCCAGTGAGATTTTTGTTCGCACAACAGCCAGTGCTCCACACAGAGATCTGATCTCATCATCATCTAGTCAAACAGAACAAACTGAGACAGATTAAATCCAGAAGAACTGTGGCAATGATGCTTCAAGAAACCTACCTGCAAATTGCAGTATTGTTAAAAGTTTTAGGAACTTGTGTAAAACTGCTGTAAAATGAGGATGCTGTCAAAAATAATGTCATAAATAGATTTTCTTTATCAGTTAACTTCTAAATTAAATCAATATTTGTTGTGAGCATCCTTTGCGTTTAAAGCAGCTTTTGCCCTAAGTACACTTGAGCATAGTTTCTCAGGATGCTTTTCAGGTAAGTTTCTTGAAGCATCATGTTGCCACAGTTCTTCTGGATTTAGTCTGTCTCAGTTTGTTCTGTTTCTTAATGTAATTCCAGAACAAACAAAAATCTCACTGGATTATTAAAATTAATGGCAAAATAAATGTTTGGAAATGTAAACTGGTATTTCCTACTGACACAATACAGCAAAAAACAGAATTAACTGACTTAAAAATATTTTTTAGTGGAAATTACTAGTGTTTTTTAGTGGAAATCTTGTGAAAATACTAGTGTTCCAATAATTATGGCCACCTCTGTATATATAAATCAGCATCTGAAATGAACTGATTTCCACAGGGGCATTTCTTAATTTCTTACTTGTCAATTTGATAACTACCTTAACTAAAATATAACAAATTAAAGGTTGAAGCTGCAATGGCAGTTTGTTGTTTATGCTGATGAGAGAATTTGCGAATGCATATTCATCAGAATTCAGTCAATGAGCGTGCACATTAAACAACTCCGGAGTTCTCCACAGTGACAAATAAAAACGCCTCTGATTTGATAGGCTATTGCATTCATAAGCTCAACAGAAATGTGTGTGATTGGTTATAATGCTCAACACTGCAGACCGCATTCAAAAAAGATAGATCTCGATTCAACATCAATTCCTATGTATATACTGAACATTTAAGGGATATATCTTTTGTTGAATGCAGTTGAATGCCTTTGATAGCACCATTTTAAACTTAGCAGTTAAATTCAGTATTTGCTTGCATTCATTGTGTGTACTTATTTAGTGTCACCTTTATTTATATTTTTATAGCGCTTTTAACAATACAGATTGTGTCAAAGCACTTAACAGTATAAAATTGGAGGATAGAGTGTCAGTAATGTATAATAACAAGATTAAACACTCAATTTTCAGTTAAAAGCATTTCATAATTGAATTCAGTGATGTCATTGTCTAGCTCAGTTTAGTTTAAATAGTATCTGTGAAATCAAATTGACGATAATCACTAGAAATCAAGTGTCCCCAACTGAGCAAGCCAGAGGCGACAGTGGCAAGAAACCAAAACTCCCTCTGTGACAGATTGAAAAAAAAAAAACCTTGGGAGAAACCAGGCTCAGTCGAATTTCTCCCAATATACGAGTACCATTAAAAAAAGGATGTAAGTTATTAACTTTTTAAATTTCACATTTAAAGATCTAATGTTTAATCATGTTTAAATATTTATTCAAATGGAAATAAAAAAATAAGTAAGCAGGTATATGACCTGCGATATTCTTTTGAGAAACTAGACTAGTAGATATATGTATATGTATTTACTAAAGAGCCATACAGGAACGGTAAACATAAACACACTCTGCCAGTTTAAATCTAGATTAAAGGCTCTCTTTAACCTGGCATACACATAGCACACTAATACGCTTCTAATATTCAAATCCGTTAAAGGATTGTCAGGTTGCATTAATTAGGTCAACCGGAACCGGGAACACTTCCCATAACACACGATGTACTGGTTACTGTCACGCCCGGTTGTTTGCACCACTGTGAGGCGTTAGAGGGCGTTCCTGTGTTTTGTGTTTCTGCCTGTTGTTCTGGTCATGGACTCGATATCCCATCATGCTGCGTTTCATTAGTGTCTACCTGGTTCAGCTGTGTTCCATTTCCTGTTTGGTCCTATGTTTGTGTATATTAAGCCCCGGATTGCTATTGTCTTTGTGAGTTGTTGATAAGTGTTACCTCCTGTATTTCTTGTGATCCTTTCTTGGTTCTGTCATATATTTTGGATTTATATATCTATGGATTATCATTAAAGGACCTTAAACTGCATTTGGACCCACTGCCTGTTTCCTACTTGTGTTCAATCGTAACAGAACAACTCACCACAGCAAGGGATCCAGCAGTTTTCATCATGCGCCCACATCAAGGTACTTGTTGTGACCCTTTAAAGAAACTTTGTTCCATTTATCAAGGGGGCGTAATATTGAGGCTTATGTGGAGGAGTTTATTTCGTATTGCCACCTTGTACCTGGCGACGATTCGTTGCTGAGGGACTGTTTTTGGAGTGGGCTTGACCTGGATATCAGCCTCCACTTGCCTGATGAGGATCCAGGTTGATCCCTTGCGCATTATATTGACTTTGTTTTATTGTTTTGTGGATCGGAGTTCACTGTCGGGGAAGTGGAAGAGGAAGTCTCCCCTAAACATTTTTGGCCGGGGAGCAGTAGGCCGTGGGCTCCAGTGGCCACAGAGTCCGGCCGACCAGGATTGCCACCATGCCACACACTGATGATTGCAAGTCCAGTGTTCGTCACCACTCCCATGCCACAGCAAGAGCCAATTCCCAAGATGGCTGCCATGCTCCATTCAGAGTCGGCACTCAAGATGGCCGCAATGTCACAGCCAGAGTCAACATTCAAAATGGCCACCATATCAAGGTCAGCTCCCAAGTTGGCTGCTATGTCACAGCTAGAGCCACTACCTAAGATAGCTGCGAGGAGCTGCTCTTCACCTGCCACCTCATCAGCCAGAGTTGCCACTTCACCTGTCTGGTTCGCCACGCCAGAGCCTCTAGCCGTTATGAAAGCCACACCAAGGTCTTCAGCCACCATGGACGACACTCCAGAGATTCCAGTCGTCATGGACGTCAAACCAGAGTTCCCTGTCGTCAGCAGTGTTGTATTTGGAGACAATAAGGCTTTCTCTGGGCGTTTGAGACTGGGTTCCAGTTTGGCGGACCCACCATTGAGGTCAGTGAGAGCAGCTGGCATCCCAAGGCCTTCAGCAGTGGAGATTATAGAGGTGGATCCTCTATCCGCAGTGCTTCCAGTCACGGCAGTAGCTATGTTGTGTGTCTGGGCAGTACACAGTACTCTTAGACCAGAGCCAAGTCCAGTTCAAGTCTCTGGTCCTAACCCAAGTCCAGTCCAAGAATCCGTTCCTGAGCCAAGTCCAGTCCGAGAATTCATTCCGGAACCAAGTCCAGTTCAAGTCTCTGGTCCTGAGCCAAGTCCAGTCCGAGAATCCATTCCAGAACTAAGTCCAGTTAAAGTCTCTGGTCCTTAGCCGAGTCCAGTTCAAGAATCCATTCCAGAACCCATTCCAATTCAAGAATCCATTCCGGAGCCAAGTCCAGTTAAAGTTTCTGATCCTGAGCCAAGTCCAGACCGAGACTCTGTTTCAGAACCAAGTCCAGTCGCTGAACCCAAACTAGACCCAGTTTCACTCTGGCCACTGATCCAGCCGGATTTCATTAGTGTCTACCTGGTTCAGCTGTGTTCCATTTCCTGTTTGGTCCTGTGTTTGTGTATATTAAGCCCCGGATTGCTATTGTCTTTGTGAGTTGTTGCCAGCGGAGACCAGGGCAACTATAAGCCCCAGAGACAGACCCCCTCTGAAGACCTCGTCACATATGACAAAACCATGGGAACTGTGAGACAACGGGTCTTCGCAGGCCCGTCGTCAGGCGAAAGGGTTCACCCAACCCAAAAAGTTGACAAAAAATATAAAAATCCAAATGATGGCAATACTCACAGAGGTGTTAAGTGAAATGTGATGATTTATTTACAGTACTCGAGAGGTGAAACAGTCCCAGTAGCGGAAAAAAAAAAAAAACCCAAAAACAACGTTATGCACAAAGTAACAAAGAAACACTGAACCAAAACAAAACAAACGGAAATATATATACACGCAAATTTTGATACTGGAAAATTGCTCACGGCACCACAGTTGCACGCTCGCTCGCCAGGTAAACTGACGCCCTCACACTGGTCTGGGCTCTCCTTTAAAGCCCAAGCCCCGCCCCCTTGGATTAAACCAGGTCGACCAAATAGAGGCGTAAGTGTAAAAAGGTACACATTTACAATAACACATAAAGATACATATAACTATAACATCCACTACATGTTTACATGTTTCATACTTTAAAATAAAGTATATTATATACAAAAATAAACAGATTACAACAACACAACATTTCCTACTTCCCCTTTAAGACAAACAATGGACGAGTCGGCTTCCGGTTGCTTAGCGCCAGCGCCACGTAACTCCGGCACTATATAGCCAGGCCACTGGGTGGCGCTCCGCTTGGCCGGCCGATGGAAGGAGAGCAACGCGAAAGACCGACTACACAGACGCAAACAAACACTGAACAAAACGACAAACAACTTCACAATATCCAGATGCGTGTGTGTGTGTGTGTGTGTGGGGGGTTAGGCACAGCGTGGATCACTGTTGGGGATGGAGATGGAGTGGATGTGTTTGAGTGTATGTGAAACCTGTATGCTAATGGCGTGCGTGTGCACCCACATCGCCTCAGCAGGAAACTACAGAGGAGGAGTGAGGTAAGATGCAGTGTATATGTGCTGCGCTAACCGACAGGGACAGGTCACTTTGTCACATCACCTCCCCCCTCTCCAGGCCGCGAACTGGCCGGGTACCGAGACAAGTAGTCGGCTATCTTGTTCTGGGCCCCAGGTAGATGTCGAACTTTGAATTGGTAAGGTTGTAGGGAAAGATACCATCTGGTAATACGAGAGTTGTGATCCTTCATTGTGTGAATCCATGTCAGGGCTCTGTGATCTGTCTCAAGGACAAACTCCCTTCCCAGCAGGTAGTACCTGAGGCTCTCCAATGCCCACTTGATTGCCAGGCCTTCCTTCTCCACTGTGGAGTATCGAGTTTCTCTTGGCAGCAACTTCCTGCTCAGGTAAGCAATGGGCCTTTCTTCACCCGCATCTCCCTGGGCCAGGACTGCTCCAATCCCCACAGCAGAAGCATCCACCTGCACCACAAACTCCTTCGTGAAGTCTGGACTCTTGAGAACTGGGCATGAACACATCTGTGTCTTTAAGATGTTAAAGGCTGAATCACTCTCCTCAGTCCAGGTAATGGGGTTCTTCACTCTTTTGCAGAGCAGGTTGGTTAGTGGGACAGCAGTAGTGGAGAAGTTGGGAACGAAGCGTCTATACCATCCCACCAGCCCCAGGAAAGACCGGACCTCTTTCTTAGTTCTAGGTCTCGGACTGCGTCGAACAGCTTCTACCTTGTCCACTTGAGGTCTCAGCTCTCCATTTCCCAGGTGGTATCCAAGGTAGTTAGTCTCTGACTTTGCCCACTCACATTTAGCCACGTTTAAGATCAGGCCAGCCTCTCGGATCTTGCTCAGGGTCTTTTCAAGGTGCAGCAGATGGTCTTCCCAAGTCGTACTGTATATGACGACATCATCCAGATAAGCGGCTGACCATCCTTCACAGCTCCTGAGGACTTGGTCCATCAGCCGTTGAAACGTTGCGGGTGCCCCATGCAACCCGAACGGTAAGACGGTGAACTGATACAGCCCTAGCGGGGTCCGGAACGCCGTGTAGGGTCTGGACGCCTCCTCCAGGGGAACTTGCCAATACCCTTTGCAAAGATCCAAGGTGGTGATGTACTTGGCCTGACCGATCTGTTCCAGAAGATCGTCAATGCGTGGCATAGGGTAAGCATCAAATCTTGACTGGGCATTCAGTTTTCGAAAGTCAATGCAGATGCGCAAGGTGTTGTCTTTCTTCGGGACAATAACAATTGGGCTACTCCACTCACTCTTGGAGGGTTCAATAACTCCCAACTCCAGCATCGTCTCAATCTCTGCCTTCAGGGGAGCCACCAGCCTTTCAGGTACTCTGTAGGGCCGCTGTCGGGAAGGTGTTGGATCAAGAAGGTGGATTTGATGTTGTACCAGGTTGGTCCGCCCAGGCCTCTGACGAAACAACGAAGGGTACTGGTCCAGAAGATGGTGCAGCTCAGCTTGTTTGGACTCTTCCAGATGGAGCAGATCAACACCTGCTGGCTGTGCGGTCTCTCTCACCATCAGCTCTGGTTGTTCGCCCTCCTGATCCTCTTCCACTTCCCGAACTAGCAGCGATGCTTCAAGTTTGCTGTGTGGCTCTTTCCACTCCTTCAGCAGATTGATGTGGTAAGTCTGTGTTACCTTGCCTTTGTCAGGGTGATGAATTTCATATGTCACTGGTCCCATCTTGCGAACAACAGTGTAGGGTCCTTGCCACTTCATCAACAGTTTGTTCGTTGAGGTAGGGAGCAGTAACAGTACCTTTTTTCCAGGCTGCAGCTCTCGGGTTCTGGCGTGCTGGTCATACCATTTCTTTTGAGCTTGTTGGGCCTGTCGGAGGTTCTCTTGGGCCATCTCCCTGTAGTGCTCCAGGCGGTCTCTCATTTCAAGGACGTACTGGACAATGCCCTTCTCAGACTTCGCCATCTCATCAGATGAACCGGCCTCCCAGCTCTTCCGCAGGAGATCCAGTGGCCCTTGGACCCGCCATCCATACAGGAGCTCAAATGGAGAAAAGCCTGTTGATGCTTGTGGTACCTCCCTGTAGGCGAACAGCAAGAATGGTAGCCACTTGTCCCAGTCCCTTCCAGTGTCAGAGACGAACTTGCGGAGCATGTTTTTGAGTGTCTGGTTAAAACGCTCCACCAGTCCATCAGTCTGAGGATGGTATGGGCTGGTCTTAATCGCGGTGATGCCTAGCTGGCGATGCAGTAGCTTCATCAGCCGTGACGTGAAATTGGTCCCTTGGTCTGTGAGGATTTCATCTGGTATCCCCACTCTGGAGAACAGCTGGATGAGGGCATTGATGATCTTGGGCGTAGTGATGGAACGAAGAGGGAAAGCCTCAGGATACCTTGTCGCATAATCACTGATGACCAGGATGTATTGGTGCCCTGCACTGCTCTTTTCCAGAGGTCCCACAATGTCCATGGCGATACGCTGGAAAGGGACAGATATCACAGGCAGAGGTAGTAAAGGTACCCTATCCTGTCGACGCACAGCACTGGTTTTTTGGCATGTGGGGCATGTGGTGCAGTATGTCCGTACATCAGTGTACATGGAGGGCCAAACAAATCGTGAGCTTATGCGAGCATATGTTTTCTGGAGTGCCATATGTCCTGCCCATGGAATACTATGTGCTAAGTGTAAAACAATGGGACGACAACATGTAGGGACAACCAAACGGGTGAATTCAGGGGTTTGCATGTGCAATACATCATTAATGATAATATATTTTTCCCCACACAAGTCAGCTTGTTTTCCCTCAAACACTTTAGCAAACAGTGGTTTCAATGACTCGTCAGCTTTTTGCAGTTCTGCAATGTTTTCTGGGACCTTCCAGCCATGAACTTCAAGACCCTCAGTTTGGATCTCAGGGGCTGGGGTACCAAGACCTTTGTCTAGTCGTCGTTGACGACGTGTCTTTCTGGGGCCCTTAGTCCCGCCTTGCAACAGACTATGGTGTAAGTCTGGCAATGGCTGCAGACCTGCTTTAACCTGGGCTCGTGTTACAACAGGACAAGCAACATCAGCATGGCCAGATGTGGTTACAAAGTTTCTGGTAGAATGCAACAGTTCAGTAAGTACCGGTAAGTCTCTTCCCAAAATCATGTCAGCAGGTAAGTCATCAACCACAGCCACATTCAACAAATATGTTTGGTCTTGTACACCCACATTAATTTCAATTTGAGGGTACTGCCTCACATCCCCATGAACACATTGTACATTGACCAGATTAGCAAATGAAACATGTGACATGTGACTTCTTTTGAGCAATGATAAAGTGCTACCAGTGTCCAACAAAGCATTCAAACATTGTCCATTTACTGTCACTTGAACATATTGTGTCTTGCGTGTATTGTTCACATCATTGTCCTCCTCTCTTGGGACATAGCAAAAACCAGTCAGTTTAGATTTACGAACCGGACACACTGTTGCCTTGTGACCCGGTTGTTGGCAGTAATAGCAAACAAGTCTTTTCTCTGGAGCTACTTGCTGTGCATGAGCAACTTTTGAGTCAACATGAGGCTCATCAGAGCCACTGGGAAAGTTTTTAAAGTTACCTTTCGTAGGTTGAGAGCGCTGACTACCACGGTGAGCGTTGATGTACTGCTGAGCCAGTTTAGCCGCATCAAGTCCAGTTGTTGGCTCATGTTCCTTCACCCACACTCTGATCTCGTAGGGAAGAACACGGAGTAACTGTTCCAGGACTATTGTCTCACCGATCTCCTCCTTTGTATACCGCTCAGGCCTCACCCAACGACGGTACAAGTTCCGCAGCCGATGATAAGTTTCAGTTGGTGACTCCCCAGCTGGAGTAGCAACAGCCCGGAACCGCTGACGGTAGGTCTCTGGAGAGATGTTGAACTTTTCCAAGAGCGCCTCCTTCAGGTCAGCGTCCTTCAGGTCTCTCTGGTAAGCTGTGCCTCTGCGCTGAGCTGGCGTTGGGAGCTCCATCCGCGGGCTCTCAACATCACTCGCTGGCCGGGCAGCTTGCAGAATCGACTCTCGTAGACTCTGTAGCTCCAGAAGATAACGCTGCTCTCTCTGCTCTTGAGCGCACAGGAAATCATGCATCACAGCATACATCCCGCCTGATGCAGCAGGAGAGACGGGTCTGACTTGCGGTGACGTGGACTTGGGACGAACGGGTGGAAGATCCCCCTCTCTCTCCTCCTCTGTAGAGTCAACAGAGTCCCAGGCCACATCCTTCTCAGCCACAGCTTTGGACTGGGAGCGAAGCCCCACCCTAGGCTTCCTGCCTCTCATCACAGTCTTGCGAGTAGCCATCCCACTTCTGGCACCAAATGTGAGACAACGGGTCTTCGCAGGCCCGTCGTCAGGCGAAAGGGTTCACCCAACCCAAAAAGTTGACAAAAAATATAAAAATCCAAATGATGGCAATACTCACAGAGGTGTTAAGTGAAATGTGATGATTTATTTACAGTACTCGAGAGGTGAAACAGTCCCAGTAGCGGAAAAAAAAAAAAAAAACCCAAAAACAACGTTATGCACAAAGTAACAAAGAAACACTGAACCAAAACAAAACAAACGGAAATATATATGCACGCAAATTTTGATACTGGAAAATTGCTCACGGCACCACAGTTGCACGCTCGCTCGCCAGGTAAACTGACGCCCTCACACTGGTCTGGGCTCTCCTTTAAAGCCCAAGCCCCGCCCCCTTGGATTAAACCAGGTCGACCAAATAGAGGCGTAAGTGTAAAAAGGTACACATTTACAATAACACATAAAGATACATATAACTATAACATCCACTACATGTTTACATGTTTCATACTTTAAAATAAAGTATATTATATACAAAAATAAACAGATTACAACAACACAACATTTCCTACTTCCCCTTTAAGACAAACAATGGACGAGTCGGCTTCCGGTTGCTTAGCGCCAGCGCCACGTAACTCCGGCACTATATAGCCAGGCCACTGGGTGGCGCTCCGCTTGGCCGGCCGATGGAAGGAGAGCAACGCGAAAGACCGACTACACAGACGCAAACAAACACTGAACAAAACGACAAACAACTTCACAATATCCAGATGCGTGTGTGTGTGTGTGTGGGGGGGGGGTTAGGCACAGCGTGGATCACTGTTGGGGATGGAGATGGAGTGGATGTGTTTGAGTGTATGTGAAACCTGTATGCTAATGGCGTGCGTGTGCACCCACATCGCCTCAGCAGGAAACTACAGAGGAGGAGTGAGGTAAGATGCAGTGTATATGTGCTGCGCTAACCGACAGGGACAGGTCACTTTGTCACAGGAACCAAATGAGCCCTCTGCACAATCTGACTTTGTTGCAGCCTATAAATTAATACAAACAGTTTTGATGTCCATTCAATTCCAATGTGTGTACAAAAAATAAAGGTTTCACTTTGGTCTGATTGTCTGGGACTGATGGTCCCTTTAACATATTCTGTTGGAGAAACAGGTTTGTAAAGGTGTGTAAATAATATATTTGCCTATATACCAATATATGCATACTATTCAGATCAGACAATGGTCATTGACATACAAGAATGTCAACCATAAAGAAAATGCATTTTTTTTTTTTAAGATTTGAATATATAAGCCATGGCCATAGAAATGGTTCATAAAAACTGGTTTCATGGGTCATAATTGATTAACTGATAACTGGTTTCAATCAATCAGTTAATCGGTCAATGAAATGGAAATTGATTTCACTCAGATTTGGGTGTAGGTTATTCTAACACAGCAGCACCTAAGGGCATTGGTGTGATCAAAGTTTCTACATTACATTTCTGATAATAAATGCTGTTTAGCAAATATTTCCAGAGACAGGCGTGCTTAACACAATAAATGATTCTCTCTGTTGATAACTATACACCTGCAGAACAAAGGCTGGCATTGCATAGCATCATTTATCCACCACAATTTCCACTTTTTTGTTATCAATCAAACACCCGCAAAGCAAAAGGTAGCATTGGCATTTTGTTTCTTTATGCGTCATATTCCTAGAAACAGACAGTGGAATTCCGTTATAGTGTGAAGGTATCAAACAGGAAGACCTCTCATCTATCACTGGATGAGAATAGGTCAAAAAATGTCAAATAGTTCAAAATATGTATCCCATCTATCACATAAATGTCACAATATCGACTAGGAGACCCAGGATTAAAACTTTAATATTTTAATCGATTACTTCGATATTTTTCAACAACTGTTATTAGCGAAAGCACCAAGCAACATCAAGGCAAATCCAAAAGCACAGCTGGGTCCAAACATATACCTGGCTTATAATCACATTTACTTTGACACAGACTGACTCTGTGCAACTCTAAAACCTGATTCATTGCGATAAATCCGGCTTTGATTCTGGACAGTTCCTTTCCTTAGATTGCATCTGAAAAAAAAGGAAGGTGAACAACTTCTAAACAGAAGGATGTCTAGCCACTTTATTGACTGAATAGATATTAAGAAGACTGTGTGCTTGTTTTTGGCATCTGTCTTCCAGTCAGTGCTGATAGTTGGCAGGTATCTGATTAGCTGTCTTAAAGTTTTAAAGCTTTTTTCTGTTCTTAAAATTAGGCCGGGAAATTAACTTTTTTTTCACATGCTGCCGACACTGCAAAAACAAACAAACAGACAGACAAAAATACATATGACTGATGGCAGGATGTTTTTAACTCACAATATCACCAATAATAACTTCAATGTATATAACTCTGGATAAAAGGATCTGCCAAATGTAAAAGTGTAAATATAAATTTAAATATTAATCATGCAGACACTAAGCTTAGTAAAGTGTGTTCACATGTCCTTGTATTCAGAACACTATTTGAGACACTATACTAAACCAACTAAAAATGGAGACATACGCTATCGGTGAGCATACTCATAAACAGTGCACTAAAATGGTCTGAAACATAATTTGTTTCACATCAAAGCAGCTTTGTCCTTAGCTGTGGATGAAATCGCAGGTCTTTGTTGTGTGAATAGTCAGTCCTCTGAGAAGTGGATTTGCTGGTCATAACATTACCTTGCTGATTATTCTGGCTTGAATTAAAAGCAATGTTTGAATATTGTGTTTGACACAATATTCGCTCAGTACGGCAACAAAAGCTTGTCATTTCATGCATCAATGCGGCGTCTTTGAATGGCTCGTGCCTTCAGTCCATGAAAAGACTGAATCCATCACCAAGGTCACGTCAATAATTAACTGTCTGTGAATTGGCTGATCCATGAATGCCTACACTCATATTTAAAAGAAACGTTCTGTGCTCAACATAAGGTTTGAAGGTAAACATTCTAGATATTTCACTTTATGAGAACATCTCGTACTTAGTCAACAGCCAGCCAAGTTTGCAACAAAGAATTCAATACCTGGCCAAAGTGTCAAACTAATTTGCAATGGAATCTCTATGCAAGCAGCATTCCCGTACAAAATTAATTCACTGCACTTGATCATGCAAGTGAAGTCTGCCTGATTTTAACCAATTATTTTATTGATGTTGGTCATGGTTAAAATTATTTGTATACTAGACTTCATGAAACATTGACTACATTAAATGCCCATTTCACACTGAGGCCAGTAAAGGGGGTCTTTCTCATCCAGTGGGTCATGACCCAAAAATTAGCTTGCAGAATGTGTCAATGTCTTGTGATAGGCTCAAAAGAGAATAAACATGGTTTCTGCCAACACCATTATAATTTTGTGTGATGAATTAATGGCCTCTCCGAGCATGTAAACTCACAGTTTTTATTTATTTATTTTATTTATTTATTATTAATATATGTTTTGTTTTGTTTAGTTTTTTTGAAAGAACTCTTTTATGCTCACCAAAGCTACATTTAAGCAAAAATACAACAAAAACATCTTTACTTTACTGTAAACGTCTACAAAATGTCTTTAGGGGAAGTCGTGGCCTAATGGTTAGAGAGTTGGACTCGTAATCCAAAGGTTGCGGGCTCGAGTCTCGGGCTGGCAGGGATTGTAGGTGGGGGGAGTGAATGTCCAGTGCTCTCTCTACCCTCAATACCACGACTGAGGTGCCCTTGAGCAAGGCACCGAACCCCCAACTGCTCCCCGGGCGCTGCAGCACTGCTCCGGGTGTGTGTTCACGGTGTGTGTGTGTGTGTGTTCACTGCTGTGTGTGTGCACTTTGGATGGGTTAAATGCAGAGCACGAATTCCGAGTATGGGTCACCATACTTGGCTGTATGTCACTTTCACTTTACTGCCACCTTTTAATGCAAACTTTTAGATAAAAGTATTCACATTATAGAATATCAGAGACTGAATGAGACAAATTTAAGATGCATCAGAACATTGAACCCTGAGGAGCTGGAATTCAGAGAGGCCCCAAGGAAACAGGACAATGTCATAAATTAGATTCTGGCACCACTAGTCTGAGGCAAGCAAACTAACCAACTTTTTCACAGAACAGCTTACAACCTTGAGACAAAAGAACGCTTATTGATAATTCCAATTCAGGAAGGAGACCGTCAAATTTCGGGCAAATAATCAAGACTGGTGGTCAAAGAGATGGCCATCATGTGTTCCACGATTGAATTCACAAGCTTCCTTAGACTGACTTCTCCCCCACATAGAAGACAGACCAAACCAAAATTCCTTTGTCTAAAGAACATGCCTTCGTTCTCCATAGAACTATACAAAGACTTTCTTTTTCATATGCACACAAAATCATCCTAAAAGGACATTTCTATGCAGAACCCCATATTATGTTTGTAACCCACATATTAGACTATCATGTTTTAATCAAATATTATGTATGTCTTTTTAATCATTATTGAATAGCTGAAGGATTCCTGTGCGTGTTTGGTATGTATGAAAAATCATGCTTTAAATGTTTCTTCCAATCAATTCTTTGTCAAATGTATCATAGTCTTGTTATAGAAATGTTTAAAAAATATATAGTTATGTTTAAAAATATACTTTGCATGGGTCTGTAAAGTTCGGACCTCTGACTGAACAGATTACATGTTGATTTATTGATGGGGTGGAGAAACAAAGCAATACCCCAAGCAAGAACAGTATCTAATTGGTCAAGACGTCCAGATGGGATGGTCTGAAAGCCGAGTTTAAAAATTCAAGACACCATCAAACCCTCTCTTCTTCTTAAAAATGCTCTCTTACAACCTCTTGGTCCTCTCCCTTCTCCTCTTCTTCTCTTTTGCCACCGCGTCTTGACGCTGCTCTTTGAGCGTGCTCTGGCCCACGTGCCAGCTGCTACCATAATGAGGAGAAAACCAACCTAGTCTTTACATCCTTTTTATTCTTTTACTTTATTTTATTTTCCGTTGTGAGTTTCGTGTACTCGGTTAAGTTTTGCCGCCACGCCTTGCCTCCGAGTTCAACTGGAGTCTGTGACCGCCTCAAAACATCTACCAGCCACAACTCCATTGGCCTCCCAAGACGTCACTTCACGACTACTGAACTCTCAACCAATCAGACACTTCGGGGAACCCCCTTTCAGCAACGACCACACAAAGGAATTGATTGAGCTTCGTTGAAGTTTTGAGTTTTGGCACTTACCTGTTGAGGTCTTCATTCGTTTATTGAATAAAGAAGCTCTTGCTTCATCATCCTTCTCTGTCTCTCCATCCCTTGCGTGACAATAATAATAATAATAATAATAATGATAAATAACAGACACTCATCCAAACCTTTTGAATGGTTTCCAATAAATAAATCAATAAATAAATATTAAGCTTCAAAAATAGTTTTCAACCATTGATAAGAAAAAAAAAAATTCATAAGCACTAAATCAGCATTTTAGAATGGTTTATGAAATAACATGTAACTCGAAAGACTGAAGTAATGTATGTTAATTGAAATAAAGCTGAAATAAAATGTTATTATTATTTTTTTATTTTTTGATGAAAATCTAAATTAAACATAGAAATGCTGCCCTTGTCACGTATCCTGTGGGTGTGCCCTGGTTGGCCACCAGATGTCACTGTCGTGTCTGAGCACATGGGTTTGTGTTGTGATTGTTCCATGTGTTCCCCCGGTTGATTGTTTGACCCCGCCCTCCTTGTTATTCCCTAATTGTCTCAGCGTGTACACCTGGTGCCTCCTCGTTTGTCTCCTTTAAATGATCCTGGTGTTTGCAGTCCTGTTCGGCCACGTTGTCATATGTTCTTGGTGCAGTAAGTCATGTCTGTTTTCTAGTCCTCGTTTTTGCATTGCTCTGTCAGTCTGTTTTTCCCCTCGGGGTAATTTATGTTTCTGTTTTGTTTCTTTTTATTATTAAAACTTCACCATTCCCCTGCACTTGAGTTCTCGCCTCATTCTCTGCACGTATCATGACAGAACGTGGCCGACATCAGAGAACTCAGCGGGGAATGGATTCTTCCCATCCTCCAGCCCCTAACGTGAGGAACCCCACTTTTTTACGGATCCTCCAGGTCAGGACGCTGCACTCTCTCCGTCAGAGGGGCACTGACGTCAGGATGTTTGCCTGGATGTTTTGTGAGGCAGCAGAGGGTTTGGGATACAACGAGGTGGCTCTCAAGGACTTCTTTAACCTTGCCCTTGATGAGCCCCTCGATGAGGAGTGGATGAGGGAGCTAGACCACTTGACTTTTGGGGAATTGGTGGAGTTTTTGACGCTTCTCCAAGCGGCGGTGCCCGCTCACAGCGCTCCCGAGGCGGCGGTGCCCGCTCACAGCGCTCCCGAGGCGGCGGGGCCCGCTCACAGCGCTCCCGAGGCGGCGGGGCCCGCTCACAGCGCTCCCGAGGCGGCGGTGCCCGCTCACAGCGCTCCCGAGGCGGCGGTGCCCGCTCACAGCGCTCCCGAGGCGGCGGTGCCCGCTCACAGCGCTCCCGAGGCGGCGGTGCCCGCTCACAGCGCTCCCGAGGCGGCGGTGCCCGCTCACAGCGCTCCCGAGGCGGCGGCCGAGGATGCCGCAGCGGCGCCCCGCTCCCGGAGACGGAGGAAGAGGCGGAGGAAGGCCTTCTCCGTCCCACAAGGCCAGGAGGCTACCCAGGAGCTCACTGCTGGCCAGGAGGTCGTGCCAGAGCCACCCAAGCGCCTCGCCCTGCCGGCGCCACCCAAGCGCCTCGCCCTGCCGGCGCCACCCAAGCGCCTCGCCCTGCCGGCGCCACCCAAGCGCCTCGCCCTGCCGGCGCCACCCAAGCGCCTCGCCCTGCCGGCGCCACCCAGACTTCTTGGCCTGCCGGCGCCACCCAAGCGCCTTGCCCTGCCGGCGCCACTCAAGCGCCTTGCCCTGCCGGCGCCACCCAGACTCCTTGCCCTGCCGGCGCCACCCGAGCTCCTCGCCTTGCCGGCTCTACCCGAACTTCTCGCCCTGCAGGCTCCACTCGAGCTCCTTACCCTGCCAGAGACCGTTCCTGAGCTCACTGTCTGCCCTGTCACGGCCACAGAGACCGTTCCTGAGCTCACTGTCTGCCCTGTCACGGCCACAGAGACCGTTCCTGAGCTCACTGTCTGCCCTGTCACGGCCACAGAGGCCGTTTCTGAACTGACTGTCTGTCCTGTCACGGCCACAGAGGCCGTTCTTAGACTCACTGCCTGGCTTGTCCCTCCGGCCCCACCCTGGCCGTGCGCTGGGGTTCCTGTTGGGCCGGAAACCCCCTGGTCCGTCCCTCCGGATCCGTCCTGGTCTCCTGCTCGGCCTTGGTCTGCGGGCCCCCTGCCTCTGCACGGGCCTGGCCCACCATCCCTCCCCCTGATCTGTCTCTTGCCCACCTCCCTTGACATTTTTGTATTTTCATTTTTCATGTTTTTGTGTGTTCTTAGTGTTGCAGGTGGAGCATCTGGGAGCTGCTCCTTTGTTGGGGGGTAGTGTCACGTATCCTGTGGGTGTGCCCTGGTTGGCCACCAGATGTCACTGTCGTGTCTGAGCACATGGGTTTGTGTTGTGATTGTTCCATGTGTTCCCCCGGTTGATTGTTTGACCCCGCCCTCCTTGTTATTCCCTAATTGTCTCAGCGTGTACACCTGGTGCCTCCTCGTTTGTCTCCTTTAAATGATCCTGGTGTTTGCAGTCCTGTTCGGCCACGTTGTCATATGTTCTTGGTGCAGTAAGTCATGTCTGTTTTCTAGTCCTCGTTTTTGCATTGCTCTGTCAGTCTGTTTTTCCCCTCGGGGTAATTTATGTTTCTGTTTTGTTTCTTTTTATTATTAAAACTTCACCATTCCCCTGCACTTGAGTTCTCGCCTCATTCTCTGCACGTATCATGACAGCCCTGGCAACTAACTGAAATAAGTCGTAGCACTAAATTAAAGCTGTAAACTGAAGAGGAAAAAAGTAATATTTAAAACAAATAATAAAAATGACAACATAATATAAAACTGAAAAAAAAAAATATATATATATAATAACTGTTCGGATAGGATTCTCTAATTAACTGTTAAAATAGACTGTTCTCCAATTAATACTCTAGCAAAACCAGTTGAGAACCACTACGTGCTATAATGTTTACATTTGAGAAATGCATGTAACATTTGCCAGATTTATTAAGCAGCACTGACAAGGCAGGAAATTGCTCTCCCTGCTAGACTGACATCAGCTGTGAACACGCCATTACAGAAACACAACCCTCCAAACGGGATTTTTAACCACCAAGTCATGATTTCAAATTGTGTTTATGATTCCATGAAAATGAAGCATGCCCACATCTATACTCAATGTCAGCTCAATTTTAAACACCTATTTCACAACACAAAGTTCAGCAAACAGCAGGACAAGATCATGAATCACAGGAGTCCTAATGAGCTTTCGTTAGGATGTCAACAGTGGGAGCTCAGGAGGAAGATCAGACTTACAGTTCTTTGTTCTTATTTTACGGAGGTTATGCTATTCCCTTGCTCATAGATTTAGAAAGTTCTCATATATGTGTGTAGTGCTGACCAAGCAGGAATTTTTACCTCTCAGCAAAAGTTTCTTTTTTTGGACATATCAGTTCTGAAGACAAATTCGACAAAAAGTTCTAACTTTCATTCTCTGTTTTCCTGTGCATTATTTTAGTAGAATGCCTACTTACAATATTTCTATTTGTCTAGCAGGTTATTAGCGCTTTTTGGATTTTAATTATAAAGAAATTCAATTGTGCATTGTAAATGATATATCATTGACAATTAGATAATTAACAGGGACATATTAGATATGTAATTATACAATAGCATATATTTGCTTCTATGCAGATTAAATTGCAAGCACTGCTTTGACTACAGGCTATAAAGATGTCAGTTTTCTGTTTGATTTTCTAAATATTACATGAAAATATTTTTATTTTGTCTAATTAAAACTTCCCGGGTCAAATTTTACTCCAAACTTCAAAGGAAAAAAAGGCTTTTAATTTATCAAAAAATATAATAAACAGCAATGTGATTGCAATTTAAAATAGCTGTTTTTTATTGTAATATATTTTAAAATGCAATTTACTCCTGAGATGGCCAAGATTAATTTTCAGCATCATTACTCCAGTCTTCTTTGTTTCTGTTGATTGTAAGTAAATATTGACTTCATTCTTTGCTCATTTTATTTTCTGTTTTTACAATGTTACTGTTTTAGAGAAAAAAAAAACAATCCAAACAATTCAGCACCTAATAAGTCATCCGAATAAAATGTGAACCAATTGTTGTTAACACCTTTGACTACAGTGATTGATTGAAAAGATTCATAAATCGGGTGGCGACACTAGTTCTGATTCCAAATAGCCAACTATTTCTCCAAAAAAATTAATTTTCAGTAAAGTTTTACTGAGGCTTGTGGAAACTGACTTAGTGAAATTAACTTGGTAAACAGCCAAATGTGTTGACCGGTAATGAATTTGAACAAATAAAATAAAAATAAATCAAATAAATCTCATTCAGCAAAGAATAATATAAATTAAATGATTATACTAATACTAATAATTAAACTAACAATGAATGTGACAGTAAATACTATGTCCCTTATATTGCTCCAAAAAAAAAAAAAACTATTTCAAATAAATTATGTTTGTATCTATTCAACAAAGAATCCTGAAAAAGTACCGTGGTTTCAACAAAAATGTTAAGCAGCACAACTGATTTCAATGTTGATAATAATGAGAAATGTTTGTTGAGCACCAAATCAGCCTATTAGAATGATTTCTGAAGGATCATGTGACATGTAAACATTCAGCTTTGTCATCACAGGATTAAATTACACTACAAAATGCATCAAAATGGAAACGTCATTTTAAATTGTAATAATATTTCACAATATTATTTACTGTATTTCTGATCAAATAAATGCAACCTTGATGAGCATATTCATTTTTATGTACAGTATGTATGTATTTTATGTATGTCTGTATGTATGCGTGAAATATGACCCAGACAGTCTTGATTGTAGATTCATTTTTCAGACAGACAAGTTATTATTACCACTCTAGTGTTACTAAGTGATACCCATATTACATATCTTAAGAAAGCTGGGCTAACACGACCGAAACCCAAGCTTGTTGATTTGATCTTTGTTGGTGGGAAAAGCCTTCTTGTCTTTTAATTTCTTTTGCACTTGGCAGCATGGTGAGTGCAAGCGTGTGTCTGTGTGAGAGTTTGAGAGCCTGTGGAGATTGATTATCTCAGCGGACCAGATAAATACAGTGTATTGAAGATACAAGAAAAAGACCAACGGTTCTGATGTACAATAGCAACACCGGCACTCCGGTGCCAATCACATGAAAACATCCTGCAATCAGACAGCGTAACAAACTCAATTTTTACATTTTCTAAACAAAATGTGAGCAGTTGCTAGGGTGTTTTCAGTGGATTCTCACTGGCAAAGTCAAAGGACAGCATGTCTCAAAAAGCAATTCGAATAGCTCCATCAGAAATAATAAGAACCCTCTCTCATCTCTTAGATTTATCAAAGTCATTATAATCCTGTGCAATTTTTAGAACCTCACATGGAAAATCTTGCTCTTTCTGAATAAGAGTCAATGTGACTATAGTAAACAGTGGCTGTGAGTTTAATATATGACATTGCCGGCATGAATAAATAAGTAAATAATATATGAGATAAAGTAAATGTCACAAAATCACTTTGTTCCACCGCAATACAGCAGAAAGTTGCTTCACTCCACATTTCACCAGGTATTGTTTGTAATCTCTGTTATATTATCAATATAATACATTTAGTTGTCCACTGATCATGATCAATGTACATTGAAAAAGTACATATTCTGTCCTCAGCTAAGTCTCACACTTACAGGCAATACATTATAATATTAATACTAATACAGTATTAGTCTAGTATTTTACTCTTATACCACGGGGGATGTTGAATGTTTGAATCTGACTGGTTGACGGAATAATTTTTTTTCTTCTTTTTTCAGGGAAACGTATAGCTAAAGTAGTTTCAGGCTGGTCTTTACTTCGTTACATGTCCATATCACTTTGCCAAATGATTTCAGTTATTTCAAAGGTTCTTGCAGCCTATAACAAGAACCACAACCCACAAAGACACTGACAAAGCCAGTAAATATAATAAAATAGGATGATTTTATTATCCTTCCACTTTTTTCCCACAAAATAAAAATTGTGCTTTATTAGCATTGGAAACCATGCTTTCCTTTCTCCTGCTCTTTCTAATACAAATGCACACACACAAAGTACAGATGCACACAGACAGAAACATGCACATGCACATTGTAAGCATTTCCCCTCGACTTTATGAATAAAACAGTTTTATAGCTGAAAAGCTACATGGCATTTCTCAGTAGTAAGGTGGTAATTTTGCCCTTCTTGAAGCAGCTAAACTTAACAGTTTCACTATGAGTAGAGACGCCGCTGCCAAACACTTTTGAAAGATACACAGATTCAGGTAATCCACAAATGCCTCAGTTAATCTCTCTCTAATAAATTATGCACACAAAAAAGAAAAAAAAAATGCAATGGCAAATGTGACCATACCTTTGACACCTTCTTAAAATACAGAATGTATATCAATCTCTTTTCAGCAGGTATCATCTGCTGATGTCAACAGTGACTTTGCCTTAGCATGACTGTGAACAACTGCAATCCATCCTTAACCTCGTCCTATCTTCCTGTGCAAGCAAGATACCAAACAAGTCTTTGCAAATGTTGTATGGACTGCAAAATAAGGCCTTTCAACAGACTTTGCAGATTCTTACATTCTCAAGCCAAATTAAATTGATCTTCACAAGGCTTTTTAAAAGTAATTATGCAGTGAGCGACATGCAAGACCCCTCTCTCTCCTTGTCTTTCTGTCAAGGGCTCTCTGCTGACTGAGGATGAGGAATACCTGCCCTGTGGCTGAGTGCATTATCTCTAGACTTGAAGACTTCCTTAAACAGCACACAGCACATTCCCACCCACATTATTTATTTAAATGTTTTCCATGCCTTTTATGTACTGAACAGATCAGGGATTTGGCAACAACGCAATTTAAATTCCAATTTCATAAGATATATTAATTAGGTGCCAGCACAGTAAGTCTATAGTCCTTTAGACCTAACAAAAAAAAAGCACTAGCACAAGAATGCATTGCTGAGTCCCAGGATCTAATCAACAGTGTTCATTGGATCCAAGTGGAAGAAATATTGTGGAGTATGTGTTTCGCTCTCAACTTCTTTAATAAAGACATTTAAGAGGACCCAAATGAGCATATATACGGCCTACTCTGAATAATTGTTACTATATATGAGCAGGCTTTTCATATTTTAGAACAATTTTTCTTACAAATTAAAAACTGTGCATGTAATTTATACCCTTGACTCCGGGTTTTGTGAGGGAGGTCTTTTTTTGCATTATGCATTGTGTTTTGTTACCTTTAAAAGCCTAACTTCTCATTTAATTGATGCCAAGCATAAAGTTATATTTAGTACTGATAAAACTTGCAGTCTGCCACAGATTTAAGTCAAGAGTCTTAAATTTACCTTTATGTGTCAGCTATAGCTTCTTTTTCAAAAGAATAAGTTGACTGTACTATTCAAAGTAGCTTCTCCAATTCTGATGCTAAGCCAACAGGCAGAACTATAGGTAAGCAATCGTATGTGATGTTGTCCCAAAAACAATGATGGAGCAAACCAGACATCATTCCATATCCAGTTCGAAATACTTTGTTGCTTTTGTTTCCATGGCAGAATAATCCTCTGCAGCAGCAAGCTGTCATAAAACTCTGTTAGACAACACACTTTCATATGCATATCAAGGGAGCGTGAGTTTTTCTTTAAGCAATGCAATTATTGAGTAGTTGAAGTTTCTTTGTTTGTAGCAACTCCCCATTTGCTGACGTGCTCGTTATCTTTGCAAAATCAATGAAGTTTTGTTCTTTTGCGGTGAATGATGTGTGTTGTTCTGTCAATGGTTGGCTCTGTAACCAGATAAAATTCATGACAAGTCTCTCATCCTTAGTTTATCTCTAAGGCCCTGTAAAACAAAATATAAATAGGCCATTATGAGATAATAAGAATGACAACGATCCACAATATGAAGAATTGTTATCTATTTTTGACACCTTCACAGCATAGGAAACAGACCTAGAATGCAAATGAGAACCTGATGATTAAATAAAACAACATCAACAACAGGATTTTTTTTTTTTTTTCTAAGCCACAGGTAAAATAAGGTTGAAGACAAACAGTCATTATGTGCTGCTCTGACAGAGTGGAACAGATGTGAAATATCTCCAGTGAACACAAAAAGAGAAATGTTGGGGGGTGGCAAGCTAACAAAGCTAGGCATAGTGGGGGACTCGTCAGCAATGACAGCCTGAATAAATAATGAAGAGAGGGACATTAGCTCACACACGAGACCATGAGACATCTGTATGTTTCAGAGCAACCAGAAAGCATATGAACTCTTGATCACAATCTAATTATAAATAATTAGTTTGAAAATACATGGAAAATGGTTTCCACTTAAAAAGCTTACTGAATTATCGAAGTGTTTGTGTGTGTGCGTGTGTGTGTGTGTGTGTGTGTGTGTGCGTGTGTGTATTTATTATTCATGGTTTTGTTGACTGTATCATTTAACTCACTGTAAATCTAAGTCTGAATGTTAAAACCAGTGTATTTCTGAGCCGAACTGCCTCCTTGTTAAAGTAATATTATAGATGTTCACCTAAATAACTTTATGTTAGCATAATACAATTAAGAAGAAGTGCTCTTCTGTGAATCAGTTTCCTATTTTTTATTTATTTTTTTGCCAACAACATACTTGCCATCGGTCTGATTTACTTTGTTACAAACTACGTTTTTAAAAATCTATTTCTAAGATGTATTTTGTCTGAATATCCTGCTAGGTTAAAAAAAAAAACCCTACGGCTAATACAGCTGTATTTTTCATTGCAGCTCATCGCATACATGCATCTTATCTTGTAAGCCCATCTAAGATTCAGTCATCAGATATGCTCATTAGAATAAACTCATTCATGTTCTGACTATTAAAATGATTAACACAAGGATCATTCCCACAGTTGCCTGACCAGAATGTGTGCTAATACATGTTGATGTCATTGTACTTGATATGTAAACAGGCCTTATGAATGTATATCCCAGAGCTCTGTAAATCTGGTAGCAAAGAGACTTTAATCATAGATGTTTGTGGACACACTCATGAATACATATACACACATTAGGACACAGAAATATTTATACATGAGACACAGTTACAATGTATGAATGTCATTGTATTGAGACAAGGATTCCCAAAGTTTTTGTCAGCCAAAGCCTTTTAACATAAAATATTTTCTTGAAAAGTGAGGTATCAATTTGTCATGTACTTGGATTTATCCATTTGGTTCAAGTGTCCATAATTTTCAGGGTCACTTTATACATACAAATGTCCTAATTCCACAAGTCATGAAATGTTCATACAGTCCTTTGCAATGGCCAAATGTTACACTGTAACATCTGACCCCAAGGCTTACTTAAAGCCGGTGGGAAATCATCTTTCTCAAACCCTCATATTGTCAGGCATTAATGTAAGCTATGGCTGCAGTTTGCACAAGCAGCGAATGCAGTTTCGATTTAAGGCTCAAAGCCCTTAACCCCTGACATTTCACGAATTCTGTTTGCAAAACCATACCTGTCTTTGTCAGTTTGAGAATATCAGTAGTCTATATCAGAAAGCTTTGTAATTACTTCTTTATATTTTATCCATCCAAAGAGAAGTATCAAGCCTCATAAAAGCTCTTCTTTGTTTTGTCCCATTATTTTGATCAATTTCAAATCAGTAAGCCAGCGCACCATTCAGAAATGCATTTACTGGGGTCAGTTTAGTTACTGGCAACAATGAGGAGCATTAAAAGCAATCTGTTTTTCTTTCAATGCCATTATATCTGTAAATGTGGCTAGAAACATCACTAAAGTGCCGTGACCGCTTTTTCTATTCAACAGTAGACACCATTGTAGTGAAATCTCTTTCTATCATATTTTCATTTGACAGAAGTGCTTTTGGAAAGGTTAATTGAGAATTTTTTTTTGACAAAAAATTTAATTATGTTGGTCTAGCTTGAAATAATGAAGTCAGGATGAAAGTTGTGAAGTTCAGCTCTCGTGACCATGGTTCTACTATAGTAAAAGCAGTACATTGCATTACACGTATTATATGTCATACATCCTCATTGGCGAGGGAACTCTTATGCAGTATGTACAGGGCACAAATGTTCATGGAGAGTTTTTTCATAGTCTTTTTTTTTTTACATTCCAGTTTCACAGTTTAAATCACTCTTTTTATCTAACTGGTCTAAGAGTTTGCAAAAAGCTCTGAAAATGTTCCCAATTTCAGTTCATTCATGCACTAAATCATTTACAACGTTTTCTCAAAATTTGTAATAGTAAAGGGATATTTCATAAGACTGAAAACAAAAAGGGCACTAGATGAGATGGATATACAATCCACTGTAGAAAACAAAACTTGCATATGTCTTCTATCTTTGGCAACAACAAATCAGGTCTTTATTTATTGCCCCAGTGTTAATGAAAAGCTACAAACACACCTATTTTTAGGAGTCAAAATAAAATATTAAATCACTCTATGTTGTAAAACAAGAAATGCTTTATCAAAATGCTTTTCTTAGCTTGACATCTAAAATTACTTTCCTTTCTGGATGATATATATATATATATATATATATATATATATATATATATATATATATATATATATATATATATACATCACCTTATGTTTCACAATAGTGTCATATAACAATAAATACAAATAAAAAAAGATATCATGAGATACATAAATATGCTCTGGAGGTTAAACGTGACCTTCAGCCTCCATGTCCTGGTCAAAAACGCCTCCTCAGGAGTGGGTGCTAGTGTTTGAAAGATAGTTTTCCACAATCCACTGCAAACATTCAGATCTGACAACATTCTGGTATGGAGCTCACACTTTTTGATCTAATAAATTACCAATGGCTAGACTCAAGTCCCACACTACTGTTAAATATTCAGTTTTATTCTGAAATACAACACATTTTCAATGTAAGATGTGTACAGTATGCTGATTCATGCATGATAACATCAATCTAACATGTCGACATATACATGGTTTTACCTGTGGTTACTTTACAAATACAGCAGTTGGTTACTGTGGTTACTGTGCAAAAACAATATTTCTATAAGAGGGAATGTTAATATTACTAGGAGTATGGTTACTGTGGTTCAGGTAAATATAGCAGTTGGCCCTATTTTACTTTACCCAAACTTTGATTTGTTGTTCCAAATGTAGGTCGGGTTTTCTCGCAGTCTTCACATCTTCTCATTTTGCGCACAGCCAGCTATCATGCCAAGTTTTATTCATACTGATGACAGAAAGATTCAAATCCATATTGCTCTCTTTCATTGGTTTTGAGACAGAATTTGTAATAAGTGCTAGGTGTACGTTCCTTTCATCCTCTTCTGCTCTACATGCCACATTTCCCTCTGAGTTTCCAGGTCACATAAAAGCCTTGCAGCAGAGAGAATCCGAAAAATATGTTGAGCATTTGCACAAAACTGTAGATAAGACCCTCGAATTAGAGTTTTCTTGTATTATATGTAAGTTTTTCATTTATGATAACACGTCATTTTGATTTATTTTTTTCCAAGCTTAAGCAAAGAATTTCAAACAGATTATTTTAGTGTAGCATATATACAGTAAAACCTGGCATATGATGGTGATAATAGTTACTTAAAACAGCAGATCTTTTTTTTTTTACTTTAGGAACAAAATCTTGCATTGGAGATCAAATGGGCAATGGTATTTAATATTTTTTTTCCACATTTATTACAGATTTTTCCATGCCCTCCACATCCCTGTCAAAACAGACCTGCCAGCTGAGAACCAGAACTATGTCTTTCTCTGCCACATTTAGCCCTAGAAACAAGACTTGTGGAGCACGAGGTGTCTGCCACTCAATGAAAGGCAAAGTGTGAATTACTTCCATAACATCGACTCCAGCTGTTTAATGGCGCAGTTTAGTTTAAATGTCTTGACTTGGAGCCATATTGCATTTCTTGAGTGCTGATATAGTGAGTGCATACAGTACATGCGCACATCAATATCAACACATGAGAAAGAAAGCCTTGTATCTCAGCAGGAAGTTGAAACATTTCTCTTGAAACATGTCAGTGTTACTGTATATATTGTTTACTAGGGGATCTAGGGGAGTGTAGTGCTAAATAGAGCGCAACAGGAGGGCTCCGGAACATTTACATTCATGCATCTGACAGACATTTTTATGTAAGGAAACTTACAGCGCATAGATATACATCATCAGTTGCATTCCCTGAGAATAAAACCCTCAATCTTGGACTCTCTAATGTCATGCTCTAGTGTTTGAGCTACAGAAACACGGAAGAAAAAATACGAAAAAATCAATTCACTAACATAGAGAGATGTTTTCAACCATATAAAACTGAAGAACAGATCTACCAGGGTTCTTACATGGTATTATGTGTCCACCATAAATAATAGTATGAATAGTATGAAGCACCATACATAAAACGTATATTTATTACATACACATTATTATTTATAATATATTTATATTATTCATTTACAGCTTGATATCTTCCTTTGTTGGCTTTGAGAAAAGTTTTTGATGACCACAAAGCCGAATTAAAAGATTCCTTTATGAACCAGAAGGCAAACACTTTATTTTATGGTGCCCTTGTAACGCGTTACATGTACTTACTATTATAATAACAATTAATTATGCATAATTACATGCAACTAACCCTAAACCAAACCCTCATCCTAACCTTAACCATATCATACATGCATGTAGTTAATATTACTCAGTACCTAAATATATAATTACACTGTAACAATTGTAAACACCATGAAATACATTTCTGTATTTTAGAAAAAATAACAACAATTTTATTCTTCCTAAATCATTTTAACTTAATGATATGGTGCTCAAGAAACTAGTAGTAGTAGTAGTAGTAGTAGTAGTCAAGTCAAGTCACCTTTATTTTTATAGCGCTTTTACCAATACAGATTGTGTCAAAGCACTTAACAGTATCAAATTGGAGGATAGAGTGTCAGTAATGTATAATAATAAGATTAAACACTCAATTTTCAGTTAAAGGCATTTCATTATTGAATTCAGTGATGTCATTGTCTAGCTCAGTTTAGTTTAAATAGTATCTGTGAAATCAAATTGACGATAATCGCAAGAAATCAAGTGTCCCCAACTGAGCAAGCCAGAGGCGACAGTAGTAGTATTGAAAATATAAAAAATGTCTGGTTCCCAGAGAAGAGAACGAGTGCATCATAGTGTTGATTCAATGGGAAAGCTTTGTGTGAGCCAGTTGTCTGAAGCATGTGTGGAAAAATGCCGATCTTAATTAGCTAAAGCAGTCAAATGTCCTCACTGGGTGTGCTGGCATGCTATAAAGAGTGCCTGAATACAGCGTCATCAACTTTGAATCATCTGAAGAAAGATGTATGCCTAAGTATGGCAACACAACACAGCGTCTTGTTCCATTTTCAGGGTAACCTTGAGATGTTCCCTTTCAAGGGAACTTGATCCTGCGTTATGATTTTGATGTTATGGGACTGTTAATACCCACAATGCCATACTGAATGAATGCCTGCTTGCCAGCTGTGAGAACAAAATGTAGCAAACCAGGCTGTAGCCAGGGGTTACCAAACAGACGCATGCTGAATGACCAAAAGTTTTAGTGTCTAGAGGCACAAGACAAAGTTTTGTAGCTCAATACCCCCTTAATACTAACCTAGAAGGGATGCTCCCTCAACCAGATTGGTCCTAAAACTAAAATTTGTAGATAATCTTCCAAGGAAGAATCTCTGCAATCTGCCCTATTCCTGGATCTCTCATCAGCATGGCTGATGGAGGATCCAATATTTCCCTGCCAAAAGGAGATGCTAGGTCTCTCTACCTGCCAGAGAGGGCAAACACACACACATCAGTTCTGTTTACCTCTTGTGCCCCAAGAAATAGACAGGGTTTGGGGGGTAGAAAACCCAAAAAGGATCTCAAAGCTTTGAGCCCTCAGGCTTGCGAGCAAAGTTAAATTCCCAGAGAACCCTCTTAGGTTTCCTGCGTGCATGCCACTTCAATACCTGACTACTCAAAGGGGGAGAACAGGCAGTCCATGCTTGCCTTCTGACCGTCCCTCCAAGACCAGGAACCAGGTACCAGTTCAGAAGGTTTTACGAGGCTGGAGGACCCTGACTGCGATGAGGAAAGAATGTCTCAACTACTGCTGACTACACCTTTGTCTCTCTTAGCCTATGAACTAACTAATGAAATGGAAGGCTCATGAGGGGGGACCACTGCTGACCTGTCAGGACTTACTCATTGAGTCTGCCTGGAGCAATCTCCTCTTTTCTCCACCAACCAGTCTAGTCTAGCTGTGGCACAGGTCATCACTTCAACCAGCCCCTTTTTGGGGCTGAGAGAGGTTCAGTGAGCTCATAGCTAGCAGGTGAAATGGATCAAGTTCCTCTGCCAGCTCTATCCCCACATTTAAAGTCAATGCACTGCCACAGCAGCCACGGGACCTGAACCAGAGGTGCAAAAAGAACCAGGCAGGAGTGAAACTTCTTCCCTGTAAAATGTATGTGTATACACTTTTTTTTCTCTAATTTCAGGCTTTACAGGGTGAGAAAAGATTTTAAATACGACACTACCCACACTCATGAAGGCATTCACAGGCTTAAATTTGCAGGTTTGTGGGACAAAATCAAAAGGGTGGTATAGACCCATTTACCCATTTAGTCCCAGGTGTCAATCCCAAATGTACAGTTTTATTGCCTCATGAAAGACGTCAAACACAGTATTACTGAAGTTTCTTTTTCTTTTTTTCTTTTTTTTTCAGATTTTAAAGCTGTAGTTCGTAACTTTTTTGGGGGTTTAAAATGATCCAAAATCAATATTTGAGCAAGTACATAACCAGCCAGCGTTCAAAACTATCGCCTTACTTTAGCCTGGTCAACGTTTACCTTATGATAATGTTTTGTAATTTGAGTGGTACTGGTAGGAATTCGTGGGAAATTCGAGCATGCTGCCGCGTCATTATGTCACGTCTGTAAACATAAAGAAAGAGTCACGGCTAGTAGGCTATATCGCATGTGAGGATGCTGCAGGTGGAGGATCGTTTATAGCCTTTTCTCACAGCAGCTGGAATAATTAAATGTGTCATTTTGATGGTGGATTGTAATCCAGAAAGGATTATGTGTTTATGACACACATGTGACAGAAATTATATGATATTTCAGTTTTATACATCTGATTACAGATGCCTGGGATTACACAAAATTCTTATTTGCGTCATATATTCCAAGACGTAAGCTAGAATCTGTGATTCCTAAATACAATATCCACACTAGTGCGGTGACTGACAGCCACACATACACAGCCACAAAACATTAGATTCATTCGTGGGGCCATGCAACCCATGCACAAATGCATGTTCAAATGCACAACCCATTTAATGAAAATAATTCTGCAAGTAACTGCAATTGCAGGTTTTCAAACAGAAATGGCGACAAAGAGGCAAAACGTACGGACTGCAGCTTTAAACACTTTGTTGCTTTATAATAAAGTCTGTTATGTTGTGATTCATCTCAGAGCTGGTTGGTTTGATTTACGGCTCTTTATTGAAAACTTTTTGGAAATCCCTATGGAGAAATAAAACAAAAATTAAAAACTTCTAGAATCAAGGCCGCTGAAAAAGAAATGAATGGTCACTGTATAGTAGGGCCATATTTCTAGCAATTTACAGTGTGCCCAAGCTTATCTATCTTGCAACACTGTTGCAACTCTCAAGCATTAGCTCTGTTTCACTTTAATGGCTTGACACAGAGGCACAAACAGGCTGTATGAGAAAATATGGCTCTTAGTAATAGGGTCATAACTGAGCACAGCTTCCCTATTTTCTCTGCTCAAATTAGGCACACTCTGATAGCACGTTAAAAAAAGACAGGAGGAGAGTGAGAGCGTCCCAGACGTCTCTGATGAAATAAAACGTGCGTGTAATGAGGATGTTGCATATTCATCTCACAGGTTTGTCAGTGTAAGCCAGCAGATAAGGTGGCATTATCACCGTGCAGCAATAGCAACCTGTGTCAAGGTCTTTTTGAGAAGTAATTTATAACCTGCCAAACGCCGCCTCCGCCTGCAGTGTTTGCAAGTGGACCAGGTCATGAAACAGGATAGCCAGACTGCCCAGTGTTCCCTGCTAATTTGGATTTCACCTACAGGGGATGTGTGTGTCCCTGTAGTATTAATATTTGGACAAGTGGCATTACAACTTTGTATAACAATCTGACAGATGGAGGGTATGACGCAAACTAATGCAATGATTTGAGACTTTTTTGGTCACACTTTGTATTAGGTGGCATTAACTACTATGTGCTTACATCAAAAAATAAGTACAATGTACTTATTGTGTTCATACTGTATTGCAAAACACTATTGCTGCTATTGAGGTGGGATATGGGTAAGGTTAGGGACAGGTTTGGTGGTATAGGTAGGTTTAAGGGTGAGTTCATGTGTAAGGGATGGGACAACAGTGTAATTATAAATGTAGTTATAGATATTTTATTTAAATATAAGTACAATGTAAAAACGCATTTACACAATAAGTGCATTGTACCAAATTATTAATTTAAATGTAAGTATATAGTAGTTATGGCCACCTAATATAAAGTGGGACCACTTTTTTAATGTAAACCATGCCTCTCTTTATAAGGGCACCAATTTGTTGGTTCGGTACAGCACTGACAGATTGATATGATTATTAAGACTTAATTAAAGTGGGCCCGTGAGGCTAAAACTATAGCATTCGCCAAATAAACAAAACTTACAACCTACAACATACAACATACTGAAAGAAAATGTGACATGGAATTGTTAATGCATACTGCATTAAAAGACAAAGACAAATCTATTTCATCTTCTAGCAGCCGTCTAATCCTGGTTTAAGCAGGGGTGGATTATAAATAAGGGCAATGTGGCCAGGTCTTCTTTGATGAGATCAGTCTTAAAGTGGCCATATTACTTTTTTTGCATATTAGCTTTCATTTAGTGTGTAATACATCTGTTTCTGAATGTTAAAGGTATTTAAAGTTGTAAAGATCAAAGTGCATAATTAATAAAGTTATATAGTCATCAAAAGTTCCAGTCTCACTTCCATAACTTATCTATGTAGCTAAATAACAAATTTGCATAATTCTAGCCTGTGGTTTTCTTTGGCTGCCCCCGAACAACATCTACTTTGACCTGCCCTCAAACAACTTAGTTGGTTGTGTTATCAACATGTTGAAAGATGGTGTTTTCTTCATTGCAAAAGCAGACTGTCTTTGTATGCACTTCCAAAGGATGAGGATGCGAAGAGTCAGTGGTTAAAATTACCACAGTGATACCACAGCAGTATAACCTTTAGATGTGTTCCCCCTCAGTGTATTGACAACTGCTTCTCAAAACTCAAAGAGGATTTGCAAAACGCTTATCCATCAAAATGCAACAGTAACCGCTTTATTTGGACCAACTCTCCTCTGAATCACAACCTGTAAGTATGACTAATTATTGATTTATATGTTTTATTCTGAGTGGTGAAAAATACATAGTTTTGTATTTTATACCATGTACACTCAGTGTACAGGTATACTCACGTTAGTACTGTTTTACTGATATATATATATATTTTATTTTTTTTTTTTTTCAGTTCTGGGCCTGCTATTATTACCTAAAACTGTGCAAGTTAATTGCACAGTTACAACATCTCACAATGTACAACAAAGTGAATAAAAACCTATCACTGAGAAACATCATTGCAATCAAGGTTCGGGTTGATCTGCTAGTTCTGTTTCATCATTGGACTCAGGCTCGAATTAATATGATAAGACTGATGCCATCACAACTATCCTCACAGTCTACTACTACTATCCTCACAGACTGGGCCATCTGACCAATCAAAGCAGAGTAGGTTGACAGCTTAACACCTCTGTTTGGTAAATGTTTAAGGTCATGCTTGCATTGTCTTTATCTGTAGACCAAATGTCTAGATGAAGTGAGACAAATTTTAGATTGTTTTTACTAGAAAGGAAATGGTAAAAGTTCTGGCAGATTCTTCTGGGGTAAAATGAAGAAAAATGAAGAAACATGACCTTCAGTGAAACTATTCTGGCTCTGGAGGAAGGCCTTGATCAATGGTGTTGAGGCTGACTAAATATTTCTCGTATTCTCTTTCTCTGGGGTGATGATTTGTAGTAATTGCATGTGATTACCTGAGCTGTAACCAAGCTACTGTAAGATTAGATTGGCCTGATCTTCAGCAGGGAGAGGCTCACATGAAATTCGACAAGCTTAAATTGTATGCTCTAAAGCGGCAACTTTTCACATTGTGGACCGGTCCACTGGCCAGTTGGTCCAGTGTGTGAGTTCCTCTAGGAGCAGCTTTCAGCGGGGCTGGCTCCTGTGACACATGAGGTGAACATTGCAGTCATTTCTACAGGACATGTGCCAATTGATGGTGCTTCATTAGGGAGACATTCCCAAGTCTCACTTTTTACATGGTGCCAGATGGCTAAGGCCTTAGCGAACTTGCCCTCTGACTGAGCCTGGTTTCTACCAGGGGCGGCGTTTCTGTATGGCAGAGTATGGCAGTTGTCATACCCTAGCCCAGTCAGGTGTGCCGTGAAAAATTATTCAAACTTCATATCTCTATTATAATTCGTTATTATTATTTTAAATCAGAGGGTTTTAAAAACATTTAACCAATGATAAGCATTTCTTGAGAGAGAGCTTGTCAGTAAAACTTTGTAACGCCAATTGGATCATCTCTTACCGAAACCTGATCCTGCCTCCATTCAGACTGACGCGCCGCGCACAGCCTGGAGGAGACAGATCTCCGCTTTTTCGCAATGAAAGGGTAAATAAATAATTGATGTTTAAATACTACTGCGTTTTCTTTACTCAAATACTATGTCTGTAAAGGCTAATGTTTTTGTATGCTTGAAGAGTGTAGAAGTAGGTTATTTGCCGTCTAGCCAATATACTTTTGTTCGTTTTAAATATACTGTGCATAAGCGTTTCATTTGAGATTTTGGCCAAGTGTATTAAACAACAAAAAAACTAAGCACCCATATAGCTACAATAAACATTATATAACCTGTAAAAGTTGATGAAAACATATAATTCGATGCACTTGCTGTCTCAGATAACAGTTACAGCCGTTCTAATTACAGAAAAAACACTCCATCTTGACTGTTTACTATTGTCCTTTGTTAGAGCTGCTTAACAGCAGAATTGAATTTGGTTTGCATTATTGAACAACTATTTTCCTGTTTTAACCATTTAAAGCTGATTTGGTAAAAAATGTATTGTAAAAACATTGCCTAAAAGAGCAGGAAACCTGCAGTCAGGTTCTTTCAGTTCTCTCTTCCTGCTTAGACATTGCCCCTGGAATGGTCAAAGTTTTCTTGCACCCTTCTTTATTGCCAAAGTTCCTTTTTCAACCACCCAGACGGTTACGCTTCAAGTCTTCAGTCATCAGAGCAAAAGAGGCATTTATTTTGCCCAGTCCAGTCACATAGGATTTACTTTGGCCATTCTAACCAGTGGCGTAAATCCTGTCAATTGTTGGTTTGCTTTGGTGGTTGCAAACATAGGTGGAAAGATTTTTTAGTTTGGACATAGATTCAACCCCAGATTCTCCGGACCTTTAGGGTTGATTAATTCTATGCAGACAAAACCTGTGCTAAGTATACGTATTCACATTTTTAGTTCGACAGCCATTTTTCAGTATGGTGAAGTATGTTCCCTATAGCATCAGCTCCTTGCCATACTTCAGGCATGTCTGCGTGTCTTCCTTCAGACAAACAGAATCTGAGAATGTGATGTGATGGCCTTCGGGGCCAAGACCACAGGAACCAGTTAAGTCCTCTGCACAATCTGAATTTATTGCAACCTAGAATTAAACTGCAGGTTTCATCTGGCCAGAGCAGAGCAGTACACTATTTCGACACACTATTTCCCTGTTTAAAACTGTAAAGATGCTTTGATACTGCATTGTAAAAAGTGATATGATGCAGATAACCTTTCATGATCTCAGTGATGCCAGCTGACCTCTTTGTCTGCCAATTAAATTGGAGTGATTGAACACGTGCCTCAGACACGTCACATCCTGAGGTGTTCCCTGTACCATCCATCAGCTCCTGGCGTAGTGTCTTATTCCCTACTCAGGTAACCAAGGTTACATGCGCATCTAAGACTATGTGTGTGCCATTAATTCTGATTATGGTAACAGGAGTGTAATGCAAGTTATAAAGATGTGGTCTACACCAATATTCAGGAAATAACGAGAGAATAACTCTTAAACTCTCCATTTAAATTGGAACATGATACAGATTGGACTTAGTGACTTGATAATAAGGCATGCATAAAACAGTGTGCACTACAAAAACAATATAAAAACTACTAAATAATGTCCTGGGAATATGTAAGATCACTTTAAAATTGTGAATTTAATTATATTTAAATACATTTTTCATTTTAATTAAATGAAAATTACTTACCTTGTGTATTTTGCAAGTTTAGTCTTTTCTTGTGGCCTATATGGCCACCCATCCCCAAGGCATCATCGCTATCTCTTTGAGCATATTGATGCTGTAATTCCTTGTTATTTGAGCATTGCATCTTGTAATTGTGACAAGATGTGTCCACCAAATAAGTTGAAAAATGTGTACAAAACATGTCTTTCCTAGTGGTGTTGAATTGTGCCCTCAGGACCACCAAATTCACTGCCTTTGAAAATCAAGTTAACCTGTCATCAAAACTTCACCTTTGTCATAAAAAAAAAGAAGTTTTGACATTTTTCCTCATTAAACTATGTTGTGGGAAACGTGAAGTAAATTAAGGTCACACCTCTTAAGGCATCACAGGCAAGGAAATATACCAAAATTGCAGTAAATATGAGTGAGGTAAGAATAAAAAGCTGAAGGACTTTGAAAACAAGCCTGAAGGAGTGCATCTAATAACTACTCTTTCTTTTAGGAATTTACTGTCATGTTTGTCTGCCAAAGTTGCAGGCAGAATAACAATTGCAGGAGGGCAATTACTGTCAGCAAGGGGATAGACGCTTCGCTGATAAGTTCGGCTGTCACATTTAAAGTGACAGCCATTCAGCTTCTCCTGATAAGTGGCAAACGATATTGTCATCATTAAGTTTTAATGGATATGAGGTTATGCGCTTCCAGCCACATGAACAAGAATAATGCTGAGAGGGAGGAAAAAACATGACTGGCGCACAATACTGCCAAGTCCAAAATTGTTAAATGGACCCTGGGTGCCATATAGCCTTGGTTGATTTTCATCAAAGATGTCCCTGTACAGTTTGTGTGTAGGCTTCTCTTGAGTTACGGCCAGACATGCATTTTTAATACCAACGCTTTATGTGCTGTACTCTTCATCATTCATTCATATCAAAGTAGCAGTGAACGGTGAAAAACAGTTAGCGTGTTTTTCTGAGAGCTGTTCATAATTTCTGAGATCGAACAGGGCTGAAGACAGTTTCCTGTGATGTGTGTGTATAAAAAGTGCATGTCGTAGAGATCAGACCAGCTTGTACTCTTTATAGTTTATCTCAGCAGGAGCTGAGTTTGTTCCTTACCTTGTCTACTGACAAGCGCCACAGCTCACAACATTTGCAACACCCTCTTTCAATAGATAAGACGAGCTGTTTCGATGCATATACTATCTCATAATCAATGCCTCAGGCACACTTCATTTCCATGTTTTTCCATCTGGAAACCTGCCTCTCCATCATGCAGCATGGTACGTGAAAAATGTCATTTACATGGCAAATGATGTAAATGGAAAAAGCAAGACATCCATCTTAAAATTCATGAAATTATAAATTTACAGTCAGATTTCAGTTGAATGATGCACAAAAACTTGATACATTATTTATATATCTGATCATCCCTATATGTCATTAAATGTCTTAAGTGAACTTTCAAAGTTTGAACACCTTTTGCAGCACAAAGAAAATTAATTCGAGCTGCCTTTCCATGGCTATGTTTGGAAGAGCATAATACTCTTCTACTACGTTTGTAAGAATATGCAGCATATACAGCACATTGCATATAGTGTATCCCACTATGTAATGTTCTTGACTTCATTTTCCAATGTGACAAATGAACCCTGTCTGACACAATTTTAACCTCGTTGTTGCTTTATTTCATTGGGTTGGAACAAAATTTTTTACAAAATATTTAAATAAATAAAATGCAAATTTTAATTTGAAATAATTCTTCAAATTTATTTGCATTTAAAAATATATTTTTAAAAAATAAATGAAAAAATTCTGCTTTTAAAGCTAATTCAACAACAATGTAGCATATTCATCTGCTGCAGTCACAGATTTTTGTTGGCTCATCCATCATGAATATGACCATCATCAGAATATATACATGTATTTGAGCAGCACATTCCAATGACCAGTTTAGTTATGTGTAGTGGGATGTGTGGTTTAACATCTTAATCAAATTTGGCTTTTAACAGAGAAATGAACGTGTGCATGACAGTTCTTTTTCCATCTTGTTTGGACTTTATGCATTCAGAACATTGCCAGAGGTATTCTGGTGTTGGTTTGGCAAGTGAATAATGCACTGGTCAAACTTTAGTGGCACTTTACTAACTGTGTGTTTAGACTATGCAAATAAGTTCTACAGGAGGAAAGAAGGGTGGAAGACATTCTAAGTTCTGAGTCTTCAGCCTGCAAGGGAAGAGACGTTGACAGATACAGATTTGTGAGTCTCCACCCTAAGTGGTAGTAACAAATATCCAAGTCCTGAGTCTCTGGCACATCCAATGAGACACCAACAGACACAACTAAGTTCTGAGTTACTGTCCTATAATGGTAAAGGCGTTGACAGAGTCTCCAGCCTGTGAGGCAGCAATATATGACCACATTCTGAGCCTTCAGTCTGTAAGGAAAGAGACACCGTGAGTCTCCACCCTAGAGTTATAAAAGCAGATTGACCAAGTTCTGAGTCTTCAGCCAAGAGGGGCAGAAGGCAAACAGACATTTGCAACATGGTTAAGCTCTGGCAAGCAAACCTTCCCGTCAAGGTACTTTTATCTGCATGTTCCAGATTAAGGACCTTCTGCCCCTACTTCAGGGCCTCATCTTCATGTTCCAGATTTTAGGACCCTGTGGTGCTCCAGGAGATCAGCATCTCATAGCACTTTGTCTTCCAAGCTGCTAAAATGGATTCCTGCTCCTTTGTCCTGTGCATTGTCTTCAGCACAACCAGTGGATGAAGTCACTGCCAACGGACTGCTCACTCAACCACAGAGAGCGTAAATATCACTTATCCATACCTCTTCCAGACATCTTGGCACTGTTGTATATTATGATTATATGATTTTCTAATTTAAATAAGATTTCATATAGCTAATATTGTAGTTAAAAGCTTACCATATTATGTAGAGAATGAAAGAGTGAGATCAGCCAACCAAGTGTAAATACCTGCATCTGATGCAGCATACTTTTTTCAGCCCAATCTGATATTCATAATAAAACATTAGTTTGAATGTCTACTGAGAAAAGTGATATCTTTGTTGTAGTATCCTTTCAGTGGTTACAGGGATTTCCCATGACAAGGCATTTGTTTGTTGTGTCTTACAAGGTGTTGTTGAAAGTATATGTAAAAAAATGTCTGCAACATTGTTTCGTTCCCTTTCAATATAAAAGTCTTTGCTACTGACACACTCATAAAAAGGTGTAACAATGTAACCTGCACTAAAACAATGTAATGAACACCAATTATAAAAATCACGAAGCAATTCCGTCAAAAGTACAAAAGTAGCACTCAGAGCATTTAAATTAGAGAAAACTACATTATGTGACATAACAACTAGTGTTAAGAAATATATAATATAATATAAAAATAATATAATATAAAAAGAAATATATACAAATGATGTATATACAATTATATATGTACAAATGTTTGGAGTTTTACACCTCCCTCAATGATACTCACTGTGAGAAATGCAAGTGGAGTGATGCAAACAATGAAACTGTTTTGTTTGTTTATTGTTTGTTTATGCGTTATGTTTGGCAAAAGGTGCATTATAATGAATAATACTTCTCTTGGATGGAATAAAACGCCTGAATACAAGAATACTATTCTTGAAAATGCAGACACCATATGCCTACACTGGGTAATGAAATATCTAAAAAAGCAGCAGAAGCTCATGTGAGAATGTTATGTCATAATCTCCCAAAGGAACAACCAGCATGCTTCCTTCTCTTGTTTTTATCTCGCAAACTGGAGAATCTTATATTATTTTTTTGTGAGACAGGTTGCAGCTACCCACCCATTAGAAAATACATTGCTTTTGAAGTGCTGTATTGCAGACTAGACCAGACATTGTAGCGTGGAGCATGTCAAAGTGAAGTGCACAGTTTTCAGAGTATGGGTTAAATTAAGAACCACTGTGTCCATTTGATTGTGTTCCTTTTTGCAGTTGTTGTAAATGCTTATGACATGAAAATGTTCTCTTTTTTTGTTGTTTTCTTTCCTTTTTCCCATGGGTGATACTGGACCAGCTCTTTACAGAACAATATTGGCCAAATGTCTTGTGTGATAATGTCTGTAGAGTTGTTTAGTCTGTGTTGTGTGTTTTACTTCAATCCATTTAGATGTAAATAACTTATTTTCCTTTAAAGAAACAACAGAACTGTCAGAGTGCAGTTGTGTCAAAGTCAAAGTTATACAGACAGGCCATGGACTGACCAATTCTTTCAGAGAGTGAGGACATTTTAGGAGAGCACATTTCATAATTGCCTCAGCTCAGCTCATGCTGCTGTAAAGTTCATGGGAATGTGAAAAAAACTTTTAATACAGTTCTGTCAAGACAACTCTCAGAGTTTTAGCATGGTGATATGCATGGCAATGTTAATGTGTTTGGTCTAGGCGGAATAGATCTGTTACGGTACTGCTGTGTGGCAGAGTAAGTACCTAGACTTGCTTCTGCCAATACAGCCACAGACATGGTGCTGTGAGCATGTAATACTGCTGCTGCACATATAACATATATGAATAACCCCCATGTATAACATACATGACATTACTCTGTAGCAGATCAGTACAGGTGGAGCTGGGGATGGTGGAGGATTAATAAAAAGCATGCTGAAATTGCTACAGCAAGCATTAGCCAAGTATTTGAATGTTGAGCAGTGAGCTCATTGGCTGTTAATGTGAAAGAAACCAATCAGCTGCACCATGTGAATAATCATGTGATTACATCAGACTGAGTTATAATCTATCGGCCTGTGCCATCTAGAGTTTCATGACAGAATTTTGTGTTTTGGTAACACTGCAGTGCTACCTGTAGGACATATTTGCTTATTACTGGTGCAGTATTTTGAAAACAGCTAGAATTCAGTTGAGTTTAGTAGATCAATGCATAAGTAGCTCATACGCCAAAAAATGTTACTTCCATTTTCAGTAGAAACTATCCTAAAGAACCCTGTTTGGCCAATTATTTACTCAAGTCATTCATCACTGAATAACTTCAATCACTGCAAACTTTTTCGTGACATTTAGTTGCTGTAGCAAATTAGCTCAACGTGAGATTAACATAATTTATCATAACGGGTTGTTATCAATTATAGATTCATCTTCAGGAATTAACTGCAGCATTAATAGTACAATAAAATGATTTGTTCGTCCGCAGTACGGACAGTTTCAATCGTCTATTGACTCGAAGGAAAATTATTTCTCTGGTCACGAAAAATAATTTCCTTATTAATACATCGCTCATTAGCATGTAACAAAACCAGAACGTTAAAGTGACCTCGTTTCTGTGAGCTGCAGACACAGACAACCAAGTGTGAATACATATGGGTGGTGATGGCGCAGTGGATAAGACACATGCCTTTGGTGTGAGAGACCCGGGTTCGAATCCACTGTGAGACACCAATGTGTCCCTGAGCAAGACACTTAACCCCTAGTTGCTCCAGAGGCTTGCGACCTCTGACATATATAGCAATTGTAAGTCGCTTTGGATAAAAGCGTCAGTTAAATGAATAAATGTAAATGTAAATGGGTGTTTATCAAACTACACTACAGGGGAACATGCAACATTGAACTAAACACAAACATACATTAAACATAGATGCCAACGCACGGAAGGCATGGAGAGAGAGGGAGCGCTCGCACGCGAGAGAGAGAGAGCATGATGGCAGGATTTGCACATCAGCTAAACACAACCTGTTAGAACCATCAAAGAATTACATCACCTTAATCAAAAGGGGTCGAAGCCTAGAAGCGCATCTAAATAGTTAACAAGCGGTTACTTGCACTGGTTTGTTGATGCTGAGTAAAGTGTCTTGCTGCATGAATGCGCAGATTCTTGATGAATTCCTTTAGGAGTGAAAGCTTCGTCATTCCAGCCACGGGTTGATTGGTCCGAAGTTAAATCACCAAAGTTACTGAACTCAAAACTGCCAGAATCTTGGACTCCCCCCGAAAGGGGAGTCGCGAGGTTTCCCCGGTGATGAGTGTCTCTAGGGCACTGAAGGTAAAGAGAAGAACTCGCCTTTTGGGTGTGGGTGAAGTTTTATCTGACCCTGTTACACCCATTCTTGAGCAGTCTGACCAATAACAAGGCACATAGTTTCAGCGGGAAAGTGTTTCTTTGTCTCACTTGACACCTCATTTGCATGTTTTATGACTGTTCTGCTCGATCGGTGTAATTCTTCCCACAGTAACGTAAGAATATTATGATGCATTTCACAAGGTCACAGTGTACATCATTGTTTGAGAAATAAAGAGCAGATCATTTTGATATCAAGAAAGAGACATCTAGCAGATATTAAACCAGAGATACATTCATATACCTGAATATGAGTATTTAGAGCTTACTAATACAAATAACGAGTGGTCACTAGGCTAATATAATAAGGAAACATACAAACAACACGTGCCTATACCAGATACCTTTGTAACTGATTAATTATGGTCTAAATAAAGGAAATGTCTCTATGTGTGTGTGTGTTGTGTGTTGTACTCGTGAAGGTAGTCCACTGGTCAGCCAAGCCGCTGGTGTCTGGTATCGAGGGTCATTTAGTTCTCTGGAATGTGTTTTAAGTCCCATGGAGAGAACAGATCTGTCTGTCTAACGTCTTTTAGACATTGGGGGCAACCATTGGCAATTTAGCACCCATATAAAGGTTGAATGTGGGGCCAGGTCTGTGAATTATATGCAAATGTCCAAAGGCTAAAAGGGGTCTCTTAAGACATAAAGTCCCAATGACCATCAAGGATCATAAGCAGATGCTACATTGCACTTTCACTCATTTCATAGATAAATTTTAGATCCCTTACCCCAAAACCTAAACATAACCATTTTAAAGATTTCAATAGGAATAAATGTATAACAGACATTTCTGAATCAAAATTTATTTTCACATTTTTGGGGGCCATAAAATCCAAAAGGTCGAGGTGAAACTACTTTCCTGATCAGGTGCTGAAATTGCAATCACTTTTAAGGCCAACCTCAAGCCTGGGATAAGATCAAATAGTCCGGTTGCCCTGCTATTCCACAGCCCTGTCCTGATATCATAATAGCGTTCATATCATAATAAGATAAAAGCGTTGTTAAAATGATTAAATTCTTAAAACCAAAAACTCTATGATATTTTATTATGTCTAAGAGATATCATAATATTTTAAAATGTAAAAACATTTTTAGTTATTCAATTTTATTGTTGTAATTTTTTTTTTTTTTAAATGGTATAAAAGTTTTTCAAAACCATATAAAACCAACATGTATACAAATGGAACATTTATATTTGGTATTTGGACACATATAAAGCAATATCTTAATTAAGTAGCATACAATCAAGCCCACCTCAACACAGGGAGAACATGCAAACTCCACACAGAAAGGCTTAGCCAGCTCTTACACCAGAAGATGATGCCGAGTCTGAGAAAGAAGAGTCCGAGAAAGAAGCCACCCTAAAGATATGACAGTTCATCCTACCCATGGCACCAGTAAGCGAAGCCAACCTGTCCTCAGATCACAAGCTAATAAAATCTTAATCACTTAGCTTCAGCCCCAAGCGACAGGTTTGGCAAGCGTCTATTAAAAGCAGTTTAATAGACGTTTACATAGAAGTGCTTTATCGAAAGCATTTCCATAGAAACGCAATACTGCAACAAAAAGCTCTGTTCCAACTGATAAAACATCCAACTTTGCTTTTGAAAGATCTGCCGGTGTGTCCTGTCACCGCTGCTTTAAAGCAGCCCTCACTTTTTAATGAGAAACTGTGATTCTATCGCAGGTAATTAAAAATAGGCCAATCTGATTCATCCCAGACAATGGCATTGACTAAATTAAAAACTAAAAGGGGAGCCGTGCTAATATTGTGCAGGCAACTGGCGTGGCTAAGAGAAGTGTATAAATTCAAATAAACAAACCCTTTGGCGCATGGAACTCGGTAAAGCACTTATTTAAAAGGAGTTGACAATTGAGTAATGCTTGTGAAGGGAAACAGTACCAGGTTGGTAAAAAACAACGCATATTCACTGTTTCAAATTGTTACCCAATTACCTTGTCGGAGTTGGGAGGAGTGAAAGCTTGGCCCAAACAAGCACATTAAAACAGCACCCTGTCTAATGTCTCATTTTATGGACTAATTATAGTTTTGTTTTAATAACACTCTCATCCGGCTTCTCTCAATGCTGGTATCGCTCTGCATCAGAGCATTTTAATAATGGAGAATAGCTTGATTAAAATGTCCCGATTTCCCCATGACATTTTCATGCATTAAGATGGCTTCGGTGTTTAATTTGAATGGAGTGCCAGTACTAAAGTCGACTCACAACGCTGTTAAATTAAATGCTTGCGGGCGATACTAAGGCATTGTTCACATTTTCTGAGTTTAACAGGTAAATGACAAAGTGGAAGCTTTTCTAGCATACAAACTCACACACTTTGTTCTGTTCAATGAAAATCAAACATAAATCTTGGGAGGTCACCAGCAACCTTGTAGGATTCTGGCCTTTGATTCATTGCAGGCTTCAGCTTAATGCTCCTGAAGGGCGATGTTAATGCACTGTGGGAGATGCCATATTTTGTGTCAGAATGTGCGTTTTCTTCACTAAGACCTTTAAGTTTTGTCATTTACCGTAAATGCTCTTGGCAATATGGTAACTTGACTTAGCCTGACTTTAGCCGGCTTTATTGCAAGGTCATAAGTGTAGAAGTGTCACTAGACTAAATTTGTTGAATTGGAAAGCTATGAAAGGTCATCAAATGCTGACAACACTTTAGCTGCGCAAATTAGAGGTTTCCAGAATGATGACATATAGTGATGACGTTTCAATAAAAATAAATGTGATTTGGTTCACATGCCTCCTGATTAGAAATAATTCCGTTTTGGGCTGTTTTGTGTTTTTTTAGGTTACTAGTTGGTGACTGGAACGTACCCTTTGAGACCTACATTAGTCTTGTTTAGGGGCAGGTAAATGTTGTTACAATGACAGACGAGCATGCAAACATACGCTGATTCATTCAAGATAGGCAGGTTAAAACAAATAATAGCAAACCACTCTGCATTTAAAAACGCCAAAGTAATTACAACCTGAATTCCGGAAATGTTGGGATGTTTTTTAAAGTTGAATAAAATGAAAACTAAAAGAATTTCAAATCACAAGCCAATATTTTATATTATTTATTATCGACTGTCCTGCAAAGTTCAGCTCCAACTTCTAAGCAAACACACCTGCCTTTAATTTTCAAGCGATCCTGAAGACCTTAATTAGTTGCTTCAGGTGTGTTTAATTAGATTTGGAGCTGAACTTTGAAGGACAGTCGATCGCCAGGAGCAGGATTGGGCACCCCCAACATAACAAATGTTTAAACCAGGGGTCTCAAACCCTGCTCCTGGAGAGCTACCATCCTGAAGATTTCAGCTCCAACCCCAATCAAACACACCTGAACCATCTAATCAAGGTGCTCAGGGCTACCTGATAATTACAGACAGGTGTGTTGCAGCAGGGTTGGAACTGAAGTCTGCAGGATGGTAGCTCTCCAGGAGAAGGGTGGGAGATCCCTGGTTTAAACTGAGAAATCTTACAATTTTATGCACAAAATGAGCTCATTTCAAAGTTGATGCCTGCTACAGGTCTCAAATTAGGAACAGGGGCATGTTTACCATGGTGTAGCATCTCCTCCTTCCAAAACAGTTCTTCAAAGTCTGGGCATCGAGGTTATGAATTTCTGGAGTTTGGTGTTGGATTTGGTCCCATTTTTCCCTGATAAAGGTTTCCAGCTGCTGAAGAGCTTGTGGTTGTCTTTGACGTATTTTTCGTTTAATGATGCACCAAATGTTCTCTATAGGTGAAAGACCTGGACTGCAGACAGGCCAGTTCAGCTACCGAACTCTTCTACTACAAAGCCATGCTGTTGTAATAGCTGCAGTATGTGGTTTTGCATCGTCCTGCTGAAATACACAAGGCCTTCCCTGAAATAGACGTCGTCCGGAGTGGAGCATATGATGCTCTAAAACCTTTATATACTTTTCAGCATTCATAGTGCCTTCCAAAACATGCAAGCTGGCCATGCTATATGCACCCATATATACCATCAGAGATGTTGGCTTTTGAACTGAATGCTGATAACAGGCTGGAAGGTCTCCCTCCTCTTTAGCCCGGAGGACACAGCATCCCTGATTTCCAACAAGAATGTCAAATTTGGACTGGTCTGACCCTAGAAAACTTTTCCACTTTGAAACAGTCCATTTTAAGTGAGCCTTGGCCCACAGGATATGACGGCGCTTCTGGACCATGTGCACATATGGCTTCTTTTTTGCATGATAGAGCATTATTTGTCATCTGCAGATGGCACGGCGGATTGTGTTTACCGACTTCTGGAAGTATTCCTGGGCCCATTTAGTAATGTCAATGACAGAATCATGCAGATGAGTGATGCAGTGTAGTCTAAGGGCCCAAAGACAATGGGCATCTAACAAAGGTCTTCGGCCTTGTCCCTTACACACAGAAACTTCTCCAGTTTCTCTGAATCTTTTGGTGATGTTATACACTGTAGATGATGAGATTTGCAAAGCCTTTGCAATTTGACATTGACGAACGTTGTTTTTAAAGTATTCCACAATCTTTTTAAGCGCACTTTCACAGATTGGAGAGCCTCTGCCCATCTTTACTTCTGAGAGACTTCGCCGCTCTAAGACATCCTTTTTATAGCTAATCATGTTACAGACCTGATGTCAATTAACTTAATTAGTTGCTAGATGTTCTCACAGCTGAATCCTTTCAAACTTTTGTGCTTTTTCAGCCCTTTGTTGCTCCGTGCCAACTTTTTTGAGACCTGTTGCAGGCATCAAATTTGAAATGAGCTCATTTAGTGGATAAAAGTGTAAAATTTCTCAGTTTTAGGGTTAGGTTAGGTCAGTCTCACATTTATGTTCTCTATGTTCTATTGTGAATAAAATATTGACTCATGTCATTTGAGTCTTTTAGTTTACATTTTATTCAAATGTAAAAAAACTTCCGAACATTTCCAGAATTTGGGTTGTAGTTGGAGATGTTTGTAAGGTTTGTTCTCAGAATTGTAAAATTAATAAGCACTAATTATTTCAATGGTGTTCACTTCATCAATACCCATCACACGCTCTTGGTATATGTCTGTTTGCAGCACGTGTTTTTAGAGCCCACAATCAGTTAAGGTGATCAAAATATTAAATTGGCCCTGAATAAGCCTCAGTGTAAATAAATCTTTAGTTTTAACTAATTGCACTAGTGAACTAGTGATGCACCAATTTATATTATTATTATTACTTTTTTAAGTTAAAAGTTGTTTTTGTTTTTTTGTATAATCAACACTCAAAAAAAATGTAGTAATTTAAATTTAAAGCACAAAAGGCTGTTTAATATAAACTACTGGTATAAAATGAATGAACTACTGAAAAAATACAATGAATATGTAAGATAGCTTATGTAATATTTAATATATATGTATTTATCGTAATGCTTTTCTCTTTCTCTCTCTTTCCTGAGGTAGCTAAATACCAGTCACATCGTTCACAAGCTGTTCATTGACATCTTTCGCGGTTGAAACACAGTGATTATATGAGACAAGAAACATATCAGTAAGTTGTACTGTATCAGTCAACATACCTTCTAATGTTCATTCATCTTTATTTTGCTCTGTAACTATTATTAAAAAAGAGTCGCTTCATGTGTGTTCTGAGGCACCTACAGCAATCAATCAAGTTTCATTTAATGAATGCCAAAACGACTTTTCAATGAATTATTAATTTATTGTCAACCCCGTCCTGGTGTCAACTGAGCTGACATGTTGACAGAGCCTATCAGTTGTAGCATATCCACATTGTGTGCACAAAATATACACACATCGGAAAAGCGCCACTGTTTCATGTCTATGTTTCAGTCAATGATTTCAGCCATCCAAAACGATTTAGGCCAAAACACTAATTTTGCAGTTTTGCCTTAATGGCTCTCATTGGAAAACAACTGTAATATATATTTCATATCTGTATATCCACTTACCTTTTATATTCATGTTTCATTGTTCCTAAATTCTCTCGTATTATAGCTCTAGTATTGTCTTATCTTGCACTCCCCAAATGTGATATTCCTCTCTTTTTCTCTTAATCTTGCTGGCAGATGAAAGCTTCCTTCCATAATTCCCATAAGTTTTAGTGAATCGACAAGTTTTCTTTTATCTTCAAGTAAGGACACAGAAAGCTTTTAAACAGAATGCAGACATTGGTTGATATTGATGATGTTGATCACAGTTCTACAATGTAATATAACAGAAGACTTAGGAGCAATTTAATAAAGTACCGTTGCTTTAAATTAAAGCTCTTATATTTGAATTTATTGTGGGTATGAGCAGCTGCTTTCCCAAAATGAACATTTAGCAGAAATGTTACTTTAAACATTTGACAAGGCTTTTGCAGAAGACTCAAAGTGTTCGGCTCTTACGTCGACATCCTGTCCGCTTGAAATCTCGGCTTTGTTTTAGTCAGCCTCTTCTTCATCTAGACGGCAGAGGAACACTTAAAAGATTCCTGATCACATCACATGGCATCATAAGCTGTGATGAGAATGGAGGACCAGAGGATATGATTTTTGTGAGATGGGTGCAGTTAATGGGTGCAGTGTGTATGTGTGTGTGTGTGTAAACAGTTTAGTGTATGGAAAAGAGCAGCAGGAACATATTGCTTAATATCTTATGGCCTACAGAAAAAGAAAATAGGTTTGGCATGACATGAGACTGGATAAATTATGACAGACTTTTCATTTTGGACTGAATTGTCCCATTTATTCCTTCAGTTCTTCCACATTCTCCATCTCAAATGTTCATTCTCTTCATCTCTCTCCTTTTCCTTGCAGCTGTCTGTCAAAATACTCTCTCATCAACCCTTTTCCACCCACACTGCTCTCTCTCTCTCACACACTCAGGCCATTATGTTAAAAGATGTGGTCCATTAGATGGCAGACAATGCAATCAGTTGATTAAAAGCTGTTTCGACCACCAACATCAATCAGTATCAGCATGGAGAGCCCCAGAGGCTGTTGTGTGATTTGGTAGAGTCCCGGTGACCCTCGCAATGACCCATTGCATGTGACTTGGATGGGTGTCTCTCCATCAGACTGTTCAAGGGCTGGCCTGAGCCATGCTATGAATTCCTGCAAAACACAGGTTCAACACTTTGGGCTTTCTCAATAACTAGTGCTGCCTATACATATTTCTGTTTGATATCTGATATTTTAATGTCAGATTAATGACAGATGCATTTTGGCATTATGAACAACACCACAGAAACAGTAACTCCTATAGCTAGTACAATCTCCGATTAGTTATAATAATTTTGTGATGTGAACATGACATGAAAAGTCCTGCACGGAATCATTAAATCTTTGCATATTCTTTGCAGATTTTCAGTATCTCGTGTCTATTTATCAAATATTTTGCACTAATTTAATGGTGATTTTGGTTACCAAATGAATATTACTATACATTTTACCATAAATACAGTCCACAGAACAGATTTTTATTTTATTTTGTTTTACCCCATGCAATGTAAGCACAGAATATGAAAAGCATCACTGTATTTATTATTAATATCATTAGTCATTTTGCAGACGCTTTTATCCGAAGCGACTTATAAATGAGGACAATGGAAGCAATCAAAATCAACAAAATTATATGCAAGTGCTAAAACAAGTCTCAGTTAGCTTAAAGCAGTACACGTAGCAAGTTTACAAGAATGTCGCTACCAGTATAAAACCACCTTCACTCCTCACTTTTGTCTGGTCTTGAAGTCATTACCATAAACTCACTTGACTCTCTTTCCATTGGATACTCACCTCCCGATCCCGATCTCCGTCTCCTGCCGGCCTCGTCCTTGGACACCTGTGAATAGAAGAATAGAGCTGGTTAGCTCATCAAGCAAAGTGGACAATATCTTCTGTGAAGTTGATGCTTACCTGCAACTCTCCATTCCTCTGCACTAGTTTCCTGTTTTTAAATAAACACTATATATCTTACCTGTTACTCGCTTTGTGGTCTCCTTCTGTTTCTCCTTCTGTTTCACATGTGTACTGTGTAAATATAAATACACACACACACAGCATATTTTGAAAATATTTACGTGTATTTATATATTTATATTCTTATATTTTATATTAGACAAAAATATATTTAATAAACATTACATATTTTTCTTAAATATATACATGCATGTGTTTGTATTTATATATACACGTAATATATATATATATATATATATATATATACACACATTATATAAACAAAAACTTTTATTTTGGATGTGATTGATCGTAATTGATAATTTGACAGCACTATTTTTATTTTTTATTTTTTTTTTAACTATGAATTACTATACTACTATAGTATATTACTATAGTAATTGTCTCTGCATATCCCAGAACATCCTATATGATTATATTTTATATACATTAAATAGTTTTGTTTATTCTTTTTTTCTTATTTAAAATGATATTTTCAAAGCTTTCCTTGTTGAACTATTATATATCACAATAATACACAATAATTGATTAGCATGACAATGTGCTCTATAACTGATGATTATGCAACTTTATAATGTAATAGTATTGAGTTGTTCAGTATTCCATGGCTTGCAGTAGAATTTGGCATTTCTTAAAGGAAAGGTTCACCCAAAAAATTCCACCATCATTTATTCACCCTCATGTCATTTCAAACCTGTATAACATGTAAATTCATTTTGAAGAATGGTTACCATTGGCATTCTTATGTAAACATAACTATCTACAGAAGCCACATCGATCCCAAATCCTCCTCCGCCTGAGTAAGTCCCACTCAATGTATCTACTTATTGCCTTGAGTACATGTGAAAATCCAGAGAGGCTCAGTGATCAGCCTGAAGTCAAGCTCAGTTTTGAAACAGGAATGTAGGCATGTGATGATAGATGCGAATGCAGCATGAGCCACAAATCCACATTTTCATGCCAAGGGCACATGTGTTTTGTTAGATATACACTCAGCATATCAGTTGGCCTGTAGCTTATTTATCTGCATGTAAGCATGGCTGCATGCATAATATATTAAATGGACTGAGAAGGATTTATAATTTGTGTTTACTGGAGTTTCTGATGAGTGAAGGATCACATCAGCTAGCGTCTTCCCCGCCCTCAGAGTTTACATACAATGAAATGATTGATTTCTGTAGACGTAAATGAGACATCAGTGTTTTAAATGAGGTTGGTTTTATCCTTCTCACGTTATGAAGTAATTAGCAATTACATTATATGTGTGTGGGGTGAGGTTTACTCTGTTGAGTAGAATAGATGAAAGGTTAAAGGTCACCTGTAGGGAATAAAAATGACAAATCAGTTATCCTAGACAGCAATGATACATGGATCTCAACAATATCTCACACTGTTCTCAGATTTGGCAACACAAGTCAGGAATAAAAAGGCAAAGATCTTCAAATGAGTATTTCTCTTTCAATTCTTTCTATGTAATAGGTCTATATGAATTGTATCTTCTTAGAAAAAAATATCCAAGATTGTTATGAAATAGTTAATAAATAGTAAATTATGAAACATTAACTCACCTGTGCTATGAAACATAAACCTCTAAGAATAAGATTTCTAATCCCGTGCGAATCGGCCATTAATATTACAGACGTCATGTGGTAAAATTGCATTACCCCATCTACCCCTGTAAAACTAATCCCGTCCGAACAGGGCGACGTAGATGAGTTTACGTGTTCAGCGTGATGATGTTTAATGTCCCCAACAACGTCTGTAGCCCTAATTCGCCACTTGGTAGCAACAGCAAATTGTGAGGAAAAAGCTTCAAAAAGTTGATCAAATCAAAAAGGCTTCTTTTTTCTTTTTTTTTTTGCTGTAAAGAAAATCTGAAAACATCTTGAGCTTGAGAAAAACGTACTTATTTCCTGGTTTTAGGACTCGTTATGACAGCACTTTGGTGGGGAATTGACTGAACTATGGCAGATGGAGAGTGGATGGAGTGGATCACACACAGCAGTATTAAGCACTGCCTCCGAGTTCAAGAGTCCTCACAAGTTGACTTTATATTGTTATATTGTATATTGCTTGTGCAATACTTTTCTAGCATTTCTTTTAGTATGTTTACCTGGTTACTTAAACTTGTTGAACCCACAGTTCCTTACTTGGAACTGTGTACAAGTCTTCAATAAACTCTTTGGATTCATTTCAAACACAGACTGTGAGTTTTCATTGGATTGGATTGGATTGTGCTGGAGTTTAATTTGGATATACAGCGAGATCCACTGTTTGGACAGAACTCGCTGCAGTAATAAAGCGCATGAATGACAATTTGTTACTGCAGTTCAGTCTCCTCTGTCTTGATGAAAACTCTGGAGTCAAAGGTTGCTCATTCATAGCTCAGGAGACTTGACAGAGTGCTCAGTTCATTTTAAAGTCTTACTCCTAATGTTATCTAAGTTGTTTCTTTACAATCCTTTAGGGGAAATAAAAATACACAAATAAGATGATCATACAGCAACCATATGGCGCTATATAATTATTGTGTATAGAATAGCTCAAATAATTTGGTCTTGCAGAAATGTCACGAGAAACAATTGGTGTTTGGTAAATTAGTCTGAGCCTAAGCCTAACTCTCAGTGGGGTGTACACAGATTGTGCAAAATAAGTCTGGGTTGAACAATTCGTAACTATTTTACATTTTGACCTGTTGGTGGCAAATGTTTATGAATTCGTACAATCTCGTTCGTAAAGATTTTCCACCGATTTGTCAAAATGTTAAAAAGTTATGAATTGCCCAACCCAGACTCACTGAAAATACTTTAGGCGACAGTTTATTCAAAACAGATGAACATGAATCTGGCAAAGTTTATTGTTGTTGTACATATCGCAGTAGTTTCAAAAATAAAAGTCCAGTAAGCGCTAAAACGTTAATAATCTATGGCATTTGAAAATAACGTACCACACTAAACCTTACCCAATTGTGTGAACAAAAGCTCATTTGAGATAAAAACATGTTCTTCTACTTCTTCATTGCGTCTTTGAGTTGTTTGAGCTCATTCCCATGGACTCCACATCGCAAATGCAATGCTGTAGGTGAGCTACCTAGCAAGTTTTCAGTGTCAGAAAAGCCACACGTGGGGAGCTGATATAAACATCAAAATGCATTATTTGACAAATCATCCACTATAGTAAAAGTGTTTTGAGGTCATAACAGTATTGTGCAAGAAACCAAGCAATAACAGGTCTTTATTAATTGATAATCTACCCCTGAAATCATAAAATGTAATCAAAAAAATGAAAAATGAAAGTTAATGTTGTACTGCTGTTCATTTCAGATGTAAACCATGGTTATTTGTATGTATAGGTAAGTTATACATAGCACTGTCTCCACAATGAGCCAGTGTTGGAATTGCCAGGAGTGTGTTAAAGTTGTCCGTTATGAAAATGCACTCATCTCAAAACCAGCATCTGTCTCAGACACATTCACAGAGATACTCAGACATGCACACGGCTCTCGAATGTCCCCTCATTTCACACTTTCAAACTTATGAGGACGAATAAGGGAAAGACAGAGAGAATGAAGGTGAAATATGGAATATGAGGGGAAGGACAGCACTGCTCTTTTTATGATTATGACTGTTGTCGTGTTATTGGAGGCAGTCCAGGGGACCCAGGCTCTTGTTGGGGACACAGAAGGACCACCAGAACACTTGTTTGCCGACACCAATAACGATCCGTCTGTAACTCTTGGCGTCATGCAGCCGTTATCGTATTGTTCTCTACTCATCTCGTCAACAGCATAATTCTTCCCCGGAGGGTCATTGAAATGAAACTCGCACTGGTGGTACTGTATAACCTAAATCAATATTGTGAGCTTTGTGATCATTTTAATCTGCTTTTTATTTCTTTTATGGTTTTATTAAAACATTAAAAATTATTAAAAATGATTACTATATTCAGTGTTGATTGATTGGTTCATGTCTGGTCTGCCATAACTTTACTCCACCTATCTCATCAACAGTGTAATTCTTCCCCTGAGGGTCTGAAACCATTTCAGGATGTCCTTCTTCCTTTTTTAATCTCTCTTCCTCAGACCGATTGGAATATTATTAGAGCTGAATGACATATTAAATATTTCCCAATGTATCCGTGATGATTTTGCTACTATATAAAATTAAGCAACATTATCACTCTAAAAAATCTAAATTAACTGGATTTATTTGAGTCAAAATTATAGTTTAACATCACTGAACTAATATATAACCATTCATTTATACCAGCAAAATTCATTTATATGGATAAAATCAGGTCGAAGTAGCTCTTTAAAATAACATTTTTTACAGTGCACAATAATTGTAATGCTTTATGTATTATTATTTTTATTTAGTTTTTTTTTTTTGGAAATTTCCTGAATACTCACTCAAGATACTTTCTTGATTTGCAACTGTAGGACTTTTAAGACTGGCTCTTTTTTTTTATAAATTTTCATGAACTGTCAGTGTCGGTAGATTTGATTAAATATTATTTATGTGTGCATTAAATTGAAAATATGCCTTGATAATTTTAACTAGATTTTACTGTTTTTAGTTTAACATTTAATTCCCAAATTAAATATGAATTAATGAAATAAACCCTGGCGAAGCTGCCTATAACAGCTGTTTATATCATCTCATCTCATTTGTATATATATATATATATATAGAGAGAGAGAGAGAGCGTGCATTATACTATTTTTTATACCACCCAATCCCTACATATTAAATAAGGTGGATGAAACAGACCCTGTTCTGCCAGCTGAACACTTTACAGCCAGTAATTGTATTACACAGCTTGATTGGGAACTATTGCGTAAATGAACAAACAACAGGCAACTGCAGGGCTCTCACCGTGCTTCACTTTGACATAAGTGCCATCTGCTGGACGCAAGAGACCACTATTCCACTCCTACCGTCTGTTAGCTGGTACAATAAGATGCGGACTGCGACAGACAACAGCTCCCAGGCCAGCACAAGGGTGATTAGGCTGTTACTGTAATTTTATTTTAGTAATGCAGCCCAGTGTGCAATAGGCCACATCTGATGGGTATGATGCTGACATACACAGCTATACAGAAACACAAACTCAAGCATTCCCTCTCTCTTAGATGAGCTTAAATATATGACACGCTCATCCAGTCAGCACTCAAAGCAGACCACAGAAGCGAATCTAAATGCAATCTCACGTAATTTGAATCCTTCACACTTGTGAATGCCAAGAAGCCGGATGATGCCGGGTGTATTAGTGGAACTGTTGAATCTGCAACTGTAGTATGCTTCAATCAGGAGTGAGTTTGCATTGCCCCTGACCTCTTTTCAGGTGCCTACATAGTGTCTTCCACCTCACCATTGAGGACTTGGCCCAGAATACGGAATTAGAAAGAAGCTCAGATGTCTTTTTTAGCATCTTCTCTCATCCAAAGACTAATTTCCCTCAACTGAGACCTCAAAACGTCGGCCTGGCCCACAATTTAAGCCTGGTGGCGAAAAAGAAAATAAGTCCAAAATGGTGTACACATGCTGTTTAGAGATATAAGTAACTCGGTGACCCTGTGTCAAACCCAGCAGCAATCTTCTAAAGTAAAGAATTTACAATAAAAACTGGCAGCTGTGGTTGTCTGAAGTTTATGAAAAATATAATCACAATGTTTCTGGTATTATGGGATGGCATTTTGGCAACTGTAACCTATATATTTAGTATAATAGTTTCCACAAAAATATCACACAACATTGATAATATTAAAACTGTTATTAATAATTGAGCAGCAATAATAATTGAGCACAAAAATTAAAATACTTGAAAAAAATTCAGCACACTCTAAAAAAAATCAAAAATTGCAAGCAAAGCAATGTAGGCCGTTTACTGGAAAAAAAAACAAGGTAAACGTCTTTGTCACAAGTTGAAACTTACTGAACGATGCTGGAACTAGGAGCCAGAAGTCACATGACGATTTTCTGGCTGTTTTTAATAATTGAGCACCAAATCAGCATATTATAATTATTTCTGGAAAATTTGATTCATATTCAATTACAATTGTTGTTGTTTTTTAATCGAATTAATATTTATGTCTTGTTCTTTACTGAATGTCATTTTGAGCAAATAAAAGCTGAACTTATTTTAAAGAATGATGATTACCCCCATACTATGGAAGTCAATGCTACCAGCAGCTGTTTGGTTACCAACATTTTTCAAGATGTCTTCTTTCGAGTTTAACAGAAGAAAGATATTCATAGAGGTTTGGAACAACATGATGATAAAATGTTAATTTTGGGGTGAACTATATCCCTTTAAATGACGAATAGCTCAATTCTGAATGTATTTTAAAGTATTATTAGGCTATAAATGTCCTTGTCAGCACTGAGCAATTATCATGAGGCAAATAGCAGTGTCCATCACTGTCCATCGTTTTCTACACAGCCACCTTGCTAAAATGACAGTCACCTTGCTAATGCGACAGAACAGTCTGCATGCAGGTGAGATGCACTCGGTCTCTCTCCTGTCCTCGTGTTCCATGACCTGCCAGTAAACACAATGACAATCTGGTACAGCGGGCTTTAAACCGTGATGGGCATCTCTCCCACTCAAGATGATGAAAGCGCTGTGCTGCGACTGCTCAAACAGAAAGATGAGGCCCGAGCTGTCTCTCACACACACTGAGCGAGATTCATTCCATCATTTCTCTTCCTGACTCTCCTTCAAGATGGTGTCTGACTCCAGCTGTGATCCCAACTCACTGCCTCTTCTCTTTTTTTCCCTGCATTTCAGTCTCTCTCTTTTGACGCGCTTAGAGATTTCCTTTACTGTCTCAGACTCGCCCACGGTGCTTGCTGGATCGGGTCCAGATTGGAGAAGGAAGGGCGGGGTATCTGGGTCAGGATTGAGGTCCTCTCCCAGCTGAGACAGAGAAAGAACAAACCGTGCCTCTTTTACCCCGTGCTGCTACTCCTGCCTTCTCTTATCTTACACATGTATACACACATGTGCGCTTGCTATCAGGCTTTAACCGGTAGTAATGGTTCTGGGAGGCAGCGTAACTTATTGAGCATGTTTGTTACACCGCAATAATCAAAATTTTTGATGAGAATCATATGAAATCGAACACGTCTGATTTCACCTAATGATTGTGCTCTCTTAAAATCTTTTAGTACCACCAAAAGTTCCTAAATAAATGGTCAAAGTTTTACAGTAGAATTTCATGCATTTAAAAAAAAATTAAACATTTTAAATATTGCATGGCAAAAGCACTTATATTATATTAAATATATATAATCACATTTTTTTCAGTATGTTAACTTCCAGGTATCAAACTTAGGCTACACACACACATAGTGTTATTCCATCAAAAACCATTCTCGGTTGTTTCAGGTTTAAAATATGGTGAAAATATTGACTTCAACAAGTCAAGAATAATTTAAATCATTTAAACCAACAATTTAAATGAGTTTACTACAAAGAATCTAAACTTACAATTGTGGTTCTTTAACACTATCATCAGCAAACCATTTTTGAAATGTAATGCTAACAGAATAGCAGTAAAGGAGACAGTAAAGGAGTAAACCTTCGAAGAATGCAGAAATTCAAGCACTTTTAAATAAACCAAACTTTATGACTTCTTTGATTCTGGTATTTTCTTAAAATTCGAACAAGTTCTGAATACTTTTCTTTGGAATCTTAGTTTTTGCTTTTACGTTATCAAAGAAAACAGAACCATCCAAATAATGTTCTCATGATATGTAATCTAAAATTTATTTTGATCTGCTGAACCAAAATAACAGGAATCACCGAACATATCCTTAGCAAAATCGGGTCCTTCTTGGGAATTCAAACGAGGTCACATCCCACCGAACAGCTCCTAAAACAAAGCTTGCTGTAAGCTCTCGATGCAAAAAAGTGGTTCAAAACTGGAGTGGAGACATCAAGACAGCCCCACGTAGGATTCCAAGTCAGGAGAAGAGATCTCTTGGCTGGGATGAGAGTTTTTTCTTCCATAGAATCATCCTTGTGAATGGGGGTGGAGGACGCAGGCGGTGGATTTGGGGCGTTGTGAACTCAGAGAAGTGTAATTTCCTCTTCCTGGCTGCAGAGCTAGCGGAGGAGAGAGGTAGGTAATCCTGGCTCAGGATGGAAGAGTTGGACCAGGATGAAAGAAGAGACCTCAGCGGAGAAGAAAGAAGGAATTAGGCTTTACCACAGGGGGGGGTTTCTGGATCATGACTGCTGGAGAAGCAATGTGAAGAAGTGTTTGTCGGGGAGCCGGTGATATGAGAAGACTTTGTTGAGAAGAAGCTGACATAATCTTACTTGAAAGTTCATTGATTCCCAGTGCCTTCTGAATCTTCTTACTATCTTCATATTCACTCATAAAAGCAGAAGTGAAACATTTTAAATGCAATATTTATTGTAGATGAATGTATTATTCATTGTAGACATCAAAATCTTCATTTGTTAGAGTCTATGGCCAGGAGAAAGCCAAATGTCCAATGCTTATAAAACAATAGTCAAGGGTGTTGAATAATGGCTACAAACCATCAGAATTTGCAGGTATCAAACCTTTTGTTAGAGCAGCCACTTGTTATGCCCAAGGGTCTTTATCATTGACGTCAGCCTGCACTGAATCTCTGAAATTAAAATGGCAGGTGGTCACTGTGATCAGAACTTGGTAAAAACATCTGTGCTGCGAGCAGCTTTCTTTCCTCCGTCTTCTCATTTTACATTTTCTTGATTAAACATTTGTCTTAGACCAGTCTTGATGGCACATTTAATGAGTGCTGTGTAATTTGCTGGCAAAGAAAACTTTAGCATTGTTAGGATGGCACAGCATCTGCTAAATAAGATGTCCAGCTGCGTGACAAGACTTACCAAATAATCTGATCAGTAAGTAACCTACATTGAATTAGCTAAGTGAATTACTTAAATAGCCCATGTCTTGACATATTCTTTATATTTCCAAGGACATGAGTATGACATTAAATATGGCTGCAAAATACAACTGCAATACAAAACAAATATAAACAGCATCTGTGGCAACAAATGATATTGCCTCATTCTTAGATTGTTAATATACATGTATATATATATATATATATATATATATATATATATATATATATATTGCAAGACTAGCAGACTAAAACAGTGATGTGAAGCTCATAAATTTTGTTAAATCTAGCATCACTACACGAAATTGCAAAAATATGAACAATATGTATTGTAAACAATGTGTATGTTGAAAGCATTATACAAATAAATATTGACTCGACTGGTTGTAATGTATGGTCTTGAACTGGCTCATAAGTCATTCATTCTGCAACCAGACTATTCTGTCTGAGAATTTTAGTGTGCTTTCCATCTAAAATCAGTGAGAAAATCCACATGCGAGAACAGAACTGAACCTTATTTATTTTTTTATTCAGATAGCTATCAGCTTGCATTCTGGAATGTTATTCGCTTCAGATATTTAAAAAAATATATATAAACCTGTTCTGAATAAGACCTCAGTTCCTAAACCTATAAATAAACCTTCGGAACTTGTTAAAAAGCTACATTGTTTTAAAAAAATAGCCTTGCATTATGCTTTAACTCAGCATTTTGAGTGTGAAGAGAAAAGATTATGCATAAGTTACCCTGAGAGGGTACTGAATCGAGGTTTGAGGGTAAAGGAGTCTCCTGGTTGTATTTTAACGGATATCCTGCTTCCAATTGCTGCTATTAACTTGTATCAGCGATCTCATATTGGACCATGAAGGGCAGCATTATCTTTTCTCCCCTGATGGAAGGTGTGTTTCATTACTTGTTGCCTATGTGTTCAATGTTTTCATGCCCTAAGGGGTATTCTTGGTAATTGGGTATATATTGAACTCACTCCCCTTGAGTTTTGCACTCTAAACTTTTACATTACTGAAGTCCATTGCAACTTTTGAGACCTTGTGCTAAGTCTGAGATTAAAACTGATTAAATTAAAATCAGAATAAATTAAAATAGCATTATCCAAACATTAAATCAAAGCCACCGCTTTTTTTTCATCATGATTGGCAGCACACACTGTTCAGCATTCAGCACTAAGAACAACCAAGATGCACCACCCACCATGTGTGCAGTCTGCTAACCAAAGCACAGCCCACCGCTCTGGGCTACAGAGCCCTGCAGTTATGAGGGAACCTTCAGCCCTCCAGACCTCCGACTGGCTGCAAGCATCAGGTGTATAATGAGGCTATAGCCAGAGGGGCTGGAGAAACATGAAGAGAAGAACATTTTCAGGCTTGATGTGGACCGCGGTGGGTCTCCAAGCAAAATGGCTAGGGCTGGGTGGAGCTTCGACCTGTCATACAAGAGAACAGTTAGTGCTAAAAAAGAAAAATGAGGGCGGAAAAGTCCTGGTCTGGCTGCTCTGCTTCCTGTAGTTTGCTCCGTAGTTGCATCACCACCATTTATTTATGATGAAAGGACAGCCACCAAAATCTGAAGTGTGGAGGCAGAGAAATGTGGAAAATAGAGCTTTTACGAGCACAAGTATAAATTTGTCCTTAAAGACCCAATGAAGTAACTTCATAAGCACAGTTTGCTTTCCTTTGTTGATATATTTCTTAAAGAAAAAGGAAGTTTGTCTTTTTTTCAAATAGTTAATAACTCCTTGCTTTCTTCACAGCCATTAATCGTGATTTGCTTCATTATATTCAGTGGCTGGGGATGTTAATGGGAGGGACATTTTATTCACATATACATTAAAAATGACAGACATAAAATAGGTTGAACACTCTTCTATGATTATTTTTTTATACAATGAACATTTTTAATTTCTGAAGTACAATTTATTTTTACATTTTTGAAGGGCATAAATGTAAAACTCTCAGGGTAATAAAACTGTCCTGATATCTGAGTCAAAATATTATGAAGAAAAATGATTTTTAGGTTATTTAAAAAAAACAGTGATAGCATATTAAGAACCCCTGCAGACTTATTGAGGGAAAAGTCGTAGTTCAGCATGAATAACTGTTCCCTATTCTAAAGTATTACCTGTAATATTTGTAATATATAATCATCATTATTATTATTTTGATGAATTATTAATATGTGCACACGTATATGTATTTAAAATGTAAGGAATATTGTTTTACTTTTCACTTGTTGGTTATGCCACATAAAATTTTCATTAAATAGTTTATTAAATGTTAAAAAAATCATATTTAAACAATTGCAATGAAACCAATATGAATACAAAGAGTACATGTTTTAAACTAGATTCTTGTAAAAAACAAAAAAAAATAAAAACCTTTTTGAACTTAACATCTTGTTTTAATTCTACAGTGTATCCATGTACAATGTGTCGTATCAAATCTCACAAGGCCTTTGACATGATGTACACATCCAAACATCTTTGAGATTCGCACACGCTTTCGCTAGCCCTCGTGGACCTGAACAGCTTGCGAGAATCATCACAGTGCCAGGTTGGGTTAGGTAAAAACTGTGAAGTGAAGCATGGCTAGCAGTGCCAGGCTGGCAGGCAAACCTCCCCGTCCAGCCCCTTCGTTTTTGTGCCAGTTGTCTTGAACATTGCCAAAGGGTTGTCGCACTGGACCGCAGTGAATGCTTAAAGACTAATTGGCTGGAAGGCGCTATATTTAGTCCATTATGGAGAGAATTATGACTAGACATAAAAGTAAGAGCTAGTAAGCGTGTTTCTTATCAGTCTGTAATAAATGTATAGCCTCAGAAGTTACTCATAAAATAAAGTGTCATATTAAGCTTTCTTTGCGGAAATGGTGGATTCTTCACTGTTTTAAGAGAAGGATAGAACCAGCTTTTTTTTATTCTCTTGCCTTTTTCGACCATAATGAGGATAAAGTGTTACTATGGCAACTCAAGTAATCAGGTACAATTTATCTTTGTGAGGCCCAATTCTAGTAAGCACAATGAAGCTCCTCGTACATAGAAAATAGGAAAGTCAGAAGCTTGACAGAAAGAAAGCACCTTGCATTTGTGGAGTTTATGTGGATAAAAATTCTATTAATTTTCTGCTAATCACAAACAGACAAGCATCAGCTTTTTGTGCGCACAACAGGAGAAACCCAGCTGCATGCTAGGTTTTTGTTAATGAGCTAAGACTGCTCATTTTGGATCCATCAGTTATCTGTCTCCACTCCGCAGCTGCAGATCAGAAACTGATCATGCATTGAAAAGTCTTATTTCTCCAGATGTCTCATATAGCCTAAATTACAAAAATGACTGCCTGTTCAGACAAAGAACTCTCGAAATATTCATCAAATGTTACTTTTTTTAATAAAAAAGATAAGTACTTTGTCTTACCTGTGCACATTATTAGGCTCGTTTTCGCAATGTTTGCAATGTTCGCAATCAAAATGTCAGTCTCATAAATTACGAAAAAAATCTTGCTTTTCTGGTGACTTAAGAACAGAGCACATGAATGATGAATAATGTTTGATATGGTGCCACTGAAACCATCTCTGATTTTCCCATGGTTCCGGTGTGCATGCAGGTCAGGCTGTCAGAATATGTTACTGTAATTTGACTTAAGCTCCGAGCCCAAGGGAAAGAGGTCTGTTACCTTTGCAGAGTATTGCAGACAACTCTTTTGATGGCTAGAGGACACAAGAGAGCAATGAAGGAAGAATGAGCGAAGTAATATCTGGAGAGCGAGGTTCAGTCAGCTGGTAACCTTTGAGTTACCTCTGGCCTCATGCTTCTGCAAGTTATTCTGGTACAGTGTACTTTTCAGGACATTCTCACAACCCCAGTGACAGTTTTTGGTCATTGCATGCTCCACTATGACACCGAAATGACCATTTTTGGCTCTTGTGGCACCCTAGGTGGCAAATTTCATGTTTCATGACAACTTCAAAATGAAACGCCCAGTATGTAGCGCTAAATGTACATTATTAATATTATTATTATTTTCATTTTTAAGTTGTATAAAAAACAGTACATATGGAGCTGGTTATTTGATGCAAATGTCAGAATGTATTAGTTTACAAATCATGCACTATGGTAAAAGTTTTGCCAGAATGTATTGTAGAAGCATGCTTTCCAATGAGCCTATTTAGGGAGGGACACTGTCCAACAGATGCCCTGTCCACATACCCACACTTGCAGTCTTGGCCACTTGAGAGCACATGCTGCAACAGGAAGTAAGTGTGCAAGACTGTCCTAGGTCTTAAATACGCCAAACCGCAGTGCCCTTAACACACACTAAATCCACACTCTCTCCGGAACGGTATTCGAGGATTAGTGTATCTCATCATGCATAATGTTCTGGAAAAATTTTTTGCAGAGATCTCACGAGAGGTCACGGAAACCTTTCCAATGTAAGTTAAATATTAATAATAATTAGATATTACATATAATTTGGTACTAAAACAAAGTGTTGCATGTTTTATTGGTGCAAAGAGTGGTGATATTTACGTTCTGCAACATTTGCAACTGCTTTTTATCACTTAATTAGAAGCACCACAAATTAAATTGTGCCATCTGTTATAGGGACTACTGAAAATACATTTAGAAGGTGATTTTAAAATGCAAAGTATTTAAATAACAATAATGCCCTGTAAACATTTGTGTGTCCCATCAGGTAATGAAACGTTCTGCACTCAATTGTGGTCTTCATGAACACTTGAACACTTGGGCACAATACAGGAAATACATCATAGAGCAGAGCAGTCAAGTGTTCAAGTGCAAAGACAGCAAGTGTGGGTATTTGTACAGAGCAAGAGTTTAGCTCCAACCCTAACCAGCTAATAAAGGTCTTCAGGACCTCTCCTAGAAACTTTTAAGCTGCTAAACTTTTAATATTACAGATTTGTTCAGCTCAAATAGATTTGCTCAGCTCAACATGCTAGACTAAAGTTTAAACCCCACCCTAAACCTTGTACGCTTGACTCTGTCTGCAGGCCTTTTCATGTAGTACATAGTGGTTCCTGATGCTTCCATGCCTTTACAGTAATTAAATTTTTTTTAAATGCTGTTGTTTGCATATGACACTGGTGTGAAAAATGTTTCTTTAAAACATTATGCTGCATTTTAGACAACAAGGAATCCTCATCCTCCTACTCTACTTAACCTGCATGTTGGGTTCAGGTCAGAAATGACCGGCCTACAAAATATTGCTTATAAATCTCTCATTATGCAATGCAAAAATAGGATTCAATCTTTTTATCAACTCGTTTCCTTACAATTTGGACAGGTTTTATGTATTGTTTTGGAACCAATTGATCAAACCAATGGAGTTTATGCACCTCTTTTTTTTTCCATTCAAACACTGAGGTTCATAAACTCAAGATCAAAGATCAATGAGGCCAATGATTAGTCAGTTCCAAAAAGAAATACAAAATCTGTGCTAATTTAAAGAAAACAAGTTAACAATAAGACTGAATCCAGTATTTCACAATAATATAGCACAATGGGAAATTAAAAACGTAGGTCATTTTTGACTGGGAACACAAAATAAGGATTTTCAATACAACATAATCATTTTTTGCTTAGAATTTCACTCAGGCTGAACTTTCGACGTTCAAAAATCAGGTCAGATGATTTAACCCCAAATTCATGGGAAATGTCATTTAATGTAATTTCCAAAATGGCATTGTTTAAACAGATAAAACAGTGAATAATAAATATTTATATATACTATTATTATTTTTACTTGGAAAAATATGAAATCTGCAATGTTAAATGAATCACAATGATTCAAGCGTCTATTTCTAAGAAGGCATGAGGGGAAATATAGATAAGATAATATAATTGCAAATTGAGTTCATCGATTGTTTGTGCCATGACTGGAATAGGAAAATGAAATTGTCTTGGTGAGTCATGTCATCATCTTGTTTTGTTGATATTAGACGTAAGATTGACGGGAATGAATTTCAACCTGAGTATCTCCACCTCCGACTTTGCCCGGAACATGGCATTAGCTCTGCAATTGTAGAGCAATCAATTTAGTGGTATAGTGATCTCAAAGCACAGATTTAATTATGGTTCATTTTGAGAGCTGTGCTAATTAGAGCTTGAAAATGGAGCCACGAAAGTAGCTGCAAATATAAAATGCTCTGTCGCTCTTGGAGTTCAAAAAGATATGCATGAAACTTACATCATCTTTCCTGGGCTTTTCAAATACATGCTGTGAGCGGTTCATGACTGATTATGCCGTGTGGGTTAGCTAAGGCTACGTGCTGAATATGCATCACCAGTTTTCTTTCCTTCAGGAGTTCGACACCTTCGGAGCTTCAGGCGCCTGACAACCGGTTGGAAGGGTTCGCAGCAGCCATTTTGCAGCAAGAATGCTTCCCACACATTAGTTTAATTTGTTTACTAGCCATTTCACACATGGAGGCACTTAACGCCACACTAGCATTTAGCACAGTGCATGTGTTTAAAAGGAAAGAGAAAGAGAGGGAGGAATAGAGTGGTCCAACAACAATTTAATTGAGAGAAGCTGAATCACAGTTCGCATTGATAAGTGTGTACTGGCAAGTGTATCCTGCCAAGTACACTGGCAGCCACCCACAACACAACTCCCTTGCATTGTGGAGGTGACTTTTGCACAGGTTTCAGGTTGTATGCATGTGAATTGGGACTCAACCCGTCACAAATATATTTAAAAATATAAAAATATTTGAAAACTTCTTTGACAATTTGTAACAGTAGTAATGTTAAATCACCAACAGTAATATCCAGGGATGTAAACAACTCAATGGAGCTGTTTTCAGCATATTAGGCATAAGATTAAGAATGAATGTGTGCATATTTTATATAAATTTAATAAACTTGGTTACACTTTCCTGATAGTCTTTTTTAGTAAATTCACATATGCCCCTAATAAAGCACAGTTTGTGGACCTTTCTAAAACCTTGCTTACAGCCATGGATATAAATACATGATGCTTATAGCAATGTCTTGTTATGTCAGAGATTATACTGTAGGTGCATATGCCAAACAGCACAGATGAAGCCTACGCAGGAGACTTTGAACGGAGAACAATCCTGTTGTGGGGTCATTCCAAACAGAAGAGTTCAAAAATAAGTGCTTAAAGGGTCCTTCGGAAGGTTTTCTTCAGGATCAACAAATGGACGCTTCACTTCCAAGGTTCTTTGCGCTTCAGCAAAGTGTATTCCAGACTAATCGCCATACATTTACACTTGTTACATAAATAAAACTTAATGCACCTGCAAACAAAATTTTGTTGTTAAAAAAGATGTGAAATTGTGAAAACCTATAATTTCATAGAAGGCGTTGCTATTATCAACCTTGAACCCCTGCCTTTCTGTTGTTTCTTGTATTGTAATTTATTTTTATCTGTTTATCTATTTAATGTAACAAACAAAATAACCTTTTCAGTTCTATTAACTGCATTTATTTCAATAAACATACATTTTGCAATAATTATTTGGTAACAAATGCAAAAACAAAAAGATTTAAAACATGAAGCATTACAAATCTAACAGTACAAAGGTATGTATTATTAGTTTGCATTCTAAAAGTGATTATTAATGAGGCAAAATCATATATAAAAACTGATATTCATTCATTTTATCAACTGAAATGGTAACAGAGGCTCATTTGGTTTGGAAAAATGATGTAAAAATGCATTAAGAAAGAAGGGTGGAGTCTTGGGCATCACATCTAAACAGATGCTGGCTTTGGGAACTTTAGGCTTCTGTCAACCATCCATGAGTGCTTATATCAAGAAGGTATGAAAAATTATGATTATGAAATTATGAAACTACAAAAACTATGAAAATGTATTTTTCAGATTGGCCACTACTGCACTTTTGCTATATGACTATATGAAAAATACCAATATGTGCGTTTTTGCTTCATTTTAGAGGATGCAATTAATTTTTTTGTTTGTTTGTTTTTTACGTGGCAAGTGTGAGAACATTGAGCATTTTATCTTTGCTTTGAAACAATAGGAATGTACAGAAAAAGGAATATTACCTAAAATATTCTAATTATTTCTCAGAAATCTATACCTTTGAGCTCATGGCTTAGCAGTGCCTGGGGTGTTTTCCGAAAGCCTGAGCAGATGCTAAGTGGTCATTTCTCCAGCAGCGGGTCAAAATGAGTGAGGTTGGCTCAGTAATCCCTTTTATTGAACGCTGCTGGTTTTCAGAATAAGCTCTGTCTTTTATCAAGCTGGCAAAGAGGGAATCTATACTTAAAAATAATAAAAATAAAAACCTTGACAGTTCACCCAAACTCTTTGAATGTCCCATAAAGATCTATTAATTATTTAGAAAAGAAAATAGCTGAAGGCCAGACACAGAATGATGTTTCACACCATGCCTCCTCTGTACTTTCAGTGCAGATTGAAATATAACCTCCCACCATTTTCCATCATCTCAGTCAATCTGGTGAAATGTTAGTTGCTTCATTACTGTGCAATCTCACTTTTTGTATCCAGAGGTATGAATTTGGTATGATGAGCCCTGCTCTGCCACCGCAACACACATTGAATATTCAAACTCTGGGACGCTGAAGAAAACGCTTCTCTTGATTTTGTTTTTTCTAATTTGTTCTCTTGCCACGTATGTTTAAATCTTCATGTTTTTTATTTTTAAATCTGTTTCATCTTTGCCATTAATCTGAGGCAACCTAGGTGGGTTATTTTGCCATGTGGGTGGAGATCAGAGAAGCTTTCTCTCAAATCCCTGTTAACAGCACAGGAGTCACAAACAATTCACTTCCTGTTTAGGCATAATTCATTTATCCTGTTCATTTTTCCTTGATCTTTAAATTCAAATGAATATTCTAGTTTGTTTTGGACAACTTTTACTTCTTTCTGGCATCTTATAAATTGAATAAAATTGTGGTGAACTTAATCGAGATATTAAAAGGATTGTTTCTCTTAATTTACTCACCCTCAGACAATCCAATATGTTGGTGACTTTGTTTCTTCAGTAGAACAGTAAAGAAGATGTTTAGCTGAAATCGTGGTTTCAGTGATGCTCCATTTGCTAGTGAATCATTATTTTGAACCAGTTCTTTGTTATGAACTGGATGAACTAAAACAGTTTGCAGCTCAAGCAGCACAGATCTACAAGTTACTCCATCAAAATTCACTTTCAGACATGCCCTACAGTCAGCCGGATTGCAATGAGCCCATATACTGGCGTATCCTATGATGCCAGTTTGTGCCAAATCATTCAGCGCTCCAGTTCCTCCAACAGTCACTGAACTGAGAAAACAGTTCAGACTCGGACCAAAGTACTGATGAGCTGCTTATTACGAGCATGCGTGAACTGAGCACTTGAATGAAGGGACGAATGACAGTTTTCATGCTTTCTCATGGTTTATGTAAAAAGGTGAATTAAGACTAGTTTATTCACTTGATATAATTTAGACATGTAAAACATCAGCATTTCACATCATTATTGGGTGATTTAATAATATAATTGCATATACAGTATGTTGCGTGATTATGTAAACAAACTTGTGAATCGGCTATTTAAACCAGCTTGTTCGCTGAAAAGAATCGGATATCACCGTTTGCCTAAGGCTATGGATTACAGGTTATAATGTTGTAAATAATGTTCAGTTTCTTACACATATGGATTGTTTCGCTTCATAAGATCTCTATATATCATCAGGAGCCACAGGTATTCATTTTGTCTTGCTTGTATATGTTTTATTATAACCCACCAAGGACAATGATTTCAGCTAAAAATCTTCTTTACTGTTCTGATGAAGAAGACAAAAATTACCAATATCTTGGATGGTCTGAGGGAAAGTAAATTAACAGCAAATTTTCATTTTGGGGTGAACTGTCCATTTAAAGTACAATACTAATTGTACAATTTAGGAATTAAACATGCAGCGAGGAGAAATTTTAATGTACTTCTCCCCCGTTACAGTAGATGACCAACCATTTTCCTGCAGGTTTATGGTCTTCTGGTCAGTTGGTTTTGGTGTTTGCATTTCACTTATGTTTTGCTCAGAGTATAAGAAGGAAAGCTAACTGTTGAACTACTATGAGATTGGTTATTACCCTGCTGCTCCTGCACACTCATACATATACTACATATACTATACACTGGTATTAATCTGAAGTGAACAACACTGAAGTGACTCAAGCTAAATAACAACATTCCTGCTGCCTATAGTAGGACTGTCAATAGCTGATCGATTAACTTCACACTGTTACTGATCTGAACTAATTTGAGCAAAATAATGACTCTGTTGTCTTTTAGAGCTGCTTTACATCAGAATCTGAACTGTCTCCATAAATGTGTTCCAATAATTGCTTCTGCTACTTCCTGTTCATCTTCCTTATCTGTATTGACAATCTGTATTGTCTAAAGAGCTATATAATAAGGTGACTTGACTTGTCAGTACTGTAAGAGAATAAATCCTGAGAATATATTCACCTTAGGAGACAGCATGAGATAGTATGGACCAACTAAACCTGAGCAACTCGGTGGGAACATCTAAAAGACTGAGAGGTGCATAAAGCCAGGCTGTATCAAAAGCATCCCTTGGTGACTGCTCCAAGCGGTGCCATTATGCATGATGACTGTGCTGTTATTTCACTTTGATAATACACATACAGTAGAAGTTAAGCATCAGTATCCAGCTCAGAGGTGCTAGGTCATCAGTAAACTTTATCGTCACTTTGTTAGGAAAATGTCAGCAAAAAGCATAAATATAAATGAAAACCTTGATTGAAGATCTGCCAGCAACAGGCTGTTTAGCAGTGGCTGGAGATGCCTAGCAAAGTACAGGATGAAGGGACGATAATGCCTGAAGCAACCTTCAGTTCCTGGTTCTGCTGAGTTCTACTGCATTGCAGTGTGTCAGGACGTTCACTAACTTTGTCCTGAAGGGCACGGCAAGAGCCAGCTAAAGTCTTGCAAATGTTTTGGCTGGATGCCACATTAGCCAGGAGCAGTATTAGGACTCCAACACTGTTTAAGAAAGTGTTATTACGCTCTCAAAAAAAAAAGTACAAAAGCTGTCAAAAAGTGCAAATATTTACAGTTTATACTTAAATATACCCTTTAGGCATTACTATGTACCCTTGGGGTACTAATATGCATCTTTTAGGGGTAGATGGGGTACAAATGTGTGCTGTTTAAAAAGGCCACAGTGACAGCTTTTTTTCTGGGAGTGTAGAACGGAAGATGATAAAGTAACAAGTATGCATATTTTTAGCTGAAAAAAGCGCTGCAAAATAGTGCTATAAAAATTAAAGTAAATTTTTGGTGAATAATTTGAAACATTTAATGTTATACAAAACACAATTAACATAGTTTTGTTTGTTTCTAAGTATAAGTGCGGTCACATCAGTAGCAATAATGTTGCTAAGTAATGCATAAAGCAGCATAAGAATTGGGACGATGTCTGAATCACCATCCTGACTTAAAATGGGTAACAACAATAAAGGAATGCTTAACAAGAGTTGCTCAACAGATCTTTGGAGAAAACAAAAGTAATCTATTCAGTTTGCGAACCTGAATTTAATTAACACAGAAGTGGTGTAACTTTGACATATCACTTCAAAGCAAAACGCCCTACCAAAACGATTTCTATGGGGCTTTGCCAATCCACTGGAAATTACAATAATGTGGTACAGTCAAGATAGCAAGATGGCTAACAAGATAGCAAAAAAAAAAAAAAAACGCCATCCAGTTAAGATAGTAAATGATGACCGACTGAGAGAAATCAGTTGAATTGTATCAGGAGACTCCTCTAATTATCTGCCCTCAAGAAGAACCATCATATCAAGAATACACATTTTTTATGAAGGCCAGGGCATGTAGGAGACCACTGGACTTGTGAGAAATTAGGAATTAGGGCACCACAACACTTCATTTGCAAAGAAGTGAATCTGCAACAGTAAGTAAAGCAGAAGAGTGAAACTATGGTGCTGATCATCTGGACGATGCACAAGAATGGAACATCAAGGTAAAGTTAACCACATTAGGTACTGACCATGCTCACCATAACATGGTTGCAACCATAATCTTACTTCCATTTCCATATATGCATTTGCTCATATTCTAAAGAAAAGTCATGGTTTCCTTTCACGACCTTGGAATGGACAAGTGGCCAAATGTTGCAAGATTGTCACAAGCATCGTCACAAGCATACTCCAACAAAGGCTCAGGGACTAAAATAATAGCAAGTTACACTTGGACAGAAGCAAGAATCACTTGTTCTGAATGTTGCGACAAGATGGAATTCGAGACATGGTCAAGTGAATCCTAGTGAATCCTGTGGAACAAATATCCACTGACCACTACCCTAGCTTTGATATGGATACAGGTGGTAAGGAAGAGTCCATGGAGCATTGCCTGGAGTACTACATGCCAGGCTGGCACCTACTGCAAGAAAGTACCTGTCAAACCCTGCAACCATGATGCCTTGTGAGCGGTTTTCCTCACTCTCAGGTCACATCATCCAAGACAGAGCTGCTTTGTCCAATAATAATGTAAACAGAGTGGTCTGTCTCTTTGTTTGGGTTTGGCTAGCTCTTATTTGTTTAACTTTATTTAATTTGATTTTTTTTTTTTATATATATAAAGACTATGTACATTTTAGACTATGTCTAAAGACATAGACTGAAATCGCATACTTCCCAACTATATAGTACTGTAGTATACTATATAGTTTAAAAAAGTGTTATTATTATTATAAATTTAGATATAAAAATTTAGAATATGGATTTAAATAATGAAAATGTTTTTAGTAGGCAAAAACAGTATGTGAACAGAGTATTCACACATTAACAGACTGACTGAACCACAAAAACATTTTTCATTGTATCTAAATCCATATTCTACATTTATAATATCTATATTTATAATAATAACAACAACAACATTTAAAGTTATACTACTACTACTACTGGTGCTATTACTACTAATACTACTACTACTACTAGTAATTAATAATAATAATAATAATAAATGATCAAAATCTGTTTTACTTGTGTTTCTGAAGGTTTTAAGTTGTTTGAACATAATAATAATTAAACTCTAACACCAATAATAAAGTAAATCTTCAGTTCTTTGCAATGCTTGTATGTTTGGGACAAGGCCAACCATACAACAAACCTCTTAATTCATCTACTGTTTTAAATATTTTTTCAGCCATTAAAAACGTAATAAATTCTCAATGCTATATCCTTATTAGCATTTTGCAGGGCTCGCACTTCACTCTGCCTTTTTTTTTTCTTCACAGTTCTCCATGTTGCTGGGCGATTTCTGCTGCAGAGAGCTGGTTTATAGGGACATAAAGTGAGAAGAAATGATGGTGCTAAAAAATGCTGTCATTCAGGACTGATAGTATCACATTTTGTGATTTTGCGTAACGACTACAAAATCTCATCCTCCAGTCAATCGTGAAAAACGGTCTTTTCCAACATCTGGTCATTATAATATATCAAGACACAATGCATAAAACATAACAAATCATACGATAAATATAAAAACTACTAAATAATACAGTGAGTTGCTTAATAAATACAGTTAAATGCTCTCTAAAAGGCAAAAAGCAAGAGAAAAAGATGCCATGCACCTCAAGACTGTCATTAGACAACTACAAAATGCAAATGCTTTATCTTTAACCACAACAATTAGCATGTCTTCTTACCATGTTAACAAGGAGAACGTATGATTTATGAAATAATCATTTGGAAAGACCAATTTCGGCAAAGAAAAAGTCTATCAACACTAAATCTTTTCACTGTAAATGCATTAATTAACTGGCAGCAGCTTCACCTACAAAGTGTACTGTTTATTTTATTTATTCATTTTTTTTATGTACATATTTAAAATTAGTGTGGTAAAAAAAAATTGCCCTGTAAATTAACTAACGTACTGGCAGCACATTTGCTTGTAGTTTAGGGTTCATTTTACTGTTTTTCACCTACTTTACAGTGTTACTGTAATGCACTAAATTACGATTGTCATGTATGTTTATAAACTAATATTTAAAATGTGTTAATGTGAACATATTAGTACTCTGTACTCTTTTAATTAGAGTAAACTAAAAGAACATTTCTCAAAATAAAATTTTCTAAATTAAGCAAAATCATTAAAGATCATTATTTTGTGTATTTGGTGTAACAGGATATGTGGACATGTTTTATTGTTCAAAAAACACATTTTTAAAATACTGTACATTATTGTAGGTCCTCTATGCCCCGCCTCTCTCAAACGCTTCGTTACAAAGTCCCTCCTTCCGACAAGTGCAGGCTGCTCTGATTGGCCAGCTGACACAGCGCATTGTGATTGGCCGAGCACCACAAACCGCGTCGGAAATGTAATGTCCCTTTCCATAATCGCGAGCTTAAGTTTTCAAAATTATAAGAAAGACAGTAAATAATGTTCTTAGTTTTACCATCAGTTAAAGCCGAGAGGGGAACAGAGTCGCGTGACAGACACAGTGATGAAGCTCATATATATGTTTGCACACAAGCCGCGGTTGTGTGACCCTTTCTCCGTCTCTCACACACGTGAGCACACACACACACAATGCGCAAAATTTAAACAGTCAACAGCAAATACTTAAACTAATAACAAAACATAGAGTCGCTGATTCAGAAGCACCAGATTGTCATAGCAAAGCTGTTCTGTTGTAAGTAATCTTAATGATTCCTAAATGCATCTACTTTCGGAAGGCCAAATAAAGTGCTTTTCGCTTTCACCTAGAAACACACAGCGTCTCCCTGTCATGGATGCATTACTACTGCGGTTACTGAAACCATGCCTTCTTTCTTTACGTGAACATTTGGGCTGCATTATGCAAATATTTCCACATCGTGACGTAGACATGTGGAGGCGTGTTTGAATGAGCCGTTTTAGTGGGGCGTGGCAGAGTCTTAACTTTGATAAAGAATATCTCTTTGGTTGTGAGACTTTAGTCTTTGCAATTTCAGGGATCTTATCTATGCCAAATCAGCTTGTAACACTCCAAAGAGAAAGAAAAACTTGAAATCGCATCATATGACCCCTTTGAAATGCAGATTATTGTCAATCAATAATTACACAAATGCATGTACACCAGAAATTAAAAAAGATATTATTTATTTATATTTTTTACTGCATCAGCAACTCTTCAGTTACTGTTTTTAAATAAAGAAACATGCAGCAGAACATCGCTGTTTTTCTGCTCATCCTTGATTTAAACAGGCTCTACTCTTCAGCAAAATGGTAACCCACAAAACAAACAAAAACCCTTCAAATCCCAACAGAACAGAATATGAAACACTGTACCTCTTTATCATTAACACATCAAATAACACTTCATTTCAGCATTTACTACATTACAGCATTTACAAACATTACAACTAGAACTGACTTCCTTTTTTTTCTAGCTGTTGCGTTAATTTATTGCAAAAAATCAAATTAGATCAAATTATATTGATTGCTTTTGATGATGATGATGACATTTTCATGTGGTGGCCTGCCCTCATCCAAAGTTTAATTTTCAATAATAAAAGCAAAACGCTAACAATTTCAAAAGATTAATTGCAATAACTCTATAAGACTACAGCATGAGATCCAACATGACATCCAAATTTATTGTGATAATGATATTCTGAGACATCAAGAATCATCTTATGAATCTCAACAATGGTGACAGTTAGAAAGCATGCCACAATGCATGCTGGATGACGGCACATATGTAACTCATCCATGATTCCCAGCATGCATTGTGGCATGAATTAAATATGCAGCTGAATTTTCTTAGTATTTTCTTTATTTGCTTCTATTATTGCTGTTTGCCGTTCCTCTGTTTTTAGTAGCTTGTTTTGTTTATCTGACAATATTAGCGATTATCACCACTGTTGAGATTCATATTCTGATTCTTCATGTCTGTGATTTTAAGTCACAAAATAATTCAAAAACAGATTTGTTTTTTTTTTACACTCTAAGGTCTGGTTTTATAGACAGGGCTTAGCTTAATCCTTAAGTCATTTTTTTTTATATATAAAAGGTCCTTTGGGAAAAAATGCATAACTGGTGTGCATCCCAAAACAAAGGCACTGACATGTTTTAAGATCAGTCGGTGCAAATTTCTTTCAGTTGAAACAGCTTAGATTTAAATTTTAGTCTAGGACTAGGCTTAAGCCTTGTATGTGAAACTGGGAGAAAGTGGTTAAAAAAAATAACTAAGAATATCTGATCACTGCAACATTGCAGAACTTCATGCGTTAGTATCACAATGTTGATTGTTGAAATATATTTAGGACACATCAAAATAATCAGGCTACTTTATGTTGACGTCATTGTTAACATACAACCATCATCACCTGCTTTCATTTGTTTTTAGCTTGCAATAAACAAATGTGGCTTTCAACCACACATTAAAACAACCAAAAAAACTAATACAAAAGTCAAGGATCAAGAGCTCAACTAAAGGAAACATCATAGGGTGTGATTCGGGACACAGTCTCTAAGTGTTGACTCTAAGCACTGATAATTCACAGTATACACACAGTATTTAGTAAAGCTATTTCTCACAGTAACACACAGTATTTAGTAAAGCTATTTCCCCTATGTTTAGAGAGCTACTGCACATTTCATGGTTTTCAGTGAATATCTACTTTGTCTTTTCCACACACAAAGCTATTGTATGACTTGTTTGGAAGATTTGGAATAAAGCTCATGAGTCATATGAAACACCCTTTTCCTAATTCACTTTCATTATGTTGTAAAGAGAGGCCAGTTTACCTGTATTAAGGTGTGCTTGAATCAAAGCTCTAGGCATGTAACATTATTCACATAAACGCTCACAATGATGGAATATGCATGTGTTTAGAATATTTTCTGTTCCTAAAATAAAGGCGGGATTATTTATTCAGTACAGGCACAAAATCAAAGTTATTTTATGCCCGACATGGCACTTTAGATATGAAATATGCATATCCTAACTATGCTTGCAGACCAGTGGTCTCACATTACAAGAAATATTTCATTAGTGCTTTTAAAATCAGATTTTGCTCGACCGTACAGGTGTTAGAAAGTAGTGGGCCCCATTTACTAACTGTGCATTTTCAAAAATCATGATTTATCTGTAAATTTTGTTCTAAAATGTATTCTAAATAAATAAATATTCTGAATATTCTGTATTCCAAGGTTATGGTTAATAACAAATGTATTTGTGCACACTTGTGTTGTGAATTATAGAATAACCCGCATAATTATTAGTGAATGAGATCCAATCTTAATAAACAACTAGTACTAATGCTCATTTATATATGAAAAGTTTCCATACATGAAAAGAAATTACAGAACTTTAAAGCTGTAAAATGAACTGTAAAAATAATTGTTGTTGACTGTAAACCAGTGATAGACTTTTGTTCAATTGTAAGGAAATAATACAAACAATATATTGACTTCTACAGCTAGTTTTTTATTCAATTGTATACTTGTATGCCACAATAGTATAACATCTTGATCTTTACTCGAGGGCTTTTTCTCAGCAAATACTGAACGACCATTCAGGTTGGTTTGGTGAATTTGTTCAACTGGTTCATTGAAAAGATCAATTTACCCAGAGGATTGATTTATAAATCAGATATTCCCACTCTGTTCTAGATGCTTCTTAGTTCAGGAATGAGCTGCAGTTTTACAATACAAACATGTAATATGTAAAAACTGTTATTGGTAGCCCATCTGTGTCACCCAATTTAAAACACTTACTAAAAGAGCCTGACGGATATGAGATCAGAATCAGAATCAGAATCAGAATGAGCTTTATTGGCCAGGTATGTTTGCACATACAGGGAATTTGTTGTAGTGACAGAAGCTCCACAGTGCAACCGAAAGACAGCAACAGGACAGGACACAGATAATAAAAGAATAATATACAAATATCCAAATGTACAAAGCAGCAAAAACACAATATATAATATAGACAACTATGTATGTACAGGTCAAGTATGTGCAAATTAGAAATGAGAAAATAAATATAAAATTAGTGAGTGTGGTGAATGGATAATGTATTATAGTTGTGTGTTCCACGTTTATTGTTGAGTGTTCATGAGATGGATTGCCTGAAGAAAGAAACTGTTCCTGTGTCTGGTCGCTCTGGTGCTCAGAGCTCTGTAACGTCGACCAGACGGTAACCGTTCAAAGAGGGAGTGTACTGGATGTGAGGGGTCCAGAGTGATTTTACCAGCCCTTTTGCTCACTCTGGATAAGTACAGTTCTTGGAGAGTGGGGAGGGTTGTACCAATGATTCGCTCAGCAGTCCGGACTACTCTCCGTAGTCTTCTGAGGTCAGATTTGGTAGTTGAGCTGAACCAGACAGTTATTGAAGTGCAGAGGATGGATTCAATGATGGCGGAGTAGAACTGTTTCAGTAAGTCCTGTGGCAGGTTGAGTCTATGTGAATATCCCACTTCAGGTCCTGGGAGATGGTGGTGCCCAGGAATCTGAATGACTCCACTGCAGTCACAGTGCTGTTCATGACGGTGAGTGGGGGGAGAGCAGGGGGGTTTCTCCTGAGGTCCATGATCATCTCCACAGTTTTGAGCGTGTTAAGCTCCAGGTTGTTAAGACTGCACCAGACAGCCAGCTCCTTAACCTCCTGTCTGTAAGCAGACTCATCACCGTCACCAATCAGTGTGGTGTCGTCTGCAAACTTCAGGAGCTTGACAGAAGGGTTTTTAGATGTGCAGTCGTTGGTGTAGAGGGAGAAGATCAGTGGGGAGAGTACGCAGCCCTGAGGAGCTCCAGTGCTGATGGTATGAGTGCTGGATGTGAATTTACCAAGCTTTACTAACTGCTGTCTGTCTGTCAGGAAGCTATTGATCCACTGACAGACGGAGGTGGGGACGGAGAGCTGGGTTAGTTTATTCTGAAGGGTTTCTGTGATGATGGTGTTAAAAGCGGAGCTGAAGTCCACAAACAGGATCCTCACATAAGTCCCTGGTCTGTCCAGATGTTTCAGGATGAAGTGCAGTCCCATGTTGACTGCATCATCCACAGACCTGTTTGATCTGTAGGCAAGCTGCAGGGGGTCCAGTAAGGGACCAGTGATGTCCTTCAGATAAGCCAAAACCAGTCTTTCAAATGATTTCATGGCTACAGACGTTAGGGCCACAGGTCTGTAGTCATTAAGTCCGGTAATTTTGGGTTTCTTTGGGACGGGGATGATGGTGGAGCGTTTGAAGCATGAGGGCACTTCACACAGCTCCAGTGATCTGTTGAAAATCTGTGTGAAGATGGGGGCCAGCTGGTCAGCACAGATTTTCAGACAGGCTGGTGACACACCGTCTGGGCCTGGTGCTTTCCATACTGAAGCAGGATCACTGGAAGATATTTTTTTCCTTAGCTTGTCAGAATAATTCCTCTTTGCCACTCTGATCTCCTTTTCCAGTGTGTATTTGGCCTGTTTCTGTGAGGAATGCACATATCCTCATAGAAACTGATATAAGATGTCACAGTCTCTGTGAGCTCGTCCAGATCGGTGGCAGCGGCTTCAAAAACAGACCAATCAGTGAGAGAGAAACAGGCTTGTAGATCCCGCTTTGTTTTATTAGGTCATCTTTTAACAGATCTTAATACAGGCTTTGCAGATTTAAGTTTCTGTCTGTAGGTCGGAAATTAGATGAACCAAACAGTGATCAGAGAGTCCTAAAGCTGCTCGTGGAACCGAGTGATATGCGTCCTTTATTGTTGTGTAACTGTGATCCAATATATTACTGTCTCTGGTGGGACATGTGATGTGCTGTCTGTATTTTGGCAGTTCACGGGAGAGATTTGCTTTATTAAAGTCCCCGAGAATGATTAAAACAGAGTCCGGGTGTTGCTGTTCTGTGTCTGTGATCAGATCAGCGAGTTTCTGTAAAGCTGTGCTCACGTGCGCTTGCGGTGGAATGTAGACACTCACCAGAATGAACGAGCAGAACTCCCGCGGCGAGTAGAACGGCTTGCAGTTAATGAAGAGCGTTTCTAGATCTAAACAGCACATCTTCTTTAACATGAACAGCAGTTGACAAGTACAGGGCCTCTTAGTTCATTGTCAGGCTCTGGGCTTATTTTCAATGCTGTGTTTACACTCCCCTACAGTTTCATTAGCTTCACTGAAGGGTACAGCTGGCTGGTGGCTCTCAACTTCATTAGCTTCATTAAAATACAGAGCCTAGTGGCCATCAACTACCTGTGTACAATTAAGAGAATGGCTTCACTGTCATAACTTCCATTTAGCTGTCCTTCTTGTCCATTTGAGAGGGATCAGCAGAGGGTGAATCGTGTCAGAGCTGGAAGGCTACAGGCCCAAACTGCCTTGTATTTGCGATTGTCAGATGTCTCAGTGCTCAACTAATAGCTGCTTTCGACATTCTTTGTTGCATCACCCATTTAGCAGCGGGAAGTTGTTTAGAATAGCAGTGCTTTACTTCCATCCCCTTCTCAAAGAACATTGTTTATTTTCATTTTGTAAAAGTCTTGAAATATCATAAATCAAGTGTTGCTGTAAACCACTTGTTTAATTGAAGTAAATGCTGTTTGATATGTACTAAAGAAGACTGTCGTTCTGACAAGACAGTAATTTGTTTCCCCTGCTGTGGCAATGACTCTCCTAGACAGGCAAACATTTCACAGAAGAAAGAGGAGGCCTTTTAGCCTCATCATAGGGTGGTACAACACGTTCACGGGCCAGCATATCGATACACAGCTCCACAAGCTTGATGGATGACAAAGAGATCTCCTGAGTTCTCTTGTGTGGTTGCATGCAGTCAGTCTGGATTAAAACATTAATCAAATTAATGTCCAAGTGTCATAAGAACCAGGGGAGCACGACTTTGTTAATTAGAAAAGAAACAAAGTAATAAGCACCTAACTGTGAAGTCGGTGGCTATTTAGGAAAGGCTTCAAGATTCAAGATTTGTATTCGTCACTTACACAATTATACAGAGTATAACTAGCAGTGAAATGTAAGTCAGGTCCGCTCCAAGGACAGTGCAATTGTATAGAATACAAGTGTTAAGAAAAAGAAAAGTAGAAAAAAAAATAAAAGAATAAAATAAAATAAAAGATAAAAAAATATATAAATATAAATGTGCAGGTCAGTATGTTGTTGACATAACTAGTAATATAACAGGAATGTGCAAAATAATGTGCAAAAAAGTTGTACAGAGTATTTAAATAGCAGCAATATGAGGTAGAAAAAATTATGAATAGCTTATTGATATAGTGATGTTAACATGGAGTCAAGTGATGTTATGACAACTTGTCTTGGCTTGTCTTTCTAAGGAAATCCCCTTGATGGATTTCAGAAATCCAAGCGTGTGATAATGCTCAACGACAAGCTATTCTTCGCATTTGCCCAGCATGAGCTCGCTTTGAACAGGAACAGCCCCCCATTGTTTATGTTTGTGGTCGATCGATACTACGAACTACCGAAATAAGGTTTCCTCTTCCTAAATGCCAATACAGAAGCATCTCCATTTGATCCACACATTGCAGAGGTGGATTCATTAAATGATGCTTATAAGCGCTTTGTTTGTGTTTGCAGTGAGAATTCCTGGTTTTTCGTATCTGTCGTCGATTATGCCTGTTTCTAGCTTGGGTAACTAACAGTTGGTGGAAAGTGAGCCTGGATGGAGTTCCAGCGAGCCCTTAAATCCTGCAGGGACTATAGCAGTCACCATAGCCCTGATTAAAAGTTGTACCTATCCCAGTGCATTCATGTGATTAATTGACTCAGGCTATATACTGAATGCTCACGCATATGCTCAAGGTGCTGAGCTTTCGTCAGCTGTCAGACTAACACCTTGTAAAATGCAAAGCCTTATTAAAATACAGTACGGACAAGCATTTATGCATTTGAGAACAGGTCAAAAGTCAGGATATCGGATGAAATAAGCATTTCTAATATTCTCTCATGTGCACTGAGTTCATAACTGTGCAAGATGTCATGAGCAGAGTTTTCCATCTTTTGCTTGTACGGTGACAGATATTCTCAGCTGTTGTAGAAGAAAAGCATCATGCTAACACTTAAATGATGACTATTGCAGCCGCTCAAGATATATTGAATGCTGGCTAAACTGTATGAACAAACAGAGCGGAAATCATCTATTGCAAAATGACAGTGTCAACAATCAGTTCTAAACAGTGGATTTGAAAACCAAATTGGATTTGCGTGCAGTGTGAACAAAGTGTGAGATGCATTGTACATTCATTTCCTTCATTTTGTAACTCCAATGTGTCAAGGAAAAGAGATATGTACATTTTATTTGCTGACAAGATTTCAGCCAGCCATGTGTCAGCTTACACTATTCAAGCAGACAGGAGCTTTACTTCACTGGAAAAGCATTTCACATCAGTTCACTAGAAAAACCTGCTCAGGGGTTTTTACAAGATGGCTATCAAGGCAACTGGCTAACTTAAAAAGAATTTTTTGAATTAAAAAAAAAAAAAAAAAACACTACAAAAAACTACAAATATGTGAACTACAAAAAAGTTTTTTCAGCTAGTTGCTGAGACATTTATTTTCATTTAGTTTAACTTCTGCTAAAAAAAACTACAATTAAAATTGAAATAATTAATATAAACTATATATACAGTAGATATTTCATTAATAATAATAAAATGATAAAAACACAACAAAAATATTACTTTTAACTAAAATTGAATAGATAATTTAAAAAAATTATAACAACAGTAAAATGACAAAACAGCAAAAATACTAAGTTAAATTAAAATGTAAAGTATAGAAAAACTAATTAAAAATATTAATTAAAAACTATAGCAGCATTTTATGATTCAAAAATAACAATGATTTAGTTAAGTATTGTAATCTTATTTTATTAACAAAAATCTTATCTTTGACATTTTAAACAATGTAATTTTTTGGTTGACAATGAAAAACGACACTTGATATTGCTTTCAATTTAGTCATCACTCTTGCAGTGTAAGGTCAGGTAGAGCATGTTTCATTATGGGATGCATTATCACAAATATTGTGAAACATATGGAAGAATGCCATTTGAAACCTACCCCATGTGGTCACTGCAGCCAGAATATGAGGATCAAAATGGCAACCAGTAAGCGACCCAAAGCTTTGTGTTTAACGCTCTTGTATTCACAGAGAGTCAGATAATAGAGAGCTCAACAGATCCTGTGCTCTACATTTCCTCTGTGGCCACAAGGTTTGCTAGAGCTGAGCTTATTCAATAAAGCATCCGTTTGGAAGGTTTGAGGGGAACTGGCTATCTCCAGAGTATCAAAAATAATTACCCTACGGCAAGAACACTGACCTCAGGCCTCAGCAATATTCATAAGACCTTCTGTTGTACATAATAAATGACCCGAATACATTAACACCAAAAATGTATAACTGGCTTCCAAGTCCCATATCCCTGAGCGCTTGAGAAAATTTTTGCAGAGAGTCTTTGGACGTCTTTGTCACGGTACGCCCCCAGGAATGGCGTGGAAAGACGAGGTCAGGGTCCAAATGCAGGTAAGGCTTTTAATGAAACAAACAAAGGCCAACACGGCACAACAAACACTTAAGCACGACAGATCACAAAATGGCAAGACAAGTAATGAACCCACACCAGAGTGGTGGGAGAGGGGAGACTAAATAGTCAGTGGCTAATGGGGAACAGCTGTGTGTGTACTGAGTGTGATGATGCGGCAGGTGTGTGTTATATGGGAGAGGAGTCCGGGAGAACGGGAGATGGCGGCCTCCTGTGGCGCCAGGGAGAAGTGCAGGACCCGGACTCGTGACACTACCCCTCCCTAAAGGAACGGCTTCCAGACGTTCCACCAAGCGCAAAAGTCTGGAGGGAGGTGGAACCAGGGGATGGTGAAACAGGGGGAGGGATGGCGGGCCAGGTCCATGTGAAGGCAGAGGGCCTGGAGACAGAGACCAAGCAGGAGACCGGGGCGGATTCGGAGGGTTGGACCAGGGAGACTCCAGCCGAACAGGAACCCCAGCGAACGGCCAGGGTGGGACAAACCAGGCAGGCACCGCCGCCTCGGGAGTGCTGTGAGCGGGTACCGCCGCTTCGGAAGCCTTGAGAGCGGGCATTGCCACCTCGGGAGCTTCGTGAGTGAGCACCACTGTCTCGGGAGCTTCGTGAGCGAACGCCGCGCTCTCAGGAGGAACGTGAGTGATCACAGCTGTCTCAGGAGCTTCGTGAGCGAACGCCGCGCTCTCAGGAGGAACGTGAGTGAGCACAGCTGTCTCGGGAGCTTCGTGAGTGAGCACAGCTGTCTCGGGAGCTTCGTGAGCGAACGCCGCGCTCTCAGGAGGAACGTGAGTGATCACAGCTGTCTCAGGAGCTTCGTGAGCGAACGCCGCGCTCTCAGGAGGAACGTGAGTGACCACAGCTGTCTCGGGAGCTTCGTGAGCGAACGCCGCGCTCTCAGGAGGAACGTGAGTGAGCACAGCTGTCTCGGGAGCTTCGTGAGTGAGCACAGCTGTCTCGGGAGCTTCGTGAGCGACCACAGCTGTCTCGGGAGCTTCGTGAGCGACCACAGCTGTCTCGGGAGCTTCGTGAGCGACCACAGCTGTCTCGGGAGCTTCGTGAGCGACCACAGCTGTCTCGGGAGCTTCGTGAGCGACCACAGCTGTCTCGGGAGCTTCGTGAGCGACCACAGCTGTCTCGGGAGCTTCGTGAGCGACCACAGCTGTCTCGGGAGCTTCGTGAGCGACCACAGCTGTCTCGGGAGCTTCGTGAGCGAACGCCGCGCTCTCAGGAGGAACGTGAGTGAGCACAGCTGTCTCGGGAGCTTCGTGAGCGAACGCCGCGCTCTCAGGAGGAACGTGAGTGATCACAGCTGTCTCGGGAGGAACGTGAGTGAGCACAGCTGTCTCGGGAGGAACGTGAGTGAGCACAGCTGTCTCGGGAGGAACGTGAGTGAGCACAGCTGTCTCGGGAGGAACGTGAGTGAGCACAGCTGTCTCGGGAGGAACGTGAGTGAGCACAGCTGTCTCGGGAGGAACGTGAGTGAGCACAGCTGTCTCGGGAGGAACGTGAGTGAGCACAGCTGTCTCGGGAGGAACGTGAGTGAGCACAGCTGTCTCGGGAGGAACGTGAGTGAGCACAGCTGTCTCGGGAGCTTCGTGAGCGAACGCCGCGCTCTCAGGAGGAACGTGAGTGATCACAGCTGTCTCGGAAGCCTTGTGAGCGGGCACCGCCGCTAACTCCACCCTGAAGGTTGAGCCGCTCATCCATAGAACCAGGTTGATGTACTCCTCCAGCGACTCCTCAGGGTCCCAGAATGGCGTCAGGGACTTGAAGGGCTCGGCTAGGCCACCCCTGAAAAAGACCATAAGACAGGTCTTCTCCCTCTCCGATCGCCGAGCCAAATCGAAAAACTCCCTGGCGTACTCCTCCGTGCTCCGGACTCCCTGGCGAATGTTGAGGAGCCTCCCTGCTGGACCCATGTGTGGTGGGTTCATTCTGTCACGGTACGCCCCCAGGAATGGCGTGGAAAGACGAGGTCAGGGTCCAAATGCAGGTAAGGCTTTTAATGAAACAAACAAAGGCCAACACGGCACAACAAACACTTAAGCACGACAGATCACAAAATGGCAAGACAAGTAATGAACCCACACCAGAGTGGTGGGAGAGGGGAGACTAAATAGTCAGTGGCTAATGGGGAACAGCTGTGGGTGTACTGAGTGTGATGATGCGGCAGGTGTGTGTTATATGGGAGAGGAGTCCGGGAGAACGGGAGATGGCGGCCTCCTGTGGCGCCAGGGAGAAGTGCAGGACCCGGACTCGTGACAGTCTTATCTTTCTAATATTTCAGGCCCTATAGCATATCATTTGTATGAAAGCCATTTGTTTTAATATAAATGATATTGACTCTTGACATGAGCAGAACTCAGAAAATTAAGTTTATCTGTTTTCAGTAGTGTTTGGCATGATACATGATAAAATGATACATTAATAAGCAGGGCTGTAACTACCATAGAATAGGACAAGATATCATAGTTAAAATCTCCACCGGTTACATCTTAAAAGTCAGAGCTCTTGGTAAATTCTAAGTTTACAAGTTATTACTAAGAGCATGTAAACACAAGTCAGAATCTCCTAATTATGATAATTCTGATATGGCGGGAACACACCAATGAATTTCATCTTGATTCTTCAGTTGTTTTTAATAGTGAAAGACAGTGCTCATAAGTTTAAAAATATATTGTCCAGCCACATATTGGTCCACAATAATGATGCAAAATTGTTTCTATACTTTTCATTTTCATAATTTTGGAATTATTATTTTTTTTATTTTTGAGCAATGCACATTTTTCAAGAATGTGCAGTACATGCCTTAAAACTTGCCCAAAACAAGATATCTCAAGGGGGAGAAAATATTTTTTTTTTCATTTGCCCAGATTCATTGCATTCATGTCCTGTGGGTGAAAAAGTTCAGTTGAACTGGATCCTGACACTTATTTTGTCCTTCCCAGTAAAGAAGTTTAATTAGCACGGAGTGTTAGCGATTATGCCAGCTCCTATTTGTTCATCCGACTGTGTATAACGTTACCCAGGGTGACACTGACACAGAGGGCTTGCCCTCTCAGTTCACAACTCGAAATGGGGTCAGAAAAGTATTTTAATTTTCAAGCACTGAGGCAAATTTAAATAATTAGCCTGTAATCTCAAAGAAGTGCCTCATGTGCTGTTTATCAGAAACTGCCAGATTGCACTTTTCCCCTCCACGGCAATCTATCATTCATTTGGCCGAACATTAACATTCAAAGCTTGTCATCACCATGACACCAGACTACTTCATCCACATTTGCCTCTTTAAATGCAGGGTGGCTTCTCAGCATGCCCAATGCATTATTTAGCACTTGTTCACTTGGGGCGATTTCAGCCATCGCCCATCTCTCTGTCGCTGTTATGTCACAGCGCATTTTTCCTCTGCACCTAATTTTGTTCACTATTAACAATGTATATGATACTAGCAATAGCTCAGGCTAATGAACATCCCAAAAATCCCTCTGCAGTCTGGAGAGCATTAAATTGAGGGTTCTGGACATCTCTCTCATGAACGCTGGATTACAAAGAATGAAGGGAAAGATAAGTGTTTAACCACTTAAACGAATTTCTGCACTCCACCTGAAGTGGCACAGAGATCTAAATCCACAGCTTTGGTTGAGCGAAATTGAAGTTGAACTGGAAATAGTTTCCAGTGAGCTCATTATTTTATCAAAAAACAGGGATTAGTGTGTTTATGCAGAGATGAATCTCATGAAAACATCCTCACATTCTTTGTCATGGTGCATGTGGTATGCCTGGTCTTGAATCTGAGACACTATCTATCCATCAATCTATCGATTTGATTTGATTTGATTTGATTTGGGGGTCCCTGACACTGACACATTGTCGGCAGATATATCTGTGCTGGTAAATACAGATGGATCAGAAAAGGCTAGAGCTTGAGTTGCATTTTTCTCCTTGTGGTGTGAACTGCACAGGCCTGACAGAATATCAGTTAGAGAGACTAGTTAAACCTTAATTTGTAAAACCTCCCAGTCTCTTATCTAACAGCACAGCACCCATGTTTCCCACACTTACTAAATTTGCTCAGGGATGCGTGTCCAGCGAAATTTCGTCATGGCTAAACTGTAAGGAATATAAACAAGTTAAATAAAGGGAGATTCTCATCACACTAGTGACTGTAATTTTTCAAAGCGTCAATATTTTTAACAATTTAAGTACTTCACCTACCCGTTTGCTTCATTTTAACTTCTTGTCCTACTCTGCAGTGAGTCATCCTGTTCAAACAAGCCTTTTTATATAATTGATAGCCTCTGTTTGGCTCTTCCACTGACATCCTTATTAAATAAAAACGAATGGCAGAGAAAGCAGCAAAAATCCCATGCCCACCCTTTCGGCGTCATTCCTCATCCAGCTGCATTTTACCACCAGTCCACCTGATTCAATCAGAAGCTAATGCCTTTTACCCTTGGTTGCCCTGTGGAGAAACACACTTGTTTCAGTGCAATCCTTCACCAGGTGTCAGTGGAACACGCAAGAATGAATGGTCTGCATTTCAACACTGGGTTTCATGCTAAATTAGTCTCTGGTGAGATAGCTTTGTTTGTTTTTTCCTCTTTTTTTTCCTCATGCTTGCCAGACAGCATGAAAAAATGGATTTACTGTGGCACGGTGCATTCTCACCTGAGGAGCAATCTGTCGCGCTGCCTAATGCATCGCCATCAGTGCTGCTGCATAGGGGTGGAAATTGCAAGCGTTTTAGTCTCCCTCTGCTGAAACACAAATGCAGTATGCCATTCAGAGTGGTGGGCATGAAGAATTTGCAGGCAGCTAATTAATATTGGAAGTCTGCTGAATATATTAGGCATTATTACGATTTATTAGGTAACAAGAGGTACAAGTGATCTTTTTTTTCACTGCAAGCAAATGCCGCACAAGCTTCACCGTTCGGAGCTAGTTAAAAAAAGAGTAATTGTACAAGATAAATAAATGCAAATTCACTGTAAAAAAAAAATTAAAGTTGAGAAACTTAAAAGTTTAAGGCAACCAGCTTCAGCTTCAGCTGGTCAACAAAAAGTTGAGAAAACTCAAAAATCTGCTGAAGCTGGTTGCCTTAAACTTTTAAGTTTCTCAACTTTTTATTTTCACAGTGTTGGTTTGACATTTTGTTGTCTAACTTAACGGCGTTAAGTTATTTTAAGTGTGGCTTAAGTTGTTTTTTTGTTTGTTTTTGGTTTTTTGGCCATAGGATGTATGGTATTTGCCAAAACAAATTACCAAGGTAAGAACACCAAACAGACCATGATTAATGTTGGATATAACATCTAGCATCAGTTGCAAGATGGCTGGAATCATGGGAACATGCTTAGTTGCATAGTGTGAAGAATTTCCACATGTATAGGAAATGTAAAAAATAATCATCAACTGAAGGCTGGAATACACTACACAATTTTAAAGTATCTTACCAACTTTGTATATGGTCACAGAGGAAACTGGCCATTATACAAACAACCGAGGATCATACACTAGCAGACTTTAAAGTCATTCCGATCACAACATACTCATACCTTGTTGCTAGGAGATGCGTAATAATAAAACATAAAACAACACGTGTTCTAAAATTGTTTCAAAATATCAAACGTTATCTGAAAAACTTAAATCTGCAGACTACCTCTGACTTACAGTAACTAGCGTGAACTTCACGGGGCAAAAATTATATCTGTATTCGGGCAAAAATCTGGGCAAAAGTTGTGAAGTGCATTTTAGCCTTTAGTATATATATACCATATTTAATGCAATCACACATTCTTAAAATAAAGATTCCAAAAGGGGAAAGGCTTTTTTTTTTCTTTCCACAAAATTCTTTGGTAGTTAATACATTACAAATTCAATTCGTTTTTAATATTTAAATTTTTAAGGGGAGAAAACAAACTAATATGTGTAGTTATTTTGTATAACAGACTGTGTAAATCATATTCGTAGCAGAATATTAGCTGCGTCCTAATTCAAAGGCTGCATCCTTCAAAGGCCGCAATTGAAGGGTGATTGCATCACCGTGGTATGGCCTCAAAATGGGCCTTTCAATTGAATGAAGGCTAGAAAAGATGGATCCTTCACAGCCTACCCTACCCCAGTAATGCACACTTTTAAATGTAAGTACTGCGTAACACTTTAGAATAGGGAACACTTATTCACTCTTAACTCCGACTTTTCCCTCAATAAATTCCTAATTTGGTGCTTATTAATAGTTAGTGAGGTAGATGTTAAGTTTAGGTATAGGGTAGGATTAGGGATGTAGAATAAGGCATTAATAAGTGCTTACTTACTACTAATAAATGGCTAATATTCTAGTAATATGCATGCTAATAAGCAACTAGTTAAGAGACCATAAAATAAAGTGTTACCAAGTACTGGGTTCCACTAACTTGAATAATCTAATTTATCAAATGATAAGAGTGTATGTAGTATATATATATATATACATACATACAGTGGTATATATATTTTAAAAGTTTTAAACCCTGTTTTGTTTCTAGGCAGTTGAATATAACAAACATAAACTAACTAAAGGAGCAGCACTTTGTACTATGTATTGTTTAGTTATTCATTGTCTTGTGTATAACACCGTCTGCTTCTTGAAATCATCTGGTATTGTCTCTGTGAGCTCGTCATGTTTATACTTATCTGTGCATTATTTTCTTCCCTTGGATTGCTTATGTTTTTGATGTAAAAAATACTAAAGCGTCATTTAGATCCTCATCTCCTCTTCCATGCCTGCCCTGCTGTGACAAATATACACTATATATTAGCCAGTCACAAACACATTCTGCCTGTCAATCATTCTGCATGTTTGGTTGGATAACTTAACTGAAGAGAGGGTCTGTGAGTACAGTAGTTAGCATATGAAATATTTTAAGTATTTTAATGGTGTGGAAAAAATATATATATATAACAGCACTATACTTACTAATGCATGGGATGATTAATATAATGTAGGTTATTTTTTATAGACCTAACATATAACTGTAACAGTTAATTATTTTGTGCTGTTAATCCATTCTCAGTTTGATTTAAAACATTTCAGGTCACATTCAGAATGTTTTGACCCGAGAAGAGATTTAGAAATAGGACAGAGAGATCTTAAGCATTCAATATCAGTCTGGAACTCCAAGGCCCTGGAAACAAAATAGCAACTTCATGTTTCACGCTTCTTTTCTGGGTACTCCTTGCTGAGAGAAATCTGCAAGCGAGCTGATTTCCTTCTTGTTGTTTCTTTTTCAGCCAAGGCAAAGTGTCAAGATCAAAGCAAGCAAGGTATAGTAAGTGTGGAGCAGACAGATCAAGAGAAGGTCAGTTAACTACAAAGTCCTGGTCAGCTTCCTCAGAGAAGCCATCTGTGTATGTTGATGGTTCCCAGAGTGCAGTGGAGTCGCCCCAGTCGGTTCCCCCAAAGAACATCGTTGTGGGCCCCTCTCAGCCTGTGAGCCCTATGCATTCTATCCCCCTTTATCCCCCAGTTGTTATGCCCCCGTGTTTAGTCACCAGGTTAATACATCAGACGACATCATAAACACACCAGCTGTCCTGTAGATTTCAGCTCCAAATCCAATCAAACACACCTTAACTGGCTAATCAGCTAATTAGAGACAGGTGTGTTGGAACTGAATTCTGCAGGAGTGCATTTCCCAAAAGCATTGTTAGCCAACTATGGTCCCAAGCTCTGTCGTTACAGTTCAACGATTCAGAGTTTCCCGAAACCATAGTTCAAACAAACATTTGCAAACTTGCGAGATTGGAGCTACAGCTCTCGACCTGTGGTTAGAAGCATAGTTACTAGTTAGTAAGACATGTGGACTTAAATAAATTATGCTCTTGGGCACAATAAGCAAGCTAACATGCAATACAATCTATATCTTGCATTCTATTTAAATGTATATACATTTTAATCTATATCCTTTAGCAAGTCCTCAGTTAGCACCGTTTTTGAAGAGTGTGCATGTGCACAAATAGGAAATTATGTATGCCGTAAAAGGGAACCCATAATGATTAACCAAACATTAAATAAAGCAAAATGACAGGGAACAAAAAAAATAGTAAATTATATAAAAAAAATAATAATTATCTATTTCTTGCACTATGAGTAATCCAGAAGAGTCACTGCTGCAAAAAGACATCTTGTTCTCCAGGTTCGTTCAAAAGTTTAAAGTTATTACGCAAAGTAAAAGTCTTAGCCCAAAATAAAATCTGCCTTGATGTAATATTCAGTATATGTTAATTTAATAGGAATGGAATTGAAGAGCGGAATTTATTGATGTGTTGGGAATATATCTGAAAATCATTTGAAAATGATGACGCAAACCTCAGTGGATCTGAGTTTCAATAGGACTAGTACAGAAATGTCTCCTCCACCTATTGAAAATCCACTCGGGGGACACTTAACACTGACTGCACATCAACAGGAAAGGGTTTCTTATTTTCAGTGCTTTTAGGAGAACTTTTTGCATATGCCCGTACAGCATCGTGGGAAACAATAGCGCTTGGTTTTATTTGATTTCCTATGGGAGATTCATGAAGATTAATGATTTTATTTCCCAAGCTCATATACCTCAGCCAGTCTCTGTTTTTCCATATGTTAATTTGATTTCCTCAGCTCCTCTGGGTAGACAATGTCATTTAAAATATGCACCCTCGACATTCGAGCACAGCATTTGTTCCATTCAAACGGAAGACTTCTGCGTTCCCTGTTTGATATTACTCATCGAGATAACCAGGCAATTTAGCTGTTATTTATATCCCACGATTCAAGTTTTAATGTACTGTGTGGTGACATAAAATTTTTAGAGCAGACAATTTGTGAAGAAGAGGAATAAAAACTGATTTATCCAACAGGAAGTGAAGTAATTGCACGTTAGAGTTTCTTTACGACTCTCAGACACGAAACCCACAAGGGGCAGAGGCAAATGCACCTTAATCATGCTGTAGTGTTTTAATTTTACTAACATTTGAATGAATATCTTGTCACTCATTTGTTCATCTTGCTTAATGTCCATTTCTAAATATATGTTTGTCCTTTGTTAGATTATGTTGGTGATGCTGCATCACTTTATTTTAATATGGCAAAAGATGGATTGATGAATTTACATGAGCAAAGAAAATGCTTTAAAAGTATTGTTAGTTCATGTTCATTACTGTGTAATGTTAATGCAGCCATATGCAGTATTACTGATCAATGAAATAAACTAAATCATATACGCTACAGAATTTTATGCACCTTTTTCCCAACTAACTTTCCTTCACTGGATAGTAAAAACTGAATAGTAAACTGGTTTATTCACCGGTGATTGTAATCTGAGAACATTATTATTTGCAGTATATTTTTTTATTCAGAAACAGTTTGCTTCATCTGAACTGTTCATTTTAGACACTTTGGCTCCATTCATGCAGTAAATGTGCTTATTCTGAGCTGGGTTTTCTAGCATATTTACCTCAGTTGCTCAGGGAAAGTATGAACCATTGACAGTAAAATTATTTTACAACTTAAAATCAGTCAGAGGCATAGAAATGTATATTCATATTTACAAGTAGCCTAAAGCTTAATATTACAAAGCTGCTTTCTATGACTCCGCTACATCTTGTTTTTGAGTCATTCAGTGAGGATCAGCAAAAACAAACACAGATTTTAGTTTAATTTCACTGATATTCTTTTTTTTTTTTCTCCATTTTAAAGTTGGCATGAAATGATAATTCACCATGTCTGATTCCCACAAGCATGTCGTAGATGTTATGGTAAACAATATATCGGTGAATATGCACAGAACCAAGTCCTACTATTCTTTTTTTTTCTCTATAATCTGTTTCACTCACATGTAATGGAAATCACATAAAAAAAGATCTGTTGCTACTTCTGTGACTTTATAACAAGTAATGTTTTTACTTTGTATGAACGTCAATTTTTTATTTTTGGAAATAAAAAAGAAATATTTTGGATTAATGTAATCCAAATTTAAGGTTTGAACCAAGAATATGATTTGAGAAAAATAATTGATTCAAACTATATATTTTCAGTGTATAGATTATTCACTCAACAAATTTGTTTTAATAATTTATCACCAAAACATTCTTTGTATGTCTGTAAATTTCAAAAATACTGTAGTGTTTAAGCACCAGAATTTTTTTCCCCAAAAAAAAAAACCTCGCAATTGGTGAATGAACATGTCCCCTGTTGTTTAGTTATTGTCTGTAAGCAAATCATCCAATTCAGTTGGTTCACAATGTCTCATTCGGTGGCTCTCCACTCACTCACTCTTGAAGACTCCTTTTAAAGTCAGTCTTGAGGCAAAAAACGCATCAAAGAAGTCACATGCCTTCCAAAGGAAGAACTTCCAAATCAGTGCAGCCATGAAAGTGAACAAGAACAATTCACTTGCTTAAAAGATTCGCTCAAAAACACTCGTAGTTAATGACTGAAACAGTATTATTCTCCATCATTTATTTATCGGTCTTCCCCTCAGTCTGTACATCTCCTCTTTAATGTTTTCACCTCACCTTACCTCTCCCCCTCTCTATCAGCTCTCTTGCCTTCACACAGCTTGTGTGGCTGGCTAGAAATTGGTCTAAAAGCATGACGCTATTGCCTCTGGCCGTGGGGTGCTGTGTTATTATACCCTTCTGAAGGTGGCATGACTCGCACACATCCAAGCAGAGCCAACGTGGCCATCATCTCGCCTCCATCAGCGCCTGGAGTTGGCTTGGCTGGGGTCAAGCCCTAATGTGGCAGGCAGAGATAATAGCACAGCTGTGCATTTATAACCAAAGCACACAAACAAGCACACACACTTCCTTGCTGGACATGAGAGTTGTCTCCACTCCCACCCCCCGTGGAGGTGCCAGATAACAACAGATGCCACCCTTACATAAGGACTATTGCCTTTATTGTGTTAGGTTAGTGAGAAGGGGAAGCCAGTATAATGAGGGCCAGGCCAGTCTTGGCATCTTCTGTGTAGCAATATGCCCTCTGGGTTGATAGGGGCTGGCTGGAAAGCTGTTCGGGGTCAGATATGAATATAAAGATAATAATAATAATAATAATAATTCATTACATTTATATAGCGCTTTTCTGCTTTTCTAAGCACTCAAAGCGCTCTACATTGTGAGGGGTGGTGTCTCCTCGTCCACCACCAGTGTGCAGCATCCACCTGGATGATGCGACGGCAGCCATAGTGCGCCAGAACGCCCACCACACACCAGCTTACTGGTGGAGAGGAGACAGAGTGATGAAGCCAATCAATGTAAGGGGATGATTAGGAGGCCATGATGGTCAGAGACCAATGGGGAAATTTGGCCAGGATGCCGAGGTCACACCTCTACTCTTTTCGAAAGACATCCTGGGATTTTTAATGACCACAGAGAGTCTTTCCAAAGATGGAAAGTGTAAAATGATTTCTCAAAAACAGAGACTTTTGGAGCATTAAAGGACATAGGGGTATATTCTGACCGGCTGTTGTTGTAGATTAGAATGATTAGCATCTTGCCTCTTCTACTTACTGGGATTAGTTTAGTCCAAAATAAAAAAAATTATTTACTCATTACTCAATCCATGATTTACTCACCCTTTCTGTGTGTAGTTCTGAGCAAAGAGGTCTATAATTCTTGGAGACAGCTTTAGTAAAGGCAGTTGTTCTGTCAAGATATCCTGTGAGATCCGTTCCCCCTGCAGAGCCCTTTCACTGGCAGTGACAACTTTTTATGGGTAATCTATTCAGTGCATGAGTAGAAATGATAGAAAATTGCTTTACGGTCATTCACACAGAATGAGTTTTTGCATTTCACTAAGCTGCTTTTACAGTGTCTTGATTGTGATTCATAAAACACTGCACTCAAGTTAAAACAAGTTCAATAAAAAAAAGTCTCTTTTTAGACCTCTAAATCATCAAAATATGTTAAATACTAATACTAAATACTTAAATACTAAATACTAAAAAAGCTAAAACTATATATGTAATATGCAGTTTAAAAGGCTTTAAATTGCATATTACATATATAGTTTTTAGCTTTTTTTCTCAGAATTCTAAATGTGCAGAAAAAGGCAGAGTTGCCAAATATAAACTCACAATTCTGACTTTTTAATGTTTTTATTACTTTTATTAATTAGCTTAATAAATAATAATATGTTCATATGTGACCCTGGAGCACAAAACCAGTCTTAAGTCGCTGGGGTATATTTGTAGCAATAGCCAAAAATACACTGTATGGGTCAAAATTATCTATTTTTCTTTTATGCCAAAAATCATTAGGTTATTAAGTAAAGATCATGTTCCATGAAGATATTTAGTAAATTTCTTACCGTAAATATCTCAAAACTATTTTTGATTAGTAATATGCATTGTTAAGAACTTTTAAGGCGATTTTCTCAATATTTAGATTTTTCTACACCCTCAGATTCCAAATTTTCAAATAGTTGTATCTCGGCCAAATATTGTCCTATCCTACATACATACAAAACCATACATCAATAAAAAGCTTATTTATTCAGCTTTCAGATGATGTATAAATCTCAATTTCGAAAAATTTACACTTAAAGGAACACTCCACTTTTTTTTAATCAGTTCCTTTATTATTACGCCGGAACGAGAGTATAGTTCCTAGCCATATCAGCCTAGAAAATCACAACCTTTCATTTTCCATTAGTCTTAGTACACGATGTAACTACAGAAGAGTCAAGTTTTAAATAGGAAAATTATATAAACTCTTTAGTCATTTTTGATGACCAAATGCTAATGGTCTAATCCGATTCAATGATGCTAGGCTAAGCTAAAAGTGCTACCGCCAGACCCGGAGATCGGCTGAATGGATTCAAAAACTCAACTGCTTCTCTCTAGGGGAGTTGAAAAAAAAAGTGGAGTGTTCCTTTAAGACTGGTCCAGGGGTCCAAGTTCACATATCACAAACTAATTAATTTTAACTGACCATAAATTATGTTATGCTAATTCGCTAGAAATATACAACATTTATTTCTTCTGTGAAACACAAAATAAGATGAAGACAAAATCCAACCTTCTGTTTTACATAAAAGGAAAACAGATGGTGACCTTTAAAAAGGTAAAATAAGACAAAATAAATTAAATAAATACAGTAATATATAAAAAAAAAAAAAAAAAGTTTAATTTGGGAATGAACTATTCCTTTAACACGTTTTTGAAGTCCTGTATGGTTTATTCTCTAATATATTTCAATTTGTGTTTGTTTGGATTGCTGAGTTCGGTCATATGCCATCTATATTCCTCTATTCACCACAGGTCATTTCAAATGCAGTCTAAGACTTTAACAAGTCAGAAATGAAAAAAAGATTTCCATCCAGATTCTCCTGCTTGCTTCTTATTCCCATCTCCAGAATCTCCAAATCGATTCCCAAAACCGTGCCCTCTGCCCAGGGCCATGATGGACCTTCTGAATTCATCAGTGTGGCAGCCATGTTATGTGGCAGCCATGTTACTTCACACTTAACCTTCTTGTGAAATTGCTCAGAAAAATGTTGCCCCAATTTTTGTGGGAGCACAGTCACCCAGGCACTTTATAAAGCAGCATAGCATTCACTCTGCAAATATCAGTGCCTGGGGGGCTATTTGTTTGCCACTGTAATGCCTTTCTCCATTAATACATCACTCATACCGTGACGTAAATGTTTGGAGAGACCAAACTCAGCTTCTGCACTTGGCACACGATCAGCACAGAGACTCTTAATTAGATGAATTGAATAAAGCATTCAATGGTGTATGAAATCAGGAGGAAGAATAGTCAGAATCTCTATGTTTGTGAGTGCACTGGACTCTCAGCGTCTGTGAGGCATATGTGAGATGTGAGCTGGTCATCTCTGAAAGATGAAACATTTGATATTGTCTGATTCATAGAATAAAGCTTCTATTCACATAGTTAATTAGGGACACTGATCAGAGTTCTGAGTCATCTCTTTCTTTTGCTTCATGTAGTCCTTTCCGAAGCTACTCTGTCAATGCTTATTCAGTAGCATCAGTACAATTTAGCCTTTAGCTTACTGAATGTGTTATTACAGATCTGCAGTACCATTTGCGCTCTGAAACTTGGCATTAAAAATTAAAATGCCAGTGTTGTAGTTTAAGAAAGTATTTCTACACTGTAAGAAGAAGAAAAAAAGAGTAGCAGACAATGCACTGTTAGTTCTGCCAGGACTTTATCGGTTAAATTTACAGAGATTTCCTTTAACTCTAAAACACAACACAATGCAATTTGTCATTCAACATATGGGTTAAAAAAATAAAAATAAAAATAAATAAAGATTCTAAATAAATAAAAAAATACAGATTTTAGACTGTATACGAGTATGCTCTTCACAGTAATATGCTCTGTCACTTACATTTTATTAATGATGACTGGATTATTTACACAAAAACACAATACTGAGTGGGACACCTAACAGGATGGAGCTAAAGTAAGCCATAGCTCAGGGATGGTGATTTACATACAGATGAACTAACAATAAAACATCACATACATCAAATCCTCTGATAATATTTACTGCTAATATTTGCTGTTAAAAATAATGTCATTAAAGAACTGCCTTTTGTTAGTAAAAGGTATTTTACAAAAGACTAACAGGATGAAAGGTGACCCTGAGGACACCAAAACGCATTAGGTAGCCGATTACAATCATTTTTCTCAAGAAAACATGCTGTGTGAAACCTTTCAATTAGAGAAATGAAAAAAAGTCAAGAAACACCTGAAATGTTTATAATAAATTAATTAGTGTTATATTTATTTATCTATTTGTTTAGTTTATTTCTTTTTTAAAGTCAGTACACTCAGGAACAATCGGCAAAACTTTAGAATAGGGAACACGTATTCACTTTTAACTATGACTTTTCCCTCAATAAATTCCTAATTTGCTGCTTATTAATAGTTAGTGAGGTAGTTGTTAAGTTTAGGTATTGGGTAGGATTAGGGATGTACAATAAGGTCATGTAGAAAAAGGCATTAATATGTGCTTAATTACTACTAATAAATGGCTAATATTCTAGTAATATGCATGCTAATAAGCAGCCAGTTAAGAAACCCTAAAATAATCGGGAGGCCATGGCGGAGCAGGGAGCTTGGGCGGCCATGGTGGGGCAGCCTCCGAGACCGCGGCCCCAGCCCCTGCCTCAGCTTCTACAGCAGGAGATTAATTTCCCCGCGGACAGCGGGCTTAGAAGAGCCGCGGATGGCGGTGGGCTTGCGTTGGCCACGGGCGGCTGACTTGCATTGACCGCAGACGGCGGTGGGCTTGAATGGGCCGCGAACGGCAGTGGGCATGGGCGAGCCGCGAAAGGTGGCATTGCTTTTCCCGCAGACGGCGGGCTTGGGAGAGCCGCGGACGGCGGCGGGTTTGTGTTGGCCACGGATGGCGGCGGGCTTGCATGGGCCGTGAACGGCGGTGGGCTTAGGCGAGCCGCGAAAGGCGGGCTTGGGAGTGAAACCCTCCACATATTGCTCCAACCTCAGACTGCCCTGCCGCAAACCCCACAGCGCGTCCTCAGCTGAAGTCAGCTGAACTCTTCAAATGACATAGACGCTATTGTTTATTGATCCAAACATAGGGATTACTGGAAACACAGAATGACATTCGAGACCGGACACCAGAGACAGGAAACACAGGGCTTAAGTAACGGAGACTAAACGAGGATAAACGATATAATTAATAAAACACGGCTGGAGACTAATCATGGAAATTAAACGGGAACAGGAAAACCAAATATGGGCACGAGAGGAGGGGAAACACAAGACACAGAAAGACAGGACTGACAGAATTATGTTGGATAATAAAGAAATGACTTGTATGTGAAACTCTTTCTGTATAAAAACATGTTACATAACTTGCCATTTACTCCTGAGAACAAGGCTGTTGAAAAGGCTTTCCGTTATGGGATGATAAGAATTGATCTCTATGTCTTTTAAGAAATCTTTAAAAACACTGTAAGTAATAACATAAAAGGAATGACCAAAAATGTCCTCAGTTACTTCAAAAACAATTTAACTGACTTTCTCAGTTTTCAGACCGTTCACTTTAAAGCTGTGTTAGCTTTAGGATGTCTTCCAATGCATTGTTCTATTGTTCTCTTTCTTCAGTTACTCTGAAATGACCAGCCCTTTAACGGCACACACAAGCAGATGATCAAAAGATGAGTAAAGCATTGATTATGGCATCAAAATACATAAATAATTTTAGTAAGCGTCACTTTTCATTTTGAGTTGTTGCCAGAGCAAAGAGAACATTCAAAAGTTTATGATGAACCATTATATCACTCTAGATCAGGACAGGAGAAATATTTAAAGCCGAGATGTTGTTGATCTTTCACCCTCTATTAATTATTCTAAAGATAAATGTCATTACAGAGATGTAAATGACAGCAATGTGTTGGCCACTGATCCTCCGGCAGTCACACTCCAGGGTAATTTATTATTGCATGCGTAGACACAACGAACAAGCTCCCATACGTATGGGCCTACATTTAGATTTACACAATTCATTTTCAGTTTTGCAATATTTATAAAAAATTGTTGTTATTTCTCTAAAGGTAAATTCTGCTTTGGTCTGTCTGGTTTAACATGATTAATTAGGGCTAATATTGTGAAATTGCTAAGAATCATTTTTGTGAAAACAAATGAATCATGATGATAATTATGACATGCATCATGATGCTAATCAAATTATTTCATAAACACATACTTTTGAAACAGGGCAAGGAAAATGCATGCAAGATATGAACAGGTTTTTTTTTTTTTTTTGATTTTTTACAATTATTTCAAATAATCTAATCAAAGTCACTAATGTCAGGGAAAATCACAATTCAATTCACAATATCATCATCATGTATGAAATTATAATAATGTACTCATGATCTTATTTTTCACGTTCAGTTATTGTTTCAACAAGGACAGTTTTCATGTTTTGTTAAATGTATATGTTTAAATAAATTTACAATTTTTCACTTTCAGATTTGTACTAAAATTTAAATAAATGAATATGAAATGATGGAATATTTACTAAATTTAAAGGATATGGTCATCAATTGGCCTCTTCAATTCAATTCACGTTTATTTGTATAGTGCTTTTCATGATACAAATTGTTGCAAAGTAGCTTTACAGAAAATAAATACTTGTGTATGTTGTTTCAGGGTTGGCATCATCTGAGGTCCTCTGAGGTGTCATCTCTGCTCAGATGTTTAGTCATCTCAGATCTTTTAAGGGTTGGATCCAGACTGAAGCTTGTGTAACTCCTAGTTTCCTCGGGATGCCAATCCCGTGGCAGAAAGAGAGAAGCAAACAGAGACAACATTAGCGTAGATGCTGTTCCAACCAAGCAAAAATGATGTGTTCAACCCAAGCAAAAGAAAGATAATGTGCATTTGATCAGATATAACGTCAGTGTCCTGAACAAAGGAAAAATGCAAAAGAAAAATGTACTATACACAACTAAACCAGTGGGTATCAGTTATCTGTGCGGTCAAATAATGAGTGACTAGATATTGGGCAACTGTGTATAATAATGGAGTTTTTATTCATTATAGATCTCCATTCATGGTAATGAGCTGATGGAGAGAATTAAATTGGAATATTGGAACATTTTATTTCATCATTTAATATGGTTTATCATAGTTTAACTGCTTGGGGGGAAAAAGAGTATGAGGCCTTGTCAAGACTGAATTTCCAAAACATAATATAATCTCCCCTCCCTGCCTATTTTTGACCCACTGCTGAAAATGCTACAATAGTCACAGAAGAAAAAAACAGTTTGAACAATATAAAATACGTCTTGAGAGTACTGATGACATCTCTCAGAAGATATCTCTCTAATGATGTGATACAGGGCTATGTGCCCTTACAACCCACCCCAATGGTGCTTAACCACAGGAGCAGCCAGATCACAGCACCATTCACACATGGCAATTTCTGAGTAATCTTGCTAAGACAATGTTTCTAAGAAGATCAAATTATGGTGATCCACCTTTCTTTTTATAACTGCCTTCCCCTCGGAATGAAATCCAGGAGTAAACCATTCTTTACCACGCTATTCTTTTTCCAGCCATCTCTCATGAGTTGTAATTAAGGCCTTTCCTTTCTCCAGAACAGCGATGGAGCTGTAAGCAACCATTGTGATCAACAGAAGAGTTGCAAATGAGCCCTTCTTCTCTGGCTCCCTCAGCCCCTGATGCTCAGATGTGACTCATTCTGGTCCCATCACCCCACTGGCAGTGATGCTGATAAATATCCAGCATTGAGCATGTGTGATGCTCATGCGATACGTGAGGTGGCTGTGCGTGGGTGGGTGAGACTGAGAGGTGGCCACGGCGCACGGTGGCTGCTGTGTAATTAAGAGCATGCTAATTGTCATGGCTGTTGCCGTAGAGACAGAGGACAGGAGCTGCGATCCAAGACGGTCCCGAGAGGATGAGACATTGAACAGCCCAGATGGAGGGTTCAGGTAGGCAGCATCGTGCCACATGGTACTGCAGCACTCTACCCAAGTGACCTATATTGGACAGACGTTGAGGAATCTATTAACTACAAACAAGACTTTGGTGAAAATGGGTGTCACGGCCCTCTAGAACAGGGGTCTCCAACCTTTTTTACACCACGTACCGGTTACGTTTTCATAAAAAATCTCGCGGACCGGGTGTGGGGGGGGGGGGGGGTGAATGGGTGTGTTGTGGATGGGGTCTTTAAAAGAGGTCTATTCATTTATACAGTTATCAGCACATGTTGAAGTAGATTTGTCTCTTGTCGTCTCTGAAAGAATATGCGCTGTTAATGCAGCAGGGTTTTTTTTACTTTCACTTTCTGTATGACAGAAGTTAAGATGCATAACTATTGCGCAAAGTTTGCACGTTGCTTGTGTGATATCAATCGGCTTGCCTTTATGGTTTAAAACAGAAATATTTCCAGTATTGCGACGTAACCGCAAACCCCCATGCATATGTATCTTAAATTCAAGCATACATGAAAGAGGAAACAAATTGGTATGCCACGCTGTCTGAAACATCTCTCTATTCTTGTGAGCGCTGGTCTGTATATCACAGATCAACTGTGATCTGTTTAAGCCCTAATAGCCTATATGACAGATCAGAGCAACCTTTTATTTACTAATTTAACATGAAATCATCAAATTGCATCTCCATATCAATAGCATGCAACGAAAATACAGAATAATTAGAGCAATCATTTACGCACAATAAATAACAGAGCGTCATATTTTCACATTCACACATTTTCCCCCGAACATTCTCGCAACCCGGTAGGAATTCTTCCACGGCCTGGTAGTGGGTCGCGACCCGGTGTTTGGGACCTCTGCTCTAGAAGATCTCAATAACCCAGGAGGTGGAGGGAATCGTATTACACAAGCACTAAGCAGGCATGAATGAGCCTGCGCCATCAATGAAACAGTAGGGACCCCAGAAAACGAAGGATTCGGCTTGTTAATGAAAAGGATCAGGTTCCGCTTACAGTCATAATTGTAGCTCCAAGAGGACCGGATTGAACTGCAGAGCGGTCGCCAGTAGGCTTGGTCCAAGGTACGGACAGTGTCCCAATCCTGATGCCCAATCCGAACTGCACTATGCCAGATGATATGGCTCATTTGTCAGCCATTTGTCTCCGGGCCGAAGCGAAAAGAGACAGAGCTCTGTTAGCCAAGTGACAGACAGCCCAATATATTACTCATCAGCTTGGGGATTCATTACTGGGCTGTAAGGGTCCTAATTTGTGCAGAGCCTTATTTAACCGGCACGTCTGTGGCGTCATGCCCCCTCAGACCCAAAGAGGAGAAAACTGGATTTAGAAAGGCCCCAAATAAACAAGGCGTCCAGGCCAGCACATCTGCCGCATAATCAAGGAACGGACGCCTCCAAGATAATTTACCATCTCCTCTTTACTGCTGAGCTCTAATTCCTGTGATTTATTGAAGTTTAAGACTGTATGACCGACGGTGCTTCTTCATTTTGAACAGCCAGGATTTGGATGGGAGCGAGCCAGAAATATTAGCTTCAAACTGGCCACGCAAATAACTAAGGATGACTAAGGTGGAGTGTGAGGTGGGAGAGAGGAGGGAAAAGACAGGAAAGATCGCATCCATTCAAAGGGTGAATCAGAGGAAGCGGGCCTGCGTCATGGGAGTGCTTCTGGTGTGTGTGCCCATCTCCAGTTGAAACCCAGCCAATTACTCCCTACACACCCACCACCTCTGCAGGCAAGAAATGTGCATTTGTTGTGTAAGAGCACGGAGAGATCGCTGAGAAACAGAGGCGAGGAATTTGTTTTGTGTTTACACTGGCCAATAACCATGGCACAAAAGGGGACTGCTGTTTTGGAGATCAGTCGTGACACTTCCGACAACTGTCAGGCAAACTTGCTTTAGTGTAAGCATGGTGTATTATTAGAGCAGTACCAATGGTGAAATGGCCTGTCATTACCACATCAGTGTGCCAGGTGGGCTGTGCCATGATGTTTAGGAGGTTTAAGCCTTCACGCAGCATGATTAAGAAGCTCTCTCAGCAAGAGCTCAGCCACTCTGTATGACATGGATAGAGCCAACAGAGATGTTAATGGTAGTTCCCATCAACAGCAAGCAGCTATGAGCTTACACTAGCTAAAAATAAATTGTCAACTGCCCTTGATGCTTCTGTTGAAATGTTCTGATTTTTGCTGTAACGCTGGAATAAAGACACCCAAGGGGACATTTTATTGCTCGGAGGTTGCTCATTCAGCTCTGGAGAATTCATGAGACCATTCCGACTCTGTGTCTATCACTTTCCTCTGGTGTTTTTGTCTCATCCAAATTGTAAATGATTGCTAGACTGGATGTCACTTAGTCAATCTGTGTGTGCCACATCATAAAGCCTGTGATTCAAGGCAGAAAAACATGGCATAATTCTATTAAATTCTATCCTAGAAGTACATGAATAATAGTATGACAGTTTTCTATTTGAAGAAATTTGAAATCATTTTATATTTGATGTCCATTATATGTTGTAATATTGTTTTTTAATCTTTATTATACAGCTGTCTGTCTGAATACTCGATTCTGATTGGCTGGCAGGTATGCATCAAAACTAATTAATACACAGGTAGTTCCAAGTCAGTTTAATCACAATTCTATATTAATGCACTGCTTTTAATTGATGCACAAAAACCCACACATATCACTCGCACAAACACACACACAGAGGCACTCGATTGATCAAAAATGTATTCAAATAAATGCTATAATTCATTCAAATAAATGTGATCTTACCACAGTATTTCATCTCTGTGTCTGATTTGAAGCAGCCTGATTTGAATGGTAGATAATGAAACGTAACTGACGAAAATAACTATCATTTTTACCCTCCCGGTCAAATATTGCACTGCAAACATCATTAACAGCATTAACTTTTCAGTGCTGGCAAATGACCACGGTATAAGCGGGATAATGCACGGCTAGCTGTGCATTAAACGATTTTAATTAACTTTGCTTCGCATCAGATGGTTCTTGGCCTCCATGTCGAGCATTAAAATTGTTTAATGCACAACTAGCTGCATTACATAATTGATCTATTTCAAGTCTTTGTCTCAGAAGTTTCAAATCAGTCTAAATAAAAATAGACATGAGACAATTGTTGACATGCAATGGGAGTATGAAGGTACTCTATAATATGAATGTGGATACCAGCTTCCAATTTGGTTTTGAAGGAATTTGATGAAAAATATTTGAGATCTCTTATGTCTTTGGTGTCATTGTTGAGATGTCTTCTGATACTTCAGAGAGGACAAAATATGAGATGCTAAAGTCTTTATCTCATGCTCCATTTAATCTCACTGGTGTTGCAAAGAAACAACTGCGATACTGAAGAGATCTCATTTGTGGGGGTTTTTTTTTTCCTATGGGCAGCAGAAGAACCAAAGAAGTCAAGAGTTAGCAGTGGGGTTTAGGGGGATGGAAAGGTTGGCTCGCTCCATTATCTGGAAGTCTGCTTGTCCTGGAGCTTCAGTTGAGACTTCAAAGGAGATCCAAGGCCCATTGTTGAAAGGATACTGCACTATTAGGATTAGCGAATCATAATGCTAGTATCAGCCTTCTCTGGGGAGAGGGAAAGAGGGTGTCTTTGAAGTCCCTACATGATAGGAATAAACTTACATCTCATTCTTAAGTTCTGCTTTAGTAATAGTGATCAGACAGTCGCATAGGAGACTATGGGGATGTAATTAATGGGAAAGGGCATAAGTTGAGTGTAAGTAGTGGGTAAAAACAGCTCAGTTCAAAACAGCAGATAAGCTTTTTTTTTTTTTTTTTTTTTTTGGAATGGACCCCAGAGTGTCTTCTTGTTATCTACATCTCTGGTTCTTACTCTCTAAGTCTGAGTTTAATGTATGTTTCATTCTTTCAATATATCATCCCCAGTCTTGCTCCAAAGGGAATCGGAATGATGGGATCCATCCAATAACCTCCGATCCAACAGGCTGAGGAAAAGAAACAAGGAGATTGCTGCAACCTATGTCATTTAGGCATGACCCCAAAAAAATGAACAGGAACTCAAGATTACTCCAAATCTTTCTCTCTCCCTTCAGCGTTGGTCAGAGAACCAGAATCTAAAATAGTCCAAATCCAAAGGAATCTAAATAGTCATAATTTTGGTGAGGAGGTTTATGTGTTGTCTTTTCTGGTAATACACTTTAAATGCTGATGAATGCAAATCCTTACAGTACCCCAATGCTAATATTAGAAATCTTTGTGTGAGCTTTGAATTTTGAGTAAATCTCAACAAACAAACATGTGCCATAACTTCATCAGACACCTGCAGATTACCAGGAAACCCATCAGTCTGCACCATGTGTCTCTGGCTTCCTGAAAATGCTACAAGCAGGTTTAGGGTATCAACAAAATTGTGCTGAGTTGAGCTTCCTTCTTTGCTTTCTCCTAACAGCACATACCCTTTCGTCAATAAAACTACTAGCTTGTAGTAGTTGTTGCTTTTTTTTTTTTCTTTAAAACCAATCAATTCTTAACCAGCCACCTCAGCCAAACTCTGCCATACCCCAGGGTTTGAAACCTGGCACAGGGCACATCCTCCACTGCCACTTGATTTCAAGACATATTATTCCCCAGAAACAGGAAGAAAACAGGAAGTTCCCAAACGCGACAATTCTTCCAGCATCCCTCCACCACCCCTTCTCCTCCTCTAAATTCCTCTCTTTTTTTCCTCCACACCTTACCATCATAGGGGGGGGTTCTTACTCAGAGCTCGAGCCGAGCCTCGGGTTCGAGGCTCCTTCGCGGACAGCAAGCCAAGTTTGTTTACCATTATCTGACAGTGCTGAATGGGCAGGCGAACTCGTGAAAGAAAGGAAAAGATGAAATTTTAATTTGTGTGACACACTGCTGGGAGTGTGGGCTAATTTATTTCCTGATTTCTCCAATGATATTGCAAAGGCAGATAATAAAGTGTGGACATTATGTGATCTGTGAGATATGAGCCGGATTTAAGGATGTCCTTTAATGCATGTCTGGTCAAATTTGACATGTTTCAATCAGAGATTCATATTACTCAATGGAAAGAAGTGGAGCGGTGTCTGGGCTGCAGTGTATGTGGCTTGTGACATGTGAACTTAGAACAAATGTGTCCATTAAAAAGAAAAGGGAAAAAAAAAAATCTCAAGGAAATAGTTTAAATCACATGTGCAAGTTCTGCACTAATCTACCCTAAGCTCTGAAATCTAATAATAATAATTCATTACATTTATATAGCGCTTTTCTGCTTTTCTAAGCACTCAAAGCGCTCTACATTGTGAGGGGTGGTGTCTCCTCGTCCCCCACCAGTGTGCAGCATCCACCTGGATGATGCGACGGCAGCCATAGTGCACCAGAACGCCCACCACACACCAGCTTACTGGTGGAGAGGAGACAGAGTGAGGAAGCCAATCAATGTATGGGGATGATTAGGAGGCCATGATGGTCAGAGACCAATGGGGAAATTGGGCCAGGATGCCGAGGTCATACCTCTACTCTTTTCGAAAGACATCCTGGGATTTTTAGTGACCACAGAGAGTCAGGACCTCGGTTTAACGTCTCATCCGAAAGACGGTGCTTTTTGACAGTATAGTGTCCCCGTCACTATACCGGGGCGTTAGGACCCACACAGACCACAGGGTGAGCACCCTATATATATATATATATATTATGTATTCATTCATTCAGTCACATTATCACGTACCTGTACCTGTATACATTTTGGGGGGTCACATCACATGACATTTTATAACCTGCTTGACTTTGATTTTACTTTTTTTTTTGTATTTTTCAAATACAAGCAGTATTATTTTTAAAGAAATAATAATAATAATAATAAATTCTCAAGAATGTATTTCTTTTAATTAAGCTTTTCTTATCATATCAAGGCAGTTGTATCACTCTGTTTTAAATACATTTAACATATTTATGAACAAAATAAATACTGTATATATGGACCAAAAAAAGAATGCTTAATGTAGCTGAATGGCTTGGTTCACAGGAGCGAGATTCAAATCCAGCATGGTCATGCCAATGCTCTATTTTACCTCACTATTTTACCTCAGAAAAAACAAAACACAACTAAACAAAAAAAAAAGGGGGGGGGGGGGGTGTTTTAAGTGCAAAACTCCTGTAAGGTGAATGCAACCGCTGAACTTTTACCTCTCAGATGTTTTCTCTCTTACACATATCACATGCTCCTGTTTCCAAGGTAACTGATATTAATTCTGTTCAACATTGATCCAAAGTCATATTTATTTATTTACCTCTTCCACAGAGCATCTCTCGTGAGCAATATTAAACAAGCAAGAAAGAAATTAGTCGATTGATCCAGAAGCATTGTTATCCCTTTCAAATCAAGGCACTGTTGTAATTTAATTAATTCCCGTGTTTGGGTCTGTGGTTTCTGTTACATACTGAGAAAAGGGAAATTCCTCTCAGATCTGCAGATTTGGTCCTCAGTGGAATACACAATCAAACCATGAGACGGCCTTTGCTGAAAAGTCCCAGGTGTACACATACACTTTATATGTGCAGAATAAGGCCCAGAGCATACTCTATGTGAATGTCAAGGCTTCTAGAAATACACACTCATTGTCATGCATCATGTTATGAAATGTGTCAAAACACAATTCATACTGCAATTCACAAGTTCACCTGCCCATATAGTATTGCAATGTAGTACTCGAGTACAGACAAGAAATCAAGTCCGTTTCAAGTCAGAGTCCAAGGCCATAATTTCTGTGACTAATCGAGATCAGCTCACTGAGTCCAAATGCTACGCAAAATACAGTCATAGACTTGGCTCAAGATTCAAGCTAACCACCTGGACTTACAGAACTGGATAGAATGAGGTATCTTAGAACAGAGGAGGAGACGGGTGGTGGAGGGATTATGTGGCTGAAAGACTTCTGTTTATATACTCTTGTGATCATGATTGACAGGACTGAAGTTCCTTCCGAACTTGCATTTAGAGCTTCATTTATGTGCTGCATTCTCAGCATTGCCATAAGGGACGCTATAACAGGCATCGGTGTCTATTAATGTCTACTTCTATGGTCAGTTTTCTCTGAAGGTTCAGTCAAGTAGTCAGGTTGGTTAACATGGCTGTGTTACGTCCTGGGGGGTAGGACGTAATTTTTCCAAATACATTCTTTCATGTTCCACAGAATAAAGAAAGTAGTAGTTTGGAACAACATGAGGGTTCCAAAATGATGAATGTCCCTTTAAAAACATGAAATGGTTTGTTACACTACAGTAACTCAAAAATGTAGGTTGTATAATGGGACTGCACTCTTATAATGCATTTCATACTCATATAAAGTATGTATCTGGCCATAAAAGCACGGTTCCCACTTGCTCTCAGTCATTTAACGTTTTTATTTAAGTGTCTGTGCATCAAAGGAACCATGGTAACCAGTCAGCATACATGAGCTGGACTCTTTTCTGTCCAATTGCACCAGAATGTTTTAAATGTAATAGAGAGAGAGGAAGAAGTGAAAATATATTTATAAAACTACCAAAATACATGTTAGCTTAGGGTCATCTGTTCTCACTCCCTCCAATCCACAGAGCTCCAGAAATTAAAACATTTCAAGAATCACATGGTTTGCTCTGTCTCTGGTGGTACACTGTGCTCTTTAATGAGAGGTAATAACATGGTAAAAGTAATATACTGCATTGTCCAGCTCGACAGTGGTTATTGAAATTCCATTCAGCTTTTAATGAAAACCCCATTGAACAACCTGCCAACTGGGTTCATTAAGGCAACAAACCCTTCGTATCCCAATCCCCAAGTGATGGTGTATGTATACCTTCCTCATTAACTGAAAAGGTACTCTCTATTTAGACATATTTCTGTATTCTCACGAGGGAGACCATGCAAAACATTGATCCACATTATCCATATTGAAGCAGTGCTGAAGATAGGCGAAATGGTGTGGTCCTGTTTGCATTGGTTTGACTCTGAGCAGGTGATAAAGAGAGGAAGATCAGGCTGTAATGTGGGTTTTCTGAGAACCTGACTCCTCTACTTGTCATTTAAAAGGAGAGACAGAGCATCATCTACTGGAGAGACAAAGAAAGACAGACAGACTGACACTCCATTTACAGCACAGAGAAGTTTGCTGGTTAAAGCCCCTTTACACCTAGGATTAAAGGATTAGTTCACCAACGATTTTACTCATCCTCATTATGTTCCAAACCTGAGTGAGTGGAACACAAAAGAGGATATTTAGCAAAATATTAACGCTGAACCTTTTCAATGAAGGCATACATGAACTGTCAAGCTGTCCAGAAAGGACAGCATACATCTTGGGGAAACAGGTCACAAGTGGCCCGTGCAAAACACGTTTTGCAATCCAATCATTCAAAACACATTTGAACATAATCATAAAGCCAAGCATTGGATTATGACTTAGCACATTTTATTTGCATTCTGTTGTAGGTCAACAGTGAAGGACTGGCTACTAAAATAAGTAATCCTTGCTCCAAAACAATGGTTTTAAACCAACCTAGGATCATTGGAAAAAATGTGCCTGTTGCAACTTTTCTGCAAAATGATAATGCATTGTTTCCTGCATGTTTCGTCTTTCGCTTTCAAAAGGAAATGTCCAATAAGTGGCACAAAATGTGCATTCAGTTCTTTCCAAAACAAAACAAAAATGTCATAATGTTTTATTGCATTGGATACTGTTTGTATCATGGACATTTGAAAATTAAATCTATAGCGAGTGGCGATAAAATTTTAATGCTCTATTGAGTGTTTTGCATCACAAGTGCAATGCTGTACCAGATGAGCTACCAGGTTTATTATGTCAGAAATGTCTGCTGATTATGTGATGCAAATGTCTAAAAGTAACAGTTTACAAAACTAACACAGTGGTAAAAATAATAATAATAATAATCTGCGGTAATAAAATAGCATTGTGCAAAGAACCAGTTGAAAATGAGTTTTTATTATAAAAACTCGATAATCTGCCACTGTAATCATTATTTTGAAAGTGTGAAAAGAAGTTGGTTGTTGGTTGAAGTTGTTTTACCTCCTCTGGTGTTCATTTATCCCTAATGTCCACATAATTATGGAGCATGCAATTTCTTTCAAAACATGGCAAAACTATAAGCTTCCACTAAAGTTCAAGTATATTTTTAGAGCAACATTGTGCCGACTTAATGCACTCGAGATGGATGTTAATACCAGGCGAGTCTAGAATGGAGATGTTCTTGTTTTGTCATGTTGCATCACTCACTTGCTGTGCTGACGGTGGGATTTCAGCAAATTTATTGCTGATTAAATAGTGCAGGGATTCCAAACCCTTCTGGCTTAAAATATTTACTTGGAGTACCCCCTGATATTTTAAGCTGATATCTCAATAATGTAATAACACATTTGCATGTTCACAACTTTCTGATGTCATGGTCACATGCAGAAATATAGTGTTTTAATTTTAATAGTTTTAACATTTTTAAAAATATATATTTAGATTTTTGCATTTTTATGATTTCATTCATTGACAGCATTTCCTGCAGTTCCCTTGCAAACCCAAGTTTGAAACCCTCATATAGGGAATATACATGACTAAATTAAACATTGCTTTAATCCTGTATATAGAAAGCCATGCCAGTTTCCAACAGCCACTTAGTCTTGAACTGAAAGCCCCCCAGAATAAGAGAAACGGGAAGGGAATTAAGGTATGTCACTGATGCATTAAGATTGGAGAGAAGATAGATGTAATTTCACATTTGGAGAATCCTTGCGCAGAAGCAATTATCAAATGACATTAGGATGTGACAGCCTGTGGGGGTTATCAAGAGGTCCTTAAGCCCTGCAAGACTGTTATATCTTTGCTCAGTTCATCTGAGGACCCGAGTTGTACCCTCAGCACCTACATCAGCCAGCCTTCACACAGACGCAGAACTCTTTGTGACTGACAGATAAGAGGAGAGAAACTTTGTAGGTCAGTCAGAGACCAAGCAAAGATGAGGGAGTCATTTTAGAACCTCTGCATTGAATTGTTCCAGTATTTACAGGGTTTATGCATTATGAGGTTTATGAGATAGTGACAGAAATGTCAATGCCAGTAAGAAAAGTTTCTTGAGCTGCAAATCGGCATATTAGTTTGATTTCTGCAGGATCATGTAACACTGAAGTCTGAAAAAATGGCTGCGGAAAATTCAGCTTATTCAAATAAATAATATTTCACGGTATTCTTCCACAATATGTTCACTGTTTTTGTATTAGCCCCCAGACATTTGAATGGTAGTGCATATAATGCACTATTTTAAATTTTAGCAATTTTGAACATTTAGAATTATTAAATACTGTCTTTTATTATTTGTAATTGTAAACATTAACTTTGATCTGCTAAATAATCTATATTTCTTTTATTATTCATTGATATAAGATATGCCTGTCTGTCTCAATGTCTTCTATAGCATATTGTCGTATGAATGTGCATATCCTGTCATCACTCATTAGGACAAGCCATCATCATCATCATCCTCTGAAAGCAGAAGTGAAGACAGCTGCTCCTGTAAGAGGAACTTATTCACTAAGACCTAAAAGGCAAGGCAAGGCAAGTTTATTTATATAGCACATTTCATAAACAGTGATAATTCAAAATGCTTTACATAAAAGGAAATAAAATAGTCATTTAAAAAATAATAATGACAACAATATATATAATAACAAATATAATAACAAAAACAAGGAATTTAAAAACAAATATTCTCAAGCTTTATTCGAACTCTTCCACAATAAGTGAAAAAACCTTCCAAAACACCAAACTATTCCACTACTTCTCCCCCTGCTTACTTTGACCATCAGTACCTGACCTTATGCGCCCCTGTCTATAATGGTAGGAATTTAGAGCGATTTACGACTAGAACCCGCCTTCTAGCCTAGCGTCTCACATTCTCTCGGTTTTTCCTATACCTTCAAATGCACTATTTGCCTCTACGGCTCTTAGTGCCTTAGAGAATGCCTTTTGTCAACCCCACCCCCCGGACTGTGCACATTTCTCAATCTATAGATGTGCACTCGTACACCTTTACACTTACAGATGTACCTTAATTATGACACCAGTAACACTTTATTTTGATGGTCCCTTTTGAACATTCTGTTGACACTAAGTAATGTTGCAACTACATGTCAACAAACTCTCATAAGAGTATTATGTCTGCTTCATATCTACTAACTCCTTATTATGTTGGTCTCCCAACAGATATTCTACTGACTATAACTAACTTTGCAAGAACGCGTCAACTTATTCTAACCCTAACCCTACCAGTCAACTAATACACCGCTAACACTCTAATGAGAGTTTGTAGAAATGTAGTTGCAACATTACTTATAGTCAATAGAATGTGTTAAAGGGACCATCAAAATAAAGTGAAACCATGACACCAGTTTTCTTCTGCTGTGTCCCTCACTCGCGTCTGAGTCCATCCCGCACTCCCTCCGCTTACAGACAGTCCCTAACCAGAAACCAAACAAATAAAACTCAGAGGTCCTACTTTAAACTGATTAACCAACACACTTGTCTTTCTTTGCCCACATTCTCTTTACCATCCCAGCACTTACTTTAGCCTTCTGTTTAAACTTTTAAAATGATATAAAGAAGTTTAAAACAGTTAGAATAGAATTGACCTCTAGAGTCAAGACATGCATTCACCTTGAGAACTTCATCTTTGTTTCCAAATGCAATGACTTCAATTTTCTCCTTGTTTAACTGAAGAACGTTTTGGCACATCCAACTGTTAATTTCATCAATGCATTGGCAGAGGGAGTCAATGGGGCTGTAGTCATTTAGAGATAAGGCTAGGTAAATCTGTATCATCAGCATAGCTGTGAACTCGTCTTGTTTGAAAAGACCAAACAAGACGACTAGAGATCGAAATTGATTCTTGTGTTCTGGTTGTTCTCCATGTAAATATATAAATAAAACTACTGTGTGTGTGTATATATATATATTCATATTTATATCCATATAACATCATTTCTAAATCATTACAGAAGTACTTTTATCTGCATAGGCATTTTAGAAAAAAATTAAATTTTTAAGACTTGTTTCATACACACACAAAAACACCACATATTTAACAGCGGAACAGTGCTGCATACCAGCAGCGCAGAAGATGCAGAGTTGCATAATAGCAAATAAATCATAGTGCAGTTATGCAGCAGAAATGGCCACTGTGAATGCATATTCACATATGTAGCAGTTACAGTGTTGTTCCGCATACATACTTCCTTGAGTGTGCAATGTGAAACAGACCTAAGTCTTAAACTCTAGTTGTTGTAATACAGGATTTAAAAATTGGTTGAGTTTGCTCGAGTTGGTGATCATTTTTAGAGCTCTCCACATTTCTGATTTGAGGATCTCCCTTCAGGATTATTTGCAATTTAGTTTTTTACATTTGAAAGCAGTTTATAAACCCCAAAAAAAGAACTCAAAATTTGTTTCTTAACTTTTTTTTTTTTTTTTTTTATATTGATTTCTGTAAGCATTGGCTTGTTGCTACACAGGTCAATGACAGAAATATATCTCTGGCAACTATGGGCACTTTTGGTCCTGAACCCATAGTGTCACGGTTTATGAATCCATTGTTTCCATCATCCTTGTGTTTCATAACACATAGTAAATGAAACTGCTCTAAAACACTGTTCAGACTCACTAGTTTATTTAATTTGTCTACTACCTCAGTTCTTCTCCTGAAGGTCCTGTAATTCTGAAGACCTTGATTAACTTGTGCAGGCGTTTGATTACTATGGCACTCCAGGAGAAGAATTGAAAATCCTGGTCTACGAAGATGGTCCAACAGTGTACTGTAAATAAACCAATCACAGAAGAATTGTGTTATTTTAGAAGAAAATTGGCTACCACTTTACATTAAGATCCAATTAGTTACCTTTACAGTAATTAATGCTATGCTTAACCTATAAACAATGAGCAATGCATTTGTTATAGTCAGTATCCATTAATCTTTGTTAACATAAGGAAATAAAAAACTGTTAATTTCATATTTTGTTCTGTTGGCTCAGGTCCAGTCAATAATATGAACAGATACAACTTTTAATTTTAATAATACATAAGTAAATATTGAAATTAACAAGATTGCATTGCTTTAGAAGGTTTTGTTGTTGATGCTGTTTTGTTTTCATTGTTAATACGTACTTTTATTTTCAGCAAATCTAAAAAAAAAAAACATTTTGCAGTGCAAATGACAAGCATTTTTGGAATAAAATGGCCAACTATTTTGTTTTGCTAAGACTAGTATTTTATATATTTTTTGTATAGTTTTACAAAATTATAGCATAATAGAAAATCTTTACATAATCGTTTAAATAAGCAATAATTAAAATTCTGATGGGCATTTCAAAGTTTAAAACTGAAAGTCAGGCTCTGTGACAAGGCTAAAACAATAAAACCAATGGATAAATGCATTTTTTTTATATATCATTGTAAATAATGGAGCATGTTTTAAAAAAGGCAGTTTTAATGTGTTTATCATATAAGAAAGAAAATGTTATTTTTAATAAAGTTTGACTACTGGGACATAAAAATGGTCATAGTTAACTCCAACCCCAGTGTGTTGGAGTTAGTGGTGCAAATAGGTGAAAAACTAAATTTTTTAGAGGGCTGAATGTAATGTTACTAAGAACTGATTTTTATTTTCTTCTGCGTATACAGAAATAAAATCCTGTGTGCCCCGGTATCTGTCTGTCTATAACTGAAAAAGCAGAGCTGAAAACATAGAGTGGATAAAAGAGACTAAGGTCTGATAGAGGTAAACACAAATACTGCAGACGCAGAGTTACTGCATGATGCATGGCCACACATCTCATATAACACACTGATCTCTGGGCAAACACAAATAACTGCAGAGCCATAAATGGACCTGTGTGACAGAGACGGGCCTGTGTGTGATAGCATCACAGACTCATCTCAGCCGAGCAGTAGGGCTGAGCAAATACAATCACTGGTGCTCAATCAGAGCCTCGGCCCGGCCCCTTCACTTCACAGGGACCGCAAGACACAGACAAAGTCTAGAGCGCTGTGCGGCCGCATGTGGGCGGCCGGCAGATGAGGACATCATGACAGATAATGAGTTATTCTCATTCAGCCACATGTGCAAGAGCAAAACAATAATGACCGGTGCACTTACTCATTGTCATGAGAGCTGATACGCTGATTACTGATCTTTAGTGTTTTTGTGTAATAATAGTTGAAAGATGACCTTTTAGCAACTGTATATAACTCTATGATGGAAGAAACTATATAACACTTAACATGGCTGACTCCATCTTGCTTGATGGTGTATATTTATTATGTATATATAAATGCACACATATACAGTATATATTTAGAAAATATAAATATATTTAATATATAAACATAACATTTATCTTAAATATATAAGTGCATGTGTGTATATAAATATTTATATATACATAATAAATACACATAATAAATACAGTGCACACACATATATTACGTAAACAAAAACCTTTATTTTGGATGTGATTAATCGTTTGATAGCACTATATATATATACAGGTGCTGGTCATAAAATTAGAATATCATGAAAAAGTTTATTTATTTCAGTAATACCATTCAAAAAGTGAAACTTGTATATTAGATTCATTCATTACACACAGACTGATATATTTCAAATGTTTATTTCCTTTAATTTTGATGATTATAACTGACAACTAATGAAAGTTATATATATATAGTGCTTTATATATATTAGACTTTTGGCAAGGTCTAATCTGGCCTTGTTTGAACTTTGTGGTGAACCCTTTATATTTGCTCTTGTGAAGCCTTCTCTTGATTGTAGACATTGACAGTGACCCGTCCACCTCCTGGAGAGTGTTCTTCACTTAGCTGGATGTTGTGAAAAGGTTTTGTTGTTTTATTTCCCATGGAGAGGATCCCCTGATTTGTTGTCCTCCCTGGACGTCCAGGCCTTTTTATGTTGCTAAGCTCACTAGTACGTTCTTTTTTTCTCAGAATGTAGCAAACTGTTGATTTGGCCACTCCGAATGTTCCTGCTATCTCTCTAATGGATTTGTTTTGTTTTTGCAGCCTAATAATTGACCTATCGGTAAGCCCCTCCCCTCGAATGCAGACTAGCCAATGGCAATCGAGTATCAGTTGCACGGGGAGCAGAACTCAGACATCTTTAGGTTTCAGCGCCATAGAGAAACATTGGAAGAGCCTAAGCTTGCTTCAGTTTTATGGGTTACATGCTTCAAAAATGGAAAAAACGATGTGCCTGGGGTATTTGTAACACTGATTCCAGGTATCCTGAGAGGATGGGCAATATAATTTATTTTATTACATTTCTTGAATCCAAACAAAAAAGAGCAAAATGTCCCTAAGTATTCAACCCCAATACAAATGAAGACAAAAACGTTCATTTTCTGGTTGTGATACACTCATTAAGTCACAATGTCCATCTGCTCAAGCAGAACGTTAATGTTATCTTGTGCTATAGCAAGGTATCTCTGTCTAAAACGAGCTAAGGTAAGTTAGTGCTAAGAGTAAGCTAAGCTAAGTTAGAGCTAAGTTAGTGAGTCCATGCTAACGTACAAACCTAAATAGCGGACTGTTCTGGCGTCTTGTACAGTGTAGGTCAAAAACAGATAAACGAAGGTCTACATTTCAGTGCCTCTCCATATTAAACTGGTTAAATGTACATTAATTTGATCATACCCTGTGATACATGAACAGTGTTGATCCTGCATGTTGTCATCTGCGATCGTGATGATGAGACTTCTACCGCTTGCATTGTGATCTGTAAATCCTCACTTCGAGTTACCCACCGTATTTATTTTTAAATATTTTATAAATCCCTCCATGGAATATTTAATCCCCATTTGGTGGCCTTCTGTGTCCAAAATTGTGCAAAAACATCATGGGACACGGTTTTCACACTGCAGCTGTCATTGTCAGAGAGTGAGCAGCTCCGTTTGTTTGTCCGAGGGAGCAAGGTCTGTTTCACTTGTATGGAGAGATCCTTTGACCGCATGATATGGGTTCACAGCAACAGCTTCCAAATGCAAATGGCACACTTAGAAGCAACTCCAGACCTTTTTACCTGTTTAATTGATGTAGAAATAACGAAAGAATATCCCACACCTGTCCATGAAACAGCTTTTAAGTCAACTGTCCAATTACTTTTGGTCCCTTGAAAAAGGGGAGAGCTGCATATTAAAGAACAACCTTTCCTCCAATTGTGATGAGAGTACCCTCAAATGAAAGCTCAGAGTGTGCACTTTAAGCCATATTCATTATATAACTGTAACTTGAATATGTTTTCGTCAGCAGCTAAAATAATAAAAATTGTGCGTGTGTCCAAATATATATGGACCTGACTGTATATATATCTATATATATATATGTGTGTGTGTGTGTATATACTGTATGTGTGTGTGTGTGTGTGTGTGTATATAATAAATGTCAGAAAAATCATATTAATATCTATATTAATATGTTCATACATAATACCATGGTGTAACTAGATGCTTGTTGATAAATATACATGTAGGACTGTGTATTCCCTAATTGTTTCATGACATGCACGTTTGATCATTATTCCCGTGTAGTAATATGTTTTAAACATAAAAGTCAATTTTTACTTAAAATGTTAAACAAGATAAACTATTTTTGTAATTGCTCTAAGAGGTCAATTCAGAATAATGAAAAATACATAAAAAAAAAACATTCATGTATTAATGGACATCTTAACCAGTTGGTTACCTTTTGGACACATAAAAAAGTTATTCCAAGATTGTATTATTATTAGTAGTAGTAGTATTTAATTTTAGGTTTCTTTTATATTTTAAAATGTTTATTTTTATTTATTTAATATGTTTTTAATGAATTAGTAATTTAATTAATATGCTTTTGTTCATCTGCTCAATTTTATAGGTATACTTTAAAATAATAACATTTTATAATTATACTTTAAAAGAATATTTGGTTACCAATATTCTTCAAAATATCTTGTGCTCGACGTGAGAAAGAAACTCACATGTTTGAAACAACTTGAGGGTGAGTAAATGATGACAATTTTAATTTTGGGGTAAACTTTCCCTTTAAGTGAAGTTTCCCATTTAAAATGTGTCACTTTGTATCAATATACTCATTAAAAGCAATTAAAAGAAACCTATTAGAAAACACATATGTGCATCTTATCACATCTCTAGCTGTGATATAAATGATTTATTTCCTCCCTCACTAAGCTTACATGAGGTTATAAAGGACGGGACACAGCTACACCTAGTGGTGACAAAGGGCACTGTGGAAAAGGACAAGATTAATGATCTGCCCCTTCTATGGAGCCTTTGAGCGCTTTTTCTCTTCTTGATTCAGTCCTTATTTATGTCAGGTATTGTTAACTTGACCTCAGAGCAAAAAGGTGAAAGAAAAGATCCTGGAAAGGTTACAACACCCTTTAAGTTCCGCGTACACTGACGAATCATGCTTTTGCTCAGTTTACAAGTAAACAGCACATGAAGTCAAAAATGTTCCTCATTTTCCTTGACCTATCTTCCTTTGGTCCATGAATACAGAGGGTCAAACACTCGCATGTGCTGACCTACTTCTAACAAAAACTCACCTAGTTCACAATGCGTTGGGAACAGATGGGTCATGACCCAAAAAAGGGTGGCAGGTCTGTTCTGGAATGTAAAAAAATAATAATAATAAATAAAATAAATAAATAAATAAATTATGGCAAATGCAAATACTAAAATGTAACTAATTATATAACCATGTCTAGTTAGGATAATTAGGTCTGACACCTTGGGATGATTAATTAATTCTGTGAGCAAAAGTGTCAGGTAAATAGGGTGGAGAGTGCAAAGTGTGAAGTATTTGGCTTGTCATGTGATCTCAACATGGAAATCTCTGTGAGGCCATCTGATTCATGTAAAATAAGCATCTTTTACTGGGCTACTGATTTGACTTGATTTTTCAACCAGTGTGAGTGGACAATCGTGCATGCTGCGTATTACTGATATTAATTATATGGCTCCGCGTTATCGTCCGGGTAGAACTATTGTTCCAGCCATCAAAGACAGATTCACAAACAACCTGCCTGATTTATCTCAACTGCTCTGTGTACCCATAAATACACATGAACTAGACGAAATGACTAGCAACATGGGCACTATCTTCTCTAATACATTAGAAGCTGTTGCCCCCCTCAAATTGAAAAAGGTTAGAGAAAAACGTACTGCGCCATGGTACAACAGTTATACCCATTCTCTCAAGAAAGAAACTCGTAATCTTGAGCGCAAATGGAGAAAAACTAATTTGGAAGTTTTTAGAATTGCTTGGAAAAACAGTATGTCCAGCTATAGACAGGCTCTAAAAGCTGCAGGGCAGAGCATATCCGCAAACTCATAGATAATAACCAAAACAATCCAAGGTTTTTATTTAGCACAGTGGCTAGATTAACAAATAAACAGACGCCACCCAATCAATATATTCCCTCACAGTTTAATAGTAATGACTTTCTTTACTGATAAAATAGATAACATCAGAAATTCAATATCAAATGTAGATTCTACTGCGTCTAGTATTTCAGCTTCATTCATCGCACCCAAAGAAAAACTGCAGTGCTTTACAACTATAGGACAGGAAGAGCTAAATAAACTTATCAGTGCATCTAAACCAACAACGTGTTTATTAGATCCTGTACCCACTAAACTACTGAAAGAGTTGTTACCTGTATCAGAAGAACCGCTTCTCAATATTATTAACTCATCGTTATCTTTAGGTCACGTCCCAAAACCATTCAAGCTGGCGGTTATTAAGCCTCTTATTAAGAAACCACAACTAGATTCAAATGAACTGGCAAATTACAGACCCATTTCAAATCTTCCATTTATGTCAAAAAATTTAGAAAAAGTTGTGTCTGCTCAATTATGCTCCTTTTTGCAAAAAATGATCTCTATGAAGAATTTCAATCAGGTTTCAGGCCCAATCATAGTACAGAAACTGCACTTGTTAAAATTACGAATGACTTACTACTTGCTTCAGATCAAGGCTGCATCTCATTGCTAGTATTACTTGATCTTAGTGCTGCGTTTGACACTATAGACCATAATATACTCATAGATCGATTACAAAACTATACTGGTATTCAAGGGCAGGCTTTAAGATGGTTTAGATCCTACCTGTCAGATCGCTACCACTTTGTTCGTTTAAATGGGTAGTCATCTCAATTATCACCAGTAAAGTATGGAGTACCACAAGGATCTGTCCTAGGTCCTCTGCTATTTTCAATTTACATGTTGCCTCTTGGAAATATTATTAGAAAACACGGGATAAGTTTTCATTGCTATGCTGATGATACTCAATTATATATCTCAGCAAGACCAGATGAAACTTCTCAACTATCTAAGCTAATAGATTGTGTAAAAAGTGTAAAAGATTGGATGACCAATAATTTCCTCCTACTAAATTCAGATAAGACAGAGATATTACTTATTGGACCAAAAAACAGTACACAGAATCTCGTGGATTATAATTTGCAACTAGACGGATGCACTGTTACATCCTCTAAAGTCAAAAATCTGGGTGTTATATTAGACCGCAACTTGTCCTTTGAAAATCATATTTCCCATGTTACAAAAACAGCATTCTTCCATCTCAGGAACATTGCTAAGCTTCGAAGCATGCTACCCGTTTCTGATGCAGAAAAGCTAGTTCATGCATTCATGACCTCTAGACTGGACTATTGTAATGCACTGCTAGGTGGTTGTCCTGCATCTTCAATAAACAAGCTACAGATAGTCCAAAATGCAGCGGCTAGAGTTCTTACCAGATCAAGAAAATATGATCATATTACTCCAATTTTACAGTCTCTGCACTGGCTACCTATTAAGTTCTGTATCATTTACAAATTATTATTACTTGCCTATAAGGCCCTAAATGGTTTAGCTCCTGCGTACCTAACTCGTCTTCTACCACGCTACAATCCAACCCGCTCCCTAAGGTCGCAAAACTCTGGACTTTTGGTAGTACCTAGGATAGTAAAGTCCACTAAAGGAGGTAGAGCCTTTTCACATTTGGCTCCCAAACTCTGGAATAGCCTTCCTGATAACATTCGGGGTTCAGATACACTCTCTCTGTTTAAATCTAGATTAAAGACACATCTCTTTAGCCAAGCATTCACATAATGCATCTTATAATCTTGTACTGCAGTTATATCTGATCAGACGTACATTATTATTATTCTTTAGCTTGGGTTGAACAATTCATTTTTGCTTAGATGGAACAGCAGCTACGCTAATCATGTCTCTGCTTGTCTCTACGTTTCTGCCATGGGTAGCTAGGAATTACAGAACTTCAGTCTGGATCTAACCATTACATGATCTGAGATGACCGAACACCTGAGATGGAGGATCAGCGCCGGGAGATGACGTATGTGTCCCTGATCGTAGGCGGAGGCCAGACACCTGGATGAGCGCCAGAGACAGATCCCCATTGAGGACCCCGCCACTTAGACAGCCATCGGAAAAGACCACTGGAACCAGCTGAGCCCATTCAATCTGACTTGCTGCAGTTTGGAATTGAACTGCTGGTCTGTTTGGCCAGAGGAGAATTGGCCCCCCGACTGAGCCTGGTTTCTCCCAAGGTTTTTTCTCCATTCTGTCACCGATAGAGTTTTGGTTCCTTGCCGCTGACGCCTCTGGCTTGCTTAGTTGGGGACGCTTCATTTCCAGCGATATCGTCGACCTGATTGACTATTTAAACTTATTGACACATTATTTTCCTTTTTTGATATTGTGCAGTGCTTTAACACAATTTGCATTGTAAAAAGCGCTATATAAATAAAGGTGACTTGACTTGACTTGACTTGACTTGACTTGATAGATGAACATGGTTTTACCAGCCACATCACATTCTGTGCAGTGAATAACTGGCTCCCAAGCATACCGTAAAACCACTGAAATTCAAGAGACATTTATAAAGCAAACCCTTAAACTATAAAGAGATGTCTGTTGAGTTTTTCAAAAGAAAGCAACAAGATCCAAACATATAACAAATCATTAAAAAAATGTGTGTGTGCTACTGAATCACTCCCCACACCACATAGCACTAAAAATCCCACTCAACAGCATAAATTGCATTGTTTGATTTATTTTATATATTCAATAAATCATTTTTTACAGTCACAGCTCAAAAGACCAGCTTAGATCAGCATTGGCTATCTATCTATCTATCTATCTATCTATCTATCTATCTATCTATCTATCTATCTATCTATGTCTATCAAGAGAGGGTTGCTGCTACCAAACATATGCTGGTGGTCAGCAATGACAGTCTTTTCGACACAGGGAGTTTAATCACTAGTCAATGTCCACTGTAATTGGTGGCCTTCCGATGTGTTGTTTGTTTGTTTGTTTTTAATGGTCAGTGCTGATATCCAAAGACAGAATTGCTGTTAAAAAGTCAAATCTATTCAAAGGAAAAAGAAAAAGAAAAATGTTAAAACTTAAGCATTTTTTGTCCTAAAATTATGTTTGATCACTATTTATGTTTATAATCTTTCATTTTAATTGTTAGACTTTGTAATAAATAAATAAATAAACTTCCCCTTTGGGGAACCCGATAACCACCTTTCAGAAGGTGGAAGAGTTTCAAACTAAAATCTAGCACACAGTGAATGTGCAGCATCTGTGGAAAGATACCTCATTTTGCTTAAATGTGTTATCAGCATATTTGCTTGTAGTAGATGATAGACATGTATTGCTATTTCCCTGTTATTAGATAAGACAGTTAAAGTGACAGGAAACTATTAAGAAGAGAAAGGAGAATAAAATATCATGAGCTCATATGTGATGGCTGGTCTTAAAAATGACACATACTGTACACTGAAAAAAAAAGTGTAAGTTGAGCCAACTTAAAATTTGAAGGCAACCAGCTTCAGCAGATTTTTTTGTTAACAGGGTAAACAGAACAGAACCAACATAAATGTATTGCAGATATCATTTATGTTCAATAATTTAATGTAAACATTTTAGAAATTAGTCTGATTCCAAGGGGAATCAGAAGGCTGAATCCTGTCCGAACAAGAGGAGGAGCTGGGGATGGTGGAGGGTAATCAGCTACTGAGCAACAAGAAAGCTGCTGATAATACTGAAGGACCTTATATATAGATGCTGTGATAGCTGTTATATTCTTATAGGTAGACGTGGATCAGCCGAGAGTCAGCTGACTCAAGCTTGACTAACTTGACCAGCCAGAAGTAATGCTACGTTTGATATTTGGCAAATTGGTCACAAATTCGTACAATTTGATTCATATGAAAATTTACCATTTTTAGAAACAAGCATGAAGATCCAACTTTCAGTCTGAATAAAGCAAATGGCTAGTGAACAAATTAAATTACTCAAACCTCTAATTCGCTAAAACTGAGCTAACTGAGCCTTCAGTCAAACTTCAGTTTATAAAATATGTCTGAAAACATTTCTCTCTAACTCTTACGTTCAGTCCCAGTTGCTGAAATCACCCTGTATTCTGACAGAGAGGAAATAGTGAGACGCACCATGAACCTTTTGAACTCTTGAGAGATGTACTTGAACTGTTTGTGTGGAAGCTTGAATATAATCCATCCCTGTTGCTCCCCCACAGCATCTGTACTCTTCATCACATGGAGAGGGTCCTGTGTGTGACCCTGATGTCTCATCACTCTACCTCTGACCTGCTGCTCTGATGGGTCGTAACTAGAGCCTGCTTTCCTCTTTGGAGGAAGGCAGACTAATTTACTGTGGAGGTCCCACACTGTGGCCTACATTTCAAACTGAGATCTCCTCCATGGCTGTAGCCTGGGGATACCCGAAAGAAACACAATGAAGCGCAGAGGAGTTTTTCCATAGCAATGAGCTCTGCTATCCCTGCTAAAACTAGTTACTTAAACCAGTGTTTGATCTCTTTGTATCTCAAGGGAGACTACAGATTTTTAGGGTGGTTCACTTTAAGAAATATATAGGCCAAACCGGTACAAGAGGGTAGCAAATGTCCACTCTCTGTTAGCCATGTCACATACATGAACTGCTTATGACTGTAAGAGAAATTGTTCATTAAACAGCTCAAAGCTGGATTATCTACTGAACCTCTGAAACTCTCACTGGCTAAATTTGGTTTGAGGTCATGAATCAGTCAGTGTGTAAGTCTGCATTATACTCCCATAGTCAGACATTTGACTTTTGGCTGATCCACAGTGAAATATATTCTGGCTAATGTGTCCCATTCATCTCAGAAAGTCTGAATTTATAACTTTCTGAACACTGTAAGAAAACATATACATAAAAAATGGTGAAATACATGGCTTCACAGAGTGCCAAGTGTTTACCATTAAAGGGATTGTTCACCCAAAAATGAAAAATTGATCTGCTTACCCCGCAGGGCATCCCCGCATGCATTTACTATGCCAGAACACGTTGACTAGTGAAGGGAGAAGCTTAGCTTTTCGAAGCATTTAATCAATTGAATCAATTGCTTCGAAGAATTATTCGATGTTTCGAAGCACTTGAAAAAGCACATCCTGGTGACACCTGCTGGTGAAAACATCGTAAAATCATCAAGAACTTACAAAACAAATGGAAATGTTTTTTATTTTTTTTTTGGAAATACCATTTTTTTTTATAAATAATAAACACTTACAGTAAATACTATTAAATATTAGGGCTTGTTTTATGCGTTTTATTTAAGTATAAACAAACCCTTAACACACAATTAACTAAATTAATTATTTAATGAATTAATTGATTTATGTAATTATTTAATTAATTAAGTGTTTTCATTAGAGCTGTATATAAAACCCAGCAGGCAAGAGTAGTGTTACCAGTCAGGAGAAGGAGGTGGTTTTAATGCTATCGTAAGCTCATTTTGTAATTTTTAAGGTATGATGTGATTTGTAGATTGAAAGTACTGAATGTTTTTACACATTTTAAATACCAACAGAACATGAAACACTAACAGATCTCTCTAGATCTCAGCATCTTCACTTATTACAGTCCAGTCTGACATTATTTCAAACAGAACTTCTTATTGAGAATTAACTGAGGTTTAGATGTTTTATTAAAAATAATAAAGTTTAAAGTCACTGTTTTGGAGATTTGCTTTAGTTGGGCTCTTGACCTTTTACTTTTAAACAATAGCTTTTCTCCGGCTGTAGCTGTGTGAATCAAAAGTGCATTTGTTATAGGAAAAACTGTTAAAGAAAATCTGATCAGATGATCTGATTCAATTATCATATAGTGGCCTGGTTCACTGAGCTTATCCAGCGTCCAATATGTGCATATGTAACTTAAATTGATAAATATCACATTATTATAGCCCTAAAATACTACTGCTCAAAATTCCACCCTGCTTTGATATTTTGAAAGTTTTTTCAGTCATTATGCAGAAATTATTTGGATAGGATCATGTAGACTCACAGACATCTAGAGTCTGCGTATGAACAAAATATTCAAATAAACAGATCAACTCTGAACATCACAAAACAAAACAAATCCTATCAATATAACGGTTTGTATGAAAGCAGTAAATCAGACTGGTTTGTAATAAGTGAAGATGCTGAGATCTAGAGAGATCTGTTAGTGTTTATTGTTCTGTTGCTGCCAGTCATGTGATGTTATGTATTTATTTATTTCAGTGAAGGTGTTTGATTGTAATATTTTAGGAAATACCTGTAAATTGACAGTGTTGTCAGGAGATTTTACTTTAATTTGAAGGTTTTTGTTTGTTTGCCGGTCATTTGACCGTTTTTGCCACAGTGATGGTTTTTGATCATAATAATTCAGGAAATACCTGTAAAATTTCATCTTATTTTCAGCTGTGTTTTCAGCTTATTTAAATAAGTAGATTTTATTTAAATTTTATGTTTTTTGTTTGTCATAGTCATTTGACCATTTTATCATCTAACGGTTTTGTTATTGTATTAATTACAGATTATTTTTGTAATTGTACATACATTTTTATCTAATTTAAGAAAACATGAAAATACTGCATAAAAAATACAGTATTTTTGTAGAAAAAAAATAATTTTGTTAAAAGTAATTGTCATTAATGTCACAATACTTCAAATAACAGCCAAGTAATTTAGAGACAATTTTACCGAGTATTGACTACAATTGAAAATAAAGAAAACCACATGAAAAAAATCAGTTGATTTTGGTAAAATTACTATTTTTTACAGTGTAGGGAAAAGTGCAATAAATACCACTGAGGTCAGACCAACAAGTTGTAAATTCTAACAGCTGCAAAGTTAAATGTAGAGTTGCTATTTTTATTTTCATACATGCAGAGCACAGCAAAGACCTTTAGTCAGAAGTTGGAGATATGTATAAGGAAATCCCAGCTCAAATTTAAACTGGAATGTAGCATAAGTACTGCCCACTTAGACAGAACAGCTAGCACACTAACCAATTAATGGTATTGTAAACTAGCCTATTGCTTAGTCAAGCTATTGCTTTGGGCGATGTCCAATGAAAATTCTCTCATCATTTACTCACCCGTGTGTCATATGACATTACAAACCCATAAAACTTCCTTTCTTTGAAACACAATTGAAGAAATGTTTAATATTCCCCCATCATCTTGAAAGTCCATGCAACCAACATTCTCAAGTTTCTAAAAGTTCATAAAGATAGTTTAATAGTAATCCATGCAAATTGAGCAGTTTAATTGAAGTCTTCCAAATAAACTCTGAATCACTTCATCCATCTCATTTTTAATGTAAGAGCAAGTTCAGCCATTTGTAATTTGAATTTGCAAGGCTCCCTGTGTCATGCGCTTCCAATTATTTTGCCTGTACCAAAACTAAGTCCATTTTCTACTTGTGAACTGGTATTTCTTATCATATTATTTCAATTTATCACCGTAATCACAAACACAGGGGTTTGAAATGCAAATAGTTTTTACAGTTTTCTGCACTTGTTATTCTTCTATTTAGTCACCTAGTTGCTAATAAATTGGAAGTCTTGCAAATTCAAAGAAAATAGCTTACTTCTGCATTGCAAAATAATATGAATATGATCAAAATATTTAAATAATGTTCCCTTTCCAGGAACTCGAGCTGCGTCGAAAACGCTAGGGGGGCACCTTCAGCGTGACCACGCTCTGAATACATGTATAATCTGTCCAATGGAAGGGCGAGACGTCATGGGTGGGTGACCTAATCGACCAGGAAGCATAAAAGCATGTGCGGTGGAACCGGCATCAGCTTTTTGTCATTCAGCAACCGCTACTCTGTGTGTGTGTCTGTCGATCTGTGTTGTAAGTCTTATTTAGTGTTGTTTGTCCCTACACAATCATTTGAAATAAGCTCCACAATGTGTGCAAGCATTTGGGCGAGAGCAGATCGCATTACAGGCTGTATGTTCCTCCCTGCAAACGTTACATCACTGCTGGGGATACACAGTCCGTGTGTGGTCTGCTTGAGAGCAGAGCACACAGAGTCAGTTCTCGAGGGAGCTGACTGCCCGCTTTGTGAGCGTTTGTCACTGCGTCTGCTTGCTCTCGGAAGGCTCTCTTTGAGGAGTGAGCTTTCACTAGCATTCCTCACGGTGCCGGTCCCGCTTCTGCCGAAGAAAAAGAAAAAAAGGGAGTGAGATTGTGGGGATTGCAACATGGATCTGGCGGACGGGTTAGAGACGGGTTCTCCCTATCTCCCCCTGCATTCCCCAGATCTAGCGCTCTCGCTCGGTGCTGGAAGCCAGCGGTGCGGTTCTTCCCCCTTTGAGTGAGAGCTGGCTGTTGCAGCGCGCGTTGCCGGGGCTGCTGGGCGGGAGCAGCCCTCGCCGTGTGCCAGCTCCTCATACAGAGAGGCACAAAACAGAGCGTTGCTACACTCTGGGTCAGGGACCTCTAGGACTAAGCCAGATCTGCGGACCGTACTTTAGTCTAAGAGGTCCTTGGCCAAGAAGCCCTGACGAGTGTGGCCCAGGGCTTACGAGGGCAGGCCCCTCTGGGGAAGAGCGGGTTACACCTCATTATACGGTGTCCGTCTCCACCCAATGCCCTCGGGAGACCAGTCTGCCAACCCTGCCAGAGTTCCAGGGCACAGATGGCTCCAGCGAGAGCTTCTCTCAGTTACTTCCGCCCCGAAGTGTAGCGGAGCTGAGAAGCTCGCCACTCCTGCAGGGGTCTCTAGAGCTCCTGGTTCAGCCATTTCCTGCCGGTCCTCCGCTTCAGGGCACTGAGCTAGCAGCTCTAGGTACACCAGAGGCCAGTCTCGAGAGACTGGTTCCCTCAGTAGACACTTGGCGATGTGGGAGCCCATGCCAAGCGTGTCTCATTGGGTCTTGCCTGAGCAGGCTCTGGTTCTATCAGCCTGGTCTTCCTAGAAATGATGCGAGTCTGAGGACCATCATTTCAATAGGAGGCTTCAGCTGAGGCAGTCCTGATGCTATGGCCGAGGACTTATGAGGGCAGGCCCCTCTGGGGAAGAGCGGATTACACCGCATTACACGGTGTCCGTCTCTCCTCAGTGCCCTCAGGAGATCAGTCTGCCAACCCTGCCAGAGTTCCAGCTGGCTCCAGCGAGCGCTTTTCTCAGTCACTTCCGCCCGGAAACGTAGCAGAGCTGAGAAGTTCGCCACCCCTGCGGAGGTCTCTAGAGCTCCTGGTTCGGCCGTCTCCTGACGGTCCTTCACTTCAGGGCACCGAGGTAGCAGCTCTGAGTACATCAGAGGCCAGTCTCGAGAGACTGGTTCCCTTAGTAGACCATCTGGCAACGTGGAAACTACTGCCAATGTGTCTCAGCGGGTCCTGAGTACTTTAGAGAAAGCCTATCGTATTTAGTTCGGCGCTCCGCCGCTGCCTTTCAACGGGGTGATTCCCACATTGGTGGGCCCCGAGCAGGCTCTTGTCATGGAACAGGAAATAGACACTCTCTTGAGGAAGGAGGCCATCGAGGTGGTCCCTCCTCACGAAAGAGAGTCCAGGTTCTACAGCCGGTACTTCATAGCTCCCAAGAAGGATGGAGGGTTGCATCCCATTTTACATCTGCATCAGTTGAACCGCTCAGTCAGCAGACTGAAGTTCAAGATACTCAAAACTCAAACAGGTATGTATCTCAGATCAAGTCCGAGGACTGGTTTGTCACGATCGATCTAAAGGACGCACACTTCCACGCCTCCATCCTTCCCACTCTCAGGAAGTCCCTGAGGTTTGCTTTTGGGGCAAAGCTTACCAATATCAGGTTCTTCCCTTTGGCCTTGAAACTCTCACTCCGCACTTTTACATCAACGATTGGTTGATTCTAGCTCAATCGGACCAGCTGGTGATTCTACATCGAGATGTCGTTCTCGCGCACTTGAAAGAACTGGGGTTGAGACTGAACGCCAAGAAAAGTGTGCTTTCTCCAGTACAGAGAACCACTTATCTAGTCGTGGTGTGGGATCCGACCACGATGCAGGCACGCATGTCCCCTGCTCGGTTTGAGTCGATCCTCACGTCAGTCAAGACAGTGAGAGAAGGCCAGTCACTCACTGTAAAGCAGCTCGAGTTCCTGGAAGGGAACATCTCAGGTTGCGTATGTAAGACGCTGCGTCTCTAAGCCATGCGTCCAGCATTCCTGCCGGCGGTTGCTTCATTCCTAGAAGCTGATGCCGGTTCCACCGCACAAGCTTTTATGCTTCCTGGTCGATTACGTCACCCGCCCATGACGTCTCGCCCTTCCATTGGACAGATTACACATGTATTCAGAGCGAGGTAACGCTGAAGGCGACCCCTAGCGTTTTTGATGCAGCGTCTCGTTCCCTTCAGGGAACCAGGGTTACATACGTAACCTGAGACGTTTTTATTCACATGTAAATTTTGATGAATGCACATACAAAGAGCACATCAAATATGGTAAATGGAAGCTAATATGTGCTTATGTAATGCATAAGAATCATTGAGGCTAGTTCTCATATTTCCATTTACATGTAATGATTTAGCAGACGCTTTTATGCAAAACAACTTACAATTGTGGACAATAGAAGCAATCAAACCAACAAAAGAGCTACAATAAGTACTGTGACAAGTCTCGGTTAGTCTAACACAGTACACATAGCAAGTTTTTTTTTTTTCTTTTCTATAATAAATAAATTATTAAAAGTAGATAGAAAGGAAATAGAATAGCTAGAGCTATTTAGAGTGTTAAGCTATTATTTTATTAAATTATTAATAATTTAAAGAAAACAAGTAGATAGAATTCAAAAAGAATACAGAACACTAGTGTTAGAAGGTCGAGTTTTTAGTTTTTTTACTTGTTTGTTTTTTAATGCATAAAAAGAAAGCAAGTAGATGGAATAGACATAGAATAGCACATACTGTATGGATGACAGAATTTAGAAAAATATCTTCACTTGTGTTTCAAAGATGAAGGGAAAGTCTATGAACATGGAGCGACATGAGGGTGAGTAAATGATGATAGAATTTCCATTGTTGGGTGAACTATACCCATTTTAAAATATATTTTAAAGGAATAGTTCACTTGTAAATTTCTTTAAATGGTCATAATAACATGGTTCAGATTAAATACTTCATAAAGCAGTTTTGTAGGATTTCTAATCAGGCACTGAATAAAATACACATTAAAATATCTTTTAGTCAATAGAATCATGTATATGTATTATCATGACATCTTGCTTTAGTTAATAATTAATAAAAAAAGTTTTCTTCTTTAAACCAGTAGGCCAAGGTAGTAAGAGAAAACACAAAACGAATAAATGTTTAAGTTTTTATAGGTTCAGTAATACTAGAATTCAATTATATGTCATAAATTAACATAATACATTTGCCAGTCTTTTTTCAGTCATTCATAATCAGGCACCAAGCTGAGTATAGATAAAAATGGCTTTTTTTGACCAAGGAGGATGAGATTCTGGTTGAGGAGTGTCATTCGTGAACAATCTGTGTGCAGTCTGCTGGCTTTTAAACCAAAAGTGAGCAAATTGGTGCACAAACAAGTCATAGAGCCCAAAGATGTTACACTGACGTGCCAAGCACCGTTTTGTCTTCAAAAACATGATCTAAGATTCCTCAAAAGCTAAGCCCCAAGCTACCCTTACGATAATGCTTTCACTGATGCTCCGTCATAGGCGATGTTAGCTCAGAACTAGCACGAATGCATGAACTAGCATGTCCATCAGCTTACACTGGAATGCACGCAGCATTGTGCCAGCTTGCCTCTGAAGAGTAATCATTTTCTGCGTCCTCTCCAACTTCAAGCATCTATCACTTGTGAAATGTTAGTTTGAATAAGTTCACTTCACTAATGAGGGTGCGTGTTTCTTAAGACATGAATTATGTCCTGTTTCCTTAAGATTCCTTAAGATAACTGACTGTGGAGCCGTGACTGACACGGAGCCTTGTAGCTCCTTTCCATATTTATAGAAACATACATCTCGCATTGCGTGCACGTTCTTGCCAAGGGCAAAGTTACGTACAGCTAAGCAGCTGTCTGCACGCGTTTGCATGAGAGACACGCCTTGACGTGAGCTATGTTGAGACGTAAAACATCTCTGACCAGAAGAACATTATTTGTACATATCACACACCCTTCAATGAGGCAGTGTAACAGCCTCTCAATATCTGTTGGGCTCTGTGAAGATGCCGACATAAATTTGAACTGCTTCGGGTTTTGCTGTGAACCAGCACGGAGGACAGTGGATGTGAAAACTGATGAATATTTCATTTACGTCCTTGCATCTGGGAATTAAACAATTCTGTGCATCTGATTAAAATGTGGGGCGTCATCAACAGTTGTGTTTGTTATTCACAGTTTACCACACAACGGAAAAGATTTGCAGTTATCTAGAAAATTAAACACGAGGGAGTAACATTTAATAGGAGCTGAGAGAAACAGGAGGCAAAATGTGGTTTTGTTGTTGTTGCTATTACGTCCAGATTACACAGGCCTGGTACCCCATCTGCCACAGTCATAAGCATGAGTGGCGCACATCTATCTTAGGGGCCTCCATATGTACATGCTTCCTTTAAGTCGTTAAAATGAGCCTTGTTACCTAACACTGATTACAGCCTAAACAAACACCTACAAGTGCAATGACTGTAATGCTGCAAGACCTATGCAGAGACCCATTATTTTGAGACATATCATATGTTTTGTCACATCTGTTTACATACACTTAAGACATAAATAACTGTACTTACCTATAACCTTCTCCAGAAAGCTCAGCAGAGCAGAACTTTCTCATTGGGATGTGCAAGTCAGTGCACCTGCGTCCAGTGGTTTGTGCAGATATTGGTCTGCTTCTGCAGTCTTTGGTTTCCAATAGAGTTTATTCCTTCACTCATATTTTATATTCTATTTGATCTATAGAAAGCAAAAAAACTGCATTTCTTGTAACATTGTACATGTATTTACTGTCACTTTTGACCAATGTAATGCATCTTTGCTGATTAAAAGTATTAATTGCTTACAAACGTATGATAGACAGACCGAGAATTCCTGAGACAGCAGAAACTGAATGAGGGACAGCTAGCAGATACTATACTGACAATCTCACATACTGGTTCCTGTAAAAGCGATCAGAGCTTACATGAGTGTGGAAAGCACTCGGCAGCAGAGGAGGAGAATATGGCTGGTGCTGGGGGAGCTCAGTGCTTGTTTATACTGCCTGTAAGAAGGATGGTGTACATGTGTGCTCTGAGGGTTTCACATCAGATGGTTTCCACATCAACTCTCCCTGGACCATCCGGTGAACAGCCATCCTGAGAGGCAGATACTGTAGTGCCGTTTGGAGATATTGAGGATGAACTGTGGGTAGTAACACGCACTCTGAATGAGCATCTGGAAAGTGTAGATAACATACACAAGAAAAAAAAATGTGTTCTCTGTATCTGATTTTTACCTTGGGCAACTACATTCTCAAATGTTTTCTAATTTGAATCACAGACCAAGTTTGGATATTCTTGTTCTTTTTATCTGCAGTCCAAAAAAAATAAAAATTTTAAATCACATAAATTCAACAAATTAACATTTAAAAAAAAAAAAAGTAGAAAAACAGAAAAGGTAATTTTCTGCTATGTGTAATTTAAAATATGGGTAAAATCCTGTGAAGATCAATACAGAAGGGTTAGGGTTAGGATTAAGGTTGGTGTTAAGGTTAGGGTTAGGTAAGGAATATGGACCATATTTTTACAGACTTTTAGACTGCAAGGGTAATTGCCAGGATGAAATGAAATAGAAAAAAAAGGTCAGACTCTGTAAAGAGTCCGACTGTAAAGGTCAGACTAGTAAAGAAATAGCACACATCAAATGATCTGCACAACTTGAGCAACACTAAAAGTGATAAAGAAAAAATAATGAGTCAGTTAGTTAAAAAAAAAAACTATATGTCCACCTACACTTTAGCAAAATCTCCTGCTGAAGAAGGTATCAATGCAGCATTTAGTCATGGGCCAGAAGCCAAATTCCTGATGCCATGTTCTCTCTACACTGCACAGTTCCTCCACCAGAATCCTTTCTGTGATGTGCCTTCATCTGTCTGGACAGCTGCCAAAACACAGCGCTGGCCAGCCATTGAAGAATGCCAGGTAGGGTGAAAGAACCATAGTTCCTGATGGAGGCTTGTCAAATGTTTGATGTTGGTACCCAGTGTTGGTATTGTCTGTTGACAGCAGATCTCAGAAAGAGTTGATTACACAGATTCCAAAGCCACTGAGATCCATCTTCATGTTGTAATGAAGCATATGCTTTAGCTGGAATCTTGGCCTGTCTCTGAAGACTAACAGCCTGCCCTTTCGGCAACTCATTATATAGAAGCAAGACTCATTCATCCACCAAACCCAAAATGACTATGAGACTAAATATACTGGAAGTGCAAAAGTGTTAACTAGATTTTTACATTTTAAGAAAATATGAGAACGTTTCGCTATGTGGTTGCTACTTGCAATAAATTTTTTTTATTAAGAAAAAAATTAAGAATTGCCTTCATTCTGAACATTCTTGCATGACATTCTTTCCTAAGAACTTTTCGTAAAAAGACTTTCTAGAATTCAGGGCCTGGTCTCTATGGCTCATGTGCCTCATTGCAAGTCTATTAGGTATCATTGTCCATGGCAAGAATGTTTTGTATTGTGTGAAATGAGAGTCTGATTACTTAAAAATAATGGACATCTCTACTCAACAAGCAAATGAAACTCGTATTGGAATGACATTAGTGTGAGTAATTAACAGAATAGAATTTTTGGGCGAACAAACCCTTTATAAAGCACCGCTAATGAAAGAAATCTCCATTTTCTTGATCTTAGGAATGTCGCTTGCATTGATCCAAGACATTAATCCACAGCCAAGCCTACAATTTCTTTTGAGCCTGGTTGTTAATTAAATTGCGCGATTCAGCCCATAATAACAACATAGTTTGCTATTTATGAGCTTTGTTTTTTAGTAGAATCCTGGCCTTATCTGAGAAATTCTCCAGTAAACTCCACATGTGCACTATGCTAAGCCCAGAAGAACCCTGCTTAGTTCAGTTGTCCTCTGACAGCAGCCATAAAACCCCACCTAAAGCAATGCTATGTCATTTAGCATGTATGAAGTTATCAAGCAACGTTTATCTATTGCCTGCTGCTCAACCCAATATACAGAAGAGGCTCATAAAAGCAGTTCTTTAGAGACATCCAAGCACATCCAAGAGTCTTCATCATCTTCAAGACACCAGTAACCTCAAGATCAACTTTCGTGAGATGTTCCGCAGCATTTCCCATCTTTCTTGCCTCTTCTCTCTCCTATGGAAGCAATTATCATTGGTTCTTCTCCTCAGCTTCTCTTGCACTACACACAAAGCACTTTTCAGGCAAGGACAATAACGCTCAGCAGAGGTGCTCAGGCGGTAATACAAGGGGTCTTGCCCCTGTGAGGCAGGTGGAAGTTATTAAAAGTGTGCAGTTGCCAAATCCTTTCACAGTTTTCATCTTGAAGTGATGAAGTGTCATATGCAGGGCAACACCTGTTGGCACACCTACTGAAGTAAGGGAATAAGAAGACGGTTTTCTTCCCTCAAGAACTGGAGGCCTTGGCATGAAAAACATACTAAAATGTGGCGAGAGGTTCTTGGTGTGTTTTTGTTTTCTGGGTTTGATATATTCATGCATGATTACTTTATAGAGTATTATGTCTGATTAATTGTACGACACAAAAGTAACAATTAATGTTTCCTTCCTGCTTCGGTTAGGTCATTAGCAATCACCTCAATGATCTAGAATTATGTTGGCACTGTTTTTAATTCTTGAAAAATGTGTCTGTGCTTTGAATAATTCCTTATAAAAAATGTCACTGGATTTAATTTCTATGCAAGTAACTCCATCTGTCCTTGATCCTTCGCTCTCTGCAATAAAACTGTGGAAACCCTGCACAGCTGATGAATGAGCTATCAAAACTGACAGATGGAAAGCTTTTTTTATTCAGCAAAAATTATTGTATTTAAGTGAACTTGGCTGGCTTTTTGGCAATATTATCAACTAAGGATCCACAATTTAGAGTATACCGAAGGTAAGAATATGTATACATGCATGGAAAGCCTGAGTTACAGAACCCAGATCTCAGAGAGATTTAACGGCAGAAATGATGTGAAGAGGATGACAGCCCAGCAGCATCATCAGACCATAGATTATGTTCTTCTGGAAATGTTCGACAGATCACCCCAGCTGTCCAGGCTTATCATGCCAAGAGTTGTCCTCCTGGCTGGGGTCCATTGGCCAGGAGAGAAGAACCAGCAGCTGGTCTTTGTTAGACATATTTCCATTTCCACGGTTCTTCAAGAGAGGATCCAAACCACCTTGTTGAATCTGGGCTAAAGTATGTTGCAGCAAATGAGATATGTGAGTTGTGTGATCACGAGGCCCTATAATGGTCAATCTTTGATCTGAGCACATTTAGGACATTTTTCTTTGTAGGTTAATAAGTCAAACCCTTGGTGTTTTGTAAAGCTTAGTAGTTGTTAATCCAAGAGTAACATTTCCACCATTTACCTTGGTGGTCCACACAGGACAGGTGCTTTCAATTCACCATTGACTGAGGTCACATGAAGGCATGCAAAGCAAATGATGGGGGATGGGGAGGGCTAAAATGCATGTGTTCAGTTGTATATATATAAGATATAAAGTATACTCTTTTTAACTTATGCAGTTCACTGTAAAAAAAAAAAAAACTTAAAATAATTTGTTATCCGGCTGCTTTAAAATTTTAAGTTTAGTCAACTCAAATAAGTTAAGTCAGCTTGAAATGTTAAGTTGTACTAAGTGACAACTTAGATATTTGTGTTGACTAAACTTAAAATTTTAAGGCAGCGGGGTAACAAATTATTTTAAGTTGAAACCACTTTTATTTTTTACAGTGTTGAACTGAATGTAATAACATTTTCAGTGCATTTTTCAACAATAAAATAAGAACATGTGTGACTGCAACCCGAGCAGTCACAAGGAAGATTCACACCGAGATATCAACACAGGAGCGATGCTTGTGTTTATTTAAAGCAGATATGCAAAATGTGCAAATAAATACTTAAGAGGAAAAAGGTTATTAATAAAAATAGTTTAAAAACTAGAGCTGCTACTAAATGCAATACCAACTCCAATCTACACAAATTACAATTTGTAAATTTGTATTTATATTTCTTCAACTTTACACATAAATTAACTTTTGTGGATGGTTTTCCAGACTGCACTTCCTGTGTAATTTTTATTAGCCAAGGCCACAGCCCTCCAAAATACCTTTTTTGCCCTCACTTTGGGAAACATTGCTCCACATATTAGACTGAAATACTGAGACTGAACATCTAAAGATATGATACATCACTTTTAAACTTCTTCACGAGTAATAACTGCATTATAATACATGATGATAAACCTCAAACTTGCTAATGTAGATCAATAAAAATAAGCTGCTGAAAAGAAAGTCACTTGGGATTTATTGAAAATATAGTAAATCTGTAAGAAGGGGGTAATAGATGGAGAGAAATGAAGCCCAGCAAAACACAGAAGCATTTATTCTCAAGTCGTCATGTGTCTTCTGCAAACAAATATTAACCAAAGCATTCAAGCAATTTGGCCTCCCCTCAGGACGTTCTTCCATCTTCTTTATCACACAGAATTGCTCACAACATTGCCATTAATCCCCCTTCCCTTTGTTTGGATAGCTATAAATACCACTTGCTGTTTCCATCAAGCCCTTGGAGAAGTTTCCCCTTCCACACTTCTACAGGTTGTAAATGAACTTGCCACACACTTGAGAGAAGACAGAATTGATGATGCATCGCTTCTATGGAAATTAATGAGCATCTGGTAGGAGTGTAATGGATGGTCCTCAGTGAGAAGCTAGTGAATTATCAGTGCTTATTGCCCAGAGCTAAGCCATCAACCCAAGAGTCCTGACAAACCTCGGAGTCTGTCTCCTCCAATAATGTTGTCCAGCAATCTCCGGTCTAATTCGTTGATTAAACTCTTGATTCTCTACTGCTGGTGATAAGTGAGACCTCAGACAAAAATGAAAGGTGTCTCATGCAAACAGGCCCTGGAGGTCTTTTCAGTACCTTCTGAGTGAGGACTGAGGTTTTTCAAATCAGAATCTGACGCAAGTCCTCGCACTTTCATTAGACCTAATTATAATTGCAAAGTGAAAAGTAAATAAATAGGAATATTAGAAGCCATGGAATGCTTTATTGAATCCATTTGGGTAATTTGGCACAGAGATGAAATAATTGGCTGCCGTTATTACGGGAAGTCACAAGCTGTATTATTACTCCTTTTGATAACGACTAAAACAGCCAGTAGATATGAAAATGATTCAAGTAATCTCAAAATACTCTGTTGTTTTTATTGCAGTCATAAAGGTCGTGGCTCTGAGGAAATCACACATCTGGTCGCAATTTCAAGTTATTAGCAGTGTGTGACTAAATACTGTTTATCAAGGGAGACCCACTAAACATTAACTTAACTTGCAGCCAAACAAACAGGAAGTAATTGCACTCTGCCAAGGGTCTCCTCACTTTTATTCAAAACAGGACCATTATTTACCTTGTCTCTTATGTCTTCAAGAACCTTTAATAGATGTATTTTAATAACAAGAAATTACATCTAAAACAGTGGGATTGTACCAATAATAATCGGGGGTAGCTATACCTGTAGACAAGGCAACAAGACATAGAGTAAGAACAAGGGTAGACTCATAGACTGAGATATTAGTTTAGTCATAACTTTAATAATGACATCAATTATTGATATATGAGCAATATCACACTCTTAGTCACGTATATCAGCACTGGTATGATTTGGCCGCAAGCACAAGGCCACAGTGATCAAAACCGTCCTGATACAGAGCTATATTGCATGGCTCTGAGTGTGATATGGCATTTATACAAGAGTTTGATGCCACAAATATGTAAATAAATGAGAATCAACAATGGGGCATCTTTAAAAAGGACCCTCGTGTGGGTTAAACTACTGCCTTCTGCCACGGATTCAATTCTCAAGCTGACAGTTTAACAGATGAGCCCAAGCCTCCATTACTAATTCGAAAATGTCACTTTCGAACTACTAACAATTACTGAGTTGCATCATTAAAGTTAAAAGCTTAATTTATTATTTAAAGTATTATAAAAGAAATATGGACTGAGCGAGTGATTACCTGCATCTAACACAGCTTTCATTCTTCACCTCAGTCTCACATTCATAATAAAACATTACATTTTAATGTCCGTCCACATCTCCAAAATATTTTAAATAGCACTTTCTTTGCAAATAATGCATGTTTGAATCTTAAACAACTAGATTCTCTTTAAAGCTTTTCTTAAAACTGACAGAAATGTTGTTTGGATAGCTTTTAACACTGTATAGTAATCTCCAAATCTAAGACTCATTTGTTATTTGTTATGATCAAAGCTAGTACGTGTTCCATCCAGCCACTTCTCTAAACAACAATCACTGTATTAAATCACGTAATGTTGATTCTGTCTCAAAGAGCGTTAAAGCACAGAGGATACATGTAACTGATTTCTAGAGCACAACCCCAGTTGCAGCACTAATAACAGCGTAGCCTACTTGAGAGAGCCAAGGCAGAAAGACTCTTGATTACACTCCGTGAACTTTATCCAGTACATTAGAAAGCCTTCAGCACAAATAGAGTCAGCTTCCTCAGGGAAATAATATATATCTGTGATCTGTTGAGCCATATCTCACTGGTTTGTTAGGATTTCAGGCACAGGAAACCATGCTAGATCAGCACTCATTGGTATCATGTTCAGCCCGGTTAATGAGCAGAGAAGCCTGGAGAAATCTGAGTTCTGTGTTTGGTGGCAGCCAGAGGCTACTTGGCTCAATGCCTGCTGCCCACACTGTCCGCCTACACCACAAATCACATACTGAAATCTCAAAGTTATCTTGGCGCTAACCTCTCAATGTCCCTTATTAGCTACAGTGACCAGTATGTTAATATCTACTAGCCCATACTAATAAACCTATGTAATGATCAATGAAGCAGTATCACAAGGTAATCATAGTCATGCTGGCATATGTCCATAACACAACTATAACTAACAACACTGGTTATACAGCTGCTCAAGGGACATGTAAATAAAAGATTTAAAAAAAAAAGCCCCTCTGTGTACCTATTTCTTATGTGTGTGCCTACTTTCTTATGCCAAGGATTCACCATCTGCCATTTCTAGTTTTTGTCAATGACTAAAAAGTTGTTAGTGAGTTAAGTTTGGAGTAACAAGGAAGCAGAATGCATGCTTTAATAAAACTTACATTTAAACTGCCAGTATTGTATTGTGTGGTTTCTGAATGCTTCAAAATTGCATATTTCCCCTACAGCTACGTTCACACAGTCAGTGTGTATGACTGACAACCATATTTACTATCAGCTGTGACTCTCAATTTGTACTCTTCATGCAACAAAAGTGGCTCAAAATCTGTCTGCATGAGTGAATAATGTCAAGCCCCTGCTCTCATCAGCCATATGATTTCAGCTATCTTTCATGTCTATAGCATTAACATTGATGAATGAACAACAAAGCAAAAAGTTTTTTTTTTTTTCAAATACATTGCATATTCAAGGTCCCTTTTGTCACAGATTTGTCACATTAGACAAATCTCTCCCAAAATTTAGTTGAGCAAGATGATCGAGACTATAATTTATGTAAATAAAGGATCGAGACCATATGTGAGCCCGGACCACAAAATCAGTCATAAGGGTCAATTTTTTTTAAATAAATAAAATAAATAAAGCTGAATAAACAAGCTTTCCATTGATGTATGGTTTGTTAGGATATAGGACAATATTTGGCTGAGATACAACTATTTGAAAATCTGGAATCTGAAGGTGCAAAAACATCAAAATATTGATAAAATCGCCTTTAAAATTGTCCAAATTAAGTTCTTAGCAATGCATATTACCATTATGGTAGAAAATTAACAAAATATCTTCATGGAACATGATCTTTACTTTATTATTGCTGCAAATATACCCATGCTACTTATGACTGGTTTTGTGGTCCAGGGTCACATATAGAATTTAAAAAAAAAAAAATGCAAAAATGCTTAGTTATATCGCCACATTTCCAGCCGACAAAAGTGTGTACCACCAATCACACATTTGCGCTCAAAATAGTATGTTTTCAGGCGGTTGACTAAGCTGTGATTGCATTTCGCAGTGCTCTTTGCCTCTATTCTGGCGTATAATGAGTTGTATAATGAGATATTATGCAAAGCCCCTTCTCCAGCCACCAACAGGGCGCTTCAAGCTGTTCTTATTAAAATAAAAAATAACACACATTTACCATTGCATTGTTTTATGTAACCTCTTTCCAAAATGCTTTTTCATTTCACAAATACGTCAAGAGTTAAATGAAACTTGAGATTAATACAGACGTCTTAGGCCCTGTAAATTAATCTCAGGGCCTTCACTAAATTTCCTATTTTTTATGTATGGGCCCCCTCTCCAGACCCAATAAGTAGACTATGCCATAGAAGAACTTAGTGGGCCCCACTTGGCACAGCGGTGATTACTCTAGAAGTATTTTAGTAGTATTAATATTGAGGCTTAAAGTTATTTGCCAGTGCTGAGAAGAATGCCGTGGGAAATGTAACAGAAGCTTATTTTTGTAAAGTGAGAGTGCTCACAGACCACATGCTTTATTGAGTGCTCGCATTCACCTCCTAAGCTTGATAATTAACATTTCTTTGGTGTGTTTAACATTATTTAAAGTGCCAAAATGAGCCCATTTAGCGTGCAGTAACAACTGAAAGTGTCAATTACAGTATTAAGCAATGCTTTATCATAACTGAAAGCATAATATCTCACTGGGCAAAAGACCAACTTGTTCCATGTATACTATGCTTTGTTATGTTATGACTCTTTTTTTCTGTTTGGGGATAGGAGGCCCCATTGTGATTTTGGGCATCTCATTAGCCTACCTATTCAGGAGGTAGACAATGTGTTCAAATGCTCTGTGTGTCCTCAGGTAAAGGTTTCTCAAGGTTTCTCTCGACTATCTGATTGTTTTGGCTCCATGCTTTGCGTTCAAATGCGACTCTGAGCTGCAGTGTAGAAAGCACCTAAATTAATTTGCCAGCTGTGGCTTAGAGACAAGGCTGGAATGATGAAAAGCATGCATTTCCTCCTGCTGTTGGAGGACAGCAGAGAGAGAGAGGGGGGATCGTGAAAAGAAAGCAAAATGAAGGATCCATATGAGCCTCACAGGGCGCGAGAAAGGGAGGAATGCAGCCTTATTGAGCACAAACTGACAGAACACCAACAGTGTAGCATGGTGAGATAGATAGATAGATAGATAGATAGATAGATAGATAGATAGATAGATAGATAGATAGATAGATAGATAGATAGATAGATAGATAGATAGATAGATAGATAGATAGATAGATAGATAGATAGATAGATAGATAGATAGATAGATAGATAGATAGATAGATAGATAGATAGATCTAGCAGGGCTGTTTAATAGGACCCGTGAGATAACTGCTACCTGTCATTTTGTGTGGTAATTTATATGACTTGACAATAAATTGTTAAACTCTATGATTACAAAGCAAATCTGAATTGTCCAACAGTTTGTAAAAACAAGCAAAAAAGACCTGTGTACAGTAATGCACATACAATTTGTCTAAGAGGAAATGCACTGAACTTTGTTAAACATCATAAAACATACTGTTTCTGAAATATGGCCACTATTTATTGATTTCCTCATGCCTTGATTGTTGCCATGCTTATGATCACCTGTGTCTTGTTCAGTTTCTTGTTATCCTGTGTGCATTTCAGCCCTCTGTTTGGTTCAGTTCATTGTCCTGTATAATCTTTGCTAATGTCCGTAAAGTTTCACAGGTTGAAGTTTTCACATGTGCCTTAGTTTGAAAAATTGTTAGATAATTTTATTTGATTTATGAAATTAAATGCCTGCTAGTATTATGCATCTCTCCTCTTTCTTCACCTCAACTTGCCGTAGCAGGAATACTGGTCAACCACGGTCAAATTGTTCCTGATAGTCCCTGTTGTCAAAGGCAATGCTGTTTATCAGTCCACTCATCCGGGTAACTGAAACCACCGGTACTTTTGCATCTCTCATACTAAACTCGTGCTGTATCCAAAATCACCCCTAATGCCAACACAATCTCGTTTTGGCACATTGGTGGTTAATACGTATGAATTCATATAATCTGAATCTTAGGTTTTCAGATGATCTGCTTATGCCCCATGTGTAAAGATGGGTTCAAGGGTTCAAAATTTTGTCTTGTCAGAAGCTGAAATCCGCAGCACTTTCGCTGCACTTAGTGTGCAAATTCACTCTCTTTTATTTCATACAACTGGAGTTGGCACCATCTTGTGTCTCACACAGTTATCAGTAGGGAAAAAACCTCAGACGACTTCATCTTGTTGCTAGGCAGATTGTTTTGTGCATTGTAGTGGGCTATTTTTAAAAAGTACTCACAAATCACTATTTAATGGTTTTATTTTATTTTAATTGCTGAGCTGTACAGTATGTACAGTCAGATATTTGTTATGCACTGTACATAAATCATCCCTTATTTACTAACCTTGTCTGCTGCCATAATAATGTAAAACCAGCAACTTAGTGTAATACCAGAAAGTCAAAGAAAAACTCCACTCCAATTAGGTGCAATAGTCCATTCATCTAAATCAGAAATCACGCCACTAAAATAGCCTTTGTTAACTAATTAATACACATATTTGTATAGAAGAATTAACATAGCACTTTAATAAAATATGAACTTGGCTTCCATTATAAATGCATTACTGAGGGACAAGTTAAAATTATTTTCTGTGGCATATGACAACATGCCACAGGTGCTGTTGGCAACCAAAGAAAAACAATTAGATTTGTCCTTCAGTTTGCAAAAACAAAAATCTTGCTAGTTTTGAAACGACAGCCTTTCATTCCTTTAATAGAGAAACATATTAGGTTACCATATGAGCATAAATATATTGTGCTTTTTTGACAGTAAATTTGTGTTACTTTTTCCAATTAAATTATTTTATTACTAATTGATTTTATTTATATTTTGCAAACGAGAGTTTTGTCACTGGCAATTAGTCTCTCATGCATTAATTATGCTTTAGAAAATAAGCTCTTGTGGCCTTTTAAAAGTTCACGGAACAACAGCTGGAGACGGAGCAGAGGGGGAAATGATAAACAGAATGTGAATGTCTGAAATAGAGTAGGAGTGTGAGTGAGACACTGAGGTGAGCATGTGTTTGCATATGCATGAACTCATTAATGTGTTTAAAAATGAGAAAACAGAACAGTGAGTAAGAGATGAGTGGTGTTAGAAGAGAGCAAAGGGCAGGCACAGAGAAACATCTTGGAAGAAACAGCTTCAGCTACAGTGCAGGTAATGGAGGAAGAGATGGGATGGATGTAAGCCAAGTCTCTCAGCATTCCCTCCCCCTGTACAGGCCAGCTCAGAGGAGGAGTGTAGGTGGGAGTTAAGCACTTCTCCAGATGTAGCTGACTGCTGCTTCTGACTTTCTCCAGATAAGCCTCCATCACTCGGAGTTCCCAACAGTTGTTGCTCAGTCAAGTACAGGGATAAACAAACTTACGGAACTTTTGCGAGTCATCTGCAAACAATTACACACTTCGTCTTCACCTGTAACGTTTTCTCAACAGGAATCTTGAGGTAAGACGCGATATTTGTTCCAAGATACTCAAGTTGAGATCTGTCTCAGCATCTAATTATCAGTAATAGCATGCCATTTTTTTTCTTCTGAACTTCCTTGGTCATAAATATTCCAGTGCATATTGAAAAGTTCACTGTAGTTCCCCTTGGACATTAGAATCTGAGTTGATCTGAAATGTTTCCTATTCAAATAAATTCACATAAATTTTGACTTATGACCTAGAATATTAAACAGAACTGAACCCCGAGCAGAAGTTAACTTCAAAAGAAGTGTTGAGGTTTGATGATCTTAAAATATCTTTGATATAATGATGTATGAATTCAGTTAATATTTTAAAAGTGACGTAAATCTTCGTCCGAGGTCCAGGGCAATCAGCCAGTATTCTACAGTAATTCAAGCCACTAAAGATCAATTTGAATTAAGTTTACCATAAATTATGCCCTCAAAAGTCAAAACAGAACTAGTTTGTATAAAAAATGTATATTACTAGAGACCCTTTCCTTTGCAAGATATAGGAAACTCATGATTGTACTTTATTGCATAAGCTACCACTATGGAAAGAGAAATATTAATGTATAACATGAGTTTAGAGGGGGAGTGCAAGTAGTTTTCTGTAAAAACGTTATGTCAATCATAATGCATTCAGATATCAAGCCAGAAAATACTGGATGTAAATTGCTTGGTTTATTTACAGGCAAGTGTTGCAAACAGCATGAAAGAGACAGGAATGCAGTGGGAATAAAATTGTCCAAAATGGGTCATTATCAGGCCTCTTTCAGATGAATAAATAAATGCCTGACGTTTCACCTTTTAGCCGCCCTGCACTAAACAACAGATATGAGCGACCTAAGCTGGCAGAAAGGAAAAGTAATAAAAATGCAAAACAGGGGCATCACCATCTTTCAGAGCCTTGGAATCCAAATATTCTTGTATTTAGGAAGTGCAGCAATTGTCTTCTTCCTCTTAAATGTAGTTTGTGTAATTAAGCTGTGGATGAGTTGCCATCTTGAGGTAGGAAACCCATACAATGCTCTTCCTGAGACAAACACTTGAGCAATGATTTATTTTTGTGTGGGTTCAGCAGCTCTGTGGGGGTGGACAGATACTACACTTCAATATAACAATAACTGATGTATGTACATAACACTAAATATTCATAAATATGTGCAGTAATCATATTTAGTCAAATTACATCACAGTGTCTACAGAGTAATAGTAATACATTTTTAAATATTTGGTGAAACAATATGTACATGCACGTGTTTTTATTTTAATGGATTACTTTAAATGTGTAACATGTATCAACTAAATTGATATGTAATATTTTTCTTGAATTAGAATTATCCTCTCAAAGAGACATCAGTGGTAAAAAAAAATCATGACAGACTAACGATATGTTGCAATAAGTTATGTGTGCAAGACAGGCATGTGCACAACTTTCAGAGGTTGATGAGTCATCATACTTCAGAATTATTGTCACATGACATCTAAAAAAAGCTTATATGAGTCATTCAACATCAATTCAAATGTTCAGTGATTTGCTTGCTTTTTACTGCAAGTTATTTTAAAATTGTAGACCGATTGCTGTATCAACAAATTGTTTACATTGTATGCAATGTAAAACTCTGCTTTGCAATCATACTGTTCCTAAATCAGATAATGGCATGAGAGGGACATGGCTCCAGTGGGTGTACCTGCTCTCTTAATGTTGGCCTCTTGCCTGCTGTTCATCTTGCCGTCATGCCTCTATGCATGTCCGAGGTCCTGCAATTGTCCCAGCCCTAAAGAGGTGCACTGTACCTTCCGCCACCTACCCTCTGCCCCACGAAACCTACCCAAGGACACAGAGAGACTCAACCTAGGGTAGGATACTGTGTTGTTGTCTTTAGAAAATTATAGACTTAAAATGAAAAAAAAAAAAAAGTATTTTGATACATTGTGGTTGTGAATAGGTCATGTTGTTCCAAAACTGCATGACTTTCTTCTGTGGAACACAAAACTTTTTTTTTTTATATCTGTAAGTGTGTTTTGTTGGCCATACAATGGAATTCAATGGTAACCAGAACTTTAGGAACCAACAATTTTCAGAATATCTTCTTTTGTGTCCCACAGAAGAAAGAAAGTCATATTTTATTTTTGGGTGAACTATCACTTTAATGTGTTGAGCTACGCCTGTGGTTAATGTTGGAACTAGTGGAGAACTGATTTACAGCACCTAAAAATCACCAAAACACAGTTGGATATAAGTCATAGCATTCAATTATGTCCTTTTTAGCTCCACTGAAAATGTGTGTTTACTGAGTAAAATTAAGTAAATGATTGGTGCTGATTACTCTGCATCTCACAAAATTAAAGGGTAATCGATGTGATATGTTTTAAGCTAACATTTTTTTTACCACTATCTTTGCTTACTGTAAAGCTATAACAGCATTGGCACGGTTGGGTCTTCAGATTTTGCAAACCTGCGGCAATTGGAAATGCTCATGCTCCATGGAAACGATATCTCCTCTGTCTCTTCCGGATCCTTTTACCACCTCCGTTCCCTCCAGGTATAAGTTCATATGAGAGGCACATCAAAAACTTTATACTCATCTACTGTACTGTAGCATCTTTGTGTCTCTAATTTTCTATAAATAGTTAAGATACATGACTTTGAAATTGCATTGGGGCTTAATTACTGTTATTTATTTGCACAGATACTCAAGTTGAGTTACAACAAACTCAAAAGAGTTGACCCCAGCTTGTTCGAGGGCTTGACCGGCCTTGTACGGCTTCATTTAGACCACAACCTCATTGACTTCATTGAGCCTTTTTCATTTAATGGACTCACATCATTAAAGCTATTGCAACTGGAGGGGAACCGACTGCAGGACCTCCACTCTCACACATTTATTACTGTCTCAGTCCTGGGTACATTTTGGAGCTCAGGATTGCGGCATCTGCACCTGGTAGACAACCAACTAGAATACCTGCTGCCTGGAACTCTGCAGCACTTAGACAGGCTAGAAGTCCTCTCTCTACATGGAAACCCCTGGGCCTGTGACTGCCACTTACACTGGTTGTTAGAGTGGGACAAAAATCATGAGGGTGAAACTTCTTTGATTGTATTTTCCAAACTTTGCACCACTCACTCAGAATTTTTTGTAATGGCAATGAATAAAATCCCATTGCACACAAATATATAGAACTTCACATATAGTGTTTATATGTAATTTACTCAAAATTGTTACATTTGTCATCACTGTCCTAGATGCATTGTATTGTTACATTACATTTAAGGTTGAATGAGTAGTACAACTGACTCCACTGACTGCAAATAACTACAAGGAAAACAAAGGTGTTTTTCTTATTATTATTTACATTCTCTATCCCTCTTTTTATAGGAGTTATTAAGTGCAAAAAGGACCGTGACTATGGAGATGCTGGCAACTGTGCTGCATGTGCCTCACCAAAGCCTTTGAACAACAGCCAGATCTTGCAGCTCTCAACCAGTCAGCTCACCTGTGACCAACCCTCCCTTCAATCCCCTCTTAAAATTGGGGAGAGTAGCATTTGGGAAAATCAGGAGCCAGATGCCCCCTACATCAAGGATCTGGAGCGTCCTCTTGGCTATCTGACATTCATTCTCTCTGACAGTCATGGGAATCGGGCACACGTGGCATGTAATGTAACACGTCCTGTTGAAGACACCTCCGTGGGGTGGGAGCCAGTGAGGAGAACAGATGAGATTGCTGTAAATGTGACTCTACGGACACTTCTGGAGTGTGAGATCGATAGAGATGCTCTTCAGAATCTGTGGAGGTTGGTTGCCTACTACTACGAGAGCCCAGCCATTTTGGAACGGGGAACCAGACTTGGGAATTCTTCAAAGGTGACTTTTCAGTACTCTCAAGCCTCAAATGAGGAATCACCATATTTTACAGAGCTCAAAGGACACTTAATGGCTGAACCAGCCTGGCTTTTACAACCAAGGGTCACCCTTCAGCTGAACCGGCGCAAAACAACAACTAAAAAACTGGTGCTGACCTTCTCTACTTTCATATCAAAGCACATCATTGGAAGAGGGGATGAGGAGGATGTAGTCTCCCCCTGGGCTATGATCCAAAGAGGAGCCCCAGGGAGAATCCAGTCCGTTCTAGAACACTCTGAGGTCAGTCTGGATTGCAGTTTGCTAAGCTCGGGGCATCAGCCTGTGGAGTGGATGCTTCCAGACTTAACAACAGTGGATCAAACTGATTCCCATAAATTAAGGGTGGAGAATTATAGACTAGTTATCAAAAACACAAGTATTGCAGACTCTGGACTGTATCATTGCTTTGTGAGGACTGACACTAATGTGGACATCGTCACCTATAGACTCACAGTCAGGATGCGTCTCTTAAGTCCCAGTGATTTAAATGGAAAGAAGATATCTGTGGAGAATGGGGACACTCTTAGTCTTCCCTGTTTAGTAACTTCTCCTCATCCAATTGAGACAAGATGGTTCCTACCAAATAATCAGATTCTTAAAGCATCAGACATGAAAGGAAGGGTGTATGTATCACAGAACAACACTTTGATCATCAAAAAAGTGACTTACGAGGATGCCGGAGAGTATAGTTGTTTAGCAGCTAACCTCTATGGGGCTGATATGTTGTCTCATCTAATTGTTGTTACTGGTGAAATGGAAGACGCACAACAAGGTGTTACGGTATCGATGGGTGAATTACTGCTTTTTGAAAATGAGGACAGTGAAGGGTCAGGATATGAAGAAATCAAAAGACCAACTGCTAAACACACACCTCAGAGGGTCGATGGAAAACACAGAGGGGGCATCGTCCGACAAAATGCAAAAAGAAAGAAAATCAAAGAGAGTGTCAGAAAACCTAATAACTCTGTCAAAAAGCTTGATCCCAGCCGCTGGGAGCAGATTCTTGCAAAAGCTAACGCTAAACTCTCAACCATGCCACCAGTCACAACGCATCTAGAAATGACAAAAACACTGAAAACAGTGACTGAGTCTTCACTGATTACAACCACCAAAACTTTGGCTGATACCTTTAAAACGACTAAAACAGATGTTACAGCTAGCAGTACCAGCGCAAGTTCAAACATCCAACATTTCAATGCGAAACAGCTGGAACCACCACCCCACAATGAGCACGTACAGGAAACTACACAGGGAGAAAAATCAAAACACAAGACAAGTGATTATAACATTTCAGATCTGACTTTAGAACACATAGACACAACAACAATACCTGAACATGAGACTCAGCTGGTAAAACAGGTAGACAGACAGACAATAGAAGAGAAAATAAGGGCAAACAATAATTCCATCTGGAACCAAAGACGAAGATTACCATATAGGCAGCGTAGGCCTCCTTCACGTAGACCACGTCCAAAGAGACCAAATTTCACCGTAGCTCCCTCTACAGCAGTGCCATTCACTCGCTCTCCAGTCAAGACACTGATACCTATAAGTAGTGTAGCAATGACCACTAACTCTTATACTCAAGCCCAAAACAAAGATGTCATAGCATCAATGATTTTAGAAGTTTCTCCTGCACATTACCCAGTAACTGAAAGCTTTGCCATGGCAGTTACAAAGGACCCTCTTAAAGTGCCTATAACAACGTTCAGAAAAGATGACAACTTGAATGAACTTGAAGGCAAAACAAAACACATTGAGTCAGTTCAGCTTGTAAGTGCAACATCTCTGCAAGAAAATGAACCTGTTCCTGCTACACGTGCTACACCCAGACAGATCAACAGGTATGGACATGAAACCAGAGAGATCATTTTGGGAACTAATAGCCAGGCAAATGAGGATAAGACAAGGCAGATTTCGACAACTGCCATCCCTAATCTTCAAATCAGCAACATAAATCCTCCAGAGACAAAAATAGCGCATGTGACTGAGAAACCAACCTTAACTAATGTGGACCGGCAGAGAGTTTACAACTGGGCAAGGCATCCTGAAGGAGTTCCTATCCACCCCTGGTTAATCCAGAAGTATACACCAAAAAAACAAATCTCAATTACACCCCGTCCCTACACTCAGTCTCCCTTCTGGCCCACAGTTCATAGCTCAAAGCACCACCACGCCCAAGACAAAACTTGGTATTTCCTACAAACAGGAGGCAGGGGTGCAGGGGTCACCAATCGGCCTGAAATCACTGCTCAAACAGCAAAGCCCACAGTTTATATTTCGGGGTCAGCGGCAGCTTCCATTGCGAGGACCATAGCTCCACATGTCAGCTCATCTCGTGTACGTGACCATTTACTTTTCAACAGGCTCAGAAACAGATATAGACAGTCACAGCTTGATGCATATCGACTAGCCCAGATGGGAAAGCTTGTCACTTCTAAGCCAAGGACATATCGTCCCACCCCACAGCCTCACCAAGCTTCAAATATCCCAAGCATCTACAAGCCTGTGACTCCTCCATCCATCCTAGCATATACAAACAAACCAACCTTCACAGCTAGCATACCATATGGTGGTCGCTGGCACTACAGTCAGTTTGGAGCAAAGAAACTGAGCACTGCCATTCCCTTTCCAAACCTGATGGGCAATGGTGTCAAACCCAGGATCACAGCAACTGAATCCGTTACTATATCTGCTTTAGCAGAGACAGATGTGCTTTTGTCCTGTAGATCATCTGGGGACCCCAAACCTATTGTTTCATGGACCAAAGTTTCAACAGGTTAGGCGATTCTTCATTGCATAACTTTTATGGATGCATCTGTCTCAATGGAGGATGAGACAATTTATAGAGTGCCCACTCGCAGCATACTTTAGATAGTTATCAAACACTACCATCATGCTTCATAAGTGCCCAAGATTTTTTTTTTTTTTTTTTCATGATTATTACATCATTATTCTCTTTATGAGGGCCTGCATGTGATTTTCTATTTTCTGAGTGACTCTGGAGTGCAACTGAAGCCAAATTATCAGCTTATGGTAATTATCATAATAGCTGCAGATATTTGATGACATAAATATTTCTAATCACTGAATAAAAGGAAACGGTAATTTTGTGTTTGAATTAGCGGTTGAAAGGCTGCAATCAGTAATTCTTGTAATGAGAAATTGTATATACAACACTTACATGTCTGACATAAATTGGATGAAATCATACAGGTACATTTTGGTTAAATTATAACAGATCCATTTGTCTGGTCCTAGAGGTTAATCTACATCCCCCTGATTTGAAAGGTCACTAACAGCTACGAAAAAAGGCTAAAAGACCCCCCTGTGAGAAATATACATAATTCAAATCAAAACATATTTCTGTATTGATGTATTTACTTTTTTTTCCAACTCTTTTACAGGTGCAACAATTCAGACCAACACAAAACTTGGACAAAGATTTGAGGTCCTTTCAAATGGTACTTTTGTGATTAATAATGTCCAGCTGCAAGACAGAGGCCAGTACCTTTGCACAGCTCAAAACAAATTTGGTTCAGACCGCATGGTAGTTACTCTCGTTGTCCGGACTGAGCCTCCAAAAATCAAGAGTTCAAGAGCCAGAGATGTCTCAGTGTTTTTGGGAAACTCAGTGTTTTTGGACTGTATTGCGGTGGGTAAGCCAGAAGCTCAGATTTCATGGATACTTCCAGACAGGACATTTGTGCGAGACATTGGTACCCTTGACCGAAGAGTATCTCTTTTTCCAAACGGAACACTCAGTATTCATTCAGCAAACTTTTCTAATAAAGGTGATTATAAATGTATTGCCAGCAATGTGGCAGGAGCTGATACACTCACGTACCACATTCGTGTTGCTGCTCTACCTCCAATAATTGTTGAGGTTTCACATGAGACTATATTTATGAATGCTGGAAGAAACGTATATGTAGACTGCACTGCTAAAGGAGAGCCATTCCCTCTAATTAAGTGGGTTCTCCCTGATGGTTCACAAATGAAGCCCACACAGTTTATTGGAAGCCGGATATTTATTTTCCCAAATGGAACGCTTTATATAAAGAACGTCAATCCCAGTGATTCAGGGAGGTATGAGTGCTCAGCAACCAATCCAGTGGGCTTTGCTAAAAGAACAGTGCAGGTGGATGTTAGGCATGAGGCTCCAGGCCCCTGGAAAGGCCTATATCAGCAACACAGTGTCACAGCAACATATGGATCCACAGTTTTCCTGCATTGTCCAGAGTCTGTAGGTTCCCACAGAGGCACAGTCTGGAGACTACCATCTAAAATCATTCTGGAACATCAGTACAGGTACATATTTAATGCTTTTGAAGACAAGCTAAACTTATAAGTGCTCTATCTAGCTAGAATTGGACATTTTCTTTTAAATAAAATAATAAAGAGTTTTTCTGCTTATTAATGTGGGAGTTTGTTTCCCCTTTGAAGCACCCCATACAGAGGGTTTATTTAAGTCAAGCCGTCGCAGCTTTATTGTCATTTTTTCCTTTAATACGATATTTTAATTTTTATCTTTTGGACAATTAGTGGTTCTCACTGTTCACACCAAGCAGTCTGACATACACTCTCAAAATCACAGCAAGCCAACTTCATCACTTGTGTAATTCAAACAATACATGGTGTAGATTAAACAAGCAGTCTCTGTCAGACAGGAAAGCCCAAACAACCCCCGCTGATCCAGACAATACAGTAACTGAGCGAGACGCAAGGACAATTTGTCTGCTTCATATGCTTAGCAGGACCATCTTTAGGAATTCTGGTGCTTAGTCATCTATACAACAGGCTACTTAAAGCAGTTAGATAACAAATACATTTTACAATAGGCATTCATTATTACGTCTAGAACTAAAATTGATCAAAATTAAATTTAGTTCACAAATGTTAAATATCAGTTTATAATCCTGCAGTGTTACTTCAGCTACAACAATAATTTAATGAATAAGCAATAGAAACACCGCCACTGATGATGATGATGATCTGTGTGTATGTTTATGTGATTTATGATGACATCAATTTTTAGGCTACTGGTATAACAACATAAACATATTTTATGGGGAAATTTCCTCGTAGTCCTCAAATTAAAATAGCTTTAAAAACATACTAAACAAAGTTTTATTAAAAATTTTAAAATGCAGAAAGTTTTGTGAGATGGGTAGGTCTAGGGTTAGGGTTAGGGTAGGGGATAGAAAATACAGTTTGTACAGTATAAAAACCATTACACCTACAGAGAGTCTCTATAAAACACAAAAATAAATGTGTGTGTGTGTGTGTGTGTGTGTGTGTGTGTGTGTACTTGTTTATGCTACATTGTGGGGACCAAATATCCCCACAAGGATAGTAAAACCTGAAAAATTGAAGTAAAACTGGCCTGCGGTCCCCACGAGGGGAAAAAAATATTAAAAATAGTAAGTGATGTTTATCTGAAAGTGTAAAAGTGCAAACAGGTTTTCTGCACGGGGTTTAGGGTTAGGGTTAGGGTTGGGTTAGGGGATAAACAAATATTGTTTGGTCAGTATAAAAGTAATAGAAGTCTATGGAAAATCCCAAATGTAGGTGTGTGTGTGTGTGTGTGCGTGCGTGTGAAATATAGATGTTAGTAAAACATGTGTAAACTAGTTTGTCTATACTGCTCTTAACTATGAATATTCCACAAATACCCTTTATCTTTCTCTTCTCTTGTTCTGTAGGACATATAAGTCTTTAAAACTCAAGTTAAAAAAAAAAAAAAACCTTTAATGCAAATATAATGCAGTATATTACATAATACATTTTCCTAAATGGGAAACTGCCCTTACGAAACAAAAATAAATATACTGTGAAATATAAATAAAGGTGACTTGACTATATATATACTTGATTTGTATTACATGTAATGCTATATTTGTATATATATATATATATATATATATTTTTTTTTTTTTTTTTTTTTTTTTTCAAATGAAGGCAAGTATAGCATTACATGTAATACAAATCAAGTTTAAAAGGGTTTCTGGTGTGGGTTTTTGGGGTTACAGTTGTGTTAAAGAGTAGAGCCTGTGGTTATGACGATTGGCCGAACACCATTAAGACTAGAAGTATGTTACTTCATTTAAAAAGTAATGGCTGTGCACTCTTCAGCACAGTGATAGACTCTTTCCTAAATACTTTAGTACATGCAGGTGTGCTTGTGCTAATAGTGACTTGCTATATATGAAATATATAATGTAAATAATTATAGAATTTAAGAAATATATTAAATTATATATTTTATATGTATTATTCAATATATTGTAATGTATTAACACTATATTATTCTTATTTTTGCGTAAGGGATATCACAATCTAAAAAAAAAAACATGTCACAGTCTGCTTTTTTAATGAAAGGTCTCACTTGTCTCTTATTATACAATCGGACAAGCAACATTTGAAAGGACATGGAAAATAAATTGCATAGTGTGCAGCTGTCTTAAGAAGAATTCTATGAGCTCTTTTATCCTATCATAGTTTATTACTATGAAATAGTACAGCTGTCATAAAAAGATGTAAACAATTTCTCTCTTTTTGTTTTCAGTCCACAAAGACACATCACTGCTTTCCCCAATGGCACTCTGAGAATTCTGAGACTGACTGAGAAAGATGGAGGCAATTATCTGTGCATGTATCAAAGACCAAATGGTGAGGACATGGAGCTGTTCCAAGTAGAGGTTCTCATGAGGCCACCAAAGATAGAGAACACTGGGGCACAACATAAAAGAATTGCTAATGGAGACAACTTCCTGGTGGACTGTGTAGCTTCTGGCCTTCCAGATCCTGAGGTTTCATGGAGCCTCCCAGATGGCACCATGATCAACAATGCCCTCCAGTCGGATGACAGCGGAACCCGTACCCGGCGCTATATCATCTTTGGGAATGGAACGCTTTTGTTGCAACAAATGGGAAAGAAGGATGAAGGCAATTATACATGCTATGCTAAGAACACCCTGGGGGAAGATGCAATGAAAGTAAGTGTCCAAGTGGTGCCAAACTCACCCCAAATAACTTCTAAAGAGCAGGTTTCTATGTGGGCACCTTTCGGGCAATCAGCACAAATGAAGTGTGATGCTACAGGTGTGCTACCACCTACCATAATCTGGATCTCACCAAGGAATGAGATAATACCCTCATCTTCAGTCAAATACCAAATCCTAAATGATGGGACTCTGATCATTAAAAAACTGACTTTGGCTGACCAGGGAAAGTATGCCTGTGTTGCACGGAACCCAGCCGGAGATAACATCAAGAACGTGAACCTTCTAGTTGAGGTTAAAGGCCCGCAAATCAATGGACACAGTGGGCGATCAGAGAACAAAATTTTAGCCGTGTATTACCAGACCTTGCTGCTGGATTGCAAAGCAGAAGGTAAGCCTGAGCCACAGATCACCTGGACCACACCTTACGGCATGTCTCTACCCACTCCATATTTGGGAGGTAGGTTCCAAGTGCACAAGAATGGCACTCTTGAATTGAGGGGCATTCGAAAGACTGACGAAGGGCGGTTTCTGTGCATAGCCAAGAATTACTTAGGGGAAGCAAGTCTAGCAGTTGACCTCGAAGTTGCATCACTTGCTGAGAAGCCAAGCTTTCCAGTGCCAAACATAGAGGTTCTTCCTCTCAAAGCAGATGGTGATGATATATCTTTGGAGTGTCGTGCTACAGGAAAACCAAAGCCAGAGTTTCTATGGGTTCTACCCAATGGAACGGCACTGAATCCCGGCAAGAAACTTCAACGGTTCATTCACTACCTGGGAAATGGGACTTTACACATTACGCAGCCAGGTGTCATTGACAAAGGTGTGTATCGTTGCCTGGCTAAAAATGTAGCCGGACAAGCAGAAAAGCGCTATGCTTTAGAACCTGGACAGAAGCCCCATATTAGAAGTACAGCTTCAACAATGAAGATTTCGTTCGGACAGACACTAAATATGCCATGCAATGCTGATGGTTGGCCTCATGCAACAATTACCTGGACTCTTCCAAATGGCCTGGTCTTAGACAAGCCCCAGGTTATTGGAAGAGTAACATATTTATCTAACGGCACACTTCAGATAAAAGAAACATCCAAATTTGATAGAGGAACGTATATCTGCAAAGCCACAAACACCTTTGGATCCTCAACTTTATCATATCCAGTAAGTATTATGGTGTTTCCACCTCAAATCACTCATGCTCCACCTTCAATAACCAGAGTTAACAGGGGGTCTCCTGTGATTCTGAACTGTATAGCTGCTGGCATACCCAAACCAGACATTTCTTGGACTCTGCCTGGACGTACCACGCTTGTATCCAATAGTCGCTTCACAGCACAGGGTGGAATTCACATGACAGAGGAGGGAAATTTGGTCATACAGGACCCAGGCCTCATGAACTCAGGGATTTACAAATGTAATGCTAGAAATGCCTTGGGAACAGACTTCAAAGCAACATACCTTCAAGTGATCTGAGCAATAGACAGAAATCCATCAGTTAATTAAGAAAAATAAATGGGAACCTTTCTTTAAAAACATAAATCATACTTAAAAAGTGCATAAAAGCACTTAAAATACCCCAACAATGTTGTTAAATGGCATTTTTTCTTAATGGTTTTTGTGAATAGCCATGGATTGTTGTCTTTGTATCTACCCATTAACTGACCCGAGGATAAGATTTCTTTAGTATTCTGTATTTAATTTATGAAATTATTGGTTTGTACATATTTATATATTCCACAGATTAAACAGAATGATTTTTACATACTTTTTTAAACATAAATTGCACATAAATCATTCCAGAATGTCTGTGATTTGTCTATGTGCTGTCTGTTGAATTTCTTGTATTCTTCAGTGCATTAGAACAAAATAGCCTTGTCAGAGCAGAACGAGGCCTTGTATGGTACAAATGTTGACATTGTGGTAGCTGTCGAAACAAGAACACAGTATGTAAGACACTTACTGCCACACTGGGCAAATAAATGATATTAAAGACTAAAGACCAGAAATCAAATATTATTAATTCAAATCACATTTAATTGCACAGTGCTTTATACAATACATCTGTTCAAGCAGCTTCACAATAGTGGGAACATGACAAAAACAGGAAAATATTAATGTTGTAAAATTCATCAATTATGAAACGACATCAAATATGAAAGTAGCTCTATAGATGTTAATAGTGTCATTATGAATCTCAATTTAGTGTAGTGTTGTTTTAATTCAGTTCAATTACTGTGTTAGTTGTAAAGTTCATGATTTATGAAACTAATTTAATTCAGATGTAAATCAGCTCTACAGAAGGCAATATTATCATTATTCAGCTCAAGTCATTTCAGTGTTGATTCAATTCAGTTCAATAACAGTGTTAGTGTCATTATCCAGCTCAATTCCTGAATTTTGTTTTAATCTTATAGTGTATAGTATATAATATTACTGAATATTAATTTTCTTTTGATATATATCATTTAAAAAAAAAAAAAAATGCCACCATTGCACCAAACAAATGGCCATGCATTAATTTAGGAATTTGGGGTGTGTTTCATTTTAAATACAAGACACCACACAACTGAATTAAGCAACATGCATAGCATAGTATTTGTTTATTCCCATAGAAGAAAAAAATATGTAGCCTACTCTTACCGTTTATTAACAAACTTGGTACTTACATTTTTCTGGGTGTTTGTCCTTTTGTATTCCACTGCAATACTAGCATAAAAGTCAACATCAGAGTAGACAATGACAACATTTTCATTTTGGGGTGAACTATCCCTTTAAATTTAACCAGTGCATCCATGTTGTCACAATTATTCGACACAAAAGTAAAGTACAATTTATTTTTCAGCTATTATTTTTAACTAGCCTAATTTTAATTGCTTTAAAAGTACCTCATCAGTCGGCATGAACTTGTCAGCCTACAATGTAAACTCCCTGCATCTGCCATCCCTTCCCCCATCACCACCACCACCACCATCATCATCATCACCGCCGGTCCAGTGAACACCAGCCTCGGTACATCATTTCACCGTTATGGCAAATGAAATCCTAGAAAGCAGAGAAGGAACTGCCAACCTCACGTCGTCTCTAGACCTGAGCACGTCTCTAGATCACAGTGTGCAGACGCGGATTTTTAAAATCATTGTCATCGGGGACTCAAATGTGGGCAAGACCTGTTTAACCTTCCGCTTCACCGGCGGAGCCTTCCCCTGTAAGACTGAAGCCACCATCGGCGTGGATTTCAGGGAGAAAGCCGTGGAGATCGAGGGCGAGAAAATAAAGGTGGGATTTATTGTTGGGGTTGGTCTCGTCACGACCAGGCCGATATATCTCGTTGTATCACGATTGTATTGTGTGTGTTTCAGTGGAAGTGTGACAGACAGCAGCATGGCGAGGATGTTTACATTACGAGTAATCACATTAATGACTCTTTCTTTCTGATCGCATGATGCATCAGAGGCGTAGTTTCTTTTAAGACAAATCAAAATACGTGTCATTGACAGTTTAATTTTTACTTGGTCTAAGATACCTGATCCAAACTGGTTTTCAAAAGCTTGTGAACTGTTTAGACCATCTTAGACTATCTAGAAATTAGCATGTTAGCTACATCTATATTAAACCATATTGTCCAATGCAGATTTTGTGGTATTGTTCACCAATAGTCTTATTATTATTCATACAACACAATATAATAGACAGGTGAAAGGAGCATAATATGACATTATAGATAACACTTTATTTATGTGTGTGTGAGATTTGAATTCAGTCAGCTGAGTTAATTTAACCCTTTAATATATAATCTGTTAAATCAAAAAAAAAAATCTTAATCCAGACAGCAAGCAGATGTCGGCCATATGTTGCTGTCTGGGAATGTTTCTTTATATATAAGTAAAATTCAAAGCTGTGACACATGGTTATTTGGATTTAAAGGGGTCATCGGATGCAAAATTCACTTTTCAAGTTATTTGAACATAAATGTGTATTGGAAGTGTACACATCCATCCTATAATGATAAAAATCCACCCAGTGTTTTTTTTTATTTTTTTTATTTAAATCCCTATTTTAAAATCCCCTTTCTCAAATCAGGCTGAGGTTTCTGTCAGAATGATGTAGTTCTGTACAGTCCCCTCCCACGAAAGTTGATTGACAAGACTGTCTTATCTTAGCCCCGCCCTGAGTGAGCTGAGAGCTGTCTGCCATAGAGCCCTGCATTTCGGCCCGGGCCCAACGGGCCCTGACTTTTTTTATTCCTCTAGTATGAAGGTAGATCAGTAGCTAAACTCGAGAGCTTGTTGATCTGAATTTGAGAACTTGTCATATTAACATTCGTATTTGTAAGTTGAAATTTACACTCACAGCTCTGATCTGAAAACCCGAATCTTTCGATTTGCACACACAGACAATAATCAAAACACCCGTGTTTTGGAGTCGAAGTTGCAGATTAATAGTTACACATGTGTAGAATGACATTCACATAAACAAAATGACACACACAAACGTGTACTTTTGCGCTTTACTTCAGTTTCGCTGTAAAACCTCAAGTCAGCACTTACAACCTCTCAGATCTGGCAGTACAACTTCAAATCTTAGCGCTTTGACTTTTGCTACTCCTTCTGCAGTATTCCTGTAGCAAAACTCACTTGTGCACTTGTAAATGCAGATGTGAGAGCTCAGACCCGGGGGCGGGGCTGGGCTGCGAATGAAGACATTTTATTGGTCGATGCCTGACCAATGAACAACGCCAGCCATCGCGACTTGCCCTGCAGAAAGAAACATGATTTCTATATATTTTATTTTAGGCAAGTCGTGATGATATGAGAAGGCTAAATTGATCAAACATATGATCAGCTCATGCCGCTTGCCGCTTGGTCGTTACTTTAAAAAAAAAAAATTGAAAGGCTATTTAACGAACAAAAATGCTCCAAACGTTTTTCTAAATTAACTTAATAAAAATACGAAACAAAATATAATAATTTTGACATTACACACAAAACTGAACTATTTTAATAGCCGAAACAGTAGTATAAACTGTTTTAGGAGAAGGGGGAAAAAAAGACGGTCTCGGGTCGGACTCGGGCCGGTAATTCTGATAAGCTGTCGGACGTGGGCCGGGCTAGGGCCTGAGCGTCTCGGGCCATGGCCGGGCTAGGGCCTAAATTTGAGGCCCGTGCAGGGCTCTAGTCTGCCATTGTGTCGACTCCGGTGCAGGGGAAGACGAGATGTCTCAGATTAAGTGATTGAGGTGCTTTGTTGTTGGATGTAATAATGAATATAGCAGTCGTCATTTACTCCTGACATCTGAACCGCTGAAGACGCAGAGGATTAACTTTACTTTCACTTTGAAGTGAATGCGCTGATCCCCGATCTGCCTAAATGTTCGCGCGAATCATTCGTGATCCAGCTTCAACTACAGAAGAAGTGAGTATAAGGGTTTTTTATGAATCTTTGCAAATCGCCTTTCCTAATAATGTGCTAGTTAGCCAGGTTCACGGCTAAAGTAAACTACTGCTGGTCACTCCAGGGAAGAGAGAGGCGGGGTCAGCAGAGCTCATTAGCATTTAAAGCAACATGGACTAAAAAAACGGCTTGATGAAAACAGAGCTGATTTTGACAGGGTAAAGAAGGTGTTTTTTACACTACCATTGAGAAATTTTAACCAAAGTATGTTATAGACTTTTCATTAAGACAACTTGTGGAAAATGAGCATCCGATGACACCTTTAATATCACAGCCTGATTTTAAAAATTGCTTTTTAAAGATATCCATAGCAGATTTATTTATTGACCTTCTAATCCATTTCTTTCCATCAGTTTTCTCGTTTTAACTTCTCTCCAAAATTTGTTGTTTGTCTTGTTTCTACTCTGACAGGTGCAAGTATGGGACACAGCGGGCCAGGAGCGCTTTCGGAAGAGCATGGTGGAGCACTACTACCGCAATGTGCATGCTGTCGTATTTGTATATGACGTCACAAAAATGGCCTCATTCCAGAACCTAAAGACCTGGATTCAGGAGTGTAATGGGCACAGGGTGTCATCCTCGGTGCCTCGTGTTCTGGTGGGTAACAAATGCGACCTAGTTGACCAGATCCAGGTCCCTTCCAACACTGCCCTCAAGTTTGCCGATGCCCATAACATGCTACTGTTTGAAACATCAGCCAAAGATCCCAAGGAGAGCCAGAACGTGGACTCCATTTTCATGTGCCTGGCATGTCGTCTAAAAGCCCAAAAGTCCCTTATATACAGAAACGTGGCGAGAGAAGACGGCAGAGTGAGGCTGGCACATCAGCCCGACCCTAAGAGTAACTGCCCTTGTTGAGGACCCTAAACTGTGAAATTATTAACATTGATAATTCACAATGCAAGAATGTGCCTGCAACTAATTTTAGTTACTTTATGACAGCTGCTCCATGAACTCTCTGTTTTGTGTGTGTGTGTGTGTGTGTGTGTGTGTGATTATCTGTCATGTTCTTTTCTTCAATTACACCTTCACTAAAAAGGCAAATCCCACAAAACCTGTCAAGAACATGTTCAAGTTGTGTGTCAACTCAAAATCAAAAGAAATAAGAAATTACATTTTGCTAAAAGAATATTATGCCTTTTAAGACCGTTTTTGCATTGTGACATTATTTTTATGACACTTAAGCACACTTTCCCTATTATGGTAATGCAAAAATACTCATATATTATGTACTTCCTTTAATTTATGCTGATTTAAATAAAAAATGTATCACAGTAATGAGACTCTAAGGACAATCATCAGTTTTAAAAACATCCTAAATCATCCATTAAAAGGAAAACATCCAAATGCATTATTTTGAGATTTCTGGTGAGGCAATGTGTTGAATTTCCATTAAAAAAATAATGTCAAAGTGCAAAAATTCTGATGGCCCTAAAATATGTTTCATTTTATTAATCAAAAAGTAATGCAACCTGGACATGTTTGCACAAGATGTATTTCTCGACCCCTCATGCTTAATTCAGTGCACACTTTACCACTTAAGCAATCTTTATAGGTTTGAAGAAACGTGACATTTGTTGGATTTACAGTCATTTGTTTCCGTCACACATTTGTTTGGATGCATCCATCAGCATACAATCAATCCAGATATTACTTAGTGGAATATGGCATAACATCTCCAACATAATTGGCTGACGGTCTTAATGTTTTAACTGCCAGGAACTGCACATACTGTAGAATCTGAACCTTCCAGTTTCACATGAGTCACAATGATCATTTCAAATGTTTGTATTGCCTTAAAACATATTCCTTTGCCACCATTGCTAGTTATTTCTCATAGCCTCGTGGTTACTCACTGCTAAAATATTTCTAATATTTCTCCCTCACTAACAGCATGGATACATTTGAAACCCGTTCAGATTATGAAACTATATTCTGATGATTATCATTGAATAGTGACCCAAATGTTAATGTAATCTGAGAATTCACCACATGCTCATTTCCTTGGGAAAGAGTGAATCCGTGTGGGAAGTTTTATGTAGCATCACCGTATTTCACCAGCTTAAGGTGGTTCTTCCAAATGCATAAACACTTATGTACAAAAGCAAGGTTCAAACAGGCCGGTGATTGTTAAATTTTTACTCAAAAGACCCAGAAAATAATGATTTTAACTTGACAGAATAGCAGTATGAGTGTTTCTGTGGAAAGGGTTGCTGATAATGTGTTGATTATGGAATGAGCGAGTGCAATTTGGTGCCCCGTGATTGTTTTTGTTTAACCTCTATCCTCTGCTTATTCAGTACTTTTGGTTCTACAGGAGAAGTTGCAGTTTTCTGTGTGGTTTCAAATGCTTTCAGATTCATAAGAGAATTCTCTGGTTTCAACAGTGTTAGCCTTATATCTACTGAAGAGATTGAAGCCTTATGATTTGTCTTGTTTTGTGCCCTTGTATGCTGTGGGACATGTATGTATGATTTTGAGCACCAAATTAAATCTCAGATATCCTGAAGCACTGAATCTTTTATTAGCTGAGAAATGCTTTAAAACTGTTCTTGGAGTTCGTGTTTTAGAGAAAGAAAAAAAAAACATTTTTTGAACTGATGAAGTGGTTTTCCAATGTTGTTAATTAACATATTATGCTGAAAAGAGTTATAAACTAACCATGATGCATTTGTAAAATCCTATTCAGCAGAAATCGTTAAGGAGAGTATCAACAAAGACAAAGAGCATGCGACAATAATCCTGCTGTCATAAATAAATATAGAAATTAGCAAAGAATAAAGAGGAGTTAAACAGATTTTGTTGAATGTGGAAGGCCTAATTGTTCACTTTGCTAAATATAAACCAGTGCAAAAAGAAATAATAAATCTTATGTAGAGTGCTTATGTAATCAGTTTTATGTTCAAACAAATACAGGCTGTAGAATATTACACTGGTACTCACATTCATACATTTAAAAGTAAAATTATAATTTATTCAAAAGTGCCTAGGGTTAAGATATACTCTCTGATGAAAATTGCAAAATATTTCGTATTTATTGCATTTCAGAAGCAATGTTTAAAGTATTTGCATAACTATTGAATAATGTGTTCCAGAAATGTTTAAATGTCGTATTTTAAAGTTAAACTCATAATAATTACATTTTCTGCCTAAAACTGCTAAGAGTATAATATGCTGAAAAATCACAGGCAAAAACATAATTAACAGATAAATTAATATGTACCTTTTCTTGAGCTGAGGCCAAGATGGGCTATAAAAATCACAGTTATTTCCCCACATTGCTTCTTGCACAATATGTAATTCATGTGTAGTGTAAAATGCTGTTGTAACAGAAAAAATTAAAAATACAAATATTATAAATACTTTCATTCATCTTTTATTTGCAATATGTATTTGCACTAAACGGTCCATTCCTCCCCTGTATTTTTTTGATGAACACGTGGTGCGCTGGAGCCAAAAACCAGAAATGTGTAGCTGACACACTTCACCAGTAGATGTCGCTGTTTTCCACGTTCTCCATCATGACTCAGCCTGAGAGACTTTTATTTTGAAATATATTTATTTGGTCACTTTACCCTGTTTCAGGTGGTTTGTGTTTAGTCCTGCGGCGGTATCGGCAGCGGGAGGCGGGCTGTGAGTGCGGTTCTCTCGCCGTGGACCGGGCCGGAGATGGCGGAGTACAGTCAGACGGGTATATTAACAGCCGTGCTGCTGTTTACTGTGGTAACCATGAGGGATATATATGTGGGCCGCAGCAGCATGACTCAACAGGACAGCAGTGGACCCGATACACACACACAGAGACAGAGCAAACACTCATTCTACACGGGTCCGGTTCTCAAGTTCCAGTTCTGGTGAGATACTACACAGACTTTGATGTTATTCAGTGTTTTACTGTCTGTTTAAAGCCCACAGGAGGATGCTAAGCTAATACGGCTAACGTTGCATGCCTGAATGTGTAAAAAAGATAACGTATTAAAATATTTAAGTTGATAAATATGCACTAAAATAACTATATCATGAATAATAAATTTATTTGCATTAGAAATGGAATGAATTTAAATAAATTTGACCATTTTTGTCATGAGATGAATGTCAAAAACCGCTCCAATTTACCTCAATGGACCTTGTTAATGTTCATAAAACAGTCTTTTTTCTTTTTTTAACACATTTATTTCTATTTATGTAACTTACATAATTAACATCATTGCTGCGAAAATGTATCTTGTATTCATGTGTCTAACTGAAACGTGTTGAATTGAGCAGATTATTATAAATCTGCTTAAAGCTCCTATGAGATTGCATTGCCCTTTAAGAACACAACATAATCCAAAGACAATAGGAAAGAGCGATTTAATAGGCTTTGACTGAATATTTTACCTTTTTCTTTTCTGAAGTAATAAATGTAGAGGTGTGGTTTAATGTTATTTAAGTGAGAGTACACACATGTCAGTGACTTTTATTTTCACATCATCTCTATCACCCTTACAATTAAACGGGCTGTTAATTGTACTGTACCTTTAAGACTTCTATATGTAAATTACGTCTTTTGTGGTTGATTAACCTTATTTACCAGTTTAATTTACTTATTTGCTCGTTCTACCTGTTGAAGAAGCTGAATTGGTGCTTAAATATAAATGTAGCCATTAAAATATTAAAGTCTTCCATAATCTGAAATCTGAGTGTAAAGGGGTGTCAGAAAATAACAGATATAAGGTTCAATTCATCGGTTGGTGAATGTGATCTTGCAGAGGTGGGTTTAAGGGAGGGATACGTGATTGGAGAAGTCCAATTTGACATTTTGATTTAACACTCTAAGGTCAAAAAATAATTAAACATTTGCATGGATATTATATGCTTTTAGAAAATAGAGTGAGTTTTCATTTCATGCCAAATTGTGTTTGTGGGTGTAATATCAATGACCATTTCTAAAATGACTTATCACCATTATTATTATTATTATTTTTTTTTTTTAGTATATCCTGAGGGTACAATAAGGTGTTCCAGGAGTACTCCCGGTCCATCAGCCAGCTGTACCCAGACATCCGAATTGAGGGAGAGAATTACCCTCCCCAACCCATCAACAAGTGAGTGTGTGTCCTTCCAGATGTTGTGGAATCAGCCCCCTGTTAGACAGTGGTTTAGTCCTGACTTTAACTTGTCTTGTGTCTTCCTCTGTAGATACGTTGGAAATTTCATCTCCTACTTCAAATTGCTTGCCATCGCCTTGATTGTGACTGGACAAAATCCTTTCCAAATGTTTGGTATGAACACTCCAGGAATATGGTCCTGGGGACAGGAGAATAAGGTAATGTTGTTGAAGTGCTTGGACTTTAATCTGATTTTATAGCGGAGTTTAGGCTGAAGATAAACTTGCACTGTGACTGTGTGTCATAGTTTAATTGACGCACATCCTGTTTTGAGGAATGAGCAGCATTTCAGAGCCATAACCGTGTCATTGAGTGTGAAGGGCATGCCCGGAATTGCGGGAATCTGTATGATGACGTAGCGATTGCAAACACATGTTAAAGACGTAAAATCAAAATTGACTTCATTTGCAATTTTAAGGAGATCCTGGTAGTGATGGAACTGAATTAGCATCAAATTTATTGATTTTTTTTGCTTATTGGAGAGCATATATACCAGGGGTGTAATGGTACACAAAAATGACAGTTCGGTGCGTACCTCGGTTTTGACATTATATGGTTTCGGTACAGCAGAGGGAAAAAGCTAAACTAAATTGCTTTTTTTATACATTAAACAGTGGTTTACTGAACAAATTGCTCTTCCTTTAAATACATTTAGAGCTTCTGCTTTAACTAGGGAGCCCTTTTACATTACTATAGGGTTACTAGTAAAAACAAAGCCCAAACTTAAATTCAACTACTATTTAATTTTAAATATAATATAGTCAACACTCAACTTAAGAAATTGTATGCAAACATGTACATTTCAAATAATGCAGTTTTTACATTAACTTCAAAATGATACAATTTCTATTTGTTGTTTAAATGTAATCATTTACATTACAATCATTTGTCATAACTTGTTTCATGACAGATTTATTTATTAAAGGTACATTAAATAAGACATCAGGTCAAGCAAAATATGAGTATAGTCTAATATTTAGCAAACTTTCTTCTCTAGACTTCATTTCTCTTGTAAACTAACAAACTGTAGACACTGATGTCTTGTCTGAGGTAAATGAATTGACGTCTTTCCGCAGTTGAAACTGATTAAGTGAAGACATGAGGCGTGATATGTTTATTTTGCATTAAAACTAGTAGTGAAGAGGAAGGGATGATCACGCTCAGCGCTGCCCTTTGAACTGAGGTGTTTGTACAATGATCTCTCACACCTCATCAAAGAGCGTCAAAATGGCATTTATTGTTTGAATTTCATGAAAAAATTGAGTGATTTGTCCGGTACACATGCATACCGAACCAAAAGACCTGTAATTCGTGTACCGTTACATAAAAAAACTGCATTATGTCTGCATGTTGTTTTTAATAACATGGAAGAAAGTTTCTCACATTTGATGGGTCTGTTTTGCAGATTTTCTCCTGCCTCATGGCATTCTTCATTAGCAACATGTTGGAGACCCATTTCCTCTCGACAGGAGCTTTTGAGGTTTCACTGAATGGTAATGTCATTTGGATGACCACAACACTTAAAAAAAATCTTGAAACTGTGAAGAATATATGTATATCAAAGAAGCATCACTGTTCCTTTCTGTTTTAGATGTACCAATTTGGTTCAAGTTGCAATCAGGATATGTGCCCAACATTCAGGAGCTTTTCCAGATCTTGGATAACCACCTTAAGATGAATCAGGTCGACAAGATGAACTTTCCCTCACCATAGTGCTGTTGTTTTTGCCAAGAGACAGGTGAGTGGTAAAACCTGTACAATGACGTCAGGATGTATGTCACAGCTTGTGCAAACATAGCAGGTGGTTAACAATAACTTTTGTTTCTAGGCTTAGAGTTTATTGGCAAAAATTGTAAATTCCATATTGATATACTATGCTGTTGAAAAGTTTGTGGTCGGTAAGATTTTGGATTTTTATTAGTCTATTATGCTAACCTAAACTGCATTAAGTTCATTAAAATTGCAGTAAAAAAAAAAAACAGTAAAATTGTGAAATACAATTTAAAATAAGTTTTCCTCTTTTAAAAAAAGTATGTAATTTTTCCTGTGATGGCAAAGCTGAATTTTCAGCATCCATTATTCCAGTCCTCAGTGTCATATGATTCTTCATAAATCATTCTAATATGCTGATTTGGTGCCCATTAAACATTTCTTATCATTTATGATGAAAACGTTAAAAAAAATATATATATATATATATTAGGGGTGGGAATCTTTTACCATCTCACGATTCAATTCGATTCCGATTCAAAAAGATTTTCGATTCAAAATGATTCGATTTTATTCATAATGATTTCTAATCGGGTTTCTGATCATGATCTACTCTCATCTGCTTTGCAGAATGACAAACGGAGACATTAAAGTGTCTTTTTCACATTTATTAAGTTAAATTCTCAGGGAAGTGCCTTTTATCAAAAACATTGTCTGGTTCTCAATTGCTACTCATTAGTAGCTAGCTATAAAATAAGTTGGAACAAAAATAAAGTGCTTCTTCATAATACAAAATGGTTGATGCATTTCCCAGGAAAGTTGCAGTTTACCACAAATATCATGTAGAACACAACCGGAGAAGACAAAAAAACATCTATATTTCTCAGTCAGATTCAGTAACTTAAAGAATAACAAGTTATGAAAATAAAGTGCTTCTTTCAAAATGAAAAATAGTAGCCTACCCCTAAGCTACCTGTCTCTGAAATGTTCATGACAGTGTCTCTTGCAACAACAGAACTGTAAACTGTGCAACTGATTATATGATTTTCAACAAATCATGAAAAAAACTGAACATGAACTGTGTACAAGGTTACTGTTGGTTTCAGCGCCGATGCTATTTCCTCAGCAGCGGAGATGTCGGTGTCGCTGAGTGTGCAGATGTCACTTCCAGATTTTCTCACCTGGGGGGGAGAGCAGCGCGGCACAAATAGCAGGCTGCTGCTCTAGGAATCGCTCTATCATGTCCAGCGCGCTGTTCTTTTTTTTGCTCTCTCGGAGTTGGCAGGGAGTTTCGTGAAGCACTGCAGTGTGCGTTGGTCTGCAGCTGGCGGCTGACTCTGCTCCGTGTCGCTGAGCTCCGGGTGATGCCTAGTAATATGAGCACGCGCATTTGTTGTGCTGCCGAAGAAGTACTTGGTCTTCGTTTTGCAAAGCTTGCACACTGTGTGTGTCATGTCCAGCGCAGTGCTTCCAGGCATTCGGTAAAAACCGAAATGACGCCAAACTTTAGCTTTAAGTGAAGACGGGGCTGATTGGATCTCCCTCTCATCCATATTTGCTTCCTCTTTGTTTTAGTGATTTGCCGCGCACGCTTACGTTCAAAAACCGGCTGCGTGGTGGCATCAGTACAGACTATAGCCTATAGTTACAAAAATGGAGGCGAACAGCCAGCTGATTTTATTTATTTATTAAATCGATTCTTGGACATTTCAGATCGATTCTGAATCGTTGCAAATGAGAATCTAGATTTTTCTGTGAATCGATTTTTTGGCACACCCCTAATATATATATATATATATATATATATATATATATATATATATATATATATATATATATGCTGCTTAATGTTTTTTTGAAGCATTTGTTGTTTTTCCAGGATTGAAAAAAATTGAAATTGATTTTGGATTATTATTATTATTATTATATTTTTTATTATCCTTATATTTTATATAATCTCACTGACCTCAAACTTTTGACACAATAACATGCATTAAGGAATAGCTCACCCAAAAATTAAAATTCTGGAATTTATCCTCAAGTTGTTCCAAAACACAAAAGAAGTTATTTTTAAGAATGCGGGTAACCAAACACTTTCTGTTCCTCATTGACTTTCACAATATTTCTTCCATACTACAGAAGTCAGTGGGGACCACTGCGTTTAGTTGCTAAATGATGAAAGAAGTTTCATTTTGGGTGAACTACCTTTTAACAAAATGGATAGGGTCCATTTTCATTTCATGCCGACTTTACGAATCATGAAAAGTTTAGCTTAGTTCAGGTCATGTTCAATGCAAACATCAGTGAAATTACTAATAATTTGCTGTTCGGTGAGGAACAACTGAAAGACTGGTTCAGTTCAGAAACTCATTACAAAGTCTCAGGGAAAGAAATAGCTCAGAATTAGTTTGCACGTTATTTGTATTGAATACTTCCTGTTTGGTTTATGTGCATTTTTCAAATTAAAGATACATTTCCCTGCCATTATTTGGCGGTATACTGCCTTTTTTGTCCTCATTCAATTCATACTCCAAAATTACATTCACAGCTCATGTTTTATAAGACATGCGGGAAGTACTGCCTAGATTTTTGCACATTTCTTTCCAAGGGAAAAAAAAAATTGTCTCCAATGTATGTAGTAGTAAATCCTATTTCAAATGTGCTTTTGTCACTACTGCTGTGTCGAACAACATGCATAAATCAACACAACATCAGCACTGAGTGTGTAAATGTCCTCTGCAGGTCTCCGGAGCTGTTTCTCTGGTCAGCGGGACTGTGGACTGTGGCATAATGAAGGCCTGCGCTGCAAACAGCACGCTGTTAGCACAGGCTCGATGCTCGGCCACCACACACACTCTTTCTGCCCAGCGACACACACCTTTGGATCGACTACATCTCTTCAGAGCGTCAGACTACATGCATTCATAGTATGAGAGTCACGCGTGAGCTAAAGGCACTGCAGTTAATTTTTAGGCTTTTTTTTTCGTAATCAGGGTTCTGTTTGTAACAAGTGCTTTCAGCCGAAATTGAATGGAATGTTCCATCTTTCTCAAGGGCAACTGTGATGTTTTCTTAACGTAGACCTTTAACATGATTATTTGTTTGCACTGGTGTAGACTGTACTGTACTGGGGATATTGGACGTTTTTAAGTAGTGGGAATGTCTGCGTACTGCGGAAACATGCAGTTTTGTTAGAGTGAGCTAGATGATTTAAAAAAAAATTAAATGCTTGAAATTGTACATTTATGTCCTGTTTGTCTCAGATTTGCTGGTTAGATTCATAAGTACAGCATGTGCTTGTGGAGAGAATTAAGCCCAGATCTTCCTCTCTTCTGCTTAAACTTTAACCGTGTACATTAGCACTGCCAGAGTAATCTGTGGAATCAGCGTAACTCTTCAAATCGCTGCAGTCGTCAGAAGATGTGAATGGTATTTCCAAAGACTCCCTCCATTTTTCCAGCTCTCTCCATATAGATGTGGCGGTAAGCAATGTACCCCTTATATTTTAGTGTACCTCTCTGTGAATTTGTAACAAAAGTGATACTAATAGTTGGGATTAAGTTGCATCGAGAGAAGAAATTTTACTCTGTTTCACAGTGATGTAAAATAAAGATTAAAATATTAAAAAGTTGTTTATTACTTATTTAGAGAGATTAACAACAAGTGTGTGTGTGTGTGTGTGTGAGGTTGTACTCCACTCTTTTAAAGCCTCCTCAGGTTTTGTAGTCTATTGTGATAGTTGTGCACAAGTTACTGGTTTATCTTGAGCAGCTGTTTACGGTTCTTTCCTATTTGTGTTCCTTTTTAGGATTTGAAGACTTTTTACTGATTCTGTAAGGGGTGTGTTAGCACAACGGTATCATGAAACTGAACCTTAGGGTTTATTATCTACCATACACAAAGATAATCTTGGAATAAGGGTCATAGTCATTCATCATATCTTGAGTAAAGTATTTAAACTTTAAAAGCAAAAGGGAATTAGCATGATATGACCATCCAGTGCTACACAAATATATATATATATATGGCTTTTGTATGGCTTTTGAGTTGATCTGTTTGCTTTAAAAACTGAACATCCGTGTAAAACTACTTCACAATTGAACTATTTATAGAAAAAAAGTCTAGCTGAGGAACATACTACATATTAACTCATGCTTCGAAGACATCTTTCAGCTTTGAATTGGGCTCTTGTCTGATTTCATCCTACTGTAGTCACATGACATCAGACTCATATAAGTGGGCTATTATCTGTGAAAGAAGAGTACTGTATACAGTATGTAGTATAGTGTCTCTGCTTCATTGTTGTACAGTTCACATTCTCCCTAATATTACTGATCTCATCTAACAAAAGCGGTAGAGCTTGTTAAACAGCATAAATGTGAATCTTTTCTGTCATCGGGATTGTCCAGCTCTGTGGTCAAAAAGACTCTAAAATCATTACCAGTACACAATGGGAGAGTATATTGGCATAATAAACATATCAGATAAGGTTGTTCAATCCTAGTCAAGGAATTTGAATATTAAAACCAGTTAAATTTCCTAATTATGTGCATCTTCACTGCTTTTATATTTAAAAGCTATATATTTTTATATAAAATATATGTTTATATAGGGACACTAAAAATAGAGCTGAAATACGGGACGTCTAGTCACCCTACTTTTATAACACCTGGTTCTCTCACCCCCATATATTTAATGATAGAAAATATTCCATTGTTACATCATAACATATAGAGACTTTTTTGATTTTTTTCTTATTTATTCGTGATATTGAAAAATATTTTATGATATGAAGAAATGGAATTTAACCCTAAAAAGCGCAAAACCAAAAAGAGACACCATGAAATTAATTTATTTCTATTTTCCATCTTATTGGGACACAAATAATACAACTTGATCATTTTTGTTTTTTTAAAAACCTTTTAATTTTGATTTTAATGTTGTATCCCACAGGATACGTTGCCAGTTTGGGGGTATACATTAACTGAAAACAGAACACTTGTTTATTAATGTTTGTTACAACATGGTTGTAATTCCTGAACACTTCGGGGAATACAGTCCTAAGGTTGATCTCTTTTTAGAGAAGACACAAAGCAGATTATTGCTGAAGTGAAAGCCTTTAAAAAAAACTAAAGTATAAAAACGTTATCGAAGTTTACAATAAAAATAATGTATACTATTTTTATTTTATTTTAAAATAAGTATTTTACAAAATATGTTGAAGTCTAAAATTTCTATGAAATCAAAGCCATATGTCTAACAAAGTTGTGTTCCAAATGTGAAGCTGATATCACAAAAATGGTGCTTCCTGTGAGATTTTGTTTGGGCATTATACCAAAAATAATCACTGGGTTACACCCAAACTCTGTTGATTTTTATTTGTATTTATTTTTAGTTTTTAGTTTTCTGTCACAATATCACTTCTTCTACAAAACAGTTACCATATTTGGTAACTGTTTTGTAGAAGAAGTGATATTGTGAACCTTGACTGTCAGACCTTTCCAACTATGTTTCGTCAATATTACAAAAAGATCTGATTTTTTAAAACAAAAGCCACAAAATATTTATGTTTTTATGTCTTATATATATATATATACAGGTGCTGGTCATAAAATTAGAATACCATGAAAAAGTTGATTTATTTCAGTAATGCCATTCAAAAAGTGAAACTTGTATATTAGATTCATTCATTACACACAGACTGATATATTTCAAATGTTTATTTCCTTTAATTTTGATGATTATAACTGACAACTAATGAAAGTCCCAAATTCAGTATCTCAGAAAATTAGAATATTGTGAAAATGTTCAATATTGAAGACACCTGGTGCCACACTCTAATCAGCTAATTAACTCAAAACACCTGCAAAAGCCTTTAAATGGTCTCTCAGTCTCGTTCTGTAGGCTACACAATCATGGGGAAGACTGCTGACTTGACAGTTGTCCAAAAGACGACCATTGACACCTTGCACAAGGAGGGCAAGACACAAAAGGTCATCGCTAAAGAGCCTGGCTGTTCACAGAGCTCTGTGTCCAAGCACATTAATAGAGAGGCGAAGGAAAGGACGAGATGTGGTAGAAAAAAGTGTACAAGCAATAGGGATAACAGCACCCTGGAGAGGATTGTGAAACAAAACCCATTCAAAAATGTGGGGGAGATTCACAAAGAGTGGACTGCAGCTGGAGTCAGTGCTTCAAGAGCCACCACGCACAGACGTATGCAAGACATGGGTTTCAGCTGTCGCATTCCTTGTGTCAAGCCACTCTTGAACAAGAGACCGCGTCAGAAGCGTCTTGACTGGACTGCTGCTGAGTGGTCCAAAGTTATGTTCTCTGATGAAAGTAACTTTTGCATTTCCTTTGGAAATCAAGGTCCCAGAGTCTGGAGGAAGCGAGGAGAGGCACAGAATCCACGTTGCTTGAGGTTCAGTGTAAAGTTTCCACAGTCATTGATGGTTTGGGGTGCCATGTCATCTGCTGGTGTTGGTCCATTGTGTTTTCTGAGGTCCAAGGTCAACGCAGCCGTCTACCAGGAAGTTTTAGAGCACCTCATGCTTCCTGCTGCTGACCAACTTTATGGAGATGCAGATTTCATTTTCCAACAGGACTTGGCACCTGCACACACTGCCAAAGCTACCAGTTCCTGGTTTAAGGACCATGGTATCCCTGTTCTTGATTGGCCAGCAAACTCGCCTGACCTTAACCCCATAGAAAACCTATGGGGTATTGTGAAGAGGAAGATGCAATATGCCAGACCCAACAATTCAGAAGAGCTGAAGGCCACCATCAGAGCAACATGGGCTCTCATAACACCTGAGCAGTGCCACAGAGTGATCGACTCCATGCCACGCCGCATTGCTGCAGTAATCCAGGCCAAAGGAGCCCCAACTAAATACTGAGTGCTGTACATGCTCATACTTTTCATGTTCATACTTTTCAGTTGACCAACATTTCTAAAAAAATTTTATTTTTTTGCATCGGTCTTAATTGATATTCTAATTTTCTGAGATACTGAATTTGGGACTTTCATTAGTTGTCAGTTATAATCATCAAAATTAAAGGAAATAAACATTTGAAATATATCAGTCTGTGTGTAATGAATGAATCTAATATACAAGTTTCACTTTTTGAATGGTATTACTGAAATAAATCAACTTTTTCATGATATTCAAATTTTATGACCAGCACCTGTATATCGGTATTTTTCTCCTTCGTTTTCTGTCCAATGCTTGTGTTTTGTGATATTGTGTAACGTCATGTTGATTTATAAAATCCACACAATACAGTCCGTCCCAGAGGTGGCGCAGTGTTCAGTGTCGTGTGTCTTATTCTGCTGCTGACTGTTGGACAGTGCTGAGTATGTTACCGGCTATTCTGTTAACCTGACGATAATGATCACTTAATACGTAATAATTTAATATTAAATGTTGTACACTGTTTTTTAAATACAATTTCTAGAGCGGTAAGACTCAAGCTAGCTGTCAGCTAACAATGAACAGATCCTGTTAGCTTGTTAGCGAACTAGCTGCCATTTAAAACGCTTTGACAGTTAGCTACTTTAATGAATTCTTACTCGGTATTTTTTACTGTTCGTCAAATAACTCAACTAATTTTAATGCTTACAGTACAGTTTCTAGGAATATTATATGTTAGTAAGTCTAGTTGGCTAAATGCTGAGGTATCCAGCTCGTTCCTTTATTTACATCCGATATTTGACACAAACGTGTTAACTTGAGAGACTACACGTTATTTAAAACGACTGATTGTGTCTCCAGGCCTAAACAACACGGATATCTTTAGATTGAAAGGCTTATTTGTAACAGTTAGCTGCTGTCTCGCATTAACACACCGTCAGGCGATTATAATATGACTGATTTGTGTTTTAACAGTTATCAGTATAGAGGAATTATCTGGTGGCGAAGTAATAATTCAAGGTATATTGGTGATCAACACAAGTCAACATGAGTACTGCTGTGAGTATGAATGACCACGTGATTACTTCTGATTACATTTAAACAATTGCAGCTTGCTGTATTGCACTTTCCCTGCTGCCAAACAACACCAGTAATACTATAGTAACCACTGTTTTTAGACACAGAGGAAAAGACGAACATCATCTGCTACGTGTTCCCGCCGTGGAAACAGCAAGAGGAGCCGGACCCAGAGGTCTCAAACAGAGATGGAGACCATTGATGTGCTGGAAAGTGACCGAACTAACAGTGAGTTTGAGGCTTGTTTACCAGATGTGTCCTTTACCTCTGATTGATGATGTAAGATCAAATTATTTCAGTCACAAAAACAGCATGCAGTGGTTTAGTGCAAAGTTCCTGTGAGCAGCAATTTCATGTTTATGCAAATTTGTAAACCATGAACAAGCAACTTGCAAGCAATGGACATTGCACTCGTTTGGTTGGGCGACATTCAGAATTGAGTTTCCCTTTCCTTTTTTAAGTTGAAATTTGTACCCATAGAATCGTGCAACAGAATTAGAAATCCTATTCATTTTCTCCATAGCAGCAGAATTGACGGTTAAAGACAGACAAGCTGTGAGCTACAAGGTTGTTAATTGATCAAGGTTTTTCTGAGTCTTAATTAGCCCTTCTCCAAGCTAAAATCAGAGCAGAAAGTCTTTATAAAGTTATGGCATGAAATGTTGCATGCACTGCAAAAAAATCAAAAATAAATAAATCTTCCTCAGGTTTTTTGTCTTGTTTTCTAATATTGGTATCTGAACCTTAACTCAACATACATTTACTGGAGATGCAAAATGAACATGAAGTGTTGTGTAATGAACAAACATGTCAATGCTCAAGGGAAACCTGTTTTAATTAAGCTTTTGTGACCCAATTAGCAAAAAAGTATTTTTAAATCGTATACGAACTTTTGAATAATTTCTCATGAAACAAGGCGTCTTCTCTTGTCATTTTGCTTCTCAAGTTAAGATCTTGATTTAAGAATCTTTAGATATTTGCACTGGAAAACAAGACAAAAGTACGGATAAATACTGAACAGGTTTTTTTGCAGTGTGATCAGAACGTATATTAAAAGTTATTTCCATATTCTAGTCTTTGAAAACAGAGCTATTTTTATGTAAAAAATAATTAAAATGAAACGAAGATCTGTTGTAAGTTGTATTTTCATGCTGCTTATATAACTCATTATGTGCTTCCTTAGACATTTGCATGTAGAGAACAGTGATGCATTGACGTGTGATGCAGTGACGTTCAATTTATTCCTTATTTTTTTCCTGGCTTTACTATAGAAAGGTCTTTGAATAGTCTTAAATTTGCCTTCATAAAACCTGTTGATGATTTTTAAATCGGCTGATTGCTTTGTGCAGTTGTTTTCCTCATTAATGCTGTTAAGCTCAGTCTTCAACATTTGTCTTTTTGTCTGATTTTCAAATGATTTACTTTACTTTAATCTTTACTTCTACCTATTTTTTATTTTTTTTTCCTCAAATCAAAGTTGGTAATGTTGTGATCTACCTCATAGCTGATTGGTTTGGTCCATGGCTTACAACTCTCTTTACAAATCCCTTTTGGAAAAAATAAATGGAAAATATACTTCTGGAACTAACTAATCTGAAAATGTGTGTGGTAACTGTTGCTCTATTGAAGATGATTGACAAGAAGAATAAACAACAGTACACTGAAATTCACATAACCAAGGACAACACAAGTTTTGCAACAATGCAGTCATCATACATTTTGATTAATTGTGTATTTTTATTCAATGATATGTCCAGTCAGACAAGAAAAAAAAAAACATTTCTAATCTAATATTTTTGGAAATACTATACTATTATTTTTGTGAATTTAATTATTTTCTTAAATTTTAATTTCGAATGATTGTCATTCCATTTTAATTAATTTCATTTTTAAATCTAACCAAATAAAAATGTAAATTTTTTTTCAAACTTTTTTGAAATTGTAAAGAAATGCTAATGTTTCTCTTTCACTTTGTCTCGTCAAAGGTGAAGATGTGGTAGATTTAACATGTGAAGGGTCTGAACCTGCGGTTGTTGACCTCACCAATAATGATTCTATTGTGGTGAGTCTTGAACACTTGTATTGTTTTTGATATGATTAAGAGGATTTTTAATGACTTCTGTCTGTTTTCTGTCTCCCCATTCTCTCATCATCCCGTGGGATAAAGGTTGTGGAAGATGGTAATGTGTTATTCTGTTTTTCTTTTATTGATGTAATTGAGCAGTTAATTTGTGAGTTGCTTTGGATAAAGACATTTTATAAATACACATAAATGTACATTTAATTAAATATGAATTCAAACTAGGGTAGATTAAGATTTAAGATTGCTTTATCAAAAAATGACAACTTTGTCTTTGTCTTACTAAACAGCTTTTGCATTCATGCTTGTGTGCAGGTTTGCAAAGCAGACGCGGACAGGGCACAGAGAGTTATGTACTGAGCAGTGATGAAGAGGAAGAGTCCAGTCTTAGACTCAGTCCAGGCTTACTGTCCTCTCTACATGCCAGCTCACGAGCCAGGTACACAGTCCATCCATCAGCACACACATTAGACTGGTCTGTAACTAATTTAATGTAGTCTTCATCCTTGTATGCAGATTTTGTGGATGCAGCTTTGTCAATTTTTACATTTGACAGTTAATATGCACTACAAGATTTACCCATCTTCTCGAGTTGATTTGTTTTGTGGTGTTCTGCTGTCTGTAGATCTACACCTGGGGCTGTTAGCTGTCCTGTTTGCATGGACGCTTATTCAGAGGTAAATTTGTTATATGTGCAACTAATCACATAATCAGTGCATTTATACAGTTAGTTCAGCCCAAAATGAACTGTCATGATTTACTCACCCTCATGTCGCTCTAAATACATATGAACTTTTTGAAGCTTAAAGGTTTTGGTCGAATGCACTTTGGAGGGACCGAAATCTCTCAGGATTCATGAAATAACATGAGGGCGAGTAAATGATGACAATTCCTTTAAATCAACCCTAAATGACCAATCTACCATCTTATACTCGCACTCATGTTGTTACACTTTTTTTGTGGAACACAAAAAGAGACTTTTTAAAGAACGTTAATGCTACTCTTTCCTATGAAATGAAAATAAATGCTGACCAGGGGCTTGACGGCTCCAAAAAAGAATGGAAAGGGCAAAGAAAGCAAAACAAGAAAATGTTTTGGTTTGCAATGACATGAGAGCGAGTAAATGATAAACCATTTTGATTTCGGATTGAAGTTAACTATTTAATTGAATTGTAATTATTTATTTTAGTCTGTAATATAATGTGTTTTTCTGGTTAATTCAAATGTCTGGTTTTGATCCCTTCAGATCATCGACAGTGGTCGGCTCATGGTCTCCACAAAGTGTGGCCACCTTTTCTGCAGTCAGTGCATCCGCGACTCTCTCAACAGAGCTCACAGCTGCCCTACATGTAGAAAGAAACTCACACACAAACAGTACCACCCAATATATATCTAATGGTGAAAACTCGTCCATGTGCATCTCACTATGTTCTGTAGTATGCTCTCATAAACAACTTCACAGCTCCATATTTTCACTGGCTGTTTGATATTTTACACGTCAATGCCGAGATGATATTTGCCATTATTTTGACTTGTGGGATTCTGTTGGAACTAAAAGGGCACTTAGTCCAGGATTAAGTATTTTTAAATTGTGAATATATATATATATATATATATATATATATAATTACACACACACACTGTTTTGGGAATGTATCCTGACATGGAGTAGTCTGAGTTTATGGTTTAGGGCTGCTATATTAATATTTTAGTTTTATTTTGGTCAACTGTCCAGTTTGTAGTATTGAATACGTCATTAGGTTCCAGTTCAAATGAAAAATGAATGACCAACTGTCACAAATAGGATCTTGTCATGTTAGTCTTGAACAAAATAGATTCCTGCTGTATAGCCTTCGTACCAGCCTTGTTAGCTTTAACTGTCACTCACAGTTAACTTATTTTCATTCATTGTCTGTAATTCAGATTCTTTTGTCGTCAAGTATATTGTTGCATTTAAATGAGTTTTTGAGGGAACAATGAATGCTATGTAAATGTGCTTTTATCTCAGAAGACCTCTTCAACTGATCATTTACTCAAGTGTTCAGAGAAGTGAATGGTAAATACTTCTTGACTGGTTAGCAGAGGACTAAAGCTAACAAGGCTTGTTTGCCAACTTATACGTGTTAAATGTTAATATTTGTATATACTTTAATGTATAAAGGACCTGTAAGTTAAGAGGCGTTAGTAATGTAAAGACCATAACATTTATTTCAATAAACATTTTGATCACTGATTGATTACTTTATTTCGTGGGATTTAAGATTTTTAAAATAAAATGTGCAGAGGTTCTTTATTCTAAACAACAGTTTTCGTTCTGGGGAGCTGACTATATATATGTGTCCGTTTTCCAGACAATAGAAAAACTCAGATTTCAGAATGAAATAATGTTAATAACTATGTTTAGTAACTTACAATATTTTAAGAGCTTCAAACTAGTATAGATGTAAAAAAAAGTTTATTTAGTACTTTACTACTTCTGGTTAAGTGATATACTGTATTTTCTACGTGATTTTCTGTGTTCTGTACAGGAGTATTTGTTCAGGTTTTATTATTTTCAATTCTGTTTTCAGTTTTAATTTTCGTTTGTGTGATTTTTTTTTTTTTTTTTTTTTTTTTTTTTTTTTTTTCTCATTTTCATTTATTTCTATTTAGCTTTTTCAGTTTAATTTTGGTTTGTTTTCTATCAAGTTCATTTAAATGTTATAAATAAAATTCTATATAATTTGTGTGTAAATTTTTTGTAAAATTCTATATAATTTTAATTAACAATACCGGTGTCAAGTCATCTTTTTTGTCAATCTGAAAGCCCACCACGAGATGGCAGCACGTGTTCGTGCATATAAAGCATGTTTTATGAAGGATTGTTTGTCCCCAGCTGAGAGCAGTGGTGAGCGCTGTTTCAGACCTATAGTTCTTCTGGGACTTTTGCTGCATAGATTTTGTACTCTTACTCAGTCCACAATAACAAACCCAATTTAAATGTGTGCAGAGTATGTGCATAACTATATATGCTATACAACGTTCCTATATATGTAAGAATCTTATAGGCTGCATTTATATGTAGCCTATATATAAACACTAAACGAAAAATGCATGGCATTTGTGCTTATTAGTATGCTCAGGATTTGCATAGAGTATAACGATACATTAGAAAACATCACTTTTCCAAAATGACCTATTATCATGTACATTCTCATACTAAATAAGGACTTAACATCAGATGTGAGATGTTAATCCAGCTAATAATGATAATGCTATTAGTAATAATTTGAAATAATAAAACGGTTTCTAAATTATTATTATTATTATTATGAAAGAGTTAAACAGCGAGAGTGAATAGGCTCGCTGTGATTGGTCTAAAGTTGGCCGTAGGGCTGGACTGTCTGTCTGTGTGTGTGTGTGTGTGTGTGTGTGTGTGTGTGTGTGTGTGTGTGTGTGTGTTGTGTTGCGTGTGTCTGGACGGCGAAATATTTAGCTAACGGTATTTAAAACACTGTTTTGGTACAAATTTAGGTGCTGTAAATAATTTGTCGGTGGTGTTTTGTTTTCTGAAGAATCTATGGGGATAATCCAATGGTATTTGACCTGCTTGGGCGATATAGAGCGCGGTGACTGTCATCTACAGAAGAGCGAGCGATCAGCGCGTGTATTAAAAAGTGTCGCGCGAAAATACATGACGTAAGAGCGTCCAGGAATACAGTTGCGCGTGATCATTAAACAGTTTGAATTCGCTGGATCCAGTGTTGCGTGCATGAGGATTTCTGATGTAGCGCCCAGTTTTTATACAGGCATGCATTTTCTGGAGTGTTTTAGGAGGATGTAAGCATGATATTTCATCTATCATTCGCAAGGAACAGATTTATGAACGTTTTCAACTGTTGGTAAGTATTGCATGTTTGACTTCGAATATTTTGTTGCATGTTTTATGGTTTAAAAAGTACCTTTTACACACTTGGCGCTTTTTATGCACATGTACTTTTTACTGCACAAAATATCTCCATGTAGCAGGTTATGCTGTCTTGTGATTTAATGGATACAGTGCTTTTTATATATATATAAAACAATTTAAGTGGTGTTAGAGATGTAATTCTATTCTATACACATTTCCAAAAGTGCAGCAGAAGTTCATAAGTGTTTTGGCATAGCACTGGTGTTTCAGAGAGTCATTCACCAATCCTTGTTCTCACTAACAGCTTTATTTCTTTCATAGATTGAAGAACTAGAGAGCCTTAATAGGTACATCATGGAACTTTTTTGGATGGTTTTCTTCATTTTTGACATTATTTTCATGACAGACTGTGCTAGAGGTGAGTACAAGTTTATTTGCCCTTGTGAAATGTCTATAAAAAAAAAGCTGTTTAAAAACTTGGAAAAGGTGAACTGCTGTTAAAATTCGTATGCTTTAATAATGTTTTGATTAATACTACATAGTTTAAAAGTAATTGTGTCACTATATGTTGATTTTATGAACATAATATAGTGTGTTCTAGTTACAGTCACTAAATAGTCACATGCATGTCATGTGTGCTTGTCTGTATGCTCAAGATTTTCATTAAAAAGTTTTAACTACATTTAAGTTAATTAGGTAATAAATCTGTCAGGTACCAAAGCTTTAGACTAATTCCCACTGTTTAATGAATTCAGCAACATATGTGCTTTACTAAAAAAAATTAAATACTCACGTTAAAACTCAAAGATTTGAAATAATTATTTATCTTGTTTGTGCACCATTCAGAAAAAAATACATTTTAAAGTTTTTCTGTCTTAATGTGACTTTATGCATTATGTTTGATATTTGTTTGGTTTGGTGCATAGAAAAGTAATCATGGTTCACTTGTTATAAAAAAAATTAAAAAGCTCGTGAAAGACTCTTTAATAAGATGTGATATTCAACTGACAGGCTAAACTTGATTTCAAATGTATTATATTAATTGAAGGCCTGAAAACATCTCTTGCATCTGCCGAGTTGAAATTCGATCATCCTGGGCCTTGCAGGATTCTTTTAACCTGTCTATTGAATTCAGGTCCAGATTGAGAGCTTGAGGCTTTCGGGTTCTGTTGCTGGCATTGTTTGCTGAATGCAGTCCTCTTGCATTAGCCATTCTCTGGTCTTCCTTTTGGACTGAAACGAACCATCATTTCCATTCATAATGGGCTGAATGGGGGCCGGGGCCGCTGATGGGCAGATAGTACAGCTCACTGACTCCACTCCATCAGGGCTGCATGTGAAGCGTGATGGAGTCTCCCTTTTGCGTTAGCATACACCTCAGACTCAACAGCCTGTCACCGGAGCTGGCGGGCGAGAGAGAGAGAGGCCGAGGGACGTCTGTGCAGATTGCATCTGAACAATGTGGCATTCACGGTCACATAGCCCTGGCCTTCATGGAGACGCTTAGCCAAAAGTAAACAGAAATGCAGAAAGCAATGTGATTAGATTAGCCAATTACGTTTGTTTGCTGTGCAGTAGGGAAGGTGTGCTTCCCAAGCAGGGAAGATTTGTGTTTCTAAGGAAGCGCAGACAAGTTGCCGCCTTGATTGTATCTGAAACGTGAAGCTGCGGGTATGTTTGATATGTTGCGCTTGTTACAGACTTGTTTTGCACCTGACAGAACAAAAATCAGATCTGTCCATTGACGATTGCTCAAATGATAGTCTGCAGCATTTCAGAATAGAGCGATTTGAGGAGACCAAAGAATGTTCAAAGATTTAATTTCTCCCAAAATGCACCTCTGCTTTCATATCCAGGGTGAAGATGTGTGATTTGGCAAATTAAAATAGCACTGCTAGAAAGACCCCTGTGTAGTAGTGTTCATGTATTATGGTCTAATTTTTTATTTATACTATTTTCTCTGTGACAAATTGTTCCAAAAAATAAGGGAATTAGTTCATCCAAAAATGGAAAATTCTCTCATCAGTTACTTACTGTTATGTCGTTCCAAACCTATAAGACTTTTGTTTATCCTCAAAACACAAATGAAGATATTTTTTATTCAAACCTTTGATATTTCTATCCCTCCATTAAAAGATTTAATTTAGGCTTTATTCACATATAAACATTGATCAATGCACATACATAAAGAACATCAAATATGGTAAATGGACGTTAAGACATGCTTTCTTGACGCGTGAGTACCAATGAGGTTTATCCTTATGTGTCATGCAAGCATGGTTGATCAGCCTGTGACCATATTTGATTTGAAAAGCCTTAATTAAATCTATTCATCATATAAAGTGATTGTTTCTGCACTTGAATGCACTTTGAATCTTGAAAGTTTTGGGTAAATGGAGACCCAGCAATCTCTCAGATTCCATTAAAATATTAAGATGAACAAATATCATTGGATGAACTGTGCTTTTAAATACATTTATACTCTGTACTTATTACAATGTAACAGCTGCATCTGGAACAATATTTTAAAGTCAACATTGAAAACCCAATTACAACCAATTTTCCCCATCCGGAATTGTTTGTGGTTTTTAAAGGTGAGGGATTTGTGACATCAGCCGAAAAGAAAGATTTTTACTGGCTAAACAATTTATTGCATTCAGATAAAAAAAGGAAGACACTTTTTTTCTTCTTCAGATTTGGAATAATATGCACTGATACATGCAATAAAATTAATTACAAAAGTCAAAGTGAGTTTTGGTATCTGTAGCACTTTGTCCTTGACATGAGAGGAGTGCTTCACGTCAGATGACAAACGTTTTCCGTTGTTATCGGAAGTGCAGTTTGTGCAGCTCTGCCAAAGAAATATTACACTTGTGCAGCCTTTGCAATGTTCACGGGTCTAGGCATCTCAAAGTAGAAGACTTGGAAACATCTGATTCCATCCACTGTCCACTCGTTCCAGCTGGCAATTTTGAATGTTTGTAAATGCAATATGCATCCAGTCCCATCTGAATCACTTTTGGCCCGTTCATCAGCCATGCCAGAAGCAGAGTTTAACAATCCCATGTGGAATTTCAACAATTTGTCCACGGGAAAAACCTTAAAGTGTGCCATTTGTATGATGCAATGGCCTCATAGCTTGAATGGATATCATTGTGTGTAAGACACTGAGAGGCTGTAATTAAGACCCTCAAGCCTTGTTAGTTACAGTTTCCCATTTTCTTGTTTTCTCAGATGATATCGACATGAATTATGTACTGTGACAGGAATAATTTCAGTATTCGCTCATGGGAAACAAAAATACATTTGTGTGTGGTTCTTTATCAGTAATGCAGAAATTGCTGTTCACGTTTTTACTCAAGAATTGGGCTTGTGTGGGGGGTATTTTCGGAGGAGAAGAGTTTAAGGGATTCTTTTTGGAACATATGGGGTTGTGGAAGTGGGGGCTGAGCTCTGAAGATGGGCTGAAGTGTTTGTAGGCACGCACTGATTTGTTTACTCTGATGTAGACCACCCTTGCAGAATATGTCGATATACTTATGGAGATGTGTGGATCCGAAATCTCAATGGAGCAAACAGTCAGATGGTCTGCTTACAAAGTAAACACCCTTATGAACTCCAATCTGATGGACATTAAATCTGCATCTCTGGGAAAAAAGCCCTGGAGTCGTAAACATAACAGTGATTTTTCTCACCTCTCCCAACCCCCTTCACTTTTCTCTTTTTTTAACCTTTTCCTTTTTCCACCTCATGGTTTATGAACAGAAGACGTCCAGGAGATTAATTGTTACACTTGGTAACTCCATTCATCCCAATTAAGTGTGTTTTAAAACAGTGGAAGTGTTGATTATTATCAGTTTTCCTTTATCCTCAAACTTCCTCTACTTGTGTAGCACGGGTTATGTGTTGTTCATGGTCTAAACCTTGGAAACACAATCACTAGTACCAATTAGATGATTGGATGCTTGGTTTACCATGAAGATAACCTGTGGGAGTAAAGAAGGCTGTAAATCTCATTTCCATTGAGGAAGACTCAAGGAATGGTTGTTAAGTGAGCCCAATAAAATACTTATTGTGAAGTCAAATGGTGTTTACATAGTGGCCATTTTTGTGTCACCTACTCCCATTTGCGATAGACTGTGAGGGACATTCTTCTGTAATGAGGCGGAAAATGGTTGGGGAACAGAAATGGTCTAATTTGCTTTACCAAGACACAAACCTCTGTGTGTGTTGCTGAAGTGTAACAGACCATAAAAAAAATCAAACTCCTTCAGATTTATTTGAAATAGGTGTTGGTCTTGCACAACTCTTTTCAGTTCATTATTATTTAAATCGTTATAAAATTAAAAAAATATTTTATATTAAAGAGTATATTGATTATTGACTATTTTGGTTAGTTAGTGTATTGTATGAAGTTAGTAATGATTATATTTCAATTTATCCACTTTTATGCAGCAAGGATGCATTAACGTGATCGAAAAGAGAGGAAAGACCAAAAACGTCTATTTTAAATAAATGCTGTCCTTTTTAACTTTCTATTTATCAAAGAATGAATGGTAGTGTGTGTACATTTTTATGGTTTTATCAGTGAGACATAAGCAAACGCTCGATTTCAATTGTTTATTTTACACGCTATGTACTTTTTAAAAATCACTGAAAATATTTTCAATGAAAATGACCAAATGTCAGTACTGTAGATACTGAATGCAAACACATTTCTGTTCACCTGGGATGGCTAGCAACTGATGCCAGTCATCTAAAAATGTTGATCTATGTCAGTCTGGCTAATGTGATTTTGATTAGGCCATAAAAAGAGATCAAAAGGTCTCTGATCACGGGATGTGTGGCATATGGCGTGTCTTGCGGTGGCTAATAGAAGTTCACAGATCCAGCAGTGCAGGTTGGGGAGTTTCTTCTCTGGCCTTGGCACCTCACGGTGCCTGGATGCTGGTGCGGGATCTTGTTACTCAATGGGGGAGGTGCTCGTAATGATGGGAGTGTGAAAAGAGAAAAAACAGCCCAATTTCAATTGGGGGTTGTACAAACATTTAGTTAAATGTGTGACTAGGAGCATGAGTCCACCAAACAGTTGTGCCCAGCAAGTTCAGTTCAGTTTGTATTACCTTATTAAATGTATCCATGTTGACTTTCACTTTAATGTCAAATACTTGAATTTAACTAATTCAGTCAATCAGAATACTATTGACTGTTAAATAATGATATTTTATCAGAAGTCATCTTTACACTGCAACGGTGGAACAGAACCTGCATCTGACAGGGCATTTATGTTTATTTACACAGATTGTTTAATTCATCTCAAAGGTGATATGCATTAACAACTGCATAAACTATAATAAAAAAAGACTGGCACTCATTACAGGGAAGGCCTGCAGTATCATGACAACAGTGGCGGCTGCTGGTCTTTCAAAGAGGGGAAGCTCATTTTCAGCCTACATCATAAAAATTGTCCATTTATTTATACATAAATTCTGCCATCGTGTGCAGTTTGCTAGCTGGCTAGTTCACCGCCTGGCCTACTGTATGAATGAAGGAATGAACAAACAATCTAAAAAAACATTAAACTCGATGGAGGAAATGTGGGAATTAGGTTAAACTGAAACAAGGAATGTGGTGTATAATTGTGTGAAATGTATAATGAAAATTGGCCAGCAATTTCGCCAAGCAAATATCAAGAAATAGTTGCAGCAGTTTGTCTTTTGACTTGCAAAGTCCACTATGGGACTGAGGTCGAATCAGCGTTGCCAACTTCTTTCAATGGAAAGTAGCTAAAGCCAGTTTGAAAAGTCGCTAAATGTCGCCAGATGACGTCATGCGCTAATTACCATATTAATTACGTCATCGCGTCATATTGCCTTTTACATTTGTTTGTCTCTCTGTGCTCATACTGTATTTTAATGCAGCCAAATTCTCAATAAAACTGTTTTCCTTTATATATTTTACTGTTTATGTTGTCAGTCAACGGGATAAATATAAAATAGTGACTGAAACGCAGCCCTTTAAGAATACATAACCAGCTCTCCCTCCCAAGAAGTTAGTCTGCACAAAAATCCTAATTTATAATCGAGCCGTCGTCTGATTAAATCAAATAATACATACAAGATAAGACAAGACAATTCCTGTGCTGTGATTTCGGCTATATTTGCATGTAAAATTAGAGAAGCAACATAATATCTATTTGAACTGAACGCGCTGCTCCTCTCAGCCGCTCACAGAACAGAGAAAGAGGTGCGTGCGCGCTGACCTCGCGCCGTTGCGGCAGTACCAGCGATCACAGAGACTCGCTAAGGTTTGTCAAAGAAGTCGCTAGATTTATCGCTAGTCACTTTTGGGGAAAAAGGTCGCTAGGGTGGTCTGAAAAGTCGCTAAATTGGCAACACTGGCTCGAATAGCTTCAGCATCAGCTACTTCTTATAGGACACAATCGCTGTCAATCAAAAGGAGATGCAGTCTTTCGACAAACCCTCCAATCATCACGCAGAAGCCCAGAGTCCAGCCCCGCCCACTCCTCCATTCACCCCCAGAGACGCTGAGCGTCCGGGGGCGGGACATAATCGCAGCATTTATCCAATGAGCGTCTAGTTTTGAAGCACTGAAAAAAACTGTTCAAAGCAGCCCCATAGAAGTCAATGGACGCTGGGCTTCAACAGGCAAATACACTGATGCTACCGGAATATATGAGAAGGAAATCGAGTCACCTGCTATATGTAGCTGATTCTGAACGAACTCGTCTTCGAGATGAACGTGTTCTAACGCATTTTTAATCAATAAAATGTTAACACTATAGTACATGTTTGACCATTAATTTTTTGACATTATAGGGGAAGCCGAGCTTCCCTTGCAGTCTTAAAGAAATCCCCACTGCATGACAAATTGTTGATTATTGTTCTTGAATTTATTGATTGAGTAATAATGATCGTTAATGTTGATTGAACGTAAGTGAGCCACTCACCATTTTGTTTTCAGCAGTGACTAATCTAAATGCCTCTGATTGGACGTTGCATTCATAAGCTCAACAGAAACTTCAAAAATGTGTAAAAAGAAATCTAATGTAATGCATGCAAATCTAAAAGTAATGCCATAATCAATACTTTTCATAAATCTTTTATTTTACATAATAATAGTTAGAGAGTCGGACTAGTAATCCGAAGGTTGCGGGTTTGAGTCTCGGGTCCGGCAGGGATTGTAGGTGGGGGGAGTGAATGTCCAGAGCTCTCTCCACCCTCAGGACCACGAGGTGAGACCCTTGAGCAAGGCACTGAACCTCCAACTGCTCCCCAGGCGCCGCAGCATTGGCTGCCCACTGCTCCGGGTGTGTGTGTGTGTGTGTTTGTTCACTTCTCACTGCTGTGTGTGTGCACTTGGATGGGTTAAATGCAGAGCACAAATTCCAAGTATGGAACACCATACTTGGTCCTTTCCTTTCCTAATCACCATAATAGACTTCAATTGTGGAGTGTATTTTTGAATTTTTATTCATGATGGTCCCATTTTTGCCCCAAGCCCCTGTTAATTTCCAGTCATGGTGGTGCCCAGTATGTTGGCTGTCCCAGACTGGAATTTGAAAGCCGATTACAGATGTCACGCATATGCCAGCTCTTAAATTCCCATTACAATAGCAAATTTACAAACGCTGTGTCCCAAAGCAATAAATCTTAGTCAAATGGAAAGTTTGTTAAACAGTCTGCTGATAGCTGCTGGGAATCAGTCCTACACGTTTCACACGCTCACACGCACTTCCTGGCCATAGCATAGGCTGAATAGCTCATTGTTGTGGGCCGGTGGTCTGTGTTTGGCCAGTGCTCAGCAGAAAAGGTCAAAGGTTAGTATAGAGGACCAGGTTGGGTCGCATGCCTGACCCCCACACCAGAGGTCTTACAATAACATTTCTCCTGTTTTGTCTGCCTTTGCGTCACTTTTCCAAACACTTCCCATTTTGCGATTCGGACTTGTTGGCTCTGCGCTGTCTGGGACGGCTCCCGCCCCCATATCCCCAGCTGTTCTTTTGGTTGCATTACAAATGAGATGTTGAAAAGCAATCCTCAGACTGGAGACAGCTCCCCTTGTTTTCTTTGGGATTTGGCATGTCAGTTTGTGTTGGGGCCTGTGCTTCACCAGCAGCTGTGTATATGTCATATGTCAGAAAGGGCTCTGATGCTCCCCTTGCAGCAGAAGTCCACGCCAGCCTCCAACAAAAAAAAAGCAATGCGCGTGATTGATGGAAGGCATCTCTTGTAGTCACGCCGTCCCCTGGCACGCAAATGCGTCAGCTTCCCGAAAACAGTATTTTGTTTGTTTAGGTAAGGTAGGGCACTTAACCAGACTGCCTCTGTTGTGTTTGACCTGCCCTAGATATCAGCCATGTCCAGAAATCTGCTGCATACCACTGTGCAGTCCTCAGGTGCAAGGGCTTGGACGTGTCAAAGATGTCGGCCTCTCCCAACTTTTGAAGTTGTTTTGTGCAGAATTGCATGATATATTGCTTTCCGAGCATCTAAGGTGCTGCTTTTTTTTACCCTTTTTGTCCGTCAACAAACATACATTTATTTGTGTTCTTTCTTTCAATCCTTTCGAAATTTAATGCAGTGACATTTATACATTTTGTAAGTGTTATGTAGCTGTCCAAAAACATTTAGGATCTGTTGTATTTGGATGTTCTACTTTCATGACTCTGGAGGTTTGCAGTCCAGTTTTTTTTTTTCTTGCCCCATGCAATTTGTTTTCAAGGCAATTAGGAATGTAACCCTCTGACCCTCATAATACCAAGCTACCCCTTCGTCTCTTGAACATCACGACATGCTTCCCCTGCTGGCATACCCTGTTCAAGGTGAAAGGTTTTCCGTGCCTAAACAACAGCCGCAGAGTTGATTGACATTAAGTGACTGGTGAAATGCACAAAGATTTCCTCTCCGTGGTCAGACAGAACATGTGACCTTTGTTCTGCCCAATTTGATTTTATTTTCACTTTTTTATCATTTTTTGTGAATAGCTTCATTTTCTTTTTTCTATGTTTTATTTTATTGTTTAGTATGCAAGCACCTTGTTTATGACTGGTTTTTGAGCTGTCAACACTAAATAAATATACTTAGTTATGTTTAAAATATATATGCTAACAATTTTTTAAATCTCTTAAGGAATTCTTGGAGAAACCTATAAGACAAAGTTGCTATTTGAGTGTTGTTTCTGTTTTTTTTTATTAATATGTTTAAACGTGTTTCATTTATTAATTGTCATTTTTATGGCGTGGTTGTCCCAGCTGAATCTTTTGCAGGGTGTTTGTGTGTGTGTGTGTGTGTGTGTGCATGTTTATGTGGTTTATGAGGACACAAATGTGTATAATGACATGGGTATGACAGAGGTATGACGGTGGTTTATGAGGACACTGCCTATGTACCCGTAATTCAAAAGGCTTTTTTGTCTCCTGTGAGGGCTAAGTTTAGGTGTAGGGTTGGTGTAGCACACAGTTTGTTCAGTATAAAAACCATTACGCCTATGGAGAGTCCCCATAAACCACAAAAACCAACATGTGTGTGTGTGTGTTATTAGAGTGAAAAGCATAGCCAGCTGTTAGGTCGACATCCACACAGCAGCTGGAATGTGTGAAGTGTGTGAGAGTTGTGGGAGTGGTTTCAGGGCTTGGGCATTGCACTGGTCAAATCTGCATTTGATTGAGTCAAAGAGATTTTCAGAACAGCTAACTGATTTATAACATTAATTCAAATGCATTTAAAATACTGGTCAATACAGAGGCAGAAACAGGCAGTAGTGTCAACTATTGTTTAGAGAGGTTTTGCTTGCACCTGTTGAAGTCTTCATCTGCTGCTGGCTGTTATATGTCTCTCAGCCACTCCAAGGATCAGGCCTGATAAAATTACCTATATGGGGATATAAGGGGCTCTTTTGTAACAGGTGTGGGTGTCATTTTTCCAGCCTCAAATCCATTGTGTATTGGAGGTCCAGATAAACTGTGCCTCATACTGTGTTGCTTTAGGATGTTACATGTCACTGGCATGTCCTGTTGAAGGAATAATTCACCCAATTATATATTTAAGTTGTTTGAGAAACAAAAAGCATTCCTTTAAGGTCATTTCTTTTCAGTGAATTGGCTGACCTGGTTCACAAAGCCTAAATTATGGATTTGTCCTCTGAGGTTCTCGAGTTCAGCTCACTGACTAGATTATGAGTGAATATTTTGTTTAAAAATGATTGTTTGACTTCATTTGAACTTTATATAGTGCATAAGTTGATACTATCATGGTGTTTTGCATCCTTTTTAAAGCTTGAAAGTTTTGATCTTCATTGTAATTGCTTGAAAAAGAGCAACTAGCACATTATTCAATTTCTTTTTTGTTTCACGGAAGAAATGTGGGTGAGGTCGAGTAGATGATTACAGCATTTTCATTTTGGGTGAACTCTCCCTTTAAGACCTCTTTTAATGCTCTTTTAACAGACATAGTATGTGTTTCAGACGCTAGAGCTGTGTTCCGTTTAGAGGCCCTGTTTCTAAAAATATTTGGCAGGATAGCTGATTCACAGCCGGCTCCCGTGGGCCTGATCATTTTATTTTGAGCTGGAGCGGAAACGGAGACTAAGGTTGTTCATGGGACGGAACTGCCAGTGAAAGACCCTCTCGTGACGGCGGTGGAAAGGAAAATAACTGCGAGGCAGATGACAGATCAGCGGCCCGCGAGGGCAAAATTCGATGTCTACTGACAGGTACAAGTGCCATGACGACGGATTCATTTGAGACAATATTGCAGGATTGCCGGCCACGTGAGGTTCGCCTTCAGTCAATGGACACTTTGTCGGATCTGGCCTTGCTTTTCGGGTCAGGGTATTCTTCTCCTGTGGCGCCACAGTGAATACAGGGCTAAAGCGCTTTACAAGGACAGGCTGACGGGGGATGGGGGAGATTGGAACGGGAAACTACAGAAGTGCTACGTTTGTAATTTTATACAGGTACTTCATGTGGACCCCATTATGCAAATAGCACGCCATAAGCCTTGGACCAAAAACAAAGCTTGAATTGCTTTCCTTTTTTTTTTAAATCCGAAATTGATACAAAGACCCTCTATGAAGAGATTTTATAGTGCACATTAAGAACACATGTAGCACATGGCCTGAGCATCGACCCAGCACTGGTTCACTCCCAGCTGCCGTTGTTTGAGTGTAAGACCTTTGAGAGGAATGTCCTACAACCCCCTTCCTCTTGTGCATCTCACTACCTCGCCAAACAAATGGAGGGCTGTGCTCGTGAAACACTCAGTCTACATTAGACCTCTGTGCTGGATGCCATTCTTTTTTTCTTTTTCACGGGTCAACTTTACACGAGGTGTCTTGTGTGCCTTCTTGCCCTGGTCAGGTGCCCGCAGAGCGTGTAGATGAAACGCTTTCTGATGAAGACCTGCACAGAACAAATTGAGTTAGTCATGGCTGAGACACGGTGTGGAATGTGTGAGGCAGGAGGAGCTGGGCACGGACAGACTCCGGCAGAGGGCAGGAATACCGGTCTTTCATTGGAAGGCGAAGATAGTGATAGTGGAAGTTTGGGATTTGGGTCTTCAGTATTATTCTTTTTTTCTTTATCTAACAGAGAGGGTCAGAGAGCTCTCAGATTTTATCAAAAATATCTTAATTTATGTTCCGAAGATGAACGAAGGTCTTACGGGTTTGGAACGACATGAGGGTGAACTTTTAAAGAAGTTTTACACACAATGTTTTAAAGAAGTCTTTTAAGCTTGACAAGGCTGTGTTTATTTGATCAAAAATACAGTAAAAATTCAAATAAATGTTTTCTAGTTAAATATATTTTAAATGCAATTATTTGCTTTCACAAACCTGAATAGTCATCAGCCATTACTACAGTTTTCAGTGTCACATGATCCTTCAGAAATCATTCTAACATGCTGATTTGGTGCTCAGGAAACTTTTCTTATTATTAATGTTGACTATTTTTGCAGAAACTATACTGTATTATAATTATAGATTGTTTTATCAGGATTTTCTGATGAATAGAAAGGTTAATTGAATTGATTTAACCCTGAGCAAGTGTGAGCAATAAGAATAATAATGCACCACTATTAATAATAATAATAAAGTTGTTTTTTTTTAACTCATTTAAACTTTTGTTCCATTATATCTTTGTATCAAATCATTTCAAACTCTGCTTTATCCCATGGGTGTTACCACAATATGGATTAGGCTTCTCTTTATAACACCCTTGACTTGCATCTAATGTTGTAGTGCAAACATGGGGCTCCTAGTTAACGAATAATATAAAGTTAATCAGAAAAGTGAGCTATTGCAGGTGCTGGCCGCCTATCTGAAGTGGGGTTAGTGCCCTGAGTACAGATAAGACACAGAAGTGTGATCGGACTGGCTCGTCTCAGCTTTTATCAGGCAGCTGGAGGCCGCCAACGTTAAATATTAGCCATAGAGATATCAGGCACTCGTCCCTGCAGCACACACTGTTAATGGTTTTCCCCTGCAATACAGTTTTGAAATCAAGCTGTTCTTGTGCTTTTTCTCTCTTCTCCGTTTTTTTCACCGCTTACTCTAATCTGTATCTCCACCTGTACTGCAACCTCAAGCCAAAGTTTAAACCGAAGCAATTTCATATCAGCGGTTTGCGTTACTAAGTAACTCATCATCTGGTGCTTTGAAATCAGATTTGATCCCAGTGGATTGTCAGCCAGACATCGTTAAGTTTTGAACAACTCTTAACATTTGTGAAAGCAACCAGTCGGCTTATGGAAAGACGCAAATTGCAGATGCCGTTGAGCGGCGTGTAGACTGGTGTGTGATGAGCAACCATTTATAGCTTTGTTTTTATTCTTTGTCGTCTGAGGGGAGGGAAGGATATCATATATACTCATGCCCTGCATTCCGGGCCTCTGTGAGCTGTTTGTCTGAGCGGTAAAATGGAATTAGCCCGCTCTGCCCTGCCAAAGAGCACACACTCGGATGTGTGACTGACTTGGCCTGTTTGAACGAGGCTTCGTGAGGGAACTGCAGGGCGTTTATGAGTTGATGAAAAACGAATAATTAGTTCATTCAAATGGAACACTAAAATAAAGAAATGTGGCTCCACAATTAATCAAAATAAACTGAAATAGCAAAATGAAATCTGATGAAATTGCGATTATCAAATCAAAGCCTTCGATTTCATTAGCGCGCAGCTGATAATAGTGTGTTTTCAGAGTGGCTCCATTCACAGCAGTTTTATTTTCATATCCAGTAAAGATTATTTACAATGTATATTTGAGTATTTAGTAAAGTTTTGTTTGTATTTATGAATATTTATTTATTAGTTTTAGTTATCTTGGTATGTCAACGAAACAAAAATGAGACTAAACAAATGCTGAAATAAAATAATTGTTTTATATTTGATTTCATTCCAGTAAATGTTTATTTTATTTCAAGTAATGAAACGTTTTTGGATTATTGTTTTTTGTTTATTTACTGTATTTATTGTTTTGTTTATTTAGTTAATGATAATAACCCTGGTTCACACTAAATGGGAATGCAGTGTAGGGGTCGACCGATTATCGGCCTGGCCGATTATTGGCACCGATATTAAGCATTTTTATGATAATCGGTATCGGTCATTTTCAAAACCGATGTGCCGATAAAATTATTTAATTTTGAAACGCGCTATTTGGCTCTGATGCAGCCTGTCGGAACTCACCACTCTGTGGCCTAGAGCAGTCTCCGCCCACCGCGCATCTGATTTGTTGAGAGTCAGGAGTCCGACCAATCAACGTGGAAGACTAAAGGCACTCTCACACCGAAAGCGCTTGCTAACTGGTGCTGCTTCATCATGCATCAGTTATCTCTCAAATAAGGCAGCAGCAGACGTTGCTCAAGTTGCAATAAATTACAATCCACTACACTGAAGTTGTAAAAACCTAAATATTATCTATTTATGGTTTCCGAGATGGGGGAAACGCAGGGGGAATCGCGGAATCCAGTCATATAAATAGCATTTACTGTATAACGTGGAGTCACAGAATTAGACAAAGTTTGGATGAATTAATCAAAAGTAGGTAAGTACACTTAAATCGACTCACAATATGGACTATCTGTAAACATTAAGCTGCAAAAAGACTATTTAAATATGAATTCTGCATGTTCGGCGTGTCTCTGTATATGCGAATGGCACAGACGCGCGGTTTTGACACATACACACACACACACACACACACACACACTGAAGTGTGCGACGCTCGCGGTGTTTTCCGCATCTGCCATGTCACTAAATGAGGACATAAATATATGAACATCATCCCCAGAACTGCTCTGAGAGTTACTTCATGAGCATTTGACTGTTTCGTTTGAGTAAAACGATCGTCATATCATAAATAGGCTACAGAAACTTAAGAGGTCCTCATGGCAACCCGTCAAAATAAAAGCTCGGTTTATTTACTAATACTACTACAATTATTACAACTTTTGTTTAAAAGAACAATCACACAATACGCTATTTCTTCCATGTTTTAATTTTAATATTAAACCCATTTGTTTGCCAAAAAATAGAGTTCAACTCTCATTTGATTAAAAGATAAATTAAATTAATGTTTTATGCCTTCATTTGCACTGCACTGTAAATTAAAACTAATGGAAATTACTGTCTCATAGGCCAAGATTAAGATACTGTCACATAGGCCAAGATTATGATGACGGAAATTGGGACATTTCAATAGGCTATTGAATCAAGTGAGCCTATAACAGGCTATTAGTGTTATAGTTTCATTAAAATAGTTGCGGTCTTCTTCACAACTTCTACAATGGAGCTATGAAGACAATTAAATTATTTACACTTATTATATACATTGCGCTTTTTAAATTAATCAATTGATGTGCATTAGATGATGAATTGAATAGTCCCCTCTTGTAGGTTATGATTTAGTCAACCGAAAATAATTAATGAAGAATTATGAGAGGTTATGCTATTACACATACATTTCTAACATGTCAATTATTGAAGCCAAATACTTGCATTTCCCCAAGCTGTTTAGCTTTAGTATTTAGTATTCATAGGCTTAATCATGAAGCATACAGTGGCCCCACTTTTAACTCTCTCTTTATATATTACCCTTATTGTAGATGGATGCATGGGGGAAGACAAGAGTAAGAAGTGCAACCAACACTAGGGAAGGCCATTTTTGTCAGAGCCCTTGTTATTCTTAATTTTGACATTCATTTTCATTTTTACACCAGACATATATATCGGTTCAATATATTGATTATCGGTCTACTTTGTCTGTAATAATCGGTATCGGCATCGGCCCTGAAATGCAGTGTGTGCTATAGGTTTAATCACATCATTTTTTAGGAACATTTTTGTGGACATAATTTTACAGCATTTTACCAATATAACAGTTTTTTTTTTTTGGCAACGTTTCTGTCCTGACGTGTATGGCTAAATAAATAATTTATACATAAGAAATATAGACTGTATAAATAATAATTCAAATCAAATCATTTTAAAACAAATCAAATAAATCCCTGACTAAAAAATATTCAATATTCTATCGGTTTACTTGCACATCATGTGTTCATTAACAGGCATCACTGAATAGTAAACATGTTAATGTGTCATGAAATTATTGACATATTTATTTCAGATCTTAAATGGTTCAGTTGGCAAAAAAAGTTTTGGAACAGTATACGGTTGTGCTTCTTTTGCCGTGTGTTTCCCGACATGTCGTCCATATGTCTGTTGCCTGCTCAATCTTTGGTCCCCACACAGCTAACGTGGCACCCTGTAGAGGTCATTTTTATCTCCCCCCTGTGAAACATAAAGCCCCCACAGCAGCCACGTGTAATTGAAGTGGTGGCCTTTAACACAGTTTTTCGCCAGCATGCAATAAGAAGCTGGCTTTTCCTCCGGCTTCCCGGCCGAGGTGGCAGCCCAGGGAATACTCTGCTCCCTCTGTATGTTTTCAGGCTCCCCTTTCACGTCCAATACATCTGGATAATTGTCATCCAGGCCCAAGTTTCTTCTATTCAGCTCTCATAGAAGTCTTTATAACCAGTGGAAGTATGTCGTTCTAAACTCCTTGAGGTTCTTGGCTCGTTAGCTTGCGAAAACAACGCCTTCTGAACATGTCCTTTTCGTAGCTTTTCAGCGCTCTGATTTCCAGACTTTACTGCAACATTTCGCTCCTCAATTCGTTTACACCGAGAAGACAGGTGCTGTTTAAAACGAACATGATCTGGGTTAATTTGGAGGGACAGACCGTGCTTTGTTTCCAGTGAACCTGTGGCCGTTATATAAGGTGAGATGGAGGTTTACGCTCCTCAGAACTGACAGCTTTAAACGTTTCTGGAGTAAGTCCCATTGAGGTCTGGTTCTTTGACCAGCATTATTCATTTCCCTTCAAAGACTCTTTCTGCTTTGACAATTATATATCGGCCCAGTCTTTACATGACAAAAAAAAAAAAATGTCTTGTTGCACATTAAAAATATCTAAACAATATCCATTTGCTCTCATTACTTTAAAATCATGTTTTAGGAAAATATATCTTGAAATAATTTTGAGTTTTTATAAGCAGTTTTATAATATATATCAAATATATTTGGCAATTTGGTACTTCATATTTTATAACATCTTGCACATTTATTTTTCTGAAGTATATTTTTCTTGTTTAAAGAATGTTTAGATGTTTCTAGATGCAAAAACTGGTTTAAAAAGTAGTTAAGAAACTTAAGAAAATACTTTTTTCTTAAGATTATTTCTTAAGATAACATCTGATTTATAAAAACCTGCTATTGCACACTTTTATCTAAATATCTTGGGATTGTTTTAAGAAGGAATAAGGATCTCGTGTTGTGTTCCTTTAATGCCAGAACAGCGAAGGGAACTTAAAGACTTTAAAGAATCTGCTGACTGTCGGCATGGCAACATTATCCGCTCAGCACCCAACATCCTACTGGCTTCTGGTGCTGAGATTCCCAGAAAAGTGTGTCTCCGTTGGGGCCGTGGCAAGAGCAGTGGCAGAACGGGAGAGCCGGCCAAACCTCTCTTTTCCCACCGCTCCAGCCCTTCATTAGATAAACCACTCACTCAATCAGTGCTCTAGTTTGCGGGATCCTGGGCCATTCACAACATGTTTTTACCCTCATCTGGAAGCTGAATACATGATGGAGCTGTTTTGTACTGCATCTGTTTTTCTATTGATTGCATGTAATTATATTGACAAAAGGCCTGTGTAACCATTCATTACATAACTATTTATTTGAAACTTCCATTTGGACATATATATATATATATAGTTTGTTTTTTGACTTTCATTTTTTTTACTTTTATGTGCAATGTAAAAGCAACTTTTCCAGTTTAAACTTTAAACCAAATTTAAACTTACACTGTAAGGAAAAAAAAAATCTGTAGGAAAATGCATAATGTTAATGTAATTTTTACTGACTTTTTCATCAGCCCTAAGACACAACACAATGCAATGTAATGTAATTTAAAATATGAGTGTTCTTGAGTGTTCATTACTAGTGGCATGTTGTACTGCTTGTGGTACAGCCTTTATTTATTTAATTGCAAAACTCCATTGTGTAAAGTGAGTGGGTGGTTGCCAAGTTGTTGCCATATGGTTGCTAAGGTGTTATAATATTCTGGTTTAGTGTAAATCCCTCTCATTTTTACTTTATTGGAGAATACATTGCAGAGTTCTTGAAGGTCTTGTGCATGTCTGATGTAACTACGAGCAGCCCACTGCCTTAGGGCAGCGTTAACTGTCATGCTTTTGCAATTGGTAGCAATTGACCTATTGACAGCGAGGGAAATGGCTGCTCTTTACCTGTCTGAATAGAGTACAGTCTGTGTAAGTAGAATATTCCCATCACTTTCACTTGTCGCCCCAGGCAATGACAGAAACACAAAGACAGGCTCTTAGGTGAGACAGCAGCATAGAAATATTACTGTTATATCTGAGATATACAGTCTTTCTTACGCTACATATTCACAGCGCCTCAGATATTGAGGTTAGGGTTTGATCTGAACCCCTACATTTGTAACTTCTGCAGTTAATTCGGCCTAAACCACTTAGCGTATTAACTCCCTTCAGGCTGAGTTTTGTAGATCAATTTTAGCCTTTACTGGTGCTCTTTTTTTATAGGGGGGTTATTTTATCAATTAATACTGCTATGGAGAATTTGCATTGTAAATGATGCTTAGTCTGGTCTTCCTTGCATGTATTTATATTTTCACTTCTTAACAGTGGTATTTCCTTCTGGAAATGCAAATGAAGTCGCACATAATCTTTTGCATGTTATATTCCTTGTATTTATATAAACTGCAAATGAAGGATCATAGTTATGCAAGAAAATCAGAGAAGAGTTTTGATTTTGGTCATGCCTTAAAATTCCTGATTTGTTGCGGATTTAGTATCACATAAATGTGGTCTTCAAAGAATACTGATGCCTTTCTTTCTTTGGTGTTTGTGTGTAACTTTGCTTAGCAATGTAAATGGATTAGCATTGATTGATTATAGTCATTGAGTTGCTGAATTCTGTTTTCGTTTTAAAACTGAACCTCATAATAAGACGCCGATGCCCTAAAGTCAAAAAGACCTTGAATGTAGGTTTGTTTTCCAAAAGAAATAGAAAAGATGAAAAGATTCCCAAAAAATGTTGCAATTACAGTTTTTGGTGTAACTTTCCAAACACTAGTTAGATTATAGGGTAGTTTGCATTCTAAGTTTTTATATTCTTATGAATCATAAACCTTCATAACAAACAATAGTCTCACTAATTAAAGAAAAACAATATGTGTATATATGCTATCGAAATATACATAACGACATATTTAAATAGGTGTTTTTGTGGTTATATGAACTTTTTTTGTAACTACTAAAGTTTTGACCGTTGAACGTCATCACGGTGGTCTTTTTCCTTGTGTAGCTGTTGGCTCTGAAAACCTCATGGTGGCAACATGTAATATGCCACAATCCCCCTCATTTCAGCTTTCCCCGAGGGAGACCCGTACTCAATCCGGCAAATGTTTTAGGAGGTTTTTCATTTCATCCGACACTCGTTGGCTTTTTTCCGTCCTTGGCCTGCTTTAGTAAACAGAATCTGGAGCTCACTGAACAGAGCATTCAGATGTTAATTGCCGGTCAAACTTCCTGGACCCGAAAATGTTCAAATCCTTTATAAACAATCAAAAAACAATTATTATGAGAAACGGTGAGGTTGTGTTCATGTCTGTTCTAGTTGTTAAGGGTCTGTAAATGCAAGTGAAGTCACTTGATTCCATCTCAATTGTGTCACCTTGGGAAAAATCCAAGTATGCATAGAAGGCCAACGGCAGCTGTTAGGGTCCATATCATACATAATAACTGGAGTATGTTTACATTCCTTGTTCTACATTTTCAGCCAGCCATGATCCATCCTTCAAGATGGTGTAAATCCACTGTAATTACTCCTATTTTAACACAATCAAACTCATAACATCCTTTATATATCAAGTGATGTTCATGACATCGTGTTTACAGATTGGCAATCACAGAGTGTTATGTTCATTAAATATTTAGAAAGGTTTGTTAACTAAATTTGTCGAACAGCGCAGAAACAAATTTTAGCTTAAGCGAAATTAAAATGAAAATTGCATTCATCTACACACCCTCACATCATCTCAAACACATAACTTTTGTTTTGACTTTTGTTTAGAAATGAAGATTTTTTTCATATCTATATTTTTAGACCCATATTTAATATTTTTTGTACCATATTTGATGTGATCTATGTATGTGTGTTGATCAATATTTATTTTTAGCATCATATAAAGTGATTGTGTCTCTTTAGAAGAGTTTGATTAAACTTCTCAGTTAATATGTATTGCTTTTACAATGTCTTTATGAACTTGATTATGTAGAGTTTTAATGTATGAACAGAAATAGAGATATATATGAAATAAATAGGAGATAACATTATAAGTTGTTGTCCAAAGATGAACACAAGTCTTACAGATTTGGATTACTATGTAAACTAATTATGCTTATATATATATATATATATATATATATATATTGGGCATATACACAGTACATTCCGGGACTTAGTGGTGAAAAAGAATATGATTAGCAATAAAACAGCCCCCTGTAAGAGGAAGTGAAGGCAGGGTGAGGGTTATCTTACTCTATCATAACCTGCTTCCTGAAGGTGAATACATTGGCACTCGTGAGCTCAGACCTGCTCAAGAAATTATAATCAAACACATTCTTACGCTCCAAATCACGTCCTGTGCTCCCTACACGAGGCCAACCAAAATATTATGCCTCAGTGTCTTTCTCACCAAAGGACCCTATGTAGCTGGCTCAAGGAGAGATATCTATTCTTAAGGGAAAGCTTGCTTTACGCAAATCGCAGTGGAGAGGCTTTTTGGCAGAGGGCTGGAGTTAAAAGAGAATATATGATGGAATGCTACTTGCGTTGGCCTCTTACAGTATCCTTTTTTTCTGTCATTAGTCGACATTCCAGGCGTGCATGTTGGGATACCTTAAGCCAGCTAGCCGTAAAAGGGAAGGAGGGATATGGACGACAGCAACTCGCTGAGAGTTCTCCGGTTCACAGGCGAATAAGAGGCTGGCCTCCGTATTGTATAGTGCTGCAACAGAAGGGAATGCGTTTATGTTGAATGGAGAAAACAGATTGCCTTTTAAAGAGTTTGACCTGCCGTTCCCCTCATTCAGCCCACAAATTCACTCACACACCCAATATTTACACAGACGCACAGGCTTTTTAAAGTCACTGCTGTTTAAGTGTGTATTGTTGGGCATCGGAATTCATTTATTTATTCATAAATACTGTTATTCCGTGTTGCCGTTTCTCTTTTCGGAGGGCTAAAAACAATGCTTTTCTGACTCTGACTTTTGTGACTTGTGTGGGAGCCGTTGCATTAATCACTGCCGTCTTTGAGCCAAAGGGAGAAGAATTGGAAAGCAAACCAAGCACTGCTTGTGAAAGTTCAGGGCCGTTGTTTTCTTCCACGCACCTCTGATCTGTGAAACGTGCAGTGCTGTCGACCTGCGAGGAGGACAGGCCTCGGGACTGACCCGCGAACAGAAGGCCCGGAGCGAGAGAGCCGTAAATCTGCTCAAAGAGTGGGTGTATGGTCCTCCTGAAGGAGAATGAGATTTCAATCTGTGAAACGGCTCACCAGGAAGGTTTTACTCTGATGAGAAAGCCATTCGAAACAGAGAGGGAGAACAGTACTCCGGCGAGTTCCTGCCTGTGACTAATTCCTTTTTCACACTTTCAAACATCATCCATCAACATGTCAGCTACCCACTGCTGTCTGTGAGACACAGTAGTGTGCTGTTGTCAGACTGACTCGATACCTGTGCCAGGGACTCCTTCACACTCCCACTGGGCACCACATCATATCAGAGCAGTGTGAAACCAGGCATGAGATTTTTCACTTGAAAAGGCCCCTTTGATTCTACATCAAACCGTTTTGCTGTTACAGTTCATGGACAATTGATATCTATCAGGATATAAAAGATTTTAAAGAATTTTTGCATTGCTCTTTTCCATACAACAAAAGTAGATTGTGATAGTAGATGGTGTGGAGCTCCAAATAAGGACATAAAATAGTGCCTCGCAGCCTTAAACGTTTGGTTTTCTGTGATGTTGCTACGTTGCCGCAAATTCTGATGATTTGTCAGACAATCCTATCTAGCTCGTTAACATGGATGAGGTTTTGTGAAAATTTCCAAAATGGCTTAAATAGTCTTGAATGCATCTTTAAAAAATGGTTTAAAACTACATTCTAGTATATAGTAATGTTTTGCGTAGTATGCCATCATTTCCAGCAAAAGTGTGTTCATTAATTTATTGGATTGTAGGTGGGGGGAGTGAATAACCAACACTCTCTCCACCCTCAATACCACGACTGAGGTGAGAAACCCCAACTGCTCCCCGGGCGCTGCAGCATTGGCTGCCCACTTCTCCGGGTGTATGTTCACTACTGTGTGTAAACTTGGATGGGTTAAATGCAGAGCACAAATTCTGAGTATGGGTTACCATACTTTGCCACACAGGTTCTACACCACATGCCCTTCCTGACACAACCCGGCACTAAGAGGACACTAATTCAAGCAACAGTTTTGGGGCACTGTCCCCCGTGCCAATGTAAGGACATATTTTTCAGTAAACATCATGTTGAATACATACAAAAACATTATTTATGTCAAATCAATAAGACGTGCATCATTACAAAAACTTTACGTTTTGTAACAGTTGAGTAAAAAATACTTAAAACAGTAATATATTGTAAATACGATTATCTCAGCCATGTTTGAGGCTAGGGGTGGGCGATATGGGAAAAATATCATATCACGATTTTTTATAGAAATATCACGATTCACGATTTTTATCCCGATTCTTTGTTAGTTTTACTATTTTGGTTTTACAAGTTGTCTGAGCATTACAGCCAAACTAGAAAGACAAAGATGCATGGCAGATATTTAGGCCAAAGTGGGTGAAGATAAAAAATCTTTGTCATTATTTAATTTTTCTTATTAAAAAATAAGAACAAAGATACACATTACAAATACACATAATATACAAATAAAACAAACAGTGCTTTATTTCCAGGTACAATAGGTGTATTTAGCAGAGCATTCAATGAAATTGAATGAACAAATATAAAAATAAAACACTAGATAGACTGATTCCTAAAGCAACTGTATTAAAGTTTTTCAGTCAAGAATAGTGAGTGATTTTTCTCTTTGTGTTTTGTTGTTTTGTTAACGTTAAATGAATAGTTCCCCCACAAATTAATATTCTGTCATCTGTCTGTCAATTCTGTCATAATGTTGTATTTTTATATCATCATTTACTCAAAAGTTGTTTTAAACCGGAATGAGTTTCTTTCTTGTGCTGAACATTTATAAATGCTATTTTGAAGAAGGTGGAAAACCAAACAGTTGCTGGTCCTCAGTGACTTCCATAGGATTTTTCTTTCCTACTATCAAAGTCAATGTAGACCAGCAACTGTTTGGTTTTCCACTGAGTAAATAATGACAGAAATTCAATTTTAGGGTGAACTATCCCTTTAATGACAGTCGACAGCATGTTTAGTGTCCTGTCCCTTTAAGAGCTGCACGCATCTAATATACAGTACAGGCACGCATCCGTTTCTCTCTTAACTATTTACTTTCATTTTAGAGATAACCAACTCAGTCTGTATGTAAACCTTGTGTGTTTTGACAGTATTAGCGCAAAATATAACTTAGTTGAGTAATCAGGCGCTGTTAGACAGGCGTTTTAGTGCGCGTGCTTCAGGTGTATGCGCTCAGAACAAGCGCACGTCAGACCAGCGCGCGAATTAAACATTTAACCAGCAAGGCTTGTATGCAAATAATGTACTTTTGCGATCGCGAATAAGTGCAGTGTCCTGTCTGAGTAACTCTACTGCTGTATGTCGTGTTGTACAGTACATAGAGACGGCGGCGCCAGAACTGTATTTGACAATGTGCGCGGTAGCGCGATACTACGATATTTCTTCAAAAGCAGATCGTGGAGACATTTTTATCGTCCACGATCAAAAATCGTCATATCGCACACCCCTATTTAAGGCCATTATAAAATTGCAGATATACGCGGAGTTGCACACCAATGATCACTTGAGTTACTATTGCAGCAAGTTGCAACCTTAAACAACCTTCGGTTACACCACGTCCACACCATACCCGCTAAGTTTGATCTGTTCCTCATATTAACCTGACATATGGCTTCAAACGACTTCCTAATGGTTTTTTCAGACTCATCCTTTGTCATTCAGAGGATCTCTTTCATCAGATTGAGGATTTAATTTGTTGAGATGGATTTGGAAATTATTAAGTGTTGGACAATGAGATAAAACACTCTTTCCTCTTCATTTATCCGAGTGATGGCTGCAATTACAGGCATGGTGTTTTTTTAGAAAAAAGATCTAAAACGTAATATCCTTCATGCGCATGACTGCATGTGGAAATGTCTTTCTCAAATTTTCACCACAAGATCTTCTTAAGCCCTGTTTTGTGGCAGCTAAATGGATCCAATCTGGCATTAGCCTTACGTAAACAGCTATTAGAGTGACTCACACAACCTTGAGAGGAACGAGCACGGACAGTATTTGCAGACTCTGGCCTTTTTAACCTCGAAGGAGCCACCAACTGAGGAGCATACAAACAATGCAGTCCAGTAGCAGAGTACGCCAGCAAGACATGGCTGGCTGACAGGGGACTGTGGTTACAATTTCCCCACAGACATAAACAGTGACACTATCAATTTCCTGCATTGGGTCTTTTAACGAGAGCAAGCAGGGCTGTGCGTGGGCAGGGGGAAGCCTCGCTCTGCTCAGCCAGGCCAAAACTCTTGAAAGCTTCATCTCATCTCTTGAAAAGCAAATGATTTGGTTGAATGCACTGAAGCTTTCGTTTTACTTCAGTGCAACAGCCAGTATACAAGACTCCAGCATAGTGAACTGTTGAAAACAGTGTGAGGATTTTTCGAATAGAAAAGCTTAAAGCAAGTGTGAAACACAAATTGTTACGAAAGTACAGTGACACCTGATTTTGTCCATCAGGAATTGATTGGATTGTACAAGTAGTTGTTGTTTGCTATTTTCTCGAACATTTCATGTGTGACAGGATGGGGAGGGATTGTCAATTTTGATTTTCATGGTCACTTTGAAATCTCATCCAGCATAAGATCTTACATCACTTTCACATTAAAGGTTTTGATGGGCTTTTACCCTAAAGTTCAGTTGGTTTGTTTAGAGTATAGTGTGTCTGAAGGTGCACAGTAAAGAACCACTTGAATAAAAAAAATAGGTATGGTTTGGGTTCATGTGAAAACAGTCTGACAATGAACTTTTGATTTTGTGTTAAATGATCCTCTTTTCCTGATCCTGTCTTTTCTTTATGCCAAAAAGGGCCCAAGTTTTCCATTGTTTTCACATTGTACCTACTGATGAAGTGAGGGTGAATTGAAAAAAAAAATGTAATTTCATGTGCAGGAGGACAGTTGGATTGACCATGTGTAGAAAAACATCATGTTCATGTATTTTCAGACAGTGCTCTGTAATGACAATTATTATCATCATCTTGTTCTCTGTAGGTCCTCCACGTGTAGCAGAGAAGGTAGCTCACCGTCAGACCGTCAGAATTGGACGCACCATGAAACTTCAGTGTCCTGTGGAGGGTGATCCACCACCCCTCATCATGTGGACCAAAGATGGACGAAACATCCACAGCGGTTGGATGCGCTTCAGGGTCCTTCAGCAAGCTCTCCGTATCAAAGAGGTGGAGGCCGAGGATGCTGGGACATTTATTTGTAAAGCCACCAATGGTTTTGGCAGCGTCAACATTAACTACACCCTCATCGTCATTGGTAAGTTATACGAAACCTCTCAAGATAGCAGTTTATCTTGAAGACAGTGGGTCGCATACACTAATAATTGCTTGGAGAACTTCTGCCTAGTTCACAATATATGTTCGTAACCTTGTTCTAATGTTACTGAGAGTATTCTAAATGACTGACCACATGCTCAAGGTTAGTAACTTGCATAAAACCTGCCAAAACATCTCCATATATAGGCTTTTTGCACAACCTTTCCTTTACAGCCCTTCGTCACTCTCAGCAAGCATATGATGCTCTCTAAAGATACTCAGCAAGATCCTCGAGCTAAGTGTGCAAAACTAGTTCAAACACAGTAAACGCCTTTTATACTGACCCAGATTACAGACCTTTCTTTATGTAGATACACGTATCGACATCAGGCCCGGTTCCAGAATCAAACCACTGAGGGTGGAAGCTTTGCAGTGTGTATGAAGCCAGCATGAAACCAAAAGTTTTATACAAATTCAATATATATATAGCACTCCCTTTATATTCACTCAGCACTGGACAAAAACTCTGGCCTCTGATTGACCATTGTGTACAAGAAATCAACACAGTATATCTGTGAATGGCTACATTGGTTAACGCAGCAAAAACATGTTGTTAATAGAAACACTTCTTCAGAGCACAAACGCAAATACGCACTGGAGCATCTTCCAAATGTTTTTCACCAGTATACTGTTATTACAGCTGAGGGTGTTCATGTTTTTTATGTACACACACTTTGTAAATAAGACTCGTTGTCTCCTTAACTCAGTTCTTTTTAATATATTGTTTTGTAGCATCAAAGTATTGACAGTGCAAAAAAACTACAAACAACCATGGGTTATTTTTGTAAAAAAAATTAAATAGACTATACTATCACTCACAGTCTGTAGCCATGAGCAACTTCCTTTGTTGACTTGAGCCAACCAGAAATGGCCAAATCAAAATGAGCAGAAGGATCCTTAAAATACTTTATCCACAACTCTCTGATCATTTTGGGATTTCGATGGCCTTTTCTCAGACCTGTCGTCCAGTTTAGAGGGCTGAATGAGCGCGATGGCCGCTCGCCATGTTAATCAGGGCCTAATTTGGCCGCGTTCCAAATAGTGATCCGTCTACTTGCGTGAGGAGGGGCTCTGGGCCAGTCTTGTGATCTCACCAGCCCCCTTACAGACTTTCTGAGGACATGAACCCTGCTCCACGTACATTCATCAGAGATGGTACATCGACAAAACGACAAACCACCGCCATAACTTCTAAATGCCCAGCAGTGTGCGTGTAGTCACCTTAAACTTCAAGGATGGTAATGTTAACCAATGGGGTAATTTGGGACTGCAAAAGCATCCATCTAAAGCAATGCCAAGTCTAAATGGAGGCCCTGGTGGAGTGCCTCTTTCAGGGCGAGTTTTATATTAGCTGGACTAAGTTAATGATCCTTTTATTTGCCTCTCAGATGAGCCCTACTGTATGTAATGCAAGACAATGGAGCTAAATTACAGGAATTGAGAACCTCCCCAGCGGTGAATGGACTGTTTGTTTTGTAGCATACAGTGGGTCAATAGTGATCTTGACCCCTGCATGTGCATCTCTTAGAGTGGCGGCTGCATACAGTAAACATGCTTTCTGTTGAAGCGTGTGTATCCCAGTCTCCCTACTGATAACTGGGAGTAGAAGATCATTTTCCTTTGCCCTGTTAATTATTGTATTTCCTGTTGAAGGACAATGTATAATGTTTGTCAAAGTGTGCGTGCTAATTTATAATCTCCGATTTAATATCTGACTGATATATAAAAACAAAGTAAAGCTGATTCTAAATCAGCCTTTTCACTTTCTTCACAACAAAATGACAATGCAAACAAACTTTTCTCTTCTGCAGTAATTCTTTGTCTTGTCAGTGAAAGTAAAATCCACTCTGGGCATTCATATGATTTAATGGAAAATGTGACCAAGCACATGTTTTGGATATTGTCACTCTCTTTATGTGACATATCTAATACCATAAATGCTTCTTTTTTTGTATGCAAAATGCACACTCAGTCTCACTGCAAGATGCCCAATACCATCTAATAATAAAAAAAATCAGACTCTGCCTCACAATGAGATGTCTAACATCATTAATACTAATAAAATAAAATAAATGTCCACAATTTACGCTTGGTCTCACTGACTGCAAGACTTCTAATACCATTAATGCTTAAAAGAGTTAAGAAATGTCAAACTCACACTCAGTTACACTGCAAATGCAAAAGTCTTTAATAAATATACTACATGAAATCTACCCATTCCCTCCCCGCTCTAGTTGAAAATCAAGAGTAAACATCATGAAGCATGCGAGGAGAATTGAACCAGGCAATATGAGGATAAGAAAACAAGCGTGTATAAAAAGTCTTCTCATAATTAAGCATGAATGAGAAGTTGCTTTGCAGCTGAAGGCAATAAGCGAACCCCTGAACTTTGGGTGGGTAGGGAGGGGGGGGTGGCAGGGGCAGCTGCCAAGATGACCTCAGTTGAGCAGCTGCACCCACTGTGCTGGGACGCCCAAGATGTGCCAGGACGGCTTTGATGCACCGCAACCGTCTCCGCCATGCTGTTTAGTCAGGGCCCTTGAACTTGGACTTGTTTGTTAATCCCTCTGCTGGCACATCCCACCTTCAACGTAATTCAAGCCGCGCCAGTGGAGGCCGAGGTGTAGTTTGATAGGTGTTAGCTACGGACGTTTTGGAAAGCCTAGATTTTCTTTTATAGTCTGCGAATATGGATATTAAAATACCGAAAAAGTATTTGTCATGATTCTAAGTTTCGACACCAAAATGTTTTACTGATTTCTCTGGGCTGGTATTGTATTTAGAATAAAATGTTTTTATATTTTTAGATGTCAGATTGTTACATGATTTGCTTTGGCTTTTAAAGATAATTCCTCTAGTGGAATCCTTTTATATGACGCCATATCATCTGTGTTATGCTCTTTATATGGCGATCCACATAGTAAAGTACATTCTGTGGAGTAATGAACTTTAAATGTGGGGATTTTAAGCGATGTATTCGTTTCTCAAGATGTGGTTATAATAATTAGTCCAGACCATCTGAACTTTTCTGTATTTTATATTTGCACGCTTGGATTCAGTGATGAATATTGACACATTTTTATTATTATGGCTGCCTTTTTACCCTGCCAATTAATCTGTGTCATACTGTTTCATTTGAATAAATATTTTCACAGTTTTAATTTCCATGTTTTTATACTTCATGGCAACAGAGCACGTTTCTACACAGAAGCCAAATTGTGCATTATACCATGAGCTCTAAGGGCAAAAAAAAAAAACATTGCTGATATTTTTTTTTTTGCTTGGCTTGCTTTCCACTGTCTCCTTTTTTACTTCAATAACAGCTCACAGGGCAATTTCTGAAACCACTAATTCATCCTCCACTTCCAGATCTTGTTCTGTTAATGGATATAAACCTTTAAAACACTCAAGCGGCATGTGTACGCAAAGCATGTTAAATGAAGATGTCTAAGATCAGATGCTCCCATGTGTATTTCCACTGGAGTTGGAGCTGTGGTGTAGTGGTTACATGTTGAGTCACAGTGCTCATGTGGTTAAATCCAGATCTTGTTTTCTTTCATCTGTCACTTGTCTTAATAAGTAAATAAAAAAAAAATCACACTTTATTTTAAGGGCCAATTCTCCCTATTAACAAACGCTTAAATACAGCCTTTTCCTTAATAAACTCCTCATTTTATTGCTGCTTATTAATAGTTAGTAAAGTAGTTGTTAAGATTAGGTATTGGGTGTAGGATTAGGGGTGTAGAATATTAAAGACATTTGATTTGATGTATCGTTCATGTCTGCAGCACGTGTGGAGTTACAAACCAAATGTAATCACAAAGAGCATTGTGCTGCCTTTCCAAATCTAACCGTTATCTTCATCTCAGCCCTTGTATCCGACCATCAGGTCCAGTAATCAGTTATCTGGGCTCTTTTGCGTAGTAGAACAGCATGTGTAGTCTCTTTCTGTCCTGTGTGGCTCTGTGATCAAATGTCCCTGTGTAGACAGGAGACCTGTGCTGATAGGACTCATTAGTTGCTTTGCCCTTCCTCAAACCAGATGGAGAAGACATTACTGTCCATTTATCATGGGCCGCTCTGGCTTTAAGCTGCTCTCTCTTCTTACAGACTCCAAGCATGTTCCCAGTCCGCTGGGTATGCTGTTTCTTTTTACTCCCTCGATGCCTACTCCTACTCATTCCCTGCCATCTCCTCTCCTTATTTATTAGCTTTTTTTGTTAACATTTGTATTCTTGCACCAGATGCGTCATTGGCAGAGATAATAATAAGAAAGGTGGCTCTCAGAGCGTCCGGCGGAAGCAAGGAGTGATGGAAAGGGAAAAGAACGATTGGAAGAACAGATTTCATATTTTGTTTCAGTTCTCTGTGCCCGATTGTTGTGTTTGTTGGCCCTCATCTGAATAAACTGACTATCGCAAGAAAAATAAAAAGATCAAGATTAGATTTACCGTCTGTTTGAAATGACAGTGCCGACACGATTGTGGAATTGAGACATGTAGGAAGCTGCTGGGAAATGCTTGGTGATTTATATCGATTTGTGGAGTTTGCTCTGACCCTAGAAACTGCCGTTCAGCCAACATCTGGTAATGATCGCGGTGCAGGAAAACTGGAGCTTGAGATATCTACTGATCTCTACGCAGGGTTTCCCTCAGGACTTCAAGAGGCCCTAGCATTGGTTGTGTGAAACTACTGAAACATCACTATTAACACTCATGTCTTTGTTCAGCTTTGTCTGCACTCTGCGCTTAACGTGTTGGTTTTAAATTCAATTTAGTTGTTAAAAGTGATTGAGGATAAATGCCAATGAGTTCTGATTGTTGCTTGTTTTGTCTGCGTCGTTCCATTGAAGGTCTGATCTGGTTATCTCAAGACCATAAAGCATTCTGTTGTCTGACCCACCAAAATATGGACAATTCAAATAAAAGCCATAAGAATAAACAAGAAACAATAAACAGAGCTGGCATTTATTCTGCAGGTGTATTTTATCAGTAGAGAATCATTTTTCATGTCGCTGATGGCATGTTCATGTGGCATCATATACCTGCATCTCAGGAGGCGAAAAAAGTTGAAAATTTCCAAGGTGGCGATATCAAGGCCGCCCTACATAAGTGCCATTCTTTTGCTGTTTTCCAGTAAATTCCAGAAGCTTAAAATTGTCTTTCCAGGAATAAAGGAACAAATGATTATTCCTGGTATTTTTTGCTTTTTCTTTGGTGTAAATTCTGAACAGAAAACTCTGAAAGCCACTGGAGCATTGTTAATCTTTCAAATTCAACATTCGCAACGTGCCCAACATTGATGATTTGTTTAAAGATTAAAAGATATGTTTTAAAGATTTGGGGTAAGTATGATTTTTAAAAAAAAAAAAATTAATACTTTTATTCAGCAGCGATACATTAAATTGGTCAAGTTAAAATAAAGACATTTATAATGTTACAAAAGATTTCTATTTCAAAATTTTTTTTTGGAAAAATCTATTTTCCTGAAAAAAAATAATAATAATCAGCTTTGCCATCACTGGTTAAATTGAAGCCAGGGCTTCAATATTAAAATATGTATTTTGTGCATTATTTAAAAAAGATGACTTTTTAAAATAAACTGCTTTCTGCGCTGTGTAGTCAGTGAGCCACCACTTGCACTGTAATCTGTGTTCTCCATCCATGAATCATGACGGAAGTGTCAGATTCCACAGCTGTCTTGAGGATAAATTAAAGAAAACAGATCTGATAGAGTCCATCTGAAAGAACTTATGAAATATGCAATGAAATTCAAAGATCCAGAAGGCGTGTATCTGGTTTCATCAGTTTAATTGAGAAATCTGTGTCTCGTCCTCAAACGCCCGTCTCAAAGAACGAATGTGTTATAGTTCTCAGCAGCAGGTATCTCCCAGATTAGATTTGTGTGACACCTCAGTAATATTTTAAGTCTCAGTTACTCTACTGAAACATTTGATTTAGCGGGTTGACTGATATGTCCATCTTATAAGGATGCTATGTGTGAATTATGGCCAAGGGATTGCTGAGAGCTTGAGAAGGAAAGGAGATGGTTTCAGGAAGTGTTTTTCCATTAATTTTCATAATATTTCAAATATTTTTCAATAAAGGGTTAGTAGTAGGTCTCAAATCAAACCAAAGATCTCCAAATTTATATACATTACAGCAAGTCAATCGACGCAAAACGGTATTTGAATATTAAAAAAGATAAAGGATTTGTGAGGGAATAAATGAACTTCTCATCCCATAAAACATTCCCTCTCCCATAATCAGTTTTACAGTATATTGCTTTAAAGAATTTAAAGCATTTAAACATTATTGTCTTGTATTTTTGAAATCATGCAATTCGGTTAGCTTATACAGAAGCACACACACAATCACTTTACAATGTTCCAGCTCATGCTAGTTCTGGGGTTGAAATGTTATCATAAAAAAATCAGTTTCTCTATGGAGATTTTCAATGGAAGTTTTACTTCCGTTACGGTATATAGCTGTTATTTCACGAGGGAACCGGGTGTAATCGAAATGAGGAGTGCTATGGAAAGATGGATCGCCCCTACCTTCTGTCATGTGCCTCCTATACCAGGGGTTCTCAAATGTTTTTCTCATATTTTTTTGTCTGCCGAACCCCTTAGGTGTAAAATTTACTCCTGGTAGTGCCCCGTGAGAAGTGGATATTTCAATAATTGAACTGCACACCCTGTTCTAAACCAAAGTAGGAACTAAACAGTTTTTTCTTGTACTCCACTAAGCCTGAATAGTCATGTGACCACTGGCACCATGACTCGTCCAAGTGACATGCATGGCAAAACAAGGTGGATCAAGCCCTCAGTAGAGCAGCTGGAGTGGAGTTGAAGCCGCACATTCCTGTATACGTCCCCAACGCTGTTTTCTTCAAGATGAAAAACAGGCTTTGTTGTAATGGTTCAAAGGAGAGAGAGAATGAAAAATAGTGGCTTATGAAAACATAGAGGAATGAAAAATCTGCTGTTCAAATTTCAAGTCTGTGAATTTACAACAAAGATACAGATTGAGTTACAAGTCTGTTTTTTTACAATGTGACACAAAACATCTCTTTCTTTGACCGTGGTTTACAGGATGTGTTTATCATAACCAATCATTAGTGGCCTTTCAAACCTTCCCTCTCTCAAAAAAATAAAAAAAATCAGAGGAAGAGATTATCTTGAATTTGCCCACAAAAGAACCTTGTATAAAACGCTACATACTTCTCTACAATAATCGGCTTTGCGTCAGTATTTCTTTCAAAGCGAGATACATTTGTTGTTGAACCCTCAACTCTCTTTATAGTCACAGCAAATCTTCCTCCTTCTCATTGTTTGTGAACAATTCCTCCGGAAATAGAGCTCAGGAAATACAGATGCCATTTTAAACATACGATTATGAAAACATGGCGCCTGTCCCGTTACAGGTGGGGGTGAGCTTGGGTTTCAAAGGCACTGGTGGAGGGAGACACTCAAAGAGCCGGAAAAGGAAAAACACAAACAAAACTTTGAAGCAGTCAGGCCGGTTGAATGCACGAGGCCTGGAATTACATTTCACTCCCCCTGTTTATGAAAGTCCTGCAAAGGCAGGCAAGTCTAACAGGGCCTCCATCCAGCCTGCACAGGCGTTCTGCATCGCTTCACCTTCTGTGGAAGACAGACACCAGAGAGAGAAAGAAAGAGGAGGTGCATTCCGATCTGCAGGGTTGAGAATTCATGAAACGCACCTCAGATATATGAGTCACATAAGAGAGAAGGAGTCACGGATGAGGAATCTCAGATGAAGAGGAACCCTTGGATGAATAATAAATAATGAGTTTTGCAACGTTTTGACACGATTTAAAAACATGCTGGATATATTGTTCTCCATTAAGTGCTAAATGGTGGTTCTATAATGTATTAATTCAGTAATAAAAATGCAATGCACCAGTTACAGAAATCAATAATTGTGACCCTGAACCACAAAACCAGTCTTAAGTCGCTGGGGTATATTTATAGCAATAGCCAAAACTACATTGTATGGGTCAAAATTTTACTTAACTAAATTTTTGATTAATATGCATTGTTAAGAACTTCATTTGGACAAATTTAAAGGCGATTTTCTCAATATTTAGATTTTTTTGCATCCTGAGATTCCACATTTTCAAATAGTTGTATCTCGGGCCAAATATTGTCCTATCATAACAAACTATATATCAATGCAAATCTTATTTTTTCAGGTGATGCATAAATCTCAGTTTCAAAAAATTGACACTTAAGACTGATTACAATGACTCTACATTATACAGACTCACAACAGAATACTGTAAAGCTGATATAAAGCTGCTTTGACACAATTTGCACTGTTAAAAGCGCTATACAAATAATAGTGACTTGACTTGAAATGCAAAATTAATGTATTTTAAATGAAGAAAGTTTACACTGCTAAGATTTACTTATATTGTTTCCTCCCAAATTGTGACTTATTATGGAATATTTGGAGAATATTCCCAGAAACGTGCTTTGACTAGTGATGATTATTAGTTCACTGTGTGTTACACGTCATTAATATATAGTTCATTCTTTGACCCTGCTTATTTGAAATACACTCATCATTCCCCTATATATATCACAGGCAATTTACTGTTAGTTTTATCTTGTATGCAAATTACTGTTAGTTTTATCTGTTATGCAAATTCAGCATCTGTTTGATACTTTGCTAACATGATATTAATCTTTAATTTTTTACTGAATAATGTACATTTCTTATCCAAAGTTAAAATTTTAAAACTGTGAATTTAGCCTTTTTTTGTTTGTTTTTGTCAATATTGAAAATGCTAATTGTTTCTCCAGTTACAGTTATACTTAAAGTATTTTTTTGGAAATAATGTTGAATCTTTCCAGAATATCTGTAGCAGACTGAATCCTGATCATGCTGTAAAGAATCAGTCAATAATCAGTTTGAATCACTGTCAAAACAAATATTTACATCCCAAGCAATAAATAAATAAGAACAGAACATGTGTAAGGCAAATTAAGTTTTGTAAGTGTAAAAAGGAAACTTAATGCCTGTTTTGGGTTGTTTAATGTTTCTTGTCGTGCTGTTTGGAATAAAGCTTCCTGTTAGAGGGCCTATTAATTTGTTGATCCCTCATCGCTGTAATGGACGGCTTTTTGTAACCCCCTGGAGGTATCTGGATGCACCACTAGGAGTTGAACTGTAATGTGAGGTTTAGGCCCCAGAATACTTCATTTTGCCTTGCTTCATAAGCCGATTAGGTGTCATTTTGCTTTAATAGATTCCTCATACACCTCTCTCGCTTCTTGTGCGGTGGAGGGAAAGAAGAAAGCCTGTTCACTACATGCCTCATCGGCTGGATGCTAGTCCTTTCACAGTGTGAATGGGGTTTGAGCTCTTTGTTGTTTTTCCTGGGCTGTTCTGGTCCACTGCAGCCCGCGGAGACATTTAAGTGCAGAAACGGCCACACTAGCGCCCCAACACTACAACCAAAAGGCCTGTTTTGGGCAATTTTAGCAATGAAAGCAACTCCGACTTCATTCCTGCTTTACTGTCCCAAATGCACAATTGCAAACTCTCCATCGTTCCTGTGCGATTGGAAAGATGAGTTGTGAATCTTGAACATAGAGCTTCTACACGTCGAGCCAAAGCCCAACCATTCTCACGAATCTCAAAACCATCTCATCTTCAACCTAGGACACTTGAAAATGCGGCAGTAAAGGATTGAGGTTCGGCAGACCTGAAAAGGACCGGGCATTTGTCCCTGATTAGCACCAAAGTAAGAGAGGACATTTTTGCTGTGAAAAGAAAGCTTATAGCTCATTATAAGCTAGCTGGATTAAGCTTGTTCCTCCATTGTTCCTAGAGAAGGAACCAAAGGTCTGTCACAGAGGGAGGTGCCTCACTCCTTTTGAGCCCTGTGTCTGCACACCTATCCAGAGTTTCCACTCTTTTAAAGATCCATAATAGCTTTTTCTTTCCTCTGTGGTTGGTAGCTAGTGTAGTGGAAGAATCCTCTCTCATTAGATGTAGCCTTTATTCGTCTGCCTGTAGGCTTTTGTAAGTGCGGTCACTGAATGCCGGGCCTCGCCTCCGTAGTCGTGCAACCTATAAGAAATGAAACAAGTAGAGTGAGGTCAGAGAGAAAAGATGCACCAATTAGTTTAGATGTGTTTGAGGAGAGGATACAGGGTCTGTAGACGAGTCCCTTTGAAGTCTTCGCAATCTTTTGTTGTGTTTGATCCACTCTTCCACTGGAGTGCCCTGCTTTTTGGTATTGTTTTGTTCATTGTATGTTTGTCCCTTTAGAAATACCGTAATGATGCTTTTGCTTTGATCGTGAAGTAGAACTTGAAGACTCTTTGTAGCATCTTGTTACTTTGCATGGCTATTCCTGTAAAGTACTTGTTTCAGCTGTATTAGCTGTGTTTCTGTGCAACAGGTGGAAATTTTTTTACTATCATAATAGCCAATCATTTTCTGGTATAAATATAGTAATTAACTACATACTGTTATGTACTCCTCTTTGCATTTAACCCATTAATTCCTCTTATCTGGCACAAGGCAAAGATGCTATATTAAATCTGTCATCTGTGCTCTTGGGGGCCAGAGCACAGCATAATTTGAGCCAATCACCTGAGCCATAAATGTCATGTGACTCACTCTAGAGCTGCAGGAAAATAAAGGCATGACAATTCTTAAATCTCTGCTAGCACACAGTGCCAAATCCCTAGTGACTATCCTGAGCTGAAATGGAAAAATATTGAAATAAAAAGACCATTTCACACTTTTAAAAGCCTTCAAAAAAAATAATCTTGGTAAACAGGATTTACAAGAAAATTAGAGGCTATTCTTGATAAGGAAATTGAGACATTTCTGTTAGCCCAGGTGTTTTGCAAAGAGTTTACATCAGCATAATAGAGATGATTTTAAGTTATAACACAATGGCTTGGTTTGGGTGAATAGAATCTGCAAATAACTTAAAAATAAATGGTATTATAGTATAGTATAAATCCAATAGATCGATTCTATGGGATGGCAGTTTACAGAAAATGAGTTGTTATAAGTAAAGACACAACTCACCCAATTAATTATGGATCTGAATTATTACCATCTGGTCAGTATTATAGGACACCAAGTAATCAATATATAAACAGATTTATACCATGAATCTTTTTAACAATTATGTGTTTGTGGGTTACACATTATTTTTAAGGTGTCTTTGAGCAAAGTTTGGACAATAAAGTTTAACTAACTGAAGTTATGCTAAGCAGCCAAATCTTGAGCCTTTGGCTTAAATATTCAAATGGCATTAAGTACTCTCATGGCAAATGTTGATACATCTTCAAAAATCTGTTTTAAAGTCATATTTAAACATTTAAATCAGTCAAACCTGTCACTGAGGTTAGCAACTTGAAACTGATGCCTGCAGTACGTTTGATGGATGACCGTAATTAAGTTTGGATGAAAAGTAGTTTTTCACACTGTTTTTTTGTTTCGAGTCCATAACCAACACACTGACAATTTATTCAAAGGATTCCTTAAATGTGTTAACAAAAAGAGACTTGTGTAGCTACATTTACCATTCGTGGAATGAAGCCAGTGCTGCCAATATTTCCCTTTTTCTTTTTTATGAAGGTGTGCTTTGATGTGGTCGTACACCCTTCACTATATTATGTTCACTCTAAATGTGATGTGCGCTGGAACTCAGTGCAAGTCTGCAAACAGCTCGAGAAAGAGAGAGAAGAGGGGTTGAATAAAGGCTCTGGACATGTGTTGTTGATGGGGAGAAACAGTTTTGGCATCATATCTTTATCTGTCAACTCCTCCTGACAGCCTCAAAGGTGAGGAGGTGTTGCTGCAGTCTAACACTGAAAGTATGTGTTGACTGACAACATCAAGCAATACTATTTCTGCCATTTTGAAACAGCATTTTAAAGTTTGCACATTTACTTCAATTTAGTTATTGGAGGCATAAATGTATCTTACAAGCATAAATCTTGCTTTCCAAGAGGCTGCAAACACAAGTGCCTTATGAATTCGATGAAGTGAAATCAAGAGATGGAGTGATTTATCCAAAACTTTGTTGTATCTTAGGCATAGTATTACTACTAAGAGCAGATTTAGCCATTTTCCTGGAAACAGATAAAACAGCCTTGTGCTTTTCAATTTTTTTCCTTGCTTTATCAGTGAAATTAAGCTTGTTTCCAAGCAACTTCTAAAGTGTGCACAGTTTCCTGTTTATTTGATTTTAATTTAGCCGGCGAGTAACTGATGCTGCAAGCCTTGCTCCTTTAAGGGCCTTTGTTTTTTCAGAAATAATTTGGGCAGAACAGAGGCCAGTTCCAAGTGCAGGGGAGGAGGTGTCAGTTTCAAAGAGGGCACCGCACGATCGATATGTGAGATATGTTAATTTGGGAAAGCTCCGTCCTGTCCTTGATGTTTGCTAGAGTTACAGGCAGGCAGCTGGGAGCCGATGGTGGACAGTGGAAGCGGGATCCTGTGCCAACCCCCTGCAAACGTACCGTGAATCTTCTTCAGCTTCGTCCATACAAACTTGTTTTCGTCTTGACAGCTCAGCATGGAGAGAAGCCATTAAGCTGCTTTCAACCTGGCACTGTGGAGAATGGATGCCAGCTTGCCCCTGTCATTTCAAAGGGATGTTTTATAGATGTGTTTTTGAGTTGCACGGCCGTCTTCTAAAGTTTCTTAAGTACTTTTAGTTCCCCCGCTAAATTAGTGTACAAACACCAGAGCTTTGGACTCGAGATGGGACGTCTTTATCTCTCCCAGCATGCCACAGTGGAGGCTTTCTTGTTGCTAAAAGCTTGTTCTGTAAGAAGTAACACAATGAATGCTTCTTTGAATGGGCCGTGCTGTGGGCGTATGGTTGTCCTAGCTAGTCCTCCTACAGCTCATGCCGTGACGGTCCCACATAGTTTGAGATCAGCAGTCCATCCATGCTAATAGAAAGCTGGAAATTCTTCTGCTTTCATATTTCGTGACATATAAATGAAGTGTGAACATGATATAAAGCAGACGCTGAATTCAGACATGAAGGGAATGTGCTGTCCAACTGGTACGGCGTGCTAAGGCTGGCAAAGAGTGAATCAATTTCAAGCAAGATTTTCTGCTATTAATACTACTTATTGCAAATAGTGGCAATTATCTGCACCTCAGTATTGTAGTACATTATAAAACAGCACGCAATAATAACATACAGAGTGTAAATTATCATTTTAATTCAAATTATTAAATGGATGCCACCTTATTGGGTCAATAAAGCCCTCCCTACACCTACCCTAACCCTACCCGATACTTTATTTTTTACTTTTTGATTATTTCTTTAAATTAGAAAATAAACGCGTTTCCGATGCGATATGAGATTTGAAAAGGGAGAAAAAACTAATTTTGTGGATTCGGCAAAAGGTGGATTCGAACTCGGGTCAATCGCATCAAGAAGCACACGCCTTACCATCTATGCCACTGAAACTGATGTTTAACAAGCGTCTTTTTTCAGTGTTGACTGTCCCAATCACACGTTTGTGGGCGGAGTTAGTGTAAATAGCCTCTGCCAACAAGGCAGGCTATTTGCACTTAGGGTAAATAGACACTGAAAAAAAAGTTACAAAAATTAATTTAGAAGCAAGTAGAAGAGATTAAAAGCTGAAAACTGTATGCAACAATGCAGTGCACTTGACTTGACATTCTATTTAAAAAATGGTTGAACCAGAGGCGTTTTTTATTTTTAGCATCCGCATCTTGACGTACTTTTTAAATTGACTCCCAATCGTTTAGACATTTTTACACAGACCTTGATGAAAATAACACATTTTAGAGATTCATTTTGGTTATTAGTCCATTTTAAGTTCATCTTCACAATCAATATTTTAGCGAGGACAGGAATTGGCGCGAGCACCTTTCTGAGCCATGTGTGCTCTCCCACCCCACAACACAGACTGTAAGGCAGGTTTCTCTTTATTCTATCACAGGTGGCCACAATTACCACTGAGCCCACCAATCGTTTGCCATCAAGCCCTCTGTTGTTACAAGCCGCTCTAGAGCTCTGCACGCATTTAGAGTTTGAACAAAGATGTACATCTTAACACACAGACACACACAGAAATGGAGGTTTCAGTTTGCTCTTGACATTGTGAGGCAATCATGGGAATGGGGCTGTATTTGGGGTCCGGGCCCTTTAATGTGGAAAGTGTGGAAGATTTGTTAGTTCAGACCTTAGTTTCCAAACATTCTCTCATGAACCGCTTTTGAACTGTTGGTGTTTCTTTCATATTGCTCTACTTCAGTGTTTGCACAGCCTTAATGCTTTAAATGCAAAGAATCATGTATAATGTCAAAGTACGTTGGACAGTGTATGAACTACTCATGACAGTTCCACAGGTTTCTTGTTGTATTTAAATGGGTGTAAAGTACTGGAGTAATTAAACTTCAATAATATGCTTGTTATTTTGGGGAAATTTGTACTTGGCTAGAATATTTGAAACAGGAGACTTAAGTTACATTTTCAAGAAAATAAATTACACTCCTTACAATTTAGTTTGAAGTAGAAAATGTAAATTTCAAAGGCAGTTCAAATTCCATCTTTCCTCAAACACTCTCTCACTCACACACACAAAACTTTTTCAAAATGTAATTTTAGGGTTTAAGTGCAATTTTGTAACACCACTGTTTCCACACCACACAAGAAGGTTTTATGAACAGAGGTTGTTTTGATATTATTATTTCTATTATATATTTAATACCACGTATTGCCCAGGTAGGACACTAGCCAGGTCTTCCTTGACTCTTTCCTTTCATAATGTGAATTCAGCTGGTATTCATAAAAGCCCTGAGGGTCGACACAGTCTCAGTCAGAGTCTTCACTCTTCCTTCTGCTCTGCTCCGGTAATCCTTAAAAGAGAAACGGAAACACTTAATGCAGGGTCAGTCCTCAGCTCCAGGAAAGAAGGCCTCTCTAAATCTGCCTGGGTCTCTACAGCTGAAGAACGGATTGAGGAGAGGGATTGTTAGGGATTGCGCCAAAGCAGGAATGACTGTAGGTGATCAGGCTGACTCAGTAGTTGACGTTATGGAGCAGGTCATCACTGGAGCCGCTGGAGCAAATTTGTGAATGATCTCAACAGTCCTTTGTACCCTCTGGAAACACTCCATATGCTGTTATATAATTTTTTACATAATTTTAAATAGCTATACGTGACCAATAAATTCAAATAAGAGTTTGATTGTTTTTAGAGGTCAAATAAAAAAATGTAATTTGCTCCATAACGTCAATTTCTGATAGTTGTGAACATCCATATATATATATATATATATATATATATATATATATATATATATATATATATATATAAATGTATATATATACGTGTGTGTGTGTGTGTGTGTGTGTGTGTATATATATATATCTATATCTATATCTATATATATACACTATATTGCCAAAAGTATTGGGTCACCCCCTTCTAATGAACATGTTTGACTACTTTAGTCATTTCTATGAGTACAAATCTTAATGTTTAAGCATATAATGATATTCTAGGGAATTGTGTGCTTCTAATCTTATAGCAACAGTTTGGACAGGAGCCTTTTCTTAACATGACAGTGCCTCTGTGTATAAGGCACGGTTCAAAAAGACATGATTGATTGAGTCAGTGTGGAAGAACTTGACTGGTCTGCAGAAAGCCAAGTCCTGATCCCAGCTGAACTCCTCTGGTGTGACTTTATAAGCAGACCTTGAGCCAAGAACTCATCACTAAACACCATCACCAATGCACTGTGAATTAACATAAACTAACAATGAATGGCTGTATTTTTATTATCTAACATTAACAAAGATTAATAAATACTGTAATGAATGTGTTGGTCATTGTTCATTCATGTTAGTTAATACATTAACTAATGTTAACAAATAACACTTTTATATATATACTGTTTACACTGTTAAAAAAAAGCTTTTTGCAGATTTTTTAGTTCTCTCAACTTATTTTTGTAGGAGATTCTCAACTTTTTGTTGTATAAACTTAAAACAACAAGTTGAGAAAAATCTGCTGAAGCTGGTTGCCTTAATTTTAAGTTGGCTCAACTTTTTTTTACAGTATATATATATATATATATTCCATCATTACTTGACCCTCTAACTCTAGCACTCTCTATTCTAATTGTATCTACCTGTCGTCTTTTTATAAAAAAAATAATAATAAAAAAACACATTTGACCCTCTATCAATTGCATATTTATTCTCTAACTGCTAGCTTTTCTTGTAAAACTAACATTAGCTTTTTTTTATTCTACTTGTTTCTTATGAAAAAACACTAGGTTTCTTTTTTCTATATTCTATCTACTCGTTTTCTTTAAAAAAAAAAAAAACACGTTTCATGTGTACAGCGTTAGGCTAACCATTAGCCATAAATAGATTGAATTTTGATTTCATGCTGACTTTAAGTGTTCTTGTGTAAATGATGTGACCATCATACAGCCATCTACGTTCAGATGAAAGAATTCACGTTGAGCTAATGTTGACGGAATTCAAAAGGTCCACTCATATAAAAATAGTGACGTTTGGGCCAGGTCACAGTTTTTCGTATTGTGAAACATCCACAAGTATGGTTCTTCTATTCTCAAATATGCTGTGGCCAAAAGATACATTGGTGCGATCAAACATAAATATGCTCGGCAGGCAGTTAATCTGTCAACTTCTTAGTGTTATTCATTCTCGGGTTAGTCTGTAGTCAGTAATGTTGTAACGTCTCTGCTGTGACCACGGCCCATAAATTTTCACAGTTTAGAGCTGGCTGTTAATATAGAGCTGTGTAGCAGTAGAGTTGGTAATGGTTTCCATAAGCCAGTGCAGGAATTCAGTAAATCAAAGCCAAGGTAACAGCTAATAACTAGAGCCCCATATTGTCTCTTCTGTCGAGGTTTCACTCACAAGGATTGTCTCCAAACCATCTCCAGTTTCATAGCCGACTTCACCATGGACGTAAAGGATGACAGCATAATTAGCATGTTGTGTTCAGAAACACTGTTTTGCTTTGAGCGAAGGTGGTTGCTTTTCTTCCAGAAAAACATGAGGCAATTGTTCAACTTTATCGATGTAATCAATTTGACAGCACTGGAGATCATAAGCAGAACATTCAAGTGCAATAAATCTTGGACAGCAGAGGGTTTTTGCTGCCCCTGACAGACGTGGCACAGCCAACTTGGACGTTTTGTTCTTAGCGAGGGACCAGTGGCCTTAGCCAAGATCTACAGAAAATCCCAGCCTTGCCAGGGAGCAAAAGAGGGTACCTGGTCCACAACCTCACCAATGAACATTACAAGAAGAAGACCACAAACCTGGTGAAAACCCAGTGGAACAAAAACTCTGTGCTCAGATTTCCTTCGGAAAAAGGCATGTTTTCTACTGCCGTCTCCACTGCAGGCATGAAAGCAAACATATTGATGGGTTATGCAAACATCTCAGTCATATTGAGCTTGTTCGAAATTATGAACATACCTAGATGGTCGATGTGTGAAACGCAGCACACTGTGGTGTCACTTCGCTTAATGAAAGGGAAACAGGAGTTTGTTTGTTTTAGAAACCTGACAACCCTCGTACTTCCAAGATTTGTTGACTTTCCATGAATCATTCTCGATTTTTCCTCACACACCTTTATAGTCAGTTTGAAGTCTGGAAGTATGCGTGTATGTTTTATGAACTCACAGAGTGCTATATATGTTAAGAAAGTTCTGGAGGGTTTTTTTTTTGACACGCAAGCTACATTTATAAATGATGTTAAAATGAGAAAGTTCTGAAACCGCTGTTAAGGTGCCAATGAAAATGTATGCTTGATGGTTGCAATGAGCATGAACAAAAGAGCTATGTGTAGAGTGACCATACTTGAGGGGCTCAGTGAAGGGTATGAGCCATAGTAATTAAGCTGTTAGCCCAGCAATGAGCTGTTTTCCTTTGCCCGAACTGGAACCTCTCCTGCAGGAGTGTTAAACTGTGTACATTCTCAGATCAAACCACCCCGCCGACAGCTTCAAAGAGCTGACAGGCCTGAAAATGCCAGTCATGTGGTGAACGGATGAGCAGGAGCTGTAACTAGAGCAGAAGGGCCACAGATTTCCAGCCATGGTTTTCACTCTTCACCACATGTGACTTCAGATGTTTGCCTTGAATTTTGAACATATCTTCTCAGATTAGAAGGTTCGGTATTTCACAATAAATGAGTTGTGAGTGAAGAGCATCCTCTTTTGTTTCCTCAGATATGATGTAACATCTTCTGTTTTTGTAATTGTTCATTTAAAGGGCTTTTATTTCCTATTAGTTAATGTATGTAAATCTTTGTGCTTTTGAACATTTGTACACTGTGTGTGAGGCCATACTCTTTGAATTTGAACATAAATTCTGCATGTTGCTGTGCCTTGAAATGCCAGCAGTTTGAAAATAATCTTTTTGGCTTGTATAAACAACCTATAAAGCTCGTAAACGTGAATAAGAACACATTAATGACAGAGATATCTTAAGGACACTCTATCACCCCCTTGAGTCCTGAGGTTTGTTAGCAACCTTGTAATGCAAGAGTGCAGTGTATCTAGCAAAGCCGCATGCTTGCAATGCAATGGCAACATCTACTGTTGCGCACTTGAGTAAAATATGTTTCTAGCCTAATTCTGACACTCTCAATCCTTAAAATGCAGTGTTGGTATGTGAAAGCTCTCAGCTACAGTATCATGTTTGCTTACTAGTCAGATGATCAAGAGACAGTTGTTCATTTTGGTTTAGGCGGTGAAGGATTGCAGTGATTTGGCCGAAGAATTATAGTAATGCAATTGAACACAAATATGTGTGGCAGTCTCAGAGTTGATTCTCATATTTATCGGAGGACCATGTGGTTGTGTTATTATGTAAATACTCCATCCTCCCTCTCTCTTTCTGTCTCTAGATGACTCCAGTGCTGCGAGGGAAGGTGCCAGACCAGCTGGTGAAACCGAGTACTCCACTGACCTGACGGGAAAACTGGGTAAGGTGCTACAGCCCTCTGATCCCCTTTGATCTCCTTCATTCCTGGTATTTATAATTGCTGCCCAGAAAGTCACTGAAAATATGCGCTGCAGCTGCCAAGATTTCATGAAATGCAACTTGTAGTTTTACATTGTATTAGAATTTATAAAACTAGCACTTAAGATATTAACCTTAACTGTCACCGTCCCGTATACGGGACCCCTAAGTTTACTTCACTATATTACAATTAAATCTTAATGTGATCATGACAAACTATATATCATTGGAAAGGTCTAAGTCTCCTAAATAGATATGTTACTTTTTGTTGTTACAAATTATGTAGGAACAGTAATAGATTAATTTATGACAAGAGTGCACCAAGAGTCTGATAAATCTGCATCATAACAGGAGTTCTGAACTTTGTCACAAAAAGTCTTTATTTTCTTGCCTTTTTCCCCATCACATGTTTTAGCAATCATCATAAGTTAAATAACATTTGAAAGCTTAAAATCTCAAAATTCATCCTGTGAAAACCATTTTGAAATCGGACATTATGTTACCATAGAAATGGTACTTCAAAATGTTTTAGCGGTCTCCTCCCCCTTAGTGGGGGTGTCATATTACAAAATGTATTACGTTTGTTTAGAATCAAAACTTTTTATAATCTTGACAAAATACATATCATTGGAAAGGTCTGAGTCTATGTAAGTTATGTTGTTATAGATGTAATATTGAGAGAGAAATTGATAGATTTGTGACAGAAATGCATAAAAAAATGTTTGAATGGCACCCGGTGGCTATTTTTGGTATAACGCCTAAACAAAATTGTATATGAACCTCAATTTTTTTTATATCAACTTCAAATTTGGAACACAATTTTTTAGATTTTTTAACTTTTTTAAATATTTATTTTATATCAAATAAAAGAAAAATAGTATAATAAATTTTTTACAGTAAATTTAAACGTCTATAACTTTTTAATACTTTAATTTTATTAAACGATTTCACTGCTGTAATAATCTGCTAAACCAACGTTAGGTCTGTATTCAAAAGCGTTCATGAATTATAATAACTTAAGTTTGCATAGTGCACTTTTTCGTGAATTTTAAAAAATGGGGATGACAGTTAAAGGGTTAAATGTAGCATAGCGGTGCTTCCGTCTTGTTGTAGTATAGTAGCGGTGACATTTGTTGTAGCATAGCAGTTTTGAAATCTGTTGCAGCATAGCAGTGCTGTTTTGTTGAGGTATAGTTGTGGTTATATTAGTTGTAGTTTAACAGCTTGCATTGCACGGCAGCGATGTATTATAGTAGTGTTGATTTGTTTTAGCATAACAACACTGCCATTTTGTTGTAGCACAGTGGTGCTTCTTTTTTGTAGTATAGGCCTAGTAGTGGTGAAATTTGTTGAAGCATAACAGTTTTGCCGTTTTGTTGTAGTTTAGTAGTGGTGACAATAGTTGTAGCATAACTGTGCTGCCATTATGTCGTGGTATTGTATCGAGACATTTGTTGTAGTACAGTAGTGATGAGATCAAATTGTAGCATAGCAGCACTGTTGTTTTGTTGTAGTATATTTGTGATTACATTTATCGTAACCAGTGTTGGGAAGGTTACTTTGGAAATGTAATAGGTTTCAGATTACAAGTTACCCTACTTAAAATGGAATAAGGTGTAAGGTTTCTTAAAGTAATGTAACTAATTACTTTTGATTACTTTTTGATTACATTTCTACATTTCTTATGTTTTCAACTTAATCATTTGGAGTCATTTAAGCAGGCAGGATTAACTTTACAGGAGGACTCTACACTGATTACTGTCAGATTTTCAAAATCCTTCATCACTAAATTAAGATTATAATAATTTAATTGAATGCTCAGCCACCACAAAATCAGATTTTAGCACCTCTTTTTACTTTGAGATCATTCTGAGGTTAAATACAGATTTAAAATCATAACAAGAAACTGTTCAATAGCTATACTTTATAGTTTTTGAGATCAAATAAAGAAATCAATCAATTAAATATATGTGTGTGTGTGTATACCTACTTAAAAAAAAAGGTAAACCTGACAAAATCTCCAAAAACCTCAAAATCTTCCTCATTTTTAAAAAATAAACTAAACTAAGTTTTTTTTTAATTGTAAAAATGCAGAAAGTCTCCTGTGAGGGCTATGTTTAGGTGTAGGGTAAGTGTAGGGCAATAGCACATACAGTCTGTACAGTATAAAAACCATTAAAAACAAACCCCATTTAGATAGCTAAGTAAACGTGTGTGTGTGTGTGTGTGTGTGTGTGAAATCAAATTCAGATGTAACTTCCTTTGTAAACATTTTCATAAGTAACTGTAATTTAATTAAAAAAAATTCTCAGTAACTCTAACTGATTACAATTTAAAAAAAAAATGTAATTAACCCTCTGAGGTCGACGGTATCAGCGGCAATACCAGCTCGGATTTTTTAACATCAGTGCAAGACACTAAAAATACTCTGTTAATTTTGGTCACACAAATAAGTGTTGTACATCAGTCAAAACTGTTAAGTGTCTACTTTTTTGTGTACACTCACAATTACAACAAAACTTTGTGGTTTTGGGAAAAAAAGAAAACAAACTGGGTGCGCTCTCTGTCTTCTCCATCTCTGCGAACTGCTTTTAGAAACACGTCACTAAAATGAAGTATAACTTAGCGAATTCTCAACACAGAGTCATATCTATAGAAAGCTTGAAGTGTCTGCTTTGAAATGAAGTAAGTCTTATCGGAAACAAACATTCTGTGATAAAGTTATCCGTATGAAACCAACACGTTCAGTCTGTCCCGTCTAACTCATTATTTTTAATGTGATCCTGCCCCCTTACGTTTTTCCATTACATGTAACTAGTTACTTCCTGTAACATAGCAGCACTGCTGTTTTGCTGTAGTATAGTAGCGTTGACATTCATTGTAGCATAACAGCGCTGACATTTTGTTGTAGTACAGTAGCGGTGACATTCATTGTAGCATAGTGGTGCTTGTGTTTTATCGTATCGCAGTGGTGACATTAGTTGCAGTATAGCAGCGTTGCTGTTTTGTTGTAGTAAATTTGTGGTGACATTTATAGCATAGCAGTGGTGTCATTTTGTTGTACATTAGCGGTGATATTAGCATAACAGCTTTGCCATTTTTCTGTAGTATAATAGCAGTGACATTTTTTGTAGCATAGCAGCACTGCTGTTTTTTGTAGTGCACCGTAGTGGCACTGATGTTTTGATATAATACTCATATTATAGTACTCAAAGCACCATAGTCTTACACAATATGACAGCATGGTGTATGCTGGATGAGTGTTGGTGATCTACATTTGATGTGTGGCCCGATAGAAAAACATGTGGTCAATGGAATCTGAGCCTGTCGCAGAGGGTTTGGACAGCACGCACAGTTCTTCACCCCTGTATTTTCCCATCAAACCCCCATCTCCAAACCGGCACACATGTGGCTGAATCTTTCCAGATACTGACAGGTAGCCCTGTGGTCTGGGATTGGACGGTCCCCACAATATTTCCTGTGGCTCATTACTCCCTGGAGTCACACACTCCTACCTCTGGAGCCCAGTGTTTGCTTTGGTAATTGCGTTTGACAAGCCAAAGAGCAGGCTATTTATGTGAAGTGTGAGGGGGGAAGTATTCCATTCCCTTCTGACAGCTGCCATCTGATTTGATATCAGAGCACCGCTAAACTCGGCAGTGTTCAAAGAGGGCCTGACCTGCTTGTTTTTGTACCGTGTTGCATAGCAGTTATGATGGCTGCTAGTGGGAGATGCTCAGTTCACTATTGTATTTGCTTTTGTGGTGTTTGTTCAGAGTCTGCTGTGAGCGGTAACAGTCAGCAGGGAACTATAGAATGAAACTACAGAGGAGCTGCTGTTTGCTTTGTCTGATTGCATTCATGGTGTGGTGCTTTGCTCAGTAAATTTGCCCACACAAGAACATCATGTCCGCTCTTTTATGCTTTATTTTCTTTGTAATGTTAGTGTGGTGGTGTGTAAATTCTGATAATGAATCAGTCTTCCGTCTCTCTCCTTTTATTTATTTAAGCTCTTAAAAGCAGTAATCATTTTATTTTAAGTTTAGTTTCAGACTTCAAAATGAAATCTAAATTGGACGAATGTCATAGAACTGATATTTCACTAATAAACTAATATAAATTAATATGTCACCCCAAAATCAAAATAAAATGGAAGTGTAAAATGTAATTTTTCAGAACATTAAAATATATCATGGTTTCCATGTTTTGTTTTGTTTTTAAACATGACACTATCATATTACTGGGATGTCAAGTCACCTTCATTTCTGTTGTGTAAATAATTTTTTGACACAGACATGCTGTACACATGCCTTATTAAAGTAGGCTGTAAACCTGAGAAAACTGTTCCAATCAGGTTTTAAGTTACTGTATTTCAAAAAGCTGTCTAACCTTTTCTTTCCCTTTGTCTTTCTTTGTAGTGCGGCCCCGCTTCACGCAGCCGGCCAAAATGAGAAAGCGTGTGATCGCCCGGCCAGTGGGCAGCTCAGTAAGGCTCAAGTGCACCGCCAGCGGCAACCCCAGACCTGACATCGTCTGGCTGAAAGACAGCAGACCTCTGACGCCCGAGGAAGTGGGCGAAGGCCGGAAGAAGAAGTGGACTCTCAGTCTGAAGAATCTTACACCTGAACACAGCGGCAAGTACACGTGCCATGTGTCCAACCGTGCCGGGGAGATCAACGCCACCTATAAAGTGGAAGTCATCCGTGAGTCATCCACCTCATCTCTTTGATGTTGTCCTGGAATGCGATGGAGCTTTTGATGACTCGCTTATATAGTGTGGACTGAATGAATGAACATGCAGCAACAGTTTAACAACAGTTTAACATTATTTCTTTCGTTGCTGGAGGCTGTTAAAGGGGGATTAACAGCTGTCTGGCATGCTGTCAGAGTTTAGGACCCAATCATTCCTAACAAACTACGTTAGCGTTCCTTATTATCAGCACTAACACACTGCAGCGCCAGCCAAACTGTCTCAATCAGTTATTGGCTTATTATTATGCATGCATGATAAAGAATTGATATTTGAATTCTATATTGTTCTTACAATTTTGATATATATATATATTATACAGTTTAATAGCAGCCAGTTTATTATATCTCATTTATTTTGCTGCCCCCGGTTTTTATCGCTGCTCCCAATCAATTTGCTGCATTTGCTAACTTTACAACTACATCCTAACAGGAAGAAAGTCATTAATCTTACTCTCAGCTCTAGAGTCATATGTGGCATTTTTGCCCTACTCAAAATAGGCAAAAACTATTTTAGGACACAAAATAGAAAAACAATCTGTGCCTTATAGACCCGTAATTGTGTTAAATATTGTCCTTATTTTATTACAGAGCGCACAAATTCCAAGCCCATCTTGACAGGAACTCATCCAGTAAACACTACGGTAGACTATGGTGGCACCACATCTTTCCAGTGTAAAGTACGCAGTGATGTCAAGCCGGTTATCCAGTGGCTAAAGAGGGTCGAACCAGGAGGTGAGAGCAAATACAACTCCACCATTGAGGTCGGAGACCATCGCTTCGTTGTGTTGCCCACGGGTGAAGTGTGGTCACGACCAGACGGCTCGTATTTGAACAAGCTACTTATCACTCGAGCCAAGGAGGAGGACGCTGGCATGTACATCTGCCTTGGGGCCAATACCATGGGCTACAGCTTCCGCAGTGCCTTCCTTACTGTTCTTCCTGGTCAGTATTAGTATTTTAACAGCATTTTAATGTTTCCTTGAAGGTCACTTATAATAGGCTATTTAGTCAAAGTTTCTTGTTCCAAAACTATCATCATTTCTCATGCTGTACCTACAGTAGCAAAAAAGCATGAACAAACATGCACTATGAATAACGTTTTTGGAGTAAGATTATTTCTTAATGTATATTATTATTTCTAAATATATACTGTATATAAATGTAAGACAGATATATGTTCAGGCTAGAAGAGAAAAACAGATAAATTAGTGCCTATAATTATTACTGATTTAATGGAGGTGTTACTATCGTTATCGTATGGGTGATACTGGCCTTGATTTTATTAGATTAAAAGATGATACGTATTGTATTTTATTTTATATTAGAAATAATATAGTGGTATTTATATGTATGAATATTATTTGTAACATTCGTTACTAGCCTAAATGTCTCATCTGATACTCTTCCTCATTATAAAGAAATTCAACCATGTCTAATAAACTGTCAGGTTTGTTGTTCTTTATATTGTGGTTTTCTCATCTCTGTCCTTATCCAGACCCAAAGCCGCCATTCTCCCCGATCCCATCTGTTCTGCCTCCCAGCCTTCCCTGGCCCGTCATCATCGGCATCCCGGCAGGAGTGGTCTTCATTCTGGGCACCGTCCTGCTCTGGTTCTGCCAGTCCAGAAAGCACTGTTCCTCAGGAGCCATAATCTCAGCCCAGACCTTACCCAACGGCCACCGGCAGCCGCCCAGAGACCGGGCGCTCGCGGCTGCCGATAAAGACTGCATCGGCTCCGTCACCTATGAGGAGTATTTGGCTCAGCAGCAACAACAACAGCTTCTGCTGGCCCAAGCGGCTCCCAAAGTCTACCCAAAGATCTATTCAGACATTCACACACATACACACTCGCACGTGGATGGCAAAATTCACCAGCACCAACACATCCACTACCAATGTTAGCCTTCATACTTGCAGTCGTCTGGTGCATTCTTCACATATCTCTTCAGTCTCTGACCCAACATTTTGTCACCAAAATAGGGCAGCGTGTTGGCCAGAATGGGAAAGGGCTTCCTCAAACAAACATTTCTAGAGAATGGAAAGACAATTGAGCCACGTTGTTGCAGTCTAACCAGTCCCTCGCTCTGAATACCGCAAGCATAAAGACATTATGAACAGTGGGGTGGAAAAGGGCAAGGCTAGCGAACAAATGATGATATTTGAGTCTGTTTTGAAATGGAGAAATGTTTCACAGAAACACTGCTGACAGCAAACACTTTTGCAGATTTGTATTGGACAAAAGACAAAAATACAAAAGAATGTATTGTCTCTTCAATCTGCTTCAAACTGCGATTCAGCCACAAACTGATGCTAAGGTATTTTAATATGATTTTTTCATAAACCCATTGACTAATCTTGTGGATGGGGCCAAAAGGATTTTTTGGATTAGCACCAAATCTCAGTGAAACGTTCGTTTGCATGCATAAGAAAATAGTTTGCAGCTATTGAGAGATCCAGTTACAGTTTATTTCCTGTAACCGTTTATATCTTTTAAGACCGATTGAATGCATGAGAGCGTATGTTCGTGTTGTTTTTGCAGGTATGGTGTACCATGTTTCAACTTTAAGAAATGGTGTTGGTTCAATCTAGTTTTCTAACTGTATCTTTAATGGGAAAAAAAAAAGAATATCCTTGAGCTCTGGTTATATCGTAACTAAAGATATGATGAGATTTTGGCATTGTACGTACTGGCAAGGGTTCCTTGTGTTTTCATTAACTTTGTGCTTTTATTTTCAGGGCATGCCCTGAATAACCTGAGGTACCGCAATCCCATAGTTCCTCTATGGCCTTGTTTTTTATGTGAAAGGGGAGTTGTATTTTCATAAGCTTGACCACTATAATGAAGACTGTGTAAAATGCCTTTGACTGCTCATGTAATGGCTCCCCTTTAATATTTACCGAAGTGAGTCAGAGTTTCAAAAACAAACGTTAGACTGAAACTCATTGTCCGTGTATGTGTTTACCGTGATGTTCATGGTAAAAGGTGATGCTGAAAGGACTGCGGGAATACAGGAATGCACTTAACCCAGACATCTGCTAGCTACTTCAACATAACATTTTTTTTTAATTCATTGCCCCTGTTATTTTAAGAAAGCCAGCCAAAAGAGGAAACCTTGTAAAACTTTAGTGATTCTAAAATAGTTAATTTATTTGTAAGCAATGTTTTGATGCTTTGAATTGGGCATTATCTAGATGTTTTAAACCAAATATGAGTATACATAGCATATGAGTCTTCCCTTAGCTGCAGTGTAAGCTATGTAGCATATATCAAGTGTTAAATATTTATGTGCTGTTGAAAAAATAACACAACCTAATTAGTTATCTCTGTATGGACAATCTTGTACAGTCTGGCCTGTTTTTATGTTAAAAAATATATGTTTGTCACATTGAAACATTAAAATCATTTTATAATTATCATAAAATGATGAAGCTCTTGTTCACCAGGTATGAGAATGTGTTGAGTGTGTCATTTTCTTTGAAAGTCATCAAAATATCTGCTGTTACAAATTTAACAACTTGTATCTTTATTTGGAATACCATTAAATTTGTCTGAAGTAACAAAACATTATTAGAACCTTAAAAATAACAAATTAAGGTTCTATGCCTATTTTCTATATAACAACTGTATTAAATCACACTGACCACAAAAGCCACAACATTAAAACCATCAGCCTAATATTGTGTAGGTGCTGCCAAAACAGCTCTGATGTGTTGAGGGGATGTCTCCACATGACCTCTGAACATGTCTTGTGCTTTCTGTGGAGATTAGCAGCAGATCCTTTAAAGGATTAGTTCACTTCCAGAATTCAAATTTCCTGATAATTTACTCACCTCTATGTCATCCAAGATGTTCATGACTTTCTTACTTCAGTAGAAAAGAAATGAAGGTTTTTGAGGACAATTTTCCAGGATTGTTCTCTAGTGGACTTCAATGGGATCCAATGGGTTGAAGGTCCAAACTGCCATTTCAGTGCAGCTTCAAAGGGCGCTACATGATCCCAACCGAAAATAAGGGTCTTATTTAGAAAATGCTGTAATTTTCTAAAAAATGTAAAATAAAAATGTATATTCATTTTGTATATACTCGTCTTCATGCATTACGTAGTCACATTGGAAAGTTTGCGCGTAACATAGGCGGAAGTACCGACCCAGTGTTTACAAAGTGAACGTGCAAAGAAAGTCAAATGCCCTTAACAGGTAAAACAATGACGTCAGACAATTTTAAGTTTAGAGGAGAAAATGAGATGGAGTTTTTCACCCTACCCCACCTTTTTGAACTGAAGAACACTAATCGTGCGTGACGTTTCCGACGGGATTACGTAATGTGTGAAGTCGAGTTTTTGTGGTTAAAAAGTATATAAATTTGTATTTTTTTTTTTTTATTATCGATTGTTTCGCTAGATAAGACTCTTATTCCTCGACTGGAATCGTGTAAAGCCCTTTGAAATTGCAATTTGGACCTTCAGCTCTTCAAGTCCACTATATGGAGAAAAATCCTGGTATGTTTTCCTCAAAAACGGCCGAAGAAAGAAAGACATGAACATCTTGGATGGCATGGGGGTGAGTAAATTATCAGGAAATTTTCATTCTGGAAATGAACTAATCCTTTAAGTCTCGCAAGTTGCAAAGTGGGTTGTCCATGGATCGACTTTGTTTGTCCAGCACATCCCATAGATGCTCAGAGATCTGGTGAATTTGGAGACCAAGGCAACACCTCAAACTGTTCCTGAACAATTCTTGAAGTGTCAAGAACAGGTGTGTGTGTGTTAAATTATACAGTAAATATATACCTCACATTTTTTATGCACAATGTTTTTATTTAATAGTTTAATGTGTTCTTTTATTTGCAGTTGATTTCATCTGAGGCTGTGGCTGTAAGTCAGTATAGTTCACTGTAAAATCAAGAAAATAAAGCAATGTACTGAAAAACCTGAGAAATAAATATTAGTGGAAGTTCATGTAAATGCTGCATATGTAAAGGCAGTAACTGTGTAGTTCTTTGCTAATTTCATTATTTCATGCATGTGTGCTGTTGTTAGCAGTTTTCTATATTTGACAGATTTGAATTAAATCGATGTTTTTAGTTAAATTAAGTTATTAATTTAATAAAATTCATTAATATTAATTTTATTAAAAAATATTCTGTTTTAGTGGACTCAATGAATGCGGTAATGCACCTTGTTTGCAAACTGCAAATAAAAACCACAGAAGAAATTAAATGAATTCACAGTACAAATAAACTCACATTATTAGCACAGCATAAATATTAGTTTTAAATGAAATGGCAATTGGCTCATTTAAGACTTTCCTTAAAAACTCAGGTTTTAATTCAGTGCATGGTATTATTACAGTAACAAACTGTAAATGAATCAAGTTGCTCTTGTGCTGCTGTTTTCACAGTTGTGTTGTGTTTTTAAAATAGTAGTTGATAAGTCACAGTACTTTTGTTCATTTATAGTCTTACTGGCAACCTAAATTGCCATTTAGTTGCTGTAATTTTATTTATTTTTTTTCCGGTGTTAGGCTAATCATTTTTTATTCAAAGATTATTATAAAGTATTAGGGATTCTTTTAAATGCATTACATATTAGTGTAATACTATAATTCTATTTTTTTTTTTTAAGGGGGGGGGGGGGGGTTCTCCTTTACAAATTGAGCATTTTGATGCATTAGATCAGGAAGGATTTGGCGTAATCAGGAAGCTAAAATACCACAGCTTTGAAAGCACTACCGCTGCTTCTCAATCGTTTCATTCTGCTCTTGCAGTTCTTCATGTATAGCGACGAGTGAGCGTCTTCAATGAGGCACAGAAACCGTGAGTGACTATAAGACCAACACCTGGGAATACCTGGCTGTTTCTTTCAAAGAATGAACTCTCTGTTTGCTTTCCTCCTTTTTTCAAACAGTCATAATGGTTCGCTCAACAACAAAGCTGCCATTTGAAAGAGTGAAAATAAAAAAAATAAAAACACACCCCCTCAGAAAACTGGTTGCCAGTGGTTTTCCTTAAATGTTTACCTTGCGCACAAAAAGAAAAAGATGCAGAGAGTGAGAGGAGGGACAAAAAAAAAAAGTGTCTGTGAGATGGGACCGGAGCCAAAGCCTTTAAAGTCCGCCACAGAACCATGACAAAAGCAGCTTAATCTCGGTGTTGTCTTTCGGCCTTTCTTTACACATCCTGCCAAGCTGCCTTAGAGGAAAGGAATCTTTCTACAGCCCCGCTGACATAATGAAAGCCCGGGATGAAATCAGGGTCATCAAAGCCATTCACATGTGGGACATCTGTGCAAGTGCGTTAAAACACACGACCGCTGTGCTTTTCCAACCCCTACCTGTCCATCTTTTCCTTCAGACCACCTCTGAAGCCACAACAGACATCTGAAATGCCTCGATCTATAACACAGATGCTTATCGTCCAAGATGAGTCGTTTGAGAGAAACGTGTCGACAATTAAACAGGAAGTTCGATAAAGCCATTCACGCAGATAAAACCCTCTCTAGCGCCTTGAAAGAAACCAGAGGATTCAGCGTGGAGGAAGTGCCGTCATTCGGCAGGTGTTGCCACACATTTTTTGCATTAAATGGGACCATCCAAGGGCATCCTCATCGTTTAACTTATTTCCTGTAATTATTCACAGGACTGCAGGTCGTGACCGCATGCATTGTCCGCACTTGTAAAATTACAATATCATTAATCACAGCTGTGGCGAGAATGAGTAGTTGATGACGTGGGGCTGATTCATGACTGTGTTGATAAGTAACGTTGACGTTTGTGTCGTGTGGAACCAGGTCAGTTTTAAATGTTGACATCTTTTTGTTGTCGTTTCAGGCTAAAGTAGTCGACACCTTAACAAACTTTAATTTAGGAATTCTGTTTCACAAGAAAATCGCTTCTGTGTTTACTCTGCCTGAAAAGATGCTTAGCTTAGCCTAATAAAAGCTTAGCTAACTTAGCTTAGCCTAATACAAATCAATAAATTATACCTGCTTTGGCTAAGCGTTTCAATATGTTGGGGTCAGAAGCGTGGAACATAAATCAATTCATTACTGCTGAAAGCACAAAGACTCTCTCTGTTTTAATGTTGGACAATCACTTATGCCAACTCGCAAACTGTTTTCTTTATCTCACTGAAGCAGCGCAACTCATTTGTACACCCTGGGGCTGTACAAAGGAAGTCTGATTTATATTTTTCTCAGGCTGCGTGACACAATGACAGCCTACCCGAGGGCTGAATTTCACTCTCGCTGGACCCGGTACAGGAAATTACCCTAAATCCCTCTGAAGCCCCAGAGTTCAGGCACATTTCACATGTACAATACTGTCTGTTCGCACCTCGCCCCTCTTAGAGAGCTGGATGTCTTGACAAAACAGACATACTGTTGGAAACTGGGCAACTCAAGAAACACACGAGACAGTGAATTACCAGCCGGGGCAGATCACGGCAGGCCGAGTGATGATAATCGCTCCCCATTCACATGCATCTATCACCTGCCATGTTCTGGATGAAGCATGAAATCCCTAACAGAGACAGAGAAAAAGAGAGAGAATAAATGAGGAGTATAGATAAATAACTCAATACATTGAGAACAATTTATGGTAACACTTTATTTTAAGGTGTCCATAATACAGAGTAATTACCTACTTAAGTACTTAGTAGTAGCCGTTGTACCTACATGAAACAAAATGTACTTACCATGTAACTAAGTTATGAAAACAGCCTTAACTTACAGTTTGTAATTATGTAGATGTAATAGACAGCTACTGTTACACATATGTAACAGATCGAGTCTCTTAAACAGCTACTTATGTAACCAAAAGATTGTTACATAAGTGTTGCAGACTTTATACAATGTAATTATAAATGCAAGTACACAAACATAAACTACTTAAAATAAAGTGTATCAAGATTGTACTTAAGAGTTCTTCATGTGTGTCTATAATGTACACCTTATTCAGCGGCACCTTAGTTTGATTTAACCCACCAGTACACAGCTAAAATACATGTAATACCTTTCTAATTACATTACAATTACATAATATTACACAAACATAAGCTACTTAAAATAAAGTGTATCAAGATTGTACTTAAGTGTACTAGTAGCTGTTTAACAGACTCGATCTGTTACATATGTGTAACAGCAGCTGTCTATTAAATCTACATAATTACAAACTTTAAGAAAAGGCTGTTCCATAACTTAGTTGCATGGTAAGTATATTTTGTTTCATGTAAGTACAACGGCTACTACTAAGTACTTAATTAAGTAATTACTCTGTATTATGACACTTTAAAATAAAGTAATATCCAGTTTATTATTTTAAAATATGAATAATCAATGAATAGCCTACCTAATACTACTAATATAGTAAATACATGTATTAATTACTCATTATTGAAGTTATTGATACCTTCTAATTATATACTTATTTCGTATTACTATTATTATTATTGTCATTATTATTATAATTTTTTTTATAATCAGTTGTTAATCAATTTTGTTATTGTTAATGAAAAAATAAAAATGACAAAAACACATAGCATGACAAAAATAATAAAAATGCAACTAAAATTAAAATTAAATATATAAGAATAAAAGGTCATTTAAAATAATAATAAATACTAATATACAAATGATACCAAACTGTTAATTGCAAAAACTGTTCGCAATTAATATCAACAACTTTTATTAAATACTAATTAATATCTATATATATCTATCTATCTATCTATCTATCTATCTATCTATCTATCTATCTATCTATCTATATAATTAAAATAACAAAAGCTATGAAGTATTATTTATTTATAAAAAAATATCTTCATTGATTTATTTAAAAAGTATTAGTTATTTATTAAATAAATATATTATTGAGTGAATTCATATATAAATAATTCACAGACAATGTATTGTAATAATCTCTTCCTACATGTGACTATGTTTTTAACCAAATATCATGGTGTTTTAATGATGCATTAGGTACTTTGACGAATACCATATGCAAAATAATTTAAAACAGCTTAGTAATTGTCACAGATCGGCCAGGCTCTCACCCCAGCCAATCACAACGCACGTCATCACCCGAGTTCTAATCAGCACACCTGAACAGCATCATCACTTCATCAAGCACCACTATAAAGCCACACACCTCACCTCAGTCAAATGTCCGGTCTCGTTCCAACGAAGTGGACTCTACGCAAGTATATGCTGATACTTACCTGTTGCTACCCTGCCTGTGAACTTACCTCTTGTTCTTTCTCCGAGTGCTGTCGTCCGTGTCCTGGATCCCTGTCTGTCTGTTCCTTCAAGTCACGACGAAGCGTCGAGGTGTGTGGCGTTCAGATATCCACGAGCTCCCGTCAACAGACCACGCATTCCAGCCTAAGTACCATTGTCACTCTTCAAGATCTCTGCCATTGTCACCATTCCTGGTATTCCCTTGAACCAACTCACTGTACAATAAACCTTACCTTTTTATATTCCCGTGTGTCGTCTGCTTCCGTAACAGTAATACTGTAGTATGTTTTTTTTAGTGATGTTCACCGATGTGCAAAGAGGACGTAAAATCTTTTCATGGATTGATTATCCTGTCAGCTAAGTGGAGTCTTCGGTTTATGTGGTTATGAAATATGAGGCTCATCATGTGGTTTCATGTGTTTGTGTCAAGCTTTAGGGGCTTAAATGATTCAGTGGTGTCTGACATATTCTTAATGTTAGTGTTAGTAATGTATTTGTCTCCTGACATGCATTACATCTAAATATTCCCCTCCGTTTACCCTGGCTCAGTGCAAATAACTCAACGTCACTGTCATTTCCATTCATATTCCAGTTCTGTAATGTGAAACATAAAGTCCATGTTTTCGGAGTGTTTCAGCTAGAATAACACTGTAATTAGGGCCTGATGTCACTGCTTTTATTCTGGCTGGTGGCTACCATGTTGTGTGTCAGTCTGGTGATTCATTGCATGTGTCGGTGTCTTTGATGTGGTGCTTGAGTGTCGTGTTTGCTAACATACTGCCATGATGATGTTATTTCTTCTGTGGTTACCGGATGACAGTTTCATTTCTTTTTTTGCTCTGTGCTTTTGTGTGGCATGTTTTTGGAAATTTTCACTCTTTCTTCATTGTAACTTTTCTTTACAGCTCATATGCTTTCTACACTAATCTCAAAACTGCTTGATATATGTGTGTAATGAAAGTGTTTTCACACATTTATAAAGTACTTTTATAAATAACATTATATATCATAAGTACCCTGGTATCAGATTAGCTAGTGTGTTCAGAATAAGGATACCCCGTCTGAAAAAGTGTGCACCTGTAGTGTTCTGCTAATCTTAGAAGTTCTAATATAATATTAATGAAGGACACTTGTAAGTGAACTTACAGTGTACTTAAAGAAAGTACACATACTTTTATTAACTCACTTAAGTAGACACTTTTAAAAAGTCGCCTTGTAAGTTTTCCCTTAAAATATTTTAAATCATTGTTTTTAATAGACTACTCTTTTGTCATGCTTTAAAGTACACTCAAAATCAGATTCTTGATTATAATTTAAACTGTTGTGTTATATAATATTTTTTTCAGTACATTCAGCAGTACAGGTGCATCTCAATAAATTAGAATGTCGTGGAAAAGTTCTTTTTTTTCAGTAATTCAACTCAGATTGGGAAACTCGTGTATTAAATTCAATGCACACAGACTGAAGTATAAATTCAAGTCTTTGGTTCTTTTAATTGTGATGATTTAATCTCACATTTAACAAAAATCCACCAAATTACCAATTTTGAGCAGGCCTTTATCTCAACAAATTAGAATACTTCATAAGACCAATTAAAATAAAAAAATTTTTAGTGAATTGTTGGCCTTCTGGAAAGTATGCTAATTGACTGTATATGTACTTAATACTTGGTAGGGGCTCCTTTTGCTTTAATTACTGCCTCAATGCGGCATGGCATGGAGGTGATCAGTTTGTGGCACTGCTGAGGTGGTATGGAAGCCCAGGTTGCTTTGATAGCGGCCTTCAGGTCATCTGCATTGTTGGGTCTGGTGTTCTCATAGATTCTCTATGGGGTTCAGGTCAGGCAGGTTTGCTGGCCAATCAAGCACAGTAACACCATGGTCATTGAACCAGCTTTTGGTACCTTTGGCAGTGTGGGCAGGTGCCAAGTCCTGCTTGAAAATAAAATCAGCATCTCCATAAAGCTTGTCAGCAGAAGGAAGCATGAAGTGCTCTAAAATTTCCTGGTAGATGGCTGCGTTGACTTTGGACTTCAGAAAACACAGTGGACCAACACCAGCAGATGACATGGCAGCCCAAATCATCACTGACTGTGGAAACTTCACACTGGACTTCAAGCAACATGGATTCTGTGCCTCTCCACTCTTCCTCCAGACTCTGGGACCTTGATTTCCAAATGAAATGCAAAATTTACTTTGCAACAGTCTAGTTCTTTTTCTCCACAGTCCAGGTAAGACACTTCTGATGTTGTCACAGACCTGATTTTCATGAGCTGTAAGCTATAATCATCAAAATTAAAACAACAAAAAAAAACTTTTGAAATGTTTTACTTTACATGCAATGAATCTAAAATATATGAAAGTTTCACTTTTTGAAATGACTTACAAGACAAAAATAACTTTTTCACGACATTCTAATTTATTGAGATGCACCTGTATATTTTAACCATATTTCAATGACACGAGAATTATGAAATGTCATCTAAGCAGGTCCTAAGCACACACACACACACACACACACTCAGCTAATTGCATTTAATATGAATTTAAATTATAATACATTTTCATTTATTGCAATTAGCATGCAATTAAGTGTCCAAAAACATGACATTCAGTATACTGTTTTAAAGTATAGAAATATAAAGTATATTATTATATAATAAGTGCTCTTTTTAAAAGGATGTTAAAAGCATTTACTTCTTTTAACAAGAGACTACCTGCTAAATGGTATGAAAAAACAATAAATATAGAAATATAACATTTCCAGCATTTTTAATTCACTTTTGTGTAATACAAGTATCTTTTGGTAGTTCGATAAAATAAGCCTAGGTCAAGCAAACGTTTCTTCTGGTTCTATTGTCACACTGGAAAAGAAATGTTGAGCACATGTGAGCGCATTTTGGGATGCAGTGTACCACACAACAAGACACTGCACGTTGTGCTAAATGTAGTATATCATCCAACTATTCACCAAACATTCACATAATCTGCACAGTAGTACTGCAAAAATAGTATGCGTAGCATATGGTAGTTTGGCAGAGTCTTTTCCATACTGTCCTTCAGTTTCACTGTCAACTTCATCCTAATGGTGAAATTACACAACTGCATGTCTTTTAATGAAGCGCATAATGCATCCTCAACGTCTGTTCAACACAGTTAAGCCACTGTTCAATCATACCACTGCTTTAACAAAGTTCATAAGGCAAACATATGTAACCAGGCATTCAATTACAGCCATTTCATCAAGCTATAGTTAGCCATTTGAAACTTTATCCCCAACCACTGCTTGATTTGCGGTGATGCAATGAAACGCACAAAACCACCGCCATTCCAGTCACCTTGAACATCGACTAGCCCAGATTTAGTGCTATATTAGCTGTGCACAGCTGTAGTTGTTGAAATTTTGCCGTTTCAGTCCCAGAGATGGAGTTGGGGAGAGGTGAGCCCTCGTGATAGCCTGTTTCTCTGTATATGGATGGCTAATGAGTTCCAGGTGTGTGTGCGTGCCAATGTCTCAGATGAACCTATTATAACATTCATACTGCACTTCATACACACGGGACCTTAAGCTCCCCCTTCTGAATCCAAACATGCCACTTTAATAAGCGAGGCAAGCCTAATTCAGTTCTATCTTCATTACTTTTGACTTTATCAAACTGTTGAAGGGCCTGTGCACACCGGTACGGCTTCATCTGTTTTTTTTTTTTTTTGTAAGCTTCTTTTGCATTCCAAAGAGGTGAGCAGCCTGGAAACTTAACTGCCTCCAACAAGTTTTTTTTTTTTTCCTTCAGTTGTAGTAATTGTGGGAAGTGATTATTGTAAACACACACACGCTCACTCACAGTACCCCATATGAAAGTACACCACCACATCAGGAGAAAACGGCAACCAGATGTGCTGTTAGCAGAATGACCAGAGGAAACACAGACTATTAAAGGTAGAGTGAGAAGAAGTGTAATATGAAGGGATGCATAGTGCACAGCAAATCACTAGGACATTTTCCATTTACTGTTTGCAACATATGCACCCAACTCCTACTTGTCAAACCTAAGTAGGAACAATAGGGACATTTGCATTAAAAACACGTATTTAACTGTTGGTTTAAATATGATGAAATTATGCAATCACGTAGTCACCTGCAATTGCGGTTTAAAAAACATTTGTCATCTTAATATCCTGTCCCCTTGAGATATTCACTTCCTAAACGAATCAAAGGCAAACTTTTAAGGAGCTGTACTCAACGTAATTGTGCCATCTTTCTCAGCAGCTTGTGTAACATGGCAGATATGACTCTGCTGTCTTTTGATCAGTCGAGGCCCTCAAGGTATAACCGTCTCTTCTTTGACTGCACACTTTACGCTGTCACAGCTCTTCACATTTATTAAGTGCTAAAGTGTTCATCAGCTCTACTGTATGCAGCCACTAGATTTATTAGGATTGTTTTTTTAGACAATATAAAATATTTGGAGTACCTGGAGGTGTTTGACATTTGAAGGTGCTGGAACTCATTTAGCTCTTGCGGTTTTCCATAAGTAATAAGAGCTCTGGGACTGCAGCAGGAAGGAGCGCTGTGACTGTAAATATTCCTCATTTACTTGCTCCTCTACGGGCATTATGGCTAGTTTTCCAAATGTTACATTAGATTAGCCTACACCCTGGCTGTGAGGCCAGCAGGGGAGTGACCAACATTAGTGCTGTTTGCCAAGTCAAGCATTACTGTTACTATTGTTTAAACTTGTAGTTGAGGGTTTGTTCAAATATTTAAAGGCATCGTTCAGCCACAAATGAAAATGCTGTCGTTTACTCAACCTGTATGTTCTTCTTTTGTCTGTGGAACACAAAATAAGTTTTATTTTATGTATTTATTTATTTTTAACAATGAATATCTGTGCATTCCATTGTTGTTTTGCACCCCATTGACCTTTTTATTCACATATGACAAAAACATTTAGAATAGTTATAGATGAAGAGTTCATTTGCAAAAATCAAGTTTTTTCATTGTATTCCAATTAATGTCAAACTGCAGTTTTGTTTTTGTTTTTTGATTAGGTTAAAAAAAATACAGCTAACACAAAAACATGATAACATAATAAAAAACACCAGTTATCTGTTTTTGCAAATAAACTCTTCTTAAATGTGTGTATATATATATATACAGTGCCCTCCATAAGTATTGGGACAGTAAAGACAAAATTGCTCTGTTGGCTGTGGAGTCAACCACCTCCACCATGCTTTACAGATGACTGTATGCTTGGGATCATTTGCAGTTCCCTTTTTTCTCCACATTTTTGCTTTCCCATCACTTAGATAAAGGTTCATCTTTGTCTCATCGGGCCATAAACACAGTTACAAAACTCTTCTTGCTCACCTTTGTGCTTTTTTGCAAAATGGTCAGAGGTTTGCATCTTGCTGTGTAGCATCTGTAATTCTGTGTCAAAGTCTCCTGAGGACAGTAGATTGTCAGAGCATCACCCCAGCTTTCTGGAAGTTGTTGGTGATTTTACAGACACGTCTTTTAGGATTAATTTTCACAGCTTTTATGATTTGTCTGTCATCAACTACTGTTGTTTTCTCAGCTGATCAGGTCGTTGTTAGTTGTTAGTTACTCTTGATTTCTCCATGCCCTTTGTTTTTGCTAGAGCTTTAATTGACTTCCTCTTTTCTTTTAGCATCCAAATTGCTTGCTTTTCTCTCAAAGTCAGCTCCCTCGTCTTCATCCTGGTTTGTGTGTCATCATCGAATGCAAGATTCAGAATACAGAAGTAATGGATATAACTGATACGACAGATTCCCTGCTTTTAATATCTGAAGAATTAATGCAACAGGGCACAGCTGATCTCTTAGAAAGACCTGTGAGGCAACTGCTCCAATACTTATGCTCACATCAGATAGAGGGATGAAACTCTAAAAGTGCTGAACTTCTTAGCTGGTAAAACATCTATGTGTTCAATCATCCAATAATAAAATGTGACATTCTGTAGTTCTGTACTCATATTCATCTTTGAATCATATTTGTAAATGTCTTGCTCCACAGCCAACAGAGCAATTTTGTCTTTACTATTTCAATACTTATGGAGGGCACTGTATATATATCTATATATATATAAATTTCAACATACTTAAAAACAGCCAAAAAATATATGGCTTATGTATATTTGAAATGAGTTCAGTAAGTGTTAGTCTAGTTTTATATTTCCTAATTTTAGGCCATTTATATATGTGTTCTATCTATCTATATTGTTATAAGGACTAAAAAATTACTATTAAACTTCCATTTGTGCAACATGAATGATGCCCCATTGAAAAAGCATGCGTTTTATTTTTAGGGATTAAAAATGAGATTTTTGCCTGCTGGAAGATAAACCTCTACCAATCTCACTTAAAACTCAAAAATCGAATAAACGTACATTCAAGGTGGGACTTTTAAGGATCACAATATTGTAATATTTTGAGCAGGCTTTCAGTTAGGCCTTGTTTTCTCATATTTATCTAGTACAGTGTGAAACATACACAAACATTTTCCAAAGAAAGCCCACCTCCAAACCCTAGTTGATTTGTTTGGTTGAACCCAAGATTTGATTAGATGACACTCACAACTTCATCTTTGATGAGATACCAAGATAACAAACAAGAAACAACAGAAAACCCCCAAACAAACTCAAACCACATTATCAGATGCATCATTTTAATCAATGCGAACAAGGTTTGAACACCTCAGTACAATGGCATCAGTGTGTTAGAGGAAAAACATGCTGCAGAGAACGTTTTGGATGTGATTAACAGCACATGCTGCTAACACAATGCGAGTCATGCGCAAAATGACATTAAAATTCACACTCACAAACTGTTCAATGAAGGGTCTGTGATTAATCGCTACAATACATTTATGGAAACGAGTACAGATGTTAAGTGTTCATTGAGAGGCAGCGTTAATGCATTGCAGCATCATAAGAGAGCCAGTTACAGGTCAGCGCTGCAGTGTGTTTGTTGCTTGACTACAGGCCTGGATAGTGATTACACTAAGGCCTGATGCCTTTTGCCTAAAAGTATCCGGTAAAAATAGCACAGCTTTGTGACAATATTATGAGATGTGATTATCCGTATTGCTTTTGGACTGGAGTGTATGTCATGGTGGGGGTCCCAGGGAGGACACAGAGCCGTATTTGTAGGCCGAGGGTAGTTTGAACACAGGCGTTTCCCATGCTGACTCTCTGCGGTAGGCCACATTATGGGATGGATTCATCACCGGCTGACCACTGGAGAATTCCCTACTGCAAGAGATACTTCTCCTGTTACTCTGGGCTTCCATACTAAGATAGAATAGTATTCTAAGATACAAGACAGTGGAGTCATTCTTTAGTGGAAGAAATACCTGACAGTGGCGCTGAATGGTGCTGAATGGCTACCCATAGAGCTCTGACTTGATGCTCTGTGAAGAACTGAACCTAAATGGAGGAGACCATTCATTGCAGAACAAAGTATTATAGAGCGAGATTGTTTAAATGGATTGTTGATATCATTGAGAAATGAGTGCTGCTTTTGACATGTCAAAAGCACCATCCACTCTTTTTAGAGGAATATATTTGCCACTGGGAAAATGTAATTAGTATCAAAACCAGTCCTTTTTAATGAAAGTCTGTAAATACAGTGTTTTAGTATTTTATTAAATGGATTGAAGTATTGATATGTCAGTTATGAAACGATCAACACAAAAACACATCTGTGTATATTACTGTTCACACAAGATGTGTTCTCAAATTCTGTCTGCTCTCTTTGGTAATTGTTGGTCTATATAAATATGCCTCAGACAAATGTCTTCGGTTATTGTTTTATACTTCAACTTGAGACAACTGCATTCTGTGTAAATCAGTTGCCGTGTACATTTATGCAGAAATACTCACTGTAGTTAGTGTTATTGCAGAGAAATTTGTTCGATTGTTTATTAAAGTTTTCACAATATCATTGTTCGTTTTATTTTATTTATTAGTTTTTTTATATATCTTTTTATATATAGTTTTTAAAATATATCATGTATCAAAGACTCCTTGTTGCAATTATTATTTTTTAACTAGTTTTGGATAATGTATATCCAAATATGATGTATATAAGTATTTCACTAAGGTTTTTTTTTATTTTATTTCAGTTAATGAAAATGCTTGGTTAATAATAATGCTAGGTTTGATTGCTATATTTATAGTTAAAAGTCTTTTTAAAAATCCTATTTTGTGTCAAGTTAGTAGTTTTTAATTAATTAGCTAATAATTCTTCTTGAAAGGGATAAACCGTAATTGGTGCAAACATTGGTTTTTGTGTTGGCCACAACAAGCTGTTAATTATCAGGGGCCAGTTGCATAAATATAGTATATTAAGATGGTGCCTTAAGAACTAATTCAACCAACTAGTAGTTTGCAAAGAGATAAATGGTCTTACTTTTTGGATCCAAATTAGACCATTCTCCCTTTTTATAACTGACTTAAAAAAGTTATGACCAGCCTTAAAGAAAAATAAACGAGATGACTAATTTTTAAGACTAGTCTAAGCAGTGTATGCATCCGGCGCCAGCACTGGCCCAGAATATCCATAACAGTGCAGTTCAGGTGACTGAAAACCCAAACCAGCAATGATTTTGCAATGACAAACCTATGCGGCAGTCCTTCGGTGAGCTTCTGAGACAAATTCTACTCAAGACTTCTGGCTAGATGGAAAAACAGAGAAGTATAATCACAACAGGGCTGTATATACTCTACAGTAAATGACACAGTACACAGAAAAATAAATGAAGTTTACTTTGTGAGACTGCCCCCTGCTGTTGATTTCTATGCTGTCAGCTCTGAGAAAGAACAACCAAATAAAGGATACAATCACAATCAAGTCATTCAGTGATTAAAGCACAGACTATTCTGAGAAAACAGACATGACAGATCATATTTCATAGACATTCCACTGGATGCTAATGATTTTTCAGAGAAACCATCAAACAAAGTCAGCTGGAATGTAATCAAATAAGGTATAAATTTCTCTAGCGCGTAATTTTTGTTCCGTACAGTTGATTATGAAACATTTCAGAGTTACTGAATCAAATATAAAAATGAAGAATTATGAAACCATGTGAAATGTGAAACTAAAGGTCTTTTAACAAGTTGTTCTAAATGTTTACTTACAGACTACAACTTTAAACCTTCTTTAGAGATGAAAGCTGATCATTTACTCACAGGCTAGCCGAGGACAAGGATCGTGACATCAAGAGTGGGGAAGAATAGGGAATTTTTGTCACTGGGGAAGCTGGAAAAACCCCAGAGAAACTGCACTTTAGAATGGAACAATAACTCACAAAATGGACCTATTTCATAGTTACTAGGGTTAAAATATTTTTAACGGCTCATAAAAATTGTAACAGTCTGAACAATCTGTTCATCTAAAAACAAGCAAGCTAAAACGCACCTTGTCTCTGACTTGCTGACTGTAAATCACGGTTGGATTGTAAAGCCAGTCTTGAACTGGAATGATTTCAATGACACGTTACATTAATAAAGTACATGCTTACAGTGTTCTCTTCTTCAGATCCTCTGTTCCTACATCCATACTGTATCACATGCTGTCTTAGAAGAATACATGCCCCATTTACAATGGATATAAAAAAGCATTTGTATATCCATTAAAATGCTTCCTCTGGCTTTTTATTTCTATTTGAATATATATTTTAAAATGTAATTTATTCCTCTGTAAAGCTCCAGTCTTTAGTGTCACATGACCCTTCAGAAATCATCATCAATTTAATTAATCCTTTCTGAATAAAAAGTATTATAGAAATAATTCAACCAAAAATGAAAAATTGCAGACAATGTACTTATCCTCAGGCCATACAACATGTAAATGAGTTTGTTTCATCATCAGAACATATTTGGATTAATTTAGCATTAAATCTGCCGTAAGCAAGTGTTGTACAATAATGCTAAATTTCTCCAAATCTGTTCTGATGAGGAACAAACTCTACATCTTAAATGGCTTGATGGTGAGTCATTTTTCAGTAGAGTTTTTAAATGATTATTATTTTGGGGTGAATTACTGCTTTAATGTCTTAAAAAAAAAGAAGTAGTAAAAGTTCAAATTGCACTGGACACATTTAATTTCCACATATACTAAAGATTGGAAGTAGACTGGCCATTAAGGTTCTGTATTTAATGAGAGTTCACATGTGTTTTCATTTTGATATGAAGGTATATTTTAATTTGATATAAAGGAATATTATCTCTTTTCATAGATCACACTGACATACCTTTGATTTTGAACAGTCATCTCTAACTTGGATATGTAAGCGTTCTGTTCTGAAATTTTCCTGCACAAAATAGAAAACAATAGAAATAAGGCAAAAATACAATAAAAATTGCTGCACTAATGCCGTACTCATACATACTTGGACATCTTCTGCATCTCTTGTTGCATTTTCAGTCCATCCTCCTTCATTCTCTCAGTCTGTTTTATTTGACATATATTGACTTGGATTAACTAAACCATATTAGCAGCATCCACATCTACCATATCCAAGTATCAGAGCTAGTCGTGTTAAAGACAAGATGCTCTCACCTTCTGCTGATAGTGGGCCAGTAATCTTTTCTGGTGTCTGGCCTGGAATTGTAAAACCTGCGAAGCATAATAAATATGACTTCAGGCCTTAAATGATTAACATAGCTGCAATCTACTCATTTTATGTATAGGATTACCTTGCTTATCTCTGAGAAGTACTTGACTGCAACTATACTGATATCTGAGAAAAGCTCTTGCACCTCTGAGCTACTCTATGAGAACATTACACAGATTAGTGGCACAGCTCATTAAAACAAATCTTTATCACTAAAATATCTCTTGTTTCTTACTTTATCAGACAGTGGGGAGATCCGACACGTTGCTTTGCAAATGAGGCAGACACCCTGCTTTCCTAAAGGGGAAAACAAACACACCCTCTCTGTAGAACTATGTTACTTCCAGCAGAGGACAGTACATGCACACATTTAATTGATGTGCTCATTATTATGTAAAGCCAGAATCATTATACCATTTTGAAATCTGAATATATACCATTTAAATATAATAAATTGTTAATGTTAAATTATACCGTCATATATCACATTAATATGTATAATATAATATTACATATAAATAATCATGTCATATATAATATATAATGTTAGCTGACCTCTCTGAAAGCAAACATTACAGATGATATGACCGCAGTTTGTGACGGCCAGCTGACGCTCAGGACCAGGAGACACGAAGCACGAGTTACAGCAAATCCAGCGAGGCATTATTCTGTTCGTGTACAACAACATCATTTAAGCTGTGTGCTAAAACCTCTAACTTTAAAGTCATATTACTGTAGAGCTGTCTTTAATGCCAAAACCATGTACTGTGTGCCAGGGAAATGTTGTATGCACCTGTTATTACACTCTCTAGGTAAGGTAGACTGCTTACACGGTTTGAGACACGGCCTGTGTGTTGCTAGGGTCACACATATTATTTCATAGCAAACCGATCGAGTATCATGCTTAGTTTATTCATTTTAAAACACCGTGTTTAAAATACACGTTTTTTCTCACTTCTGAGGGAAGAATGATTGATTTAAAATATGAAAACAATAAACAAACAAAACATTTTTTTTAAATGTAAGTTACATAAAATAAAGGTGGATGTATAGCGTTTGAGCCAACTAACGTTATACAAAATTATGTATAAAATGTCCCTGAGGACTTCACGAAAGTTTCCCATATGTGCTGTGGTCACTAAATCTCTAGGATAAAACACATACCTGTAACTTTTTTTGAACGCTATCCAAATTTGTATCAGTCGCGTGTACACTAAATTGTATGTTTACAAGTTATCATTTAACAGATTAGCAGGTTTTCTGACGCTGTTTGAAACGACGACGTCGTGGTGACGTAATCGCGCACTCCTCCCCAAAAAAAGACCGTAGTTTCTTTTTTGATGGCGGTGTTGATAGTTTTATTGTAGTGTTAATAATTGTAGTAATTCATATTTTGGTGGAAACTAAATTATATATGTAGATTTTTTTTTTAAACAAATGTGACCCTGGATCACAAAACCAGTCTTAAGTAGCAGGGGTGTAGCTATAGCCAAAAATACATTGTCTGGGTCGATTTTGCTTTTAAATCATTAGGATATTAAGTAAAGATCATGTTCCATGAAGATATTTTGTAAATTTCCTACCTTAAATAAATCAACACTTCATTTTGGATTTGTAATATGCATTGCAAAGAACTTTACTTGGACAACTTTAAAGGCAAATTTTCTATTTTATTTTATTTATTTATTTATTGCACCTCCAGATTCCAGATTTTCAAATAGGTAGTTGTATCTCGGCCAAATATTTTCCTATCATAACAAACCATACATCAGTGTAATGCTTATTTATTCAATGTATAAATCTCAATAAAAAAAAAAAATTACCCTTATGACTGGTTTTGTGGTCCTGGGTCACAAAATATTCGAGGTTGAACACACTGTTAGAGTGGAATAAAACAAAGAAACACACACACACACACACACACACACACACACACACACACACACACACACACACACACAGGTAGGCCTATTTACAGTAACAAGGCTATATTATGAATTTATTAAAATCATTTGAATGTATTAAAATCACATGCTCATTGCAGGGTATTGTGCTCAGATGACATCATTTAGACTTACACATTTATCAAAATGCTTCATACAAAGTTACAGTTATCCAAACACACAGTTTCATAGCTTTATGTCATTTCTAAACCAACTTCTTTTCAATGAGAAAGTTTTTGAGGTTTTTCATTTGCCAGATTCCAACAGAGAGAAGTACTGATGTCTGAATAATGGCCCACCACAAAACGTTTCCATTTGTTTCCTCACTCATTTGGCGAAACTTCTCCTCACGCTCCTGGTTGCAGTAAAATAAACAGATACAAATTGCACATAATCACCAGAGAGTAAGTACACCTTGGAAAATGTAGACAGATGACACTTGGTCTGGTTCTTATTCTGATCCTGGCAAGCAATTAATATAGTTACATTTTGTTGTCAGGCCACCCTGCCTGTGTTTGCCTACCCTTTGGAAATTTTGCTGCCTGCTAATGTAATGCATCTGTTCAATGAGATGTTGCAAGTTGTACTCCATTGCTTTGATGGTGTCTTTTGCCTTTGCAGCATTAGGATCAATGGTATGCTCGCCCATCTGGACATCTAAATGCACTTTCTGTACATAAATAGAAAAGTAAGAGCACGACTAGCTGTCATTTTAAGCATGTTAAATTCAATATATGAGGCCACGGCATTTCACAACTCACCAGACGATCTCCAGCGAACACAGAGAACCTGGTGGAATTGGACTGCATGCACAAGAAATGTTGACCCGAAGCATGGGATGTAAAGGTGAATTTTCCATATCTTCCAAAGCGTTTTAACAAGACCACCTGCATATGACAGAGTGTATCAGAGGATCTGTTGCAGGTGGTAACAGTTAAGAGTTTATTGTATAATTCTCATTTATGCATGAAGAGTTGAATGCTTCTGACCGCATGGTTAGGGTCTCTCACAGTCACAGTCAAACCAAGGTGTGGGATATTGGCCTTCTTATTTTCATCCCAGTACTCTAGCAGAAAGACACCTGAAGGGAGAAACGTGATACTATAGTCCTTATTACAACAATTTTACAGTACGCTACGACCAGTGTAGCTACTTTGTATGTGCAGAGCACTGCAGTACCTTTACTCCATGACTCACAAAACTGAACGAATCATTCACCACATAATTACATTTCTGTTATCCTATACTCACCCTCATGCTGTGATTTAATCCAAGTTTTGTGAAGGAAATAATTATGGTCTGTGCTTTTACTCTACGATATGTAGGTTCCACAAGCATTATATTTCAGTCCCTTTTTAATTCTAGATGCCATGCTAAGACATATTTTATTTACTTAATACAGTTTGATAATACAGTTTAATTGAAATTAAATTGAACTATTTTGGTCGGATCTCTGATCAGTTTAGTAGATATAACCCCCTAAATAGTCTCTGACCTGATGTGTTTAACAGGCTGTTGTTGTCTTGATAAGAATAGGCCAAATGTATCACACAATTGTCTAAGAATTTGCCTCCAGAGTTTATCCTGATGGTTGGACCGCATACAAACAAAAAGTAAACAATAAATGTCCTGCACATATTAAAAGTAGGATTATATTTTCAAATTGAATATTAAATCACCTGGTAGTGTAATCAGCATATGAGGAAAAGTGTTCCGGAACTATTTAGGATCAAATAACTGATTCATACGTATAACATTGTATAACAGCACAATTCTTCACTGACCTGACACAAGCGTGTCCTCTGGAATCTCCTCAATGATACACTTTTCCTCCTGTTCCCCTAAATCAAAATACATTGCCGGAGCCAAAATGACACAACTGGCTAGCAGAAGGCCTGTCAGCCTCATATTCGTCGCTGTAAAACAGTTCATTTTTAAGGTAAGAAAGCTACAAATAACAATAACAGGACACTAGTAAAGCTTTATGTGCCCAGCAGGCTTAGTGTGAGAAATCTGCAGCTGCTGTTTGTAGAGTCATGTTTAAACAAGAAAGTCATGATAAGACTATGGGAGAAACCTATGTTGAGGTTGATAGAAACAGTCAATTTATTATGTCTTGCTTCATTAAGATATATAGTTTCATACACAGAAATTATAGACAGCCTATATACTTGGGGCCCAAAAACTATTTTCAAGTCACACTTGAAAATGTCATGCATTAGAAAACAAAATATCAAATTTGAGGTCTATAATTTGGTTTTCAAGCCAAATATTTCAAAAGAAGATCAAGACAAAACGTTTTGTGACACTTTGTCCATAATCATTGTGATGAGCAACGTCAGAATGTGGTTAGCTGTGTAAACCTGAGATCTGACGTCATTGACTGAAATGCTTATTAATAGACATCGCAAAAAATGACTTTGAATAGTGAAATAAGAAAATATCTGGCTTCATTTGATTTGATCCTTGATATTCAGACATTTTACTTAAAAGTCCAAATAGATGGACAGATTATATTGCAGTTATTATTTATTAGGAAAGTATAATCATTTTTTTCACACAAGCATGACAAATTCACAGGAATTCAGAAGGATTTATGTATTTGTATGTACAATTTTATTTACAGTTTTGCAATTAATTTACAGATATCATCCACTGATGCAACATGTTTTGAGGAGAACAGAGTATTTTTTACTGAAGGTGTTTATCTCAACCATTGATCTTGATAATGTCAATGGTGAGTTTTTTCCACCAGAGAGCACCAGACTCCATGAGTAGTGCATGAGGACAGTGTGTGAGACTTACAGCAAACTCAGCCTCCTGAGCCTCAAACTCCTGCTATTAGAGCAAATATTGCTGTATTGAAAGTACAGAATCGGCAGTTCCTCATATTTCACTCTCAGTTGTGATACACTTGCTGAGAATTTGCTTTGGGTACTTCAGTCTTCTTTTTAACTAGGGATATGTTGCCGAGCCCATTCATTTCCGTGTTTAAGCTTGTTAACTCGCCCACGACATCATAGTTTAAAAGAACAAAGTCATACCGTTTTTATAATGTCTCATTTTAAAGCTGTTAACCAGTAGATTGTTCCCTGTGGAGGAGGTATGGATGGTAGGTCCTCTTTATATTCACACACAGTTGTCAGGGATACAGAGTTTCTTTTCCTCTAGGGGTGGGCAGGCAGCCCCATTGTTTGCAGGATGCATGTGAATATAGCGGGTTCTGTGTTTTACCCCTTTCTCACCACACGGACCCTTACAAAGACCCCAAGGTGACCAGACAGAGACCTCACAGTCCAGAGGGGTATCTGTAGAAAAAGAGATGTTGATTAGTACTAATAATTTACTGATTATCAGCGGCCCTGATCGTCAGCGGAGACCAGGACACCTAGATGAGCCCCAGACAGACAACAGAAATATATTAAATGAATTAAACTATACATTAAAATTATAATAAACAAACAAATATCTATTATAAAAATAGACAGAGAAACAATAAATGCATTAAACTATACATTACAATTATAGCAAATGAATCATATAAATGAAAAACTTCAAATAATGAATAAAACACAAATATAACAAATACTTTAAATAATAAATTAAAAATGCCCCATCGAGACAAGACCACGGGAATCAGATAAGCCGTTTGCACAATCTGACATGGCTGGGGTTGGAATTGAACTGTGGGTTTCGTCTGGCCAGAGGAGAACTGGCCCCCGACTGAGCCTGGTTTCTCCCAAGGTTTTTTTCTCCATTCTGTCACAGAGTGAGTTTTGGTTCCTTGCCGCTGTCGTCTCTGGCTTGCTCAGTTGGGGACACTTGATTTCTAGCGATTATCAACGATTTGACTGCACAGATACTATTTAAACTAAACTGAGCTAGAAAATGACATCACTGAATTCAATAATAAAATGCCTTTAACTGAAAATTGAGTGTTTAATCTTATTATTATACATTACTGACTATCTTCCAGTTTGATACTGTTACGTGCTTTTTGCACAATCTGTATTGTTAAAAGCGCTATATAAATAAAGGTGACTTGACTACTGGGAACAAATAATTATATTTGTTAAATAAATAGTTTCCACATTTTTGAAAATTACATAACTTAAACATTAAAATCATCATAAAATCACCCTTGAAACTTTCATGTTTTGGTGCACTATTCCTTGAATAGTGCTAATAAGGCTAAGCAACTCAATCCCAAGATTAAAAATAAGTAGTTTATGTTTTTATGACAAATTGGTTTGAATTTGAACTATTTGAGTCGTGTGAAAATGAAAAAAAAATTAATAAAAATAAATGCAAGCATGATCCATCCAGATTGTATGAAAGCATATACGAATGAGAATAGTAATAATTATTATGAGTTTGCCACCAATTTGCCAAAACATTGATTACAACTGCCATGAAAATGTTTTCGGCTAACACTATGATAAAACAAAAAAACACTATGATGTAAAATATAGATTGCATTTATATTTTTTGTGAAGCGTAAATAAATGGAAAGTTACTTAAACTGAATCACTTTTATTTAGCATTTTATTTAATGTTTTATGCTAAATCAAAGTTTAGGGCTACTTGCTCTGAATTCAAATTAAACTCAGACAACAAATGTAAATCCTTTAAATTTTGCAAAATTAATAGCTTCTCGCTTTGAACCTGCCTAGAGAAACCTCCTGATTCACTGATGCTTTCCAGAAATCCTGACCTTGTAAAAGGCTGATATGTACAAGTAGGAAAACAGACTTCTGTACAAGTAGGAAAACAGAAGGATGGAATCAAAGCACACATTTCACTTCTATGACAAACACTTCCTGAGTGCTGAGTGGCAGTTAAACAGGTTGGCCTCCATTATCGTGTTTGCAGTTTGTTGTGTTGGTTACCATGGGAGTGGCTAAACCTTTCTACAGCTCGCAATTTAATCACAAGTTTTCTCTACGGATTTGTAGTGTTTCTCTCAAAAACAGAATTTAAGATTCAAATGCAAGTATGTCAACTCTGTCTTTTTGCATGAATAAGTTCTGTATGAGGAGACTATACCAGACCATTACAACATTCACATCACAATTCATTTTACAAACAATTTCTAATGCTTACTTATGATAGACCCATCAATTTCATTCCCGCTTGGAATCTGATTGGACTGGGTCGGCTGAATGGGTAAGCTGAAGATCTGGTCGTTCTTGATCTTTGTTAGGGAGACTTTGGCTATTGGGGGGAGATGCTTCAGTCTGGGATAGTAGAAGGAGTTTGCAGGGTGACTTGGGAATGATGCTGTTATCTGTTGATAGAAGACATATCTGTAACAAGATTTGTAACAAGACTTCCATCCCTTCTGAAAAAAGGTGGTCAGGGGGTCTACCAAGTGGTTTGGTTTGTTGGTTTTAGGAGGGTTTTTGACCACTGACTAACTGAACCAGCTTAATCCAGCAAACCACCTTGAACTGGGGTTTTTTTTCAGCAGGGACTGGTTCCCAAAGAAAAAAAATACACTTTAACATTGCATAAGATTGTTTCTTGGTTTCCTCTGGCCTCCACGTCGGGTCAGGTTGGTCTTAGAAGCTTTCAGTTTGTAAGGCTGGGAAACCAGCAGGTTGCCTATAGCTAAACACAAGCTTTGCCAGACCAAAAAAGACCAGTAAAACAGCTCATTGTGGTCTAAGAAGCATTGTTTCATGGAAAATATAATATGACTTGAAGGGTTGTCCGCTTTTAGATATTACCTGAGTGATCTTGTCTTGAGGAATGGTCTCAAAGTTTGGTGAGGAGAAGGTGAAACCACTGTCTGTGCCGGCATCATAGGGGTAGAGATCTAGGCTTATGTTTTCTATCCAGTTATCACCCTCACACAAGTTTAGACTGTCTATTCCAACAAACCAGTCAGGACTTGGCACAAGGCGGGCAATGAAGGACAGCTGCAAAACAAGAAGATCATTAGTGTTCAGTTGCGCTGTGGTTTTAGCTTGCTCATTAGCTAGTATGAGCTGCTGGCTCGTCTTCATTTTTGAAAGTTTTATTATTTAAAATTCTCTCTATAATATTTTATATGGAATGCCTGGGAGGCCAGTGAAGTATGTGCATGTAGAGAGCGAGTTCCAAAAGAATACTTTGGACACAGTATAGAAGTGTCCACATCTTCTGACTGAAAACATCTGTGGTTTTTATTAAAAAAACAAAAAAAGATGGAATAGCCTGCATCCCAGCCTAGCCAATCAGAGTTTAGCTGGTTTATCTGGTCAGCCTGGCGGTGTTTCAGCCCAACCAGCTGACCGAAAACCATTCTAATTGAATCTGAAATTACTTTTAGTGTCATACAGTTGCATAAAATGCATAAAAAATACATCATATGTAGTGCCATCATTTGGTACTGAAGAAACACTCAGGCTTGTCCTTGCTTTAACCCACTGCAGTGCACAGTGTACTTACTAAAGAGTGTCTTGCATAGACCTCAAATTCTGTGATTGCCTGGCCGGTTCCTCCAAGCACAGCTGGTGCTGAGAAGAGGCCATAGACGCTCTGGATCCGTTCCCCAGCTGCCTCTACTTCCTTTATCAGGGTCCAAGCTTCTCCTCTCTCAGAGAACTCTCTCACCCCATTACTGGCGTACTCGTTCGTTTGCCAGATGTGATAGTCTGAGCTGTGAGTTACTCCTAAAATGAAAATTATAGTTTTCAATGTGTACTTCTATTTTAGTGCATAGCATGCTACTCAAGCACTTGTCTTTCTCAGACCCGTAGGTGTGAATTATACAGTGGCTTGTGAGGGGTTTTCTTCTTTTAAAAAAATAAAGAAATAAAATAAAGAAATTAGTTTTTATAGGAAAGTTTTTAGGCATAATCTTATTTTGAGCAACCCAGATTTTGGCATCCATAAAACACTGCCAACCATTGCTGTTTTACTGTACTTTTGTGATACTGTACAAAAATATGTAAGAAAGTAATAGATACTGATCACTGATCAATCATTGTTTCTATGGCTTTACTGTGAAAACCCTCTTTTTGAACCTTTATGTTAAATACTTGTATCACCTAACCTTTGTTTTTACTTTCTTCGGAGGGGTTAATCTAGGTCAAATCCCCTCAACAGGAACAGTGTAAAAGGTTTGGGTGAACATATACAAAATGTGGTGTAGCAAATGTTAATTTTTTAAAAATAAATAGTGGTTACTACTACCCTGTTCTTACTTATAAGATCAGCCCACTCACCAATGATGGGGGACCACTGAGCAGGCGGCCTGTACAGAGGGTAGTGTTTGGGGAAGGCAGTCTGAATCCACCGGCTGGTAAACGTCAGTCTGTACTTGGCTGCGGATGGTGCCATGCACACGCGGTCCACATCGACCGGCATTGCAGGGACTCCACTCAGCAGGGCTAGAGTCACGGTAAGCCACTGCAGCCAGCAGTTCACTTTCAAAGATGTCATCTTTTCCATGCTGGTTCTGTGTGGTAACAATAAAGGCATGTTTTACCAGGCATGTGGATGCATGCCCTAACCAGGTTTGAAAACTTTGGATCCCTCCTTCCTTTCTAAACTACTGTATGAGAAAATGGTAAAACAGAGGAATTAAAGACTTTACATAAGGTCCTCTATGAGTGATTTGGTATAACTGTGTCATACACTGACTAAGAAGGAAAGAATGTAGGACAGGATAACTAAATTCACTCTCTGTGTTTCAAGGCACTTACACGCAATATTCAGAAAAAGAGGGATTGACAATGAAATTGCATAATTCGGTACTCAATATATTTTATATATATATATATATATATATATATATTTTTTTTATCACTATACTAGAATAAACTGTTGAATTAATTTATATTATTATTAGCCAAGTGCATGCACCATGCACGATAATTAATTTAGACATTATATTCAAAATAGAATTAATTTAGTATGCATACACAGTAGTAGTGTATTTACGCATTTAAAATACTACCTCTAAATGCATATGCTTAAGAAAGGATTTGAATTGATCAAAATTAAGCAGAAGCCATTCAATATTGTGCAGCATGAATAAAACATATAGTTAAAGAAAGCACTTACAGGGTTTGCAGAGACAGATGAGGTTTTCTGCAGAAGAGCTGAGTGGAGGTCACCTGTGCCCAGGCATTCAGAGGAAGACTGCAAGATTACTGTGTATCTTCCAGCTATTTATGCGTTTCCAGTGGTCCCCACAGTCTAACAATATCAATAACCTCCTGACCCCTCCCAGATGTAGTATCGAGCTCTCCACACTCTACATTACAATTCCATGTGGGATTTCCCCTTTGGTCTCAGCAAACGAGTCACAGCTTTTTCACACTTTTTTCATCTCCCAACCAGAGATGCATAGAGAAAGCAGCATTATATGAAGCTCCTGAGGGTTTCGTAGTCAGTTGAGGAGGTAGTATTATGGAGTTGGTTGATTGTGGAAACAGGCTTGGCTGGTGGATCAGCAGCGTGGAGACACCCAGTAACCAGAAAGCTAACAGATCCCGCCTGCAGCCAGTAATTGCTTCCACATGCTCACGTTTTGCCCCTCACCCTTCTCAAATTCTCTCCAGTTTCTTGACACTTAATTTGCTGAAAGCTGTTTGGATGTGGTTTTCTGCAACCCAGTTCCATTTCTGATAGCTTACTTTAAAGGTTTTTAATATTCCTCTGTTGTAAATCGGGCTTTGGCCCAACTGGATTGCGACATCTAATGTGTTTGACATGTGTTTTATGCCTGTCTCAATCTGGGGTCAGTTTCTGTCAACCATCCCTCATTGTTCATTTGAGTTGTCTCACATGTCACTCCATTTGGTCACAATGGACTAACTGAAATATTAATAGAAACTACAGAAAGTGTGTTAAAATAAGCTTGGATTGATCACATAAATTTAACAAATTTAACAATAACTCTAAGGAAGTAATAAATACATGAGAGTATCTTTAAAAAAATGTAGGTCATCATTTGCAAAAACAACTAACTCAATCCTAATGTCTTTACCAATTCAGCGCTGCTGTGAGACAGGACAATGAATGCACAAAAAGCATAGATGCATTGTACCACATTTGTTTTGTTTAACAGATATGTAAGACAGTCTATTTGTGACATATCTTACAGAGTTAAAAAAAAAAAGATTATAGGTTGTAAGACTGATTGCATTGTAACCAGAAAGCCATATTTACATGTATGCACAATAAATCAATGGATTAGTCCATATTAATCAGTTTTCCAGGGTCCTGGGCCATGGGCAAGGAAATACCTAGGATGGATTGGCAGTCCATCATAGTAAACAAAAAATACATTAATTACATTATATTACTAAATATACTCTTTTTTTTCTTGAAAGGCACTTCATTACATATGCAACTTTTAGAAAAAGTCTTTTAAGGACTACTTCCAGTGCCAACATTTCATATTAGTTCTTTATCCAAAGTGATCGCCCAGGTTTATTGTTCTGCTTTGATGATTTCCTAGAGTCTGCTGATTTCTTTTTTGTTTATTTCTTACCATTAAACAGTCTGTAACTCTGTTATTCTGGGCTATTTAGGGAATTATTGTGTTTGAAACAAAAATGTAACCAATGCAGACTGTTCGGATCTTGGCAAGAATGGTTATGAAACCATCCACCAGTTCCAGAAATAATGCCTTTTACTAGGTCACATTATTTTTGTTACGATAAAAGTCAACAAGTTTACAGAGGAACAAATGCTAATAACTGGTGAAACACATTAGATGTTGATCATCCATCACTGTATTACCACCATCCACCACACGTTCTTCAGTACACTATACCTATAGGCCTTGTTTTCTGATGCCTGATATCTCTTATAAAACAAGAGGTCCACTGTTGACCCATAAAGTGAAACTTTCCTGTTATTCCCATTCACATTTCCCAGTGTGACCATCTACTCATAGACCGGAGGTATAAAGAGCAATATTTACTGGGTCCTTCCTAAAGACAGATTCATTTTCCAGCTCAGTGGCATTTCACAGTGAACTGGAACCCCTGCCTTGATATTTAGTCTTTGGCGTGACTTATTTGATTTTAAATGGTGCAAAATCCATTTTCTGGGTTATTCAGTTTTGACAAACAATGTCAGACAGTAAGCTATCTATCTATCTATCTATCTATCTATCTATCTATCTATCTATCTATCTATCTATCTATCTATCTATCTATCTATCTAATCTCACAATTTGAGCTACAGTGCCATGCAAAGGTTTTTGCCCCTTCCTGTTTTTTTTGTTGTTTTTTTGCATATTTGTCACCCTTAAAAGATTCAGATCATCAAACACATATTACTGCCAGACTTGTTGAATCAAGAAATCACTTAAATAGAACCTGTCTGACAAAGTGAAGCATGCTTAAAGAGCAACACATCATGCCGCGATCTAAAGAAATTCAAGAACAGATGAGAAACAAAATAGTTGACATGTATCAGTCTGGAAAGGGTTATAAAGCCATTTCTAAGGCTTTGGGACTCCAGCGAACCACAGTCAGAGGCATTATCCACAAATGTAGAAAACTAGGAACAATGGTGAACCTTCCCAGGAGTGGCCGGCCTACCAAAATTACTCCAAGAGCGCAAAGACGACTCATCCAGGAGGTCATATAAGAACCCAGAACAACATCTAAAGAACTGCAGGCCTCACTTGCCTCAATTAAACTATATCTTGATTATCCCCAAGACTTTTGGGCAAATATTCTGTGGACTCATGCGCCAAAAGTTAAACTTTTTGGAAGGTGTGTGTCCCGTTACATCTGGCATAAAACCAACACAGCATTTCATAAATAGAACATCATACCAACAGTCAAACATGGTGGTGGTAGTGTGATGGTCTGGGGCTGCTTTGCAGCTTCAGGACCTGGATCCATAATTGATGGAACCATGAATTCTGCACTCTATCAGAAAATCCTGAAGAAGTGTCCAGCCATCAGTTTGTAACCTCAAGCTCAAGCGCACTTAGGTTATGCAACAGGATAATGATCCAAAACACACCAGCAAGTCCACCTCTGAATGGCTCAAGAATAACAAAATTAAGGTTTTGGAGTGACCAAATCAAAGTCCGGACTCAAATCAGATTGAGATGCTGTGGCATGACCTTAAACAGTCCATTCATATTCAAAAACTCTCCAGTGTGACTGAATTAAAACAATTCTACAAAGGAGAGTGGGCCAAAATTCCTCCACAGTGATGTGAAAGACTCATTGCCATCGCAAATGCTTGATTGCAGTTGCTGCTGCAATTGGTAGCATAACCAGGGGGCAATTAATTTTTCACGTAGTGCCAGGTTTGGACAGATTTTTTCCCTTAATAAATGAAATCATTATTTCAAAGCTGCATTTTGTTTTTACTTGGGTTATCTTTGTGTAATATTAAAATTTGTTTGATGATCTGAATCATTCAAGTTTGACAAATATGCAAAAAATAAAAAACAGCAAGGGGGCAAAAACCTTTTCACACCACTGTATATTGTGACCACTAATGATATTACATTTTACACTTAAAAGTATATGGGCATGAAAAGTACAGTATATGAAAAATATTTAACTATAGTTTAAAGGGTTTTCATTGTATTTAATGTAAGAAGTCAATACAATATAATACAGCTGCTACAGACAATTTCATCTTCATTTTGTGCAGCCAGTTCCCTTCAGCAGAAGAGGATGTGAAGTTAAGGGTCAGTGCAGTGACCCTCACATTGGGAGTGTTAACCTATCCAGCATAATATTTCTGCTGACAAACATGATTTCTTAGCAACGTTGCAATAGCTGGTTAGGACTAGCCTACATTATGTAACAGCTTTTGGAAAAAAGTATGTTCTTGGCAATGTGCTTTGCGGCAGTTTACACCCAGTCCTTATGTGACAGATTTTAATTCTGATAACTCTGTGTTAGCAGAGGTTTCTCTATTGTTAATCAAATTCATGTGTGTAAAACAATATAAGTTAAGAAGCGTAAGCAGTTTGAAGGTGCAACTAAGATGCTAATAATGATTACATGCCACATTTCAACAGAGAATTATGGTCAATGTGAAACATGCCCTAATGTGGTACTTTATATTAGTGAAAATATTGTAAAAAAAATAAACATTGTGCACGGCTGGACTGGATTTTATCCATCAGGAATTGCATGGATAGTAAATAGTGGACATTTTTGTGGACACAATATGAGCTACATTCATTTTATTTACAAATTCACAGTTTCCAGCATTTCACCAATATAGTAAAAAAAAAAAAAAAAAAAAAGTTCACGCATTTCAATGTTTGAAAGTGAAACAATTAATACATTTATATAAGTATTCTTACTTGCAGTGTAAAATAATTGTTAGGCTTATAATGATCTATTTATTTTCAGAACAATTGCAATTTACAATTGTAAAATACAAACATAATACAAACCCCCGGTATTTATTCAATACAGTCACTAAATTAACAAAAAATAAAGCATCAACAGGTGTTGGCATTTCCCAAGAGCACAGCAGTAATGACTTTATGAACTACTTTACTTCCAAGATCGATTCTATCAGAGATACAATTGTAACCATGCAGCCGTCAGCTACAATATCGCATCAGATAGTGCACTATAGATCCCCTGAGGAACAATTCCACTCATTTTACTATAGGAGAGGAAGAATTATATAAACTTGTTAAATCATCTAAACCAACAAAATGTATGTTAGACCCTATTCCATCTAAAATACTAAAAGAGCTGCTTCCAGAAGTCATAGATCCTCTTTTGGCTATTATTAATTCATCACTGTCATTAGGATATGTCCCCAAAACCTTCAAATTGGCTGTTATTAAGCCTCTCATTGAAATACCACAACTTGACCCCAAAGATCTAGTTAATTACAGACCGATCTCAAATCTCCCTTTTCTGTCAAAGATACTAGAAAAGGTAATATCCTTGCAATTATATTCCTTCTTAGAGAAAAATAGTATTTGTGAGGAATTCCAGTCAGGATTTAGACCGTATCATAGTACTGAGACTGTTCTCATTAGAGTTAAAAATGACCTGCTTCTATCATCTGATCGTGGTTGTATCTCTTTATTAGTTCTACTGGAGCTTAGCGCTGCGTTCGACACTATCGACCACAACATTCTTTTAAATAGACTAGAACACTTTGTTGGCATTAGTGGAAGTGCATTAGCATGGTTCAAATCATACTTTACATTTACATTTACATTTACATTTAGTCATTTGGCAGACACTTTTATCCAAAGCGACTTACAATTGGGGAATACAAAAAGCGATTAATCTTGAAGAGGCAATCAGACAGAGGAAGTGCTCGTAACACCAAGTCTCAGTCATTGTTCAAATAAGTACAAGCTAGTAAGAGGAGAGAAAGATAGAGGGAAAGAGTTTTTTTTTTTTTTGAGTTGAGTTTAGGATGAAGTCAAGTACTGCCGAAAGAGATGAGTTTTCAGTTGTTGCTTGAAGATTCCAGGGATCCGGCGTTCCGGATAGGGGTGGGAAGATTATTCCTCCAGCCAGGAATGGTGAACGAGAATGTTCTGGAGAGTGATTTTGAGCCTCTCTGTGATGGTACCACAAGGCATCGCTCACTAGCAGATCTCAGACTTCTGGAGGGGATGTAGGTTCGTAATAGTGAGTGGAAGTAGGAGGGTGCTGAGCCTGTGGTAGTTCTGTACGCAAGCATCAGTGTCTTGAACTTGATGCGAGCTGCCACTGGTAGCCAGTGCAAGGAGATGAAGAGAGGTGTAACATGCGCTCTTTTGGACTCGTTGAAGATCAGTCGTGCCGCTGCATTCTGAATCATTTGTAGAGGTTTGATTGTGTTTGATGGCAGACCAGCCAGAAGAGCATTTCAGTAGTCCAGTCTAGAAACAACAAGGGCCTGGACAAGAAGTTGCGCAGCATGCTCTGTCAGAAAGGGCATGATCTTTCTGATGTCTTACTTATCTGAACGCCATCAGTTCATAGCAGTGAATGAAGAGGTATCATATCAATCACAAGTGCAGTATGGAGTACCTCAAGGCTCAGTACTAGGGCCGTTACTTTTCAGGCTTTACATGTTACCCTTGGGAGATATTATCAGGAGACAGGGTGTTAGCTTTCACTGTTATGCTGATGATACTCAGCTCTATATTTCTTTGCGGCTCAGTAAAACACACCAAATTGAGAAACTAACGGAATGCATAGTCGATATAAAAAACTGGATGACGAGTACTTCTTACTGCTAAATTCTGAAAAAACAGAGATGTTAATTATCAGACCTAAAAACCCCACATGTAATAACCTAGAACACTATCTAACTTGACGGCTGCTCTGTCAATTCTTCTTCATAAGTTAGGAACCTAGGTGTGTTGTTTGATAGCAATTTTTCATTTGAAAGCCATGTTTCTAGCATCTGTAAAACTGTGTTTTTCCATCTCAAAAACATATCTAAATTATTAAGTGTTTATGTTTACCTGCATCACCATTAATCAAAATCAGAGAACTGTAAAACATGTGCTGGTAAATTATTGAAATATTAACTTAAAATCTCAGATGTACTTCAAGTAAATATTTTGCATATTTGGCTAACCAAAACATTTGGGAACCTACCTCTAGACCATCTTAATCAAAAGTTTGTGCAGTCTTGTTTAGAACAGGAGAAAGAATTGCGAATAAAATAATGTATAATATTATCCCGAAAGGCGAAAAGTACCCAGATGACCTACTACGTGTGAATTCGATGGGCACGTTATTATCCCATGAGGCCACGGGAGAGGCAGTGAAGCCTTATTACTGTTATTTTTAAATGATGCTGGTACATCACGTGACAGTAACAACACGGCGGATGTAGTCATGTGACGATTAACGGTCAAATACCTACTCAGTATGCGATTTCGGACACACAGATGTGGTCTTTGTCAGCATTGGGAACCACTGGCCTAGAATATTCTATAATAATAGTTTATTGCGGCACTCAGTTAAAAAAAATATACTTTGGTTAAATGCAATAAAAAAGGTAACTGTGGTACATTTGGGTATCTGGGGAACTGCTGTTGATCTTATTGTTACTTATTGTTCGAGTCCGTATGATACTTGGTCAAATGCAAATTCTTTTGCAACAACTTTCTTTGGTGAAAAAAAAAAACCTAACTGAACAAAAAGTATGCTGCTTGTGTAATATTGCTTAATTAAATACTAATTTCCTTTGATGTTGAAAATCAGTTAATGCTTATGCTGTAAATAATTTTGTAAGAAGATCATGGTTGTGAGCTCATTTCATGGTTTTGAGTTTTACCCAAAAGCCATTTCTTTTTGTACTTTATCTTGGACAGCTAAAAGTTACATGTGGAGGAGTAATCACACATTTTTATTATCTTCATCCTCAGTAGCCAAACATCATGCCCTGTCTGTAAACCCTCCCATGACACATCATTAAAACCCTGGCAACTCAAAGTGAATTTTAAGCACTGGATTGAGGTTGGGCTTTACATGTTTTTGCTATGAAATATGTGTTATATAGATATGATTGTAGCCAAATTAAATTAGCAACACACCAATTATATCACAAACTCAAGCAGTTCTCCTTTCTTCACAGTTATCTAGCCTTTTTGTATTAGCTCTGTTGTCTTAAACTTAAACCTTATAACTTCACATCTCATTACTTGTTTCACTCAAAGTTCAAGGCCTGAGGTTTGGACCAGGACTTGTAATGTGTATGCAAAAGCTACAGGCCAACACAACATTTTTTGTGTGTGAAGTATCGTCCTTCTAAATCTCTGTAATAATGAGGGTCAATTTATTGGTTAAGGCAAGGATGTTTTTGAATTAAATTCACCTTGTCTGTCAATGACAGAAACAGGGATTTGGCATTAGTATTGCTCACAAATTCCACACAGAATTTAAAGAGGCTGATAAAAATGTGAACACAGTCCAGCTGAGTTTAGCCAAACGTGACTTCATCCGCATGTCATGAAGAATTAAATCAAGTTATGTAGAGCAACATGACAAGTCACAGGTTGTTTTGGTTTGAAAAAATAAGTTATAGCGTTTGTGTACATGTACCATATTGTGCCAAAATCTATAGTCTATATGAGTTTATTTGAGATAAACAAACTGTCGAGGAGTTAACTCTTCACTATGGTTCTTAAAAATGTGACTTTAAATTACCTTGGAAAGTCATGTGCATGCCATATATTTATCCCAAAATGTTTTGGAGAGGAACTTGGGGAACATATTAGACATTGTCTGAAGGATCATAGAAGAATCATATCATATGAATTTATTCCTGTTATTCCTTCAGGCATTTATGATTATAAACAACTGTGTGTTCTAGACGATGTTGTAATTCTTGAAATCAGTCAGTTAAAGGTAAATTGCTGGGTGTTTTCAAAGATAAAGAGCTGATGTTTTCGTGACAAAGTTTTAAGCATAGTTTTTGTTTTTGCAGAAGAACATATTGAATTAGTGAATCACAGAAAAACAGATTAAAAGTTCTCTCTAAAGTACTGTTTATTGGGACATGCTGTAATTTTCTTCTTTTAAAATGTTATGTTTACTTGTTAATCAGTGATGATGCTTGGCCTTGGTGTTGTTTGCTTGCTTATTAATATTATTATTCATTTAAAATACATTCTATAGCACACTGAATATGAATATTAATTTAAGAGTCAGTGAATAGAATTTGAAATCATAACAACTAAACACATAACGGATGAAACATCTCTGTTACGTACATAACCCTCGTTCCCTGATGGAGGGAACGGAGATGTTATGTCGTGACGACATTAGGGGATTTACCTGGGAACCCCAATCACCTCTGATAAGAGAAAACGCCAATGAAATTGGCTAGTGGATTTTGCATACCTGAGGCACTCCTCGTGCATACGGGTATAAAAGGGTGACAGGTGCATCCACTCATCAGGTTTTCTGCTGAGCAGCCGTCCCTGGCAACCAGCAATGATTCAAGATTGTGGCATGGGGACATAAGGTCTCCGTTCCCTCCATCAGGGATCGAGGGTTACGTACGTAACCGAGACGTTCCCTATCTGTCGGTCACTACGAGTTATGTCGTGACGACATTAGGGGTCTATGGAAAGCACCACAACCTGAACCCCGTCACAACCTTATGGCATTGCAAATGTTGACACGCAAGCACGTGACAGACAAATGCCAAGCAAAGGTCGTAACCCTCCCATCGCCCCAGCGCAAATTCGTTGACCTTGGTACCCGCAGGAACCACAGGTGAGTACATCGCTGCTGGAACTAGCCAAGCCGATGTTCCTTTCACCACAGAATTTAGAAGGGATTTCGACCTTCAACGAAAGATTGCTTCAAGTCTTTCCTATTTGTTGTTACAGCTTGGCAGTAACGACAGGGAAGCGAGCCTTCCGGAGAAGGGTGCTACGGAGGCCACATAATGCCCGAAGGGAGGTAACATGTGGAGACACTGATACGGACTGACCCAGGCCTGGGGCAGTTCTACATACGAAATGGGACTCTGAGGCAGATCCTACCTAAGCGTAGGGAGGAGGGCTGCCAGCAGAGCCTGACAGAGTACTCTGTCAAAGGGAAGACATGGGTTTACCGAGAGGGAAACCTTACCATGGAAGAATACACATATGGGATTACCCGAAGGGAATCAAGCCATATGGATACCTAGCCCAGTCCAGGGGCTGACCGGAGACCCGGGCAAGCTAACACCAATACTGGGCCTGGCGTCAAGAAAAGGAAGAAAAAGGCGCTCGTATCCCTGGGTGAGGGGGAATGGCGCAGCAAGCGTGACACCGGCTACTTACCTGTTACCCAACACACGGGAAGAAACTGGCTCAACGCGGAGACTGTAAAATCTCGCGAAGGTGTTCGGTGTCGACCAGCCCGCAGCTCTACAGATGTCTGCCAAAGAGGCACCGTGCGGCAACGCATTGGAAGAGGCAACACTCCGTGTGGAGTGAGCCCTCCCCCCGAGGGGGGACGGCTCGCCTTGGGATTGGTACGCCAAGGCGATGGCATCCACTATCCAGTGGGCCAACCTCTGCTTGGAGACAGCCTTCCCTTTCTGCTGATCTCCATGGCAGACAAAGAGCTGCTCAGAGCTTCTGAAGCTCCGGGTATGGTCCACGTATATGCGCAGCGCTCTTACGGTACACAGCAACGCCAAAGCTGGGTCTGCCTCCTCCGAGGGCAGTGCTTGCAGGTTCGCCACCTGATCGTGGAAGGGCGTGGTGGGAACCTTAGGCACGTATCCAGGCCGGGGTCTCAGGACAATGTGAGAGTAAGCCGGCCCGAACACAAGGCACTCTTTGCTTACCGAAAATGCTTGGAGGTCCCCGACCCTCTTGATGGAAGTGAGCGCGGTCAGGAGCGCTGTCTTAGCAGACAGGAACTTCAGCTCAACTGAATCCAGCGGCTCAAAGGGACCCCTCTGAAGTCCAGCCAGGACGATAGCGAGATCCCAGGAGGGCACCAAGGGTGACCTAGGAGGATTAAACCTCCTGGCACCCCTCAGGAACCTCACGATGAGATCGTGCTTTCCCAGGGACCGGCCGTCCACTGCATCGTGCAATAGCAGCCACATACACTTTCAAAGTGGAGGGCGATAGCCTGCGCTCCAACCTCTCTTACAGGAAAGAAAGTACTACTCCAATCGTGCACCTTCGGGGGTCTTCTCGGCGAGAAGAACACCAAGTCGTGAACAGACTCCACTTCAGTGCGTAGGCTCGCCTCGTTGAGGGAGCTCTATCCTGAGTGATAGTGTCTACCACAGCCTGTTGCAGGCCACTCCCGGCTGCCGCGTCCCGTCCAGGAGCCACACATGGAGGTTCCACAGACCTGGACGTGGGTGCCATATGGTGCCGAGCCCCTGAGAAAGAAGGTCCTTCCTCAGAGGAATGCGCCAAGGAGGGGCTGTCGCTAGGAGCATGAGTTCCGGGAATCAGGTCCGGGTGGACCAATAAAGTAAAGTAAAGTAAAGTAAAGTCGTGACGTATTGTCAAGTATGGTTACCCATACTCGAAATTGGTGCTCTGCGTTTAACCCATCCAAGTGCACACACACAGCAGTGAGTAGTGAACAAATGCACACAGACACACACACACCGTGAACACACACCCGGAGCAGTGGGCAGCCATGCTGCGGCGCCCGGGGAGCAGTTGGGGGTTCGGTGCCTTGCTCAAGGGCACCTCAGTCGTGGTATTGAGGGTGGAGAGAGCGCTGGACATTCCCTCCCCCCACCTACAATTCCTGCCGGCCGGGGGCTCGAACTCGCAACCTTTCGATTACGAGTCCGACTCGCTAGACCAATATGGCGCAACCAACAAGACCTGCTCCTCGTCCTCCCTGACCTTGCACAGAGTCTGTGCGAGCAGGCTCGCTGGGGGAAACGCATACTTGCGCGCAGCAATTTGAACTGTGCTTGACTACAGAGGAGGAGATGGCGGGCGAGCTGTGACATGCGGCGTAATCGTAGACCTCCTTGACGGTTGATGTACGAAACAGCCGCAGTGTTGTCCAACACATGCTTGCCTAACAGCAGTGGCCGGAACTGCCTCAAGGCTAGATGCACTGCCAGCAGCTCCAGGCAGTTGATGTGCCAAAGCTGTCAAGGCCCTGTCCAGAGCCCCGAGGCTGCCTGCCCATTGCATGTAGAGCCCCAGCCCGTGCTGGAGGCACTTGTTCTAAGGGCACCCCGGCCCGTAGAAAAGCAAGGTTCGTCCAGGGGCTGAAAGAGCGGCGACACGATTGCGTGATGGTCACACAATGTGTACCGCGGCGCCATGCCCATCTCGGGACTCGTGAGTGTAACCAGTGCTGAAGTGGTCTCATATGAAGCAACCGAGCGGTGTGACTGCGGCTGTGGATGCCATATGCCCCAGGAGCCTCTGAAACTGTTTCAGCAGAACCAGCGTCCTGCCTCTGAAGGAACTCAGGCAGTTCAGCACTGATTGGGCGCGCTCGTCCGTGAGACGTGCCGCCATACTCACAGAGTCTAACTCCACACCGAGAAAAGAGATTCTCTGCACAGGGGAGAGCTTGCTCTTTTCCCAGTTGACCCGAAGCCCCAACTGACTGAGGTGCTGGAGCACCAGGTCCCTGTGACCGCAGAACTGTTCTCGCGACCGGGCCAGGATGAGCCAGTCGTCGAGATAGTTGAGGATCCTGACGCCCACTTCCCGTAACGGGGCAAGGGCGCCCTCCGTGACTTACGTAAAGACACGGGGGGACAGGGAGAGCCCAAAGGGGAGGACCCTGTGCTGCCATGCCTGCCTCTCGAACGCGAACCGTAGGAACGGTCTGTGTCGGGGAAGGATCGAGACATGAAAGTAAGTGTCCTTCAGGTAGATCGCTGCAAACCAACCCCGGGGCTGGATGCACGTGATAATGCGCTTCTGCGCCAACATCTTGAACGGGAGCTTGTGCAGGGCCCGATTCAAGACTCGCAGATCCAGGATTGGTCGAAGGCCACCGCCTTTCTTCGGCACGATGAAGTAAGGGCTGTAAAACCCCTGCCTCATCTCAGCTCTATCGGCGCACTCGATTGCATCCTTGCCAGGAGGACAGCAATATCCTCGCACAAGACAAGTGCGTCTCAGACTGCCACCAAAGTCTCGAGAGCGCCGCTGAGCTTGGGAGGTCGCCTGGCGAACTGAATCGCATAGCCGAGTCGGATTGTGCAAATGAGCCAGCAGGACGGGTTGGGCAGCACAAGCCACGCACCCCAAACTCTGTGCGAGTGTCACCAAAGGGAAGGCATCGCGTTCTGACACATCCCCGCTGAGCTCCCCAGGTCCCCGGGGGGACTGGCCACAGATGCATGGAGAGGCATCGCATCTCCCAACCGCAATCTCTGGCTGCTGGCAAGAGGGGGCGTCGCAGGCGAGAGTGAGGAGGCAGTGCCTCGCACACTGTCAGCCCGCGAGCCCGAGAACCCGGAGGAAAGGGAAATTGCTCTTTCTTTGACAAAATGGTTACATGTGGATTCTCCCCCTGCCCTCCTTTGGGGGAAGGAGCGGCGCTGTCCTCGCCATCTCCTGAGATAGAGCAGCTTTCCACATCTCCGGGTTGCCCGTGTCAGGGCCGCTTTATCGCCTCCTTGGACGATATCGGGGCCAGCTGGAACACGGGGGGCACCACGCTCCTGCAAGAGGCTCGACGCACCAGCACGAGGCAGAGCAGCTCAGGGGGACACAGGAGGGTGTCCATGACAACCAGCAGACTGGGACTTGCCCTGCGGCGAAGCGGTGGCTGCATCACTGCAAGATGTGTTGGATGGCCTCGGTCTGCTTCAGTACTGCCGAGAACTGCTGGGCACAGTCCTCGACAGTGTCGTTGAACAGTCCAGCCTGGGAGACGAGAGCGTCGAGAAACTGTACTTTATCGACTTCGCCCCTCTCAGCAGGCTGAGCCATAGATGGCGCTCTTGGACCACAAGTGTGTGGACATCGCCTTCCTGAGGGACTGCGCTGTGACTTCCGTTGCTCGTAGGGCAAGGTCAGTCGCTGAGCACATCTCATGCGTCAACCTCGGTTTGGTACTACCCTCGTGCATTTAATGCCTTGGCTTGGTGTACTCACTGGATAGCCGTGGCATGCAGGGCAGGGGCAGCATGGCCCACAGCACTGTAAGCTTTGGCCGTGAACGGCCATCAGCCTATAGGCTTTGGACGGGGGACGAGGACGATTCCTCCAAGTGGCAGCGTTTTGCGAGCACAGGTGCACCGCAACCGCACTCTCCGCCTGGGGAATGTCAGCGTCACCCTTAGCTGCCCCGCCATCGAGGGTAGCGAGGATGGGGAAGGCAGACGAGCCGCTTTTGGCCATAAAAAGGGGTCGTCCACGACTTCATCAGCTCCTGAAGTGCAAGCCACGGCCCATGCCGAGGAGCCAATCAAGGGACTAGGAGGTGTGCACGCCTCGAGCACGATCTCGCGCCGGCCCGGGAAAGCACGGCCGTCAACTCTGGGTCCGATTCGGCGGCAGCCGCGAGGGTCTCGAGGGGGGCAGACACGCCGCATCTTCATCCTCAGAGGACAATTGCCCATCCCCCGATGCCGCGATCGACATCCAATCCTCTATCGGCGCGCTGAATGAAATGCTGGGCACGCCGTAAGACGGTACAGCAGAATCACGGGGGAGCTGCACAGAACAGCTGCTGCGGGAGGAGTGAAAGGTCCGTGGGGACTGGCCCAGCGGAAAGGCTCTCACTGTAACCCTCCGATCGCCCAGAGCACTAGCCGATGGTTCTCTGCTCGTGGCAGAGAAGCCAGCGCGGGTAGTGACAGAGGGAGACAGAGGTGGTGTTTAAAAGATTATTTTTTCATGTAGTGCTTTTGTGAAAAAGAATAAGAATATTAACATCTATTACATGCTAACATGCTAAAAGTTACTTAAATTTATAATGTTTTAAATATTTAACAATGTTAACTTACAATAGTTAAGGGCTATTGATTTTCCCTCAAGTAGACTGCATTTTGTCAGCAGCTCTGTTTTGTCAGTACCTACCCCTAAATCTTACCCTCACTGAAACCTGCGCAAATCACTATTTAAGAACAAACATGATTTGGCCAAAACCTTAAGCTGTGTCTTCCTTAGAGGACCTGGACTTGTCCATTATCATGAAAAAAACATCTTCAGGCTACATAAGATGTCAACAGAAGTTTGTTATACTGGGACATATCCATATGGTAGTACCTTAGGATGGATTTTGGCATTACCCAATTATAACCCCAGCTCTGTAAAGCTGTTTTGGTATACCTGGTGGAAAGGTCTGTACTCATGATCATAACATCTCACGTGCATCACTGTTACCAAAGACACCCAGTGCTGAATCGTGTGGCTCACTAGTTGAAAAAAGCCAAACTGAAAACTTTCAGAAAGGGGTCAGTCCTGTCTCACGTTGTATCTTACAAGCACGTGAGTGAGCCGGCATGGATTCACTTTACAAAGGTAAACTAAATGGCTCAAGACAGCTGGAGAGTAGCACTAACTGAAATAAAGCCAAACCCATTTTGAAAATTCAAGATTGTACTTGTTCTAATTTGAGATATTTGCATTAAAGTGTGTTTTTTTTAATGGTCTACATGGTTTATATAGAAATTTTAATGGTCTATAAAGAAGTCATGTGTCAAACTCTACTTCCAGCTTTTCCACATACGGACAACGAAAACATTGGAAATGTGGGTCAAGCAAGAGTCATTCATGGAAACAGTGATTGACAAAACAATTACACATGTGCTTGCAAAGCCAGAGCTCCTGTCCAAAACCTTTCAATCTTTTAAAGTTTTTTTTTCTCTGTGCTTTGTTGTGTTTAGCTATTTTTTCCCCCATCTTTTCTTCAGAACAGCCTTTTTCCTACTGGGATCTGCCATTGATAACAATCATGTAATGTAGTTGACATAGTTTTATATTTTTAAACTTTTTTTTCATGTTAAAAGCTTGGATTCATACACAGAGACAGCTAGCAAGCCATTCTTCAGTTGTTTGAAAGTTTACTGCTAAATATAAAACTATTGATTTAAAAATATTGTGTTTATAGACAACATATTTTACATAACATATCTTACAGCATGAGTTTTGGGGCGTGGTTATCTGCTTGGTCAACCAGAGACAAAGGAAGGAGTGTTTGGGATTAATTGTCTGAAAACAGTAGTTTTTGAAGTTCCATTTGATGCCAATATAGTCAATAATAACCAACTACAGAGCCGCAAAGCCATATGTCACCACAGTTTCATGACAGCAGCCTCAGACCAGAAATTAACAGTTGAGAATATAGCACCATTAAGGTTAGGTTTAGTAGTGGTGTGGGGTTAGGCATACATATTGTATTTCTTATAGCAGTAAAAAAAAAGTTAGGGTTAGTGGTTAGGGTGGTCAGAAATTACACACTTGCTTTAACCAAAGTCATGCATGCATAGCTCCTATCTCTTTGAATGAGGAGACATCAAATTATCCAAGGCTGTTCTCCAAGCTTACAATTAAACATCATATTTGAAATCACAAATGAAATCTGACAACAGCTCTCATAAATTTTGCTTCTTATGCTTGAGTAGTGTTAAAAAAGGCTTATTTGGCTAGACCAGCCAATGTGCATGTGCAGTCCTGAGCAGTGTGCAGTCCTGCATGTGCGTCCCAATTCAGAGGCTGCATCCTTCAAAGAGTGTCACCGCTGCGTGACAAAGACTGTCCATGGCTGCATAGTGCTATTGTCGAATAATGGGACCTGTCATTGGTGCCAAGGGCAGTGTAAGACCTGCCCTTCGAACTGCTTCATGCGAGTGAGTTGAGAGTACTCTCATTTAAGATTGCGCTGTTTCTTGCACTGATGCAAAGAAGCGAGTCAATGGTCTACGAGCCCTTCAACTGACACCCCTTATGAAAATTAACCATGGTTTTATTACAAATAAAACCAAAAAATCATGGATATTGTAGTTGTAACCACAAATTAACCATGGTTTTGCTAGACTAACCATAGTTTAACCATGGTATTTGTAGTAAAACTGTGATTATACAAATAGCAATCAATCTGCCAAAAAACCATGGTTACTACTAAGGCTACCCTCGACTAAGGATTTTTCTGGTCGACTAGTAGTCGTTCATTTTAAGCATTAGTTGACTAAACATATGTTTATTAATAAACCATTTAAATCATTATAATGAGCCTTTAATTGCCTACAAAGCCACTATATGCTTATATGCAGCCGACGGAGTCGAGAGAGCTGAGAGTGCTCTTGTTCAAGATGGCCCTGCTGCTCACTTTGGTTTGTGGAACTCGTGGGGAATTTACAAGCCCTCTTTATCAGCAGCACTTCGTACAGTTCGGGCCATGTGACTGTACGGTAATGATTACATTTAGGAATGTCATGCTTTCCTTCTTGCAGCAAGGGTTGGAGCGTGGGCTGTCTCCCTCCACCCTCAAAGTTCATGCTGCTGCTATTTCCGCATACCACGACCACATCGATGGTAAGTCTGTTGGTAAGCACGACCTGGTCGTCAGGTTCCTTAGGGGAGCAAGACGGTTAAATCCTCCTCGACCCCCCTCCATACCCTCTTGGGACCTTGCTCTGGTGCTTTGAGCAGTCCAGATTACTCCCTTTGAGCCTTTGCAGTCAGCAGACTTAAAGATTTTGTCTATGAAGACTTTGTTGCTGGTTGCATTGGCCTCCATCAAGAGGGTAGGGGACCTGCAGGCATTTTCGGTCAACGAATCGTGCCTAGAGTTCGGGTCGGGTGACGGCCACGTGGTACTGAGACCCCGGCTTGGCTATGTGCCCAAGGTTCCTACCACTCCCTTCAGGGACCAGGTAATGAGCCTGCAAATACTTCCCCCGGAGGAGGCAGACCCAGCCCTGGCTTTGCTCTGTCCAGTTCTCGCCTTGTGACTGTACATAGACATAACTCAAAGCCTCAGGACCTCAGACCAGCTCTTTGTCTGTTATGGAGGCCAGCAGAAGGGAAAGGCTATCTCCAAGCAGAGGATGGCCCACTGGATAGTGGACGCCATTGTCAGCACAAGGCGTGCCCTGCCCGCTCAGGTTGCATGCCCACTCTACGAGAGGCGTGGCATTCTCTTGGGCGCTGGCTCGTGGCACCTCGCTGACAGATATTTGTAGAGCTGCGGGCTGGGCAACACCTAACATGTTCGCTAGATTCTATAGCCTTCGTGTCGAGCCGGTTTCCTCCCGTGTTCTCAACTCAGGTCAGAGGCACGGAGAGGTCCCGGCTTAGTGTCGGCTTGCTGCGTTACATGCGCTTATTGCTCCAGAGAGACCATACAAGGCAGATCTCGAAGCAGATTGGCCTATCTAGCGAGATTCCTATTCGTCGGTCAGTCCGACGTACGTCTCCATTCCCTCCATCAGGGAATGAGGGTTACCTATTGTGCTATATGCTACCTACCAAAATGTTTCGTCTGGCCAGAGGAGAACTGACCCCCCAACTGAGCCTGGTTTCTCCCAAGGTATTCACTGCCCAATACATGTTCGAGCCCACTCCACAAGGAGTTTGGTGTCGTTATGGGCCTGGTCTAAAGGTATGTCTATTCAGGACATTTGTTTGGCAGCATGATTGTCTTTACAATACACATTTGCTAAGTTTTATAACATGAAATTGCCTCTTTTGCATTGCATTTTTCTGTCTAGCTGATGGCACTGGCACTGACTTACAATTTGCCAGGTGCATGTCTGGCTGTTTCAGCTAGGTCCGGTACCAGACCTATAGAGGGGTGCAGCCCTGTGTTAACTTGGCTGGATTAAGGGTTGGGACTACAATCTACCTAACACTGTTCGGGAGGCAGACACACTCTGTCAGTTTAATGCTAGATTAAAGACACATTTCTTTAATCTGACTCACACATAACACACTAATACGCTTCTATTATTAAAATCCGTTAAAAGATTGTTACGCTGCATTAATTAGATCAACCGGAACCGGGAACACTCCCCATAACACACAATGTACTCGTTACATCGTAAGAAGAATGGCATCTACGTTAATATTTGTCTGTTTCTTTCTTATTCTGTTTCTCAGTCCGTGTCCGGATCAGATGGTGGATTGGCGCCGGGAGATGATGTCTGCGGCCCCGATCGTTGGTGGAGGCCAGGACACCTGGATGAGCCCCGGGGACATATCCCCAGTGAAGACCTAAACTAAAAATAAAAATAAAACAAAATAACTAAAAATATAATAAAATACCTAACTACATAAAACTATTATCGTTAGAAATGGCAACAATATAAAAATAGAAATATAATACATTTATACATTTAAAATCTGAATTAAAACAATAAGTAAATAATAAATAAACAATAATCTCCTGGAGATTGAGTGTTTAATCTTATTATTATACATTACTGATACTCTATCCTCCAATTTGATACTGTTAAGTGCTTTGACACAATCTGTATTGTTAAAAGCGCTATATAAATAAAGGTGACTTGACTTGACTTGACTTGAAAGACATGGGCGTCCACGAATTGGAAATGCTATAATTTGCAATACCTTTTGAATATAGTCCAGAATATCATTCCACAGTACACTATTCAAGATGACTCTTCACAAAAACAAGTTCTTAATGAGTAAAACTTTGTAAAATAGCACCAAACTACTGAAAGCCATCACGTCCTTGAAATGGTTCACTGTCAGAAAGTTTTCCATGGGTAATGAAATTAAAATAGTGTTTGTACTAAGGGCATATTCAGCACATTTTTCTCCCAAGTAAAAATGATAAAATATTAGGTTATACTTTTCATTCACACCATTCCGGCCATGTTTAATTTTAAATATATTATTTCATACCATCATGGATTCAGTATCATCATATATAATCATTATAAAAACATTAGCAGCACAGTATGATACATAGGTTATTGTAGAAGGAGAAATCAATCCATTTGGATGTTATTTGTGGTTTAAACAGGTAATCCTTCACTTGAACCAGTGCCATTGGTATGTGTAGCTTTCTATGTATCCATAATGGGTTTTTTTTCTTATAAAATCAGAAACTGATCCTGTATTGCTGGCTTTAAAATGAAATAAGCCACATGTCTGCCAGACACTGTAATTCTGCAAGTTACTTGGGAAAAGGAAGTCTGGAAAAAGTCTGGCTTTAAGCATGTCTATGACTGACAAACCCAAGCTGCCAGAACAGTTTCAGCAGATCTTATAGTTTAGACATACTCTAAACAGCTACACCTTATATATTGTTCTAAATATAAGTCGGAATCTTGTCTTGTCTTTGACCTAATTAGTCCTAAAAAACGTAAAATATATTTGTGTGCCACCACAGTCATTTAAAAATATACTACAAAATAACACAAAGTGAAAATAAAAGTTTTGCTACATTAACTATAGTTTAACCATGGCAATTGTAGTAAATCTGTAGTTATACAAATAGCAATAAAAAAAATGTTTACTACACTTTTACTACAATAAAACCATGGTTAATTTTCCTAAGGGATGAAACATGGAAACTGCTCCTGATTAATAGAATGTGCCTGCATTCAAATCTTTCCCTGCTAGTACCAGTCACATAATTTAATGGTACGTTTTGGTAATTTCATAATTTACCAACATAACTATGCCGCCGCACACAAGCGATGGAAGAGTGCAACAAGCCCGGCACAACGGCTGACAGGACAGAAAATAATTTTTTTCTGAGATGAGACTTTATTTCATAACAGTTTCCGAAAATAACGTTAGAATAATGACACTGACATATGGCCTGACAACATCTTATATAGTCTTAGCAGCAGACGTCACACCCATGAACCGTTGGCTGAAAGTCTGATGCATATCGCACAAAAAATTGGTACCACTTTAGGAGTTTCGAAAGTAGTCTTCGGATTGGTTACATTATACAGGATTTCCGGGAGATGTGCGTGACGCGTACTTTAATGTGACACCAGGAAACAAAGATGCCGTTATGCCAAACCCTCTCATGGAAGAAGAAAGCCATAGTATTTACAACTGTGATGACGAGCGCTTATCAGGATCAACTAAATGCTGGATTTTCAAAAGTATGTGAAATATTTAAAGTTTGTGGCATAAAATCTTTACAATATGTCCAAGAGTTTTACTGTTACTGTGGGGACATTTCCATGCCCCTAAACATGACGCGGCTCAAAACGAAATGTGACTTTGCTTTGCATGTCACAGGGGAAGTCGGAAGTCACAGGGGAAGTCGTGGCCTAATGGTTAGAGAGTCGGCCTTGTAATCCAAAGGTTGCGGGTTCGAGTCTCCGGCCGGCAGGAATTGTAGGTGGGGGGAGTGAATGTCCAGCGCTCTCTCCACCCTCAATACCACGACTGAGGTGCCCTTGAGCAAGGCACCGAACCCCCAACTGCTCCCCGGGCGCTGCAGCATAAAATGGCTGCCCACTGCTCCCGGGTGTGTGTTCACGGTGTGTGTGTGTGTGTTCACTGCTGTGTGTGTGCACGTTGGATGGGTTAAATGCAGAGCACGAATTCCGAGTATGGGTCACCATACTTGGCTGAATGTCACTTCACATATGGCCATTCAAAGTGGCCAAGGTTCCCAGATCTTCTGCCAACAAGGTCTGGTTATGCGAAACTACAGCTTACCTGACCAAATATACGAGTTTTTGTGCATGTCTTTCAAAATTAAAGTCTCACATCTCACATTGTTATCCTTTGACTGCAATCTCTGCAACCCCTTCAAAATGGTCTTGTGACCAATATTTGGTTCTCAACCCACCAGTTGTGGAACACTAGGCTAGATGCATAACACAGCAGCTCAATAAGCAGTAGGGCACAGATGTCAAACTCAGTTCCAGGAGGGCCACAGCCCTGCAGAGTTTAGTTCCAACCTTGCTTCAACACACATATCATGTACTTTTCAAATAACCCTAAATAACTTGATTAGCTGGAAGAGGTGTGTTTAATTTGGGTTTAGGGAATCTAAACTGTGGTGGACTGTGGCCCTCCAGGAACTGAGTTTGACACCCCTGCAGTTGTGGGTCACTCCTGGGGGCACACTCGCTTTACACGTATTTGGCGCCACCTATTGTGTAATTAACATAACCGTCTTATATTCGGAACAATACAGTAATAGCAAAAACATACACGTAAAACATGTGTTGTACAGATATGTCCTACACCCAGCTTTTACAGAAAATATTAAAACTAAAATGGATTACTTAATTTTTGCTGTCTTTTATTCTTTATAGGAAAGCACCACCCTTATTTTCTTGTGCAGAAATAATAATAATAAATCATTTCAACCCACTAGAAAACAGCATAGTGAATCTTGAATCTCTGCCATATACCTGACATTTACTAGATGAACATACACTTTCTGAACACTCCTGTGTACAATCCCAGTCTGCATGGTCGAGTCCTTCATAATTCTGTTTTCAAGCAGAGGTAACAGATTTTGGAGGTGGCTTTCACCGGTGCACTCGAGTTTCAGTAGATATAATTATTCTGCCATCTAATGGTTGTACTGTTCATACAGTTGTGTTCAAAATAATAGCAGTCCAACATGACTAACCAGATCAATCACTGTTTTTGGTATAAATCATATTATTACATGGCAAATAATTTACTAGTAGGTGTAGTAGACTCGGAGAAACCAACAGACCCAACATTCATGATATGAATGCTCCTGAGTCTGTGTAATTGAATAATTAAGTGAAAGGGGCATGTTCAAAATTATAGCAGTGTGGAGTTCAATCAGTGAGGTCATTCATTATGTGAAGAAACAGGTGTCATTCAGGTGGCCCTTATTTAAGGATGAAGCCAGCACATGTTGTACAACCAATTCTCTCTGAAAACCTGAGAACGATGGGTCGTGCCAGACATTGTTCAGAAGAACAGCGTGCTTTAATTAAAACGTTGATTAGAGAGGGGAAAACATATAAAGAAGTGCAGAAAATGATAGGCTGCTCAGCTAAAATGATCTCCAATGCTTTAAAATGGAAAGCCAAACAAGAGAGACGTGGAAGAAAACGGAAGACTACCATTCGAATGGATCGAACAATAGCCAGAATGGCAAAGACTCAGCCAATGATCAGCTCCAGGGAGATCAGAGATGGTCTGAAGTTACCTGTGAGTACTGTGACAATTAGAAGACGCTTGTGTGAGGCTAATCTATTGGCAAGAAGCCCCCGCAAAGTCCCACTGTTAAAAAAAAGACATGTGCTGAAGAGGATACAATTTGCCAAAGAACATATCGACTGGCCTAAAGAGAAATGGAGAAACATTTTGTGGACTGATGAGAGTAAAATTGTTCTTTTTGGGTCCAAGGGCCGCAGACAGTTTGTCAGACGACCCCCAAACACTGAATTCAAGCCACAGTACACTCTGAAGACCGTGAAGCATGGTGGTGCAAGCATCATGATATGGGGCTGTTTCTCTTACTTTGGTGTCGGGCCTATTTATCGCATACCAGGGATCATGGATCAATTTGCTTATATCAGAATACTTGAAGAGGTCATGCTGCCTTATGCTGAAGAGGAAATGCCCTTGAAATGGGTGTTTCAACAAGACAACGACCCCAAACACACCAGTAAGCGAGCAGCATCTTGGTTCCAGAACAACAAAATTAAGGTTATGGAGTGGCCAGCCCAATCCCCGGACCTTAATCCAATAGAAAATTTGTGGGGTGACATCAAAAATGCTGTTTCTGAGGCAAAACCAAGAAATGCAGAGGAATTGTGGAAGGTTGTCAAATCATCCTGGGCTGGAATACCTGTTTACAGGTGCCAGAAGTTGGTTGACTCCATGCAGCACAGATGTGAAGCAGTTCTCAAAAACAGTGGTTATACAACTAAATATTAGTTTAGTGATTCACAGGAATGCTAAATCTTAACGTTTTTTCAGTTTATTGAGTAAATATTTGAGTTTGTAATGAAAAATGCAGACACTGCTATTTTTTTGAACAGCCCAATACCATTTTTTTTCTTCATTTTGAGTGAGTGAGTGAGTGAGTGAAGTGAGTGAAGTGACATACTGCCAAGTATGGTGACCCATACTCGGAATTCGTGCTCTGCATTTAACCCATCCATCGTGCACACACACAGCAGTGAACACACACACACCGTGAACACACACCCGGAGCAGTGGGCAGCCATTTATGCTGCAGCGCCCGGGGAGCAGTTGGGGGTTCGGTGCCTTGCTCAAGGGCACCTCAGTCGTGGTATTGAGGGTGGAGAGAGCGCTGTACATTCACTCCCCCCACCTACAATCCCTGCCGGCCCGAGACTCGAACCCGCAACCTTTGGATTACGAGTCCGACTCTCTAACCATTAGGCCACGACTTCCCCTGTATTTTCTGTAAAGTAATTAAAATATTGATAGTTTTTCTTCATGTTTTGATGTAAAATATAATGTGCAGTGTTCCTAATGAATGGAAATAAAAAATATTATAAGGATTTTGAGCTTTACTCACGTTTTTAAAAACACTGCTATTATTTTGAACACAACTGTAAATATCTGAAAACTCTGCTGCCTTACTGCACTTCTCTTTACTCTGCATAATGCATAAAACTAGATTTTTACATTCTCTGAAGAATGTGTTTGTGCATCCAAAGTTTGCTGACATGATACCAGCTTGTTATGTGGTTATGATATTCACCCCCGGTTTCACAGACCAGGCTTAAGCCTAGTCCTAGACTAAAATGTAAATCTGAGCCGTTTCAACTGAAATAAACTTACACTAACTGATCTTAAAACATGTTAGTGCCTTTGTTTTGTCTTAAGATGCACACCAGAAATGCTTTTTTCTAAGGCATGTTTATAAAAATTACTTAAATGTCCTAATTGAACTATGGCCTAATCCTAGTTTAGGCTAAACCCTGTCTATGAAACCGGACCTCAGTATTTTAACTGTTAAGTTAAGGGTTGTTGTTTACTGGCCCAAGTCAAACATGCCCACCCACAAGTCTGTAACATAAGGTGGAACATTCACTGAAATCATAGCAGGACAGAAAGGAAAACAGACAGTGTATTTCAGTAAATGGAGATAATGTGATATGTTGATATGCGGACATGTGTGGGTGGCTTCTCTTTGGTTATATAGGAATGATAAATGTGAGTGGCACTTAAGTATTTACTGTTATATAATGCAGTGGTGGCATATTCACATATTTATAGTACTGCAAATAAAATTGATAAAAGGGCTGATTTTTCACACAGGACAAATTCAGTCACTATGTACAGTGTTTTAATATTGTGCAATGTAGTGGTCATATTGTACCTTCAAAGCAGCCACAAACAATCAAATATTTTTTCAGCAATGTTTAAGGTTTGAAATGTCTACTAAAATCTCAAATAGATCTTATTATTAATATATATGACAATAACAATACCAAACTTAATAAAAAGATCTTTAGGCATGTCTAAGAAAAACTTCTATTGTTCTGTACAGTATTTTCACAGAAAAATCGTTAATCATTTTCACATTTGTTCTATATGCCCTAAAATGTAAGTTACCTAAATCTTCAATAGATACTTTTGAGCCAATCTAAGGCATAATAATAACAAAACACAGGCACACACACACACCCAAATAGAAATGAATTATCTTCCAATACATTAACTAAATTAAATATAATATCAGACATTCAAAAGCCCTATTATCAGTAAAACATGGGAAAGCTAGTGAATGTACAGTAATCTCTCACTGTAGAAAATTAAGATGTCCAGATGCACTGGTTTTTGGAAATTTAGGCATGGCTTTCAATTTCCCCATGATATGCATATTCATATTCCTAAACGTTTGATTAAATAGTTAAAGGGGAATTAAATAGTTCAGGGATTGTAGTGGTATTTTATTTGGTTACTGTAGCACTGAGGTGTCCAAGTCTGCTTCTGAATGACCACTTTCATGCTTCAACCCTAATTAAAGACACCTGAACCAGCTAATGAAGGTCTTCAGGATTATAAGAAACTTCAAGGCAGTTGTGTTCAAGCAGCCTAGCTCAACTCTGCAGGATCGTTGTCCTCCAGGAACAGAAATGGGCACCTCTGCTGTAGGTGCTACAGAAAGCCATTCACTTTCATACTTGGAATAGGCAAAACAAGATGACAGCGCCTCTGCCGTTTTAGTAGCGCTTTTATCTAATGCACTTTATCAAATATCATTAGTCTCCTTGCACTTCGAAGTTCAGTCTAATACTGCAGTGTATGCCAATGGTCAAAAACTAGCTTCACACAGATACATCTGTAGTAGCTACAGTACTGTCCACTTCAGCTGAGAGCAGAGGGTGGAACAGGAAATTGAAGGCGAACACAAAGGCATTTCTGGCACTAACCCTCCAGTCCTGCTCGATCTTGACCTGTTGTTGTATTGGTACAAGCGGTGAGGCACATGTCTTGCAGCGCAAGGCTTTGAGCTCAAACACTGGCCATTTGCTGCCCAGTCTACCCTCAAGTACCGTGCTGAACTCCACCACGCTACCTGAGCTGAGTGCCAGTAAGACACGGCGAAATTCATTACTAGCCCGCAGCACAATGTCTTTGGTGGCATCATCAAAATCTTGTGCCCCATTGCGCCCCTTCTGCGGCATCCCCATAGTTACTTCAAACTTGTAGTAGTCGAAACGTTTGACATGGCACTTGTGCTTTGCAAGGGCCTTGAGCTGACACAGTGGTTCAGCGGGTCCTGTCTGAGTCTCTTCACAGGCAGGATACTCCTCACCGTATAGACATCGGACCCAGTCCGCTATAAAGACGGGTAGAAGGTTGATGACAGCTTGCACGCCGTTCTCAATCTCAGTGACGCGAACATACTTAAACCGGCCCTCCCACGTCACCCGGTGTCCCTCCAAGTGGCTGCAGAGGATCTGGGCATGTGCCATGTTACGCTCCCTCCAGGCACGAGGACCGCACAGGTCGCTGTACTCCTGCCAAGTCAGGGTGGAGTTGTATACCTTCATCCCCTCCGAACGGTACACGTAGAACCAGCTGAAGAGCACCAGAGCTGAAATCCACACAAGGATCAACTTGACCACACTGCTATGCCGCAAAGATCGCAGCACTGCCAAGGGCGACACACTAAATCGTGTCCACCAGTGCAGCAGGACAGGCAGCACACAAACGCATACTGTTACAACCATTTTTGTCAGTTCCAGGGCGAGGAACCACTGCACTAGCTGCACCAGCATTACAGCTGCTAAAGCCAGCGATACCACCGGCAAAGAAAATAAGAAAAGGAGGTAGCCCACAGCTGTGCGCATAAGCCCCAACAGAGTGGACTCTTGCAACAGCGTCACGGACAGTTCACACCAGATGAAGCACACCAGGTAGGGCAGCAGCACACAGTAGGTGCCACGTGGACCACCTGCTGTGGCCATACGCGAACACAGGTAGAGGAGGTAGAGATACAGAACACAAGGCACACCCACATGCAGTACCAACCGATCACCAAGGTGCATGCTGAACCAAGCACCACCAACTATACGACCCACCCAGCCGCCCAGCAACTGATTCATGAAAGCAGACATGGTGGAGGCAACCTGAGAGAGCAGAGCAAATTTGGCATGCTGCTGCGCTGTTGGTCGCAGGCTTAAGTAGCTGCTTACAGTGAAAAAGACTGCAACCGTAGCCAGTTCCGAACATGGCAAGCAGGACTTGTCTGCCACAGGAAACGAAAGGATGAGGAAAAGCGCAGAAAGGAGGAAGTAGAGGTATGGCTCAAGGTGGTTCCATGTGAAGTTGGACTCGGCCTGCTCAAGGTCGATCCCCGGCTCAAAATGAGACAACATGGCTGTCAGCGCTCGAAAGTTCTCCCATGCCTTGCTGTTCTGGAAGACTCGGAGCGTGCAGATTACCATTGACACGAAGGAGAGATAGAATATAATGAGGGGAATGACAAGGACAAAGAACTCCAGGGTTAGGTTGGAGATGATGAAGAAGAAGATGAGGGCATTGATGTGATGAGTAGGTATGAGGGCGCTAATCCACTGCATGCCAGCACGTGACGCCCAGTCAATCAACACTTCTTTCACCTCCATCACTGCATGAAGAGGAAATTTCAACACCTGTGGGTAATAAGAAAATTATTTGTTTAGCCAAAAATCATTTTTAGTACACTATAACATTGGCTGTGTCTCAAAACATAGCGAGCTGCTTTACTAAATAGTAGTGATGTCAACTGTTAGAAATATTAAGAATTTGTTGTCATTAAAGGGATGGTCCACCAAAAAAATTAACATGTCATTGTATTCCAAACCCATAAGACTATCGTTCACTCTCAAAACATAAATTTTTGCCTATCCATTGAAAATCCACACGACTTGATGCAGGAGAACGGCATGAGGTTGGTTTTCATGCATCAGGCACACGTTTCAGCTTCTGTGGATGCACTTGATGTGCTCTATGTAGGTGTGTTGATCAGTCATCCATTCTACCATTTTTATGTGAATCAAAAGCCTAAATTATATCTGTTCATCTTAAAAAACAAGTGGCAAGACTCGGATTAAACCACTCGATTCAGATGGATTTGGAAAGACAATTTGTAAATTTGGATGAACTTTCCCATTAAAATTTGATTTGATTCTGCAAAATTCTGAAAAACAGAGAATTCCAAATATCATGTATATGTGGCCTACTTTTAGGTAACAAAAATTTACAAAAAATACATATAATACACTTTATTAAAATTTATTTTTTGTGTTGTATTTTAATATTTGATCACTTTTGTTATTGAACCATTATTTATAGGGGAATGCTCGAACACTGATGATGTTGAACATGCCAAATGTCCGATTGTGTCGCAGACATGGAATAACATGCATTGCTAATGACTGTATAAGCAAGGTTTTCTACCAAACTAAAGATGCATCATTTCATCCAATAAATGTGGTGTCTCATGCATCGGCACATTAGCCAACATCCTGTGTGTAATCAGCACCTATTGTCTATGAAGAGCATCTAACATCAATTACTTAGGATATTCCACTTTGGTTAAGATACCATTTGTGTGGACAGCTGGCCATGTAGGCAGTACACAATGAGTCAGCTCGCCAAGTTTTCACATACATAGATTTAAGCAGAAATGTAATCACACCTTCTGATGCAAAGGCAGTTCATCTGGGTTCTTTACTGGCCCTTCATCGTCATCATCATCACCTGCGACCCCTTCCATGGCAGGAGTTGGGGAAATACCCTCAGCATACTGTTTAGTATTCTCAACAAACTTTTCTACACCAATAAAATCAACCCCTGCCAGAGAACAGACACACAAATTAGGAATATTATATGCATATTACTACATATGCAATTAAAGTCTAAAAAATAATACTCTAAAGGAACAACACAATGTATTCACCATCTCTTGAGACCAAACTCTCCAAAACTTTTCTTTGTTTCTGTGTTGGGGTTGAGAGAGGGCTGCTGGGAGCACCATCTAGAGGAGGAGGAGAAGGACACAGAAGCATGTTAAATGTTCTGGAGATATTTACAGTCGACACTGTTGATTTACTGTTGAAGAACTTTTTAGAAAGTTATACATTTTAACAGCATACAGGTTGGGGACAACACAACAGTAATGACATAAAACCATTGTCCAAACTGGTTGATCACAACAACAGATTGCTGATGTTTCACCTGTCTCAGTGTTGAGCTGGCTCACATTTTCCAGAAGTTCAGTGGCAGTGATGTTTTTCTTCCTCTCTGGATTGAGTTTCCAGTACATTAACAGAGCTGCTTTCCTTACACTGCGCTGAAAACGAGATTCACATGCCAGGGAACACACCTCCTCTCTGTTCTCAGCTGTGATGCCTGGCACAAACACAAACGCACACAAACACACACACACACACACACACACACACGCGCACACATTAATCCATTATAAATTCAGTATAGGCAAAGGAATGCCACATCTTCATAATTTAGATATCATAATAAGTATCTGCTTTACCCCTTCTTTCATGCAGGCAGCGCTGTAGCAGTTTCACTGCATCTTTCCGTCCATTTTTTGCCGCGTGGAGCAGCCATGTAACGGCAGTAACAGAATTCACTTCCTCATCTTCTTGCTCAGCTAATCTCAAGTAATACCTGCCAATCTGTCCAAAAACACAGTGTAAATTTTTGTAATTACTATAAAGATGTGTAGTGTGTTTGTTGCATTCAGACCTCTGTCTGTGCTTTGGTGTCTCCATTCTTTGCCCTCTGTTTAAGATCATCTATGCTCAGTTCCTCTGAGATTTCCCCTAGAAAATGAAAATCAGCATACATATTCATTTTATGCTGTCACAACAAATATGTATAGTGGCAAACCAGTCCAGTTTATACTAAAGATGTTCACCCAGCAGATTTTTACACACATTTGTTTTTCAAATCAGACTTTTTTGACTACCTACACCAACTTATTTGCAACTATTTGCAAAGCAGAGCAGTGTGTTCAGGCAATGTAGTCCTGGCATATCTATGGATGTGTTAAATGTAGCTCAGTTTACGACACTTTCTTGGTAGTTAAAAGCAGAAAACAAAGAAGAAAAACATTAAAACAACTGACAACATCAGTGCTCTTCATATGGCAACTGGATGTTGTATTGTACCATTTATGACGTGCATGTCAGGATCATTGTAGTATTGTTTATATATATTGTAGTTTTTATAAATATTTTAAATGATTTAAAAAATATATTTTTATTTTTAAGTTTTAGTAATTAAAAATATTATTTTTTTATTTTAAAAATATATTTTTTAAATATTTTAATTTAGCATTTATTTGTTTTTGTATCAGTTTTAGTAATTTGTGTAGTTGTGGTGACATTTTTAATTGTACGTTTTTAAATGTTAAGTCTTTATCATTTATTTTTAATTTCAGCTTTATTTCAATTACTGAAAACAACACTTGTGAGTGTGTAATATTAGATCTGAACTCATGAGTCAGTGATTATTGACACAGGAACTTGGGGAATACCAGCACGGGAGTATGTGACATCTGAGCTATCGAACATAGAGTGAATCCGTACCCTGTAGAGGAAAAGATGATTGTCCTGGAAAGGCAGTGTGGGAATTGCTGGCTGCATTCAGCTGGGATCGACCTGTCTGTGAGGCGTGATGTGGAGGTGAAGTCATTGTTGAAGGGGAGGGGCTAGGCATTGAAGAAGAGGACACTGGATGCATGGTGTGCCCAGATGCAGAGAAAGCTGTGGGGACAGGTGATGCTGGGGGTGGCAGTGGAGATTGAAGAAGAGAGCCATCCATTTCTAAGCCTAAAACAAAAAGACACAACATTTGTGATAGTGCTTTTTAAAATAAGGGACAGTTATCTTTTCATTGCTGTATTTACTGCGTCAGGCTTTTTTTATGTTTTTTTTTTTTTTTTGAAATGCTAAAGTCCTACTTTTCCTTTCCAGCTCATATGTATTGATTCCACTACATTACCACACTGTTACTATTATTACTACTATGAAACTTAGTCATCAAAAAAAACAACAAAGGAATTCTGAAAGATTTTTAGGGAGATCCCACATGAATTTATTATGATTTTACAGTAGTTGAAATAACTACTACTTCATTTCATGGAAACTATACAATGAAAGCCATTGTTGTTACCATGGTAACTGTTTTGTAAACAGGTTATTTTCTACACTGTTTGCAAAAAGGCTGAGCTGTCATTCTGTCATTGCTCAGCTGTGTCACCTTCACTACTGACCTGCAGAACAGAAAGTAAAGTTACACTCAAGCAAACAATATCAACAAGCAAACAGAAATACCTCCGATCACTTCCAAACGCTTAAACTGTTGATTTTCCAGAATGCTCTTCACAGACATACATAACGTTACATGAAACTACACCGCGAGATTTCAATCACCGACTGCCTTTCTGTCGCTTATTTTTTCTTACCTGAGCTCCTCTATCACTCCATCATAAGTATGGCAGAGCTGTCAGCACAACTCTTGTTACTTAAGCCTATTCTAACACCAGACACCTTGTAACTAAAGTAAGTGATGAGCACACAGAGGCCCGTCCTGCGTCCAGATGCTGCTCAATAATAAACCCTCCCCCACTGACTGACTGACTGACAGGAGCAGAGAGTTGACACTGTCCTGTTCAAGTTCCTGTTGCCGCCTCCCTGGATTTTCAAAATAAAAGACCTAAAATAAAATAATTAAATAAATAATTAAAATTGCCTTGCTTTTTTTGGCCTAATTTTAAGACCCACAACCACATGAAAAATTAACTATTAATTAGATTAGATTAGATTCAACTTTATTGTCACTGTGCAGAGTACAAGTACAGAGCCGATAAAATACTGTTAGCATCTAACCAGAAGTGCAAATAACAAAGTATATAAATAAATATTAAAAAATATGTGTATATAGTTTTATGACATATAGTGCAAGTTATGAGGTAGCGGGGGAGAGACTAGCTCAGTGCAAATGACTGTACACACAACTTGCAAGGAAGTATAAAACGAAGTTGCATTATACAGTGAAGTATGTAAATAGCATATGTTTATATATGGCCAATGACCTTAACGGCATCCGGAGGCAGAAATATGAAAGGGAATGTGCAAAATATCAGAGAAATGTGCAAAATAACAGAGGAAATAATAAGAACATTGTGAGTGAGGAGTGCAGACAGGTTATTGAACAGTGCAGTTTTTTTTTTTTTTTTAATGAGCATTAATGTAATAATGCTAATATAAAGCAATTATAAATATTTTTTGTTTCCAATTAGGATTGTGCACTATTTGTGATAAATTAAGCATTCATGAATTTTAAATGAGATAGATAGAAAATAAGAAGCAGATTTTTTTCTTTCTTTCTTTAATGAGAAAGTCTAAGGAAGTACAATGAATGCAAACCATTCCAAAATCTAGTTCAACTTCCTAGCCGATTCTGGTGGTAGATTCTGGTAACGCCCCATATGATTGTAAAGCGCTTTGGGTGTACAGCAATACCCAATAAATTGCTACATATATGGCTTATTCATTCATTCATTCATTCAATTCAATTCAAATTTCAACTCATCATGACACTATGAATTTTTTAACAGTCTGTTTGGATAAATGTCATCTTTTCACTTCCAGTGCTGTGGACAACATTGTGATTGGTCTCTCTGGCCTAAACGAAGAACATGGTGTGTATTGATCAAGGAATATCACATCGTCGTTAAATGGGAAAAGGAAGAATTGTAGTCTGTACAGCAGGTAGGAAAACATGAATGTAGAGCTGCCATTTAGCCAGTAGCAGATGACTGGATGAACATCCTTCTTGATAAAACCAAGGTACGGTCCCAGTCACGTTTATAGATGACCGTAAGGATCAATAAGCCTGAATATCCAACCAGGACCTCAATCAGTTACGTTTCTGGACTAGAACAAGAAGATTGAGGTACTTGTTATATCCAAATACAGCAAAAATAATCAATTGATAACTACCGATATAAATAAGCTTGAGGCAGGTATGGACAAGCAAGCCTATTTACAAGACTCAGCAAAAATAAATACACCGCTTCTGAAGCTTAAACAATTCAGCAATTACTTTTTACTTGTAAGACATATGGGTCTTGTGAGATATAATGTTCTAGGCAAGTTTGCTTGATCATTAACAAGAAGAAGATGTCAAAATTATTCAGGAAAATAAGATTTAAGTGAAAAAATTAAAAAAAAATTGTGTTGCAAAAGTGAGTACACCCACCTGAAAGCTATAAAATATAAGCTAACTAAATAACAAATTTCAAGTCAAAGGCAATTCTGATCAACAATTATGTTATTCTTTGCCATTTTCTTGAGAATCAAAAGTGTTACATAGCCCATGGAATCATTCTCAGGCGTAATGCTGACAGCAGTGAAAGCACTTGGGAGAGAGCTGTCAGGAGATTTAATGCATATCAGAAAGAAAGAAAAAAATTGGATTGTGTCTTGCATTCTATACTGTTCAAATATATGTTTTTCTATTTGCTTGATTTGAATGGAATAGACCAGCTTACCACCAGGTGCTATAAAACCCATTGCATAAGAACATATATGGCAAAAAAAAAAACAAGCAGCAACATAATTTCATAAATTAACATACTGTTCTTATACATACAACCCTGAGATCACCAAGAAGATGGCATTGTGCTTTTTATATCACTCTGTAAATAAACACAGGAAACGTAATTTTCTATTACTATTTTACATTTAAAAAATAAATAAATAGTAAAATAACCAAAACACAAATGTAACAAAAATAAAAGTTTCACTTTATACTTTTTTTGCATTTTATTTTACATTTTTGTAATAAACTTGTGTAAGCAAAATGCTAAACCATGCTAATCTCAAGCATTTACAAGAGCACATCACAATGGCCCTTGTCTAACATGTTTATAATTGTAAATACATAAAACTGCATGGAATTATTACTCCACCATGCATTGTATAACTACTGTAAAGCAAAGGATTAGAATCCATACTTTACTGTTTAATTTGATCTGATTTTATCACAACAACCAAGAATATGGGTTTAACATGTTAAACTGAGGGCTGTTGTAATAGTGTTTAGTATGTGAGTGTGTGCAGTGCATGATCTTCGGCTGATGAGGAATGTGTGCTGTAACCATGGTGACAGATCTTGCTGCATTACTGAATAGACAAGCCAGAGCAGCCCTTCTTCTAAAGCAGGATAGGATTGCTTTCCCTTGTATATGATATACAGCTATTTACTTACCATCAGGGTCGTATACATTTCTTATAACTCTTTATTTACTCTCTTTTAAGTGTCATGTCAGCCAGTGAAGTGTGAATGGTGCATGAATTTGAGACTCCCACCAATCTTTAAAAACAAAAAATAATGGCATCTGAGATGGCATGATTATCAGATCATATTTCCCTTTTCTAAAACATGGGTTTTCTGTAGTTTTCAGTCTTACACTCATGGCCAAGTATTATTGTGTTTAGGTTCAACATCAGGGACAAACAAAAGAGTCTTTGCCACATTCAAGTTGGACTTTGTACTAGGGTTTACTTGAACAGAAGGTTCACACACACACACACACACACTTTACAAGCTTTGTTGAGTAATACAGCTTAGAGCAGGTTTAAGATAATGAGCTTGTTATGAGTTTCACACACTGAGAATGAGAAGGAGAGTGGCGTCCACATATGTGAAACCCAGTAGGTTTCACATTAATGTTTTTTTTCCTACCACAACTTTAATCATGTATGAAGAAAAATACACTACAGTGATGTGACTGGTGACATTTCTTTCACAAATTTGACCATTTTTATTTATTTTAATTATTACTTTTAAAGTACATGTATGTAGTCTCTCAATATGTCTACATAAAATCTATATAAATACATTAGTAAAATGCTCTTTACTAACTTTAAATGGAGTATACATTGGCATGTCTCACTGTGTTGGAGGAAGAGAGCTACCAAACTACAGAAGCAAAATTAGAAATCTGTGTAAGTAACCCCTTTCATGAATAGTGTTTGCTGGCCAATATAATGGTGATGAAGAGTTTATTTCTCTGTGTATAAACCAAAATGTGTTTTTAAAATACAAAACATGAGTGCTTAGTAAAATATTTTTGTGTTAGAAATCTACACATCTAAATAGTATGACAATTCAGTATCCATGCAGTAACAATAATTGTGTGCCATTTAAGTGCATTATAAGTGCATTTTACGGAAAACAAACAAACAAACAACAAAAACAACAACATGAGAGTACATTTGAAACATTACATTTGTGTATACAATATCAAGGACACAAATACTCAAATGTAGACCTCTAGAAAATATGATAATTTAATTGTACCTATTGTGTTGCATCTGACACCCCCCCCCCACACACACACACACTTAGATTATTGTTTTTCCAGAGAACAGAATACATGTTTTTGAAGATACAATCATTTTCATCATTTTATGCTCTGATCCTTGTGAAAGAAGTAAAAAGACTAAATCCAGAGAGAGAGAGAGAGAGAGAGAGAGAGAGTTTGGCCCGAGGAAGTGGGGAAGTGGACCGCATTTGGTGTTAATCATGCATGCTGTAATGTCTGTGTTTAACTGCACTCCGACATACGTATACAAAGAGAGACAGAAAGAGGCAAGCAGACAAGGAAATCTAGGTCAGAATGATGGCACTTTAGTGATGTTTCTGGGACTGAGGTTGATTTTCCACTTCACTCAGCAAAGACCCACTGTCAACCCCACACACCTCCCTCCCCCTTATGGTGGTGCTGCACTATGACTATGTTCATTCATTCATCCATGCTATAACCACATTTTCCTCTCTCCCTTATGACTTATTACCTGAGTTAATCAGCAGGGAACTCTTATTTGAAACAACCAATATCTGAAAGAACTATTGTAAGCTGTCTCTTATAATAAATATTTGTGTGTTTATTTGTTTAAAAGCATTTATTAAATAACTATATTATTTATTAATGAATTAATAAAATTAATAATGATTTTTAAAAAATATTAGACTTTAATTTTGTTTCAATTTTTAGACTTGATTTAAAGAATTTAGATTTTTCATTATTTATTATTATTATTAACCTATTATTATTAGATAAAACAACAAACCTAGGGTATCCAAATCGATACACGAAATGTATAGAGATTACAGTTTAAGATACACTAATTAACATCAAATAATTAAATACAGCACTATAATTTTTATCTGATAGTGAGGGTTTGCTGAGGAGTTTTGAATGACGTCCTTCACTGTGTGTGTTAAATTACAGATAGTACTATGACTAAGGGTTAGTTTATGTACAGCTGACGTGTGTTAATACATTGCAATTGCTCATATATATGAACTACTTACCGTTGACGCTGCACAGCTCCTTCCCAACAGCGGGAGCGTTGCTCATGAATATTAAAAGCGAGACCTTCACTGTAGTAGGATTCGGATTTCTCTTGCATGTGTGCAGTGGAGACTAATGTAACGCTGCCTGTCATCAACACCACCCTCATCTACACTTCCGCAACTGCTGTCAGATGCCGTGTTTCTCCGGACAGAGCGGAATTAAGGACACATTTTCGGCCTTCTGCACCGCGGACACCTGAGACGCTCACGGCAAGTTACTGGGGATCTTACGAGCAAATGTTCATTTATAACCTGGATCACTGCACATGCCCATCTGATTCGCCAGCACACACACACGGTATTTCATTGTTATAAAATAACTGAGTAATTTAATGCGAACGGTTGTATGAGCGAATGAATGAATTTGGTAGTCTCATCACTTTCACCGGAGAGAGTTTATTGATCCTGCAACATCACACACCCATATTTAATTCATAGCATTTGGTTCGGTAATGTAACAGTGACATCTGTCCTCGTGAAGCTTTGTAAACGGTGTAGCTCCAGACCGTATGATTGGTGTCGATTCTCTTTCATCTTTCCGCTGTCAATCATGATGACGCAGCGCTGTCAGTCATCCGGCGGTGTGTTTGATGTGTTGTGCGGTGGTTTGATGATCGGAGATGTTTAGCTGCAGTGGGTCTGTGATGGCTGGTGCTGTGGGTGTGGTTCTGCCCGCCCGGTGCTGATGAAGACTGCCTCTGTGTCTCTGGATGCACTGCTTACTGGGTTCCCACGGTGATGGGAAAACTGGAAATAACGCGGAATTATGGAATCGTGATTTCCAGGCCTTGAAAAGTTATGAGAATGTCTGCGGGCTATGAATATATATATATATATATATATATATATATATATTTTACTTATGCTCAGCTTCAGAATAGGGAAGAATGGGGCTAGTTGTCACAATAGGTCTAGCCTGTATGTCTGTCATTGGTTTATATCTTGGTTTCAAATGCCCAGTTCAAAAACTTATTTTAAATGGAATATTTTTGTAAATTCTGTCATCACATCATATTTTTTTGATCATCATCTAGCTGTTAGGTATCAAGTGTGCATGATACACATCTGTTTGTTCATTTTTGTTTGTTTGCTGTTTTAAAATCATTTTGTGATTCATAATTATGTAGTCAAACAAACTGCATTTTTTTAGGTGGCTAATTTTGGTTTGATTATGTGGTCTGTAGCCAGTTTCAGACTTACTGTTGTGCTTGTTGGGTTTATTTAAACGAATAGTCCCAATCAGGGGAGAAATATGCACAGATCAAGCACCGAAACTGTTCTAAACAAAGATGTTAGTGGATTTTGTGAGAGGACAACAAAGGGACTTTTCCACAGTATGAAGCATTAGTAATGACTGATATTTTGGCCAGAAGCGACAATTTAACGTTAAAATGCCTTAATGATGGATTTGTTTCTTACAAACATATTACTTGATGGACTGGAGTCATGTCATTTACTTGTGGAATATTGTGATGTTTCTATCAGCTGTTAGGACTCTCATTCTGATGGCACCCATTCACTGCAGTGGATCCATTGGTGAGCAAGTGTAAGTAAATTTCTCAAAATCTGTTCCGATGAACAAAAAAACTCATCTACATCTTTGGCCTGTGGGTGCACATTTTCTGCGAATTTTAATATTTGAGTAAGCTATTTCTTTGCATATCATATTTTTCTTTCCAAGAACAAGAACTATAATTGTTGGGTATAATGTGAATTTGATAAACCCACACTGACCAGACCAGGACTGGGTATCTGAATGAGCAACAGGGCCCGGGGCCTCTGAGCTGTAGATCTCTGACCAGCCACTGGCTGTTTTTAGTCTTCAAATGTCAGCCTACAACAGCACACATTTACTAATTGTTTTATCCAAATTACAATTGCTGCTTAAAGTAGGATGGCATCTGCTACTAGGGACTGTTAGGGGTGAAGGGGGCCTGCAAAGATAGGTAGCTAGGGTCTTCATAATCTTGCCTTGGGAAAGTGTTAACTATATAATTAAGGAAGATTTTCAAGTACTTCAAACCTGAATATTTATAGATATCTTTCACCACATAGACTGAAATTGTTTAATCTACTAACTCTAACTTTACGCAGATGGAGGCTTAATGGAAGGTTTTAACAGAAAGCTTGAACTGTGTTCTCAGGACAAAAGTCATTTTTGTAAACGTCACATAAGGACAAGTTGTTAAATGTGTTTCTTTTATTATACAGTTTACTTCCTCTTTTTTTTTTTTTTTGGAAGCCAGAACACTGGTTTAATATTTCTGTATGTTGCCTTTTATAGTTGGTAAATACCAAGTTACGTACTCTCTCAAAAAAAAAAAAAAGTACAATATCACTGAGTCTTTATTTCAGATGGTACTAATAAACTGATGTACTAATGTACTTTTTGAAAAGGTAACATCCTAGTGACAGCTTTTGTACCTTTTTAGAGTGTACGGTGCTGTAATAAATAAGCTATAAATATGATATTATGGTGATTATCCTGGAATTTTTGTCAGATTAATGTAGCATTCAAATGTGGTTGACCTGGGCTGCGTTTCCCAAAAGCATCGTAAGCCTAAGTTGATCGTAGCAATGGTGGCAATGGGTCTACGATGTACTTAGGCTTATAATGCTTTTGGGAAACGTAGCCTTGGTTTATTATGTCTGACTGTCAAATGCAGGTCTATAGCCAGCTCTGGACTTACTGTTGTGCTTGTTGGGTTTCTTTGCGGTTCCATATTTGATATTTTGTTAGGTGGCTTCAATAAGATCCCGGACGTTGCACATTACTGTCACAACCCTCCTTGCCAAACACACTGTAGTATTTACACTGGCAACATAGCTGTTACGCCCTAACAGAACTTCCCTTAGCGATTGAAACCTGTTCTGCATCTGTATAGAGCTCTTTTTCCACATAGACTGAACATTTTTAATCTGCTTACTCTTACTCTAAACTGAGAAAGGTTTAAAGAAAGAGACAGTGTATCTCCACGGGACAGTCTTGTATGGTCACATGTGTTCACCCATGACCAGCGAGCAGCTTCATTAATTTGAATATGCTGAGATAACACACTGCTGTTTCATTCCCCACCGGTTTAGATTACAACTTTATGTAAGTTTTTAAGATATCAGGGCATTAAAAGTTTCAAAGGTCAGCAGAAATGTTCAACAAGGTAGACGTTTTCATTCTGTGTCCTCTGGTAGTGGTTTACTTCAGTGAGTTTGATTTGTTTTCCTAGGGTGGGACATTTGTAAATGTGTTTTGCATATGCACTATTGGCCTCTATTGAATGTATGTGGCCCCAAAATGTATAGACACTTATGTCAGACTTTAAAATGTACTGTTTGTGGTTATAATTATGCAGATGCCACTTGGTTTGATAGTTCATGTAATGCAATGACATTTTCATGTGTGTCTTAAGTGTACAGGGGCCGCTGTAGTGTTACTTATTGATATACCATTACCGTTTTTATCAAATATTTTAATAATCCTTTATTTTTTTCCAATTTTCAGTTTTAATTTTATAGTAATGTTATGTTCATTTTATTTCAGTTTTAGTTTTTAGTAGAATTTTATCTAATATTGATTTTATTTTAGCTTTATTTCAGCGAACAAAAAGTTTTTAATAGTTTTAGTTTTAGTTAACTCTGCACTACCTGAAATACAAAGTTTAAATACTGTATTTATGAGCACCTCTCTCTTCCCTCTCTGTTTTTTTTTTTAAGATAAAGATTTTGGAGTCTTCCTGTATTTGACGATTAGCTACCTAATAGTGCAAAATGCAATAAAGTGGTTTTATTTTTTATTATTATTATTTTTTTTCCTTTCCAGTTTTTATAGGGAACTTTACTTTGATGTTTCCCATAAACTTGCAGTATCTGCAGACTGGCAGTAAACTCTTGTGACTGGCTGGACATCTGGGAGCCAAATGTGTGTGTGGGTGGGGGGGGGGGGGGGGGGGGGGGCCATATATTTAGCAAATTTTCAACTCATGCAAATGTCAATAATTTTATAAACCCCTGGTTTGCTGTCATTTTGCTTAAGGAAAAATAAAATAATGTTTTGGAACAGATGACGTAATTGTGAAATGTCATTAACAGTTCAAACTAGTTTGTTAAACACTCATTTACTCAGTGTGTTGTAGACCATATAACAAGTCACCAAGTCAAGTTTTTTTTTCTTTGCTGTGCTGTTGTTCATTCTCCAGATAAGAGAGATATTGGAGTTTCAATATCTGTATTAGAGAGCAGTAAAGCTTTTGTGTGTGTCTGTACTCTTGAAGTAATTTTTTCATGTGACAGATAGGTCAAGGTAAACATCTTTATTTAAGGTTAATTAAGTTGTATAGCTATTCTTTTAGTCGCTTATAAAAGAGTTTAAAAAGCTCTCCTAACCTGATGCTCTGTCTTTAGCATCCTTTTTTTTTTTTTTGATGCAGTGCTAGAATTAGCTAAATTTACTGTTTAATTGCTTTTTAAAATATGTAACAAAGGTGAACTTATTTAAAGTAGCTCAGTGTGTTCATGAATTTATAGTGGCCATAAAGTTACAATTTAATATTGTTTAAATATTATTAAAAAATATAATAAAACAAACTGAATTACATAGCTGCAATCACATTGATGATGTTTCTGAGCAATCATGTTTCTGCCGAGAACAAAATTCTATGAAAACAGTTAAACAAAGGCATCAGGATGTTTATTAATACATTTGATTTGAGAACATTTGAGAATGTAAAGTTGATGAAAAATGAAAAAAAATAAATCAAATTGTACATAATTATTCAACCCCCAAATTTTGTACAGAATCTTTTATTCTTTATAACCTTTAATAAACGCTGTCTGTAAGTGCTCAGAAACTTCTGTCACCGCTCAACTGCAATCTTGGCTCATTGAAAAGCTTCCAGATCACTGATAATCTTTATTTTTTTCAGTGCCACTGCTTTCTTTAAATTGCACCAAGTATTTTAAATAAGATTTAAATGTAAAGACTGAAAAAGTCATATAAGAACATTCTATGAACAAACACTGAACCAAGATTTGAATGTATACTTTGGGATAGAAGTCCACTGATCATCAAGCTTAGTCTCTTCACAGAAGACATCACAATCTTTGCCAAAATGGCCTGACACTTCAAAGAATCCATGATTTCCTTCATACAGTCATGATTTCCACTTCTCGCAACAGCAAAACACCCCATAACCAGAATGGTCCAACTTCATGTTTGACTATGGAAATACTGTACTTCTGCTCATAAGCTTTGCGTTTCTTGCAGGCATACCGCTGATCCATGGGTTCAAAAAGATTCAGTTGGGTCACATCACTCCATAAAACATTCTTCCAGAACTCCAGAGGTCTATCCAAATTAATTTTAGCATATTCAAGCCAGCATGTTTTAGCATGTTCTTCTTGGTCAAAAGTTGCATTTGCTGAGTTGTCCTGACATGAAGGCCAAGCTCTTTTAGTGTTCTTCTTATACTCTACATTGAAATGTTGCTTCCTCCTTTCGTCAGGTCATCTTGCAAGTCTTTGGAAGTAAATTGAGGGTTTTTACAGTTGGTAGCACTTTACTTTACAGTACGTGTACTTCCCTGGTACATACATGGTAAATATCTTGTACTTGCAGGCAAATGAGTGGTAACAATAGGTACTTACCTGAAGTACATGTACATAAGAAACACGGCTGTACTTAACAGTCGTACATGCATGGTAATTAGTTTGTACATAAAGACAAGTGTGGGTAATAATGGTCACTTACAGGTAGTGCCCGTACATGGTAATTAGATACTTTACTGTACTTACTAATGTATGTACATGGTAAATATGTAGTACTTACAGATACAAACAGGCACGTCCTTACAGTATCCGTATATGGTAACTAATAAGACACATTACTGTACATACTAATGATATGTACATGGTAAATGTGTAGCACCTACCATCAATTACTCAATAAGTACCTTGGTCCATGTTTATACCCCCCAACATGAGTACCACATAACGTATTCTGTACATTAACTAAAATGTACATACACCAATGCATACATAGTAAGTATATGGAAATAGGACTGTAAAATAAAGTGCACCATTTTACATGAACATTACACAGGAATGACCAGTTCTTCAATCTTTGTAAGCACTGTTGTGGAGAGCAATTTATCATTAACAGTCCTACACAATCAATTGAAATATAGTCCTCTTTTTATTAGGTAAGGTTAGGACTTATCAACCGTATACACCAAGTACAGTATGTCTTGTTTGTTACCACATAATACCACATTTTTTCTGTAGTTGCTACATATTTACAATGTATATACCATTAGTAATTATAGTAATGTGTCTTATTAGTTACCATATACGGATACTGTAAGGACGTGCCTGTTTGTACCCACTTGTCCATAAGTACTACATATTTACCATGTATATTCATTAGTAAGTACAATAAAGTATCTAATTAGTTACCATGTACAGGCACTGCCTGAGTGACTGTTCTTACCCACACTTGTCTGTATGTACAAACTAATTGCCATCCATGTACGACTGTTAAGTACAGCCGTGTTTCTTATTTGTTACCATGTACACACACTTCAGGTAAGTACCTTTTGTTACCTCTCTTTTGCCTGTAAGTACAAGATATTTACCATGTATGTACCAGGGAAGTACACGTCTTGTAAAATAAAGTGCTACCATTTATTCTCTACAGCTTTTTTAAGAGCTCTTTTGACTTGGTCATATTTGCCACTCAGCTTCAGCTCATTCATGGGCTAAATAAATGAACCTGTGGCAAGCCATTCAGACCATCACTGACTACAAGCCCCCGCCACAGGCCTGTGATGATGACACATCCCTCCCCGATGCACTCAACCACTTTTATTCACGGTTTGAAATGCAACGGCCAACGACCGGGCACTCTGTCTGTCTCCAGCCGACGTAAGGAAGACCCTATCTAGGATTAACCCATGCAAGGCTGCGGGTCCTGACAACATACCTGGCCGTGTTCTGAGAGACTGTGCTGCACAGCTGACAGATGTCCTAACAGATATCTTCAACACCTCGCTGAGTAAGGCAGTCGTCCCCACGTGTTTCAAATCCACAACAATCATACCGGTACCAAAGAAATCACCTGTGTCCTGTCTCAATGAATACCGTCCCATAGCACTGACTCCAATCATGATGAAGTGCTTTGAGAGGCTAGTCATGCTTTTACTTACTTTTACTTTTGTCATTTAGCAGACGCTTTTGTCCAAAGCGACTTACAAATAAGAAAAAGTAACTAAAACTAAAAAGTTACAACTCTATAAATACTATCTACCCACATATTTAAGAAAATAAAGAAATTAAATAAAATTAACACATGCATATAACAACAACATTTCAATAATAAACATATCAATGAAAAAATTAAATAAAAAGCTACTACTATCCCTTGCCGGTGTCCCTGCCCGGTGGAGTCGCACGGTAGAGTCGATGGTCTTTACACTCTTTACTTTTTTACTTTTGTCATTTAGCAGACGCTTTTGTCCAAAGCGACTTACAAATAAGAAAAAGTAACTAAAACTAAAAAGTTACAACTCTATAAATACTATCTACCCACATATTTAAGAAAATAAAGAAATTAAATAAAATTAACACATGCATATAACAACAACATTTCAATAATAAACATATCAATGAAAAAATTAAATAAAAAGCTACTACTATCCCTTGCCGGTGTCCCTGCCCGGTGGAGTCGCACGGTAGAGTCGATGGTCTTTACACTCTTTGGTCTTCACACTAAGAGGGCTTCACACGACGACTGCCGCGACCGCTGCCGCGGTATAATAACCTTTATTATACCAAACCAACAAATGATCATTTCAATTCAGCTGGACCCACTTTCCTGTTTATCAACTACAAATGGCCAAGCAAGTGCACACACTGACAAGATACACGATACAGTACGAGACCAAACGCGATTTCAGCAACTCTCATCCTAGTAAACAAAATAAGCGTTTCCTAGCAACGGCAAATGCGCTAAACACTGAGACAAGTAAATACACTTACGAGCTGATTTTAAACTTCCGCTGATAGACTGCTTCTCTTAAAGACCACTTCATTACACTGCCTTCTGCTGGCGCTTGAACCCACTTTCCTGTTTATCAACTACAAATGGCCAAGCAAGTGCACACACTGACAAGATACACGATACAGTACGAGACCAAACGCGATTTCAGCAACTCATGCATAACATCAAAACCAGCCTCCCCAACACACTCGACCCGCTCCAGTTTGCATACCGTCCAAACCGCTCTACGGACGATGCAATTTCCTCCACCCTCCACCTGGCTCTTACCCACCTAGAAAATAAAGACTCCTATGTTAGAATGCTGTTCATTGACTTCAGCTCGGCATTCAACACAATAATCCCACAAAATCTCATAAATAAACTAAACCTGCTGGGCCTTAACAATTCCCTGTGTAATTGGATCCTGGACTCTCTAACCGGAAGACCTCAGTCAGTCCGTGTCGGCCACAACACCTCGAGCACTACCACACTGAGCACAGGTGCCCCGCAAGGCTATGTGCTCAGCCCGCTGCTCTTCACGCTGCTGACCCACGACTGCACTGCCAAGTTCAGCTCCAACCACATCATCAAGTTTGCTGATGACACAACAGTGGTAGGTCTCATCAGTAACAACGATGAAACGCACTACAGAGAGGAAGTGGCACAGCTGGCTGAATGGTGTGGCACTAACAATCTGTCCCTCAATGTGGGGAAGACAAAGGAGTTTGTGATAGACTTCAGGAGAAACTCCGTTGACCACCCCCCCACTGACCATCGACTGTGGAGAGAGTCAGCAGCACTAAATTCCTGGAGGTGCACATCACAGAGGATCTCACCTGGACCACCAACACCATGTCACTCTCCAAAAAGGCACAACAGCGCCTACACTTTCTCCGCCAGCTGAAAAGAGCAAGTCTCCCTCCACCCATCCTCTCCACATTCTACAGGGGCACCATTGAGAGTGTGCTGACCAGCTGCATCACTGTCTGGTACGAGAACTGCAGTGCTGCTGACCGCAAGACCCTCCAGCGGACAGTAAACACAGCTGCAAAGATCATCGGTGCCCCTCTCCCCTCCATCCTGGATATTTTCCTTACACGATGCTCCAGTAAAACCAACAGCATCCTGAAGGACTCCACCCATCCCTCCCACAGTCTCTTCCAGCTCCTACCATCAGGAAGACGGTACCGGAGCATCAGAGCCCGCTCCGCCAGACTGCTCAACAGCTTTGCTGATGACACAACAGTGGTAGGTCTCATCAGCAACAACGATGAAACACACTACAGAGAGGAAGTGGCACAGCTGGCTGAATGGTGTGGCACTAACAATCTGTCCCTCAATGTGGGGAAGACAAAGGAAACTCCTGAAATATGGACCACCCCCCACCCCAAACCTTACCTCACCAAAGAAAAAAACTGTATGGAACTTTTTTGTGCAATTCGAAGTGTGCTACACACAGGTGAGTGGGCCTGTACAAACCACCTGTAGTAACACACTCTCCTCTATGTGCACTAGACACTTTACACACACTGCTGCGTGTACACAATCCCACAAAAGACTCAGCAATATATGTATGTTTACATGCTCATGCACTACAAATCATCCTGCACTGTTCCCCAACCAGCTGCTCGACTCAAAATGTTTCTCTTTGCACATGTACAGTATTTGTGAAGCATTCGTATAGTTTGTATTTTTTATCTTTTATTTTTTTTAGTTTGTATAGGGTAAATATTTATAAATCGTATACGTATAGTTAAAATCTGTCAGTAGGTTAGTTGTGTATAGGTTTATAGTGTATAGGTGTATAGGTTTATAGTGTTTTTTTATAGGTTTATAGATTTAAATTGTTTTTTTACTTCATTGTTGTATGTCTGTATTTATGTAGCACCGTGGTCCTGCGAGGCATGACATTTCGTTCCACTGTATGTCCCCACATGTAGCGAAATGACTTGTTTTAACAATTTTGTGCCCTACCATACAAACAAGTGACTTCAAAACTTGCAATGATGAATAGGGGTTGAGTAATTATGGCATTGCTGTATTACAAAAAAATAATGTAACTCAAAAATATTACATTATATATTGCCATTATCACCTTTTATATGCCTTAAAACTGTTACAGGTGCAAAAAAACTGGATCTTCAGAAAAACTTACATTTGAATATTATTACAGTATATAATTTTGTAATAATTTTGATTGCAAGTGTATCTGGTATATGAGCTATATATATGTCACTCAAAAAAAAATAATAAAAAAGCTGTAGCAGGGGTGGTACATTTTGGGGGGGGGGCTAAAGGGCCATGAGTACCTTATTATTACATAAATGGTACATATTAGTTCCTTTTGAAAGTTGGGGCCAGTTAAAACACTAGCATGGCAGTCTGAACTATGGGCCTAACTGGGCAAGCAGAAAAAAACAAACAAAAAAAACTGCAGCCATCCTAAAACTATATTTAAAAAAAAAATGTAATTGGAGATAATATAATATTAAAAACATAAAAGGTAATTTTGACAGCCAAACACACACACACACACACAAACAACAACAACAATACACAGTGGTAGGTTGACCACTATAAAATCCTGTCTCCCTGCTACACTAGACCCATTCCAATTTGCCTATCGCCACAATAGGTCAACAGAGGACGCCATCTCAACAGCATTTTACTCTGCCTTCACCCACCTGGACAGTCAAAACACACATGTGAGAATGCTGTTCATAGACTTCAGTTCTGCATTTAATACAGTAATCCCCTCCAAGCTGATCTCCAAGCTCAGCCAGCTTGGAATCAGCACACCCATCTGCAATTGGATTCTAGATTTTCTAACTAACAGACCTCAGTCCGTCAAGTTAGATAACCTCTCCTCCTCCATCATCACCCTGAACACCGGCGTGCCACAGGGCTGCGTACTGAGCCCTCTCCTGTACTCCCTCTTCACCCATGACTGTGTTCCTGTTTATGGCTCCAACACCATAATCAAATTTGCAGATGACACCACGGTGGTAGGTCTGATCAAGGATGACGATGAATCAGCCTACAGGGATGAGGTGCAGCACCTGGCTGTGTGGTGTGCCACCAATAATCTACAACTAAACACCCAGAAGACAAAGGAGATCATTGTGGACTTCAGGCGGACTAGGAGTCATGCACACACACCCATCTACATCAACGGAGCTGAAGTGGAGCGTGTGTCGAGTTTCAAGTTCCTTGGCATCCACATCTCTGATGACCTCACCTGGTCCCATAACACCTCCACTCTGGTCAAAAAGGCACAGCAGCGCCTTTACTTCTTAAGGAGCCTTAAGAAAGTTCACCTGAATCCCAGGATCCTTGTGGAATTCTACCGCTGTACCATTGAGAGCATACTCACGAACTGCATCTCAGTATGGTACAGCAATTGCTCCGCATCTGACCGCAAAGCACTCCAGCGGGTGGTGAAAACTGCTCAACGGATCACCGGCACCCAGTTAACTTCCATTGAGAACATTTATCATAAGCGCTGTCTGGGAAGGGCAAGAAACATCATCAAGGATGCCTCTCACCCTAACCATGGACTTTTCACCCTCCTTCCATCCGGCAGGCGTTACAGGTGCCTACGCTCTCGCACTAGTAGGCTCAGGAAGAGCTTCTTCCCCGAGGCTGTGACACTTCTGAACGCCACACCACCAATCTAACCTGCACCTGCTTATTACTGCACTGGTCACAGTACTTTACACACATGCATTTGCACTACTCATATTTTGCACAGACTGCACATTGTTAAAGTTATTACACTATAAACTGTCTACAGTTGTTACTGTACAAGCACAGTAAATTATTTCTATAAAATATTGCACTACTGCTATTTTGCATAGAATACATTGTTCTATCAATACTTTGCACACTCATCCAGCTGTATTTATTTATTACCACTGTTCTCACGTTTCTGCTGTTCATAATGTGTATATATGATCTGTAATCTATATAATCTACATTGCTCTGTTCATAATGTACATACAATCCCTACATTGCATTCCTATTTATATTCTGTATATACTCTGCTCAATACTGTATATAGCAATTCCACTGTACATTCTGTAAATCATATCTTCACTTACTCTGCACTTATATGTATATAAAACACTATATTCTTGCACTTCTGGTTAGATGCTAACTGCTTTTCATTAGCTCTGTACTTGTACTCTGCATAAATGACAATAAAGTTGAATCTAATCTAATCTAATTTTTGGCCACATTGTGATTGTTGCATCTACTGTTACGTAATACCATGAGACACCACTAGATGGAGGCACAAACATGCAAAATACATTGGAGCCAAATTCCAGTGAACAAATGGCACATGTGAGTGTTCAGATCAGAGTGTAAGATTGTTTGTGTTGACTGTAGTCTGTGAGCATGTGTAAGGGCAACACCCTCACTCTTACTGAGTGGAACAACTGTGTGTGCAGGCACTTTGAATGTTGACCGACCCTTTCTGTTTCCAGCAGGAGAAGAGGAAGATGCCGGTGACGGTGTGGTCGATTTCCAGTGTTACAAAAGGTTTAGAGTGAGATTTGATTGTGGAAGTGTGGATTTGACTGGTAAATCATCATTTGGGGAGGATGGCTGCAACTACGCCCACCTCGGCCCCACCTCCCAAAAAGAGCAGAGGAAAACAGGAAATAGAAACTCTACAGACAGCCAATGAAGAGCTGAGAAGCCGATTGAGTGACTTGCAAAATGAACTACAACAGGAAAGAGGCAAGGTACGCTTATCTACTGTATGCCTTTGTTCACATTACACGCAGTCTGATTTTGTGCGCTAGTAGTATTTCAAATCCTACAAGCATATTTAAAAAAATATTTTATTGGACATAATATAATATTAATAACATAAAAGGCCATTTAAGTGTACTTAAAGAGACACTGTCATGACACTTAAGTACACTTTTAAAAGGTGCACTTTGTAATCATACCAAATTAAAAGTTGATTTTCAAAAATACATTTCTTAACATAATTTAAATGTACTAAATTGCAACTTCAACATTACAAATGTGTAATATATTTAAATTGAAATATATTTAAATACATGACATACACATTTTAATAGAAAGGACAATAATTGTAGTTTACCATAAATGCTTGTTAGTGCATTTAGCAATGACACTTTAACCATATTTCAAAGACAGTAGAATTATGAAATCACATATAAAGATGTACTTAAGTCCTAATAAAATGGGTAAAAATTAGCAATATACAATTACAGTATGTGTGCGAAAGCATTACAAAAATATGTGCAAGTGCAAACTGAATGTAAAGTATTTCTGTAATAAGTACATATAAGTAAAAGTAAATTTACTTCTTTTTTTAATGAGGAAGTGATGAAAACTGATCTTTTTTTCAGACATAGTTGTTAGTATCCAGTACATCAGTTGCCGTAGTAATGGCTTAAGTATCAGTACAATACCAGGAGACATGATTTGTGAAAATAGAGGACTGGAAAACTGGACATTTGTGCTCTGCCAATGTTTTTTATGACATCTCAGTGTGATCCAGAAAGCATAATCTGGAGCTATTAATATTTTTCACATATGGAAGCATCCATAATCGCTCACAAATTTCCGCATTCACTATTTACTAGTGTATTTGAAATAGTTCACTATATGAAAACTGAGTGATGAATTTATATTTGACATTATGTCATTGCTCAATGAGGGAAAATAAATTAAAGACTGAATCACATTTCTTAAAACCCAAGTTGTAAGACTGTAGTCAGACTGTAAATCATATAAGAGTCATTTAAATAAGATTTGCATGCATTCTTGCTGTTCAGGCTACAAACATCTACACCGATTCAGAAGATTTATCCTCTCATGAATCATATATCCCAAAATCCATCACTAGTCTGAGCTGAGCTGCCAGTGATTACTTCATGGCCATAATGAGTAGAAGAGAAAACATGCCGCACCCTCTGGAAGCGTCAAACAATGGGACAGCTTAACACTGCTAGAAATCCAGGATAAATGTGACAGTTTATAGAGTCAGGGAATTATTTCACATAATCAAATGATGCCAACATGGTTTTAGACCTGGTAAATTATATGAAATCAAACAATGCAAAACCAGTTTGGTACATTTCATTCCTTCTAGCTCATTGCTTGGTCACTACATTTTGTCCCTCTCTCTAAACCAATATAAATCACTAAAGGTTATAAAATATTGATGGAATATGAAGACATTTGCTAATGGTGGAAACAAAGTGAAGAGAATATGTGGCAAGTGCCAAAAAGCTAAATCCGGTCAGTAAATTTAGAGGATGGAGGTCTGAGAGAATAATGGACATTTTTATAGTCAATATACGTTTTCTAATAATGCCCTACTCTACACAAGGCAAGTTAATTGCCTTAACACGTTTCACACACAATGGTAAGTTCATTTTAAAATAATTTGAGAACATAAAATTAAATACTTGACTTGACTATCTGACAGAGCTTGAAAGGGGTGATTTAGATCTAAAATAATATGACTGATAGGAAGAAATACACATGTGAATGATTAAGTAAGTCTGTCTACAAAAATACCTTGCACATATGCGCAATTCCATGATGCGTATTTTTTTTACTACACTTTAAGTATAACATCTGCTTACATATGTTTTATGTAGGCCTTCAGTATTTTGTTATTTACATTTTAAGTTTTGGTCAGAGAAGGAAAAGATATTTACTAAAAAAAAAACCCACTTCCGACATGTTTGTCAAGCCTTTTTTTAGGCCTGTCATCAAGCCAAAATGACAGTTATACTCACAGGCTTTCTCCAGTTTTCAGCGTGATGGCTGGGCACTGCTCACGTGCTGATGTGCGTTACATGTATTCTGAACAAAACATGTAAAAGAAAATGTGACTCAGATTTCAGTCTAGGGCTCATATAAACAAAACCTTTAGAATCTGAAATCGGATTGGATTCATTTGGAAAAACAACGTTTTCAGTCTGGACTTGAATTTGGGGCACATCTGACTTCTGGAAGCTTTTTCCAGCTGCAGACAGCATAATATCTAATTGTTTCATCATGTTTGAAATGAAACCTAGATATCTTACTCATTCCTGATGAGCTGAGAGGTCTATCAGGTTCTTTCAATCTGCAGTTGTATAAACTGAAGGTCTGAGCCTCTAAAATATTTAGGGTTAACACATTATTTTAAAGTGACATAGTTACACATACTACATGTACGTAACATAGTAATAATAGTAAATTATACGATTATGTCAAGTAACTAATCCTATACCAAGTACATGTAGTTAATATTATTATGTTACAATAACACCCTTAAAATAAAGTCTGTTCATTGAGAGTATGTATCTGTGTAAATGACTTGGACAGAATATTTTTGCCTTTTTGGAGACATTTACATGTTAAAAACTATAATTGTTTAAATCCATTAATGCCAAAGATTGGTATCTGACATCCAATTAGAAATTCACCCCAGATTCACCCCAGGAATCTCAATAAAAAAATGTAAAAATCACAGACTTGAAGAAGCAATGGAAACTCTTTGGTGAACTTGTGACATCATGAGAACCTTGATGTGAATGCCAATATTCACCTTGGTTGGTGTCCTGTGAAATAACCTCGTCTCTCAATCTGTAGATGGGTAAATTACGGGAACGTTTGCAAGAGCTACGGTCCCAACGAGAGACTGAGCAGCACAAGCACTCGGTCGCTGTCACTGAACTCCGTGTCAAGCTCCATGAGGAGAAGCAGCGAGAGGTGGCGGCCACACGAGAGAGCCTATCTCGGCAACACGAGACTGAGCTGGCCCGGGCGGCACGGCTCCGTGAGACAGAACTGGCCCGGCTTCAGGCGCTGGTGTGTATTTTACGGGACGGAGCCAGCAGCGAGCTACGTAGTGCCCTGAAGGAGGAGGCACGAGAGGAGGCCCGCAGGAGCTACGAGGCAGAGAAACTCAGGCTCACGCAGGAGCTGCAGGAGGCAAAGACGTCACGGCGGCATGCAGAGGATGCGCTCTCCAATGCTGTGCAGGCGGACAGAGCCAAAGCTGCCGATCTCAGAGTGGCCCATCAAGCTCATCAGGAGGAGATCCAGAGAATCAAACGCGAGAGCGAGAGAGAAATCCGTAGGCTGGTAAGAAGGATGGATGGAGTTATCTAAAAACGTCACCACATGAAATTGTAAAAATAACGGCTGATAGTCCCGCTCCATCTCAGGCCCTTGATTGATTCAATGTGGCTTCTATGGTTTACACTTTTGGGAGGAATCAACCTACAAATGTTTCTACATACTTAGATAATTGTCTCAGTTTGACAGTTGACATGCATCATTTTTCAAATATCAGCTGATATTTATTAATGATAAGTTGATATTAATGTATAAAACCCCTCAAAATGTCTCAGTCTCATTACTTATATCAGTCAGTCACAAATTGTGTTTCTTATGACAGAGGACAGATAGACAGGATTTTCTTTTTATTTTATTTTTTTTGCACCGAATTGATATTAGCGCCCTTATAATGAAGAAAACTGGATGTGTTCAATAATACAAAAAATACAGATCTGTTTGCCATTAAGTTATATTATAAATTTTTATACCGTTTTGAAAAAAACAAAAAAGAATTATTGGCCACACAAAAAGCTTATTATTTAATATACACCAATTTTTAAACAAAGTTTATGTACACTACCATTCAAAAGGTGGGGTCAGTTAGTTTTTTTTAAACATTTTTGTTTATTGTGAAATATTATTACAATTTAAAATATCTGTTTTCTATTTGAATGTATTTTACAATGTAATTTATTCAGCTTTCTGCTTCATAACTTCATAACATAATCTTCAGTGTTACATGATCCTTAAGAAATCATTCTAATATGTTGATTTGGTGCTCAAGAAACATTTCAGATGATCTCGATATTGAAAACAGTTATGCTGCTTCATATTTTTGTGGACACTGTGAAACTCTTTTTTCAGGATTCTACAATGAATAAGTTCCAAATAACAGCATTTATTTTTAAATAGAAGTAGTGTAACATTGTAAATGTATTTACTGTCAAAAATCTAAATCTAAAAACAAAGATCTTACTGGCCCAAAAACTTAAAGTTTCTATATCTGTGCATAACTAGGAATTACTTCAATGCTATTTTTGCTATTAGTTCAGCAGCTAGACCTGAAGGAAGGAACTTTTGTGAAATGGACCACAAAAAGTATGTACTCAGATATATATTTGTTTCAGATGGACGAGTTGAAGAGCAGAGATCGTGTGGTGCAGTCACTGGAAAAAGAGCTGGGAGTGCAGGCGGGACAGACACAGCGTCTGCTGCTGCAGAAGGAGGAGTCAGAGCGGCATTATGGGAGTCCGAAGAGAGAGGTGGCGCCGTCTCTCGGGGAAAACTCAGACTCTGTCAATAATCAGGTTTGTTCTGTTCTGCAGTCAGAAATGGCTGATAAAAAGCTTTTATATCATCAGGAACATAAACGCTCATTAGAGCTGGACTAACATGGCAGAAAGCTTTTCCCTGCATGCTGAACTTCACTCCATCACACAATAAAGTATGTTTATCCATTCATAGGACGTGGATGAGAGGGATTTCAGGAGGTTTCAGCTGAAGATCGCTGAGCTGCAAGCAGTCATCAGGAAATTAGAGGATAGAAACACCCTGCTTTCAGATGAGAGAAACGAACTGGTACACACTCTCAACAAACTAAGGACAAAAATCATATGGGAATTTATCTAATAGGATCTTATCTGAGCCATACACTGTAAAATATCCTGTTAAATGTACAGTAAAAAATGGCAGCTGTGGTTGCCAAAAATATGTGTAAAAATACTATGACAATATTTCAGTTTGAATAGGATGGAATATTGGTGCCTGTATATTTGACAATTTATAACACGGTATTTCATTAAGTAATAAAATGTTAATATACCAAGCTACCTGAACTACCAAAATGCTTTGTTCCTTAAAACGTACTGATAACCAGGTGGTACAATAGACAGCCACATGATGAATCCAAAGCAAATGTCCTGCTCATTAACATGGCCAGTACTCACTTATAGCTGATGCACATGATACAGACAAAACACCATCAGGGTAACACATTATACTAAAATAATGCAATAATCATCAACTAAAAAACACAAATCACTCTTTTTTGTATTACTGTTAACATAAATATGAAGAAACAAAACTTAAAATATAATCATATGTGGTGTGTCACGCAGGGACCTTTGTTTTTTTAAATGGTAAATAATAGTTTTTCCTTCTAAAAACATACATTTGACAATATTTTGCAGTACATGATGTTAAACCTGTAATAGTGAAAGATTATTGGGAACAATGTTTTGTGATTTTCAACTGGTTTTGCTTCAGGACCCATATTTTATATCAAGTACCAAACATTGTTTAATGTATTATATATATATATATATATATATATATATATATATATGTATATATATATATGTATTATTTAACCTGCATTTTCTCCTCTGTTAATTCATCCTAACAATTACTGATTACACGGTTAGTTCTCAAAAGATTTGTATTTTGTGTTGTAAAAATCTGTAAGATAATTCTCACACACTAGGGTCCTTTATGATAGCTTCCAAATTATGATACAAATCGGACTTTAGTACAGCTGTCTTTCATTCTGTATGTAGCTCAGTCTCTCTCTGTCATACAGCTGAAACGAGTGCGAGAAACAGATGCCGAGATAAAGCCTCTCATGGAGAGGAATAAACGGCTGAATAAAAAGAATGAAGAGCTGCAGCAGACTCTACAGCGCATGGAGGACAAACTGAAGACCCTCAGCAGAGAGAATGCTGAACAGGTGTGCTGTTAAGGGAAAACGGAAAATTATGGGAAATAATGATAGACAGGACATGTTTTTTTTTAAATCAGGATCTGATTGGCTCAGCTATTGTTACATCATCAGAAAAAAAAATTTTTTCAGGTGTTAAGAAAGTTATTACATTTTGATAAACATTTTTATTCATTTAATGAACATTTAACATTTGTTATATTTGTACTTTAACACACAATGTTTATAGAGTACACCTCTGTCGCTGTGTTTCCTCAGAAAGAGAAATCCCAGCAGAACTTGCAGCCGGGTGGGCTGAAGAGACACACCTCTCTAACAGACCTGAGTCACGCCCACGAGCAACAGGAAGTCGAGTATCTGCGCTTGCAAATCAGCGAACAGCGTGGTGTTATTGATGAGCTCACACAGGTTTGTTTCTGTCACCCATATACACACACATGTTGATATTTGCAATTAGAATTTCAGAGCAGGAGAATTTCAAGACAAAAGTGAGTTAGCTAGTTAGCAGAGGGTTACAGGGGCACTTGTTATACACTATATACAACACAAAGCTATGCATTTTGAACACTAAGTAGAAAATATATGCATAAATAATAAATCATACTTACAGGCTGTGTTCCAGAAGCACGATATGGTCAAAAGGAAGTGTGTACAGAGCCATCTTTAATGATTAAGTGACTAAAGTAGTAAGTGAATAAAATGACGGGAACACAAAGAGAGGTTGGAGTTATACTGCTGTGTCACTGTATAATACATTTTGACTCCTCAACATCCTCATCCTTTGGGAGTACATGTAAAGTGGTTTCACCTTTGCAGCGCAGAAAATAGTGTCTTCTACACATAGCAGGAAGATCATTATGCAGATTTGTTACAAACCTACACGAGAGGCTTTATCTCTGCGTTTCAGGCACTTCAGAATCAGTTCTTTCATTTGGGAAAGAAATATCATGTCATGCGTTTTGAAACGTTGAGACCTTTTACATCCACAAACTGCTATATTACACACTATATGAAAGGTAATTTCTGAAAAACCATAATACTTTTATGTTTTTAAGATTTTGATTACAGGTTATGAAAATTAACATTTCAATGATAAGCACATAATAAAACCAGGGAATTCATTTAAGTAAAGATTGTCCGTTTTGATTTCATGTTATCTTTAAATCTATTCCTAGAGACACATTTTCTGTCCTTGCCTGGTTTTTAGCTTATAGTCTGTGTATGTGTGTATCTGTGTTTGTGTCAGTGTGTGTGTGTGTACTGTGTGTGCTTATTCTCTAATTGGTCTCACCCTGTAATTATTTGTGTTTGGCAATCAGTGCTGTGTCTGTTAATTAGTTTGTTTACTTCATTAAGGCAAAGCCTAGAAATGAATTACTGCGTCACTCTCATTTTCTCTTCCCCTCCCTCATGACTTCTGTTAAACAAGCACGCTGATATTACAGTATTCCCAGTAATACATGCATGTGACAATGTTTACATACACTATTGTTAATTATTTTTTTAAAGATATTCAATTAAAAAAAAAAAAAAATACCTTTATTCAGCAAGAGTGCATTAAATTGACAAGTACAACTGTACAACCAGTACAACTGTTTCATCTCTGATAATAATACATGTTTACCAAATCAGCATATTAGAATGATTTCTGAAGGATCATGTGACACTCAAGAGTAATGGCTGCTGAAAATTCTGCTTTGCCATCATAGAAATAAATGAAACTCACTCTTTAAATGTTCTGCTGAATGACGAATCTAAGTTTTGTGTTTTTGTATTGTATTATTAACAACTTATTTAATGTGATGTCTGGATGTGCTTTCAGGAACGGGACAGGCTGATAATCAACAAAAAGAACAGGCGAAAAAACATCAAGTTGCCCAGGGTGAGCTGATCCTCTCTTTCATAGAATTATATTAAACCATATTTGGAGTCTCTTTGATGGAAGTTTTGCTCTGGTTACTTTCTCGTTTCTTTAAAGCATATGGACACTGTCACTAAGCAACTGTCTCCTCCGAAGAGTGAGTGTGTGTGTGTGTGTGTGTGTGTGTTTCTTCATGTGTGTGCTGGTTACATTGGCACATTAATTGGCCTCTCGGGACCTTCTTTCTCATGCTTTCACCAGCTAAACATCACTTAAACCAGTTAAACCAGTCATCCAAACGACTAAAAACCCTATTTTCACAAGGCAAAAGTCTGTTAACGCAGTTGCGATTTCACTGTTCTTCAGAGTTTGTGTGTGTTTGGGTTTACTTCACTGTTCTTTGGATACAAAATTATCGATTTTTTGTTTGCTAAATCTGACAAAACCTCCTTTGGGAACATTTGAGGATGTCCTGAACTGAAAAAAAAAAATACTACTAAATAAATGAAATAATGTTTTATTTTATTCTAAAAGTGTGGGTCACTATATGAAATAATTAATATATAAGCTTTTTATGATTAGCTTTATACCGTATATGGTACTGCATGTTCTCATTTTAATGAAGTAAACCTGTGTGTGTTTGTGGCGCTGTGGGGTTTAGTTGTTCGTTCTCAAGATCCGTTGCTATGGAGGTGGAGTCAGTGGACTTGACTATAAATTCACGCAAGAGAGAAACATCAAGACATTACCGTAACACACATTTGTAACTCTCATTTCCTGTGAACACTGAGGAAGATGATGCTGGTTAAAGAGGTTAAAAGGATATACCGCATACCATGACACTGGATTGAGGAGCACATATACACATCCAGTATGCCAGAGTACGTCCTGCTGGTGCTGTATCTTTCCATGTTCCTGTGTCTGTGTGCTCTGGTGTGTCTGTATTTCTCTGGCTGTCAGGAGATGACCTACAAACACGATGGTAAGAGCGATTGCATAGTGTATTCAAAGGACATCTACGTGTCAGTTACATACCGTATGGTCCATGAAAATTGGCATTTTTTTATATGATTATTTTGCATTTAGAAACAAGTCACATTGTGTTCACAGCATATGAGGGTAGTAATGACAATAATGTTAACTCCCTCGTTTTGTAAAAACAAACAATTACAGTAATTCACTTAATGTTAGACATTCCTAAAGGTTTAAAAGCAGAAACGGTCAGGGTTATATTTTTGTTAAATCACTCACATTCATTTTTCCATGGCACTGCTGTTATTGGGTAGGTGAACTTCTGGTCATGCGTTACAATCATAATTCCTGTGGGTGGATTTTTATCTGTGTAAACAAAAGAGAAGAGAAGCAAACTGTACTGTGCAGATGTTCCTTTTAGGCTACTTGCAGATATTCTCTGAAAGTTAAATTGGACTTTAGTTAGATTAGTAAGTGATTTTATTACACTAGTTTAATGTAAATATGTGTATAAAATTTAAGCACTGGTTTCTTTCTTTTTCAGAGGCATGTTGTGGAGACATATTTTGGATTTGACGAAGAATCTGTCGACTCTGAAACATCATCTCTGACATCATATAACACCGACCGCACAGATCACACCCCTGCCACCCCCGAAGAGGATCTTGAAGATGTATGTCATGTAATTAATTATTTTACAAACCTTAATACCTGCACAAAACACTCTTGCAGCTCAGCTACACTACCGTTCAAAAGTTTGGGGTCAGTACGATTTTTTTCCCCTCTCTTATGTTCACGAAGGCTGCATTTACTTGATCAAATATTAATATTGTGAAATATTATTACAATTTAAAAATAACTGTGTTGTATTTTTGTATTTTATAATGTAATATATTCTTGTGAGGGCAAAACTGATTTTATTTGAAATGGAAATCTTTTGTAACATTATACTGTAAACGTCTTTACTGAAAAAAGTAGTTTTTTTAAGAAAGAAATCAATGCTTTTATTCAGCAATGACACATTACATTCCTTAAAAATGACAGTAAATAAAAAATGACCGGCCCTAAACTTCTGAATGGCAGTGTACATCCAAACCAAACGCACCAGTTCGAATCTTAATTCTGTTTACGTCTCTTAAATCATATTTTCCTGTGCTGTCCATCAAAGTTCCTGAGAAGATATTTATTTTATTTATTTTTTCAACCCTTATCAAAATCCATTTTTTTAGTGTGATTTTTTTAGTATGTGTAACTTGCTCTGCACATTTGACATGGATAATACATCAACTAATATAGCTTATAAATAAAAATGTATTATTATTTTTCTAAGTAAGAAACAACCTAGCAACAACCCAGAACAGCTACTTACTGTCCATGAAAATGTAATTCAGAGCAACCACATAGCAATACAGCAAAAACAACTCCATGACTATCATTAACACCACCGTAACATTTCGATTATCTTCTGACAGTTTAAAACCATAGTCTGCATATTCATTTCATAAATTTGGCAGAGTGTAAACATGGTGTCAAACTATTGTGTTTGTTTAATTCAAAGCATTCATTTGAATTAGACTTGTTATTTGGTCAGATGCAGTTAAGTGTTGTGCTCAAGGGACCATGATGAGGCGTCTCAGCAGTTCTCTTGTTCATAAGTGGCCCCCTATCTTCATGTTGTTTACTGATCGCCAGAGCTAGTTAACGAGGAGTGGGATTATAAGCGAGTCATTAGCTGCACCATGAAGACGATCCCATAACAATGTGTTCATGTAGTGTTCTCAGCTCCCTCGAATATGCTGTTCATTTAATACGATTTTCTTCACTAAATGTCATAAGAATTAGGCACAAATTTGATTTGTTTTAAGTTTGATTTTAGTTTACTGACTGAAACTGTTACTAACTGTAAACAGTTTTGTTTGTTTACAACAAACATTTTATTGTTGCACAGTGTAAACTGTATTATCGCACAGCTGTATAAAGTCGGATATGTATTATATCCAGTTTTATCTGTAAACACATAGAAAATGTAATCTATTTTATGTGCTAAATTTGACTATAATTAATGTATTAAAACATTATAAACAATAACATCATGATTTCCTGTAATGCTGCTTTGAAACAGTGTGTATTATGAAACAATCCTCTGCACAATCTGACTTTGTTGCAGCCTAGAATTAAACTGCTGGTTTCGTCTGGCCAGAGGAGAACAGCACACTATTTCCCTGTTTAATACTGTAAAGCTGCTTTGACACAATCTGCATTGTAAAAAGTGCTACATAAATAACGGTGACTTGACTTGACAATGTGTATTGTGAAACGATGTGATTCATGATAATTACAGACACTTTTACAGGAATGCACTTTAATTGTATTAAATATAATGGGCCTTATGATACACAAGCAGAAGAAATTACTGTATAATCAGATGCGTTTAAGCAATCATGCAACCCGCTCCTACCTGATTCAGTGCTTGGTCTTAAAGGGGTAGTTCACCCAAAAAAGAACATTTTGTCTTCGAAAAGATTTTCCCACTGCAGGCAAGCAAAATCATCTCCAAAATATAGATAGCACAATAATAACTGAAATGTGAATCAGACAAACTTGTCTGAGGTTGTCTTGAGTTGTGTTTTTGATTTTCAGGAACTATTTAACTAGCTTTTTCCTTATAATGGTTCACCTATAAATTAAATAATTTTCTCACCCTCTTGTCGGTCCAAACCTGTATGACTTTCTTCAAAATATATTCTTTTGTGTTCAGCAGAAGACAGAAAGTCCTACAGGTTTAGAACAACTTGAGGGTGAGCATATGTCTTGTGTTAAATGAGGTCATATTTTACATGAACAGCTGGGAATTACTTGGCCAGAATTCTCATGAACAAATGTGACAAACGGAATTGCATTTGTTATTCATCAGGGCTTTTCCCGAGAGGAGGCAGAGCTGCGATTTCGGCAGCTGACGCGAGAGTACCAGGCTCTTCAGCGAGCTTACGCACTTCTGCAGGAGACTACGGGGCCTCTGGACCCTGAGAGACACTGCAGGGTGAGGGCCCATGATGCCAACTCCACAGACGCATGTTTAACCCCACCAACACTGGACATTCTGAAGGATCCTTTTCTTGCCACTATTTGTTTTTGTTTTTTGATAATTTTTAGATCTGAATCAAATCGCACCAATGTTTAAATACAGTTTAAATGAATTGAATTCCAAGACCTTTTCAGAATCTCCTTTACCCACACTGAAATACCACTCATCTGTTGATCACAGCCAGCATTGTAGCAAGCATGGCCGAAAATTCCTGCCTCAAAAAAAAAAAAAAAAAGCTACCAAAATTTCAAACATTTGTAATTTGAAATTCTTTTGAAATTCAAAAGAAGCCAATATAGACTGTTTATGCGTACATATGCCCTAGGCTGGCTCTTTGATTGGCTCTGTGCTCTGTCCGTCAGACACGGGAGCAGCTGCAGATGGAGCTGATTGGCTGTCAGGCACGGATTGCCGACCTGGAGCGGAGCTTGGCAGAGAAGGGGCAGGTAAATAAGAAAGAGGGCGGGGAGAAGACACCCCTGACTCCAGTCACATTGGCTTTGCTGCTTGTCTTTCTGACAGCCATGCTTGTGTGCTGGCGCTACAAAGAGAGGATATGGCACCAAATCATGTGACTTCCCCCACAGGATCAGTCATACTGTACAGATTTTGTCAGTCATACTTTACAGTTTTTCCTTTGCTTGACCAGTGCTTTTTACTTTGCTTTTTCAATGTATATTTAAATCAAATTAATCAGCACAGTTAATTATGGTGTAATCGTTTCATATTTGTGCTATTTGTGTCCTTCCATCTCCCTTTTATACTATAACCTTGTTTTCACAGCCTGCCTTAACACTAGATTTGAGAATTGCAGTATATCCTGTCTGCTGACCAAAAATTGAGGGTGTACTAGGACACCAATATATTGCTGCTCTTTCGTTGACGTGATCTGCTCGGAATGGAATACTGGCTGACTGCTTACTGTTTTTAAAGGATCATGAAACCCCCGTATAAAGTGCATTAGTGCACACCCACTTTTTCAGTGGCGTTGATCCCAGAGGTATTTGTTCCATTAATTTTCCCATAGGGGTTTTTTTTTTAAGTCTTCATTAAAGCATTATAAACCATGAACCAAGCCAACCAGCTATGAGGTGCATCACTACATTACAGACGTATGTTAAAATCGTACAAAAAGACAAATATACGAGACTAACTGATTTACTGAAGGAAAAAACTAAATGAAGCAACATAATCAAATCTATAGATGGATGCATATACAGTATATATACAAATATATAAAGTATTTTAGAGTGTTTGGAGATGTAATTACATCATGTGTGTGCTTCATGGGAGTGGGGGTTCCTTCCAGAGCATTTTTGGTGTGATTTGCTTTCCACAACTCTCTGATTGGTGGAATTTTCTGTACAGCATAATGGGTCAATTTTTTTCTCACTACAAAATCTGCTGTTAAATTTGGTTATTTTAAAAATATGTTGAAATAATTTTGCCTGTGTATATACTTTCGATTAACAACCACAGAATTCACAGCAGGTCTGTCTTTAAGGTTTGTAAGTCATTAATAATAATTTCCCATGTAGGGAGAAAATTAGTTCTTTTACTTCTGGAGCTGTTGCACGTTATTTCAACACCCAGTAGTTCTCTCCACAGTTCTGAAAAATGGTTAAAAACTGGTTGTGGTAAGTTGTAGAGTAGAGGAAGAAGAGGGGAGTCACTCCCGTTTTTGAACATAGATGTTAAAGTGCACTATCCAAACTTACATTTGTATAATTCATGAATGAAAACATTTTGTAATATGATTTTGATGTAGCATTTCCATGTCTGATTTTAAAATGGTTTTCAAAGGATTTATTGAGATTTCAAGCTTTCAATTGATATATACATATATATATATATATATATATATATATATATATATATATATATATATATATATAATTTATGATGATTTCTAAAGCGTGATAAGGAAAAAGGCAACAAAGAAATACTTTTTGTGACAAAGGTCAGAACTCCTGTTATGATGTTGGTTTTTGAGGACCATTCTAGTCATAAAATAATCTATTACTTTTCCTACATAATTTGTCACGTGTAAAACAGTGGTAAATATTTATTTAGGAGTCTTAAACCTTTCCAATGATATTTAGTTTGTCATGATTAGATTAGGATTTATTTGCGTTTTAATGAAGTAAATGTAGGTGTCCCACTGGGGGGATGGGTGACAGTTTTAAGTTAAATGCATCACGTTTCCCCCCAAAAACATGCTGCAATTCACCACAAAATAAACATACATGGTTTTGTATAAATATTATACATGGTTACATTCATCAAATATATTGTGCATGGTTTCATATATTGACTACACACACATCCTGTGATTGTTATGAAAATGATTTGGATTTATGTGATGCAGAAACTTTTACAAAGCAAAAACATGATCAAGATGAAAATATCACCAAAAGCTTAACCAGATTTCTCCTATAATTAAAACATGAACGGATGCTAACATTTTCTTCTATGATGTGCAACACAAACGACTCTCAGAGTTAAAATCTCAGAAAATGTAGTTTAGTGTTTCATGACCCTTTAATAGTGTGAATTATTCAACATTTGCTGAATGTTTCGAACAGTAGCGTGCAACAATGTTTATGCATGATCTCATCATATTGCATGTTTAATTAGGTGTGAATGCTGACCATCTATTATTTTATTAAAATTTTGTATTTTTACTCCAATTTTTACACATACACAAAAAAAAAGAGACCAAAAAGAGTACAAAATTAAAGTTTACATTTGTTCCAGTTCACATTGGAACACTTGTAATGGAAATGCATTGTTTCCCTTTTGTGTTGAGTAGTATGGTAGTATGCTATTCCGAACACAGCTATTTTTGGCTTAATGATCAGTTGGTTCACATTGAATGTTTGTCATTGGTCAGCCTGCTCTTGCATGTATTTCCTTTCTGTTCTCTGCTTGTCTCTTATTGGTTGCTTTGTTTTTTTCCTTGTAAAATATGGAAATGGACTTACCTGCATGCAGTCTAATAAATCTCAGCCATTTCTCCAACTTTAACTTCTCATTTTATTTTTTCTCTACGTTTTTGTTTATGCTGAGATCAATGTTTAAAACTGATTATTTGATAATTGAGCTGAGATTATTTGGGTTGACACAAGTACATGAGAGTGTGGATTGTCTGTGTGATTAGTGATAATAGGAGTGTTAGATAAGTACTAGTAGTGTAATTTGTAGTGGTGTGTGTGTTTGTGTATGGCTTTATGTTATGCAGGATTCAAAATGGGTGGAGGAAAAGCAAAATCTTCTCAGGATGAACCAGGAACTCAGAGAAAAGGTACAGCCTTTGTCCGCTGTTTCCTACAATCTACATATACTCAAACATAAACACTTAACATTCTTCTGGTGTGTGTGTGTGTGTGTGGGGTAGATAGTATCGCTGGAGCAGTGTGAAATGCGATTACGCGCGGAAGTTCAAGACACCCTGGATCAGAATGAGCTGCTTGAATTCCGAATTCTAGAACTGGAAGTAAGAGAATCTGTTTTGCTCCCACAGCAGCAAACAGGGACGGCCAAACCCGGCTCATGTCTACACAAGATACATACATGAATCCATTTTACCCCCTACATACACAAAACTGGCACAAAGCCAGTTGGAAAACAAACCTGGAGTTTTGTTTTCATGTTGTTATAGATATTTTCATACACATTTTAAATGTTTTTTGTTTGTTTGATTGTTTCAAGAACTGTATATTTATATCACTGTTGTTTTGTTAATTATAACTTTTAGTGGAATAAAATTTATTTGAATGAAACTCCTCACTATTCTTTTTTTTCTTTTTGACTGCACTTCCTGCATGTGTTTTTATTTGTGTACACACAGAAATTCACTATTATTTATTGGTCATGTCAACTTTTCAGTTAGCAGATCATTATTCATCCCAACACATATGTATACCTATGTACTCTTTTTGTATGCTTGTACAATCTTATACATCTTCTCTGAGTTTTTTGTGTGATTTTTGTGTGATCATTGTGAAATATTTGTGAGAAGTTATTTCATTTACAGAATCCAGTTTGCAGTATACGGTAACTGCAGCTGCCAATTAGAAAGAGCTCTTTCTTAGTTTAAATTACTGCATATCATAAGTTGGATACTGTTTGATTACAGAAATGACTCAAAGCATGTGGTTTATAAGTAATTCAGTTGAAACATTAGGTTGTTTGAGTGTGCTTAAATGGACAGTTCACCCAGAAATCCAAATTCTGTCACTCTTATGTTTCTCCAAACATGCATGACTTTCTTTTCACAAAAGAAAATATTCTGAATGTCATTGGAGCCCAACCAACAAAGACACTGCTGAAGGACTCTCTCTCTCTTATGGGTGCACTGTAAAAAATGATCGGGATTTTAACGGTAAAAAACTGTGAAAATGCTACGGTAAAAACCTGTTACATGGTTAACGGAAAGTTCCTGTAAAATGTAAACTGTAAACTGACGTTCCCAGAATTCCCTGCGTTCCATTTCAAATTCAAAAGTTTTTTCTTTGAAATAACTGTTTCTTCTTAGTTTTTTCTTATCAGTTATGTTTATTAGGGTTGTATGTTACATCTAATGTTGTTAAATTAATGTTTATAGCATATTTCAGTTTAATGAGTCTCACCATGATGGTGTTTAGTGCTTGTGTGACTGACACTGTGCACCTTCTGTATATGCTATTTTTTAAAAGTTGCTTCTGATGGGCTTTGGTTCATCATGTGACTTTCTCATCATCACCTGCATTTGGTGGTTATCAGTGTATTTCAAAGGAACAAAACAGATTTCAGTACTTTAATAGGTTGGTATATTAAAATGATATCAGTTAAAGAAATTACGGTATTTAACTGTAAATTTAAGTTAAAACCTAAAACGTTGCTACCGTATTTTTTACGGTAGAATTCTGGCAACCACAGCTGCCGGTTTTTTACCGTAAATTTTACGGAATTTTTTTTACAGTGTGTGCATATATATATATATATATATATATAGAGAGAGAGAGAGAGAGAGAGTCCTTCAGCATTCTACATTTTTTTTAAGTATTTTCAGTCGATGACTGTATTACACACAGCTTAGATCATCCTTAATATTGTACACATGGATCTTCTGGTCATGTGATCAGTAGTGGTTTCTACACTTATTTATGCATTTTTCAGACACTTTTATTCAAAGTGACTTACAATATTCTATAAATTACAAAATATCGGAGCCTACAACATTCATAGTATCTGCAAACATTCTGTTCCATACTGTTGTATGAAGTATGATATGAACTCATCTGTATGTTTAAGTCTTTTATAAGCATCTGATGTACAGTATACAAATGTCAAAATGCCACCACTACCTTTTATGTTGTTTCAAATCCATATTACTTTCTTTATTCTGGTAAACACAGATAATGAACATTTGAAGAAAATCCTGACTATTCTTCTCATGCAAGTAAAAAGAAACTGCCCTTGTGACAAAAAAGTACATTTTAGCATACTTTTAAAATATATGAATACATTTTCAAAATGTACTTTAAAACAATATACTTACGTGTGAAGTAAATGTAATGTTTTTGGATGCTTAAATGCATATTGTTTTCTTTAAATCATGACAAAAGATTAGTAAAACCATTATTTACATTTACTATGAAGTAAAATTTTAATTACATTACAAAGTGTACTTTTTAATTGTATAGTGTGTGATGAAACAGTCATGAAAGTGCACACACTTTTATTACACTTAAATGGTCTTTTATTTCATCTATATAGTATCTGCAAGTACAGTTTTTCAAAAAATATACTTTAAAGTACAGTACAATTTAAGTGCATGTCTTTTTCACAAGAGTGGTACTGTCCCACTTCAATAATGATACAAAATACACATTAAAGTAGCATAAATGTGCATAGTGTTCATAAATTCCCAGTCTCTCGAAGTCATAAAATAGCATTTGTGTAATGAAAAGACCAAAATTTAAGTCATATTTCTCAGTGCTATTGTATGACTTATCTTTATGTGCTTCTTTTTGTCATTTTTGGCCCCCCTCAGTCACTACTCCTTAGTTGTGTGTTGAATAGATGTCTGGGTATTGTTGAACAGTTCATCTGATGAAAGTTAAATTTTTTGGTTGAACAATCCCAAAATATTTAATTGTTTAACTATTACTTCAAAAGTAAAATTTCTCTCCAGATACTGTTACGCTGCCCAAAAAATGCATTTTCTATATTTCACCACCAATTGCTTTTTCTTTTTTTTAACAATAGGAGAGGGAACGCCGTTCTCCTGCCTTTAACCTGCAAATCTCTGCCTCTGAAAACAACAGTAGCCTACAGCTGCACTGCCAGCAAGAGGGTGTCAAGGTAAAACCCCACACACCATCTAACTTACGAATGTTAAGGTACTGAATTCAAAACTATATAATGTACTTAGTAATGTGCAGTTGAAGGAATGTGTCAGTTTAGCCCCATTGATTTGTACAATATACAATATGATACAATATACTTTAAATTAATATACAATTCAATAAATTGCACATTCCACACAGTTGCATATATGTACCGTATGATAACACTGTGTATTGGCCTCATCTTCATGTGTGTTTGGTTTAGGATGTCATCATTCCTGACCTCATGAAAAAGCTTGACATTCTTGGGGATAATGGGGTATGTTTTTTGCCATTATATGTGCATGCATTACTCCGGTTTCTCAAAAAAGAGAGTTGAAATGATCACTTTTATTTGGCAGAACTTGCGAAATGAGGAGCAGGTGGCAGTCATTCAAGCAGGCACTGTGCTGTCTTTATGTGAAAAGGTATCTTCTCCTTCATTCTCAAAATCCTCAAAGATAAGATGCCTTATATTTTGTCACTGGTTCTATTGTATTATGTCTTTGTGACCAGTGGCTGAAGCAGATCGACAGCACAGAGGCAGCCCTGACACAGAAAATGATTGATCTGGAGAAAGAAAAGGTAGAACATCCATTCGTGTCATCTGAGATGAATGTGTTGTACTGTTTGTTCTAACAGCCGGTCTAGTGATAGATGAGGCTTGATGACACTTGATTAAAAATGTATCATCTGTGTGTGCTCCTGTCTTGACCGTGGTGAACTGATGTTATCAACAGGAGCTGTTCAGTAAACAGAAAGGTTTCCTGGAAGAGGAACTAGACTACAGGAAGCAAGCTCTCGATCAGTCCCAACTGGTAGGACTTTGAGATTATGTAGCAGTGTAAATGGATACTTACGTATGATCAGTGTGTATATGTGAAGACATACAGACGTTTTTGCTGGATTTTATTCTCAACAATTGTCAGTAAAAGGCCAAAATTTACTATTTGACCAAGATACGTATTTTTTCTAAAATATTTTGTGTGTAATTTAATTTTATTTATTGTTAAAAAATAATCTATGAATAAAAATTATAATTCCAAGGTTCTACTGAAAAGAAAACATACCAAAATGAGCAATAGTGTTTCAGATTTAACCTTAATTAAGCCACTCAGTAGTAGATAGCTAGTTTGGAAACAAAAGTTGTGATTAAATTATATTTATCATAAATTAAATAATATATACACTACTATTTAAATTTTGGGGTTGACAAAAGTTTTTAAAAACATCTTACTGAGCCCAAACTTTTAAACAATAGTGTCAAATTGGTGTGGTAGTTGATCACAGGAAGTGTATTTTGCTCATTTTTCTTACAATATCTTTGATAACAGAGTTATATGGTTAAGTCTGACAAAAACAGTTATTGGGAAAGTACAAAAGAATGTACTGTATCTTTAGTGATTACATGAAGTTCATTTAAAAATTGTATTTTGTACAATAAGTACCTTAATTTCTTTTAAGAAGGTGACAGGACATCAATTTGTATCATATTTGTGAACCTGGAGCACAAAACCAGTCATAAGTATCAAGGGTATATTTGTAGCAATAGCCAACAATACATTGCATGGGTCAAAATGATCCATTTTTATTTTATGCCAAAAATCATTAGGATGTTAAGTAAAGATCATGTTCCATGAAGATATGTTGTAAATTTCCTACCGTAAATATAGCAAAACTTAATTTTTGTTTAGTAATTGGGACATCGACAATTCTAAAATTTTTGGCTCTATACACCACCACAATGGATTTCAAATGAAACGGACAAGATGTGCTTTAACTGCGTCAGCTTTAATTTGAGGGTATTTACATCCAAAGCAGGTGAACGGTGTAGGAATTACAACAGTTTGCATATGTCCCTCCCACTTGTTAAGGGACCAAAAGTAATGGGACAGAATAATAAACATAAATCAAACTTTCACTTTTTAATACTTGGTTGCAAATCCTTTGCAGTCAATTACAGCCTGAAGTCTGGAACGCATAGACATCACCAGACGCTGGGTTTCATTCCTGGTGATGCTCTGCCAGGCCTCTACTGCAACCGTCTTCAGTTCCTGCTTGATGTCGATGTCCTGCATTTGGACAATTTTAAAGGCGATTTTCTCAATATTTAGATTTTTTTTGCACCCTCAGATTCCAGATTTTCAAATAGTTGTATTTCAGCCAAATATTGTCATATCATAACAAACCATAAATTAATGGAAAACCTATTGATATATGTATAAATCTCAATTTCAAAACATTTACCCTTATGACTGGTTTTGTGTTCCTGGGTCACATTTGTGGCAAGTGGCAGTTCGGCCAGTTTGCCATTTATACAGCATTGTGTACATGTTTGTTTGTTGTGTTTAGAGGGTGCAGGAGCTGGAGGCCACATTATACGCTGCCCTGCAGCAGGATCCAGACAGCTGTGTGGGGGAGAGTCTGAGTGACAGGCAGCGAGCGAAGCTGGCCGAGTCAATGGATGCAGTGCGGAGACAGATCCTGCGGCAGAGTCGCCATGCCGACACACTCGTCCTACAGCAGCGCATGGAGCTCCTCCAGTCTGCACAGCAGGTCGGGATCGGTGCATGTGTTAATTAGCAAAACTGCCAAAAAGTACTTGTCCAAGCTGCTCTTCCACATAATGAAAGTGGATGATTGTCCCTAGTTCCTATTCACTTTCATTGTATGAAACAAATCAGCTTGGACAGACTTCTAAATATCTCTTTTTGTGTTTCATGTACATTATCATTTGACTTACAGAGGATCAGAGAGCTTGAAGATAAGATTGACATGCATAGAAGACAAATCAAAGAGATTGAAGAGAAGGTGTGTATGGATGTGTCCTTCTCTCGTGTTAGATCATGTTCTGGATAGATATTGTCTCTTAAATGTTCTTCTTCCAAATTGGGCTGTAAGACTGATTCCTCTTCTCCTCTCCTCTCTCTTGTTTGAAATTTGTGTTTATTATAATTTATAGTTTTTGTTCCTTTTCTTGTTTTTCTCCCTAGCTTTTATTCTCTGGCCTTAAAACCCATCATATTCTCTCTCTGTTCTATATCTCTTTCTGTCTCTCACTGTCTTTCTCAAACACACACAGGTGCAGTATCTAGACGAAAGATACAAACTCATCTTGTCACTAGAAAATTTTGTGACACAATCATTCCTTGGTTTGTTGTACAAAACATGTTTTTAAATATTTTATGAAACGTTTCCAAAGAGAAACATTCGTATTTCAAAAGTTCCAGAGGCTGCTTAGTTTTGTTTTTTCGGATTGAAATTGTGTGAACAAATATAAATGAATGCACCATAAATATTTGTTATAATGAGTATTTAAAGACACTTCAGCACTTGTCCGACTGCTTTTAGTTTCAATAAATAAAGTTGTATTTTTTTCACATGTGCTCTTGAAGGCTTTATTAAAATGATGGATAACTATTCTAAAGTTTAAATCAGACGTGAGCGGGACAATGGGTGGTGCACATTTTTACTTGAAAGCAAGCTATTGTTTAGATCAGCCAATAGGTGGCAGTAAAGTAATAACCCGTCCCTCATCCTTTTGTCATCTGGGATTGGAAAAAAGGACTGCAGACTGTCTCACTCACCTGACCTGAGTTCATCTCACTGTGCTAGACTTACCAGATGGAGATGACAAACTTTCGTAGTCCCATCGGAGAAGGTGGCAGACCATTGATAAAACAAAAGGTAATGTGAGAAGACAAGGTGCAGCCAGAAAAGTATGGATGCATGTTTGAATGAAGGCGATGAAAGAAGGAGCCTTGAGGTACTCCGTACTGCACTTGTGATCGATATGATACCTCTGCTATGAACTAATGGCGTTCAGATAAGTACGATTTGAACCATGCTAATGCACTTCCACTAATGCCAACAAAGTGTTCTAGTCTATTTAAAAGAATGTTGTGGTCGATAGTGTCGAACGCAGCGCTAAGATCCAGTAGAACTAATAAAGAGATACAACCACGATCAGATGATAGAAGCAGGTCATTTTTAACTCTAATGAGAGCAGTCTCAGTACTATGATACAGTCTAAATTCTGACTGGAATTCCTCACAATAGAGTTCAGAATGTCTATGAATGCTGATCCTAATGCATCTTTTTCATTATCGACATGGATATTAAAATCGCCAACAATTAAGACTTTATCTGCAGCCAGTTCTAACTCAGATAGAAAATCAGCAAATTCTTTAATAAAGTCTGTATGGTGGCCTGTATACAGTAGCCAGTACAAACATCACAGAGGATTTATCACTAACACGTGTTTCTCTAGATAATGTTATACGCAGCACCATAACTTCAAACGAGTTATACTTAAAGCTTGCCCTCCGAGAAATACTGAGAATATTGCTATAAATTGTAGCAACACCTCCCCCTTTACCTTTCGGACGTGGCTCATTTTTATAGCAGTAATCTTGGGGGGTGGACTCATTTAAAGTAATGTATTCATCTGGTTTTAGCCATGTTTCTGTCAAACAGAGCAAATCTAGGTTATGATCATTGATCAAATCATTTACAAAAAGTGTTTTTGTAGAAAGGGACCTGATATTCAGTAAGCCAAGCTTTATCAATTTTTTCTCTGTATTGGAAACATTTTTATTTGTTGAACATCAATGAAATTGTTACTCTTAATTTGGTTTGGATGTTTTCTGTATATTCTAGTTCGGGGAACAGACACAGTCTCTATAGTGTGATATCTAGGTGCTGAGAATTAACTGACTTCTGTGACGTGAGGCGGCTAGCAGACGGTCGGTTTAGCCAGTCTGTCTGCTTCCTGACCTGGGCCCCAGTTAGTCAAATACGAACTCTAAGACTATGTGCCGTATTTCTAGAGAGAAGAGCGGCACTACCCCAGGAGGGATGAACACCATCTCTTTTCAACAGGTCAGGTCTGCCCCAAAAACTCATCCAATTGTCTATAAAGTCTATGCTATTCTGCGGGCACCACTTAGACATCCAGCCATTGAGTGACGACAGTCTGCTATGAATCTCATTGCCACGGTAAGCAGGGAGCGGGCCAGAGCATATTACAGTGTCTGACATCGTACTTACAAGTTCACACACCTCTTTAATATTATTTCTAGTGATCTCCGACTGGCGAAGTGGAACATCATTAGCGCCGACGTGAATAACAATCTTACTGAATTTACGTTTAGCATTAGCCAGCACTTTTAAATATGCCAAGATGTCAGGCGCTCTGGCTCCCAGTAAATAATGGACTATGGTGGCTGGTGTCTCTATTTTCACGTTCCGTAAAATAGAATCGCCAATAACCAGAGCACTTTCATCAGGTTTCTCACTGGGTGCTTCACTGAGTGGGAGAAGCTGTTTGATGTTTTGATTGGAACGGAAGAGTGGTATTTTGACCCGCGACTAGGCCGCCTCACAGTCACCCAGCTGCCCTGCTGCACGGGCTCAACTGGAACTGAACAATGTACAGCACTCCCTGAGCTAGTCGCATCCAAAGCAGTATCTACAGCTCTCACATTCTTACTATCCTCAACTAAAGTTTGGATGCGTGTCTCTAATTCTGAAACCTTCTCTGTCAGCCTAACTTTTTCCCTGCATTTATCACATGAGAATCCCTCATCGCCGACAGAGAGAGATAAACTATACATGTGACATGAAGTGCAAACAACAATAGCAGGAGAAGAAGCCATTACTCACCGTGACTGATGAATGATACCAGCTTAACTTACCACTGTTGTTTGATGAACTTGTGAAAAACGGAGGACAGAGAAATGAAAACGGAGCGAGAAAAAAAGAAAACAATAATAGGCGCAAATAGAAACGCGAATGGATTTAAAAAGTGAACAATCAAATTAGTTAGATTAGTTTGATAGATAATACCAGAAATATGGTGGGAATTAAGTTATATATTATCACTTTAAACAACAGAAGGTGAAAGCAAGGTAAAGATTCAATAAAAAGCGGAGCTACAAACGCAAACCTCTCAGCAGCACAACAGACAGGGACAGACTGAAGCAATCGATCACAAGAAGCATGTTCAACTTGTAAGCCACCCGTGTGTTTATGCACAGATTCCCGAGCCAGAGAGATGATCTCAGCTAAAGCCTGAACAAACTTGCCTGTCAAAAATAGAGTTGGACAGAAAAAGAGAGATTTGATTTAATCAGTGAGAGCTACATGATTAAACATAGTGCAGATTAACACTCATCTGGAGAGGGTGATGAATGAATGGTGATGTATGATGGACACATGACGCAAACCACCAAAAACAAGCCGCTCCAGCTAGTGAATTCCCATATGTTAAACTGATACAGTTATTTTCAGAGTTGTTCGATCTGTTATTTTCACATACCTTTATTCAAACTGTCCTTCACACACACATTCTGTCTTCCTCTCTGGGTGCCTTCTGGCAGGGCGTATTTTTAGTTCAGAACAGAAGTTTGGTGGGGATGAGAGGGAAAAGATGCAGACCCCCACGCTGCTGACGCAGTCTCTTAATCACCCCAACTAATTCACGTCAGCCCCCCTCCTCATATCACACACTTTATATGATCCTTCCATTCATTCTCCATGCTGACTGATATGCATCTGATACATATTCACTAATGTACACTTCATCTGATAAGCACATTAGTGTACAGTACACTAATGCAAACTGTCTGATGCACATATTAGTGTATATGTCATTCAGTGCTCTTACTTGTGTATATTCCATCTGATGCACTCTATCAAATGCACTTACTAGTATACACTCCATCTGATGCATTCTTTCCAACTCACCAGTGTATATTCCATCTGATGCACACCATCTAATGTACTCACAAGTGTATACTCCATTTGATAAATATTCACTAGTGTATACTCCATTTGACACATATTCAGCACTGTACACTCCATTTGAAAATATTCACTAGTGTACACTCAATCTGATACATTTAGGATTGTACTGGACACTCCATCTTGACAAATATTCACCAGTGTAAACTTAATCTGTTACTGAATAGTGAACACACTATTTGATATATTTATTAATGTATAATTAATCTGATAAATTATCATTATTCAATCTGATACAAATTCATTAATGTATTACTCTAGTGATTAGAGTACACATTAGTGTATATTCCATTCCAAATATTCACTATTGTATACTTAATCAGATACATTTTCAGTAATGTACACTCCGTCTAATAAGCTCATTAGTGTACACTAATGCACACTAATGTTCAGTGCACACATTAGTGTGTACGTCATCCAGTGCTGTCTCACTAGTTTACAGTCAGGTCCATAAATATTGGGACATCGACACAATTCTAACATTTTTGGCTCTATACACCACCACAATGGGTTTCAAATGAAACGAACAAGATGTGCTTTAACTGCAGACTGTCAGCTTTAATTTGAGGGTATTTACATCCAAATCAGGTGAACGGTGTAGGAATTACAACAGTTTGCATATGTGCCTCCCACTTGTTAAGGGACCAAAAGTAATGGGACAATTGGCTTCTCAGCTGTTCCATGGCCAGGTGTGTGTTATTCCCTCATTATCCCAATTACAATGAGCAGATAAAATGTCCAGAGTTAATTTCAAGTGTGCTATTTGCATTTGGAATCTGTTGCTGTCAACTGTCAAGATGAGATCCAAAGAGCTGTCACTATCAGTGAAGCAAGCCATCATTAGGCTGAAAAAACAAAACAAACCCATCAGAGAGATAGCAAAAACATTAGGCGTGGCCAAAACAACTGTTTGGAACATTCTTAAAAAGAAGGAACGCACCGGTGAGCTCAGCAACACCAAAAAGACCCGGAAGACCACGGAAAACAACTGTGGTGGATGACCGAAGAATTCTTTCCCTGGTGAAGAAAACACCCTTCACAACAGTTGGCCAGATCAAGAACACTCTCCAGGAGGTAGGTGTATGTGTGTCAAAGTCAACAATCAAGAGAAGACTTCACCAGAGTGAAAACCATTGGTGAGCCACAAAAACAGGAAGGCCAGATTAGAGTTTGCCAAACAACATCTAAAAAAGCCTTTTCTTAGTTCTGGAACAACATCCTATGGACAGATGAGACCAAGATCAACTTGTACCAGAGTAATGGGAAGAGAAGAGTATGGAGAAGGAAAGGAACTGCTCATGATCCTAAGCATACCACCTCATCAGTGAAGCATGGTGGTGGTAGTGTCATGGCGTGGGCATGTATGGCTGCCAGTGGAACTGGTTCTCTTGTATTTATTGATGATGTGACTGCTGACAAAAGCAGCAGGATTAATTCTGAAGTGTTTCGGGCAATATTATCTGCTCATATTCAGCCAAATGCTTCAGAACTCACTGGACGGCACTTCACAGTGTAGATGGACAATGACCCAAAGCATACTGCAAAAGCAACCAAAGAGTTTTTGAAGGGAAAGAAGTGGACTGTTATGCAATGACCAAGTCAATCACCTGACCTGAATCCGATTGAGCATGCATTTCACTTGCTGAAGACAAAACTGAAGGGAAAATGCCCCAAGAACAAGCAGGAACTGAAGACGGTTGCAGTAGAGGCCTGGCAGAGCATCACCAGGAATGAAACCCAGCGTCTGGTGATGTCTATGCGTTCCAGACTTCAGGCTGTAATTGACTGCAAAGGATTTGCAACCAAGTATTAAAAAGTGAAAGTTTGATTTATGTTTATTATTCTGTCCCATTACTTTTGGTCCCTTAACAAGTGGGAGGGACATATGCAAACTGTTGTAATTCCTACACCGTTCACCTGCTTTGGATGTAAATACCCTCAAATTAAAGCTGACGCAGTTAAAGCACATCTTGTCCGTTTCATTTGAAATCCATTGTGGTGGTGTATAGAGCCAAAAATTTTAGAATTGTCGATGTCCCAATATTTATGGACCTGACTGTATATTCTGTCTGATGCACTCCATCCAGGCTTACTACTTTTAATAAATATTCACTAGTGTATCCTCAGTATGATGCATATTCAGGAATATATACTCCATCTGATTCACTAGTGTACACTTAATCTGTTACATATTTACAGTGGCCGAGAGAGCTCAATGCGCTGCAAATAGATAAAACACCTGCAAATAAAGAAAACAACTTCCTCAATTTTACAACACACGCGCTGCAAATGCTCACAGCACAACCAAACAAAGAAACGCACTACAAATAGAAAAAAATGCCTGCAAATTAAGAAAACCTTGACAACACACACGCTGCAAATGCTCACAACACAACCAAACAAAGAAACACACTGCAAATAAAATGTATTTGGTTGTGTTGTGATTATTTGCAGTGTGTTTTTTATTTGTTTGTGTTGTGAGCATTTGCACCACTTGCTGTCAAACGGATGAAGAAGTTTTCTTGATTTGCTGGTGCTTTTTCTATTTGCATGTGTTTTCTGAAGTTGCAGCATGTTGAGCTCTCTCGTCCACCGTGCATATTGATTGGTGAACACACCATTTTATGTATTTACTAATGTATAATCCATCTGATAAATAACCACTAGTGTACACTAATCTGACCAATCGATTAGTGAACACACCATCAGATTCAATCACTTGTACACTGTAAAAAAAAAAAAGTTGAGCCAACTTAAAATTTTAAGGCAACCAGCTTCAGCAGATTTTTTAGTTTTCTCAACTTGTTGTTTTAAGTTTATACAACAAAAATAATCTCCTACAAAAATATGTTGAGAGAACTCCAAATTTTAAGGCAACCAGCTTCAGCAGAATTTTTTTTTTTTTACAGTGATATATTCCATTTGATAAATGTTCACTAGGGTATACTTCATCATCCAATACATATTCAGTAATGTATACTCCTTCTTTTGAATATTCACTAGTGTACACTCCATTGGATGCACTCCATCTATTGCACTCACTAGTGTATACTCAATCTGATGCATATTCACTAGTGTGCACTCCATCTGCAATCAGTAGTGTACACTCCATCTGAAACTGTTCACTAGTGTACACCCCATCTTATACAGTCACTAGCCATTGCAGGTAATGTAATGTGTTGTTGGAGTGCCCTTATTTGTCCCCAGCAACAGAATGTTATTTGTGGTTCAAACTTGATCTTTTTTTAGTCTCTCCCGACATTCTGTTCAGCCCTAAATTAATAGCGCTAATGATCTTGCAGATGGAACATTTACACTTGTGCTCGTTCTAAGACACCCAAGCACATGCACTTGTACTCTCTCAGGCATGACACACGACTGATGATGCACGTCACAGCCACGCCAACACACGTCCATGCAAACAGAACCATCTGGAGAGAGCGTACGAGGAGATGATGAGATTTAGGAAACGAGAGATGAATGAATGGGGAGCTCATGAATGCCCGAATGCAAGTGATTGACACACAAGACAGCAGAACAATGCCGAACAGACAGCCTAGAACAAAAGGCACTCTGTGGGAGAACAGATCAAGTGCGTCTTCAGAGGAGAAATTTCCAGTCAAGTTATTTTGAAAGTTTATATGCACACATATGGACGTAGGAAAGCTCTATTTAAGACCTGTTGTTACACAGCAAACAAGATTAAATAGAGAGTACATGGAGACTTGCCTGTTTATCCCAATAAATTATTTCCAAATTGTCTCCTTGTAATGGTCAGATTGTCATTTGCTATCTACATTATCATACCTTTTCATATATTTATTATTTTAGTATTGTTTTCTCATTTTATTTCTCTTAAGACATTTCTGGAAAAACATCAGAGATAAAGTTGATTCCTAAACATCAAGTCTATGACGTTAAATGTGTTATGAAAGACCTCTGAGCAATACACCTTTCTTCTAAGGGTTTCAGATTACTTGGATTGCTGAAGGGTGTTGTCTAGTGACTTGTCAGGGGAGAAATTCTAAATAATAGAGAAAGGTTATATTAATGTTAGATTGTGTTTATTAACTAATTGAAATTGTCTCTTGCATGCATACTGGCTGCAATGCAACTGAATGCTCTGTTGGGGACTTAAAAACTGTATTTTAACATTGGGGTGAGATTTAAAAATCTAATTGTCTCTCCATCACCATCTGCTTAGTTAATGCTTAAACACGCACACCCACACACCAACAGATCAAATACTGCAAAACAAGAGATCACTCAATAATAATGATTATTTATTCAAGGTGGTTTTATTTAGTTTTTTTAGACAAAGACAAAGTGTTTAACATTTCTTTCAGACTATGTGATATCTTACACACAGAGAAAACACAGATCTCTCACTTTAAGCAGTTTCTGAGTTCTTCAGGTTGAATTAAACATTGACTTCCTGCCCTAACTTCACCTGATACTCAAAGTACCTGGCACAACTCAGATTAACTAACACAAACCAAAGTACTTAACACGGTTTTAACAAATGAAAAACATTAGCAACGGTCTTTGTTCGTCAGTTCTTCCATTAGCTATCTGTTCATCGTATTGTTTACAGCGGCCCCAAAAATATTTGGACATTTAAACCACTCCTGAAAATGTCATTGCATTGGGAAATAAAATATCAAAGCAAGTGGCATCTGTTTTTAGTTAATCACTTCAACCATGCACATTTGAATTTGACAATCAGAATGTATCCTAATACAATATTTCTATAGTTTTATCATTTTAAATTTATATTTTTTTAAATTGTGAAATGTTCTTCTTTAAATTTGGACATTGTAGCATAATTGCCTAAATACTTTTTGGAGCAACTGTATGTGATAGTGTATCTGGTTTAGTACCCAACAATCAACAAAAAGACACTGACAGTGTCCTGTTGGAAAAATATGTGTAGTTTGTGTATGTTCCTATTTACATGATGATGTGATGGTCATTGATAAATGACGTAGTCTTCTTTGTCAGCATGAGAGTTTTCCTCTCCATGCAGAGACATTCCCCGCCATCTTTGACATTGAACTCTTGTTTCATTTTCCACATCGCTCCCTTTTTTTCTCTTTGCACCTCTACTTGTCCTGTGTTCTCTGATTTTAGAGAGGACGCCACTTGAGGTGATGTTGCAAAGCCTGCTGTGAGTGCATGCATGCGGTAGCCCTGTCTCTGTTGTACTGTATGAATTGCACAGTGTGTGTTGTGTTTAATTTGTTGTTGTGTGCCAGTCTTGTCACCCTTTCCTGCATGGCTGCTTCTATGCATTTATTAGCATAAGCCCGATTACAGGAGAAAGGTAGTGAAGTATAATAGAAGAAAAAGAGGAGGAGAAGGAAAACTCAGCCGAAGAGAAGGTGAAAAGAGAGAGTAAGTGCTGTGAGCGAGAAAAAGGACAGAAGTGAAGGCGAAGAGGAAGATGGGAGAATGGGAGAGTCGTAACCTGGTGGACATTCAAGCTCGAAACAGGGGACTGAGGCAGCATCCTCATTGCCATAGTTTGCCCAATACTCTTCAGGCTCTAGCTTGGGTAAAGCAGCCTCCTCCGCAGTGAGATCGTACTTGGATGAGAAGGAGGATGATGCAGATGAGGGATGTTTGACAGAGGTGAATGGAGAGGCTTTCAGGGTCTCGCTACTCTTGTGAAAGTGGCTCTTGGATGATGAGGCCGGTTTGTTCTTGGAGAACCACCAACGGGTCTTGGTGCTGAAGGTCGTGGTTGTAGTGCCAGCCAGGGATCCTGGGTCAGGCACCGGGCAGAGGGCAAAGTCCAGCTCGCGCAGGAACCTCAGGTCCTGGCCTTTACGAGGGGCTGGTGAAGAGCAGGTTAGGTCTGAGCTGGAGATCCGAACTTTGCGGAACCACTCCCATAGCGACCTGGCTTCACAGCCGCAGGTCCAGGGGTTACCATTGAGCCTGAGAAACTGCACTGACGACGTATCCTTCAGTGCCTGGCCTGGAAGCTCCTGCAGAGAGTTGTTGAAGAGATAGAGGATGGTCAATCTGCCCAGGTCACGGAAGGCTCGCCGATGGACTTGTCGGATGCGGTTGTCATGAAGCAACAGGCGGTCAAGATTCACCAGGCCTCGGAAGGCATTTTCAGACAGGACACGGATACGATTGCCATGCAGGAACAGGTGGGTGAGGTTGACCAGGTCGGAAAAAAGGCCATCTGCAAGGTGGCTCAGCTGGTTCTCCTGCAGGTAGAGGAACTGCAAGCTGTAGAGCTTGTGGAAGAGGTCAGCAGGCAGCTCGGTCAAGTGGCAGCGGTGCATGTGTAGACTCTGCAAGCGCTCCAGCCCCCTGAACGCACCCCCGTCCAGCCTGCGCAGTGATGGGTTGTCACTCAAATCTAGTTCCTCTAGTACACGCAGATTACTGAATGCACCTGCTTCGATCCATGTGATGTTGTTGGAATACAGCCATAGGACCTGAGGATTCAGAAAGTAAAGACAAAGGTAAATCTCTGCTTAAATCTTCACACGAAAAGATTCAGCGTGATGTTCACTTACAGATATGCTCTCACCTGTGTTTCGAAGCCAAAGGAGTCGGCTCTGAGCTCAGTGATGCGGTTGTTCTGCAAGAAAACCCGCTGGGAGTCGTAGGGCACGCCGGCTGGAACAGCAGTGAAGTTCTGAGACTGACAGCTCACAGTCATGGGCATATGGTAGCATACACACAACCTGGGACATGCCTGACCCGGTGCACAGCGACATGCCAACAACCATATCACCAACCAAAGAGACAAACCACCTGTGGAGCGAGAAAGAGGTAGACTTAACAAGATGTTCGTGTTCACATTAGAGAAGAAGCTGTTCCACATCCTCATGCGGAAACAATTTGTCAATATAACAGCTGCCGTTTGAAATATCATTGCTGGGTTAAGTAATATCCACATATATTCTGCTTGAAGAAAGCAGTCCTAAGAAAGACTCTTTGTCCAGTCTGTGTCCATCCAAGACAGAACAGAACAGTGCCTAAGAGTGCGTGAAACAAAAAAGTTCGGATTAACTTCAGGTTTGTGAAACCGAACTCGATTCAATTACTGCAGCTCATGAATATTTAAGAGGGGACCTCACGGGGATCGGTGACTCTACACAATGACATGGCGCTTAAAGACACGCATGGCGTGAATTAATCATGCTGCGTGCATTCATGTTGCCTGCACAAGATTTTCCTATTACCTGACCCATGACCTGGTCACTCTACATCCTTTCCAGGACAAGATGAACTAATCCGCTGCACAGGACTAATGTGGAAAATTGTACTGCATTACCTTTTTGCATAACTGCATAGCCTACCCATTTTTGTTAACAGTAGCTTTGTAAGTTTTCAAAGTTGAGAAATCATTGATTATTCTATATTTATCCTGGTTACATCAAAAGTGGCTCATAAACAATTATTTGTCTAGTCGCAATACACTTGATTAATCATAAGTGGCTGTACTGAGGTTAGAACAAACTGGGACTCCAAATGGAATGCTACACTGTAAACATGTACAAAAATGTGTATATTATTTATTTTGATTTATACTTATGTATTTTTTGTGTTTGTATGTTGTATATTTTATCAAATATATACAAGAATACAAATATATATATATATCAATTAATGTCAGTTAATCAAAAGTAGAGATAATTAGCTTTTGTTCGATAGGCTACGTATTTATTGTTACATATTTATATTTGTTTGCATCTTGTAAAATTCAAAATATAACATTAAATAAATATGCAATTAAATGTCTTTAAGTGTACATCATACATATCTAACATATAGGAATAACTGTTTTAGCACAATATTGCCAAACATGTATTTTGTATGTAAATAATGTATATAATTGTGCCTCAAATTAAAATATGAATAATCATTAAACTTTAACTAATAATTACAATAAAAAGTTGGTACTTACTCTTGAAGGTAAGAGTGTTGGAGACGCGAGCGCTCCGCGCAGCCGCACGAGTTTCCATCCCAAAATCCAATCCGAGAGCGAGTTAGCCTGAGCGCAAGCTGCTATCTGCTCTAACGGTCAGCTCTGGTGCTCGAGTCGACTGCGACTGCGACTGAGGAGCGACTCGCACCCCGGCAGCGTTTATAGTCCAGCACCGGCTGCCCACGGACGCGGGACGCAGCGGAATCTCTCATACGTAACGCGCGCGAGGGCGAGCAGCACGTAGGTGGGGGGAGGAAACCGGACTGTGTGTCTGAGTGAGTGTATTGAGGGGGATGACTAAATAACTTTATCGGTTGTTTTTGTTATAGATGACTGTTCTTTTCTCTAGAGTCGTATTAGTAAACAGGCTAGAATACAACAACCTATGAAATCAGTGTGTAGGCTGCACATAAGGTTAATGGTCGAAAAACTAAATAGCTTACACTTTTGAGAAATAATCTTATAATTTGAATGTATACATGTGACAAATAAGATTATAATATAAATAATTTTGGATATAACAGATAGGATTATTTATATTATATTATAAATACTAAAATACACTAAATATAGACCAAAAAACACATGGACAAAAATCAGCAATTTATTATCATTTTATAGACACTTAAAGAATCCAAATATAATTTTCTTTGAATTTTCTTGATTAACTTTGCTTTTATATGATTTTTTTCACGTCATAGTCATTCACATGATAATGGAATTAGGTAATTATAGGTTTCTGTCTAAAAACTGTTCAAATTTTTTGTTATATTCTTATAATCTTATAATTACACATTTTAATTTTCTATTTAATATAGCATATTGTTTTAGTACAATAGAACATGTAGGCTACAGTATTTTGTGTTTTCTGTTTTTTGAAACATGACGAAAACTCTTCTCCCACTTGACAGCTGTCATATAAAACTGTAAAGCCACCTAAACCGGAAGCAGCTTCAACTCTTGAAGGAATTTAGGTATTTAATTTGTTTTTGATTGGTTTTTGTTTGATATAATAATACAAAAATATATATTTTGAGCAAAATATATTTGTGAATAAAAGTTGTGATTTAAAGTCTGCTTAAACCATCCTTAGATGATTTGCTGTTAAACTGCTTTCCCAGTTGGCCACCTAAAATGTGTCCCATTTAAAACTAACATCAGACCAGGCTGAGACACCAGCAAACCAGCTTACCCATTGTGAAATAAATGTGAAAAGGATATCAAATTGACATCAAAACTGATGTCAAAAAGGAGGTAAAATATGGCAAATTTGACATGACGTTGATTTGATGTAATGTGATTTGATTGAATGTCAAGCATATTGGTCTACGTATACGTCAAACCAATTTCAGTGTGGGATTAACTTTCTATTTTCACCCAATTACTACTTGAAGAATATGCCGTCCAAAATTAATTTAAAATAATGTTACAGCATCTTGATCAAGTCTTGGCTAATATTTGACATCAAATTGATATCAAGTTGCCCACTGGCTGGTTTAAGATGTTTTCTCACATCCCATTTTTAATATACATTCAGTAGTCGTAGATTTTTCTATACATAGCGTAAGGTGAGGGCCTAAATGTAGCAGAATCACATCAGATTGAAACGTCATTTTGCTTCCCTGTTGTAAAAAAAAATCAAATGTTATGTTCTATTAAGAGACACACTATTCTTCATATCTATCCTAAATTCATACACTAGATGGCAGAGTACATAATTTATAGTGAGTGTAAGCACACATACAGCACAAGTAAACTTCACTCCCCTGGCCTCAAGAGACATATTAGCGACTTCCTGTTGGTTGATGCTGGTTTTAATCCCACTTGAAGCAGTGCGATTAGGATTAGTCACATCAAGTTCAAGTTCAAGTTGAGCTTTATTGTCATTCTGCTACATGTGGGGACATATGTCGTGTCTCGCAGGACCACGGTGCTACATAAATACAGACATACAACAATGAAGTAAAAAACACTATAAACCTATACACAACTAACCTACTGACAGACATAACTATAAGTATACTATATATAAGTATTTACCCTATACAAACTAAAAGAATAAAGGATAAAAAATACAACTATACGAATGCTTCACATAAATATTACCCTATACAAACTAAAAAATAGAAGATAAAAAATACAAACTATATGAATGCTTCACAAATACTGTACATGTGCAAAGAGAGACATTTTGAGTCGAGCAGCTGGTTGGGGAACAGTGCAGGATGATTTGTAGTGCATGAGCATGTAAACATACATATATTGCTGAGTCTTTTGTGAGATTTTGCACACGCAGCAGTGTGTGTAAGTGTCCATAGTGCACATAGTGTAAAGTGTAAGTGTCCATAGTGTAAAGTGTCCATAGTGCACATAGAGGAGAGTGTGTTACTATAAGTGGTTTGTACAGGCCCACTCACCTGTGTGTAGCACACTTTGAATTGCACAAAAAAAAAAAAAATATATTAAAAAAAAAAATTAAAGTTCCATACAGTTTTTCTTTGGTGTGGTAAGGTTTGGGGTGGGGGGTGGTCCATGTTTCAGGAGGTAGGGGTTTGCATGGGGTTTCAGAGGGGGGCGGGGTGGTTTGAGTTCAGGGCTCTCACAGCCTGGGGGAAAAAGCTGTTGAGCAGTCTGGCGGAGCGGGCTCTGATGCTCCGGTACCGTCTTCCTGATGGTAGGAGCTGGAAGAGACTGTGGGAGGGATGGGTGGAGTCCTTCACGATGCTGTTGGTTTTGCTGGAGCATCGTGTAAGGAAGATGTCCAGGATGGAGGGGAGAGGGGCACCGATGATCTTTGCAGCTGTGTTCACTGTCTGCTGGAGGGTCTTGCGGTCAGCAGCACTGCAGTTCCCGTACCAGACAGTGATGCAGCTGGTCAGTACATCAGTTTGGTAAGAACATGCACAGTACATCAGTTTGGTAAGAATTTTGTGGGCATCAACAATAAAATTGCATTATGAGTGTTGCCATAGGAAACAATAATTACTAAGTCTGTGGAAACAACTCTATCCTCGTTGTGAATGACAGTATTTCCTACAAGACATGAATAATAATAAAAAAAATTATAATAAGAAATAAAATATCAATATGAGTAATTCAAATTAAATGGCATGTTGAATACTAACCTTAGCCTGGCGTAAAAAATATTAGCCAGAAAGTTTATAGCAGACTATTTATTTACATATGACCCGAGTTCCGGAAATGTTGGGACGTTTTTTAAATCTGAATAAAATATTATATTCACAATAGAACATAGAGAACATAACAAATGTTTAAACTGAGAAATTTTTATCCACTGAATGAGCTCATTTAAAATTTGTTGCCTGCTACAGGTCTCAAAAAAGTTATCACAGGGGCTGAAAAAGCAAGATATTTTGAAAAGATTCAGCTGGGAGAACATCTAACAACTAATTAAGTTAATTGACATCAGGTCTGTAACATGATTAGCTATAAAAGGGATGTCTTAGAGAGGCAGAATCTCTCTGAAGTAAATATGGGCAGAGGCTCTCCAATCTGTGAAAGAGTGCGTAAAAAGATTGTGGAATACTTTAAAAACAATGTTCCTCAACGTCAAATTGCAAAGGCTTTGCAAATCTCATCATCTACAGTGCATAACATCATCAACATTTTCTGAGAAACTGGAGAAGTATCTGTGCGTATGGGACAAGGCCGAAGATCTTTGTTGTATGCCCGTGGTCTTCGGGCCCTCAGATGACACTGCATCACTCATCGGCATGATTCTGTCATTGACATTACTAAATGGGCCCAGGAATACTTCCAGAAACCACTGTCGGTAAACACAATCCGCCGTACCATCTGCAGATGCCAGCTAAAGCTCCATCATGCAAAAAGGAAGCCATATGTGAACAGTGAACATTTTCCAGAAGCGCGGTTGTGTCCTGTGGGCCAAGGCTCATTTAAAATGGACTGTATCAAATCACAGACGCTGTGTCCTCCGGGCTAAAGAGGAGGGAGACCTTCCAGCGTGTTATCAAAATCAGAATCAGAATGAGCTTTATTGGCCAAGTATGTTTACACATACAAGGAATTTGTTTTAGTGATAGAAGCTCCACAGTGCAACAGAAAGACAGCAACAGGACAGGACACAGATAATAAAGAATAATACAAATATCCAAATAGACAATGTACAAAACAGCAAAAATACAATATATAATATAGACAATTATGTGTGTACAGGTCTGATATGTACAAATTTGAAATGGAAAAAATATATATATATAAAAAAAATTTTTTTTTAAATTAGATAAAAAAGTAAGCATGTGTGGTGAATAAATAATAGAGTTGTGTGTTCCATGTTTTATTGTCAAGTGTTCATGAGATGGATTGCCTGAGGAAAGAAACTGTTTCTGTGTCTGGTCGTTCTGGTTCTCAGAGCTCTGTAGTGTCGACCAGACGGTAACAGATCAAAGAGGGAGTGTGCTGGATGTGAGGGGTCCAGAGTGATTTTACCAGCCCTTTTGCTCACTCTGGATAAGTACAGTTCTTGGAGAGTGGGGAGGGTTGTACCAATGATTCGCTCAGCAGACCGGACTACTCTCCGTAGTCTTCTGAGGTCAGATTTGGTAGCTGAGCTGAACCAGACAGTTATTGAAGTGCAGAGGACAGATTCAATGATGGCAGAGTAGAACTGTTTCAGCAGCTCCTGTGACAGGCTGAACTTCCTCAGCTGGCGAAGGAAGTACAACCTCTGCTGGGCCTTTTTCACAATAGAGTCAAAGTCCTGAGAGATGGTGGTGCCCAGAAATCTGAATGACTCCACTGCAGTCACAGTGCTGTTCATGATGGTGAGTGGGGGGAGTGCAGGGGGGTTTCTCCTGAAGTCCACTATCATCTCCACAGTTTTGAGCGTGTTAAGCTCCAGGTTGTTAAGACTGCACCATACAGCCAATTCTTTAACCTTCTGTCTGTAAGCAGACTCGTCACCGTTCTGAATGAGGCCGATCAGTGTGGTGTCGTCTGCAAACTTCAGGAGCTTGACAGAGGGGTCTTTAGATGTGCAGTCGTCGGTGTAGAGGGAGAAGAGCAGTGGGGAGAGAATGCAGCCCTGATGAGCTCCAGTGCTGATGGTGCGGGTGCTGGATGTGAATTTACCAAGCTTTATTAACTGTTGCCTGTCTGTCAGGAAGCTGTTGATCCACTGATGGACAGAGGTTGGGACGGAGAGCTGAGTTAGTTTATTCTGAAGGGTGTTAAAAGTGGAGCTGAAGTCCACAAACAGGATCCACAAACACATAAGTCCCTGGTCTGTCCAGATGCTGCAGGATGAAGTGCAGTCCCATATTGACAGCATCATCCACAGACCTGTTTGCTCTGTAGGCGAACTGCAGGGGGTCCAGTAAGGGTCTGGTGATGTCCTTCAGATAAGCCAAAACCAGTCTTTCAAATTATTTCATGGCCACAGATGTCAGAGCCACAGGTATGTGGCTCTAATGTCATCAACGTTATCAGCATTTAGTTCAAAAGCCAGCATCTCTGATGGTATGGGGGTGTATATGTGCATATGGTATGGGCAGATTGCATGTTTTGGAAGGTACTATGAATGCTGAAAGGTTTTAGAGTAACACATGCTCCCCTCCAGAAACATAACCCCGTCCCTACTATTTTGAGACATGTAGCAGGCATCAAATTTGAAATGAGCTCATTTTGAGCATAAAATTGTAAAATTTATCAGGTTAAACATTTGTTATGTTATCTATGTTCTATTGTGAATAAAATATTGGCTCATGTGATTTGAAATTCTTTTAGTTTTCATTTTATTCAAATTTAAAAAACATCCCAACATTTCTGGAATTCGGGTTGTAAAATGCACATAAATATCAGTTGTCACTATATCTTCCAAAAATGTCTTATGAACGCATGTAAAATATTGCGTACAACAGGTTTTTCAGCAAAGTTTTGATCTTGTTGATAATTTAGAGGCTTTAGAAATATGAGTATCAAATATAATACTGAAGACTTAAATTCTACAAAAATCTTTTCGAATTTTTAAACCCCTATAGCTCCCACTGTTCTTTCTTTGAAACATCAAGCAATAAAATATTATTAGAATCCTATAGCCTACCATATGGTTCTAAATATAAAATCACATCCAAGAGGATTCTAGCAATCAAATTTGATCCTATAACCTGAAATTTCTTCAGAATATTTTTACTCAATGGCAATGCATTGTTTTTAGTTTCCGGAGCCACATTTTTAGTATACAAAAAGCTGCTGCATGTGTAAATATTTGAGTAAAATAAGTGTTAGAAATTCATGTATGCATTTGTGTGCAAGTGTCATGTGTGTGGGCTGCACTGAGTCAGAGTTCTGTTCCCTGACCGTGACTGAGGTCAGTGCGCTCCAACTTCAGCATGATGCAGTCCATCTGTGCACGCGCACCTGTGTACCCATGTCATGACACATGCAAACACACTTGTTTGTTTTTGTATGTTTGTGGGGACTTTCTTTTTGACCTCTTTTTTATACTGAGCTAATGCTGTTGTCTATCTTCTAATTATAACCACATGTTGAACCTGCACACACTCACACACACGGCATGCTCTGCCAGAATGCAATCATGTGCATGTGCAGATATGCACACTTTACAGTTCTTGTACTCCTCCTACTCTTTCTCTCAGTGGACTTTATGAAATATCACATGACAAACACTGAATATCATATACACACACAAGAACACACACTTTCATCTGTACCCACAAGCTCACTCATCACTGAGAGTCAAAGGTTAGGGCAGGAGACCATGGGGGACGGGACACACAGCCTGCAGAACCAAACACACACTAGTAGGTCACTCCTCGTCATAAGTGCCCTTTGTTCTTAGTGTGCTTTGCAAAAACAACGCAGCCGAGCCTGAGGCTACTGTTCACAATAATCTTAGCCCACCAGCTAACTCATCACTGCACATTCTCAGCGCTACAGGGGGCCGTGGGGGAAGACACACACACAAGACATACATACATGAGGCAAGATCAGACAGATGACCACACTCCCCCTCAACACTTGGGGCAGTGACACACGCTTTAAAGAGCAACAGAAGGGTTTGGGGAGAGTGTGTACATGCTTGTGTGTGCATGTCAGTTCATATGTGTGTACTTTGATAGTTGCCAACCTGTACTGAACAGATCAACTCTGAATATTTCGTCCTAATGCTATGAACATGTTTTTCAGCTTTGTACTGTACATGTGCCTTCTTACAGAGGTTGACAACCAGAAAATCTTAATATAAATCTCCTAATGTACAGCATGAATTTGTGTCACAGATTTAGCTCTTAAAAGTGAAGTGTGTAATTTCTGTGGCAACAGCAAAAACGTGTTTCTGTACAGGTTGTCTGCAATGAAGTACTGCAGAAATAATTTCTTTGTAGGGCAAAATTTAGCACCACTCTGGTTCAATCAGCAAAAGTAATTATAGCTTTTTCCCATTTGCTAGAGGATAATAGTAAAGATAATATTCACAAATGAGCATAACTTTTATGAATTTTGAAGCCTAAATACAGTCGTCAGAAGTAAGAATCTTTGGTTAGACTATTAGCGAACTACCGTCAAATGATTTCAACGTCACTACCACTAAGCTTTCTACAACTCTTTCAAACAATTTCAAAGAGATTTAAAATGTACAAGTTAGAAAGTTTTAGTTAGAATTGTTTGCAAGAGAATGATTATAAAAAGCAGACTAGTGTGTAGATGAGTTTTCTCTACGTGATAAAAACATGAAAATATCTTGATCTTGTGTCAACCAAACAAACAATGCAAGCATTGTTTTAAAATGCTTTCACAAAGCAGTGTTTAAACTTTTCAGGAGAATTAACCTATGAGCTTACAGTTGTCAGTGTGTTGAGATAGGAGTATTTGAGTATTTTAAGACTGAAATAGTAACTTTAAAGGTTCACTTGTCTGAAATCACTCCCTATAACCTTCTATATGGATTATTTGTGGGCCAGCCATTTGTAGTGGTGTCTGAAACCATAGTGGATATTATCAAGTGCAAGCATTCAATCCCAAAATGCACCTCAATAAGGAGTGTATAACAGATGTACACTGAAGGGCTATGAATTCCTGAATCTCAAGATCTCCCAGAAGATGGCATTTGCAGCACTAGCAGCACACTCTGTGTCCAAATCCACCTACTTGTTTTTTATTCACTTATTAAGTGAACTATATTAGGGGAGTAATGTGGAGTATAGGGGATGATTTCAGATATAGCCAGTAAGCCTTTTAGTTTACTCTCATCTGGCTCTTATTAATCCCAATAGTATGGTTTTAGACTCTACTAACACCATCACCCTGCATGCATGGTTTATTTACAACCAAACTGTTAACATTAACTGTTTCGTTTTTGACTATGTTTTCCATCTCATACTATGGGCTGTCAAATTTAACAGTAATTTGATATGATTAATTTTGGGAAAGAAATAACTTAAAATGATTAATATATGTCATCTTACATTGCATGATGATGATGAATATGATGCAGGATGACGACTATAGCTATATATAAGTTTTTGTATTATATTTGCAGCATTTTGTTTTAATTTTTGTTTTAATACCTCTGTACAGCACTTTGGTTGCAACTTCTGTTGTTTTGAAATGTGCTTTATAAATTAATAAACTAAACTAAACTAAACTAAACGTATTTATATCACAATCTAATTTAATAATATCACAAGAACAAGAGTGCTGTTTTTCCCAAATATCTGCACAACTGCAAATGTGATATTGATTTCATACAATAAACAAAAGTTAACATTGTGTCAAGACAGTGTTTTAGACAGTGTTGTCAACGTTGCCTGTTTTGTTCTACATGGCCAATGAAAATGAAAAAAAATGTAAAAGTTCCAAACAAAGCCTGTAGTGTGTCTTTGAGCAACACACTATGGTGTTTCGTTACTAAATGAATCCACATTTTTGAACGAATTGTGTGAGCCAATGATTCGGTGACCATTCATTAAGACTAGGACACTAAGACAGCCTTAAAAAAAAGATCACTTGACAGCCCTAATATGAAAAATCTAATTTATAAAAAATATATATTTTTTTTTTTCTGAGAGAGTATAGGGAAGATTAATGACTTATTAAAGTAAATAAAAAAATATATATATTTATCGGAAATGTGTCCATACCCCCTACAAAATGCTCTCCCACCTGTTTAGTACTGTAAAATCTGTTTACCTCTATACTTAGCTATCTGACCTGTTTTTGTCTAAATAATGACTTTGCTTTACTCCTACGATTTATACACTTCCTGTAATAGAGAGCAGAACCTTATCATCACTCTGTCATCTTTGTCTCAGTGACTAATATTTACCTCCATTCCTTTTTTATTGCCTCCCTCATCTGTCTATCTGCTGTCTATTCATTCATACATCTCTATTTTTATACAAAGGCTGCCCCTGTCATATCGCAAGCCATTATGACGCAGAATTAATGATGCAGAGAGATGAAGAGAATTAGAAAGAGAACACACTTAATTGCACAAGCTGTTGGCAGAGAGCAAATAATCAAACTGATTTTATCTACAAAATGGTTCAAATCAACAGTTTTTTTAATCTCTGGTTTATCTCCCAAATATTTGTAAATCGTGATCCTTCAGATGTTGGATACTGAAAGCAAAAGACATCAAAGTCTTCCAAGGAAGCAAGGAAAAAAGGAAGGAGACAAAATGTGTCAGTTCTGTGAGATGGCTGAGCTACAGAATGGAGTAAAGATGAGCGATGAGCTACGGAAGTAGCACAATGCCTGTAATTAAAGGCCTAGATACTGATCAACTAAGGCTCACAGCACAGCAACAACAGAGACACACCAAGAACACAAGACTCTAAATGAGCTGCGACACCTTAAGAGAACACCTGCAGATCTGAGACAAATCCACTGATTGCTCTCAATAGACAGTTACCTTCAAAATAGCAGATGTCCAAGGGCAGAAGGTTTGAACGATATCAGGCCCTGATATTACTCATACTTACTTTTAAGAAAACTACAGCACTAAACTGTTGCCTGGTGGTACAGACGATTAAATTCCTACCAGCAGAATGTCGTATAAATGTGCAACAGGAGGTTGGACAGTGGAAAAACTAGCAATAACCTGCCTGTCCACAACATGGAAACATATGTCAGGCATTGTGCTAGAAGAAATGTTCAAGGCTCAGATGAGAATTGGGAAAAACATGAAAGCTAAAAAAATATTATCTACTGAGTACTAACCCAAGACCCCAGAAGCAGATACCATCAGATACCAGATATCATCAGAACAGGGGCTGGAAATAGCATGGCAAAAGGACAACACACATGAATTAATTATGGCAGCACAAACATGAGATCCATATATGAGTTTATAAGACGTGCAAGGAGAACTACAGTATACCCTGAATACTTGTTTTGCATAAAAGCATCTTCTGAATCTATTAACTCAAATCTAAGACCTGTTGGGCGTCTGGAGAGTATAAAGTCAAGACTAAGTGAGCAAATAATGATAAGGAGTTCACAGCACATTTCAGCATTAGTACATGATGATGGACCAAATGTACCTAAAATGAGTACAGAGATCACACCTATGATCTCTGTAACATCTGTAAGATGTTTTAACATTTTCAACAACAAAAAAAATTCTCCAGTAGTGTATATGCAGCATATTATCAGTTAAAACTTCTAAAAGCCAACTTCTTTTGGGCTGTGTTCGAAATGGCATACTTGCTTACTGCCCAGTACACAGTGCATACTGCCTACTATTTTTTAAAGAATAGTTTGTGAAACAGTATACAATAAGCAACAAATGTTTCAGAATAGCATGCTTAATTGTCACATGACAAACAAAAGTAAAGTCGTGACGTATTGTCAAGTATGGTGACCCATACTCGAAATTGGTGCTCTGCGTTTAACCCATCCAAGTGCACACACACACAGCAGTGAGTAGTGAACAAATGCACACACACACACACCGTGAACACACACCCGGAGCAGTGGGCAGCCATGCTGCAGCGCCCGGGGAGCAGTTGGGGGTTCGGTGCCTTGCTCAAGGGCACCTCAGTCGTGGTATTGAGGGTGGAGAGAGCGCTGTACATTCACTCCCCCCACCTACAATCCCTGCTGGCCGGGGACTCGAACCCGCAACCTTTCGATTACGAGTCCGACTCTCTAACCATTAGGCCACGACTTCCCGGGGGAAGGGGGGAAAGGGACGTTCTCTGCATTTAACCCATCCAGGTACACCTGGAGCAGCGGGCAGCCATCAATGCGGCGCCCGGGGAGCAGTTGAGGGGTTCGGTGCCTTGCTCAAGGGTCTCACCTCAGTCGTGGTTGCCGGACCTGAGACTCGAACCCACGACCTTCGGGTTACAAGTCCAACTCTCTATCCATTAGGCCACGACTGCCCCCTTTAACACAAACATTAATTCAAACATTAACACAAACATTAATTCAACACAGCTGTCAAGGTTGTTACCTTACAAACGTACCAGGTTATGTATGTAACCCAGGTTCCCTGAAGGGAACGAGAGCTGCGTCAAAACGCATATGGCAACGCCATCAGCGTAAACGACGCTCTGAATATTGTCTACAACCAGTCTATTGGATGGGCGAGGCGTCACGGGCGGGGGGACGTCACGACCAGGAAGTATGTAAGCACGTGCGGCGGAGCCGGCATCAGCTTCAAGTCATGAAGCAAGCGCTGGCAGGGATGCCGGAAGTGTGGCTACGAGACGCAGCTCTCGTTCCCTTCAGGGAATCTGGGTTACATACGTAACCTGGTACGTTCCCTTCCAGGAACTTCGAGCTGCGTCAAAACGCATATGGGAACGCAATACCAACGCCGCCAGACTGACAAGTCCCTGCCTGGTGTCAGGCTGAGAGGACGGAGGAGCCTGGAGTGGCTAGGATGTCCAGGTTATAGAACCTGACAAATGTCAGGGGCGTGGACCACCCAGCAGCGTTGCAGATGTCCTGCATGGAGACACCTGCCCAGAAGGCCTTGGAGGATGCCACACCTCGCGTTGAGTGCGCTCTGACTCCCAGCGGCGGGGGACGCTCAGAGGCCTCGTACGCAAGATTGATGGCATCCACAATCCACCTACTAAGAGTGGGCTTCGAAGCCGGAAGACCCCTCTTAGGCGGACCAAAGCACACAAGCAGTTGGTCCGTCTTTCTCCAGAGGGCAGCTCTGTGGATGTATGCGTCCAGTGCTCGCACTGGACACATACAGTTGTGCATTTCCTGGTCGGGCTCCCTGAAGGGAGGAGGACAGAAGGCCTGGAGTACGACCGGCTGTGGTACGACCGTCGGAACCTTCGGTACGTACCCCACGCGGTGATAGAGAAAGACTTTCGCCGAACCGGGCGCAAAGTCAATGCACGAAGGGGCCACAGACAGGGCCTGAAGGTCACTCACCCTCCTCAGAGAAGTGATGGCCAACAAGAAGACGGTCTTGATGGTGAGGAGTCTATCTGTTATCTCCTCGAGAGGCTCAAAAGGTGCTCTGCACAGAGCCTCCAGTACCACAGCCAGGTCCCACGTGGGGACACGGGATCGTACAGGCGGCCTCAGCCTCAGTGCACCACGGAGGAAACGTGTAACCAGGGGGTGTCTACCCACTGACTGGCCACCAATAAGGGCGTGGTACGAAGAGATAGCTGCCACGTAGACCTTAATAATGGAGTGGGTTAACCCTGCGGAGAAACGGGCCTGCAGGAACTCCAGAACTGTGCGAATCGGGCAGTTGACTGGGTCGAGCTGGCGGTTCCCGCACCAAGAAGTGAAGAGTTTCCACTTCAAGGCGTACAGTTTCCTCGTGGAGGGAGCTCTGGATTGGAGGATGGTCTCGACAACCTCGGTTGACAGACCAGAAGCTATGAGTTGTGCCCCCTCAGGGGCCACACCCAAAGCCTCCACCACTCCGGGTGAGGGTGCACAAGGGCGTACAGACGGAGCCTCGGCCACGTCTGTACCATAGTGTCCAGCCCCAGAGGAGCTGGAGAGAACCAGAGGGGACATTGTGCTGACTCTCGAGTCGCAAAGAGGTCCACCTGTGCCTGGCCAAAAACCTTCTAAATCTGCTTCACCACCTCGGGGTGAAGCATCCATTCCCCGGGCCTCGGCCCCTGTCTCGACAGGACGTCTGCTCCCACATTGAAATACCCAGGAATGTGCACAGCTCTCAGTGATAGGAGCTTGCCCTGGGATCACACAAGGATCTGGTGTGCCAGCTTGTACAAGGGGCGCGACCGCAGACCTCCTTGGTGGTTGATGTAAGCGGTGCGGACCAGCACATGGCGATCTCTTAGGTCTGGGAGGAAGTGCTTGAGAGCACGGAACACAGCTAGGATCTCTAGCCAGTTGATATGCCACGTCAGGTGGCGACCACTCCACAGACCGCGGGCAGGGTGGCCACTCATGACTGCACCCCAACCGGTGAGGGAAGCGTCCGTCGCTAGCGAGACGCGGCGACAAGGAGCTCCCAACACCAGGCCCTGAGACAAGAACCAAGGCCTCCTCCACATGTCTAAGGCACGGATGCAGCGCTGTGACACTTTGACAGCGTGGAGCGAGTCTCCCCTCAGGGAGACCCCCCTGGTCTTGAGCCACCACTGTAGGGGCCTCATGTACAGCAGGCCAGAAGGTATCACGCTGGACGCAGCTGCCATGAGCCCAAGCAGACTCTGAAACTGCTTGACAGTGAATGTCTGGCCTTCTCGCACTCTCTTGACTGCCGTGAGGATCGACTCGATCCGAGCAGGGGTCAAACGAGCCTGCATCGTGGTCGAATCCCACACTACGCCTAGATAAGTGGTTCTCTGAGCTGGAGAAAGCACACTCTTCTTGGCGTTTAGTCTTAACCCCAAATCTTTCATGTGGGCGAGAACGACATCTCGATGCCGAACTGCCAACCGCTCTGATTGAGCGAGAATCAACCAATTGTCGATATAATTTAGTATACGGATGCCCTGCAGTCGCAACGGGACCAGAGCCGCATCCATACACTTGGAGAAAGTGCGGGGTGAGAGTGCTAGGCAGGGAAGAACCCGATACTGATACGCTTTCCCCCCGAAAGCGAACCTCAGGAACTTCCTGTGAGCAGGAAGGATGGATACATGGAAATAGGCGTCTTTGAGGTCTATCGTGACAAACCAGTCCTCGGACCTGATTTGAGACACGATCTGTTTGACCGTCAGCATCTTGAACTTCAGCTGTTTGACTGAGCGGTTCAAGAGACGCAAGTCCAGTATGGGCCTCAGCCCCCCATCCTTCTTTGGAACAATGAAGTACCGGCTGTAGAAGCCGGTGTGGACTTCGTGAGGAGGAACCAACTCGATGGCTTCCTTCCTCAGCAAAGTACCGACTTCCTGTTCCAAGACCAGAACCTGCTTGTGGCGGACCGTAGTCACACAAACCCCGTTGAACAGCGGAGGTGGCCCATCGAACTGGATGGAATAGCCAGCCTCTACCGTCCGCAGGACCCAAAGAGACACATTCGGCAGTCGCTGCCAGGCTGCCAAACGATCTACTAAGGGAATCAGTCTCTCGAGACTGACCTCTGGTGTCGGAGAAGCGACCAGACTGCTGAGAGTTTCTCAGGCCCGCTGAAATCACAGGCGGAAGAACCTGAGAGTAATACTCGCTGGGACCTGCTGTGCCCTGGAACTGCAGGGTTGACAGACAAATCCCCGGAGGGCACCGAGGGGAGACAGTCACCGTGTGCCGCGGTGTAAGACCCCAGTAGGGGCCGCCCTCCGAAGTCCTGGGGCTCACCCATCAGGACTTCTTCACCGAGGACCTCTTGGCCGACAAGACATCCCTCAGGTCTGCCTTTGGCCTCAAAGTCCCCGGCGCGGAGCGCCGCTGCCCTCGGCTCCACCTCGGGGGAGCACGAGAGGCGACGCTCTCTTTCTGCGCAGCCCTGTGTGAGGAGCTGGTATGCGGAGGAGGCTGCTCCCGCCCAGCAGCCTCCAGAGTTAGAGAGCGACGGGGGAGGAACCGCCGGAACGCCTCCGCTTGCTTACGAGCCTCCTGAAACCTGTCGACGACGGTGCTCACAGCGTCGCCGAACAGGCCAGAAGGCTGAAGCGGGGAGTCCAGGAGGCAGACCCTATCCTTCTCTTTGATATCGGACAGGGTCAGCCACAAATGCCTCTCTGCTGCCACCAAAGCTGACATGGAGCGGCCGATAGCACGGGTCGACTCCTTGGTGGCGCGGAGAGCCAAATCGGCGGTCCTCCTGAGCTCTAGAATATCATCAGCTCTGATATCCCCGAACTCGTCTAACTCCTTCAGCAGTTCAGCCTGGTACGCCTGCAGCACTGCCATAGTGTGCAGACACACACCAGCCTGCCCTGCTGCCGCATACCCCCTGCCCACTAATGATGATGTGGTGCGCAGAGGCTTAGTGGGCAGAGTGGGAGCCTTCAAAGACGACGCCGCGGAAGGAGACAGATAGCTCGCAAGCGTCTGTTCGATCCGGGGCATCGCCCTGTATCCACGCCCATCCAATTCCCGCACATTACCGTAGTAATCAGAAGCGGGAACGAAAGAGCGGGATGAATATGGTTTAACCCACGATCTCGACACCTCGGTGTGGAGATCAGGGAAAGACGGAAGGCTCCTACGTAGAGGTGGCGGCCGTGAGCGCAGAAAATGCTCGTCCAGCAAGCTGGACTGCGGCACAGTTGCTTTCTCGGGGGGCCAACTGATGTCGAGCTTGGCCACTGCCCGAGTCACCACCTCTAGCAACTCCTCATATTGGGGCGAGAGAGGCGGCGAAACCTCGTCAACGCTCGTCACGTCAACATCCTCAGAGGAAGAGAGACGAAGCGCTGAGTCCTCATCTCGGGCGGAAGGAACCGCTTCCCCGAGAGACGGGACACCAGATCTGGCGGATACGGGAGGAGACATGCCCGTCTCACTCCCGCCAGCCAGATCACCCTGTGAGCCCCACGAGTGCATCCGCCGCTCTGCCTCGGCAGCAGCGGGACCAGCACCGCGTGGGGAGCTCACGAAGGCTCCCTCCTCGAAGAGAGCCCTCCGGGTGCAGAGTGTGCGCAGCGAGAGCCGCTCACAGTGCGGGCAATCGGCTCCTTCGAGAGCCGACGCCGCATGCTCCGCACCCAGGCAGACCACGCACAGATTGTGTGTGTCCCCACCCGTGATGTAACGAGGGCAAGGACTAACACACAACCTGAAACGCGATCTGGGATCGCCCACTGTCTTGGCCTTTGCTTTAGGCATCTTTTTTAGGACAGACAACACTAAATAAGACCCACAAGACAGAAATCAGACTGACAACACACAGAGCGCTTGCTGAATGACAGAAAGCTGACGCCGGCTCCGCCGCACGTGCTTATATACTTCCTGGTCGTGACGTCACCCCGCCCGTGACGCCTCGCCCATCTGGTTGTAGACAATATTCAGAACGTCGGTTACGCTGATGGCGTTCCCATATGCGTTTTGACGCAGCGCGAAGTTCCTGGAAGGGAACAAATGTGCTAGCTATTATTTTTAGATTAGATTAGATTAGATTCAACTTTATTGTCACTGTGCAGAGTACAAGTACAGAGCCAATAAAATGCAGTTAGCATCTAACCAGAAGTGAAAATGACAAAGTATATAAATAAATATAAAAAATGTGTATATACATTGTTTTATGACATATAGTGCAGTTATGAGGTGGAGGGGGAGAGACTAGCTCAGTGCAAATGACTGTACATACAACTTAGGTTGCAAGGAAGTATAAACAGAAGGTGCATTATAAAGTGAGGTATGTAAGTAGCATATGTTTATATATGGCCAATGACCTTAACGGCATCTGGAGGTAGAAATGTGCAAGGAAATGTGCAAAATAACAGAGGAAACAAAACGAACATTGTGAGTGAGGAGTGCAGACAGGTTATTGAACAGTGCAGTTTTTTTTTTTTTTTCCATTAGGTGGTCCATCTTGGATGTAGTGTTCAGCGCCTGAGATTGCAGTTCAGTAGGCTGACAGCTGAGGTAAAGAAACTGTTCCTGAGTCTGCTGGTGCGACAGCGAAGACTCCTATAACGTCTCCCAGATGGGAGAGGAGTGAACAGTCTGTGACTGGGGTGAGAGGAGTCTTTGATGATACTTCTCACTCTCCTTAGGCAGCGTTTGTGGTAAATGTCTTTGATGGAGGGTAGCACAACACCAGTGGTGTATTGGGCAGTTTTCACCACCCGCTGGAGGGCTTTCTGGTCCGAAACAGTGCAGTTGCCATACCACACTGTGATGCAGTTTGTGAGAATGCTCTCAATAGTGCAACGGTAAAAGTTCAGCAGGATGTGGGGGGACAGGTGAGCTTCCCTTAGTTTCCTAAGGAAGTAAAGGCGCTGCCGTGCCTTTTTGATCAGTATGGAGATATTGAGGGTCCAGGAGAGATCCTCAGAGAGATGGACACCAAGAAACTTGAAGCTCGCCACGCGCTCCACTTTGGTCCCATCAATGTAGATGGGAGTGTGTGTGTAGTCCTTCTTAGTCCGCTGGTGGTCTACAATCAGCTCTTTGGTCTTCTGCGTGTTGAGTGCAAGGTTGTTGTTGGCACGTTGCTAGATGCTGGACCTCATACCTGTAGGCTGTCTCATCATTGCCGCTGATCAGGTCTACCACTGTGGTGTCATCTGCAAACTTGATTATGGAGTTAGAGCCATGTACAGGTATGCAGTCGTGGGTGAAAAGGGAGTAGAGGATTGGGCTCAGCACACAGCCCTGTGGTACCCCAGTGTTTAGAGTGAGGATGGAGGAGGTGTGGGTACTGATCCTAACAGACTGTGGTCTGTTGGTGAGAAAGCCCAGGGTCCAGTTACAGAGGGAGGGGCTGATGCCAAGATCAATGAGCTTGGAGATCAGTGTGCATGCGATCACTGTATTGAAGGCGGAACTGAAATCAATGAATAGCATCCTGACATATGTGTTGGTTCTGTCCAGGTGCGTCAGGGCAGAGTGGAGAGCTGAGGCGATGGCATCCTCAGTCGACCTGTTGGATTTGTAGGCGAACTGGTATGGGTCCAGTGTTGGGGGCATGTTTTCAGGTGGGAAAGAACCAGCCTCTCAAAACACTTTGCAATAATGGGAGTAAGAGCCACTGGTCGGAAGTCATTGAGGGCCACTGCACCAGCATGTTTTGGTACAGGTACAATGGTGGCTGTTTTGAAGCAGTTGGGAACAATGGCTTGGGCCAAAGAGAGGTTGAAATAGTTGGTGAAGACCTCAGCCAGTTGTTCTGCACAGGCCAGGGATGCCATCAGGGCCGGCAGCTTTGTGTGAGTTCACCTTACGCAAGGTGGCGCACACGTCACTGGTGGAAAGTGTGAGTGGTAGGTCGCCAGGTGTGAGCTCAGCTTTGATGGGTGGTTCTGTGTTTCCACGATCAAAGCGAGCATAAAAGTAGTTCAGTTCGTCAGGGAGGGTGGCACTGTTGTTTGGGGGTGTACTGTTTTATAGTCTGTGAGGGCATGGATGCCTGTCCACATGCGCCGAGGGTCGTTGTTTTTAAATCTGTCCTCAATGCGCAGTTTGTAATTGTATTTAGCTGATTGAATTCCCCTCTTCAGACTGGACCTGGATAAGCTGTAAACTTCACGGTCGCCAGATTTGAAAGCGGGGTCATGTGCCTTCAGCAGGAGCCGGACTTCCTTGTTCATCCAGGGTTTCTGTTTGGGGTACAATTTAATTATTTTATGGGTGGTTACCTTGTCAACACATCTGTTCATATGATGAAGAACAGAGCTGGTGTAGGTGTTAAAATATGTGTGGGAGTCCAGTGTGGCCCGAGAAGCAAACAAATTCCAGTCTGTGTTCAGGAACTCCTGCTGTAGTGAAGAGTCTGCTTCTTCCAGCCAAACTTTAACAGTCCTCACGGTGGGTTTCACACGTTTGATGATGGGGGTGTATTTGGGTAGCAGGAACAGGGAGAGGTGATCAGATTGTCCAACGTGGGGGAGGGGAGTTGCTCTGTAAGCATCAGGGATGTTTGTATAAACATGATCAAGAGTATTGTCTCCTCTTGTAGGGCAAGCAACGTTTTGATAAAATTTGGGGAGAGTTGTTCTCAGATTGGCATGATTGAAATCACCAGCAATAATAAAAACTCCATCCGGATGTGTTGTTTGCAGCTTATTAACAACAGAAGATAGTTATTTCATGGCTAGTTTAGCATTAGCATCCGGGGGTACATACACTGCAGCGATTATGGCAGTTGTAAATTTGCGGGGCAGATAAAAGTGTCTGCACTTGATAAAGATGTATTCAATATCAGCAGAACAGTGGGATTTAGCAATAATAGCATCGGAGCACCAGGATCTGTTTACATAGAGGCAAACACCCCCACCTTTGCTTTTACTGGAGTCCACAGCCGTTCTATCAGCCCTGTAGATGTTGCGCCCTTTTACAAAGGTTTGTTAATAAGGCTTCATATTAGTAAACAATGCTATATCGCCCAATTGAACTCATTTCATAATTTAATAACTTTACATAGGCTATTGGACTGAACTGAATGAGCTGTCTTTAAATGAACAATGATATTTTTGGCAGTTACACTAATTGGAAAAAGTGGTATATTCTAATTACACTAAGTGCAAATAATGATACATTTGCATACTATGCGCAGCATACATACTGCATGCTGCAGAAATAGTAAGAGTAGTATGATATTATGGCATTTCGACCACAGCCTTATTGCAACACTTTCACACTCTTGAGTGTGGTCTCACATGTACTCCCAGAAGAGTTAATTTCACTCTGGATTTTTTGCTGTGTATGTGACCCTGAACCACAAAGCCAGTCTTAAGTCACACGTTATAGCAATAGCCAGTAATACATTGTATTAGTCAAAATGATCATTTTTTCTTTTATGCCAAAAAAAAAAATATATATATATATTAAGTAAAGATCATGTTCCATGAATATATTTAGCAAATTTCCTACTCTAAATATATCAAAACTTAATTTTTGATTAATAAAATGCATTGTTAAGGACTTCATATGGACAAATTTAAATGTGATTTTCTCAATATTTAGATTGTTTTGCACCGTCAGATTCCAGATTTTCAAATAGTTGTATCTCGGTCAAATATTGTCCTATCTTTCAGATAATGTATAAATCTCAGTTTCAAAAAAATGGACCCTTATGACTGATTTGTGGTCCAGGGTCACATAAGCACTAATTATAGCCAATGTATTTGTTGTGCTTCCTTAAATCCCAGCATTTCCATTTATAATAATTATTAGAGCCTTCCCATCTCTCTGTCACATTCATCTCACTGACTAAGTTTCACAATCAGTCATTTTACACTGCCGCCCTCGCCTATCTATTTCTGTGAGTCTTTTTGTTCATTAGTACTTTTAGTGGCGATGTCAGACCATGTCATATCCCAAATAGTTTATAACACTGAAAGGATGTTCAGAGAGAGAGAGAGAGAGAAAGAGATAAAGAGGAAAACAGAGCAAAAAAGGATGGAAATAATTTGAAAAGAGAGTAAATAGCCCCCCACTCACTTCAGTTAGAGTTTAGATTAATTGTTTGACCCGCTCACCCCAATAACATTTATATCATAATTTAAAATGATGTTGATATCATCTAGTGCATATATATATATATATATATATTTGTCAGACTTGAATAGGCTAATGTTAGAGAAACAAGTTCCTATATATATAATTCTCGAATAATTCATGTTTTCAAAAGGAATCTCTTATGCTCCCCAAGGTTGACTTTTTTTTTTATCAGAAACATAGAAAAAACTGTAAAAAAATATAATGTAAAAACAAAAATAACTGTTTAATAAAGTGCTATTTCTGTTATACAGTAGAAAATCTAAATTATCAGCATTCATTACTTCAGTCTTCAGTGTCAAGTGATCCTTCAAAAATCAGTCTAATATGCTGATTTGGTGCTCAAGAAACATTTATTATAATCAATTTAGAAAACAGTTGTGCTGCTTAATATTTTTGAGGAAACCGACTGTTATACATTTTGTTTTTCAAGATTCTTTAAAGAAACAAAACAAGTGGGGTTTGATTTAAAATCAGTGCAAATCTATGCTGTATGCTGTACTTCACTCTAGCAGACTCTGTTTAATATAGAGAATTTCAAGTAGCCAGTGGTTCTCAACCAGGCAGCTGGGACTCACTCAGCAAGCCTAGCCAAGAGGGCTGCAGTAAGTCTTAAGTTTAGATATAGCCTAATCTTAATTACAACAATTACAAAAAAAAATAAAAATAAAATAAAGATGCACAACATTAAACTGACATTACATTTTTAAAACTTTATTTAGCATGTGTATTTGGGTGCAAAGCTTTATACAAAAACACCACATTGTGCGCCATCTGCTGGTGCACCTTGGGTACATGTTTTACATCTGTAACAATTATAACAAATATTGATTCACAAAGCTTTTAATGCTATGTCTGGCCTATTAATTTTTATTTTTATTCACTTTTTTTGGCAACCTGTAACAAGCCCTTTACATAGAACCATAGTTAAAGTGCAGTTTTTTATTTATTTACTTATTTACACAGTTACTGTTCCATAAATGGCATGTGAAGTTGCTGGACAATGACTACATGACAACACTGATTGGTTAATGGCACCTTAAGAACACACAGGAAGCAATGTTTCAGGACGTTTACAGGTTCTGGCAATATTTGAAGAAGTTATGGACAAACATTACAACAGTAACACATTCAGTTAATTTCACTAAACAAATTCCCTTTATTTGGAGTAATACTGTTAATACTGTATATTTGTAATACTAGCTACTTCATTAGGAGCACCGAGGAGGATGTGTTTCACAGTGTCCAGCAGAGGGCTCCTATAACCAACAAGCATGTAAACATTTGCTGAGTATTACTATATGTTTGTGCACATGCATGGATTAACTCGCTGCTTAGTTGGTGTTATAGTTAGTTGAACATTTCCAGACATTTCTCCCCTGTTTGGTCACAAAAATATGCCTGTCATATCACATATTTTAATGGTGGTCCCTTTATGATTTATCTCTAGCTTTATGATTGATTTGTTAATAGTCGTTATCTTTTTCTTTTTTTTTTCTTTTTTTGCAACAAAAACATTTTTGCTATTCAGCAGTCATCTTGTACACTGGATGGTGTCCTGGCATAAGATAACCAGTGCCTTCTTCATTTTTCATCGGATATTTTCTTAGTCTAATGTTCTTTAAATCTTTGAATGTGAATGTGTGCATGGTCACAAGGTTGGCTCCTTATTGCAAGACCCAGCAACTCATGTGCATAAAAAATATTAAAGAGGGTGGGGAAGTGGCAAATTACCAGCAGAGATACCACATACCATCACAGCGTCAAGAGTCAACCTCTGCAAAACAGGGCACTGAAAGGTTAGTAAAATATGTCTTTCCACCATACATTTTTGTGTAGTTTTTGTAAAGAAAAACTAACAAGAAATAGAAGCCGGTTTTAAAAGTCATAGGTCAGGTTGATATTCCCTTTGTCTAGAGGGCTTATGAAGAGGCACTTTTGTTGGAACTGGCCCGCTGGGCTGCTTGACGCCGACAGTGCAGGTAAACATAAATAGGGTTGATGAAGGCCAGGAGACTCAGAACGGTCAGACCGATGTTCACCTAGAGAAATCAATTATTACAGGTCAATCAACACTTGATCTAAACTAGGAGCTTTTTGAAATGTCAGAAATTTTTTAAATAAAAAGTTATTTTGTTTTGTTTTTCTTGATGGGTGTGTCAACAGTTTCAAACTTCTCAGAAAAATGACAAATATGCTGAACCTTTATCTACCAAACAAATGCCTTTCATTGCTTAGGACTAGAGGACTTCAAAAGATAAACAGCTGTTTTTTATTCTGAAGCTGACTCCAACATTTTTCTTCCTAAGAAATAGAAAAATGTGAGTTGTTTGTCAGCCTTAAATAGGCTAATGGTAGAGAAACAAGTTCCAAGGAAAGACAAAGCCATAGAAATAAAAAGCAAATCAATAAACCATAATCAATGTTTTTGTGAACATACCTGCAATAAATAATCACACACTATGAAAGCTAAACCATGATCTCCACTGGAAGGTTATCATTTGCTCACATACTCTATGTTTATTTTGTTGTGGTCACATTTACTGTTGTTCTGTGAAATCTCACAGGAAAATTCCTGTCATTTAAATAGGAATCAACATAATCAGTAATTTCACGTGAGAGCGAAAGATTTTGCAGTGCAGATTTTGCAATGAGTTCAAGTTGGATTTTCTTCATTGAACGTGACTTCTGTGTGAACTCATTTCACTACACAATAGACAAGAGACAATGGACATTTTTTTGCCAGTGAAATTCTGCTAATGTGACCTATCCTTATCACAAAATGCACGTACGTGTGGGAAAGCATTCAGAAGCTTACATAAAGAGGGTCTCCACCCAGGGGTCCTTTAATGAGGGTGAAGCAGGGATACTGGAGCAGTGAGAACACAGCTGAGAGAGCCATCACCGCTCCAAATAGCTTTCCGAAGTGTACGGATGGAAACCTGAAAGAAAAAAAAAATTACCTTCACAAACATATTCACAATTATACATAAATACCCAAAACTCTTTTCTTTTACTTATGGATTCATATCTTTGTGAAAAATAAGTGTGTGCTTGTACTGAATTGTATTGTATTGAATGTTGTTATATGCATGTGTCAATTTTATTTAATTTCTTTATTTTCTTACATATGTGGGTATATAGTATTTATAGAGTTGTAACTCTTAGTTTTAGTTACTTTTTCTCATTTGTAAGTCGCTTTGGACAAAAGCGTCTGCTAAATGACAAAAGTAAAGTAAATCTTAAAAGTATATTTTTAATAAACTGTAATTGGAGATAATCTAAAATTAATTAAATAAAAGGCCACTTAAGTGTACTTAGACACTACACTGCCATGAATGGATCTTAACACAGTTAAATACACATTTTAAATGCACTTTTTAATAATGTCCAGTTAAGTATTTTAAATACTTTTTAATCACCATTTGTCATGCTTTAAAGAAGTACACTTTCATTTGTTGACTATACTGTTGTGATACTAATACACATGCAAATTACTTGATTATAATTTGAACCTGTAGTGTGTTATTTGATATTACAGTTAAAGTGAATATATTTGAAATGCATTAAATTGCAACTTCATTGTTACTATTGTTTAATTACAAATATATTAATATGTGGCATAAAGGTTTCAACAGAAATTACATTCATGCATAGTTTACATTAATTACAATAGAAGTAATTATGAAATTACATAAAGTAGATATACTTAAAGTCCTACTTAAGTGTGTCAGTTCATATAACTGCATTTAATCTAAATTTAAACTAGAAAACCTTTTAATTTAATTGTAAACAACATGCAATTAAGTTTCTGAACACATTAAATTCTGTTCACACTTAAATTTATTATTATTTATTATTGTACATTTTTTAAAAGTATGCTAAAGTGTTTTTCATAAGAGTAATGTACATCTGCAGCCATTTTTTTTTTTATGTTTCCTTTTGGGATTGATCAACTAAATAAAGTTATGCAGGTTTGGGTTTGGACTATGTTGGACTATATTTAGTTGGACTATCCCTTTGATGTTCTTATGGGCCTGTGATGACTCACGCCACACTGATGAAAGCAGCGTTTCCTCCGTAGAGGAAGGATCTGTTGAGGACTTGCAGGATGAAGGTGAGGTACTGCAGAGGAAGGATGGGGGTGGCGGCACACACTGAAAACAGCACACCCTGCAGCGCTGTCAGCAACAGAGACAATATGGCTGCCTTCAAGTCTGCCTCTTGTTCACTTTGTCCTGTATAGTCCAATATTTTACAATGAATTTACATTGTCAGAAAAATAAATAATTTTTGTAGACATTTTTTTTTTTATATTAAATAATTGGCTTTTATGTTATCATTAAACTAAATCAATTTGTTGCAATAGTTTATTTATATGGTATACATGATAAACAATATTAAATAAATACTGATTTAAATTCTGTAAAATCATTCTTTTTTCTTTTAAATTCTTCACGGGGTGGGGAAAGGATTTTACTATTAATTAAATAATGACATTTTACTATTTATGAAAAAATATTTTAAACTCAGTAGTAAATATGAATATAATGTTATGTTTAAATAGTTCTTCTGTAAATAAATTATTAAATCAAATTAAACTTTCTAATGCCTCCCCAATCTAATTTGCATAAAAAATGCTGTGTGATGAATCTGCATTTTAGCAGATAATAGCCTACAGTGTGTCTGTTGCATAAATGGATATTCAGCATTTTTTACAAAATACTGCAGATAAATCTGAACCTAAGCAAAAAAAAAAAAAAAAGATGGTGATGAAAAAGATGACAATGCTAATGCCATGCTTGATAAATGCTCTTTTATCATTTTCTAATGTTTTCATATAACGAATACTGAATACTTCCAAAACAAAGACAGAAAATTAGATTTTTCTTCATATGACCCTAAGGAAATTTGTGCATTTATGTGTTGACCTGCTTCCCGCTGCTTTCCTTTGTGACGGTCCATGATGAGGCCGTTCCAGGGGGCACACAGGATCCCACACAGCTGAGTAAATGCAAACGCATTTGTGTATCTACTGACTGTGAGCAAAAACAACATGACTGTTCATAGCCGAGAAAATGAAGAAAACACAAGCTCATGAGTTTACACACATGACACAGACTGAGCCTGTTGGCATGTCTATATCTATTCATACTGCTCAAAGGCATGGCTTCACCTGCCCATAAATAGCTGGACATGAGGATAAAGGGACCATGTGTCTGTGTGATATGTGTGTGTGTGTATACCAAGGCCTGGGTCTCCAGCAGCCAGATGATGCAGCATCGGGTTTAAGGTCCCGATGAACAAGTAGTGTCTCAACTGCATCACTGAAAGCCACAGCAGATGCCACAAGAAGAACCAGGAAAGCAAACAGCTCTTGAAACTACGCTCTGACAAAAACACATACATTCATAGTGTTGATACACTTCACATGATATATTTCACAATGAAGTATTAGTAAAAGTAAAAAGGGGAAGGAACACGTAATGCAAGTGCTTAATCAGAGAGCACTAGCAGAGAAAATACAGGACAATAATGTGGCTGTCGTTTCAAGCACATTGCAGCTTAGACTGATCAAGCACTTAGATAGGAAGTGACTATAAAATCACTAGTAGATGCACTGTCAAAAATGTCCTTGCATCCTTCAGTTTACAGAAAATGTAATGATAACCAGCATGATAATACAGATGTTAAAATTGAAAACCAAATGATAAATCAAATTTCATCATAAGTGGCCTGAAAATTAACTATATAAAATATAATCATATGTGATGTGTCATGCAGGGACTGGGAATGTCTTTTTATTATATTCCACAATAAATTCTATGGTAATTCATAGATTTACTTCCAATAACCATACATTTGACAGTATTTTGCAGTAAAACTGCATATAATGTTATCATATATTCACCACATACGTATGATAACGTAACTTAAACAAATTGTGTTGACTTTTTTTTTTCTTTTTCAATAAACATTACATTACTTTTTACCGTGTATGTTACATTGCAGTTTTTATGTTTTTGTTTTTTTTTAGCTAAAAACAAGCTTAAAATGTGCGAGCTGTTTCGACAGTCATCTTTATACTGCAAAGGCTCAGCATATGTATTACAAATAGGTGTGTTTAATGGCACCACTGTGAAGTGCTGAACATGTCCTTACCCATAATGTCTGTGTTTTGGCCTTGAGGAGAAGTCTCTTTAAATATAATTTCCTCTTCAGCCTGGGAAGTTTGGATGTTTTTCTCTTCGACCTTTGCAACTGTATAATTGCGAGTCCCTCCACATTTCATCCTACCACAGTAAATAAGAGACAGACATGGGCAAAGCATTGTTAGAGGAAACATGTCCGGTATAGACAGTGAAGCATAAAGTCAATCTGTGAAGAACAAGCATTCGGAATATTATTAAAAAATTTCACCTTAAAAAAAAAAAACAAGACAGAGGACAAAATCCTCTTGGTGTTTGTTGTTTTCCTGCAGGCAAATTTCTCATATTGTTTGCAGCTAATACAAATATATGTATATTAAAAAAAACTCAGCTGTTTCATATGTAGCTGATATTCTCCAAGAGAAGGCATTCATATCAGCATGTTTCTGAAGGAAGAGGTGTTGAATGTGTTGTTTACCCATAGGTGTAGTTCTCCGGAAGCGGGTGTGGGATATGTGTACGAGGCATCAGCACAAAAGTCCGGAAGAGATGAATGACACTGCAGCAGGCCAAGAAGAGGAAAGACCCTCGTAGAGAGACTCCATCCTCATACAGCAACTGAAAGAGATAGATGTGACTATCATGATTCAAGACTTCACCAGCAATCTATCTTTCTCTCCAGTGTGAGGTGTTCTACCTTGATGATGAGGAAAACCACAGAGGAAGAGTCAAAGGCTCCATTATACAGAGTGATTATAGTGGAGCGGTGAGTGCCAAAGAGATTCCCCACCTAAAGAGAGCAAATGAGATTTCTGCTTGATCCTAGTAGATACATCCTATAAGAGGGCATTTCATTGTTAAATGTTTCACATAATGGAAAACAAGAAAAATTTGTATTTCACAAACAGAGCAAATATTTCTTGCTCTTTCCAAATAAAAGCGATTTATGTTGTGTGGACATATGCTTTAAAAAGAGGTTGGTCGGTATTGGACACAACAGCAACACCACATGCTTTCATAATCACTTCACATGAAAAAAGGGTAGCCAACCATAACAAAGTCTTCTAAAAGATGACATTTCATTCTAAAGGTCAGAAACAGACAGTGTTGAGGGTAATGCATTACAAGTAACACAAGTTCCATTTGAAACAAAAATATCTGAGTCTTTTGTTATAAAAAAATAAATACTACCTTTACTGTCTTTATGTTTGGGATCCCATATAATTATGATCTGATTCATTTGCATTGTTAAAAGCGCTATACAAATAATAGTGACTTGAGACTAAATTGAACTAACAGATCTCTCTTGTGCAAAGACACATTAATACAGTTCAGATAAATATTTACTCTTCTTATCAGTAAATGATTTTGCATAACTTTTTTCCTATGAGCATTCACTAATATTGTAGTGAAATTAACTTGTTTTGTTTGGTAAATCTGACTGTTATGTTTTACAGTATATTACTGTTTGTTTCTTGAATTAACAGTAATCTACTGGCAGCTCCGGTTGCCAGCATGTTACTGTTTTTCTACAGTTTGTTGCCGTAAATTAATCAGAGTTTATAACTGTTAAATTATGTTTCATGCTGTTTTTTGTCATCTTACATCTTTAACTCTTTAACGCTTCAGCAAAATCATGTTTTAAATGGACACTTATAATGTGTCCACACTACAGTGTTAAAGTAGCACTGAATCAGTGCTGAAGTTAATGAGATAATTTTGTGTTTAATTAAATGATGATTGTGCATTATGATGCCTTAGATGAAATCAACTGAAATAAAATACATTAAATCTCTCAAGATCTGATTAAATAACTTCTAAAAACAGCATTACCAGCTTTACATTACTAACCATATTGACTTTATTTCTGTCAGAAGTCTACAGAAGATCTTATTGAGAGTTACAGAGGTTTAAATGTTTTTTCACTACCATGATGGTGATCAGCATTCTCTTTTAGTTGGGCTCTTGAACCTTGACTTTAAGTTTTCTTTGGCTGCTGCAACAATGTGTTTTTGAAACATGTTTGTTATGGCAAAAAAGAGCTAAACAAAACAAGAAGTCTGTTGTTGTTCATGGATTGATAATACTTATTGTTCTCTTACTCCTAATTTAATTTAAAGTCACTTCTCTTACTGAAAATTGACACTAGAGCAAAAGAACTAGCACTTAGTTACAAATAAACATTAAAACACATCATTCATTAATAAAAAAAAATCTTTGTTATAATTTATAGCAAATACATGCACAAATCAAGAATCAGCATATGAATCTCAACAATGGTGACAATCCACAAAATAAATATTTCTAAACATCACTAAACATGCTACTAAAACTCAACACCGAAACAAAAGCATAGATAAAATAAAAGCACATAGTAAGAATTCAAGAAAATAATTAGACAATTCAGTGGCATAATTTATTCATGGCGCAATGCATGCTGGGAGTCATTGTTGAGTTCCTCTTCAGGAGCTTGAGCTGCATCCGAAAACGCTAGGGGAACGCCTCCAGCGTGACTACGCTCTGATACGAGTGTAATCTGTCGGGCGAGACGTTACGGGCGGGTGACGTAATTTGCCAGGAAGCATAAAAAAACGTGCGGTGGAACCGGCGTCAGCTTTTGTCATTCAGCAACCGCTACTCTGGTGTGTCTGTCGACCTGTGTGGTGAGTAAACTTATTTTGTGTTGTTTGTCCCTACACAGTGACTTGAAAACTAAGCAACTTTGGCGAGAGCAGATCGCATTACAGGCTCTGTGTTCTTCACTGCTGGGATACACACAGTCCATGTGTGGTCTGCTTGAGAGCAGAGCACGCAGAGTCAGCTCTCGAGGGAGCTGGTTGTTTTTCTGCATTTAATTTTAAATTTTAAATGATCTATTTCATCTAACTATGGTAAGTTAGATGTGTACATATATGTGCACATCTTTCTACAGGCTTTCAACAGCTGTAGGCTTTCCTGTAGCTCAAATAGTAGAGCATGGCACTAGCAACGCCAAGGTCATGGGTTCGATTCCCAGGGAAAGCAGGAGCTGATAAAATGTAAAAACTGTAACTTGAATGCAATGTAAGTCGTTTTGGATAAAAGCATCTGATAAATGTGTGTATAGGAGCACGATGTTGTACCTCTCTTCCTCTGAGGAGGTTGAAGTGGTCAGCAGGGGCAGCTGGGTGGAGCAGCCCCAACTGTGTTCTAGCTCCTCATTTAGGGAGCGTCACTTTTCGTACTCCCCAGAATGTTGGAGTCAGAGTGGCGCTCCCGGGCCGAATCCTTCTAGCAGAAGGCAGATCTGCGGACCGTCATTCTTGCTGAATAGTCTTCGGCTAAAACATACTGCTGCCTATGGCCCAGGACTTCTGAGGGCCGGCCCCTCTGGGGAAGAATGGCATACACTGCGATACACGTGCCCGTCTCTCCTCAGTGCCCTCAGGAAAATGGTCTGCCAACCCTGCCACGTATGGTGTTCCAGGGCGCAGCGATCTCCAGCGAGCATACATCCCAGAAACGTAGCGGAAATGGGATGCTCGCCACCCCTTCGGGGGTCTCTAGAGCAGCTAGAGCCGCTCTGATTACACCAGAGGCCAGTTTCAGGAGACTGGTTCCCTTAGCAGGGGGTTTGTGAGGTTTGCTTTGGGGGTAAAGCATACCAATATCGATTCTTCCCCTTGAAACGGTCACTGTAAGTGTTGTAGGCCTCCTCTCGCTGCTGAGAGTTTTCAAGGCCTCCACTTGCTACACTGCAAAAGCCAACAAGTTAGGGTAACTCAAACCATTTGAGTAAACAAATTCCCCTTGGTTTAAACCATGTAAGTTTTAAAACTTGCAGTTAAGTAATTAAGTGATTAGTTAAGTGTTGTTTGAGCATTAGTGATGAACACCTGCTGTTAACAAACAGAATCACTGAAGAAAAGAGAAACACCATCGCCTTAGATGAAATCAACTGAAATAAAATGCAAATCTCTCAAAATCTGATTAAACAACCCCACAAACCACATCACCAGCTCCACTTATTAATAAGCAGACTGAGACATCTACAGAAGATCTTATTGAGAATTAACTAAGGTTTAGATGTTGATTTGTTTCATTTCAAGTAACCATGTTTGAGATCAGTGTTTGCTTTAGTTGGGCTCTTGACATTTATGTTAAAATCAAAATCCCAGCGTGTGGAGCGTAGCAGGCCTCCTCTCAGTTCTAGAGAGTCATTATGCTGAGGCCTCTGCTCCTAAAGCCTGACCGTTTTGGCGAGTGTCACAGGCCTCTTCTCACTCAGAGAGTTTTAGAGGCCTCTTCTCAATCCGATAGTCGTCATTTTGTGAGGGGTAGCTGTTCCTCCTCACAGGATACCTGGTGTATGGAGCGTAGCAGGCCTCCTCTCGATCCAGAGTCGTCATGCTGAGGCCTCCGCTCCAAGAGCTTGACCTTTCGGTGAGTGTCGTCAGGCCACCTTTCACTGAGAGCGTTCTAGAGGCCTCCGCTCGCCAGAGCTCCAGACAGCATCTGTGAGTAGTAGGCTCTAAGTGAGTCTCCTTACAAGACGTCTAGCTTGTGGTCTCTATGCCACACTTCCGGCATCCCTGCCAGCGCTTGCTTCTTTCCTAGAAGCTCACGCCAGCTCCACCGCATGTGCTTTTATGCTCCCTGGCCATTACGTTACCCACCCGTGACGTCTTGCTAATCCTTTGGACAGAATATACTTGTATCTCAGCGCGGTCACGCTGGAGGCATTCCCCTAGCGTTTTCAGACGCAGCGTCTCATTCCCTTGAGGAACTAGGGTTACATACGTAACATAGAGACGTTTTGTACTGTGCTGGTACTCAGCATGCATTGGAACATGAAGCTTTTGATTGTCACTATTGTTGAGATTCATATGCTGATTTTGATGTCTCGCTTTGAGTGTAAATGACATAGTAGTTCAAAAAGTTTTAAACCCAAACTGTTCTTAAATACTTCTTATTTTCTGGTTGTCACAACACTGATCATGCTGTAAATCACTGGCAAAATCAAAAAATATAAAACAACATTCATATAATTAGACTCTAAGCCAGTCTAGGAAATGATAACTATTAGACAATGATGATGACTAAATAGACAATATCACCTAACCAACCAAAACAACTTTTCCATAACTAATGCATCTTAAAGACAAAGTTACAGCAATCAAACAAAAACTAATGTTCAAAAGTCAAGGGTTAGGAGCCCAGCTAAAACAAACATTGAACTCCATAGTGGTAACATCCAACAAAACAATAAAACATCATCATCTAAATCTCTGTTCATTCTTAAGATCTTCTGTAGACATCTGACAGAAATAAATTCAGTCTGGTTAGTAACGCGTGAAGCTGGGAAAGCTGTTTAAAAGTGAAAGTGAAGTGATATTTTTTTATTTTTTTTTTATTTCTATTTATTTTTTTGTATCTTCTATGTGATGTATTGTGTTTGCTGTGTGATTCTGCTACCCTACTTGAATTGCCCCTTGTGGGATTAATAAAGTTGTTAACTTAACTTATATGTGGCCAAGTATGGTAACCCATACTCTGAAATTGTGCTCTGTATATATAATTGCGCGCACACCCAGAGCAGTGGGCAGCAGTTGGGGGTTCAGGCAATGTCTCACCTCAGTCGTGGTATTGAGGGTGGAGAGACATTCACTGGACATTCACTCCCCCAACCGACAATCCCTGCCAGACCTGAGACTCAAACCTGTGACCTTTGGGTTACAAGTCCGACTCTCTATCCATTAGGCCACGACTGCCCCAAGTTATTAACAACAGTTGATCATTAGAGTCTGAATTCACTCAGTTCAGGGAATAGTGAATGAGGGTGTAGGGTGTGATTTGAAACACAGCCTCAGTGTGTCGACTTTGAACGCTGTTTATTCATGATATATAGCAGCAGGCTACTTTCTCGAAAATGATAAATATTACCCAGAATGCACTGTTTTAATGAAAAACAGCATGTTACTGTCAAAATTTGGCCGTTTTTTTTCAGCAATTTTTAACAGTGTAGCATGTGAAGGTCAAATCAGAAAACACCCTCATATTCTGAGAAAAGCCAGTGAAAAGCATTTTTGAAGTAGCTCACCTGGTCTCATGGCATAAATGTACCTGGGCGCACTTTTTAGCGAGACGCGAAATACGTACCAATAAGTACATATCACTACAGTTTCCAAAAGAAATGAACACTAGAGGCAGTAAAACTCAGACGCCTTTAATTCCTTTTCAGACAAATGTACAGAGTTTTGATTAATAAAGTGTAATTTTCACACAGTTACTTGAAGAATAACATGTTATGACAATATTAATATGCTGGGAAATTTGAAAACTGATACTTTTGAACATTAGCATTACACATATCCAGCTTCAGGTTTGCTCGGGAACTCACAGAGTACAAAGACGTACTTGAGAGGTGAGGAGCTCTGTTTCGAATCCCGTGTAACTACGGTTTGACAAAACAGTTCAAATCTGCATATAAGGAAGTTCAAATAGCATGGTTGCATCAACAAATGTGTTTTTATATCAGTTTTGCATTTGCCAACACTATCAGGTAGATTTAGGGTTGGGTTTGGTGTAGGGCATATTTCCAATATGATAGAGCATTCATTTTTAGCGATGGTCCCCGGATATTTGAATTCTGAACTGCCACAATACGTACCTGAAGCAACGTAATAAAAACGTGCCAGGGTTTACATATTTAACCCGTGTTTTAGCGCCACTCAGTGGACATTTCTCTTTGAAACTGTGGCGACACGTGCTGTAAGGTACGTAAAAACGGTCTCGCTAAAAAGTGCACCCAGGTACGTTTATGCCATGAGACCAGGTTGTGCATTTGTTACTACATATCATAATGGGTTTGAAGCCTCACTGCATGATGAAATATTCAATACCTGTATGTTGGTCACCAAGAACAGAATTCCTCCCACAGCAATGACGGACAGAGCAGGGAATAGGAGGACGGAGTTCACTGCAGGAGTGAAAATCGGTTATGACTATAAACAAACTGAAATGTATCAATATACCAAAGGTCAAATAAAGATAAAAACCCCTCTATTTACCAGGACTGGAAAAGGCTATTAACAACATTCCTGCAGTGTAAACCGATCTGTAAAGTAAATCATAACAAGAGAATATGAGAGTGGTTCAATAAATGGTGACAGAACCTACTTGATGTTTGCTCTGCCCTTCTTCTCAAAACATATGGAAACATAATGGACTGAGTTATTACAGATTTAGATTTATGAGCTGAGAGATAAAGTGTCCGCAAAAATATTTGGACACTTAAGCCACACATAAAATACCTTTCAAAAGTTTGGGGTCAGTAAGTTTTTTAAAAAGACATTAACACTTTTACTCAGCAAGGATGCATTAAATTGCTCTTTCGAAATAAAAGAGATTTATGTGCTGTGTGAATATTTGCTTTGAAAGAGGTTGGTCTGTATTGGACACAGCAGCAACACTAGAGAGAGTAGTATACGTTATGTCAAAATGATTGATTTTATTACCCTCATAAAAATTCCACCCCCCTCCCATAACTGGACACCTGTTTGGACACCTGTTTTGTACACCCCCCAGCCCCCGTCTAAGCGGCCATCTTATTGACCTTATAGTGAACTTAAGAATTTATGACAATGTGTTTGTGTGTGTGTGGGGCCAATGCTATGTGCTTTAAACTTTAAATGATGAAACTGTGTTAAATGGGGTAAAGGGAAGTTTTTATTAAAGTGTTTCCACATACATATCAAGAAAAAACATCAAACGTGTGCGTAAAACGTACAAAGACTGTTTATTTCCCTACAAGTGGAGACTAGTGTTGTTAAAACAGGAAAAACGTAGAAAATAAAACAAAAAAGCATTAGATACACTATTTTTCCTATCATTAGAATTTAAAAACTAGTTCGTTTGACAAAGTTAAATAGAAGAAGTGAGCGCGTTCGTTTATCAAAACCTATGTCCTGGTTTTTAAAAAGTTTTGAGTTTATAACATATACGAAGTTAAATAATATAGAATTGTTTTTATCTTACCATGGTACGCCTGTGTTTTTCCCTAAAAGTCAAGACGTGCTAGTGTTGTTAAAACAGTTTTAGGAAAAACTAAAACAAAAAAGCATTGACATGTTAGTTAAACAATACGCTAGTTTTCCTATCATTAGAATTTTAAAACTAGTTATTTTGACAAAGTTAAATAAAAAGAAGAGTTCGTTCCATCTATAACAAACGAGCATCGGATGCGTTAGTTAAAACAATAATATATATTTATAAAAATCTATGTCGTACTTTTGTTTTTTAAAGTTTGAGTTTATAACAGATACAAAGTTAAAGAAAATAGAGTCGACTTCTCTTACCGTGATGTGAAATAAAAATATCAGACCGTTAAATCAATAGTATAAGATAGTATAAGATACAATTTAAAACTAGTTGTCACAACGGTAGAAAAGTTAAACAAATGTGTACCTTACGGCGATCGTTAAAACACCAGCATAAGATACTTGTCGAAGTCTATCTTGTGGTCTACCATTAGCTGCACTGACAGAAAGTTAAACAAAAAGAAAAAGCCCTGACCATCTTACGTTGAAACATCTGTGCTCCGCGCTGTCAAAACTGAGAATGAGCTTTGGAGCACTGCGGTCAGACCACACCCACAAACCGCCCTCTAACGCCGGAGGAGAGACCGGCCTGAAGATTTGCATGTTAAAAAGAATTAAAGTAATGTTTTAACATTAGAACAAAGTTATTTTTAATAAATATTTTACATTTCTTAATGGATGAAAGCATTCGCCATTCATCATAAAGCTTTTCACTTTTGAAATGAGGTTAATCTATACAAGTTTCCTTCTAAACATTCACCTAGGACACAGGAAAAATGTTTGTTTGTCTTATTTTATTTAAGTGCCATAATTCCTTTAATAGGCTTTTGATTTTTGTCAAGCTTAAGACTTCTATCGTACTATATAACCCAGACTTTTTTCATTTTAAAAATTAGGTTACACAAGTTTTCTTTTAAACATTCAACTCTACCCCGCAGGAAAACATTATTTGTTTTGTCTTTTTTTATTTACTCTTTGATTTTGTCAATCTTAAAACTTCTAGGGTGCTATGTCGGTTAAAATACACATGTGCGAGAAGAAACTGAAATGATAGCAAATGTTTTGGGTTTTCAGTCATAATTAGAGGGGTAAACTTTTTTTCTACAACATCTTACGAAATGTAAATGTTTTGTCTCACGCAGAGCGACCAAATGAGAAAGTGTGATTTTAATAAGACGGTCTATGCTGTAGGAAATCATTCTTTAATTTACTTCATTTTACCTAGTTTTATTTCTTTGTTTCACTCATATATTTTTCAACCGTCAACACAAACACACACACACACACACACACACAAACACTCAACACATCTACACGTAAACATCCACATAAACAACCATACAGTTAAATATTTAAACTTTTATGATGTCTCATACAAACCTTTTTTAAAGAACGTTTAGAATCACGCTGGGTATCTTTACAAGGTGATGAAAAGCAGCATGATTAAACAATGATATAACTTTTGTTTTAACAAATAAGTTTAACCTAAACTTATAACAAACCTAAAATCATGATCCTTTAGACCAGAGCAAGGATTAGAAGCAGTCAAACGATCCTCTGAGTAAAGCAAGACTCTTACAGAGATTTTTCTTTAGGAATTGGACCTAAATTAGATAGATAAAGAAAACACACACACACACACACACACACACAAATCTGAGTATGCTACATTTTAAATACGAGCAAAACCATATATGTTGTTTTTACTTTTTGTTGTTATTTAAGAAATGTTTTCATTTTAATCTACACTGTAGATAGTATGTGTACTGTAAAAGAACAAATATACATTTCACTTAAAACTTCAGTAAAATAATTACACCGACAGTTTTAAACATGATTAAAAAGTTTTAAACACTTTGTGTGTCACTAAAGTAAGTCATGATGTCAATTGTCTTTAAATTAAACTTTAGTTTTATTCTTCAATTTCTTTAAAATAGCTTGATGATAATGTGTCCCAAGTGGTTTTCTCACGAGTAGATAACTCTTTGTTTGTCTTTGTGACAAACACATAATTTTTTACTTCAGAAAAGTTTTCGAAACGTATGACTGAACTTTTACTCATTTGACAGACCTACGTTTCAAATTATTTACCCGAGGCGTTTAACAGCCAGAGGGGATACATGTTATTTTCTAATGTTCGTGGGAACCTTTATTGGTGTAAATTTCTCACCTAGAACACAAAACTTGTAAATCTTTTGGATTGTGTATGTTTTAGGTGAAGACAGCTCTTTGCGAAAGACAGCTCTTTAAGTCTTGCTGTTTTAACCTTAAACCTATTACAGCTGAAGCAAATCAAACTATTGCACTGAAAGCTGCACATTCATTCAAGTTTGAACATGTTAAAATTTCCGCACTCTTGTAGAGACACATAAAACACATAAAACACACACACACATACTAAAACAAAACCCTATACAGTTAAACATTTAGACTATTATGATGTGTATTTATGTTTTCATCTCTACAAGATGAGGAAAACAGCATGATTAAACAATGATATAACTTTTGTTTTAACAAATAAGTTTTTCATCTAAAACCATGATGCTCTAAAGCAAGGATTAGAAGCAGGCAAGACACTTACAGAGATTTTTCTTTATGAATTTGATCTATATTAGACTGAAAATGACTATTTGCCACAAATGCTTCTCAGAATCTTTACAACAGATTAGACTGTCTTTCTCACTTTAAAAATGGTATTATTAACCTCAGGGTTTAAATGTAGCATTTTTCACAGTATAATGTTTTATTAAAATAAAAACAACTGGTCTACATAGGTTTATTTGACTAAGATTTGATCAAATAACTGATATAAGAAACATGCAAATATTCGATAAGTCCATCTCATCACCACAAACTGACGTGTCTGATGGTTTGCGATGACGTAAATATCTTCCTGATACAGACGTGTTAAGTGTCTGTAAAATAGTTTAAAAAGTCATCCTTTTTAGCGTTCATGTAGGATTTGTGTCCACGCTCAAGTGGTTTTTGTGTAACAGAATCCTGAGACAAATGAAAACAGAATGTGTGAAAGGTTTTTCTCTTTAAGATATTTGTAATGACAGACTAAAAACTTTATAAAACAATTTTGTGTATGCATTTCTTTCGTACATGTATACAGTAACCGGTGAGTACACGAAGCAGTATTAATACATAACCTCATAAATTCAGCGTGATTCTATCATATTAATCAATAATAAAATATTTAATTCATATACCGTATCTGACTTTCTCTTCAAAACACAATAAACTTTCTTACGACTTTTTAAATGTGTTGAACAACCGGTTTTGGGGGGAAAACCGTATAGTGTTGTGTTTCTAAGTTAGGATGCTTGTAGTTAATCACGTCTTTACCTAAAACATTTTTTATTCAAACTCTCTTACGCACACACACACACACACACACACACACACACACATACACACACACACACACAGAGCTTTCCCGGACAGCTGCAAATTGGCAACAAATTCTTTTCTTTGTTTTATCATTCAGCTGTAGCTAAAACCCTATAACGGAGTTATTTTATGCATTATCGCAACTATAGATGCTGAAAGAGCTCATTAACCTGTTATACAGTGTGTGTGTGTGTGTGTGTGTTTTCTTTATCTATCTAATTTAGGTCCAATTCCTAAAGAAAAATCTCTGTAAGTGTCTTGCTTTACTCAGAGGATCGTTTGACTGCTTCTAATCCTTGCTCTAGTCTAAAGGATCATGATTTTAGGTTTGTTATAAGTTTAGGTTAAACTTATTTGTTAAAACAAAAGTTATATCATTGTTTAATCATGCTGCTTTTCATCACCTTGTTAAGATACCCAGCGTGATTCTAAACGTTCTTTAAAAAAGGTTTGTATGAGACATCATAAAAGTTTAAATAATTAACTGTATGGTTGTTTATGTGGATGTTTACGTGTAGATGTGTTGAGTGTTTGTGTGTGTGTGTGTGTGTGTGTGTTTGTGTTGACGGTTGAAAAATATATGAGTGAAACAAAGAAATAAAACTAGGTAAAATGAAGTAAATTAAAGAATGTTTTCCTACAGCATAGACCGTCTTATTAAAATCATCATCTTTGGGGGACCAGTATTTATTTATAAATAGGGTGGTGATGGCGCAGTGGATAAGACGCATGCCTTTGGTGTGAGAGACCCGGGTTCGAATCCACTGTGAGACACCAATGTGTCCCTGAGCAAGACACTTAACCCCTAGTTGCTCCAGAGGCGTGCGACCTCTGACATATATAGCAATTGTAAGTCGCTTTGGATAAAAGCGTCAGCTAAATGAATAAATAAATAAAAAATTTAAGTTTGTGGTTATCGCCTTCTTTTTCTATCTCATCACATCCTAAACGTTAGTTTAAAGCCACATTCGAATAGATTATAAATACATTATAAATACTCAATTCTCAACTATACCTAACTTCACCAGATGTGTGTCATGAAAAGGTTCAATAGGGCCCACTTCCTTTGACCGGGCAGCGAACTTTTGCCTAAACCTTCGACAGAGGCGCACAGACGCGCAGGTGCACATCATAAAATAGATGCCATAGAGATGCTTTGATCGCTGAACATGTTAGAAAGACGATCTGTTTTAATCAATGAACCACGTTCTAACAAAGTTTACGACGCCAAATCCCCTCAAAAACTCATTAGATTGCAAATGAGTTGAATCCCCAGAAAGTTCAGATATTTTACAACGAGTCTGTTGATCAGATAACACCGTTTCGCTGGTCATGTGGCCAGACCCGCAGCGCACTTTCTCATTTGGTCGCTCTGCGTGAGACAAAACATTTACATTTCGTAAGATGTTGTAGAAAAAAAGTTTACCCCTCTAATTATGACTGAAAACCCAAAACATTTGCTATCATTTCAGTTTCTTCTCGCACATGTGTATTTTAACCAACATAGCACCCTAGAAGTTTTAAGATTGACAAAATCAAAGAGTAAATAAAAAAAGACAAAACAAATAATGTTTTCCTGCGGGGTAGAGTTGAATGTTTAAAAGAAAACTTGTGTAACCTAATTTTTAAAGGCGCCATAGAATGCATTGATACAGTATTTTAAATTGTTCTCTGATATCTACACAGAAGGTATGTGGCTTAGGTAAGGGCAAAAAATCTCCAGAAACTATTTTACATGTCCATTTACAACCCTAGGATTTCTCCCTAGAATGAAACGGTCTGTTATTGGCTTATTTGGCAGGGTCATGAATAATAATGAGCTCTGCTCTGATTGGCTGTTTCACAGTGCTGCACAATGTTGAGCTCTGCTCTGATTGGCTGTTTCACAGTTCGGCTCATCAGCAAGAAGGAAGCACAGGGAGGAAAATATATATTTAAATACTTTCTCTCGCAGTTATATCGTCGGGTAATTATACTGTATTATAAAACGCGGGCATCAGGGAGCCGTTATTAATATGCGAGGCATTGAAACTGCTTTTGAACGATCCATCGATCGCGTTATAGTTTCACTTTCAAGAGACGCGATCACACAAACTATGTTTACATTATGGAGCAACAGTACTTACCACACATTTCACAAGATCAGATGCTTGTCAGTGGTGCTCAGGATCTGTAAGTCATTTGCCATCATCCTCATCTCTCCTTACTGAGAGTGAAATCGTATGTACTGTAACAGGCTACCGCTAGCAAGGAGCTAACCATGTCCCTTTAGTGGCTCGCGTTATTTGCTTTCTGTGCCTTTCTGAATACAGACACCAACCCATCCCTGCACTTCACACCCCCTGCACGGCCTGGAACATAAAATTTATTTTGTTATTTTCGCTGTTGTCCGCGCTTGTTTATTTACAATACCTGCAGAGCTTCTGATGGTTCGGCCGGCTTAGAACAAGGGTGGGTTTATGCAAATGTTGGGGGCGTTGCGATCCCGACTGTTGCGTCACAGTCGGTGTTATGTTCTGATTCGCCTGTTTTTCAGTGGTCTTTTTTAATCACGAGATTTACATATGAAGGAGGAAACTATGGTGTTTGAGGCTTACTGTATGTCATTTCCATGTACAGAACTGTTATTATTTAAATATGCCAGGGTAAAGACAGTTTTTCATTCTATGACACCTTTAAAACGAAAAAAGTCTGGGTTATATAGTACGATAGAAGTCTTAAGCTTGACAAAGATCAAAAGCCTATTAAAGGAATTATGGCACTTAAATAAAATAAGACAAACAAACATTTTTCCTGTGTCCTAGGTGAATGTTTAGAAGGAAACTTGTATAGATTAACCTCATTTCAAAAGTGAAAAGCTTTATGATGAATGGCGAATGCTTTCATCCATTAAGAAATGTAAAATATTTATTAAAAATAACTTTGTTCTAATGTTAAAACATTACTTTAATTCTTTTAACATGCAAATCTTCAGGCCGGTCTCTCCTCCGGCGTTAGAGGGCGGTTTGTGGGTGTGGTCTGACCGCAGTGCTCCAAAGCTCATTCTCAGTTTTGACAGCGCGGAGCACAGATGTTTCAACGTAAGATGGTCAGGGCTTTTTCTTTTTGTTTAACTTTCTGTCAGTGCAGCTAATGGTAGACCACAAGATAGACTTCGACAAGTATCTTATGCTGGTGTTTTAACGATCGCCGTAAGGTACACATTTGTTTAACTTTTCTACCGTTGTGACAACTAGTTTTAAATTGTATCTTATACTATCTTATACTATTGATTTAACGGTCTGATATTTTTATTTCACATCACGGTAAGAGAAGTCGACTCTATTTTCTTTAACTTTGTATCTGTTATAAACTCAAACTTTAAAAAACAAAAGTACGACATAGATTTTTATAAATATATATTATTGTTTTAACTAACGCATCCGATGCTCGTTTGTTATAGATGGAACGAACGCGCTCACAACTCTTCTTTTTATTTAACTTTGTCAAAATAACTAGTTTTTAAATTCTAATGATAGGAAAACGTCTCGGTTACGTATGTAACCCTCGTTCCCTGAAGAAGGGAACGGAGACGTCACGTCGGTGACCGACGAATTGGGATCTCGCTTAGAGAGACCAATCCCCTACGAGAGTATCTAAACGAGCCAATGCACATTGGCATGCGATTATTGCATCCAGCTGCCGCTAATCACAGCGTGAGTATAATTAGGCAGCGGGTGCAGCGCATATTCAGGTTTTCGCTGAGGAGCCGAGCCGGTGACCCGGCCGCTCAGCGGTGGTACAGCAGCCGTGGCGACGGGACGTGACGTCTCCGTTCCCTTCTTCAGGGAACGAGGGTTACATACGTAACCGAGACGTTCCCTATCAGTCGGTCACTCCGAGTCACGTCGGTGACCGACGAATTGGGATCCCTACCAAAAGGCCACGGGTACTGCCCCTTCCAGTGTCCTGTGGAAGCCTCCTGAGCCCCTATCTTTTGGCGCAGGTCAGGGCTACCGCAGAAGACCAGCTACTGCTGCCATGGCACTACCCACTCAGTAAGACTGGATAACACTGGGAAAACGTACCCATTCCAGTTGGAACCGGACGCTACGGAAGCTCGCCCTTCCCGTAGGAGGTTCGGAGCAATTACGCATATGATCAACCTTAGGCGCATATGGAGGATTAGAGGAATTTGTACCTCATGGAGATTGGCAGAAGACCTGCCGGGGAAACACGGGCTCTCAGGCTATACCGTGGACTATACACATATGGGGTCCAAAAAAGGCCTTTCATATGGAACCCAGCCCTCTACCGGTTCTCATGGATTCAGCGAGTGAGGGCCTGGCGTCAGATGCTCCGCCACATCTGACTGCCGAGGGGACGGAGGAACTCGACAGGGTCTACAGTACGGACTCTCTGGAGCAGTTTTAGCAAGCCGACCCGAAAACGGGACCTCTCAGTGCTTCTACCCGTTTGAGGTGAGAACACAGGAGGAAACCGGTTCCACACGAAGGCTATAGAACCTAGCAAACGTGTTAGGGGTCGCCCAGCCCGCAGCTCTACAAATATCTGCCAGCGAGGCGCCACGAGCCAACGCCCAGGAGGATGCAACAGCTCTAGTAGAGTGAGCTCTCAACCTGAACGGGCAGGGCACACCCTGTACCTGATAAGCCAGGGTGATGGCGTCCACTATTCAGTGGGCCATCCTCTGCTTGGAGACGGCCTTCCCCTTCTGCCGGCCTCCGTGACAGACAAAGAGCTGGTCTGAGGTCCTGAAGCTTTGTGTCCTGTCAACGTAGCATCTCCGCGCTTGGACGGGACAAAGCAAGCAAGGGCTGGGTCTGCCTCCTCCGAGGGCAGCGCTTGCAGGCTCACCACCTGGTCCCTGAAGGGAGTAGTGGGAACCTTGGGCACGTAGCCAGGCCGGGGCCTCAGGATTACCTGGGAGTCAGCCGGCCCAAACTCTAGGCACGAATCGTCGACCGAAAATGCGTGCAGGTCCCCTACCCTCTTGATGGAGGCCAATGCAAGCAGGAGCAGAGTCTTCATTGAAATAAACTGCAGCTCAACCGACTGCAAAGGCTCAAATGGGGCCTGCTGTAGTGCTTTCAGCACTAGAGACAGGTCCCAAGAGGGTATAGAGGGGGGCCGTGGAGGATTTAACCTTCTTGCCCCCCTAAGGAACCTGATGACCAAGTCATGCTTACCCACCGACTTCCCTTCCACGGGGTCATGGTTGGCAGCAATCGCAGCCACATAGACTTTAAGGGTGGAGGGAGACAGCCTTAGCTCCAACCCCTGCTGCAAAAAGGAAAGCACGACTCTGATCGGGCACTTTCGGGGGTCTTCTCGGTGAGAAGAACACCACTCGACGAACAGGTTCCATTTCAAGACGTAGGCCTGTCTCGTGGACGGCGCTCTAGCCGAAGTGATGGTGTCAACTACCCCTTGGGGTAGGTCACCTAGAACCTCCGCGTCCCGTCCAGGGACCAGACATGAAGTTTCCAGCTTCTTAGGTCTGGACGCGGGTGCAAAAAGGTGCCCCGTCTCTGAGTCAGTAGATCCTTCCTCAGAGGAATCTGTCAGGGAGGGGCTGTCACGAGGAGCATCAGTTCTGAGAACCAAGTCCGAGTGGGCCAGTACGGCGCCACGAGCAGGACCTGCTGCTCGTCCCCCCTGATCTTGCATAGTATCTGTTTTTGCGAGAAGGCTCACTGGGGGAGACGCACACTTGCGAAGGCCCCGCGGCCAGCTGAGCTGGACCGTCTGGGGATGGAGTCTCCATTCTCCGGGGAGCGCAGCTCGTGACAGCTCGTCGGCTGCCCGGTTGAGCAAGCCCGGAATATGAATGGCACGAAGCGACCTCAGATGCTTCTGACTCCAGAGGAGGAGGTGGCGGGCGAGTTGCGACATGCGACGGGAGCGCAGACCACCTTGTCGGTTGATGTACGCAACGGTCGCAGTGTTGTCCGTGCGGACCAGTACGTGTTTGCCTCGTAAACGCCTTCTGAGACGGACCAAGGCCAGACGTACCGCTAGCAACTCTAGGCAATTGATGTGCCAGTGCAGTTGGGGGCCCGTCCAAACCCCCGACACCGCAAGCCCGTCGAACGTGGCACCTCAGCCGGTGGTGGAGGCATCCGTGAAAATCACAGCATGCCTGGAGACCTGTTCCAGGGGCACTCCTGCCCGCAGAAACGAAAGGTCTGACCACGGGGTGAGGGTTCGGCGGCAGGCCGGTGTGACTTGGACCCGGTGAGTGCCGCGCTGCCACGCCCACCTCGGGACTCGGCCATGGAGCCAGTGTTGAAGCGGCCTCATATGAAGCAGCCCCAGCGGTGTGACTGCCGCTGCAGCTGTCATATGCCCCAGGAGCCTCTGAAATTGTTTCAGTGGGGCCGCTGTCCTGCTCTTGAACGCATTCAAGCAGTTCAACACCGACTGAGCACGTTCCTACGTGAGGCGTGCTGTCTGACTGACCGAATCCAACTCCATACCGAGAAAAGAGATCCTCTGCGTCGGGGAGAGTTTGCTCTTTTCCCAGTTGACCTGAAGGCCCAACTGGCTGAGGTGTGACACCAAATCCCTGTGTTCGCACAACTGGTCCTGAGACTGAGCCAGTATAGGCCAGTCGTTGAGGTAGTTGAAAATGCGAACGCCCTGTTCTCTCATGGGAACAAGGGCTGCCTCCGCAACTTTCGTGAAGACACGGGGTAACAGGGACAGCCCGAAGGGCAGGACCTTGTACTGATATGCCCGTCCTTCAACGCAAACTGCAGGAATGGCCTGTGGCGCGGAAGGAATCGACACATGGACGTACACGTCCTTCAGGTCGACCGCTGCAAACCAATCTCGGGGACGGATGCACCCAAAGATGCGTTTCTGCGTGAGCGTCTTGAACGAAAGCCTGTGAAGGGCCCAGTTCCAGACACGCAGATCCAAGATTGGTCGTAACCCACCGCTTTCTTGGGCACAATGAAGTAAGGGTTGCAAGCCCTGTCTTCATATCGGCTGGAGGGACCGGCTCCATCGCGTCCTCCGCCAGTAGGACAGCGATCTCTCCACACAAAACATGAGCATCAGCTGCCTTCACTGCTGTGAGGTGGATGCCCCTGAACTTGGGAGGAAACTGAACCGCATAGCCGAGTCAGATGGTCCACTGGAGCCAGCAAGACGGGCTGGGTAGACAGGCACCCAGACACCGTACAAGCGGAGCAGCGGGACCACCGACGTACCCGCGGTGGGGCAGCGAGGTGGAACACAGGAACACGGCCCGTGGCGGACCAAGGGGTCTGAGTGTGCGGTGCGTGCTTACCTGGTTCCGAGGTTTGGCAGAGGGTGCGTGAGTAGGGCCTTTGATGACGCTCTCGAACCGCCCACTGCTGCCAGCTGGCGAAGAGGAGGATGAGCGCGGTCCGGAGTTGGTCCGTCCGCGACTCTCCATGCCCTCTTGGGACCCAGGGCAGAGACAACCGCTTCTTGTCGAGATTTTTGAAATAGGAGAATCTCCACCCGGCCCTCCACCGGGGGAGGGGGAGGCGCATCCGCCACCTCCCAAAGCAGTCCTCTCTCTCTCTCTCTGGGTCGCCCGTCCTGTGCCTCTTGCTCTTCCGCTCACCGCCAGGTTTGACGGGGGCCAGGACGGGCGGGGCGGCCTGCCTACGCCCAGCTCAACGGCACCGCTTCTGGAAGCTGCTGCGGATGCGGTGCGGGAGCAGGGACGGACGCAGGGGCCGCCCTCGGCGACAAGCAGGCTGGGGCGCTGCAGCCGGCGGACGGGTGGAGGCAGCAGCTGCCCGCCGGGGCAGGAGGTGTTGGATCGCCTCAACCTGCTCGTGAGCAGCCGAGAACTGCTGGGCCATGTTCTCGACTGCGTCGCCGCAGAGGCCAGTCTGGGACACAGGGCCCTTGAGGAACCGATACTTTGTCGGTGTCCCCATGTCGACCAGACACAGCCAGGGGTGAACGTCCTGGACCACAAGTGTGGACATCGCACGACCCAGAGACCGCGTCACCTTCGTCGCTCGTAGCGCGAGGCCCGAGGTACAAGCTCTCAGAGCTTCCGGATCGTAACCACCCCCATGCATGTCCTCAGTGCCTTTAGCCTGAGGACCCTGCAGTAACGCCGTAGCGAAAGGTGGAGGCAGCTTCCCCACAGGCCATATAAGCCCCGCCGGACAGACCAGACGAGTACCTACAGGCCCGGAAGGGGAGGCACGGTTCGCCCCGCCGAGTGGAGACGGTATTAGGACACAACTGCATCGCAACCGACCGCTCCACCGGGGGGACCCCCGTATACCCCCTAGCTGCGCCACCGAGGGTGGTGAGGGGGAGGAGCTAGCAGGGCGGTTTCTGGCAGTAAAAGGTGCCGTCCACGACCTGGTAAGCTCCCCATGCACCTCCGGGAGAGAGGCACTAGGGCAGGGCGCTGAGAACCAGCGCAAACTACCCCGAGAAACCAGTCGTCCAACCTCGAGGGCTCGGGACACGGTGGGATCTCCACTCGAGCCCTACCCTCTCAGTGGCCCGGGAAAGCATAGCCGTGATTTCTAGATCCGACTCAGGCACTGCTACTGCCGGAGCAGCAGCAGCCGAATCTTCTTGCCCAGAAATCTCCAGCTCACCCTCCGATGCAGCAGTCGACGTCTGGTGACCGGGAGGAGCGCCAGGGTAACTGCTGGTGCTCCCCTTGTAGAGGGCCCAGCACGCTCCACTGACAGCTCAACTGGTTTTGGAGCGCAAGAGGGGCGATGGTCCCTCAAGGGTTGGTTCCCTGGAGGGTTTGCCACCATGCCACCGCCTGAAATGGTCCCCGTCTGTCTGCAGCCAGAACGAGGGCCAAATCAAGGCAGGGGCAACAGAGCTCCGTCCCTTTGTCGAGGTATCGGAGCCTGGCCCGCAACTCCAAGATGATCACCTTCCCATGAGAAGATGCCTCATCCACGAACGCCACCTCAGCATGCTTACTGCCCAGGCATGTGAGGCAGTGATCATGACCATCACCCGGCCCCAGGTAACGACCGCATCCAGAAACGCACGGGTGACACGTTGTCTGAAGCAAGACCCAACTCGTCTTTACAAAGACGCAACGTCAAGTTTGCCAGATGCAACGTCGTCTTTAAAAAGACGCACCCGTGAATGCTCTTTTAGAGAAATCACTCTTTCAGTGTGCTGAAGCGCACAGGGGAGATGGCCACTTGCAACACAATCAGGGGGTAGTGCAGCCTGATGTGTGCAACCCACTCGACACAGGAAGAACCACCGCCGCTGAAGCGCCGTACCGCCAGCACGAGAGTCTCCCAAAGAGCGTGCTTAACTCGTTGAATTCACTCGTCAGCAGAGGTCAGGAGCAGAACAATGTAACCACTCGGCTCCGAAGCGAAAAAACCTGAATATGCGCTGCACCCGCTGCCTAATTATACTCACGCTGTGATTAGCGGCAGCTGGATGCAATAATCGCATGCCAATGTGCATTGGCTCGTTTAGATACTCTCGTAGGGGATTGGTCTCTCTAAGCGAGATCCCAATTCGTCGGTCACCGACGTGACTCGGAGTGACCGACTGATAGGGAACTAGCGTATTGTTTAACTAACATGTCAATGCTTTTTTGTTTTAGTTTTTCCTAAAACTGTTTTAACAACACTAGCACGTCTTGACTTGTAGGGAAAAACACAGGCGTACCATGGTAAGATAAAAACAATTCTATATTATTTAACTTCGTATATGTTATAAACTCAAAACTTTTTAAAAACCAGGACATAGGTTTTGATAAACGAACGCACTCACTTCTTCTATTTAACTTTGTCAAACGAACTAGTTTTTAAATTCTAATGATAGGAAAAATAGTGTATCTAATGCTTTTTTGTTTTATTTTCTACGTTTTTCCTGTTTTAACAACACTAGTCTCCACTTGTAGGGAAATAAACAGTCTTTGTACGTTTTACGCACACGTTTGATGTTTTTTCTTGATATGTATGTGGAAACACTTTAATAAAAACTTCCCTTTACCCCATTTAACACAGTTTCATCATTTAAAGTTTAAAGCACATAGCATTGGCCCCACACACACACAAACACATTGTCATAAATTCTTAAGTTCACTATAAGGTCAATAAGATGGCCGCTTAGACGGGGGCTGGGGGGTGTACAAAACAGGTGTCCAAACAGGTGTCCAGTTATGGGAGGGGGGTGGAATTTTTATGAGGGTAATAAAATCAATCATTTTGACATAACGTATACTACTCTCTCTCTAACACTGCTTGCCATGACAATCACTTATAATTCAACATATATGATCACACATAATTCAAATATAGTATTTCACAGTAGTACAAGTAGTGACTTGTAGTGACTTGAACTTGTACTTGAACAGTAGTACAAGTAGTGACTTGAACTTGCATCCAAATACAAATTTGGTAGCAACAATATTCTTTCATTTCTGCCTTATTGTGCAATTTCGATAGAGGCTGAAAACATCTAAATTCTCAGCACACCACAGATCAGTCCTGCCAAATGTTCCCTCCTCCCCTCTGTTCTCACACAATCCCTCTACTTTTTCACACAGCAGAAATAAAAAGTCTTTTTTAATTCACTTCCCTCCTAATTGCTTTTGAGGCATAAACATATGGATAGCAGGAGAGTGAACAGCCTTACAACAGCCTTTAACCATTATAGCAATTTTGTGAAAATAGTCATATAGTTTATATAAACACTAAAAATTCTTTCCAATTAAAGGAAAGAAGAACACATCCCTTGCAAAAAGTACAACAGCAATATGATGACATCAGGTGGTAATAACCTAGTATTGAATGATAAACATATTTGTTTACCATGCTATGTACAATATATGCTGGGATACCTCACAGAATATAGTATTACCTTTTTTTGTGGTTGTGATATTGGTATGCAGGACAGGCATCTTTAGCCAGACAAATACACATGCGAATCTGACTTACATTCCCAGTAGCCTGGCAACTGTGGTACCAAAGTAGTCAAACAGGAAGCCATTTGGCAGCGTGAGGAAGTTGTTCATGAAGGATGCGATGGTAAAGATGAGTGAGAGCTGCTCATCCTGTCTACTGCAATCTAACACACAGCAAATGTTAAATGTTCTACACAGTTTCCACAGCTAGACATGCATACACAACGCATATGTTTGCATTTTCAACTGACCTTCAACAGCAGTTCCATTTATTGTGGCATTCACACATAGACTTCTGAAGTAGCCTTCAGTCTTGAGCACAAAAACCAACGATGCCCAGCCAAAAACAACCCCTGCGAACCCCAAACACTCCACTAACCCAGATATCAGAGTAAACCAGGACCGTACCCGCAACCCGCCTCCCTGGCAGTCAAACATCTTGTCTCTTTCTCTCTGCTCTCTTCAAAAAGTTTTGGAGGTTCTCCAGTGTCCTTGAAAATAATTAAAATGTAATTAATTCAGCTTTATTAAGGAAACTTCAATCATTTAAAATGAGCAACAGCAAGACACATGAATGTGGATGCACACTTACTCCTAAATCTTCAACTCCTTCAACAAAGTGTACAGACATCCACTTATTCCCCGCTTTCACTAACTGTCTTTATATGGACCTCTGTGTTTCTTTTCCCTCCCATTTTTACAAATCCCTCCTCTTATTTCCTCCTAGGACACTCTCAGCAGCAGATGTTTGTAAGCATTTAATCCAGCTCAGATCTCAATAAGAGAGCTGTTTTTTCTTTTTTTAAATAGTAGCTTGCTGAATTCTGCATCAAACCTATTGATACAACAAGATCCCTATTGATCCTTATTAAATGTCAAACTAAAATTGTAAACAAATATAATTCTAAAACACATTTTTGTGTGTATAAATTGAAGCTGATTCTGGGAATTGGTGTGCTGTTGTATAGCCCCCTTTAACCCTTTTACAGTTAAACTGATTTTGAGAGAAACAAGTGAATGAACTACTGAGCGCACCACCGATAAGCTCTGAAATACTAGTTTGTGCCTCACTCTCTGACTTCTCAACCACACATTCCACATTAAAGCATGAGATAGTCGGCTTTTAGCAAAAATTTCACAAAGCAAGATTGTCTGAATGGGCAACATTTTAGGGTTTTGTAGTCGATTGAGAAATGGACTGATCCACACCCAAATACGAGCTCATCCCTTGTCATTCAGCACAATGGATCATGACTGTTAACCTTATGATTTGTTCTTGTTTCTGTTATTTTAGAACCTAAAATAAAAGAACAGCAGAAGTTAAATGTGTGATTGGCACAAGACACTCTATTTCTGTGCTTCCCTTTCAGTTGAGTGATGCAACACTGTTTAGAATAAGATTATAATTGTACTTTCACAGTTCCAATCACAAGACCACCAAAAGATTTCCTCTTATGTGTGACCATCTACGTCAAACTCCTCAAAAATATGAGTTCCATGAGCCAAGGAAGGTCTGTTTTAAAAGATGTGTGCCAAGTTCTTAGAATTTTATTTGCTGTATTGGTTTCAAATCTTGTTGATTTAAAATGGCTTTATACCATTTTTTAATTAAGTGTGCTTTTCTGTTGTATCGTCCTGATATATTTTTGACTTTATGTCCCCCAAAAAATGGCTAAATACATTTTAATTCAGAAATTAAAAAGTTACTCATTATAGATGCATTCAAGTAACTGTATGTATAAATTTCATTTTGAATAAATAGATATGGACAAAATGTGCCAAGTCACTGACCCTTTTATTCTAGGCAAAAAAATAAACATTTTTTTTTTATTTTATTTTAGTTATTATTTTATTTACTTACACTCTTAAAAATAAAGGTGCTTCACAATGCCTTAGAACCTTTTTTGTCTAAATGGGTCCATAAAGAACCTTTGACATCTGAAGAACCTTTCTGCTACACAAAAGGTTTTTTTGTAGCGAAAGAAGCTTCTTCAGATTATAAAAAGGTAAGAAAGAGATGGTTCTTTAAAGAACCTTTGAATGGTTCTTTGTGGAACTAAAAATGGTTCTTCTATGGCATCACTGTGAAGAACTTTTTAAGCACCATATTTAAGAGTATACTTCCTTCCTTCCATCTTTCGTCCCTTCCTTCCTTACTCACTCTTATAATTTCCAGTGAACCTTACAGATTTAAAGCATGGATGTTTGAGCTGGCATAAATAAATTTCATATGAAACAAACATTTAGATCTGATGTACTATTGTTTGCTACAGTACATCAAATCAGTGGAACAAATCATGTGGTCACAGATGTGTCAAATTTGCTCATCAGCATTTTCATATTTGTATATGTCATCACTTTAGAACATCATAAGATGTATAATGGCACTTTCCCAAAAAAGGGGAACCATTAGAATGAAGCAGACTTTACCTAAATATAACCTCAAGGCCTGAAACTTCTCTTCTGAGTCCAAAGGACTGCTCTGACTGCAGTGCTGAGAATGTTTTATTGACTCTTCTATGTCCAAACCTGTTTGTTTTATGACTAGACTCTTTTCTAAACCTGTGCTCAGCTACAGTACTATCTTGATTTATGAAAGATCAATCATAAGTGTACCATAGCGACAGATAGATCTTATGGTACATCTAAATCCATCCCCATTAGCCTATTCTATGAATACTTTTTAAAATTATTTTCTCCCTCATCTCATTTGCCTTTGGCTTTGCCTACTCACACTCTTTCCTGTTCTGTCCGTTTTAATTCCTTAATATGGTAAATGTTGGCAGTCTTGACTTATGCCAATAACGCTTCAGTGATTCCAAATTACTGTACTGCTATAAAGCACATCTTGAATGATGACCAATCAAGACAGTGAAATCAGAATAATATAGATAGCTACATAAATATACTTAAATGGAAATACCTTTTCAAGTTTTGTTTTGTTCGGTTATATTACAAACTGTTAAAATAGAAATCAACGGGCTATTAAGTTAACTTGAGCAAGCACTAAATAGGCAGACAGATATATTGTATAACAAATGAAACAATACCTATTGCTAAACTGTTATCGGTCCATTTTGTCTTAACCCAAAACATCCTTACAGATAGACAGTTCTTTCTATGATTCTGCATTATCGATTCAATTTCTCTTCCTCTTAATGCAGTATCACCATATCCCATAGGCTATATCATAAGCCTGATATGTGTTCGTGTTAAAGGGAATGAATTAATGGCTCACCGGTCATGAATGTGTCCTGATAGAGCACCAGCTGAGTCCTCTGCACCATTGCCGTGATCAGAGACGCTAAAAGGTTTACGAAACACCCAGTTTAGCGCATTACTTACAGCTTCATATCACTGGCCTCTGTAAGAGAACATTTGCACCATATTTTTCAGAGTGCTGGAAAACAGCTGACTCTGGCCTCAGTTTACGCTTATTTAATCACATGATACGCGATAACAATAGAGACCCTTTCAATAACATCACTTTGATTTTAAAATGATTGGGCTTGACGTCATTTTCTGCTTAACTTCGAAGAAAGCTTTCAATAATGTATAATGTTACATTTTCAAATGTATCTTACAAATATATATGATGATGAATCGGAGTATTGTCTATGATGTATGTTGACAAATTTCTAGTTTCCTATGTCAAGTTGTTACAACAACTTTTCAGTCTCGAGATTAGATTATTAAAATAAACGGTTAATAATATTAATTGTAATAAAAGAAAAAGACAGAAAATGGTCACTATAAAATTTATGGAAAGTCCCCACAAAATTCACAAAAACCAATCGTGTGTGTGTGTGTGTGTGTGTGTGTGTAATGTTACAGAGCTTCTGCACCCTCTTCTGGTCTGAACATGCATCCACTCTGTGGGGAATAGGCCTATTGGAGTTCATCTACAACCAACCAACTGTAGAAGAAACAATTCTGTTGAGCTGTTAACAGATTTTAAATGATCGATCCCAAAAATACCACTGTAAATTAGACTGACCATATTGGCGTTCATTCATAGCATCTTACCTGCACCAATATTAACACCATATATTTTTTTATTGAATTAAGGGTTGATTAATTCATCATTTAATTAAATAAAGAGCAATAAAATCCACATCCACATGTGTTACATGTGTTCACACAGAAAGGTGAGCACAGAGTGGATGGAGAGGGAGGTGAAGGAAGACAACAGATAATCATGGGCAGTGAGTGAATGAGAGCAAAGATAGCAGTTTATTTTTTTAAACCATCTGCTTTGTGTTGAGGGAGACGTTCCTCTGCAGGATAAGAAGAAGTATACATGTCCACCGAGATAATGAACCACAGTCTGCTTTGATAAAGAAGTGTACAACGTGAAAGCGTTAGATGAAGTCCAAAACTCTCATTTTCAAACTGCTATTATGATCACATTTGCATAAAACTACGAAATAGCATCAATAAACCCTCTTTGTGAATGTCAGAGAAGATTTACAGTTTTGAGCATAACTTACCATAAAAACTTAATAACTGGAAACATGAGGGGGCTATGATATTTTATGATATATAAAGTAACATATTACCTAACGTGTACATTTCAGCACCTAAATAGTAGTACCTTCTGAAAGTATACCACCCCAATGACAGCTTTTGTACATTTTATCTTAGAGTGTGTGAGTGTATGCAAATAAGATCCAAAAAGATTAAGCCAGTTCATATTCTATTAATAGATTAAAGCCTATTTCTGTCATAAACGTTTGTCTGTACAGTATGTTGGATGTGTGTCAATACTATGTATTCCTACTACGTGTGTGTGTGTGTGTGTGTGTGTGTAATGTTGTGTATTGGTTACCAGCACTAACAGCTGCTCAGTGGGTCTCTCTGAGCCAGTGTTACCAGTGTTACACTATTTCTGGAGTGTGTGTTGTTTAAAAGGTCAGACAGAGACAGAAGGGGGGAGAGGAGGTTAGGGGAAAAAAGGAAGAATAGAGCAAGAGAGACCAAGAAAATTAGAAGAAAAACAGAGGTGAAGAAGTAAGAAGACAGTATCATCTGTCTGTCAGTTTAGTGATTACTGTAGTTATACTGGAGATTCATCTGAATCCAGAGTCGTCTGTTTCTCTCACATTAACCCTCGTGTTCCGTCTGAGAGACCCCAAGGCCTTTTTAACATCTCAAAAACATGATGCATCAGGGTGATATAACATGATGTTTGCAAATGTTTTGAATTTTTAAGATAGCTAACCATTTATTGACAATAAACAAATTAATATCACACAAATAATATGATAAATATTGTTTTACTTTTGAGCACAGAGACCTGCCATATAAAATGTGAGTAAATGCAATGATTTTTAATCCGTAAAGATGTGACTGTAGAGAGATACACTCCGGTTGTTTATTTGGTTGATTTTCATCTCTTTTACTATTTTTGTTTAAAATGCGTTATGCTGGGGTAAAAGTGACCATAAACATAATCAAAATCACTTAACCATGTATTCACACCAGCCAGATTTCTGGAATATCCTTCCTTACAACATAAATTTGAAACTATATATATATCAATAATATTTATCAGATTAGATCTGTTTAATGCAATGGAAAATATTTCAAGGGTCTTAATTTGAAGGGAAATAAGTGATTAATAAAATGTATTTTATTTTTGATTTACTTCAATACACTAAAAAATGGTGCAGAAAATATGTCAGAAATTCCTAGTAAATGTCATAAACAATAAACAGCAAGTAACACACTGAATTAAACATGACAATTTATGTATTTATAAACTATTTATTTATTTATTTAGTTTTATTTCAAATTCTCTTTTTTTACACCAAATATACCGTAAAACTGATAAGCAGTCCTATGTTGCTATGTTCAGTATGTTTGTACTCAAAGTCAAAAACTTATAATAATGACAATATTATGTAATTATTATCAGGAGTGCTATCACATTGATAATTTTGCTGGTTGCATGTGGTAATTCGATATGAGAACACATTAATGCTCACTCTCCCACCTGCCCATTTAGTGGAATGCTACAGCTCTTTTTACAACTGGTGAGTCATGACCTCATGTGACACCTGGGACAGCTCCTCTGAACACACACACACACACACACACACACGAGAGAGAGAGAGAGAGAGAGACACTGATATTACCTTATACCAAACTGAGAACATTACACATAAACTAGTGTGCTTTGGCAGGGATGAGAAGATGTAGTGCGTCACAAGGGGTAAAAAAAGAGTATCTTGAGGAAAAAGTGATTTGACTGATTGATAAGACAGTATATACTTCCTGATATAACAGATCTTCACAAGAGGATGGAAAAATCAATATTATACCAATTTAATTACAGGCTACTAATTTAGAGTATTTCTGTTTATGTTTAAGTCGCAGTGTTAGCTACATATAATGAACAGCAGCATATTGCTAACTGATTATAATAGCAGGCTAGTTAATTGACTAGCTGAATGCTAAACTAGAAGCTAACTAGTTAATACTATAGTTCTGTTCCAAATTACACAACTATACCTTATAAACTACAATATGGTCCATCTAGTGTATCAATTTTATAAGGTTATTTTGTCATCCAGTATCGGCATCTGATAGCCCCTCTCACTTCACGCAAATAAAGCTGCGACATAAGTGCATGGACTGTCCACGCTTTTTAATTACGTGCATCATCTGGGTCCCTGAAGTGTACCTACTTTTTGTTTTTGGAATTTTCAGTGTAAACACAAACGGTGCTTTATGTTTATAACCACTTACAAATCACTTACAAACTAATAAAATTTAAAAATTTAAAAAAAGAACAGAGTAATATTTAATTAAACTTTTGTCATATTTAATTATATATATAATACTGGCTGGTGTACACACTGTAGAGATACACTGTCATTGGTCATTTTTTGGAATGGGCCCTTCACAGGATGCCAAACATGTGAAGTCCCCAGAGACGAAATGTGTTGCAGAGTCAGAGCCAGGAGGTGGGCTCTGATACTACAGAGGGTGGAGCTAACGAGAACAACAAAGAAAACCATGAGAACACAAAAACTGAAGCCAATGACAGTGAGGCATGTGAGCAAGAGGGCGGAGTCACGGAGACTGCCAACATCCTGAAAGAGAAAGAAGAACAAGAGAAGGATATCAAAGAACATAAATCTAGAGAAGAAGAAAAAGTAACAGGGGTAAATGAAAACAAAGAAAGAGGGGTAGAAGAAGAAGAAAAGAAGAGTAACAACGACCCTCACAGGAAAGAGAATGATTCCTGCAACAAAGAGGGACAACTTGAGGTAAAGCCCAAAGAAGAGGACAAGAGAATAAAAGAAACTGAAGGCAAAACTAAAAATAAAGAAGATGAAAGAGAAACAAAAGAGATTAAAGATGATATCAAGAACAAACCAGAAAATATGCGAAGAAAAAGTGGAACAGCTCCATCCTCTGCTCTTAGAGCCCCCACCAAGTCATCTGCCCACCCTCGACCAGAAGAGATGCCATGGCCAAGTTTCAGAAGGACCAGTAGGTCATTATCATCAACTTCATAATCATATGGCTCACTGTCAAGTTTTGATCACCCACACATTTGTTATATTCTTAATGAAAAAAAACTAAACAAAACAAACTTCAGCAATGAATTCTGCTTATTAAATAGGTCCATTTGTTCAATAGAATCTCTCTGCCATTGCTGTTGGATTTGTAGTCTGCTGTGTCTTGATGTGAATAGCATATGTTGGTTTGTTGTAGACCAGGTGTCAGAAACTTTAAAGTTCAACGGACATCTATAGGTATGGCTGCATCAATTAAACAGAAACTTCTGCAGTGGTGCAGGAACAAAACAGAAGTATGAGGTAAACTAAAGTTAAAACTTCCTAAGAAACACAAATTTTGTAAACACACTCTTAAAAACAGGTTATAATCAGAATGTTATATGATCGAAGTACTCAAGATCCCTATATACTTTAGTCAGGGTGGATGCCATATTGAATTTTATAAGGGCATTTTTGAGAGTATGTGCAAAACTACATTCGTTAGTATGAGCAAAACACATTAGTCTAGTATGACCTATAGTTGAAGTTTTCCTGGGAGATCTAGTTATTTTTGTAATATTTTGTACCTCATAGGGTGTTAACATAGAAAACTTCTCTTCTTCCTGGAGTGATGGCCTGGCTTTCTGTGCACTCGTTCATCGTTTCTTTCCTTCTGCTTTTGACTTCTCCTCTCTCAAAGCAAGGGAACGGGAAAAGAATTTCACTCTGGCCTTCAGTACAGCAGAGTATGTTGACGTTTGAATGTGTGTGTAAATATGTAAATATGTGAGCAGTATTACATTATGGCAAAATTATGTGGTGTGTGAAGAAGAGTATTTTTGTGCATGGCTGTCAAACATCTGAGAGTCTGCAGTTAATATAAAACAAACAAACTCTCTTTCAATTCCAGATCTCTTGCTGACTGCTGCCCCCTTTTGGAAGTGTCTGACATGTTACTAATGGGCAACAATCCAGATTCTCTGTGTGTTTTTACCTATGTAGAGGCTCTCTGTCATCACCTCTCAAAGATAGAGAAAGAGAGGAGGGAAAAAGAGAGCATGAAGAAGGACAAGAACAAAGAAGATCAAGGAGTTTCTGAAGGTATGAAGATGGAGAGAGGGATGAGATTAAACAAAATGAGGAGATAGAGAAAAATGGATCAGATTCTGACAGGAAGACAGAACAAGAGAGAGATCAGAATGAAAATGTAATAAATGCAGATGCTGTGGATGAAAAATAGAAAAACTACGTAAATGAAAGAAAAAGGAAAGAGGAGTGTCCGAATAATTTTGTTGTCATAATCTGCTTTTTTGAAGGTATGGATAGTGATTTTTGTGTTGAATGTGTTATTCTTTGTTGAGTTGTTTGGGATTGTATAGGTATTTCATTATACAGATTTTCATTTCATCAAATGCTTGAACATGTGACTTTTATTATATTTCCGTGCCTATAAATTATATTTTGGTTTGACTACTGACTTCAAATTCACATCTCATATGAAGTAATCATATGAAGGTCCACTCAAGTGCTTTGCATCATGGGATAGGCCTCTTCTATGCAGTGTTCTCCATTACACATTTTACATTTCTCTACATAAGTATGGCAGTATCGATCTGGACACATCAGTGGATGTCAACTCTGGTCCTGGGGACCCAAAGCTCTGTGCATTTTGTATGTCTGTCTTATCTAACGTATGTGCTAATGATCTTAATAAGGTGCATTAAATAAGGATGGCATACAAAATGTGCAGGGCAGTGGGTCCAGTATTTTTTTTTTACAGCGGTGTTGCATTACTCAACTTATAACAAGTAGATACCATTTGATATATCAAAGTCAAATGGTTACAAAAACAAAAAGTCAACTGATTCTGAAAGACTGTGTAATTAATCCAATCATAACCCTAAAGAACAGAAAACATCGCTCTCTCTCTCTCGTGTTTAATGTTTTTTAGGTCACAATGTGACTTGTCAGCAGTTTTTGTTTTGATGGCTTTAGAACATGAAACCTATGAGGGGCATCTGCTCCATGCTGAAGCTATAAATCACCTCACTGTAACTACCTTGAAGTTTGTGTTGGTTAGAACTAGTGAAAGGGAGGTAAAGAAAAAAGAGGAAAATGATTATGCAAGGTGCACATGCTATTTCAACACAGATTAATTTAAGGCTGTTGACACAGTGAAGTAAATGGCTCAGTCTCACAGTTTCTGACACCCTCTTCGTCCAAATGTTCCAGTCGCTTGGTGCTATATATACACAGAGGAATCTTATCCCTACTTCGTTTGCACTCTCTCAGAGTATTTCTCTCAGAGTATTCTATTTCCCTGAGTGCGGCTGGTATGAAACTGGTGTGGTGATCTTATGAGATCCCGACAGACACCAGCTCTGTCAGTGCATGCAAACACCCACAGAGAGAGTTTAGAGTCTGAAAAAAAGAGAAATAAGAGCGCATCGATGAACCTGCTTTTAGGTTCATAGTTCTGGAGTGTGCACTGCAAACTGTGTTTCATCTGTCAAGATCTGACTGAGAAGACCACAGATCGCCTTAAGTCGCACAGGATCATGCAGTACTCAGAAAATGCTGACAACTGGAACATCTACCTTTGTCGGATGCTCCATAATATTTAATCATTGCTCATTTTGATTTCCTGGGTGGATCAGCCGTCAATATATAACCATCAACCATGGATTCCACTGATCCGGAGTCTTCCCATTACATGGACTCAGAAAGCCTCGCTTCGCCCATTCAACCATCATCGACATCCCGTAAGACCACCCATTACCGTGACCATGGTGGCCTCACTTATGGTGTGGGAGTTGTGTGGACACATCTTCGTCCCTTCATTCCCTTCTTTCTGGTCTCATGCCTAGTAGTGGCACTGGTCTACCTGCTGCAAAGCATTGTGTATGGAGGGCCCTTCACCGACCCACTGTTCTTCAGCAAATTTGACAAACGCTGGCCCCCACCTGGCCAGCAACCAACAGCCACAGAGTCAGCACATGGATTATCTGGTATCCTTTAAAGCAGAAAACCCTGTGATGAGGGGGAACTGCATGCTGGAGGCCCACCAATAAAAATGTTATTCTGGACCCCATGAATCAAAGTGATGAGACTGAGGATATGAATAAAGATTAATCAGATTAAAGTTGTGAAAGAGTATATCAGGATTTTGTTGTCCCTTACTTTGGAACGGGGGGGAAATATATGCAAAGGAGAAGCTCCACAGAAGATAACATAATACATTTTTGATAAATAGCTGAGAACTGAAGATTTCATCCTTATGAGACTGGATTCAGATTGGTTGAAAATTACCTCAACTTCTTTGATGTTTTCTTGTTACTTTGGTGGCTGTTCTAATTTACTATATCAAATGAAAATGAGTTTAGAAACAATTTCTAAAAAGCACTGGCCTATTTAATATGCTTTGTGTGCATGATAATAATATGTTGTGCTAAATACATATTTGGCAGGCATGGTTTATGTTCTAGTAGTCAAGTCCAAATAGTTTGATGTCATAGATCCAGTTAACTAGCCTACTGACACCATGCAGTCTACATAATGTGAGATGGGATTATAAATTCAGATTTAACACTGCCAGTTGCAACTATAATTATAGACACAAGAGTCTTGGCAATTAAAGAAGTACACTTATGTCAAGTAAATTTATTTGAAGTTAAAATAAATTCAAAATCTATTTTACTGTGTATTTGTGAACTACTGGTAACTGATAAAATTGTAAGCCAAAAAGTGTGCTTTGTTATATATCTGTATGTATCTTATCTTATGTTCCTGTAGCCTATATGATTTTAATAATGGGGCTTCAACCGTCCTGTGAAACAGGTGAATTCTGGTAAATTGGGAAACTTTTTGCATTTGAGATGACTGGGAAAAAATATCGCAGTTAATTTGAATTCACCCCAGGGCTATCTTTTTTAAGTTTTGATTACTTATTTCTAGCTCTCTACAATCTAATCTGAATTGTGTGTTTTTTATTAGCTGGACCAGCGTTTAGCTGTCACAGGCTGTGATTGTCTAAACTGAATTAAAATGGAGTGTGCTGAACTATTCATTCTTTACGAGCTACTTTTATGTTGAACTTATGACATAAAAGTCTTGCAGGTTATAAAACTGTCTATAATGTGATAATGCAACTTTTAAAACTAAAATAGCAGTCGAGGTCTATAATCCATCAGCATTCCTTTCATCTCAAGATAGTTGCACGGCTGATGCAGTCACTCACTCAACAGCTGTTATAGAAAACCCCACAGTTGTGGAATTTAATGGCAGAGTAAAACAGTGTTATAGGCTAAATTTACATTATTTATATATTCACAGTCTCTTAAAAGAGTTCAATATGTCTGGATATTCCTGACTGGCACATTGCACCATAATCACATGCACATTTTTTTAGGCCTTTAGAAAGATTTTGGTTAAAATCCAAAATGTTACAAACATCCAAAAATCCAATACCAGTCTGATACAGCCAAACTGTAGCAAAAGACTTAAATAAATTAACTGACAATATGATTGACCGACCTGGAAGGGCTTCATTTTGCGACCGACGACTGTACATTTTCATACAAACTACACATATGTTTGACTGAGGACTTATCCTTCTATATTATATATTTCTCCTATATATTTCATAGCAGTATTACTTGCCTCTTACTCGTAAAACTGTCAAACAAACATGTGCACATCGATAGAGGCATAATTTTACTTTTGCAGATCACAATTTAGTGAGGACATTTTTGAATAGTGAGGATATTTTGGCCCATTTTTTTGCTGTTCCCGTTTTACAAAAGCATCCATCGACTACATCAACACACATTTACTTACCGGTCGGGGACATAAGACATCTATTGTTTCATAACAAGTTCTAATATAATATAATAAATTACTTAACAATTTAAAGTTTACGTTTAGACAGTTATCTGCACAAAAGAAAAAAGAAACATTGCTCAATGTAAAATGTATTTGTAAAAGTATTTTTATTTCATACATCAGACAGTGTTACAGTAAGCTATACTAGCCTATTGAGTGTTAAATTTGATAATGATCATAATGATTCCTTGCATTACTTTATACTGAATACATATTTTAAAGATTTGTGAACTGCAACAGAATTTGTAAGTAGTGCATAATTTTAGGAGTTCAAAGATGCTGAACTAAAGCCAAAACTCTTACCCAGAGCTAGAGTTTGTCTTGCTTATAAGAAAATAATGTGAAAATACTGTCAAACATGGATATTTCAATTTGTCTTGTTGAGGTATAAAATTAAAACATTATTTAAATATTTCATAGCAAATGAAATCATTTGTGATGCAGGGTTTCAGAAATGTTAATGCTTAACCTAAAAAGTTAGCCAAAACACACATATGTGTAATGTCATTACACAAAAATGTTGACCATTATCACTATGTCATTATAAGGCTCTGCAATTACTATTTATCATATAGTGTTCCTTTGTTTAGAGACATTTCAGAGTGTAAACAGCTTCAGTGATTTTAATGGGAGTTTTTGAGAGTGCTTGAACTCGAGACTGTCAGTAAAAATGTTCTTTAATAATGTAAATGCTCTCTCTTTTAAATTAATTTATTATTAAATAAATAATTTGTATGCATAGTTAATAGATTACATTATTAGGTTACTTTGACCATCGCCCACTAGATCAACTAACATCTATAAAGGTGGGAATCAAGATATTTCATGATATAGTTAATGCGTTTGAGAATGTTTCGAATAAAAAGAAAAAAAAATAATAAAACATGCTGTTGTGGCTGCTGTGTGTCACATGACGACCCACCCCCCCCAACTCGTGCCCCCTCAAAAATAATGAGTGCATGACGCCCCTGAGCATAAGTCTACCATAACAATTGCAGTCAAGCGATTTTTCTCCCCTAAAAAGTCTTTTAATAGCCTATATGTAAAATTGCAGTCATCCTGGAAACAGCCTATTTACATCTCCAGAAAACAAAAACATTAAGAAAGAATGGCGAATAAAGGACATTTAGGTGAAGTTCTTTGAGCATGCTCCAGCTCTCTCTTCCTCCTCCTCGCCCTTTAGTTTTTTCCGACCCGCCCAAGTGTGCTCCTGTGCCTTAATTATAGCCACAATTGAAGGCTGCGAAGATGGTGTACAGTCAGCAGCTTAACCTTAACTGGCCGAAGATGATTTTGAATAACAACACGGTGGAGCGAAGCGTTGTGTATGTTAGATTAATAACAATTTCAAGAGGAAATTTCAACAAAATCAACACTCCACTATAATACACAATCACAGGGCGCACAAGCAATTAAAACCATATCAAATCAAATAAAAAAAAGTCTTTAAATTTGTTTGTCATAACATAGGCTACACGTTATAATTTATTTATTTAGGATATGTAGCCTATGTATGTAGGCCTGTGTACTGTATGTATTTATTTATTTAATCAAATTAAATGATAATGATAATTTTCTCATGACACTTGCATGACAATGAAAATCACAAGCATGTATAAAAACGTTTGGAGTCGCTCTCCGTGTTTTGGAAGAGGTTCATCACCTTTAGACCTGACATCTCCTATGGGGTGATTTTGGAAACTGGAGAGGTTTGGTCGATAAGCAATTCATGATGTGACGTTATTTGGGTTTGCTACGTAACGTAGCTTAAGTTTAACTAACGAAGTTTGTATGATCTTTATAAGTAAACCGGAGCCTGAGGTATTCCCATTTTAAAGTGGCAAATATGTATTTAATTCCTGTCGGATAAGGCCCTATATAAGATTCTCATGCCAGTCACGACTTTCAAAAAAAGCAGGTAAACTGCTACAAGCAATTGTGCCGTAAACTATATGTTTTATTTTGTGTACTTTTCAGGGTTGAGGATAAGAATAAAGAAAAAAATGTGCGATAAGTGGTTTTGGCACACAGGGGGCGCTCTCATCTTTGCATTACGGCAGTGATGCGGGCAAATGTGCAACATAATTAATTTATGTACAATATTTGATCACAGCATATTTTTAAATCATCTTGTATACAGTCACGCTTAAATGTATATTGTTAAGCTGATCGACAAGAGGGTCGAATAAAGATGAAATTGTTTCTACGTCAGTTGAAAATATAGGCAATGTAAGCGATGCAAAATCTAATTATTTCTTTGCAAAACCTAATTAGGCATTAAAAAAGGTTAACGCCAGCGCCTGAAACCGTTTTTGTTTAATAATCCCATTACTGACGGCTCATCATGTATAAAATGGCGCAGAAGGACACAAACTTTCCACTTGTTAAAGTGAATCTCCCAGAAAAAGACAAGACAAACTCTACATTAGCCCACTGTTAGGATATGACAGGATACCAAACGGAAAGGCGCATCACGGCACTGTAAGTAACTAGTGCATTTTAACGTTTTAAATATATACCTTTTTGAACTCTCACATTCTCTTTTACATGAATTGAAATCTGTTGAATATTTTGTCTAATGCTGAATGCTACTCGGTTTTAGCGACGGCTGAGTGCTGTGCAGTGTTTTTTCCTCTGAGATCACTGCACTGCTCGAACCATCAGCCTACGTGGCAGAGCAGCTGCAAATAGTTGTTATTCTCAGAGGAATCACTGTGTTTCACGGCAGCTCATATTGATAAAGAGCAGATTTGTATAGATATCTTGCAGTGAGTGGTGCTAAACGTAACAAAACAAAAAAACATATAAGGGTCAGACTATATTGCAATGCTTTGCTTTTGCCTTTAAATGTATTGCGCACAATATATTGGTTTATTCTGCACTGCGTCACGTGAACGCATTTTTAGATAAACTGTTTATTTCATATAATCTGTGCAGGGTATTTATTTTGAAGTGACAAAATTCGAGAACATATGAACTTGGACAGTAGGCTATATTACAATTTTATCTCAATTCAAAGCAGATGCATACTAAAATGTATGCATTAATGTTCTTGGCGTAGTCTCTGGAAAAAGAAACCGGCGACGAAGTAAAGCATTTTCGTAAAACCGAAGCAATTACCAGGGAAACCCTTTCACATTTCCACCCTTAACCTTTCCCTATTTCGAAACGGATCCATCACATCTGACGATGTGCTTTCCGTCCAGTCTGCATAGAAGCTAAAGCTCAACAAAAGAGACGGATTGACATCTCAGAGTCAAAGACTGTGTAAAGCCAGAGAAATCAAAGACTCCAGTCAAAAAGAATGCGCTTGTTATCGAAAAAGAAGACTGTATTCTCTCCGCAGCTGTGTATCGAACCAAGAATAAAGGAATAAAACAAACAGGATCAGAAATAGAGCGAAACAAACGTAATTCTCGACAAGCGAGGAGAGGGGACAAAAGAAAAAAGGGATGCAGAAAACCGACTTTTAAAAGACTTCTCTCAAATTATTGATGAAATGAAGCATCGCATAACTATGAACGCGCGGGTTTAAAATGCAGTACGAGCTTTGGCCGTGCAACATTAGAACATATATTTTCTAATGATAGGCTATTAATAATAATAATATTTTCTATCTATAGTTAAATAGGCTACTTTATGTTTTTTTTTATTTGTGATACAATTTACAAATTAAACTGTAATTTATTAAACGGCTGTTTTTGGAATTTTTCCTTCTCATTTACAGACTCTGCGCGGCTCTTAACACAGGGTTTTAAACATTAAATCAGATTCACTGGAAGAGTATTCTGTATTATTATTGCTTTAGCCTACCTAGTGGACCAGGTTCCGCTAAATGGATGGGATAATGACTGTCACCCCAAATTACCGAGGCGTTACAAAAATTTCAGGATGACATGAGCTATTGTCACCGCAGTGATCTTTAGGTTGCATTCAAACTGATGTGGAATTATGGGATGCATATAGTCTAATAAAAGCGAAAATGTTAGAAATTTAATTCGGATGTGCATTTCGATTAAAAGAATAGATAAATTTTTTTTTATATATTATATAATTTATTTGTTCAGTATTATGACATAAAAATCGATTAGCTTAATAAAGTAAAATGGTATTTTTTAATTTTCTTAGGTTTTTATCATCACATCTCACTGATAACGTTAGAAACAAGTTGGGTGACTGGATGAAAAACCATTAATACATTGACAAACATCACATTTAAAAATTAATCAAAAGATGAATTGAACTATGTCTAAATAGCAGTACAAAAATAAATAAATAACACTTCAGTAGTTAATTATTAAGTATCATACTGAATACCAATTAAGCCCAATATTAGGAAAAACAAGCACATACCGCAGACTAACGCGATGGTGCACAGACACAACCCTCCTAAATGTAGTAACTGTCATCAATGAATACGCAAAAGAGCCAAACTACTCAATAGGACGGAACAATAGGCAGCAGAACAATAAACAACACCTACCTTTACCAGAAATTAAAGCATGACAAAGAGGAAAATTTCACAAGAAATCTAAGCAAGCCGTATATGTTAAATTGGTCAGTCATTAATAATTATTCTCTATATGTGCTTTATTAACCGTTTAACATTTGAGTCAATCGGTTCATATTGTTTTCCTGAAAAGTAGCCTATGTGTTTGTCGTTTTGGATAAAATTCGACCATTCGTATTTTATGAGTCATTTTCCCAAGCTAAATAGAGACATCAAATTAAAAATGAGTTATTGACAGGTTGAGGGAAATAAGCCGAGGCCGAGGTCTGCACACAAAGAAGCACTTTTATAACTGCCCCGTGGAGAATATAATGTCAAGAGGACCATAACAGTATCGTTATTAACGATCAACTACAATCTCAGAATGACTTAATCAAACACAAGGAGCTCGAGTGGGAGTACGGATGTAATAATGGCTTTAAAATATGACGAAATTATTTCCCGTCATTGCAGAAAACAAATTGAACATTTATTGCATATATATTAAAAATTATACGCTGGTGCGTGGAGCTCATGTCTCTTTTATTGAGGCGCTCCTAAAGGTGAATCCTCTGAGGAAGCATTTTTTTCTGTCTTGTTAGTCCCACTGGAGAATGTTGCAAAATTGCCTCGAATCTGCTAAATTGATTAAAAAAATAATTCATAACCTATGTGTGAAGAACAAAAACCTCACCCTTTTTAATGAGCTGACAAGTGCATTTCGCGTGAGTCTTAAAAACTGGGCTACTTCGTGCTTTTGCTTCTGTTCATGGCCTTAAAATAATACAATCAGAACATAACTGGTAGTCTTGTTTTGGTCTGCGTCGCAATCCAAAAATTAAAAAGAAAAGAAAACTCTCAAACTTATGATTGGTTTCCTAAACATAACGATTATGGAGATACAATGCTTGCATTGTGGATTAGTTCTGAAAATAGCGCAGACACCAGTCTGCATGGCGAAGAGGCCTGCTCTTTGTCTCTGATGGTAGATGAATGGTTGGTGTCACCCACATGATTGGTTTGCACTATTAAATTGTCAAAAAGAAAGGATTTCCCTAATAATGGTTTTTATGAAGAGTTATGGAATGTGGCGTTTCTGGGGACGGACGTGAGGACTAACAAGGGTTAAGAGGGGAGGGGCAATGCCCAAGGTCACGCAGAGTTTTCGTCAATGATTATGCTTTAACCTCTCTGTGTGGTCAGCGAAGTTGCACGTAGTTTATTTCTGCGCAGATTAGACATAACTCTGCTCTAAACAACCTGTCAGATGTGATCCCCATGTTCAGGTGTGTTTGGTTAAGCAAATTCTACTTTGAAGCCAATAGGCCTATCTAGGAACAGGATTGCGTGCTCTAGTCTTATCATGTATAATCATCGTTGCGTTTAATGGCAATTTAGTGTGATATTCCGCTGATATTTTAAATAATACATTTCGGCTCCACATTTTTATGTAATTACCGGTTAAACGGTCATAATCTGCTGACACATGGTAGTAACATCGAGAACTGTCGCATGTAAAACAATCTTCGCTCAAATCCACAACGTGGGTAGATTTTTCCTTTTTTCTGCCATATATTCTTGTTTTGTGTTAAAAAATAACAGAAATAACAGCTCGGATCAACCCATTCTTTCTCTTACAACAAATTAGTGTGTTGACTTGAACATCTCTTTGTATCCATTGTGTTGCTGACCTCTGCTGAAGATTTATGTATTTTTGATATTAAATTCCGTCTGTCATTAACACTGCTCTCTTGTTGACTTTTCTTGACCCATCGACCCATTCCCCAAACTTTCCCATATTTAACGCGGGACCCCTCCTCTTCTTCTTTGGGGTCATTCGCCTCATTTAGCTGCCACGTTGAACGCGTTCCCCATTTTTGGCATGTGCTGTTTGCTGTGTTCTTGAACTTCAGTGCATTACACAGGCCATGTCCCCCTCCTGTACTTTGAACTCTAGATCTTCCCCTGAGTAAAAGCTTTGTCCTACAAGTCTCCCCATGGCTGCCCAGCTTGCTAATTAGTTAAACAAACGCATCCCCTAATGATTCCCTGGGCCGTCTGGGCTGGAGTCGTTTTGTTCGGCTCAGCTTCCGCTGGCGAGGGTCTTTACTTGTCCTGTTAGAGACTTGGCCTCTCTGACCCAAACTAACGGCGGGTTGTTAAAGCTGCTGGACGGCCCTGTCCGAAGGTCCATCCCCCACCAGGCCAAAGGCCACAGGGCCGAGACGCACTCGGAATGCCCACCAGCTGTTAACTGTGACAACCACGACAAAGCGGCCAGCGGTCGAGAAACATGTCGTTGTCATCCAATCTATATTTTTTGTTCTTATTTTGTAATTATCTGCTTCTTTTTAGATTCGTAATATTTACAAAAACTGCTCGGAGTATGCATGAGACTTTTTTTCTATTGCCAGATTCTCCTAATAGCCACAATTTGACGTCGCCTTAATGCTGGGCAAAAATATCCTTTCAGTTTTCTTTGCAATGTTTTGAATTTGACCGCGCTGTGTCTGTGCGCTCCGAGGAGGTCTGGACAGAAATGGATACTAATTGCGGGAACTGTAACACTGCTGGTCGCCGCAGTGCCTCGGGCGATCCCCAGACCTGCTCGTCAGCACTTAATTGACAAGGGCTTGTCTGTTTTTGAGAGCAGCTGGTCCTAAGCACTGGCACACAAACGCAATCTTGACACGGCCTCTATTCGCCTGGAGGAGTCTGAGGAAAAACGCTGTTAAATAGAGGGAGATTTATTAAAACTCCCTTTGGGTGTCGCGAAGTAAGATATTTCCGATTTTGCCCTTGCTTTGCTACCCTTATTAATAATGGAGGGCAGTTGCTAATTTAGCAGGTGACATTTCTGCTGTTTTGGATGATTGGCAAAAAGCACGAAAATTGCAAACCAATGACAAAAAAATACAGTGCTCAAATTGTGTCTCCGACACAAATGGCGCAATAACCTTTATTTTGATGAAGCCGTATAATTTTCTTTGTAGTGTGTTCCACAACATCAGATTCATCCTCCACATAAAGCAACCCTAATGCCCAATAAAATCGAATCATAGCATCTTAATATTAATGTCTTAAGGCGCCACAAACCTATTCTATAGTGACTTGAATTTTAAGCGCGGTCTTTAAAAGGAACACTCTGAAGTCCATCGTGTTAATAAAAAGCTTTCTTGAGTTTTGAGCCATATACTGCAGGGCAGGCCAGGGCTAGATTTTGAAGGAGTCAACAGACAACTGAGGTGGTATTGTTTGCTTATAAAATGGAGAGAGTTTTTCCAACTTTCCCACTGCCTGCCCGGATGAATGTAAAGAAATCCTTTTCTGTCCGCTTTTACACTGAAATCGCGATTTTTTCGTGTATTCTCACGAAGCTCCCCCCTTATGTCACAATAACAATGCCTGGAGTGAAGCACCCCGTAGGAGCTCCACAGTTGGGGATCTCTGGGATTGTTTTAGACATCTTTAGATTTCATCAATCAAAATGACTGCAGTTTTCCATAAAAATGCTGAATTTAGGACAAGGTCTGAGAGAGCTAGGTAGAAAATGCGATGCTGTCTCGATCGATGATAAATGGCCATCCTTTGACTCAGTAAACAGAGAAATACGTGCTTGAGCCACTTGTCCTGCAGGTTTTATTTTTTACGAATAAAAAGCGTTGACAGTGACATAGGAGCTCATTTGGGTTGTATCATTGTGTTTTAAGACTGCAAAATCATAGTATAGTTTTTAGTGAAAGCATTAAGTCTAATATTTGTTTTAGCCTACTGTATTTCAAGAGAAAATAATACTCCTTCAAACTTGTATAGTAAACACATGAAAGGCCGTAGAAAAATGTCAGCAACGTGCAGCGAAAGAGGCACTGGAAACAATTAATTTTACATAATTGATTTTACAGTATTTTTTCGAAGGATAAAATAAAAAATAAAAAAAACTTTCCTTTTAAAATTTGTAGAAGGTTATGCTTTAGGGATACATAGTCTCTTGCTTCCCGTAGGGTTGCAGGCCTTAATGTGGCACCATTTTAACATGTTGCTTGGTTGGTGACGATGCGCTAATCGAAGGGTCCCCACTCCCCAAGCAGTGAATTATCAGTAAACTTACCTGCTCATTTTAATTTGGTATGTAATTATCCAGTCAAAACTTAATGTTGTATAGCCTATCAGGAATCAGGTTTAAGAGAGCTATGTAAATGACCGCTTGCAACCTATATCTAAATAAATGAAAGAAAGAGAAAGATTAAGGAACACAGGTTTAAAAAATAGTGCACTCTGCCCATATTATTCAGGGGGGAAACGCAGTGTAGCCTATTGTAAAATGCGCGTTTATTGTTGGATTGCAACATTTGCATACAACGAATGTGGTAATCCAGTTCTTATTACTTTATTGATCATTAATACTTGTTGAGAAATAAACCGTTAAGTGAAATAATTTGTTCTGAAAGAAAGGCATCTAAGGTCTGAATTGACCTTGTCGACTTGAAGAATTGTTTAATTTTGGTTCTTGGTTGGAGTACGGTGGGCATTGGATGCTAATAGAGATCTAATTGATGGGTGAAGTGGCGTTTCTGCTCTTATTGCGCCCTGGCGTCTGCTGTAAAATAGAGCCATAATCGGATTGAGGTATTCCTCCAGGAGACGAGTGTGAGCCTACGGCCAGGGGGAAAAATCGTTATTAAAAAAGTTAGGCGCAGAGAGAGAAGTTCGACATACTGTTGAGGCCTGATGAAAAAAAAGGGAGGGGGGGGGGGGGGGGGGGGTGATATCATCGACAGAGCTGACGAGATATCATCCTCCATCCGTAACCAGTTTTACCATTGCTCTAGACGAGGTGTTCTGTTCTTAAAGATGTTTTTGATTTTAAAGGAGAAATATCTAAAATCTTTAAATATATTTTAAAACACAATAGCCTACATGTGCATTAGCTGTAAAATATTATTTTGAAAAGTATGGATTAGCTAACAATTATATTTATACATTTTAATAAGGTAATGCGTATATATTTACATTAAAGGTTATTAAAAATCTGTTTTATAGGCCTAAATAAAAACCATAACTGGCCTTATCATTTATGGGAAAATGGGCGACCATGACATACGTTTAGATTTCTTCCCAACAGTTTCTTCTTGGTTTAGTTAGTGTTGTAGTTGTGTGGGCTACATATGAGTGTTTTTTATTTAGTTTATCACATTTTTTTAGTGTCGTGTGTTACCCTGATAATATTCATTATTTTGGATTTTTGTTAGTGTTAACCATAGTTGCTTTGCTTAATTAGAATGAACTCCCTGTGCCCTTCCTATGTTTTACAGTAGCGATCCGATTTTAATAGCCTATAGGTATAGTGTATACTGTACAAAATATAATTGAACTGTAGTTAGGAGCTGTAATATGTACAGTAATCAAAATGCCTTCTGGTAGGATAATTCTTGTAAATGATTAGTCATAACAACCTGCCAGGTTTATACCTTAAATTTAACAAAAAATGTGTAATGTATAAAAAGGGATTTAAACACATTGTTTAAAAAGTGAAATTGCTAAAGAATATAAGCTTAAATATAAGAATATAAGCAAATGCAAAAGGATATAAGCTTACAAGCAACGACACACCACAGAGCTGGCCAGTTAATATTTTTTTCCTGGTTTGATTTTGGTTCAAACAAACAAACACAGCTAAAATAACCTGCTGTAAATCATATAAGCGCAGAACAGTTTTTTGTTTGTTTGTTTGTTTGTTTTAAATCTGCATATTAAAACAGAAAAAAGTTAAGATCACAGTGAACTGTCTTAATTTTTTCTAAATGTTTGTATTTCGAGACTTCACTGAAACATTTCAGAACAAATGCACGATTGATTTGAGTGATCAGTCTTATAGTAAACATTCTCTCTGTTTCTCTTTTCTCCTATAGAGATGGTTGAAGCCTGTCTGTGCTCTGAGCTCGCCCTCACAGGCGGATGATTGATGAGGGATGGGGGCAAGGCCGAGCACGCACAGCATAAAGACCCATACACGGCTCAATAAAGCCGGGCCTGAGCGGGGACCGGGCGCGCTCAATAGACGCTGGCGCGAGTAGATTGAGGCCAACGGCAGAGAGGAAGGTGCTCTGTTGTCCCATAATCTAGTTAGCCATTGAGCCACCAGCCGTCTGCAGCACGATAGAGAGCAGTAGCGAAAGATGGCCGAGGAGAGCAGAGGACAGAAAGGTTGGACAGCCCAGAGGGGGGGTTTGGGAGAGAAGCACAGCTCGCAGCCCCTGCTGAGAAAGACAGAGCACAGCAGAGTGAAAGAAAAATAAATAAATAAAGCGAGCACATTGCAGTCCCACATTAACCAGGCGCCCTGGAACAAACGGAGAAATTTTACGGATTGAAATAAAGTAGATTTATTCCTGTACACAAACAAAAATATATGATAAACCTGGATTCTCATTTAATGTACAGATAAAGGTTTTTTTTTTTTTTTAAACAATTATTATTATTATTATTAAATAACTAAGTAGGTGATCCTGTTTTTATGTAATCACCAACACATTTATTATTATTATTATATTAAATAATTTACATAAATGCACAATTGCAACCTAAACCATGGAATGACACACCAATAGAGAAAAATATTTTTCCGGAATAGTATATACTAGGATGTAATATTTTCACTTTCCACTGCAATCTACAAAGGGAGAAGTATATCCAAGCAACTTAATGTGAACATGAACAGGCGCCATCGGGATTCATCATAAGAGCTCCATACGTGGCCTGCACACCATGTTCTCTGCTCTTCTCCACCTCATCATTTACAAACACAGCATCAGTCAAAAACACAATTAGTATACCCTAAACCCCTGCCAGGAGTGCCTTTCATCCAGCCAAGGCCACAGACAAGGTATCCTGCAGAACTGCCTTGTTCCTGGAGGCCAAATAGACAGAGAGAGTGATGGAGAATTAGAGGGATGAAGCACTTACGCTGCACTCTGATGCCTGCTGTGATTCTCAGCAGGTTTTTCACAACAGCTTTCATTCTTGGTTTTTAATTTATTTTTTTAGTACTTTTTCAAAAATTCTCAAGGTATGTTTAAAAGATGTACACTGTCTTGACTATTGATCACTTTTGTGACTAAATGTACAAATATATACAGAGACATATCTGTTTGCAACAGCATAGTGTGCAGAAAACTGAAATTTGTTATTACAGTCACTCATATTCTAGCCCAGTACTACCAAATATTTAGATTTTGTTGGTATTTATTTATTTTCATAAAATTTCTGTTGAACATTTTTTTGCAATGTTATATCTTTTACACCCCTGTCAGAGTATTTTACAATAAAGAACAATATTCAAAATTTCACCTCATGAAGCCTTTTGTTTTTGCCCCAATACTGTCAAAATCACAAAAGCCAGAGTGGTTAACAGGTTGAAGGCTGGTTCTGTATGTCTCCATGTATTTGTGATTAGAGCAAGGGTGGGAAGCCATATTTGGAGCCACAGGATCTTGTTAATTCAATTCCAACTTGGGTTTTAATTGCTCAATTGAAGTCATAATTTAGCCATAGGAATCCCTTTCACCTGTTCTCTAAGATTTGATTCTGTCATGGTTAGAGTTTCTTAAGCTGTCCATTCGTTTCATATAGAGCTGATGAGGTTGATGCTGCTTGCAAAAAATTGCACTGTTGCTATGGTACCCATCTCAAGCATGATGCAATGTTTGTGGTTAACCACTATAAAGATTTTTTTTAAACACTACAGATTTTTCAGCCGCCACTTAAAATCATACAGACATGCAAGCACGCATGTAAAAAAGACACGAAAATCAAATAATGTGCCCCCCCTCCCAATTTTTTTTTTAAATTAATTAAATTAAAAATAAAATAAAATAAATTAAAATAAAAGTTCCAAAATGTTTTTTTGTTTTTTTTGCAGGTTCCCTAAATAACTTTTCAGTGAAACCATTAAGTTAGATCAATTCTTTGTCTTTCTTTCTTTCTTTCTTTCTTTCTAGAATGAAGAACATTTTAAAAATCCTAAGAACCTTTTCCCACTACAAAGAACCATTTATGGAATGGAAAGGTTTCATGACTGTTAAAGGTTCTTCAGTGAACCATCAATGCCAATAAAGAACCTTTATTTTCAAGAGTGTTTGAACTGGATTGCGAAGTACTCAAGCTGAAATACTGTAATTAGTACTCTGATAAATGTTCTGAAACTGCGTAATAGTTTAAAGAATTGCAATTTTTTTTAACAATTTGATTCAACAGAGTTCAGTATTGCAGCACTTCACTTTTACTGTCATTAACGTAGAATAATCATAATAACTTGTCAGTTGTACCAAAAAACAACAAAGCATTTATGCAAATCACCAATGAGAAAACTACTAAAATTCTGATTTCATAAGCTATTTAAGAATTTAAGAATTCATAAGCTATATATTGATAGAGTGTCTTTGCCAAATATACCACTTCTGGGATATGAAACGCAAGACAGACGGGAAAGAGAAAGAGGCCTCGGCCTCATGTGGGAGTGTCCGCAAGCAAGAGAATAATCACAATGTAATCAAATTGCCCTGTTTGATAATGGACAGCGGGAAAACGAAGAGGAATTCCAGGCAAATTTGTGCAAATAAAAAAAGATTCCTCCTGACATGATGTGCCGGTGAGAGCCAGGATATAATGAGGTGTAATTTGTCTAAGAGCATCCTCCCCCCACTTGCCTGCTCCCAGCCACTGTATTCTACTTAAGAATCAGAGTTTATTTCATGGACTTCCCATCATTCACTCTCTCCTAGTCTGTCTCCTCGCCAATGAGTTAGACTCACCTCAAAGTACGTACAAGTTCTTTCTGTGTGTGTGTTTTGAACTGAGCCTCATCCATTTCAGGTGGATGTTGCAACAGAGAGCAATAGATGAAGTATGAGTTGTGCTGCTGGCGGGAATGATGATACAGTCAACATGTGGGGGTATGTGTGTGTGTACGGGCTCCTCAACCGTATATATTTCTGCAACATAAGCAGCCGCACTCAGTCTCTCTGCCGGTGAGATGACTCTTCCTTTCCTGAGGGGAGAATTACCTACCACCAGCCAAAGCTTCCCCCTTGCCATCCCTCACAGCTCCCATAAATTATTGGAGATTTTCATATTTCAGATTTCATCTACATTCATCTAGCACAGCTGGGTGGCACTGGGCAGGGCTGATGGAGGAGGAGGAGGGGGGGAACAGGGCGTCAGAGAGAAGAGCTGAATGTTTGGCAAGCTGGCGGTGGGGCCCCTGAGATGGCTCTAATTGAATTGCGAGGCCCTTGATTAGATTAGCCTTGCGGCAGCTTGCTGCCAATCTGAAGTATGGGTGCCTTCCATCCTACTTAACCCCTCTGGCCCACCCCACTACACACACACCCACAGCGGCCGACACGCACCGTGCCGAGCAGTCAGCCAGCCAGCCAGCCAGGCGAAGTGCTCCCTATACTTTTAGAACATCAGAGTTGGGCTCTTTTGTTATTTTTCTTTCTCTTTGTCGTTCCTTGTAAAAGAGGCGATCTTTCACTGCCAGGTCCTACACCATCTACTGCTGGCCCTGAATTAATCCAGTTACTCTGAGTTGTTTGTTTTTAAGTCAGGAGCTTGTGTATATAAGCATCATCTCTTTTATATTTAGTAATGTAACTACACTCAGTATTTACTGTATTACACACACACACATGTATATATATATATACATGTGTGTGTGTGTGTGTGTGTTATATGTTATACTACATGAGCAACTGAATAACAGTGTAATCTTATGTTCAGAATGGAAGGTTATTGAATGTAATCATTTAAGAATTTGCCATTAAAAATCCCAAGTCAATGTAATCTAAAAAGCCCTGATTCAGACCTGATTGAATCAACTTTTGTATTTGATCTATTGACATTAAACATTTTGTTCTGTAGTGGATCATGTATGTTTTGTATTTGTATTTTGTAACATGCATATTTTGTATATGTATTTTTTTTCTGTATTGGATCATATATTTTTATTTAACAAATTACTAGCTGCTCACTGTCATAGTGTGTCCTAATATATGACAATACCTTTGTACTAGTATGACTGAGCTGTATTGTTCTGTTCTCTCTATGTGCTCACTTATCTATAACTTCATCTCATGGCCTCGCTGTCTTCACCTTCCTTCTGGATCAGCCTTGCTTCCCTCACGCCACACTGGTGCCCTTAGTGGATGGATAAGGTAGATGAATATGCGCTGTTGTACAGAAAAGAGAAATCATGTTGTGATGCAATTATCATCTATTGTGCCCTGTAATTCTATCAGGTCTCTGTTTAACAATAATCTCATGTAGAATGTCTGGGGCCAAGTCCCTTCTCTCTCTCTATTGTTCTCTACTCCACTGAAAAGCCCAATCCAATTGAAGGCTGCGCTATTGGATTTTTCTCTGTAGAATAAACTGGAATCATATTTTTGCAGGAAATTATCAATACATCTTTCCCAGGGAACTCGAAGAGACACACAGATAAAGCGAAGCTCGTAGAGAGGAGGACGAAGAGATGATCGAAAGGGGCAGAGGTTGAAGGGAAGCATGGGAATGGCTGGTGTCTGAGGAACTGGTTTCAGTGCATATGTTTGCAGAACAGGAGCAGCTGATATTTGAAGATGGAAAAAAAAAAAATAGAGACAAAGAGAGGGGTAAATACTATTGTGAGAGGACAATTTTTTGCCAAAAATGCTGAAAAAAAACAAAAACAAAAGCAACTGTGATTGCTGTGATTATCATTGCACGCCTTTGAAAACATTAAGCATTTAGGAGTCACACTAATGTTGTGATCACAGTAGCATGTTCCTCTGAATGCAAGCTGTTTTTGACAAGCTTTTTTGTGCTCAGTAGAACATACTACTAAATACTAAATAAACATACTACTAAATGTTCAATAACAACATTATGTGACACCTAAATGCTTAATATTTACAGTACATTTACTTTTACTGGATTTAAAATATTACTCAAACCTGAAGTTTAATTTCATGGAAATTAAGAATAAGAACTTATGGCGATACTAAATCTTGTAATGGTAATATGTGTAATAAAATAGAAAAACGCAAAACTGAAGCATTTTTATTTGTGATCTCAGACTTTTTCTTTTGTGTACATTAGGGAGCACTTTTCAGTCCCCTCACCTGTTCAGAAGAGAGCGTCTGTCTCCTTCTGGTCTGTTGCCGCTCCAGACAGACCCAGAGTCATCCATCCCGCCATGCTACCCTCTCCCCACTCTCTCACTTTTCATAATTATTAAATTACGCTCTGTGGCTCCCATTAAAAGAGGGACATTTTCTTCTTAACCACCTGCTCTTCCCCCACCACCATGCGTTTTACACCATCAATCTCTCAGCGTTACCGGACCCCTAAAAGCTTTCTGAATCCTCTATAATGGGGAGGCAATGTGGGGTCAGTATCAGAGGGGAAGGGGGATGCTGGTCATTTTGTGTGTGTGTTGTGATGCCTCAGCACTAGTAGTCTTGTAGTGGTGGTGGCGTGTGTGCGGTTAGTCATTCTATCTGTGTGAGGTATTGTTTAGGATTGCTGGGCACACCAGGTCACTAACTGTGACCCCACAAATGACAAAAGAAGGGGTGCAGTAAGGACACACAAACCCACCCAGTGGGTTAGTAGTATTCTGCCCCAAAGGGTTGTGTGCTGGGGCACAGCGGGGCAAGACATTGACCCACAGTCAGACCAGCTAAACAAGGCTTAAAATTAAAACAGTGATCCGTCAAGATCTCTATCTATCTATCTATCTATCTATCTATCTATCTATCTATCTATCTATCTATCTATCTATCTATCTATCTATCTATCTATCTATCTATCTATCTATCTATCTATCTATCTATCTATCTATCTATCTATCTATCTATCTATCTATCTATCTATCTATCATCTGTCTGTCTCTCTGTCTGTTTGTCATCTGTCTAGCTAATCTGTCTATCCATCTAATCTGCTTGTCTCTCTGTCTATCTATGTCTATTTGTATCAAACCATCATATGTCATGTCTCAATATCTATTAAAAGTTAAAGGGTCAATTCACAAACATTCAGTATTTCAATAGTAAAACCACAAGATGTAAACAGTGCGCATTTTAACATGATTTTAATCTTTTATGTGTAAAATTATAATTTCACAAGTTTGTTGCCATGACGCTGGAATAAACCCTAAAACAAAACAAAAAAGTACAAAAAAATTAAACACTTAATAGAAGAATTAATGTAAGTACTTATATAAAATATGTAAAACAGTTCTGGTCCAAAAATGGTTACTTTCACTTCCATTGTGCCTCACTATCATTTTGATTTATTTTATTTATAAAAAACAAGGGATGAGCCAAAATATATATTATAAATATAATTAATATTTTTTTTGGTTAAAAAAACTGTAGAGTGAATTTAACTTGTGAATAAATTTGTGAATTTAAAAAGTATACGTATGTACATTTAAACTGTCTGTTTGAGTAGGTATTGTTGAATTTACAGATTTTCTGCTTGACCTGTCTAGTATTTGTGAACATAGGTAGCATGGATCTGTGTATGCGCATGTGCATAGTGATTGTGTGTGTGTGTGTGTGTGTGTGTGTGTGGTGTAATCACTGTGTCAGCACAGATGGAAGACTCTATGCAGAGAGCTGGTGCTGATCGCTCAGTTCCCAGCATGCCTCTCATTACCTAATGCTCATAAAGCCACTCATATTATTCATCTCTGACAGCCAGCCTGCTCTGCATAACCTAAACAAATCCTTCTCACTCGCACACAAACACACACTTACAAGCACACATAAACTAGCACGTATTCTAGCAAACACACATTAACAAATGCAATATGCACACACAGTTAACAACACAACTAGTTTATACAATTGTACCCACATACATATACAATATACTCAATGTGCTGTTACAGTTTGTAAAAAACTGAGGCAGACGCACACAATCACAAATTACCATAAGCTATATACTAAACCACATTACAAACATACAAGACAAACAGTCACGCACACACAAGGACACACTCCCAGACAACACAAAATTGCACAAGCTGTATGAGAGATGAACAACCTTAATAACACCTTAAACTTTTCTCCCTTCCTCTCCCTCCTCCCCTGCTTTCCTTCACTTCCCCCTTTAACGTGCAGTAATATGATTAGTGTGCGGCTAATGGCCTCTCCTTCTGGTGCTTGGAGACATTCTGCCCAGACCTTGGAAGGCACACCAGGCCTGCTGCAAAGAGGCTGCATCTGCAGAGAGAAAGAGAGAGAGAAGCAACCCCTCCTCCCCCAGAGCAAATCTATAGGGAGAGAAGGCAGAGACAGGTGCATTTCTGCACAAATTGAGTTAGCCAAGACATGCCACATCCAATTGGACTAAATTGATGTGAGAGTTTGTGATGTCTGCCGTGGGTACTACAGCAAAGGTCAGTGTGCCGAGACAATGACATCAATCTGCCCTGCACGTGGCTCAGAAAAACTCTCTTCTCTTCTTTTCCACCCAATACCAAAAAAAAAAACCTTTAATATAAAACGATGGGTAATAGAATGAGAGCTGAAGTCAGCATTTTTTATTTTATTTTTTAAAAAGAACAAAGCCATTACTTGATTAATGACAGATGTGACAAATGCAAAAAACAACAACAAAAAACAAACAAACAATGAAAAAATTGTGTAGGACTGCAATCTACTTTTTTTTGTCATTTCTGCTTTTCATAATTCATAATGTTATAATCTATTAATCTGCCTTTTGTGGCAAACAGGCCTTAATCAAAACCTAGGTATAAATACATTCAAAACATGAAACCCACAGTCAGTCCAGAAATCCAAGTTTCTGTCTCACCAGAGAAACTAAGAGGAACGAGTCTGGCACAGGTTTCACTTTCCATAACTCTTTCATTTTAGCCAAGGTCTGAAAATAGATATTTCTGGCTATTGCTTGCAACCTACCTATATTCAGAAAACCACTTTCTTTTATCACATTAGCGTTATTGCCACTCTCGGGCGTTGTTCTGACTCTGCAGCTCAATATCTTACCTCAGGCCTCTAACTTCTGTTTCCATGATATGAGTCTGGCCTGAACTCAACATCTGAAAACTGTTCTTTAGTCTTGAAAATCATACTGCATTTAAATACACTCTATGAATTTGTTAACTGGTGAGTCAGTGGTCTTATGAAAGGAGGGAATAATCATGCTACAACATGCTATGTTCCTATAACATTATGATATCTTTCCAAAAGTTCTAAGATGTTTATGATTACAAGAATTAATCACATTTATCACATCAATGTTATTTCAAAATCAAAGACAAATAAATAATTCAGCGATAAATAGTAATAAACAATTGCAATAAAGCTTTAAAATCAATAAAGTTGTGAATGAAAATATTTTACCCCCATTTCAGTTAGTATTAAAATGAACTATTACTGAATGAGGTGCAGCGAACTAAAGATACAATTTAGTAAATAATCCTCCCAGGACAATTTCAATTGAAATGGAAGATTCTTAAGGATATATGTCAACAAGTAAAAGATTTGACAACCTACCTCATGCTCAGCCGTGTCATATAAACAGTCAAATAGTTCATTCTTTAGGACATTTGTCTATCACTAATAGCTTTATCTCCTCATAGCCTTTTTTTACGACGTATACATGATATGTGGTAAAAAAGTAAAGCTATTAATAAGAAGAATAAAATCACAAGGTGCAATAGCAGGTGGAGGGAATACAATAGTAATTTATCAACTCTCCCGGCAGAGCCATTCCATTAAACCACATTAAATAAGTTTGGGTTGATTTAACACCGTCGACTCCCTAAGCATTTCCTCACCTCACACTATTCATTCTAATGTATACTCTTTCCTGGTCTAAAAACGAAGACGCTGACCGCACGATTTATCATCACCTTCAGCTCGGGTTCATCACATTTTAAAGTGATGCTGATGAGACACAAGGTGGCTGGACTGTTGCTATATCAAACTTACGAAATAATGCAGGGTTTTTTAAAAAGCAGGGCACAGTTAGAAAAAAAAATCAACAACTAAGTGAGAGGTTATCGTTCACTTATTCTCAAACATTCACTTGTGGATTCTTGCATCAGTTAATGTATGGAGATTGTGGCGTAATGCAATAACGATTTTTATAAAGGAGGAACGAGAGAAGGGGAAAAAGAGAGGAAGAAAGCTCTCCAGGCCTACCAGACCGTGGGTTTAAATGTTCATGATCGCTGGTTCTGTGACCCCTAATATCCGTTTTCATCCATCAAAAACATTTCGTTCATTGCAAGACAAATGCAAAACTCAAAAAATATGACACGGATCACATGATTTATTGTCACATATAAAGACAGAAGAATGCCAGTCATTGTTTTCTCAATGAGAGACACAATGTTCATCAGTGACTGTACTGAGGGGACATGGAACCAGTGTGACTGGCCTGTCCAGGCAGATACTTATATATCTAGAATTTGTATTTCTATATAGCATTTGTAGAGTATTTGTATAAGAATTTTAAGATACCAAGAAAATAACAGAAAAGTACATAAATTTGTGCTATTGAAATTTATAGACACACCATGTATAGCCTTATGTTGTATTGGTAATTGAATATTTGCCTATAGAGGGCTATTACAACATACAGACAAGGCAAGGAAGAGATAAGGGATAATTTAGCATTTGATAATAGGTGATAGGCTTGGCCTACAGTAATTGAGATTCAACTTGAAGGCCAGAGGGAAGACCCTGAGAGACCACAAGGAATACAAAAAACAAAAAAACATTAAAAAACACTCAATCATTCTTGATGTGCTGCTGTGTCCCATTTAACGTAGCTGGTCATTAATCGCTTAATTCCAGTAAACCTTCGCTCCATACAATAGCCCGCTGTCTTCCGCTAATGCATGTGTGATTAAGCATTTATCTCAGCACACGGGCGATATAAAGCCAGCAGGTCCTACAGAGACCCAAATGCCTTCGGGGGGCCGAATAGCCTGCTTGTGTAGCCTCATGGAGACGGGCTCTGGTTAATGACAGTGACCCGAGCTTCATCGGCCATTCTATTCAACCATTATAACGGCCTGCCGGCTGATTTATGAGATCGGGGCTAATAATTGTCAATTGCTTAACGTGGGCAACAATGGCAGTGTGTTAAATAAAATATGCCCCCACTCAGTCGTTTGGCCTCGTTTGTACGAATGACCCTGCCGGCCTACTTAAGCCATGTTAAAATAAACAGCTATGCTTCGTAAACGTTGATAGACAACTTAGAGTCACTTAAGCTGAATAGAAGCACTAAAATAAATCAGTTTTATTTTAGATATATGCATCTTCATTAAAACAGTAACAAAGTCTGTTAAAAGTGGTTATCGTTTAGCGTTCAACTTTCAGAGTAATTAACGTGGCACGCCTAATGCTAAATTCATGAAGAAAATGACATCATTAACAGATGCATGGTATTGCGCCATGCCCAAGACCACATCTTTAATAGGAGAGCATTTTGAGAGTGGACGTAGGCCTTCCTTTCCGCCGGACAGTGCTAGATTTGGTGGAATCTAATGAGGGTCAGTGTTAAACCAGCGTTACACAGCACGGGATGAAACGATGACAGGGGACTCCGATAAGAATTTAATTCCATCTCATTTTAGACAATTTCATGAATCAAATTCTTAAACACTGGCAAGAGATTAAATAATCACATCTTTTCGAAATCTTATTTGGGTCCGGTCGATGGCATTTCTTCTCCCGTTAATGTCGACTTAGAGGTTGAAGTAATTTCGTAATTGATTCCGAGCACAGGATCTTGGCGGGGCCAGAGCCGCGTTAGAGGGTAATATGTTTGCTAATACTGTCCCCGCAGAATAAGATTTTTATGCTAATCCGCTCCTCTGAAGGCCAGACATCATCGTGGTCACTTGGGAAGGCCGTGAGCTGAGTGGCCATAAGAAAAGGATAAGGGATCTGGCATCCTAGATACACAGCCTATGGACCACCGTTCACATCGGCTATAACTTGGGTTTTGGGCCTATTCTCAAAAAAAGGCAAGTGATTGTATTTGTAATTGTAAATATAATTATTGTTTTAAAAAGTCAGCGTCACCATCCTTAGAATTAGTAAAAAAAAAACGTTTAGGAAGATATAATTTTAATGTATTGTTTTGTATTTATATTTATATTAATATGGCATTCTAGAGCGTTTAAATAAAAAGTTACATACCATTTACCTGTCATTTATAAAAAGCTTGATTTAAACTGTCTTTTGTTTTATTAATGGGTGCACTGAACAATAAACATGCTGCATTCAGCAAAGGCATCTTCTTTTCTATTTTAGTGTAAATAGTAATGATAACAAAATTTTACACGTATGTCAGTATATTATTTATTTGTGAATGCCTTTTAAAAATATATTATATTGCAAGTCTTGTATTATATCCGGTCTGTGGACGTACACTAAGCCTACTTCAAACCACAGGTTTTTTGGCAAAATATCAGTCAGAGCAATACCCAGAAAACATATTTAACAATGCTTAATTAATTTAAATATATATAAATAAATCGCGTCTACTGTAACAGTTTGGTCGAAAAATAAGCCCATATTTATGAATATATTAGAAAATACATCCAAATTAATACATCTATTTTAACAAACAAATATAAACAAATTAAACGCTCAGCTTAATTAAAAAAAACAGCATTGCACGCAGCAAAACCTTTGATTCCACAAACAGAACCATATTAATTTCCCCTATGATAATCTTAGAGTTTCCTCAACATTAAAGTGAGACGTTATGTTCGATCTGACAGCAGTCACACCCCTCTGGCCCCTTTTATTCACTCCTCTTTTTTCTTTTTCTTTTTTTTTGTGACTGATTCGTCTTATCCTTCCATACAAAGGCATTTTGTTTTTCCTTTTGCCCTCCTGCCGACCCGCATTCCACCAGCACAGAGCAACAGAGCAGGCGTGCAGAAATTGAAGAAGTCTCTGCCGAGCCTTCTGAACTTACACCCCATTGTCAGCCACTTTGCAACCAAAGATTTAGGATCTTGTGAGCCCCGTGGTTATTTGATTTATTTAAGTGAAGCCATATGGACACTGCTATTTATAAATCATTAAATCACAAATAATCTTCTAAATTACGGTTATTGAACCATTATCACACTGTTAATCACTGATAATGTACAGTTTTACTGTTTGTTGTTAGAATAGGGCTTAATTTAGAATGCTTCGTGCTATTGACCTGTTAACGATATTATGCCGGTGCAAGCTGATTTAACTGATTTATCACAGATTATAGCCAAGTGGATCCAAATACCTCCTTTAGAATTGCGCGTCTGTTGTGCGCACGCCCGCAAACCTCTGTGCATGTTTTCGTTAAGCTTGGAGGTGGACAAGTCGCTTATTCAAACAGTAACATCAAAGGGTTAACGTTGACATTTTAGTCCGCCCAACAGATCGCAGAACCAGTTGATAGTATGAAAGGAGATGTTGAAAATATAAAAGATGGGCGTTTCGGTAGCTGGTGGACCACAGATCATGAGAATAAAGAACTGTTTGAATAGGGGAAACGGATGGTAAAAGCTATAATTGTATTTGCCTCGGCAAAATATCAGAAAGGACTTTTCTCGGCCCTTTGTATGTTATTAGATTAATTCCTCGCGATGCCTTCTCTTTCCTTTCTAGGCGCGTGGAGGGAGGACTGTGGACCAGTTGGTCTTTGGTTTCAGTAATCAAATTAACCATTTGCTACATCTTTTAGTCACAACTCGCGTGTAGAAAGAAAAAAATAACATAATGGGGGCCAGGTTGTATCAAGAAAGACTGAACTTTTTAATCGCCATTTATCTTTCTCACAAAAAAGACGAAGCTGACTGAAGGTGAAAAAAAGAGAATTTAAACGGCGCAGAAATTGTGAAAAATCAAGCTTGAAACTCTTGATGCATTCATTCGAGTGACCTCATAAATTTTAATCATCGCTTTTACCCCTCTGTTGCATATTGCATCTAGAGCGTATTTTTGTTTGTATAACCACAGGTGCAACGGTTTTTCTTGTTTCCATTTATTTATTTGTTTGTTTATTCAGCACATAGGAAGTATCATTGTAAATGAATCTTTTAGGTTAAGTACTGATGTTTTGAATGTTTTCTATTTGTTTTAACTTATGCTTTACATACGATCAATAACAAAGGATGTGGCCTTGAATTATTTTACGGTAAGAAAGACGTGAGAAATCATCTTTGGCTGATAAATTTGACTAAGCGCTTTTCTTTCAATCTATCGTGTATTTGAAATAAATATGTTTATAAAACTTATAATAAAAAAAACGTTGGATATCCACAGCTAAGAAATAATTCTTACTGTTTTTGTACAATATAGTTAGAATAATGACAATTTCAACATTTAAGAAATCAACATTACGCATGACTTAAACATATTGTGCTATCCCCAAGACATGGGTGCAAGCCTAGAACCTTGTTACCATTACAAAATTATGTTCTGAGGCAATTTTGGAAGATAAGAGGTCTAATGATTAAGCTTTTTTCTGCGAATTTGCTTTCCTTATTATCTAAACGATAATAATAACGATAATAATAATAACAATAAAATACAAAAAATAAATGAACAACTTAATCAGTTTAACTTAAATTAATTATTTGTGCATGAGGTGAACAAGTTTTACCAAAAGCCGTGTTTGTTAAAGTGTATTTTCAAATAGCCTAGTTTAACATCCAAACAGTTGTCCTTTGCCGGAATGATGATGATTATTATAATTATTATTAAGCTATTACCAATGCGTCATTTGCACTCCACAATCATTTCCGGCTACATTCTTCAGAATGACAGCATAGGCTATGTATCCTGCTAAAATAAGCATGTAGCCTAACATTTATGATAACCACAATGGTCTCTTCAGCTCCTGAAAACCAGCGAGTGCCAAATAAGTGCCGTGCAAAAGAAAAGAGAAACGGAGAGAAGAACAAGTAAAGGAGACGGGGAAATACTATCGAAAATTCAGCCCAAGGTATACCACCGGTTTAAAGGCTTAAAAGCTTGGGGAAAATTGGATCAGGGAGAATCGTCACCCAACTTTCATTATTTCCAAGTGGTGTGATTGAATTAAAGGGCAAGATGGCGGTTTGAGCGAGAGGGCTATACGTGGTGGAGGGGGCTGGCGCGTAATGGTGGGGTATTAAATTCTAATTAGAGATGCAGGGGATCAATGATAGGGAGGTTGGACAGCCCGATCCCCCAGTGCCAGCCCAATAGACTGATGAGTTATTGTCATGTAAAAAAGCGCTAGCAATAAGACCCAAACGCCGTGCTATTGTCCAAGCGGAAAGAGCCAAGTTTATTATGAGGACTATATGCTCTAGAGACCTGGGGCTAGGCGGCTCCTTGGGAGGCTTTTCATAAAACAAGGCTCAGCTCCTATAAAGGAGGGCAGTTTTTGAGCAGGCGCCGAGCAGTGCACATCTACCCACGGCACGAGCCTCCTTCAAACCAGTAAAAATTCAGCCGCCACAAGCTCCCCAACTTCGTCCGCGTTTTGGCTTGCTTTTTTCATGTGCTCCTCGCCAATTTAATCCAATTTGAATTTGACGTTTGTGTGTATTTTTCCTTGGGAGTGCAGCTTTCCTTCTCCACTGAGCCTTTTCAATGTATAAAATGGAGTATTCTTACCTCAATTCCTCTGCCTACGAGTCCTGTATGGCCGGGATGGACACTTCGAGCCTGGCGTCAGCCTATGCGGACTTCAGCTCCTGCAGCCAAGCCAGTGGCTTTCAGTACAATCCCATCAGGACGACGTTTGGGGCCACCTCCGGGTGCCCGTCGCTTACACCGGGCTCCTGTAGTCTGGGCACCCTGCGGGACCACCAGAGCAGTCCGTACGCCGCAGGTAAGCCCAGAGTCACCTTTAGTTCGCCAGCTGAGAGGCACAAGAATCATGGCCCCGGTATATAGGACGCCTTGATTGCTTTCGAAAATGGAAATGTGTTTAGTATTTACCAAACGAAATTTGCTTACACAAATGAAAGAATTTATCACGTTAGAAGCGATTGCAGGCAAGAGGTAATTCAGTTACGGGGTTACACTATCCCAGTCACACCCTAACCGCCAACAAAATTATCTTAAGCTGCCAAAATGATAGGCATAATTTATTTACTTTGCGATGAGACATAAACCTTCGAAAATAATGAAATAACCAGGGACTTAAGCTCATTATTGACACTGAATTGAAGTTGCAGTAGCAACAATAGAACAGATAGAAGCATTTATGACAAGTTTCCAATTCAGTCTCCAATAACATTTAATTAACAGCATTTCACAGATAACACGATTACTCCAGATTTTCATAACTTTATCTTTTATCACGATTTTATCTAATCTTAAACTATTTATGATGCAAGTAACCACTGGACACGCTTAGTTTAGAAACATTATTTGAATTATTTCATTTTCATTATGTGAATCAACAAGTTGTATGTTTTACTTCAAAAGATTTAAGGTGACATTTAGGTACATTTTCTTACAATTACACTTTCATAAATGGCTAACATCTGACTTATGTATTTGAACAGTCCCCTACAAGCTGTTTACCGACCACGGAGGTTTGAATGAGAAGCGGAAGCAGAGACGCATTCGGACAACTTTTACCAGCGCGCAGCTCAAAGAGCTGGAGCGCGTGTTCGCTGAGACTCACTACCCAGACATTTACACACGAGAGGAGCTCGCGCTAAAGATCGATCTCACCGAGGCTAGAGTGCAGGTGGGATTTAGACTTACTTCTTAAATTTCTTAAATTTACAACAGAAAACATGACACAAAGTAAAGACGTGCTATATAATATTACATGACGAGCAATTACGTTTTAGTGGTTTATTTTTATGTTTATGTTTATGCTTATTTTATTTTATTTTTATTTTTTTGTGGTTTAAGAGCAATGTAGCATTTCATAATTCCCATGCTATACATTTCAAAATGTCAATACAGTTATGTGCAATAGTAATAATAATAATAATAATAACTTTTCTTTATTAATATTATGAACATTCATACTAAATAATGACAAAGTTTGTATTACTCAGTACTAATGCAAGTACAATGAAACACGAACAATGCAATGTAAAATATGTTTTAAAATATGTTTTCTACAGGTGTGGTTCCAGAACAGGCGCGCCAAATTTCGCAAACAAGAGCGTGCAGCCGCCGCCGCAGCTGCTGCAGCAAAGAACGGGTCTGGGAAGAAATCTGACTCGCGAGAGGAGGACAGCAAAGAGGCAAAGGCTACCGATCCTGACAGCACTGGTGGGCCCGGCCCTAACCCAAACCCTACCTCCAACTGTGGTGGACCAAGTCCCACCGGCGGACAGGTCAGCGCCACAGGGAACGGCCCGGTTGAACAGGTGAAGACGTCAGTGGCTGGTATGGGAGGCACTGCGCCGAGTCAAGGTTGGGCCTCTGCCCCGGGTACCATCACCTCCATTCCGGACTCTCTGGGCGGACCGTTCGCTAGTGTTCTGTCCTCATTACAAAGACAGAACGGAGCCAAAGCCACTTTAGTAAAGACCAGCATGTTCTGAGATAGTGCTTGATGCAGAAAAGAAACGACGACCGCGAGATTCAACAAACAAACAAGTAAGCGTTTACTCTAGTCACTGACAACTGATAACTGGAAAAAGGAGAATGTCAAAAGAAGGAGAGAGCCCTGTATCTCTACCCACTGGCGTAGAAAAAAGAGACCACTTCTGGTCCTCATTCGACTACTTTCGACGCCATTGGTTTACACCAGAAGCTGGATAATAATACCATAAACATTATGTTAACATTGTGACCTTATCCGGACTGTTTTGTTTTGGCTGTGGTCGTCGACATAATTTCTGACGAATTCAAGTAAACTAACCAATAGACTGCGATGCGCGCTCCTGCTGCAAAGTAAACCCACCAAGGACTCATGAAGATACAATGTCCTTTTTCAGTGTCATTATACATGTCATTATATCTTGGCGCCATAATTATTTGTTTACATTGACTCTAAACGTACCAATAGCGCAAGTTACATGTCTGTATTACAGAATACTGCCAAATGTGGCACTCTGTTATATATTTTTACCTATAAATTTACCAAGCCTTAGAGCCAGGGTCTCTGCAAACATTCATCTGCATATTTACTATTAATCTAAGGCAAATTGTTCTTCAAAATGGCACAAGTACATACTTCATTGTTGACAGGAATACGTAAACGTTTTGTGTGTCTTTCTACAGCTGTGTTTTTGTGGCTCAAATTGTATAGTGTTAAAACGTATTGACGTCCTAGATAAACATAGACCACATCCCCCTTGTAGTTCACTGAGTCTTTATAATGTTTTACAAGTTACAACTGGCGCATTCTTTGGAGGAAAAAGGGAATGGATGCAAAACGTATTTATTTTCTATATTATTTGCATGTTGTCTTCTCCGTCCAATTTTATAATGATTTCACCTATTTTGTGAGCATAATGTAACACGTTTTTGTCCAGGATTTGAGAATTATTTATATGTAGGTAATGGATGCTTATATTTAAGAAGGAAATATTTCTACATGTGCACATAGTTTTTCAGGTGTACCATTGACATGGCTGTTGATGATAAAAACGATTATGATGCTAAAATAGTATTGTCCCGTTTCCTTTTTAAAGTATTCACTTAATTTAACTGAAACGCTGCTAAAACACAATATGCATTCAAAAGATCTAGCTTCGGACGGCCGAGAGGGCGTATATCCTGTTCAGCACCTTGGACAGCCACACAAGGCGCCGGGCTGCTGATATACAGATTTCGGCAAATGATGCTGTCAAGACACTGAAATATATAGACACTATTGTTATTGTTGTTATAAACACAGATATACAGACTGAATTTTATTAGCAGTTTACTCCAAAATTCATAGCTTTTCATACCCTCCGTCCCCCTCCCCACACACATTGATTTTGCATAGTTTGCTTTCTACAATAGACTATTATATTATGACACTCATACTAATGATTCTGGATTGACAACAGAAACTGTTTGATTTCTTATTTTAATCTTCAAATGTCAGTCAGTATAGATCTTACTATGCACATTTACGGTCGTGTATTATAAAACTGTTTTAGTGGCTTTGTTGATTAACGGACCAAGTGGATTGTATACAGACCCATATAGGCCTACATGTGTAATACTCAGCATTAAAAAGGTATATTATCTATATTATCTATTAATATTTTTTCTATAGATGCTCCGATGCAGTAAAAAAAATCATCTGTTCGAATGCGAATAACTGTCTCACAATAAAGTCTCACAATGGCAGAAATGTACTGCTAGTTTTCCAGATAAAATGCAATCACGTTCTTAAGATCATTCATATAACATCGAACACAATAAAGCAATACAATGAAGCAAACGTCTGTTTCAAATCAGCAGCTTGTTATTAAGCAGTATTTAAATGCTATAAAATAAATGATTCCAGTAAGGCAGGGTTTCTGAAACAACGATGCCCAACTTCATAAATGCAAGTGATGAAAAACAAATATATTTAACCGGATTTCATGCGACGTTGTAGGGGTCTCTGCACTTATTATTCTAATAAGTTGCACACAGAACAACACAACTACATTACAGTGATGGACATCAGCGCTGTGGCAAACTAGCTAGCTGCCTAATACAATGCAGGCTTTGCTTACTATTGCATGCTACAGAACAGCTTCGTGCCACAGGAGAAAGAAGTTAAGGAGTACAAAGAAGCGAGCACGGAAGCGTCCATTTTTGCAAACTCTTATTTAAATTAAGGAGGAAATTATGTTGTTAAAAAAAAAAAAACAGGGCCGCGTCTCCCGATAACGATGTATATCTTCTAGCTCTGAAAGCGTCTCTCATGTGAGGTTTCTACATACGTCTCTTAGAACGAGTGAGTAGGCGCTTTAAGTGCTACTTAAGAGTCGCAGTCTGTTCATGAAGAGCTGACAACCTTTTTATGGCCTGTATTTTTTGCGTAATGTTAAAATACTCTTTATTTTAACAGCCGGGAAACTTTTTTTTTTTTCATTCCTCCAATATTCATTGAATTGTCCTCAAACCAGCAATTAATTATAATCCACGTTGCCAGTGTTTTATTTTCACCAATTCATTAGAAGTATAGAGGAGGGCACAATGGCTGTCCTCAAGACATTCACTAATCAAGCGGTGGTCTACCCTTTACTCTCCCAAAGTGATAACGGTGACAACTATGCTGCAGTGAAAAGAGAAAGCGAAGGAGGTAGTAGAAAAGGAAGAAAATGTTAGTAGGAAGACGTCTTGACGGCTCAGTATATGGCCGTTTTTCATACATGGCAAGTCCTTCAATATCTCCTTTCATTACAGTTGTATAAGGCACAGCGCAGTTGTCATTTATTTCTTTGTCCTAACTACAGGTGCGAACGATTTAATCTAATAATTAATATTAATGTATTTTATTATATCTAGCAAATTAAACATAATTGAACAATAAATATAATGAAATTAATTATAAAAACCTATATTAAAATCACACTGTAGGTACAAAATGTGTTGGTCTAACATGGAGCAGTTGACTGCATGACGCTGACTCCATACAAAACATTTCACAACTTTCCGTAATTCTGATTTATTCTTGCGATCGCTTTTACGATCTATTTAGGTTTACTATTCTTGTAAAAGGAGACCAGAAATCGATTTCAACTACATTTCTTATTTCCGTTTTCTCTGCAGAACGAAGGATTTCAGAAGTTTGCCTTTTAAAAAGGCTTGTTTGACAGTGATTTACAAAGATATATTCAGGTCTAAAACTATTTTATAAATTTATCAACATAAAATAAACACACTTTTAACGCTTTCAGGTAGATGGGCAGCATTTCAGATATTGGCATGTATTTGAAACGAATTCGATTTTGTATTTTAAAATAATACAAATTTAAATGTAATCTGTATACATTCAAGTTTGGCATTTTCAAAATAGCCTATATAAAATACTAGTAGTGCGCTAGTAAATCTGCTGAATTTCTGTCTCAACTTCAATCCCCCATCCTCAAATTCGTGTACTCGAGCTGCAGATGTACGTGAGAACGGCTCCATCTAGCCATTTTCTGCTTCTCTGAAGGAAAATTGAAAAAAAAAAAAAAAAAAAAAAAAAAGGATCGATTTTTCATTTTCGAAACATTCTGAATCGGAAGCCAATTCCAAAGTTTGAAGAGAGCCTCACTGAAATCAATAGAAACAAAATAGAATAATAATAACAAAATAAAATAATTCGATATCCCAAAAAGCTGATCCAATTGTTCACAGTAGTTACTGAACTGTTACAACACTGCTGAAAATAGTTATAAGCACACACAATCTAACACAGAGAATTTACAACAAGAATCGTAAATATAATTCGGAATCAATTCTTGAAAATCTTGGAATTAAACCTGGAATGCAAACCTGGATGTCTATCCCGCAATTTCTAAAAGTTAAACAAATGTTATGTATTTTGACAAATGTTATTTAACTTCCATTAAACGATTACGATGAGCCTCGTCTAGCAATGCATGCAATCAGCAGCCAGTCTAATTTCTTATTTCATGGTGGGCCACATTGAGAAAGAAGAGAGGTGAAAATGAATGTTTCTAAGCAGTTGCACATGAAATGTTCCTTCTGAATAGGTCCAGATAAATTTGAGTCTTTTCTTAATTTAATGGCCAATTTCACATGCAGGCCTATTTTCCACACACTTTGGTTTATATTAATATTGTGTATAGCCTACAAATAATGACATGCTAATGTGACATATTTAAATTGAGGTGTTTAGTATTTTTATTTTAAAAACATTTTCATGTATTTGTGACCATCTGCAATTTCAGATATAGGCCTACAACAATTTTAAAATGGGTAGGCAGAGTGGGGGGGGGGGGGGCATTTTCTTTTAGCAGCTCATATTACTGCTGCTGAATTGAGATTCGGATGTCATGAACAATAGAATAACGAGTAGTGTCAGAGAGAAATAGGGATTGTGCGTTCGTGTGTGTAGCACTGTGTGAGGGCATGCAGCACTGATGATGATTTGACAGTTCAGGTTATTCTGGATTATCCTCTTCTTGTGGTGGCAATTAATATCAGATTTCATTCTTACAAATCGATAGTAAAAGAGAGACAGAGAAGAGGAGAAATAAGTATAACTCAGCTTCCTCTATGCAGCAGACACTCACTGTAGCCAAAAACAAAAGAACAATATCTATTACTTCTAAAAAGGGTGAGGCCAATACAGCATTTGAGTTGAGTTTGAGCGCCCTCTCCTGGTACTGTGACTGTTATCACATCTGGTAAGAGAATAAGAGAGTAGGTAAGAGGAAGATAATAAATTAGTTTTATTTGCTAATACACATCAAACAGAATAACATTATTAATTACATCAGTTCATTAACTTTATTCTTCATTTATAGATACAGTCATGGCCAAAAATATCAGCACCCTTGGTAAATATGATCAAAGAAGGCTGTGAAAATTAATCTGCATTGTTAATCCTTTTTATCTTTTATTTAAAATATTCACAAAAATCTAACCTTTCATTGGATAATGAGAATTTTAAATGGGGGGAAATGTCATTATGAAATAAATGTTTTTCTCTAATACACATGAAGTTACCTCCATTTGCCAGTTTAACAGCTCTAAATTTACAATTAACGGCACCCTTTTATTCAATACTTTTTGAAACCTCCATTTGCTGGTTTAACAGCTCTAAAATTTCTCCTATAATGCCTGATGAGGTTAGAGAACACCTGACAAGAAATCAGAGACCATTCCTTCATCCAGAATCACTCCAGATCCTTCTGTCACGAGTCCGGGCTGCAGTTCTTCCATCTCCCATCCTCCCGGACTCCATTCCCCTAACTCCACACACCTGCCGCATATCATTTACCTGACACTCATTATTACACCCTCAGCTGTTCCCCATTGCCACAGACTATACAGTTGTGGTCAGAATTATTGAAACCCTTGGTAAATATGATCAAAGAAGACTGTGAAAATTAACCTGCTTTGTTAATCATTTTGATCTTTTATTAAAAAAATTCACAAAAAGCTAACCTTTCATTGGATAATAAGAATTTAAAATGGGGGGAAATATCATTATGAAATAAATGTTTTTCTCAAACACACGTTGGACACAATTATTGCACCCCTAGAAATTCTTAAGAGTAAAATATCTCTGAAGTATACTCCAACTCATATTCACAATTTTGAGCACTCTAGGGTGATTATGAACATGAAATTATCCAGCCATGGCTTCCTATTTCACAGAAATATAAATAGGAGGGAAAACAAAGCCCAAATTCCCTTAATCATCCATCACAATGAGAAAAAACTAAGAATATATTTCTGATGTGCAGCAAAAGATAATTGAGCTTCACAAATTAGTGAAGTGGCTTTAAGAAAAGAGCTAGAGCAGTGAAAATCCCCATTTCCACCATCAGGGCAATAATTAAGAATTTCCAATCAACAGAAAATGTAATGAAACTGCCTGGAAGAGGACGTGTGTCTATATCGTCCTAATGCACGGTGAGAAGGAGAGTTTGAGTGGCTAAAGACTCTTCAAGGATCACAGCTGGAGAATTGCAGAAAATAGTTGAGTCTCGGGGTCAGAAAACCTTAAAAAAAAATTGTCAAACAGCCCCTACATCACCACATGTTGTTTGGGAGGATTTCAAGAAAAATTATCCTAGCTCATCCAAAAACAAACTCCAGCATATTCAGTTATCAGACAGGAATGGTACTTCAAATGGGACTGGCTTCTATGGTCAGATGAAACTAAAAAATGAGCTTTTTAGCAGCAAACACTCAAGATGGGTTTGGTGAACACAGGGATAAAAAGTACCCCATGTGTACAATGAAATATATTGCTGTATTTGTGATGTTGTGGGCCTATATTTCTGCTGGAGGTCCTGGACATCTTGTTCAGACACATGGCATCATGGATTCTATCAAATACCAACAGATAAAAAATCAAGTGACTGATTCTATTAGAAATCTTATAATGGGTCATGTTTGGATCTTCGAACCGTACAATAATCCAAACACAAACCTCAAAAACACAAAAATGGGTCACTGAGCACACAACCAAGCTTCTGCTGGCCATTCCAGTCCTCTGATCTGAACCCTGTAGAAAATGAGTGAGGTGAACTGAAGAGAAGAAGCACCAACATGGAGCTGTGAATCTAAAGGATCTGGAGTGATTCTGGATGAAGGAATGGTCTCTGATCTCTTGTCAGGTGTTCTCTAACCTCAGCAGGCATTATAGGAGAAGATTTAGAGCTGTTAAACTGACAAATGGAGGTTTCAAAAAGTATTGAATAAAAAGGTGTCGTTAATTGTGACCAATGTGTATCAGAGAAAAACATTTATTTCATAATGATATTTCCCCCCATTTTAAATTCTTATTATCCAATGAAAGGTTAGCTTTTTGTGAATTTTTTAAATAAAAGATCAAAAGGATTAACAAAGCAGGTTAATTTTCACAGTCTTCTTTGATCATATTTACCAAGGGTTTCAATAATTCTGACCACAACTATATATTCTCCTCTCTCTCACCACTCTGCCTGGGTGAATTAATTGTAATTATTTATACATGGTAATTGTTGTGGTGTTCGGTCATCTCTGGAGATACATGCACTGTGTTGCCGTTTGATGTATCCCGTTCCTATACTGTTTTGTTTTGCCTTGTTGGCCTTTTTGTTTCATTATTAAAGAGAGCCTTACCTGCATTTGGACACAGACCTCGTCTTTTCCACGGCGCTCTCTAAATGTGCCGTGACACCTTCAGATTCCCAGCTCCATGTTGGTGCTTCTTCAGTTCACCTCACTCATTTTCTATAGGGTTCAGGTCAGAGGACTGGAATGGCCATAGCAGAAGCTTGGTTTTGTGATCAGTGACCTATTTTTGTGTTGTTTCTGAGGTTTGTGTTTGGATTCTCAAGCCCTTGGAATATCTCACGGCAATTCGTACATATTTAACGAGGTTGCTAAGTCGTATGACCTCACTCGTATACGATTTTTGCTAAATCGTACGTATTTTACGAGTTGCCAATTTGTATGAATTTGTACGAATGACCTACACCTAACCCCGCCCCTAAACCTACCCGTCACTGGGGTTTAGACAAATCGTACTAAATCATACCAGTGAAGTCGTACAAATTCTTATGAATTAGCCACCTCGTAAAATACGTACGAATTGCCGTGAGATAGCGTTGGGATTATTGTATATTATTGTATATAGATGTCTAGGACCTCCAGCGGAAATAGAGGCCCACAACATCAAAAATACACAGTATATTTAATTGTACACATGGGGTACTTTTTATCTCTGTGTTCTACAAACCCATCTTGAGTGTTTGCTGCTAAAAAGCTAATTTTTTTTGTTTAATCTGACCATAGTACCAGTCCCATTTGAAGTTCCAGTCATGTCTGATAACTGAATATGCTGGAGTTTGTTTTTGGATGAGCTAGGAGATTTTTTCTTGAAACCCTCCCGAACAACATGTGATGTAGGTGCTGTTTGAAAAACTTTTTTTTAAGGTTTTCTGACCCCGAGACTCAATTATTTTCTGCAATTCTCCAGCTGTGGTCCTTGGAGAGTCTTTAGCCACTCAAACTCTCCTTCTCACTGTGCATTAGGACGATATAGACACGTCCTCTTTCAGGCAGTTTCGTAACATTTTATGTTGATTGGACATTCTTAATTATTGCCCTGATGGTGGAAATGGGAATTTTCACTGCTCTTTTCTTAAAGCCACTTCACTTATTTGTGTGCGTGTGTTGTCGAATTGATGAAGTTGTTTTCTTAATTTGCAGGTGTTTTTTTCTATTTGCAACGCATTGAGCTCTCTCGGCCACCAAGGCCTGACCATCAGAACTCACAGACACATTCACACTCTCATTTACACCTATGGTCAATTTAGTTTACTCAAATTCACCAATGCATTGGATTGTGGGGGAAGCCGGAGCAAAATGGAAAAACAAATCAAAACAAAAAACTGCCAACCTGTACACGCAAAATGTGAATTAAAAGTTTTTGTTAAGAATGGTCCCTTTTTTGTCAGAACAAAGGGCAAAACAACTAAGAGAAATAAAGATGGCCCCTCACAATAATAACATAAGATTGCTAGCAAACAATGCAAGTCTGGAAGGACTGGCACACAAAAAATTTAATAGAATGTAACTAAACACTTTCATCTTAACAGCCAGTTGGCAACAGCCAGCAAATAGTTGGAATGTAAACTAATGTGGCATCTACCATAGAAGTAAATGGGTAGTTGACAAAAATGCAGTAAAAAAAAAATGTTTATTTTGTGAAAGACCCTTTTTGAAAAAGAAATGCATATGTTTATATAGTGTGAAGTCTGATCTTTGAGAAAATATAAAGGGTCACTAACTTTGTAAATTCTTTCACTGCTTTTTTAAACATTTAAACCAAACTGTACCATAAATTTGTCCTATGGTGTGACATAGCAAAAATTAAGAAAAAAACCCCTCTTAATAATACATAAATAGAACGAGAGAGAATTTATCTTCATTGTTAGACACTTATTTTCATATAATGCTATTTATTATATGGATATGAAATTGCATTGTTTGTAATTTAAAATTATAATTAACAATTTTTTTCCCCATGACTTCTTGGACAATTTCAAGACAAACTTTGACAACAAGAAAACTTTGCTGTCATCCATTCAAACCTGCTGAAAATTATACCATTTTAAGTTGAGTGATATTTGTATCTCCCCTATTGCAATACTGTTTTTTAAAGATGTTTTCAGATAAAAACAAATCTGTGGTTCTTTTAAGTGTGTCCCACCATAAGGACATTACATCACACTAAAGGACAGAAATGGTTGTAACACCAAGCCAGCAGAGGGAGCGCTCACCCGAGTACTGACTGCATGCCGCTCCCTCTGCTTTCATTTCCTGTTTGATGACTTTATAAGCCAGATCCTGAGCACATTACAAACTGCGAAGTATTGCCAGTTTACCTGCCTATAATTTAATGTAATAATTTAAGGTAATGACTGCATTTAAGAACACTGAAAATGATCAAAAAAGGAATAAAATGTAGTTGAATAGATCTTAATTATTTAAAATGCTTTGTAAAGAGACCTTGTCCTCTGGTGTGACATCTTTGTCCTGTGGTGTGACAGTACAGGCATCACACCGGAAGACATTTTCCGTCAAACCATAGGACGTTTCAGCCTTTTTCTGTCAATTAATTACCTTGCTATTCAAAGCTAACCTGTCATTAGCGGTAAACAAGACACATTTGCATAATCTTCCAGGATTATGTAGTTTAACATGCAGTTTTCTCTGGAATTGGCCGAATATGGTCAGGATATGGTATCACATTTTTTTAAAAGATATATAATATCTTTATCACATTTACCAGCACTGGGGCCTACAGTCTCTGAGCAAATTACATATATTGGTTTAACTCTCTGAAGCAGGGAGAATAAAGGCACATTTACATTTCTGTTCATTCTTCTTTGAATGTTTGGTTGCATCATTTTCTTCCGTGCATCTTAATAATCGTCATTGTACTCATGATCTGATGTACAGCTAGATCAATGCCATTATTTGCACAACATAAAAAAGATGTGATGAAATATGTGCATACACAGTGCCAAAACATGTTTAGATCACTACAGTAGATGAAAGATGTCCATAAAAACTTACTTCAAACATACAGTCAGTACCAGTCTGGATATGAACTTTGATTCATATTGCAAATGTTATTAAATGCATTGCAGAGTCTCTATGAGCTGTGCCCTCCTGATTTCTGGTGGTCTTCTGGCCCTCCATGGTCTCCTAATGCAGGTATACTGTATGTGTGTATACGGGAACGCTCCTTAACATTGATATGAAAAATATTGATATTCGGTACCATTTTTTTATACCACAGGGAAAAACTGTCACAATGTTAATGCTATAAAATTTTTGAATTTTAAGAAGTGTGGTAGAAATTCCTTTCCACACCTGACATAAGTTAACCTGAGGCATCTACTGGTGATTCAAATTGATTACGTCTAGTATGTCTACTAGTTAACACCCTGCTCAGTCAGATGTTGTTTCACCCCTTATGAACACTAACATATTTATAATGGGATATTTAGTGTTCCATTAACCTGCTTTATATTATTGGTTCTTCTTATATACTTCAGCACTCTCTGATTGTTTCTGTTACACGATCATCAACCTTATGTCATCAAATGAATTTAAACAAATTCACATGTAACTAAAGTTGTAGTCACTGGTAACATACATTTAAGCAGCGGTCAAAAACATTACCAAATTCAGTGTGAAATACAGTGTCTGATACAGTGTTTTATCTCTCATAATTTTCATGTTAGCCAATATTTATAGATATTCCTTCCATCAACATCCTAAGCTGGAATGAAAATGGGATTCATTTTACCACATACCATCTTCTGCCAACATTTTGAGTCCTATTGGTCTATTAGGAAATTAACAAGCTGATACTACTACAAAATGCTGCAAGTTTGGGTACAGAATCTTCCCACCAGACCTATTTTGAATTCTTACATATTAAATAAGTGGCAATAAGAAAAGGACATACAGTGCTCTCCACTAATATTGGCAACCTTGGAGCAAAGAAGGCTGTGAAAATAAATCTGCATTGTTTATCCTTTTTATCTTTCATTAAAAAAATTCGCAAAATTCCAACCTATCATTGAAGTAAAACAATTGAAAATGGGGGGAAAATCTCATTGTGAAATAAATGCTTTCTCTAGTTCATGTTGGCCACAACTATTGTCATCCAATTACTGCAACGTCCTTTTCCCAGGGTAACAGCTCTGAGTTTTCTCCTGTAATGCTTGAAGAGTTTGGAGAACACCTGATAAGAGATCAGAGACCATTCCGTCATACAAAATCTCTCCAGATCCTTCAGATTCAAAGCTCCATGTTAGTACTTCTTCTCTTCAGTTCACCCCACTCATTTTCTATAGGGTTCAGGTCAGAGGACAGGGACAGCCATGCTCAGTGACCCATTTTTGTGTTTATTTTGATGTTTGTTTTGGATTGCTGTCCTGGTGGAAGATCCAAACACGGCCCATTATAAGATTTCTAAAAGATCAGGTTTTGATTTTTTTTTTATCTGCTGGTATTTGATTGAATCCACGATGCCTTGCATCTGAACAAGGGGCCTCATTTATAAAGTGTGCGTATGCTCAGATTTCATCGTAGATTGTGCGTTTGCTTAAATACTCGGCAGCGCTCATATTTATAAAAACTGTCTTTAACGTGGAAAAGTGCTTAGTGTCACGTCAGGGCGTTGTTATTCAAAACACTCCCAAAAGCATCATGAAATATCTTGATTGTCACCTAGATTGTAATGGTCAAAGTAACCTAATAATGTAGTCTATAAAAACCTGTCTGTTTACTTAAGTACAGATATATTTTTAAGACTAACTTCATATTTATTGTGAATATTAAAAACATTGTAAGTTAGGCTACTTATCATAACGCTTCCATTGTACAGAAAGAGAGCAAAGAACTCTCATTTTTACTGAGAGTCTAGAGTTCAAGCACTCTCAAAAACTCCCATTAAAATCACTGAAGCTGTTTACATTGTGAAATGAGTATCTTACAGATTCATACACACATCTGCACTTTGTTGTTTCTGACGAGAGAATTCGCCAGAGGTATTCATTCAGTGAGCGAGTGAAGAAAACACTGGCATTTTAGCGATGACTCACCTGAACGCCTCTGATTGGTCAATGCATTCATAAGCTCAACAGAATCGTGTGTGATTGGTTATAATGCGCAGTGCTGTAAAAACGCTGTAAAAAAGCCATATTTTAATTTCCAGCAGCCATTACTCCAGTCTTCAGTGCCACATGATCTTTCAGAAATAATTTTAATATGTTTAATATGCTGATTTTTAGAAATTATTCTAATATTCTGGTCATTTAGCTTAGTTATTAATAATGGTTCTTATTATTATAAATGTTAAAACTGTTTTTGCTGCTTTATATTTTAACGGATTTCTGTTGTTGTTGTTGTTTCTTTTGAGATTTTGATGAATAGAAAAGAACCAAAAGAACAGAATTGAAATGAAATAGACTCTTTTGTAACATTATAAATGTTTTTACTTTCCCTTTTGATCAATTTAATGCATATTTGCTAATTAAAACTGTTTTTTTTTTTTTTTTTTTTGGTCAAGGACAATAATAAAGGTTTTTGAGCACCAAATCAGCATATTAGAATGATTTCTGAAGGACAATGTGACACTGAAGACTGGAGTAATGATGCTAAAAATGTAACTTTGCATCAAATAAATTGCTTTTTTAAATACATTGCAATAGAAAACAGTGATTTTAAATTTTAATAATATTTCACAATATTCCAGAACCTTGTAAATATATACAGTGAGGACCAACATGCCGCTTCACAATCCATGCTGTTTTGTGACCCCTTTAAAACGAGTTAAAAATAAGTGCTGTTTAGTAACCGGCTTCCCCATATGTGGTTCCCAAGACACAAACAGCAAATCGCTCTCTCTGAACTCTTTGGTTCTTTTTGTGTAAATATGTAAAGAGCGTAATGCATTTAACTTTTGCTGTTCTGCTGAGGAAAAAGGTGAATGATAAAAGGCTGTTAACTCAAGAGGAACACTAGAATTAACAACTTCAGGCATAAATGCAGGCAGTGCGTGAAGGAGAATGCAAGGCAAAGGGCACTGAGCATTATCCTGGGATACACGTGCACTGTTGCTCTGTTGCATATGCTCCAAATCTGTTTAAACATCTCTGTGTTCAGTTTCCCCGTTTCATGATCCCCTGTATGTGCCCTGTACAATGCTCCACAAAATCAGTTTGTGTGCCAACGTGTGCCAGTGGAGTGCGTTGTGACCTCCCTGTCAGTTAATGAAAGGATAGATTGGATATCACGCGGGCCAGATGTGGGCCCGAACTGGGCCGACACTGCTTGCTGTCTGGGTCTCTTATCCCCACGAGCAGTAATTTGAAGACGGACCCAAGAGAGGGAGGGTCACTGAATAGTGGCCTTTTAACTTCTGGCAACATCACGCTTCTTGAGTTTGGCTTGACCAAAGAAAAATGTGTCATTTCAGGTGGGAAGATATTTCTTTGTTGGAAAGCTGGCTCATTTGCATGATTAGAATGGGCTGGCAGGCAGTGTCCCTTTATACTTTGATTAATATAACAAACATACAATGCACGTTATGTGGAGGTGATATGCACCAATGAACGATTAAACAAGGATTATTTTTATATCAAGCATGGTCCCAATAGGGTTACATGATCTAATAATTCTATCGTAAGGCATGTATAAACAGTATGAAAACAATATACAAAATAGTCAAGTCAAGTCAAGTCACCTTTATTTATATAGCGCTTTTAACAATACAGATTGTGTCAAAGCACTTAACAGTATCAAATTGGAGGATAGAGTGTCAGTAATGTATAATAATAAGATTAAACACTCAATTTTCAGTTAAAGGCATTTCATTATTGAATTCAGAGATGTCATTGTCTAGCTCAGTTTAGTTTAAATAGTATCTGTGAAATCAAATTGACGATAAATGCTAGAAATCAAGTGTCCCCAACATCGCCTTCGCCGCTTTGTACCGCCAATCTGACAAGCGGGTCTGTGACCAGCGCAGAGAATGGCTGCAGGACCGGATGGCTGCTTGCCGGAGCTGGATTAATTCCCCTGTTGCAAAGTCTATGTTTGTGTCTATGTTGTATTGATTGATTATGTGTTTTTGTTGCTGGGGTGTTTTTCCTGTTCTCACACTGTACTCCCAAAGGAGCATAGTTTGGGGGTTATTTTTTTCTTCCCCCTTTTCTTATGATATAATGCTGTATTTCTTCCTAAATTCCCTGTCTTCCTGTCCTGTCTACCCCCTTGTCATATTGTATGTATGTTGTGTATGTATGGACAGGTTGATGGCTAATTTCGCTGGTACTTGTGACTAGTGACAATAAAGGGCTACTACTACTATCACAGTTGGTCAATCTAAAATAGTGATTGTGCATCAACTGCTGTCAACTATGTCAGTACGCAATTCCCCAGCGCATTTCTTATTTTGTCTGCAGATGCCCACAGTTTATGTGCATCCCTTGTAGTAATATACACAGTGTCCTGGGAATATGCTTGTTCCTTCTTAGAAAGGTTTGTCTATGAATTAATGGAAATAAGTCCTTTATTATGGAACTTATGTGTCTGTTTCAAAGTGAATTAAGTGAGTCATACTCTCTCCAAATTTCTTCGGATTGTAAAGAGTCTATGGCCATGCTGCCATAATAACCAGGATTCTGTTCTGTCTTTGTGGGTTGTCTGTAGTTCAGGGAGATGGTTTGCTTGTTGAGTGAAGAGTGTTGAGGATTGTTTGCTAAGTATAACAATAACAATAATGTGCCTGATTGGTCCAGCCGTTACACTTCTGAAGAACCAAGATTGAGCTTTATGCATGTTCTGCATAGACTCCCACAAGGAGTAGGGCATGCCCTAAGTCCCCCTTGGTGATTTATGTAGGCTACCATTGTCATGTTGTCCAAACCGACCAGGATGTGGTGGCCTCTCAGATCTGGCAGGAAGGTTTTGAGTGCCAGAAAAACTGCCATCTTCTCTTCGCGGCTGATTTGCCAGCACTGAACTAGTTTTGACAACTACAATGAACTAGTACAATTTAAAATCACTGTTTTCTATTGCAATGTATTTAAAAAAGCAATTTATTTGATGCAAAGTTAAATTTTTAGCATCATTACTCCAGTCTTCAGTGTCACATTGTCCTTCAGAAATCATTCTAATATGCTGATTTGCTGCTCAAAAACCTTTATTATTATCCTTGACAAAAAAAAAAAAAAACAGTTTTAATTAGCAAAAATGCATTAAATTGATCAAAAGGGAAAGTAAAAACATTTATAATGTTACAAAAGAGTCTATTTCATTTAAATTCTGTTCTTTTGGTTCTTTTCTGTTCATCAAAATCCCAAAAGAAACAACAACAACAACAGAAATCCCTTAAAATATAAAGCAGCAAAAACTGTTTTTAACATTTATAATAATAAGAACCATTATTAATAACTAAGCTCAATGACCAGAATATTAGAATAATTTCAAAAAATCAGCATATTAAACATATTAAAATGATTTCTGAAAGATCCTGTGGCACTGAAGACTGGAGTAATGGCTGCTGGAAATTAAGCTTTGCCATCACAGAAATAAATTACATTTTAAAATACATTCAAATAAAAAAAGTTATTTCAGATTGTAATAATATTTCACAACATTACTGTAATAAAATGCTTATAATAATAAATGCTGTTAATAAAATAAATACAAAAATAAATATAAATAAAAATTGTAATGTTACAGAATTGTTGACAAGTATTGTACATTATGCAATTATTTTTATATATTTAATATATTTTTCATTACATTTTACAATACATTTTCATTCTGATTCAAAACATTTTATTCATGTGAAACAAAGAAATATAGACTAGATTAGATTTTTCAACATTTTATTTATAAACATACAGTATACTGTAAAGCCATTACAATTGAACATCAAATTAATCTATTTTTGGATAGTGTAGATTTGAATAAAACAATAAATATACCTCAGATTTAATAATAATATATATATATATATATATATATATATATATATATATATATATATATATATTTCAAGGTAACTATTTCCCTCCTAAACAACATATAAATTGCCTGGCACATACCTTGGCCCTGTGTCAATCTAAAGTTATGATGAATTAAACATAAAATACATGACCAGACCCTATAAGCACAGAAAGTCTGGCTAAATAAATCAATTGTGACAAAAGATTAAATAGCCAACTTGGTCAAACTGCTTTTCACAAACAAAAAAACAGAACCAAAAAAAACAAACAAACTAAAACAAACATAAAAACAAAAACAAAACAAAAACAAGCAAAAAAAAAAAAAAACATCAAATGCTCTTCTGTTCTCTACATAATTCAAAGATGCTAACATTGGCAAAAAAGGTGTTAAATTTAGCCAGTAACTGTGTTGTGATGGGAAGTTCAAGACCATTTTAAATCACCGTTTGTATTGTTTTGTCATGTTGAGTTCAATCATGTTCAGACTGAAACTAAAACAAGATATTTCTTGTAATTATATTTTCATGTATGTTTTTCCAAAACCAGTTTTACGTATCTTTAAAGCCAAAACAAAAGTCGGCTTTAGAAAAAAAAATATTTTCAGGAAGGTATTGTAGTTTGAGCTATACGTATATTCAAATTCTGCATAGTACAAAAAAAAAAAGATTTACAATGTGCTATGAAAAAGGTTAAACAAAGTAGAAACAGTATTTGGATCCGAACTCTTTTCTCATGTAGACGTTGTATCTCTCCTAAGGCACATTGCTTCAGTGCAACAACTTCCCAAACCCTCAAACAACTGAAGGACAGCGATTTGCAAGAAAAAAAGCTGCTATATGAATATGGCTGTTTTCTTAATAAGCAATCACTTTACATGCACTTGTCTTTTTTATCAGCATAAATGTACTTTTTATGTATAAAAATACATACTTTCCTCCAGATAAGAAATACAATGATTGGGATTAGAGGAAGTGCGTTCCCATAATTAAAGATGATCTTTTTCTCTTGAAGCTCTACAAATGCTAACATGTTATATTGAAATAAAAAAGACAACATAACTTGCAGACAGGGATCTCTTGATAGTTTTCTTTAACAGATGTTGGTGTTTCAATCCACTCAAAATAAAACACAAAAAAAAAAAAATTATTAAAAAGCCATCCAAAAAATCATACATGCACATACATATATATATATATATATATATATATATATATATATGTATGTATGTATGTATGTATGTATGTATGAAATTTCACCCAGAAATTCAGCTCAGATTCTTTATTAATTATTATTATCTATAGATGGCTCAAACTGTCCATTTGTCATCAAAGAGTATGCACTGTCCGAAAACTATTTTTTGGCTTACACACAGTTTTATTAATCAGTTATACAGTCAGCTGAGTCAGAAAATTGGTTTTCACTACAGTCACATGCTTTTTTTGTGTTGGAAAAGAAAACCCGACTTTAAGACGTTGCAGTGGTTTCATGTTAAATGTGCTTGTGTTCACATATGCATTCACTTATGCGAACATTGTGAGGACTGGGGGTGACAGTATTATGGGTAGATTACTTTTGCTCCCAAATTCAATGAGCTCACAAGGTTGTGGGCTGACCAGCAGCTAAAAGACAAGAAAATGAAAAGACAATTAAATATTAACAATGGTATGAACTATGAATTCAATATACATTAATTATTTTGCTTCCAGTGCAGTGTTGGTAATATACTTAAATAAATATCAGATGCAAGTGTGTGTAACTCACAGCGGGAGCGAATATAGCATTGATGACAGTTGAGTAGACCGTTTCTGATCCTCACATCTGTTCCTGTGCTGGTGTCACCCAACTGGCCCTTACATATTCCACACTTAGAGAGAGAGAGAGAGAGAGAGAGAGAGAATTTGAAAAACACTTCATAGTATGAAAACAAAAATACAAACACTGTAAAAAAAAAAAGGAATGTCAGCCTGTTCCATCCAGCAATGTGTTATTTTCAACCCTTTAATTGTAATCTCTTTTTATAGAGGAATAAAAGGCACATTATTACTGTCCTGTCTGACATTTTGACCCCAGTGGAAAGAAAAATCAAAAGTGAGATCTCTTTAACAATCGCAAATGTTTTCTCCTATACAGAAATGAGGTTACTTTAAGATCAAATAGAGACTTTTGCTTGAGTCCCCTGCTTCTCAAACTTGTCTCCTGAGACAAAAACTCTAACATTCCCACAATGGTCTCCTTTAAAGTTTTGGAAGAGATCTCAACAACATCACACACTGTGTTCAGATTTCCTTAGCTAGAGACTCTGGATCTCTCACATTTGACTCCTTAGTAGTTTAGAAGAGCATCACACATTGTACTCAGATTTTTCTCCTAAACTAAAGACCTTATTTCTGCATAATTTCGCTCTTAATAAAGGCCTAAACTGAACTGAATTTATGATTTTGTTTTTACTTTATTTAGTGCCTTTCAACTAATTGGTGCACACTTTGTAAAGTTGTTGAGATATTTTCTAATGCTTTAAAGGAGATAAATATGAGACCACTGGAGACTTTAGTTTAAGGAAGAAAAATCTAAGCACAGCAGGTAATGTTGTTGAGATCTCTTCCAAAACTTTAAAGGAGACCACTTTGAGAGTGTTAGAGTTTTTGTTTGAGAAGCAGGAGACTCAAGCAAAATTCTCCATTTGATGTTAAAATAACCTCATTTCTGTCTAGCAGAAACATTTGGGGTGTTAAAGAGATCTCTTTTCTATTTAATTTTTACTTAGCTCTGACCCAGGTTACGCTACACTCAGGATACTATGTAGCCAGTACATACAGCATGAGTTCCAGTCCCAGCTAATAGCTAAATATTCCTGCTAATGTTCCCTTCTCACCTCTTCCATTGTTTCCTTACTCAACTCCTATTGTCCTGACCATTCCCTTACGAAACAAAATATATGGTAATATACTGCAACATATAGTGCGATATATTACATAATACATTTCCATATATTGGAAACTAGAGCTTATATTAAAAGGGACAAGACCCTTTTCTATTCTAACATGACAGTGCCTCTTTGTATAAGGCACGGTTCAAAAAGACATGATTGATTGAGTCAGTGTGGAAGAACTTGACTGGCCTGCAGAAAGCCAAGTCCTGATCACAGCTGAACTCCTCTGGTGTGACTTTATATGCAGACCTTGAGCCAAAAACTCATCACCAAACACCAATGACTTGTATAGACACCATAAGGACAAAGGTTTTGGGACACCCCCTTCTTTAGAACAGAAAAAGGCACTAACAAAACTGTGGCAACAAAGATGGAAACATAATGTTTATATGCATATGTTTATATGCTTAAACATTAAGATTTGTACTCATAGAAATTACTAAAGTAGTCAAACATGTTCATTAGAAGGTCGTGACCCAATACTTTTGGCAATATAGTGTATACTGATCATTCATATATTAGAAAATATATTTTCTTTGTGTAAGGGTAAAATATGAAAAACCCCAAGAAATCAAGATAAAAGGAAAAAGCAACCTATGAGCAATAAAATATTTTTATAATGGAGTCTTGAAAGAGATTACAACAAGACAATAAAGAGATCTACCATGTTGCTCACAGCCCATTCTCATTTTGGACTCTTTTCTCTCAGAACTTTCTTATGTCTCACTTGTGTCTACTTTTATTTCTCCTAAGGAATTTTTGTAGAAACATCTGAAATACTTTTGATACTAAAATGAGAGATATATGAGAATCACAACTAAGTCTCCTGAGCTTAGGAAGACCCACCACTGAGCAATATATTTTTCCTCAGGGAGCACCGTAATAATAGTTTTCTGAGGCCAATACGCTCAAGCGTAGCACCTGATTTAGAAACCGCAGTCATCTCCACAAAAGAAGGGTACAAAGGCACTTGGGCATAACTCTTATACTCACAGAGGTCTAGAAAGGATGAAAGCCCCTACATTGGAGCCACCATTGTAAGGGCTTCATATGGAGTATGACCAGCGTGATGATTATGCTGCCACAAACCCAACAGCCTTTGGAATTGGCTGGCTGGAATACCCTAGCCACCGGCAAGAACCGCAAATGCCTCAAACTGAGCTAAGATCAGTCATCAAGATAATTCAGTACACGGATGCTCTGAAGTCGCAATGAAGGCTGCATCCTTGCACTTTGTGGAGGTGCAAAATGACAAGGCCAAAGGGCTCAATACTGACATGCTTTGCCTCCGAAAGCGAACCTGAAAAACATTCTAAATGGGAAAAATTTGTATGTAATAATAGGTGTCTTTTAGATCTTTTGTGACGAACCAGTCACTGTGTTACCAAGTTCTCCCTCGCTATTGTCACATCACAGTCTTCACACTGCTCACTCTGTTCACAATGCCTGGATTTATTCACCTGCACATGATATTACTTACCACTCAATCAAAGACTGCAAAAAAACACAGCGTTAACACTCAATCTCTGTCTCCTACAGACATTCACCGCTTTGCATTTACATGCTATTCCTCATTGTCTCCACTTTTCTTGTGTTTTGGTCTTGTTTTATAGACAAGTTTTTGCTTTGGAATAAACCCTGCATTTAAATTCACTTCCTGTCTTTACTTTATGTTACATGTTCCACTGGACTAATGGTTGCTGAAAATTCAGATTTGCCATCACAAGAATAAATTACATTTTATAATATATTCAAATAAAAACAGTTCTTTGAATTGTAATAATATTTCACAATTTTACTATTTTACTGTATTTTTTTATGAAATGCAGTATTGGTAAGCATAATAGACTTCTTTCAAAAACATAAAAAAATGGTGTGAAAACAAATTATGAACCCCAGATTTTTGAACCTCATAGAGAACTCTGACAGTAAAATTAAATGAAAAGCCAAACAGCTTCAATGTGCCATAAACCCTGATGATTCATCTGGAAAATATCTCATAAGAATATGGATAAACTTTAAATACAGTAGTATCCACAATATGCATCTCTAGTTCTATAACAGATCTTACGCAATCACGAAGAACAACTAATGATAACTATATTAGCATCCACAACATTGGATGATAATGTACTACTTATTGGAAGTGTGCATTTACGTCATCTGCCACTTGAAATGGTTGAGCTCTTTAAAGGCAAGGGGATATTTGATTGGCTGTCAGTGGAATTCCCTGTTCTCATAAAATTGACTTGATTAAAGAATGATTAAACTTTATAGTCATCACTAAAAGTTATGATCCTGTGAACGGGCCGGTAACACTTTATAGTAACTTTCAGTTGTAAGTAATTTATAAGTGATTAGTAAATGAACTAATCATTTACAAAACATGACTATGTGTACATAAATTATTAGTCCAATAGGTAGCTGAATTGGTCCGCACACTGCAAAAAAGACATGCATATATATATATATATATATATATATATATATATATATACACACACACACACACAGTGTGCGGACAAATTCAGCTACCTATTGGACTAATAACTTTCTTCTTTTTGTTCTACGCACCTGAGAACCTTTGTTTTGTTTGTTCTGAGCACACACAATTCCTGCTTTATACATAAATGATTAATAAGTGATATGTTAATATTTTTATCTATGTTTTGTAGATTGTTATAAATAATTTACAAGTGATTAGAAACTACTAAATTACATAAATTACATACCAATCATTTACTAATGGTTTCATAATCATTTTATCATGATTAACAAATGTTAATTGAGAAAATAGTACAATGTTGACATATCAATGATTTATAAAGGAAAGGGAAGTGGTGTGTGGCCAAGTATGGTGACCCATACTCGGAATTTGTGCTCTGCACTTAACCCATCCAAGTGCACACACACAGTAGTGAACATACACCAGGCCCGGGGAGCAGTTGGGGGTTCGGTGCCTTGCTCAAGGGTCTCACCTCAGTCTGGTATTGAGGCTGGAAAGAGCGCTGGTTATTCACTCCCCCCACCTACAATCCCTACCGGAACTGAGTCTCGAACCCACGACCTTCGGGTTACAAGTCCGACTCTCTATTCATTAGGCCACGACTTTAGGCGCTGTTTGATTATTTCATGATGCTATTTTTTTTAAAGATAACTTACAACAGATTTGTAAATCGTTAGAATATTACTTAATCATTTGTGAATGTATAGTCATGTTTTGCAAATGATTAGTTCATCATCATCCAATCGCTTGTAAATGATTTATAAGTTAATCTACAAAACATAGATAAAAATATTAACACTTAATCATTTATGAGCGCATAGTCATGTTTTGTAAATTATTAGTTCATCATTAACTAATTACTTGGGTCCCACTTTATATTAGGTGGCCTTAACTGCTATGTACTTACAACAATAAATAAGTACAACGTACTTATTGTGTTCATATTATATTGCAAAACACTTTTGCTGCAATTGAGGTGGGATACAGGTAAGGTTAGGAACAGGTTTGGTGGTATGGGTAGGTTTAAGGGTGGGTTGCAGTGTAAGGGATGGGTCGACAGTGTAACTATAAATGTAATTACAAATGTAATTACATGCAGGTATTTTTAAAAATATAAGTACAATGTAAAAACGTATGTACACAATAAGTGCATTGTATCAAATGATTAATTTAAATGTAAGTACATCTTAGTTAAGGCCAGCTAATATAAAGTGGGACCATTACTTGCCACAAACCCAACTTGACAGAAGCTCCACAGTGCAACAGAAAGACAGTAACAGGACAGGACACAGGTAATAAAAACAAAATAACAAGAAAAATGCCAATAACCAATGTACAAAGCAGCAAATATATATATATATATATATATAGACAACTAAATGTAAATGTAATCATTTATGAACGCATAGTCATGTTTTGTAAATGATTAGTTCATCATTAACTAATCACTTCTAAATGACTTACAACTGAACGTTATTATAAAGTGTTACTGAAATAGGTGCACATACCTTAAAACACTGGATATGGAAGTAAAGGCTGAGAGTCTCTATAATCATGGCAGCACCTTTGCCAAGTGGATGACCACAACTTGAACACAGTTTCTTCCCACTGACAGACCTACACAGTCACAAACAAAAGTAAATGTTAAAAAATAATTAAATTAAATAAGTTATTTTATTTATTATACACTATTTTATATTTATTTACTATTTATTTTATAGTGTTCTTGTTAAATGTTATATGTAATTACTACAGTAACAACAGTAAATTATACATAATTACTGGCAACTAACCCTAATCCTAACCTTAAACCTATAGAAAGTACATTTTGTTAATTAATATTACCCAGTACTTAAATCTATACACTGTAACAAAGACAACTTAAAATAAAGTGTAACAAAAAATAATAATTGTCAGTAATAAGCACAGCAGCAGACATTAACAGAAAATGCACAGCATCAAAACTAATGGATGACTGAAATGGGAGTGCCAATGCTGATATTTGTTCATATTATCATATAATTCAAATTTATTTATGGAAATTAATGACTCAAACTCAAATACTGACTCAAAATTCACTTACAATCAATTCTGTTTTGTGATGGGTGGAAACAGGGAATGAGTGATCATTTAACACTGGATCATTTGAATCTTTAGTTGTGATCTCACATCAGAGAAACTGTGCTGTACCTGTTTGGTGATGGAGGTGGTTGTGTATCTGTGAATGGTGATGTTGATGAATTTGGCCCAATGTTCTCTATAGAGTCAGACCTGAGAATGGAGAGCCACATGCAGTGTTCATGCACACACACATGCTCAGAATCATTAAGCTTCAGCCATAAGGATGAATTAAACATAATCAAAAATTATATAAACTTTGAACAACACTTTGCAGCTTGTGTGAGAATAAAGAAATCAATGAACGAATACATAATGCACACAGACATATACCTCCTGCGTCCACCAGATTTTGGTTGAGATGCATTCTTTTTCCAGGTCTCATTCTGCTGTGGTATCTGTCTGTTACCCAGTGGCATATCTGTAACATAACATTAAAAAAAAAATTAAAATAATAATAAAAAAAAATAAAAAAATTCATTTGTAATGCAAAATTTGATGTGGTTTCACCAGTATCTAACTCTCTTCCTAACCTAGGGGGCACACTTGTGATCCTTGGCAGTCAACAGAGACAGGAGACAAATTTGTGTGTGTATGTGTGTGTGTGTGTGTGTGTGTGTGTGTGTGTGTGTGTGTGTGTGTGTGTGTGTGTGTGTGTGTGTGTGTGTGCGTGTGTGTGTGTGTGTGAGAAAGAGAAATGAATGTAGGCCTCTATATTTTGTTTCATGACACTAAACAATTTTCACCTCTACAGTAAATTATGTGAAATGTATGCCTATATAAAATAATACAAGTATAAGAAAAATATTTCATATTAGTTTTAATTAATAGAATGTTTAAGTAAAAAAAAAAAAAAAAAAAAATACAGCAAAGCTATTTAAAATCCAATGCATAGAAGGCAGATTGGTGCCATCTGGTGGGGAAAAAATAAAATTATATTTAATACCATGATGCAACCACTAGATGCCTGTATAGCCCAATATATAAATACGCATACAAGGGTTGTGCAAGCACTAGATCAGGGGTGTCAAACAGCCTTGCAGAGTTTAGCTCCAACTCACATACCCAGTGCATTCCAAATGGGATATATCACCCTCCGAAGGGCACTTCGGAGGCAGAACAATCATGGCCGCCATATTGAAGGGTCATTCCAAACTGAAGTGCTCAAAACTGACCACTTCATAGGGCTCTTCGGAATGAAGGATTTCGAAGGGTACAACTGATGGACACTTCGGGCCGCCATGATCCTTTGCACAGATTCTTTGCATGATGACGGCGCTTCCATGTGGGTACAGTATGATGACGCAGAAGGGCACTTCAAGACACAGTTGTTTGGTCCCCTACACCCTTCAAACCTTCAGAACTCTCCCTACAGAGGGTAAACCCTTTGAAGGGATTAGGGCATTGGGATGAGCCCTTCCGAATGGAACGCAGGGACGATGTCGTTTTCAAATAAACCTGAAGGACTTGATTAGCTGGATCATGTGTGCTTAATTAGGGTTGAAGCTAAACTCTACAGGGCTGTGACCCTCCAGGAACTGAGTTTGACACCTGTGCCCTAGATACTTATAATTAGGGATACTATTATACTATATAATACTATTACTATTATTGTTAGAACTATAAATATTATAGTCAGAATTAAATACTTTTTTAAATTAAGTTTTGCATTTGGATATAAATTAAGATATTATCAAGTAGATTATACCCAAAAGAATTGCACTGTATTTTTGTATTTCCCATTAATTTTCACTGGGGTCCATTAAGCCTTTTCTAAGCATGTCCATGATTGTTTTGTGTTCATATAGCAAGTGCCACAAAGGTCAGATAAAACTTAAAGTAAAGTATCTTTTAAAAGAAACTATTCAAACACAAAATGTCTCTGTATAAAATGACAGAAAACCACCAGAGGGTTTATTGAAAATATTTGAAAGATATATTCAGTTACAGATTGCACATCTTTTTTCAAAAACTTAGTTACCTAGACAGCATTTTAAGTCATCAAAGGTATGCTTTTCTTTTTTTAAGACTTTAAGAAACCTTTAAGAAACCTATTAAGTTAACAAACCTTATTTTGTCTAAATTGACTGAGAACATAATCCCAGAATGCACTGGGACAAGCTAAGTAAACAAAATGATAAACAAATTGTGAGAAATGCTTTTTTCCCCATTCACATTTGATTAAAATGAGCAATAAACAGTGTGATAAAATGGACCTTGTATTGTTGTGTGCTATATATGTAGCCTATTATTTTGCTTATTAGAGTTGTTAGTTAAACAACATGCTAATGTCAAAGCCCACTAGACTCACCCTGACTAGACGGTAGTGTAGGCTGCTTTTCTTGGCTCTGGTCTCCTTGCCTTCTCTGACCCACTGAACCACAATCTTGCAGGGGAGAACTGGTAAAGGAAAGATAAGTGAAAACATGCAGCAAACAATATGTTCAATTATAATGAAGTTAAAAAAATTGAATAGTTAACCCAAAAACGAAAATTCCGTTATTATTTACACACCTTCACATTGCTCCAAACCTACATGTTGTTTTTTTTCATGCAACACAAAATCTTGTTTTCCATATTATGTATAACAGTTTATACTCATCATGTCTGTCAAAAAGACCATAACACAAAGTAGACAGACATAGTCACTGTAAACTATTGTTGTAGGGAAAAGAGAAGTCTATTAAAAAATTGTGTTCAATAGAAGAAAAAAAAAGGTCTGGAATTACAATTTAAATTTTTGGGTGAATTATTCCTTTATGTTTATTCCTAGAGTTGTTGTCCCAGACCTTACTGTCATCTGTAAACTCTCCGTCTTTCTTTGGGCTGCTTCACTGTTGCCATTTTCCCTTTGTCTATAAGTCTCAGAGCTCTGATGGAGTAAGAAATATGGTCAGAATAATTTACACCAGCATCAAGCACTTCATTTAATGTCCTTCCTTAAATTCTTACCATCTGCTTCTCTTCTGACCCCTGTTTGTTTTCCGGTTCAGGCTGGGACTGTAAAGTGCTGTGGGTTTTGGGAAGGACTGATGATGCAATCGTTGAGTGAGGGGTCAGAGGGGTCAGGGTCTCTTCCAGAATCTTCCTCTCCTGTATTGATGAAAAAAATAAGTCATTGTCAAAGCTTCTATGAGTAAAGAAGTACAGACATGGCTTTTTTGTCAGATAAATGAGACTAATGTTTCAAATGATGTGATGACAAGTATTTTGCAACAATTTACCATAATAAGCATGCTTTCTGCTGAAAAAAGAACTGACATTAAACATGACAGAAAAAGATTCTTACACTGTTTGAGGACCTCACATTAATTTGTCCATAGTAACAATAACTAGGGTGTGATTTGTCAGAGAGATGGGGGGATTCTGGTCTACATATCTCTACCTCTGCTGATTTTTTTATTTATTTTAATCCCTGGTGGGGATAAAATAAAATAAAATATAACTTAAATTTAAAAATACCCCAATTCATCAAAATACATATACTATCACAATCGCATACTTATTAGCTTCATGTTTCATCTGTTAGTTATCTAAAGAGACAGAACACCATGGTGGGGAAAAATGTATGGATCTGCTGAGAATCTCCTTTCTACGAGGACATTAATCCCAGAATAGAGAGGGGCAGACAGTGGTTGAAGCTACTTAATTTTCATCAGATTGCATAATTAATGGAAAATTAACAGAAATTATGATTCTATCTAATGAAAATATTAGGTACAAATTGTGAATACATATTTCTCCAAATGTGCACATTTTCAGACTAAAAGCCATTTGTATGTTGTGTAGCGAAGTCCTGTGATCAAAAATAAAGAAAGTGCAAATGCAACTACAGGCATGAGTCTCGTTATTCTATTCAAAAGATCAATAACTGCTGATTAATTTTTGCACGATTTAGCATTCCTGACATAAATTACGAATTATTACTGTAATTATAACCAAGTATTATAAAAAAACAAACAGAAAAAAACAAGTCTAATAAACAGTGGTCAAATGTCAAAGCTCTCAAATTATTTTTATGAGGGACTTGAATATGTTTTAAATAACAATAACGACAATTTGACAAAATAATGTATTATTATGGGAGATTTTAATACAAACATATCTAATAGAATAGGGGATAATTTTGATGCTCTGTAGTCATTATGAACATTATTTAATTTAACCCAAATTATATTTTGGTATCTGATGTAAAGTATATTTCCCAGAAATGAGTAACTGAATATAGTATCAGTGATCATAATATTATTTCCTCTTCAGGAACTCGAGCTGCGTCCGAGAACGCTAAGGGGAATGCCTTCAGCATAACCAGCTCTGAATACAAGTGAAATCTGTCCAATGGATGGGCGAAACGTCACTGGCTAGGTGACGTAATGACCAGCTATTACAAAAGCACGTGCAGTGAAACCGGCGTCAGCTTTCTGTCATTCAGCTAGCGCTCTGTGTCTCTGTGAGTCATATTTGGTGTTGTGTGTCTGTGAAAAAAAAAACATCCTGTCGAGACGGGGGCCGTGGCCCGGGATGCTTCACACTGAGGTGGTGAAGCAGATCTGGAGAGTGTTTGGCCAGGCACAGGTGGACCCCTTCGCTACTCAGGAGACAGCGCAATGTCCCCTCTGGTACTCTCTAACTCATCCAGCTCTACTGGGGCTGGATGCCATGGTACAGACATGGCCGAGGCTTCGTCTGTACGCCTTTCCCCCGATTGCTCTGCTCCCCGGAGTTCTGGAGAGAGTGTGCAGGGACGGGGTCCGGCTGCTGCTAGTAGCCCCATTCTGGCCTGGCGTAGTATGGTAGTATGGTTCTCGGACCTGATTTCTCTCCTCGATGACACTCCATGGGAGATTCCCAACAGGAGGGATCTCCTCTCACAGGCAGGAGGCACCCTTGTGCAACCCCGCCCAGAGTTATGGAAGCTCTGGGTGTGGCCCCTGAGGGGGCACAGCTCATAGCTTCCGATCTCTCAACCGAGGTTGTTGAGACCATCCTCCAATCCTCAACGAGGAAACTGTACGCCCTAAAGTGGAGACTCTTCACTTCATGGTGCGAAGATAGCCAGCTCGACTCAGTTAACTGCCCTGTTGGTACAGTGCTGGAGTTCCTGCTGGCTCGACTCTCCACAGGGTTAACCCACTCCACCTTGAAGGTTTATGTGGCGGCGATTTCGGCCTACCACACCTCTCTTGGTGGACAGTCGGTAGGTAGACACCCCCAAGTTACACGTTTCCTCCATGGTGCACTGAGGCTAAGGCCCCCAGTATGGTCCCGGAATCCTCATTGGGACCTGGCTGTGGTCTTGGATGCTCTCTGTAGGCCTCCCTTCGAGCCTATTGAGGAGATCTCTGATCGTCATCTCACCCTGAAGACTGAGTTTCTTCTGGCGATTTCTTCTCTAAAGAGAGTTGGGGATCTGCAGGCCCTGTCAGTGGCCCCTACTCACTTGGACTTTGTGCCCGGCATGGCCAAAGCCTTTTTGTACCCTTGTGCAGGCTACATCCCCAAAGTTCCGTCTGTCACACCACAACCTGTCGTACTGCAGGCCATTAGTCCTCCTCCCTTTCGGGAGCCTGACCAGCAAAGGCTTAACTGTATGTGTCCAGTGCGAGCACTGGACGCATACGTCTACAGAGCTGCCCTGTGGAGAAGGGCGGACCAACTGCTGATTTGCTATGGTCCCCCTAAGAGAGATCTTCTTGCTTCCAAGCAGACCCTCAGTCGGTAGATTGTGGATGCCATTAACATTGCCTACGAGTCCTCTGACCTCCCCTCGCCGATGGGAGTCAAGGCTCACTTCACTAGGCCTCCAAGGCCTTCCTCGCAGGTGTCCCATTACAGGACATCTGCAACGCTGCGGGATGGTCTACGCCCCTGTCCTTTGTCAGGTTCTATGGCCTGGACATGCGGACCACCCCAGGCTCTTCAGTCCTCTCTCCCAAGATGTGCTCCGCAGGGATACACATAGGGCAGGGACTGGTAAGTCTGGCAGCGTGGATATCTAGTTCCCCTAGTGTTCTCGGACGCAGCTTGAGTCCCTGAAGAGGCGTCTCGATGCCACACTTCCGGCATCCCTGCCAGCACTTGCTTCGTTCCAGAAGCTGACGCCAGTTTCATCGCACATGCTTTTGTACCAGCTGGTTATTACGTCACCTCGCCCGTGATGTCTCCCCCATCAATTGGACAGATTTCACTTGTATTCAGAGCCGGTTACTCTAAAGGCGTTCCCCTTAGCGTTCTCGGACACAGCATCTCGTTCCCTCGAGGAACTAGGGTTACAACGGAACCTGAGACATTTTTTTGTACAAGAAAATGCAGTGAATTAATATTTAGTAATCATAAAACAATACGAATTAGATAGTTAAAAATATATAATATTGAAGTATTTAAAGACTATCTTGTTGATAAAAAATAAATAAAATGGAAACATTTTATTTTAATTTTTTAAGTTTTATTTATTAAAGTAGTGGACAGAATTGTCGCCTTTAGACAGGTGAGAGTTAAGCAAAGATATAGTCCTTGGATGGATCAGAAAATACTGAAAATATTAAAAGGTAGGAATAGGGCTCTCTCGATTTATAGGAAAACTAAGAATCAGGAAAACTATATAAAATTGAAATTTTTAGTAAGTGTATTTACTTGTCTCAGTGTTTAGCGCATTTGCCGTTGCTAGGAAACGCTTATTTTTGTTTACTGTGTTGAGAGGTGCTGAAATCACGTTTGGTCTTGTACTGTATTGCGTATCTTGTCAGTGTGTGCACTTGCTTGCCCATTTTTAGTGATAAACAGGAAAGTGGGTCCAGCTGAATTGAAATGGTGATTTGTTGGATTGGTATAAAAAAGGTTATTACATCAAATTTGCGGCAGTCGTCGTGTGAAGCCCTCTTAGTGTGAAAATTAATGTAAAAACGTATGTACACAATAAGTGCATTGTATCAAATGATTAATTTAAGGATTCAGTTTAGGGAAGTGTTTTAGGCCCTCTTTTGTTTCTTTATACATAAATGACATGCAAGCAGTTTGTGATTTTAATTTGTGTTTATATGCTGATGATTCTGCTTTATTAATTTCAGACAAGGATGTTGGTAGGATACAAGTGAATTTAGGTAAGGAGCTTTGTAAGGTAAGAGACTGGCTTTCTGAAAACAAACTGATGTTGCATTTAGGTCAAATTAAATCCATATAATTTGGGTCTAAAAATAATTTGAAAAAGGTTTTAAGATGTCTGTTAAAGTAAGGGATTGTTTAATACTACCATTAATTATCTCGGATGCATCCATGACAATGATTTAATGATATGGCTATGCACGTTCTAGGTAAGGTTAATGCTAAAACAAAATTTCTTGCCAGACATGTTAGTTTTCTCAATAAACAGATTATAAAATTACTTGCATCATATTTAGTGTCATGTCTTTTTCAATATGTGTGCATTTCTTGGATGTCTGACTTGTCTCATGGTTGGTTGGATAAGTTTCAAAAATCTCAAAATAAACTGATAAGGTTCATTTTAGAGTTTAGTCGTTTTACACATGTTGATGTTTCCCATTTTAAGCATCTTGATTGGTTACCTATAGAAAGCAGATTAGAACACATTAAATTATAAATGGTCCATGAGATTACCAATGATAACAGAGCAGTGCCAGTGTACCTGTTACCAGGAGTGGAGTTTGTGCTTAACATCAAGGACATCAATGGACACAAGCTTTCCTTAATGAATTGAGTGTATTTCACTACTTTTCTGTCTAATAAAAAGAACATGATCTAATGATTCTCAAAACCAAGTAAGAATTCATAATTATTTTATAAATATTACTGTACAGCTGCCAAAAATAGCCCAACAGGCTTCATAATTTTATTGCTCTTCTGTGGTTTGTAATTTATTCTCAAGGAATAAATTGAGAATAAATCCCCCCCCCCCAACAATACAGTGCATATTGTAATTGTTTATGTGTGTATTAATAGCACACAGATACTGAGATTCAGTTATTTGTCATATTCAAGAGTCAGTTTAGTAATATGAAAAAATATGTAAAATATGTAAAATTGGTAATATGAACCAAATCAGTCCAAGATTTTAATAATTAAAATTTTTTTTGGAGTTTCATATGAAGCGTGTTTCAAGTCAGACTATAACTACAAACAAAAATGGCATTTAAATGTAGATGGCATCACTGTCTTTGAATTTCATCAGCCTGATTTTCACAAATTCATACTGTCTAATGCTAAAATATCAATATAATAATAATAATATCAGTAGTTTTGCATACTAGAGCCAGCTTAGGCAGCTAAAGAATAATACTAAATTTAGACTGTTCATGAGAATCAAATAAAACAATCTTTTCAGTGTACAGGTGGCTATAAAAGACCAATCATAAATAATTGTGTAAATAAGTTTAAATTAAAAAACAAAAACAAATAATACATTTAATATGTAAATGTTACAATGGTGTCAGTGGTATCAGTTACATTTTGAATGGTAATAAATATTCTAACAATGCAAGTCATTGAGAAACTGAAACTACAAGGTCAGTAAAGCAAGAAACTTCACCTCCTCATGGTACCGCCTCTCCTCCTCTTCCACTTCCTTCTGCGCTTGCTCCCATTCCTGCTTTAACTTCTCCTGTTCACGCTGATATTTCTCCTGTGATCACACACATGCATTTCATTCATTTAAATGTTGACAGAATAAAAAATGAGTATACCATCAGAACTACGATGGTCAGAAACTAACAAATGCCTTTAAGAGAAGCTCTAACACATGGCAGCTCCAAGTGGCTCTTTAATGGTCATGGTGAGGTGCTTGAAATTTGAAAAATAAATTTAAAGAAAGGCAAGTTTGGTAGCTGAAAGTTATAACATTTTAATGGCACAATCTTTTCCAAGTGGTAAATGTTGACAGTTTGGAACAAACCAAAAAAAAATAAAAAATCTGTGCAGATGTACCTTTAAAAAACTTGATGTCTGCAGTGAAAATCTATATTCTCAAATAAGCAAACACTTTCCCACATACACTCACACACGCAGGGGTATCTTTATCTTCAGAAGGGACTTGTGTATCATGCTGGGTTCAAGTTATGGTTTGTGTTTTACTGCCTATGATGAATAAAAATATTTCGTAAGCATTGTAGTTGCTAAATTGTGCAAACATATTCAAAACTGATCCAAGATTAGCTTCTTAGAACTATCAAAAATTATTTCAAGATTTAAGTTACTCTTAAATGCCAGTGGAATTAAAAGGAGTAGCTCAACCAACAAAGAAAATTATGTTGTATCTCTCTCTCTCTCTGTATATGTATATGTACACTGTATACAACTACTGTGCAAAAGTCTTAGGCCATTAGTATTTTTCCTTTGCTCTAGTGTGTCAGTAGGAAATATCAGTTTACATTTCCAAACATTCCTTTTGCCATTAATTGCAATAATCCAGTGAGATTTTTGTATGCAGAAGTAGCATAATTCACACAGCGATCTGATTTCACCATCATCCAGCCCGTCTGGAATTACATGAAGAAACAGAAAAAACTGAGATACACTAAATCCAGAAGAACTGTAGCAACATCTCCAGGACACTTGAAGAAACCTTCCTACAAAGCTACAATACCGTGAAAAGTTTTAGGCACTTGCGTAAAAATGCTGTAAAGTGAGGATGCTTTCAAAAATAATGTCATAAATAGATTTTGTCATTTACTTTCTATTAACTAAATCAAATCAACATTTGGTGTCACCACCTTTTGTGTATTAAACAGCTTTTGTACTAGGTAGACTTGCGCATATAGGTTTTCAGGTAGCTTTGTAGGAAGTGTTTTGTAGATGTTGCCACAGTTCTTCTGGATTTAGTCTATTAAATTTATTATTATGGTCCAATGATGTTTGAACTCCAGCATTCTTCAAAATATCTTTCACAGAAGACAGAAAAACAAAAAGTTTTACATTTTTGGGCGAACTATCCCTTTAAGTGCCCAAATACTTTTTGGAGTCACTGTATATTGACGCAATGCTTTAGTCTAGTTGTGCAGGGGTGGGGGGAACAGGCAACAGCCAAGTGTGGGTTATAACAGCTAAAACATGCATCCTCTCTTCTTATCAAACAATTTTGATTTGAGTTCTACTGAGAGTCAGCAGATATTCTGATAATATCTAGACATTTTTAAGGAAATGGAAAACTTAATCATTGAACATAAAGGTATAGTTCAGCCAAAAATGCAAATTCTGTCATCGTTTACTCACTCTCATAACATTCCAAATGTTCTTTCTTGAAAAGAACACTAAATTAGTTATTTAGTAGAATATCCATCGCATTGAAAAAAAGCAGCCTAGACAGAATGACAGAATTTTCCATTTTAGGTGAATTATTTCTTATATGCTTAAGCAACTTGCATAATATGCTAAATGGTTTCCTGGTTAGTCTACAGTCTGGTTGATCTATGAAGCCTAAGCATGCTCAGGTTGTGCACTTGAAGCTTGCCCGATTCTCAGTGCTGGCTCAAGTGGGCTCTGGTTATTCAAGCCATTGTACCTGAAGCATACGTTCCTGCTCTTGCTGCCACCTCTCCTGACGTTTGCGCTCTTCCTCAGGGTCCCAAGAAAAGTGTTCACCCCGCTTCACCAGATTCAGCACTGGGGGAGGAACCTAACCGTACCGTCCGCAATATTATGCACCAACACGCACATGCGCCGTACGAGGATGCACCAGACAACACCAAAAACAGTGAGGAGGGAATTGGACAGAGAGACAGTTGATCTATTACCCCTGAAGTACTTGTAATTACCTGTTCTACTGGAGAAGATGAATGTGAAAAGACAAGAAAAAAATTGAGAATTTCTGCTGCTTTACCATCTGGTATAGAATATTCTGTTTTTATTTTTCTTATTTATTTAATTAGGGTAACACTTTATTTTATGGTCTCTTAACTAGTTGCTTATTAGCATGCATATTACTAGAATATTAGCCATTTATTAGTAGTAATTAAGAACATATTAATGACTTATTCTACATGACCTTATTCTACATCCCTAATCCTACCCAATACCTAAACTTAACAACTACCTCACTAACTATTAATAAGCACCAAATTAGGAATTTATTGAGGGAAAAGTCGTAGTTAATAGTGAATAAATGTTCCCTATTCTAAAGTGTTACCTTGGTTTAACTTAGTTTAATTCTGATAACAGATATATTGTGCTTATATTTTCCAAAAATGTAAGTGGTGCTTGTGTGTGCAAAAGCTATGGGTGGTTGCCTATTTAAAATAGTTTAAAAAGGTGGAGACATTATGATGGAATGAATGAACAACTCCTATGAGCCACTGAAAATTATGAAAATGCTTCAATATAACATATTAACTAATGCTTGCATTCAAAAACTCACCATTCCAGTTCCTGTTTCCATGGTAACAGTGACTCTGAATGGATCTTGTTTCAGGATTATGATTAGTGCAGTATTTCAATGGTGGTTTGTCAAGTAAGCAATTTCTTTTACAAATAATTGTTGAAGTCACGCTTGTGGTTTCTACAGTAGCATATAGCATGTATGTCACATAACAAAATCTGAATGTGACACTCCTGGACTTTTACTGACCCTTACTGTTTTACACCATTTAGCATTAAAAAATCCAGCATATGATTCAGGAAGATTTGTACAATCATTTTAATAGTGGTAATTCAAAAGTATCTCTTTGTAGAAAAAGAATAAAAATACCAGATGAGAAACAGCCAGAAAAAAAAAAAGAAAAAAGCCTCAAGGATGAGGAGAGAGGAGAGAGAGATGAATAGATTTAATTTCTTTATTTCTTTACTTACATTTCCTTTTTTTTCTGCCATATCTGGAAAATGAAACATGCCATTTTTAAAACATGCACTTTCAGTGATTTCATGAATAATTAATTTTATTAATATGGTATATAGTATAAAGTGTGTAAGTGTATATATATATATATATATATATATATATATAAAAGAATATAAAGTGTCAAATGTAAGACAAAATGTTGAGAAAAAATTGATCCAGACTATTATAAACCTGTGGACCAATTCAGTGGTTTTAAATGATATATCTAAGTGAACACCAAGATGTTACCGTTATGGTTACTGTTGGCTAAAACTAATTTTGAATACCACTCACCTGGTTTGGCTCTGTATGATCCTAGGTTGGATGGTTCTGATTGATTTGTTGATTTCTGTGGGATCTCAGTTGCTAGTTTATTGACCTACAACCAAATCAAAAATAAATAAATAAATAAATCATGGTCAAATAAATATAACAAATACATTTATTTATTTTAATAATCATTATATTTGTATATAGTATTTTTTCCTGTGTTTTTATGTAAGCACAAATACAGCACAGATTCCTATAGACTAACCTGCACAGCAGAGTTGTCAAACTGAATCATGTCCTGTTGAGAGTCACTCATATATGTCTCATCTGTCTGCTCTTGATCTACACAGGAACATTTTTAGAATTTAAACAACAATATAAATAAAAATGTGTCTTTTGTATAATGAGTTGGGACATTTATCAAATAAAAGCTAACCAACCTGTCTTTTCAGCTTTTAGCTCCAACACTTCTGGGGATATAGCGACATCACCAACCTGTGGGACTGTCCCATCTTCAACCTGTGCAACAGACATACTTCTTGAATCATAAGAATCCACTCAGCTGCTATATTGAGTGTAAACTCTCCATTCCTTTGCTTGTATGGGTTGATGAGATGGCATCTGGAGCAACTTTACCACTTCACATGGAGCTTGGAAAAAAAACTATTTACAAAAATGTGAAAAAAGAATCCATTACTACTTATGATGAAGGGAATACTAATGTGTTGGTATTTTTAAAGTATTAAAGTTCCCTTCATCATACAGTAAGTAGTGCTGGATTCTTTTTTTAATATTCTTTTGCTTGTATGGGTTAAAGCAAATGCTTACCTCTGTGGTATCTTTGTGTTTCTTGCAGCACTCTTGTGTGCACGTGGATGAAAGTGCGTGGTCCATAGGTTGGACCCCTGACACATCAGTATCTGTGATGTCTGAGTCTGTGTGCTGGTAAGAAGATGGGAAGAACTGCAGAGAATCATCTTCGGCCTCTTTGTTTTTCAGTGGTCCTCCCTTCTCATTCCTGTGGCCGCCATCCTCCGTTTCTCCATTCACGGGCATTATTTCATCCACCTGAGTGAGAGAAAGATTCAACATTCGGTAACACTTTATTTCGATAGTCCACTTTAGACATTCTGCTAACAGTAAGTAACTTTGCAATTACATGTCAACTAGCAGTCATTAGAGTATTAGCAGACTGTCTATTTAATAACTTCTAACACTTTATTTTGATGGGTCCACAACATACAATATACTGACTATGAGAAACTTTGCAAATATATGTCAACTTATTCTACTAACCCTAAACCTACCCTAACAGTCTACTCTGAGAGTTAGTAGACATGTAGTTGCAAATTAATGAGAATTAGTTGACATGTAGTTGACATGTAGTTACAAAGTTACATATAGTTAGTAGAATGTCTAATGTGGACTATCAAAATAAAGTGTAACCCAACATTCAGAGTAGACATTTATTCCCCTTATTTTCTTGATCTTTTTTTGTCTCATATTCTTGTATGTATTCATATTCTAAACAACTTTAAAACAAGGCATATTTACTCGAGAATCAAAGCTGCATATGATAATAAAGGGGCACTTTTTTAATTTTAAATTGAACAATATAAGCAGCACTTTCATTTTAAATCATATTCACCAACATGAATTGGTATAACTCCAGTCATATCAGTAGCCTGATTTATTTTACGGATCACACCTGATGATGGAAGTAGATCAACTGATGACTACTATGTTGAGAGCATATGACCAAGCTAATTCTACTCACTTAATCTTGATGTTGTCTATATTTTCAGGCACTTACTTTAAATAAATAAATCAAGGCTGACAGCATATAGTGCATTTCTACAATGGCATATGTCAGAGGAGGCCAGGGGAGAACTGGCCCCCCGACTGAGCCTGGATTGGTATAACTCCAGTCATATCAAGGTTTCCATTTCTGTCACTGATGGAGCTTTGGTTCATTGCCGCTGTCGCCCCTGGCTTGCTTAGTTGGGGACACTTAATTTCCAGCGATAACGCCAACTTGAATGCACAGATACTATTTGAACTGAACTGAGCTGGATGATGACATCACTGAATCAATGATGAACTGACTTTAACTGAAAATAGAGTGCTTACTGTTTTGCATTATTTATTACACACAATTTTTCTATTTAATACTGCAAAGTTTCTTTGACACAATATGTATTGTTAAAAGCACTATATAAATAAAGTTGAAACATGACTGAAACTTTTTTTTTTACTGTGGTGTGATGTTGCATCCACACTGCTAGGTGTACTAAAGCTGTACTTTAAGTCAAAGACGATTAGCGTATGAGCCAGTATAACATAACATTACTGTGCAGATTAGTTTTTTTTAACAATATTTTTTATTGTTAAAAAACTATTTTTTACTGTTGTTTTTTTAACTTGTTCCACAAAAGTTGTTTGCACCGCTCTCTTCCGTCGCTTGATCTTTCATTTAGGTAAAGATTTAATCCATTAAATCACTTATTACAAAACCATGATCCGTACTCAGATGAAACAATCTTTTATTTTCGTTTTATTCTAAATTTGTCTTGTTTTAAGGATAAGCCCCATTTTATCTTTCTAAATTTATGCTTGATATATACCAAAACGTTATGAAAAATGTAACTTCATAAAAGTATATTCTCTAAAAGTATTAACATTAAGCAATTCAGCTTCCCAAAAAACATTAAGCCTATTTTACAGATGTGTATTGAAAATAAGACAAATTTCCTTCTTTTATTTTGCAGTGTAGTTCTTTATATCAATTAAATTAGCATTTAAAAAGAAAAAAAAGGTTTAAGTAACTTCTAAATGAAACCACTGTGTTTTCTGTATAGATCAGGTTTTGTCAGTCAACAGCTCCCTCAAGAAATCTGCTAAGTACACATACTAAATAATGCGTTTAGTAAAACTGTAAACAGGTAGGGAATATTAGTGGTAAGGGAATATGTTTATCATTAGCTCAAAATATAAAATAAGTCAATGGAAAGCCTCTACCATGACAGAAAAACAAATGTGTGTGTGTGTGTGTGTGTGTTACAGATAGGCTGATTTGCTCTCTGTGAGTCTTTTTGTCCTTGTATGGAGCACTTCACATAGAAAGAACCCATTCACAAACACACACTCATACCTACTGAACACTAGCACCCATTCAACACATGCCCAATTTAACTCATTCCAGCCACCAGAGGGCAACATCTGCTACTGTTAATGCTTTCTGGAAACACCACACTTCTCTTAGGAGATGAAAAGAGAATATTCCTACAGCACTTCAGCAACCAATGTTACATTGCTCAGAAGCCGCAAAATGGAGCTCCTAGTAATGTCCAATTTAAATATAAACATAGATTTCTAAGTCTAGATTTCCAAGTTAATATAAATGAGGCACTTACTGATATAAAAGCATTTTGAGATTTAAAACTACAAAATTAATGTGGATACCTCAAGATAATTCGATTTTTACTTGCATTGAAAAAAAATTGTTTTTATCCCTAAGCTATAGACATTTGTATCAGTTATAAAACCTCAAAAAGTAAACTCTGCAAGGAGAAATGTTGAGCTGGTTGAACCTTAGTTGTTCTCATTTCAGCAGTAGCACTGCTGTAAGGTTTTGGATCCAGCGAGGGCGCTGTCACATCTCCCACAAATTCATGCTCTGTGCTGTATCCCGTCACCCGTGCTTCGACCGTAGATGTAAATTTGGCCAAGGGAAGTGACTGCTGCCTCAGGTACTGCAGTGGGTTGGAGGAAGCACTCAAAGAAAAGGGGATGTCTGTGGAGACTTGGAGGGAGGAGTGATGAGTGGGGTCAGCCGACACGCTCCTCTCCAGAAGCTTGGGGAGTTTGAGGCGCTCAATAATGGCCTCACTGATGGTGAAACGCTGGGCATAGCGCTTCAGCACAGAAGCTGCTTCCTCTGGTGTGCGAGCATTCCAGTATGCTTCATGCAGCTCCTGTTCACGACGCTCCCTAGTGGACAAAGAGAAACAGTATAGAAATTACACTAAAAATATATGCACAAATTGCTTACAGCAACTATAATCTACCATTTGATGACACTTTTGTCAGTAATGGTATGTTACAGTACATCAAATTACTGACTGTAATGACACTGACAGAAATGGCACTGAAAGAATCACTACTACTGACTGTAATACCATTTACAGTAACACCAACAACAGAAATATCAGTTACATTACTAACTGTAAGAGCATTGACAGAAACTATTACCACTACTGACAGCAATAGCACTTACAGTAACATCACTGACTGTAGCTGCCCTCACAATAACAGCATTGACAATAATACCACTTACAGCAACATCGTACAGCAACACAGTAACACATTTACAGTAACATCACTTATAGTGACAGCAAAAAACAGTAATACCACCAACAGTAACATCACAGACTAACAAGACTGACATCTATACTTTTAAAATTAGCTTCTCTACAGTAGTATTCAGTTCCATTGCATACACAGGTGAAACATATAGTCGTTGTGTTACAGTCAGGGCCGGCGCCAAGGGGGGGTACTCGAGGGCCGTGCCCCCCCAAACGAGTTAGTGTGTCTCCCCACTTTCCATCCTCTCATTTAAATACCCCCCTGATGGAGGTGCCCTGGCGCCGGCTCTGGTTACAGTTATAGATAATAATTAGTGCTGGGCAACGATTAAATTTTTTAATCGCGATTAATCGCATGATTGTGTGAGATTAATCTAAATTAATCGCATTTTTATGCACAAAATTCAATTATGAATTTAAAAGTAGTGCATTGTGCACTTTTTTTCAAGACTCAAGATTTCAAGATTTATTTTAATTTGTCACATTCAGAATTATACAGAGTATAACCAGCAGTGAAATGCAGGTCAGGTCCGCTCCAAGGACAGTGCAATTATATAGAATACAAATATTAAGAAAAAGAAAAGTAGAAAAAATAAAAGAATAAAATAAAATAAAGGATAAAAAATATAAATATAAATGTGCAGGTCAGTATGTTTTGACTTAAATAGTAATAAAGAGGAATGTGCAAAATAATGTGCAAAAAAGTTGTACAGGGTATTTAAATAGTAGCAATATGAGGTGGAGAAAAAATATGAATAGCTTATTGATATGGTGATATTTACATGGAGTCAAGTGATGTTATGACAGAGTTAGAGTTTAGGAGCCTGATGGCCTGGGGGAAGAAGCTCCTCCTAAGTCTCTCAGTTTTTGCCATCAGGCTACGGAAGCGCTTACCAGATGGAAGCAAAGTGTATAGACGGTTACCAGGGTGATTTGAGTCCTTGATGATTTTGACAGCTCTACTTTTGCAGCGTTTGAGGTAGATGTCCTGCAGAGAGGGGAGAGCAGACCCTGAGATGCGCTCAGCTAAGCGCACAACTCTCTGTAGTGCTTTGCAGTCCTGATTGGAGCTGTTTCCATACCACACTGAGATGCACTGAGTCAATACACTTTCTATGGTCCCTGAATAGAAAGTTTTCAAGATTGCTGGTGAGACCCTGAATTTCCTCAGCTGTCGCAGATGGTACAGTCTTTGCCTGGCTTTCTTAACCTGTGTTTGGATGTGTGTAGTCCAAGTCAGGTTCTCTGAGATGTTTACACCGAGGTACTTGAAGCTACTCACCCTCTCCACAGGGGTCCCACTGATCATAAGAGGAGTGTAGGGCTGCTGCTGTCTCTTCCTAAAGTCCATGATCAGCTCTCTAGTTTTGCTCACATTCAGAGAGAGACAGTTGTCCTGGCACCATGATGTGAGTCTCTCTATCTCATCCAAGTATGCGGTCTCATCATTGTTGGAGATGAGGCCCAGAATTTGATGATAGATGTGGAGCTGTGAGAGGACACGCAGTCATGCGTGTAGAGAGAGTAGAGCAGGGGACTCAGGACACAGCCCTGTGGGGCTCCTATGTTCAGAATGATGGAGTTTGAGGTGAACTGGCCAACTTTCATCACTTGAGGTCTGCCGGTGAGCATATAGCAGTACTTTCATTTAAAAGTACTGCTATATGAACAAAAGTGCAATAACATTTGGTTTGCAAACACAACAAATAAGGTGCTTTTTTACAGTAGTATTTCTTTTACATAGTAGCAGATAAAATATTTATTGTAAATCTCAACTTAAACATTAATGTAATCAAATTAAATATAAAACCAAAGCTATTTGCCACTGATAGGGCATTAATGTTTATATAGAAAATATTTTATAGTTTTATATAGAAAAACAAGTTATGCTCAAAGTCCAGAGCCTCGATCATAACATTATAACAGGCATCTTCCGAGTAGAGACCTGCACTATCGCGGGACCCAACACAGCAGAGTGTGGCAACACTTGATGGGTGAGTGCAGGTGCGGGCATGGGTGGGTAGAGAATAAGGGTGTACTCAGTACTACTCCCACTAGGCCGGAGCATGGAACTTCTGAAACCTGCAGCATGATTGCGTATAAATATTGTGAGAGGGCCGTGTGTCACCGCGTCCCAAACGACTCAAAATAATAAACTACAAAGTTAACAAAATTATACACTCCACTGTGCTGAGCGAGAGCGCTTCTCTGCTGTCTTCACGTGCTATCAGAAACTTCCTGTTTCCCACTTATGAAGTCGTGATTACGAGCTCGTTGCATTCTTTTCTGTTAAAAATAACAGTGAACAGTGGCTTGTGAATGTTGATGCTTAGCCTAAATCAGTGGTTCTCAAACTTTTTACACCAAGTACCACCTCAGAAAAGTACCACCATAATGACCAACATTAAAATACAGTAATGTAGTAGGCAGCTATGCACAGTTAAAAAACGAGGCAGTTTTATTCCTAATAAGAATATTTATTATTGTCGGCCAATTGTAAATACAGTTTACAATAGTAACATAGTAACATTAACACTGCACTGTGCTTACATGCAGAGGTAAATAAAAAACTTAAATTATTAAATAAAAAAATAACAGGCATCATTTAGACACCTTGCAAACTTTTTAAAAGTGTTTTAACATTACTTTGTATTTAATTCAGTGATTTCTCTGCGTACCACTAGAGGGAGCCCGCGTACCACACTTTGAGAATCAGTGTCCTAAATAATTTTATCGGGAGTGTTCACGTGAGTACTGCTGCAATCTTAGGCCCACCCCAAATGCTCTCATTGGTTGAAACGCGTGATGACACTCATCCCAAGCTAGTGCTGATCAACATCGCACCCCTCCTGTGACCCATGGTTTGTCAAAGCCAGTGAGCAACAGGCTTTCAAAATAATAATAATAATAATAATAATTCAGTGTCTAGTTACACTAAGTGCAAATAGCCCGCCTTGTTGGCAAAGGCTATTTACACTAGCTCCGCCCACTAACGTGTGATTGGGTTAGTCAACACAAAAAAAAGACACTGGCTGTATCCGAAATCGCCCCCTATACCCTCAAATAGTGCACTATTTGAGGGGACGGCCATTTTAAGTGGTGTTCGAAACCTTAGTGGATGTTCTCGAGTGCACTCATTCAATCCCACAATGCACCGCAAAAACGAGTGTACAAGCGATGTACACTCAACGGCTAGAGAATCCCCAGAATGCACTGCGAGAGTCGCGCGCTGAGTGAATTCCCGTGTCTCACCAGAAGATGGCGCCCGCAGCTGAATCATCCATTCATTGATTTTAGAAGCGCTCGTCCACGGCGTAATACAGTGGAATACAACAAAGGTACAAAATTAATTGTAAATTGACTATTAGGGTTTATAAATAATTTCCGTGACAGAGTTCAAGATAAATCCTTCAATCTTACTATTGGAGCTGCCCGTTTCAAATGATTATTTAACAGGAAGCAAACTATGCAAAAGCGGCAGTCCTTCCGGTGCACTTAGTGTCCGAATTCACTCACTCGTTTTCATTCACTCCTTCAAGTGAACTATATGAGTGGACTAATGTAGGGAATAGTGAATGAGGGTATAGGGGGCGATTTCGGATACAGCCACTAATTCAGCATCAATTTCAGTGGTGTAAATCGTAAGGCGCATGCTCTTTGACGCGATCAACCCGAGTTTGAGCCCGCCTTTTGCCAAACTTTTTTTCTCCCTTTTCAAATCGCATCAGAAAGGCATTTATTTTCAATAAAAATGAAGGAAATAACCAAAAAGTTGAAAATAAAAGTATCAGGTAAGGTTAGGGTAGGTGTAGGGAGGGCTTTTTTGTCCCAATAAGGTGGCATCCATTTAATAATTTGAATTAAAACTATAATTTACACTCAATACATTATTGCGTACTGTTTTATAATGTACTGAAATACTGAGGTGCAGATAATTGCCACTATTTGCAATAAGTAGTATAAATAGCAGAAAATCTTGCTATTTTAACAGTGTAAATATAATCTATAGCTATTTGCACTTAGTGTAAATAGCATATAGCTAAAAAATACTGCTATTTTCACTTGGTGTAAATAGCATCTAATAGCATTCGGACCAATCAGACACACATTTTGCATTTGATTTAACAAATCAATTAGTTATTAGATTAACAAATGGTCACATTGTCATTGTGTATATTATTACTGTTTTTGTATATGTTTTTGTGTATTGCATCCTGTTTTATGCATGATTATGAAAGAACACCAGTTAATATTACCTCATGTATATCATGTTTGGTCTCAATTCATCTTGGGATGATCTAATTGAGAGTGTATATTATATGTTGATACCTATGCAATATAAAAGTGTTCTAAGAATCTTTAATAGTTTGTATATCAACATCCAATCCGGTTCATATGCAAATTACCATGCATGGAGACAAAGAGTTGTAAGCATTCCCTCCAAATGTTCAAGTCACCATAGACCCTTTAACTCCCAGAGGTGTGACCTCTATAGCAGATAAAGCTCTAAGGTAAGTGACTCCCTGGCAGTCTGCGGTTTTGTTAGATCCTAAGAGGATGTGAGCTAGAACTTTTTCTGGACACTAAGTTTTGTGCCAGGCCTTGCGGCCTTGACTTTCCATTCAACAAAGGATCCTCGGACCTCAGCAGATCTCTTTCTTCGCTCTTTTCCACTTTCTACATGGAAAGAACATTTCTACCTCAGAACATCTTTGGAATTCATCACTCTTCAACCCGGTAGAACGTGATCGGGAATCCAAAACCTTGAAACCATTAAGACTTTCATCTGAGACTGCATCCCGGACACTCGTCACGACCAAATGCATTGCAAGTATTGTACATTTAACTAAACAAAACAGAGGGTATTAGTACAAGTTATAGACCCCGTTATAAACGGCGCTGATGGTTTTTTGATTACTTTTTCCATAACTGCCTCTTTATTATTTTTGACCCTCGCTACAGGCTCTAATGCATTAATAGGAAAGTATTTCCTGTGGCCCAGGAAATATCCTTTCTTAGAGTTGATACGAACTTACACTGAATGTCGACAGAGACCTTACCGGGTACCTGAGCGGCTGGTGGAACCTTTAAAGAAAGAAATAGAGATGATGAGAGAGCTGGGTGTGATTGAGCCGTCAATGAGTGAGTGGTGCAGTCCGGTAGTCATAGTCCCAAAGAAGGATGGAGCCCTACGTGTCTGCATCGACTTTCGCAAACTCAATGCCCAGTCCCAGTTCGACGCCTACCCGATGCCGCGGGTAGATGATCTGTTGGAAAGGATAGGACGGGCCAAATACATCACCACCACACTAGACCTCTGCAAGGGGTACTGGCAGGTACCCCTAGAGCCTACGTCCAGACCCTACACCGCTTTCCGGACACCGATAGGGCTCTATCAGTTTACTGTCCTTCCTTTTGGGCTGCATGGAGCTCCAGCAACGTTCCAGAGACTGATAGACAGAGTCCTGCAAGGATGTGAGGAGTGGTCTGCAGCATATCTGGATGACGTTGTTATCCACAGCAACTCCTGGCAAGAGCACCTACAGCATCTGAGACAGACTCTGGGAAGGATCACAAAGGCGGGATTAACATTAAATGTGGAAAAGTGTGAGTGGGCAAAGCAAGACCTGGGTTATCATCTGGGCAATGGACAACTGCGTCCTCAAGTCAACAAGGTGGAGGCAATCTGTCAAAGTCCCAGCCCGAAGACCAAGAAGGAAGTGAGGTCATTCCTGGGACTTCGCTTCGATTAGCTGCACCTCTGACTAATCTGCTGAATAAATGTGTGGCAAACCCTATCCCATGGACCAAAGACCTGGCAGGCTGACTGTAGTTGCCGACTACTTCCGGCCGGTACTCGGCTTGAAGAGGGGGAAGGTAATGTGACAAAGCACCTGTTTGTCACTGCTGAGGGAGCGGCACTGACCTGAACACACACACACGCATACACTCAATTTACTCTCCACCAACCCCCCCCCCACCTGTTATTTCTGCGTTCGGCGAAGTGAGTGCACGCGCTGAACCAATCGCCCACGGACATTTCTCCACATCACAGTTTCCACCATCGCATACCCATTAACCTCACACACACATTATCCGCATCTTGTCTTTTGTCCTTGTGTTTACATTCGAGTGTTTGTTTGTTTGTCAGGAAGTAGTCGGTCTTTCGGTGGGTGAACGCTGCGCGGGGCCAAACCAAGCGGTCAGGGGGCGCCTGCTTTTAAAGGCACAGAGTGCGTTGCGCGGGTGCAGTGCCGCCGGAAGCCGGCGAAACCATTGTCTGTTCGTACAGGGTTGTGTGTAAATGATGTGTTAATCATTTATGTGCTTATGTGTTTCTGTAATGATGAATATGTGTATTTGAATTACTACCGGTAGAGAATTGTTATATAGTGGAAATTGAATGAATGTTTGAAGTGTGGGGAATATCAAATGTGTAAACCTACCCGAATACTTACCTGTTGGTGAGTGATGCCAAAGAAGGGGCAGAGTCTGGCCTATAAAAAGGGAGGCCAGACTCACACATAGGGCTTGTTAACCAAGTCGGCGAGAGTGTTACAGTGGTACCTCAAGCAAACCCTTATTTTTTTTTGTATATTGTATATTGTGGTTACGGTGTGTGTTTGTAAATATAGTTTTCATCTTTATTTTTCTATTTGTTGTTACTTTGGTACTTTGGTATAGTTTTGTGCACACCTGTATATATTCTTCACTGTGGACCGTCTGGATTATTGGCACTGTAAATAAATTACATCCTGCACGACAGTGCTGTGCGAGTGAGCCATCATTTTGTATTTTCAACGGACTCACGTTCCCTTTTTCCCCTCCCCCTGAAGCGAGTCGTGGTACTTGCTTCATCACAATGGCTGTCGTGAATAAAGTGAAAATGAAAAGTGTCGATTGTGGTATAACACTTAGATATGCTCATATTGCATCATATTTCTTTTTATGCGTTTACAGCGTTGTGCATTATAACCAATCTCACATGATTCTGTTGAGATTATGAATGCAATAGCCAATCAGAGGCATTCAGATTAGACATTGCTGAAACGCTGGAGTTTTGTTCATTGCGCATGTTTGCTGACTACATTCTGCACTCTTGTGAATTCTCTCATCATAAACAAAGTGCAGATGTATGTACGATGCAAGTAAGAGATTCATTTCACAGTGTAGACAGCTTCATTGATAATAATGGGAGTTCTTTAAGAGTGCTTAAACTCATGCTATATAAAGTATTCTCTGTTTGAATAACCATGAAAATTATATAAAATAATGAAGTAATTAGTAATTTACCATGTTTTTTTTTTTTTTTAAACTGTGATCATGTTAAAGATAAATTCAGTCGTATTAAAAAGAATTATGACACCACACCCATATCTGGTACTTGCCTAAAAATGTTGGTGTTGCCAAAACATATGGGCAAGGCGAGAATATCCCTGAGTTAAATCACATCCTCTCCCTTCTGTGAAAATATTATAGGACAGCTTGCCAGAGACAAAGTGTTTTCTGAACTCCACACTAATGCAGGCTTCTGGCAGATTATGCTTTCAAAAGAATATTCACCACCTTCTTAACTTGATTACTACTGTTATAACTGTCTATGCACTTCCAAAAGCACCTGTCAAAGATTCTTGATGGACTGTAATGGCGCTTTTCCACTGCATGGTACGACTCTGCTCGGTTCAGAACAGCACGGCTCAGTTCGGCTCGGTTTGCGTTTCCACTGCAGTTTAGTACCGCTTTTAGAGTGGGCGGGATTATTCACGTGTCGTTATAGTTGCGCTGCCATGACTCCTGAAAAACGTTTCAATTCCGCTTCACTCCATCAAGCTCTCGCTAGATCCGCTCCTCGGCTGTCAAAGAGAGGGACATATCAACAGACAACGAAACAGACATTTTTGGTTGTTAAAAAAGGTGTGCCCATTCAAAACAGTTGCGTTCGACCCTTCGCTGGCTGTGCTGATTTAAATCTAGCGGGTCTGTTATGTCTTGTGCCGAAAGTTCAATGTCGCCAGCAGAGACGATTCTCTCCGGCCAATCAGTGATCAGCAGAGCTTACACGTCACGTTTTGGTAACGGTACAGCTCGCTTGGAAGGTGGAGGTGGTACTAAAAAAAGTACCAGGTACCAGGGACTGTACCCAGTGGAAACCCCTCCAAAAGTGTGCCATACTATGTAGTGGAAAACCACCATATGCCATTATTTGTCAGCTGGACCACATGCTCAACTTGGGGACCACATAGGGCACTTCAGAAGGCCAGGGTCACCCTCAATGATAAATGAGAGTTCTCTAAAAAGAAAATCAAGTTTCTAGTACAAATCATTGTGGCATCAGGGGTGAGGGCAGGTGGCAGACAAGGTGGCAGTAGTGAAGGCCATGAAGGAACCATGTAATGGCAGTGACATTAAGCTTTTTTGTTGATGCCTCATATGGGTTGGAGGTTGTTCTCCTTCAGATGCAACAAATTAAAATATGAAAACCTATGGAGTATGCCTTAAGAGCTCTAAGTAAAACGGAGCAGCAATATGCTCAAATAGAAAAGGAGGCACTGGCCTGGACATAGGCCTAAGAGAGGTTTGATGAGTTTCTCTTTGGGAAAAGTTTTCAAATCGAAACATAAACCTAACATAAACCTCTGGATTCTATGCTTAGCAAGAAACTGAATGAATTCCTCCACTCACACAGTGATTTATAAGGAAGATTAGAGTTACTCCAAGGTAACTGCCATTTTTTATTTTAGTTAGAGATACCCCGGACAAACGCTGAGTGACCAATGGGGCACAAGAATCCCCACAGGTTGTTGAAGGTTTTGGGCAGTCTACCCCATTCGTCTACATTAAAAATAATAATAACATCACTAGCAGTAAGAACATTGGCAGTAATGTCACTGGAAAAACACCACTGACATGAATTGCATTCACAGTAAAACCATTTACAGTAACACCAATTAACGAAACACCACTTAATTCACCGCTTAATGCCACTGACAGTAACAGCACTTACAGTAACACCACTGACAGTAACGCCACTGACAGGCCTGCAATGTTGTGATTATGGCTGAATCACTATTGTACTGACATTCAGTAAGAAGAATTTTTGCTTATGCATTTTTGCTTGACCCAATGACACTTGTACTCTTGGGCTGCAACAAAAGATTTAATAACAAAAGCTGAAAGGGTAAGTGGAAATGGCAGACATACTTCTCCTCCACTATTTCTCTGTACGTCTTGATACTTTTCCTTCTCTGTGATCCTCCATCTCCACCCAACAGTCTCTCCATCATCTTTCTCTCCTCTTCTTTCTTGATCAGATCCTGAGACACACTCCTTCTGCGACTCTTCCATTTGGCCAAGTCCTGACACGCAAACATAAAATTACAGACACATTCTGATCCATACGTTGGTGCTAACAGGAAACAGTACTAGTAGTGAAATGCACTTACATCCTGCCAATGGTCTTCTTCCTCTTTCAGCATGTTGTACTGGTTGTGCATGAGCTCATGTCGAACTTGACTATGGGGCGGCAACATAGAGTCTTCCTCACTTCTCATGTCAAACATGCTCACACTCCTGTTATAGAGAGATTTAAGATCATTGCAGTACTGGTAATTTATAAAACTGAGTCAACTAGCAGTTAACTTTGAATGGCAATTGCAATTATTATCAAGCAACCAGTTAAAAAGCACAGCCAGTGAGTCAAAGTGAACATTTATAAATAGGTAGGTTGTGCTGCCCATAAGCCATGCATCCAAAGAAAGAAGGCCAAAAGTGTGCATGTGGTGGAAGACACTTTGAAACAACCACACAACTGATATTATCTTACAAAGGGTAAAATTAACACATTGTCATTACATAAGAATATACTGTTTAGTTTTAATTTCTTAAATGTATGTATAAATGCAAGTATAACTTCATCTTTCAGATGTAAGTGCTTTAGCAAACATAAATATCAAAATGTCACAAGTTTAAGTGTATCTTTACATTTTTAAATACCATTTGTGGATAAGTGGTTACATTGTATTAGCATTCCACTAAACAAGAAATACCGCCACATTACAATTTATTTAAGATCACAAAAATTAATTGTTAATGTACCAAAACAAAGTGATGAAAGCACAGCTTGGCGCATGCAGATATTAGGCTGTGGAGAAAAAAGGGCACCCCCACAAGCTTGTTTTTGTTTTTTTACAGTGCGTTGTGTTAAAGAGACTTACTCTGGATCATCAAAAACACTAGATGAGCGGCTAAATCTACAACATGGAAAGACAAAAGAGCACATGGACACTGATGAACAACAGATTTAAAAATAAATTAATAAATAAAAAATTTAAAAAGCTTAATTGATGACAAACCTGGCACTGCATTATATTCCATTTCACAGAAAATGTAAAGTTCTAAGTATTGCAAACTACATCCAATTCCAAAACACAAAAAAATTTGATAAAATATCAACAAATCTATATACACGTTCACGTGAATAAAGAGTTTTATAGTAAAGGGCATACATACACATGCAGACACACACACACACATTTAGACAGTCTTAAGTTAATCAAACTTCTTTTAAACAAGCACATAAAATAGGCGAGGCCAGTTTAAAAAAAAGATTTACTGACTAGACCATAATTAATCATTGTTCTTTTTTTTTTTATAATTATTAGTATTTTTTTTTTTTTTTATATACATATATGAAAAAAAAAATAAGCTCTTAGATGGAAGAAATTAAGCTCTTATTACGGAAGAATAATGCGGTGTCAAAGCATTTATTAAATATTTTCTATGGATTGTAGCATTTACAACACAATCCTCCATATGTGTTAAGTTGGCAACCGTTCTGTGTACCTTGTTAAAGGGACCATATAAATATTAAATACACATTTATAAACAGAAGAGGGCATAATAGAACAGCCTTGTTACAATTTCATTGTTTATCAAACCGCCTTACTATTGGGTATGTCTAACCCAGAGTGCACAGACTCAAATTCACCACTTATTGCACTTATCAAAAGGCCTCTTAAAGAATAGGAAAAAGAACAACAGGAAGGAAAACATAAAAGAGAGAGTTGGCCAACACTAAAACCCCAGCTCAGCTCTTAAAATTGTTGAGATGTGTGTCAGTGAAAATGTGGCCTGCGGTCTCACCACAAGAAACACACAGACACTGAAAATACAGGCCACCCAAAAAACAAACCAATTATAAAGCCCAGAGTATCTCACATAAATGTAAATATGACTTGAGTTTGCTGTAAATCCATCCAGCAGAAGAGACTGGAAACTAGAAGAGATTCCACTGAAAACCAAACAAGAGATTAAGTTGGACTGTAACTATTTGTCAAGGAATAATGTTGGACATGAGCCTTGAGTCTTTATACATCTCTGAAGAGAAAATGTTTTAGCACATTTTTTTCCCCACCTTTTTAAATGTGTGCACAATCCAAAACATATGGTGAAACACGGACAAGTATAGGCTAATCTGGGCTTCGGGTGTGTTTTTAAACAGACAAAACCACACCAAGAATAGAAGTAAACGCATTCAGTTATGTTTTAAGTAGTTGGGAAAGTAATCAGATGCTTATCAGTGCATTCGGTCTAAAAATGATAAATTAAATCTGCTGTCTCTGATTGAATGTTAATCAAACAAAAGAAAATAAGAAAATGATTCACTGCTCTTCACTGTATAACATTAGTAACAATAAGAATCAGTATATATACTTAATTCATACGTAAAAGACAATGCAGTGTTATATTTTTATGTATAATTACTTTGTTCACTTTCTGCATAGTACGTTATTAGCTATTTTAAGTTGCTTTTTGGAAGTAGGGACGCACAAGGTTTTCCACTTGAAAATGAATTCATATTTATCAGGTAAAAGGTTGATACAGCTAGCATTTTACAATAAATAAGGATGAAATAATCAACTTTTATCAAAGTTTGCAAGGTACTTGCATCAAATATTTGAAAGTTTTGTCTGAACTGTGTATTCTGCTTTGTTTTGTATGTTATCCAAGTGAAATTATCTGTAATTATTTTTGAAGGGCAACTTTGAAGTAAATAATCAGCAATTATTATTTACTACTGTTCACAGAATCTATTAACATTTTCTGGATATGTTTGAATGTTTCCTGTACAACAATTAAGCAAATATTAAACTTCTTATAATATTTCACAATATATTTGTATATATTCAATGTATTTTTAATTTAATTAATTTTTAACCAAATACTGTAAATGCAGCCTTGCTGAGCATAAAAAAAACATTTAAAAAAAATAATAAATAATAAAAAAACATTTCACAGATACAACAAGAAGTAAGCAAGCATGATAACTGAACTGAGGATTCTGTTCTGATCCAAACACTACAGAAAGAACAGAAAGTAATCTTATCAAAATAACTTGTCATGAGTTTATTGAGCTATAAACAAAACATCAAGAAGTAGATTTTGAGATCTCACTGCTTGCAATATGCATTTTTGTTTGGTCTGTTAAACTGAATTCTGCCTTAGGCCAAAATTGATTCACATACAAACAGGAGAAAGTTACAAAGCTCAATAGAACATAAAACATAATAAGTGAATTTCTTGTCTACTCTCTCTTAACACTAAGCTATTAAGTGTACGAAAACCGCTTTTGGTCATCATGGCAGTCTTTACCAGATGCAACAAGAGATAAATGTTATCTTTCCCCATCTTCTTTAACCTATCATGGCTTTTTTGTGTGTGCGTTTTTTTTTTTTTCTCCCAGCAGAACTTCAAAAGAAGTTCCTAAGAGAAATTATAAAATGCATGCCATTTGTATGCAGGGTACACTCCTTTAAAAAAAAAAAAAAAAAAAAAAACAGCACGAATGCATGAAAAAGTTCAAAAAGATATTTTGTTTTTGTAAAGACAGTACAGATTATTTCTATTTGAAATAAATGCTGTTCTTTTGCTGTTGCTGTTCTGTTCAACTTTCTATTCATCCAAGAATATTAGTATATTAGTATATTAGAATGACTGGAGTAATGACTGATGAAAATTCAGCTTTTCCATCACAGAATTGACATTTTATTTACAGTTATTTATAATTATAATCACATTTCATAATATTCATGTTTTCACTGTATTTTTCATCAAATAATGCAGCCTTGATGAACATGAGACTTTTTCCAAAAACATCTGCATCTGGTTTACAGTTAATGTTTTAAGTGCCATGTTCACAGGAGTAAAACCTCCAGATATGAGAGTCCTTTAAGTTAATCTACAACTCTTAAGAAATTGACGCTATTTTGAGACTTTTACACAAACAGACATTAACTGATAACCATGCTTGCCGACCCTCATACTTAATACCATATGTCAACGAGCACTGGAAGCATTGAATGCCAGCCTGCATGATGTCAACACCGACACAGCAGACAGCCATGACTGCCTATATCTTTTACACAAACATTCACCTGCAATTCCAGCGAATCTCTTGCTTTCATAATGATTTCACGTGTTCTGTCAACAAGCTCATCTCCTTTACCTTAACATTGCGCAATGCTGTTTAAATTGGCACCATTCTGAATTCATTTCAGGTTACCAAACATCTTCTCAAGAATATAAACACAAGGACAAGTACACTTGTCTGACATACTTAAAGGGATAGTTCACCCAAAAATTTCAAATTACCCCATGATCACCCTCAAACCATCCTAGGTGTATGACTCTCTTCTTTCAGATGAATACAATCTGAGTTATATGAAAAAAATGTCCTGGCTCTTCCAAGCTTTATAATGGCAGTGAATGGGGGTCAAGATTTTGAAGCCTAAAAAAGTGCATCCATCCAGCCATCATTAAAAAGTTATTAAAGATCTTCTGGAGAGAAGCGGTGCTTTTTTGTAAGAAAACTATTTATATGAAAAACTTCATAAACCATAATCTCTATCTTACACATATTCACAAGAGGGGCGTTCCAGCGAAAGACGCAGGATGTAGGCAAATGCAGTGACGAATGCGGAAATGCAGAGGAAAGAGCAAAGCAAAACACCAGTTACAAATTATAAGTACAAAACAAAGGATTTGTAAAGAAAAATGTTGGAGGATTTCGATATAAAGCAAGAGGAGGCTGGTTTTCCTTTGCTGTAAAAAAAACTTGTGAGACTAGCAAATTCTTAGCCGAGCTCAAGCTACACCTATGTCATCAGCTGGAATGCCACTCTCTCATGAATGTGTGCACGACAGTTAGCGAAAGCTATTATACATGGATTTATTTTACACAAATTCATCACTTTGCTTCCGAAGGCCTTTATTTGTTATAGTATTAATTCATCTTTGTTAACATAAAAATACATCTGTTCACTGTTACATTCATTTTAGCTAAGGTCCATCAAATAACATTAATAGATACAACTTTTGAATAATGTATTAATAAATGTTGGAACCAACATAAACTTAACAAGCATTTATTAATCTTAGTTAATGTTAACTAATGTAGTTACCTAATGGTAACATGGAACCTTAAAGTATTACCATTGTATCTAAGACGATAAAGACTATCAATACTTATATATTATGAAAGCATTATATTACGTTCTTACATATTCTTTTGATGTACAGTATATTGATAAACTTCATTTGAATGCTGTCTGAAAACATATAATTTAGAGTATGCAAATAAATATATTAATTTGAATGTTCAATATAAACATATCTTAAAAAACAGAATATAGAGTATGCTAATAAAATCATTTCTTAATTCCACACAGTTTTTCTTAATTCAAAAGAAATTGTTAATTTATTAACAACATCCTTTTTACGCAGGTTTGTTTGCATTAAACTCACAGCCATGAGAAAAGAATGTTGTTCCCAAAACTACGGTGGCCGAGAGAGCTCAACGCGCTGCAACTTCAGAAAACACATGCAAATAGACAAAACACCAGCAAATCAAGAAAACATCTTCATCATTTTGACAACACATGCGCAGCAAATGCTCACAACACATGCAAATTGAGAAACGCTGCAAATCCTCACAACACATGCAAATTGAGAAACGCTGCAAATGCTCACAACACATGCAAATTGAGAAACGCTGCAAATGCTCACAACACATGCAAATTGAGAAACGCTGCAAATGCTCACAACACATGCAAATTGACAAACGCTGCAAATGCTCACAACACATGCAAATTGAGAAACGCTGCAAATCCTCACAGCACATGCAAATTCAGAAACACTGCAAATCCTCACAACACATGCAAATTCAGAAACGCTGCATGGACCACAATGGAAATGTTTCAAGGGGACCCAAAAAAAGTGACGGACCAGCTGGGATTTGCTTATTGTGCAGTGGCTATTGGTTGAGTTGTTGGTGAACTGAAAGGTGAGTGTTTTTTTGTTGTTGTTGTTTATTTTAACACCCTGATTGCATGATTTCTTTGTCTTTTGGATATTATTAGATTAATAATGACAAATTACACGATTAACGTTATTATGTAAGATGGCTAACTTATCCTCAACGAAATATAATTTCAAGGTTAATGAAAATAAATTTGCAATGCTTCATTAATTGTTAAAACCAGGTCAAAATAAAAATGTCAGTAAGAATAATATTTTAATTTATTCAGGCCCTTTTAGTAGGCTAATGAAAGAAAGGACATTTGCATGTGTTGTGAGGATTTGCAGCGTTTCTGAATTTGCATGTGTTGTGAGGATTTGCAGCGTTTCTCAATTTGCATGTGTTGTGAGCATTTGCAGTGTTTCTCAATTTGCATGTGTTGTGAGCATTTGCAGTGTTTCTCAATTTGCATGTGTTGTGAGCATTTGCAGCGTATGTGTTGTCAAAATGATGAAGATGTTTTCTTGATTTGCTGGTGTCTTGTCTATTTGCATGTGTTTTCTGAAGTTGCAGCGCGTTGAGCTCTCTCGGCCACCGTACAAAACAAATGATCTTAAGGCTACAACTTCACAAAGCGTGGCCACAATGTAAGGATGTTCCTTTGAATTAATACTCAACACACTATGATGTTCACATTAAATTGTATGCCATGACCATGACAAAGCTAAGTGAATCGAGCATGTCCCTTCCAATTCACCAAACAAGTCACATCAGAGTAAGCAAACACCTATTTCATTATGCAGCATGGACTTATTTCCATCATGCAATATTAATCATTTTGATTTGTTTCTCTGTAACCTGCAAAGAATATACAGAGCATGGAAAAAATAACAGAAATGATCATACAAAAATATTGTGAGATAAAGAATGTATTAATCAGTAGTGCAGTTCCAAACACACACCTTTGCAATGCTGTTTGTTGAATGTTCATTGGAACCATTTGTCCCATTGGGAGAAATCACATGGAAATTGTTGATGCTCATATGGTTGTGGCTCATATCATGTAAGAGATGCTCTCAAGTTTAGGACGAAACTTCATGCAATTGCTGCCAGCTCACTGTGCAGTACAATCCTACCATGTACCAAGTGCTTCAACACAGTCATCAGATTAACTGACACATAATGTGTGCAATGGTTCATGATCACCCAAGTGTCCAAACTCTTACAGTGACAAAAAAATGACACACATCACCTAATTCTATGGATATATATGGGGACAATTTCTACACTAGAATATCAAAAAACAGAGTTCTCAACATCAGATACTGAGTTCTTCAATTAAGTTTAATACTTCTGTTTTTAATAACTTCTAACTTAATTATTTACAAGTTAACCACCTCTGTCATGCTGTGTTTGTGTTATTTTGTCCATCTCTTGTAGGATTGCTATGTAACTTATTCCTGACAGCGTTAAGCTCAGTTCAGCCCAGTTCATGGTTAAAAACAGGAAATCTGCATATTCCCCGTCTTCCTCTGGGAGGGTTGCCTGTTCCTGGTGTGCCTGTGAGAGAGACTATTTTCAGAAACACACAGTTGGAAAGTACTCAGAATGGCATTTAGAGCATTTCCTTCACCTGTGCTCAGTGTGTTCATGAATTTGCGTGGATGTATGGTGTTATGCATGTTAAGCATACAATGGCCATTGTGAACACATAATGTTGTCATTCATCAGCTTTATGAAAGGTACAGTTGCTGGGTTAATATTCAGATATTCAGATAATAAAATTCAGATTCCATATGAATTCTTGATGTAGCTACCTTGATATATGTATGGATTTTAAGCAACAGTGCATTCTTAGATCAATTGAGAAGTCTTGTTTCCAAATGTTGTGTAAAGATTCTGAAGGCAATCAAAAAATATATGTCTGCTTTCTTCCTATTGGCAGCCCTGAGAACTGCTTTTAGTTATTGAATTTTGCACACAGATAGGACAGTCTGTCAGTTTCAGCACAGTGCCACCATAGGTCAAGAGATATTAACATTTAGGGCTGCCCTCGACTAAACATTTTCTGGTCGACTAGTAGTCATTAATTTTAAGTGATTAGTCGACTAATCGCATGCATGTTTATATTAATAAACCATATAATTCATAAAAATGAGCCTTTAATTGCCTACAGCCTATCAGCACTGTCATTTTTTTATGTCTGTGAAGCAAGCAGTTTCAAATCTTTTTGTTCTTTTTTTTACCTAGATCGCAGAAAGCACACTCTCTTTGTTCATTATATTACTTTGTTCATTATGTTCATTACAAAAGCACGTTTTGTTGTTATTGTGAGCGCACAAATAAACATAGACCTTTCCTATATTCGAAAGATGTATTACTCTTATTTGTATGAGCAGAAATTACAGAGTATTTTAAGCTTAATGCAAATGATCGCACTGCCGCCTCCAAGTTAACTATCATGCAGTAAGCACAATATTGTTCAGCTTCCGCACTCTGCACAAACACTTGAATAGTGTACATTTTTCTAGGCTGACGTTAAAGCGAGCAGCTATGTAATGTTGCTGCTATTTACATGTTTCAGATGATACGCCACATTTGAGGTTTATATGAACGTTTTGCCCTGACCGATGTACTGTAATTACCACATAGACCAGCTCTTAATGATCCGTCCATCATGGATTACGTGACTTCACCATTTCCTGTGGATTTTTTTTTTCTTTCTGTGATTAAGCAACTAATGAAATTTTGATCAACTAAGCCTCTTCTCACAAGATTGGTCTCTTTTTAGATTTTGTATGGCATACCAAATTGAACGGTACCCAGTTTTCCCATTTTGGTGATTTTGGTTTTTCAGCACCAGTCCATGAAGCAGCCTATGGAGTTTTGGGCTGGTGCCACCTAATGATCATAAGATACCACAAAATTTACAAATATGCTTACAGGTTACAGAATTTGGTTCTCCCTATTCCCTGGGTCCTACAGAATCCAGTGGTTTATATTTTTCGACAGTCCATTTTGCCTGTTGTCCATTTTGATTTAGGTCAAAAACCTACATTTTCAAACTTTCTCATACTGCACCGTTTGTACAAACTTCACCAAATTTCACACAAATCCTCATCAGACCATGCTGACAAAAAAGTTATTAAAAGCTTTCTGATACCGCTAACCATTTTCGTAAAACTCATTGGCAATTATGATGCCAAAATAAATGTATTTCTGCAATGCCTTGACATACTGACACCAAACTTTGTGTCTGTCCTTCTCAGACCACACATGTTAATTTGGGAGCAGCTTCACCAACTGATCAAAAGTAATTTGCAATTATATCAAAATACAAACTTAAAATAAGCAGCAAATGTCTTTATTCACCATTTTTTTCAATTGACATGATGCTCCCTGCTATTCTTGACATGCTTGCTCCGCATTTGGCCTCTATTGTGCTAAGCCCCTTAACTGCTAATTAATCTACTTGCCCCCCAACTCCTAGTTTACCAGAGAATATCTGTTCTTATAAAATAGCCCCCAGACTTTCCTAGAACAGCAGATGGACCTCCCCAGAAAGCAAGCTCCAAATATCTGAGCAAAAGAACATCAAGTATTTTTTCCCTCAGCTCCTCAGTGCTGATCGTAAAACAATACAATTCTCCTCTCAGACTCAAGATTTGGTGGTTAGACAAAGCAACAAGAAAGCTCCTGAAAGAGACAAAGGAAGAGAAGCTGCATTTGTTGTCAAATGAACATAAAAACATAAGATCCCACCGGATTGTTACAAAAACAAAAAAATACTACTACTAGGATACATAAGGATATACTGTATTTTTATATGAGTCAACTGTAAAAAATAAATTCAAATCACATTTTACTTTCATAATGTGACAATGTTTTTTAAAGGAAAAAAACAAACAACCAATATGCTACTTTGTGTAAGTGTATTAAGTTCACTAGGAGGGATTTTGAGTGTTTTGTATGTTGGCATGATGGAGGGGAAGTCTCAGCACCTGGTATCATTTCCTGCAGTCTTATGTGACATCTGTAAGTTGCTCTGAATGGGATCCGTGGTGATTGGCAGAATTTCAAAGAAAACGGCCCATCCATCTCTCTCTCTTTCCTTCTCCTCCATCTTTTTCCGGTCTGAGTGGTTCTGCTCTAGAGATTTGGGTGGTACAGAAGGATGGAGGTGGTCTTTGGGTCTAATCTGAGGGTCACTGAGTTGTGCATTAATAGAAATGGGGTCTTTAGGGGAAGAATAATTTTGAGGAGACACTCTAGAGTATTGCTGTTTAGAGTCAGTCTCTATTTGTTGTGATTCTACATAGTGAACATTACTTCCTGCTACCACAGAGGAGAATTCTAAGGAAAGGTTTTCACTCCCACTAAACCACACAAGAACACTGACACACCCACAAAAACAACATACATGAGCAAGACAAAACGGCACACCATGTCAAACAAAAAACATGCAATACAGGAAAGGGATATGGATAGGAAAGTGTTATACAACAGAAAGGAGGGACAAAGACAACACACATACAAAAAAACAAAAAAAAAAAACAATTACATTGTGTGCTTTCCATCTGGTGACAATATATAGAGGCAGAGTTCAGAATTCACTACTAGCTAGTTTGTGCTGTATACAGACACCCAATTCTCTACAGTATTTTTTTTTTAACAGTTGATTTTTGGAAACATAATTTCACATTGGATATTCAATTGTGTGTGCTCAGTTCTGCCATTTTATTAATTGTTTGTTTTCTCATTTAGATTTTTTTTAAACTAATAATTTATTAACACTGTTTAATCTAATCAGTTATACAATGAATATCCATTTTTTTTATTGTACAATATAATGTCGTAGCAAAAATTGTTTTATATTTAATATCGCCCATTTATCATTTTTGGGGCCATAAATAATTATCAGTTATCAGCAATATTCACTGGTATATATGGGTGATTCTATAATTGCAGGTAAATTTGGCATTTCAGAAAGTTAAGAAAAAAAAAACCTGTTCAATAACAGAGATTCTTTCCAGTATTTAAAACATATTCAATTTTAATAATTCAGTGCTTGCCAAACACAAGTTACTTCCTTTTTTTTTTTTTACTTTTAATGAAAAAAATAGGGTATTGTTTATCAACTCTGTTACAGAAAAATTAGGCAATGAGTAGAAATAACAATAAATCATAACAGGAAAAATCCCTCGTTTCATTAGAGAATCAGTCCTTATATTCCAACACTTGAAACTGAGATAATATTTCACCTATGCATACCTTAAAAAACAAAATACTCATCTCTTCACAGAACCGTCCACTTGGAACAATTTTTTTTTTCATCTGAATATGTATTATATACAATATCCAATAAAAAAAGAAATGTTTTTGAAATATAAGGCTACAAAAATATCAATAATCTTTATAAGATTTTAAACAACAATTGTTTTGTTTTTGTGAAAATAGTTCATAAACAGAGTTGACCCTATAGGTAACAGAACTGAAAAGTAACAGAATTGCCAGAATTATCCGGTGAACTGTCAATTCTGTTACACTATTGTCAGCATTGTTACTCTACCTTGGTAACAGAGTTTGACGGTAACAGAATTTACAATTTTATTTTAACCAAACAATTCCACTTGCTAGCATAATTCTAAGAGCACATGGCACTAATGAAAATATGATTAAAAGGCTTTTAAAAAACCCAATGTGTGATCAGTAATAAATTCTGTTTTCTTTTTGATATTGTGGTAACAGTGTTGATATTCTGCAAAATAACTCTTGGTGTAAGAACTTTTTATATAAAAATATTTTCTCAGAGAGAGCACACAGACTTTTCAGTGCTTCAGATCTTATCTAGGGAAAGTGACATCATTTTCTGTATCTTACATAGTTGTGGGAGAAAATTCCACCAATTTAAAGGTAAATGGTGTACAAAATGGCGGCGTGCACAGACGCAGCGGCTTCTCTCTCTCCCGACAGAACGGTGTTTTCGTGTTTTTTGTCTTGTAATTCGCAATGTTTTTGTACATCTTCATCTCGTCTACCTGTCTTTAAGCGCGCATACAGTCGTGAGTTTCTGCTCGATGTCGGCAGAATCACATTTTTAGAGTTAAACTCAGCACACGCCGACGAGCTGCGGGACCTCGGACTGCTCCGAAAGCCTACTCCATCACTGACCCCCACTACTGCACCTCGCCCACAGCGGAGGCGCTACAAGCAGCGTGAGAGGAAGCAGAAGAGAGGTAAGCGCGGAGGTGGAAGCTCTTTGGACAATAAACTGGACTACATCCGACGACTTTGCTCTACTCAGAGGACTGTAAGAGACTGTTGTGAAGTGACATACTGCCAAGTATGGTGACCCATACTCGGAATTCGTGCTCTGCATTTAACCCATCCAACGTGCACACACACAGCAGTGAACACACACACACCGTGAACACACACCCGGAGCAGTGGGCAGCCATTTATGCTGCGGTGCCCGGGGAGCAGTTGGGGGTTCGGTGCCTTGCTCAAGGGCACCTCAGTCGTGGTATTGAGGGTGGAGAGAGCGCTGGACATTCACTCCCCCCACCTACAATCCCTGCCGGCCCGAGACTCAAACCTTTGGATTACGAGTCCGACTCTCTAACCATTAGGCCACGACTTCCCTTGTGTTTACGGACTTGTGTTTTTGTGTTTACGGAAACATGGCTTAACAACAGCGTACCGGACTGCACCATACAGCTCGACCAGCTAACATGCTATCGAGCTGACAGAGCTCTCGTCGAGGGAGGTAAGATCCGCGGCGGCGGGCTTTGTGTTTACATCAATGATGCATGGTGACACGACGCTGTTGTGGTCTGCAAACACTGCTCACCCTTGGTGGAGTTTATGATTATTAAGTGCCGGCCGTTCTATCTACCGAGAGAATATACAGCTATACTGCTCGTTGCTGTATACATCCCTCCCAGCTCCAACAACAACAACAGGAGTGAGGCACTAAATGATCTGTACCAGCACACCAGTGAGCAGCAGACAGCCCATCCAGATGCTTTTCTCATCTTGGCTGGGGATTTCAACCACGCAGACTTAAAGAGTGTGTTCCCAAAAATACATCAACACATAGACTTTCCAACAAGGGGAAAAAATACTTTGGACTTTGTTTACACCACCCAGAGAGGAGCCTACAAGGCCCTCCCCCTCCCCCACCTCGGAGCCTCAGACCACATCACTGTCATGCTAATGCCTGCATACAGACCGCTCGTTAAAGTCATCAAACCAATACACAAACAGATTCAAGTGTGGCCGGAAGGGTCGTCAGAGGCACTTCAAGACTGTTTTGACACCACTGACTGGAATATGTTTAAACAGGCTGCAACACACAACAACACTACAGACCTCCAAGAGTACTCGGAGACTGTCACTGCCTACATCACCAAGTGCATTGATGATGTAACGGTCACAAAGTCCATCATTGTCAGGGCCAACCAGAAGCCGTGGATGACAGGGGAGGTTTACATACTTCTGAAGGCTCGGAACGCTGCCTTTAGAGCTGGAGATGAGGAGGGCCTGAGGACAGCTAGGGCCAACCTTTCCCGCGGCATCAGAGAGGCCAAGAGACAGTACTCCAGGAGGATAGCCCATCGTTTCAGCGACAGCAGAGACACTCGGAGCCTGTGGCAGGGGATACAGACCATCACGGACTACAAGCCCCCACCACAGACCTGTGACAGCACCATCCACCTGCTGAACGAACTGAATTCCTTCTTTGCTCGCTTTGAGGCACAAAACAGCACCACTGCACAGAAGACTCCACCTCCTCCCGGCGACCAGGTGATGACGCTGTCCCCGGAAAGTGTGAGGAGATCCCTCAGCAGGAGCAACGCACGCAAAGCTCCGGGTCCTGACAACATTCCTGGGCGTGTACTGAGAGACTGTGCAGTGGAACTCACTGATGTCTTCACAGACATCTTCAACATCTCGCTAAATCAGGCCGTTGTCCCCACATGCTTCAAAGCTACCACCATCATTCCAGTCCCGAAGAAGTCATCTCCATCCTGTTTCAATGACTACCGTCCAATAGCACTCACTCCTATTCTCATGAAGTGCTTCGAACGGCTAGTCATGCACCACATCAAGTCTGCCCCCCCCCCTCCCTGGACCCCTTCCAGTTTGCATATAGGTCCAACCGCTCGACCGATGATGCCATCGCCACTGCCCTCCACCCAGCCCTCACACATCTGGACAAAAAAGACTCATATGTCAGAATGCTGTTCATAGACTTCAGCATTCAACACAATCATCCCTCAACAGCTCACTCACAAACTGGTCCAGCTGGGGCTCAACACCTCTCTGTGCAACTGACCCACGACTGCACACCGTCACACAACTCCAACCTGTTCAGTAAGTTTGCGGATGACACAACTGTGATGGGTCTCATTAGCAACAGAGATGAGACAAACTACAGGAGCGAGGTGAGCCGCCTGGCCGGGTGGTGCAGTGACACCAATCTCTCTCTGAATGTGGAGAAGATGAAGGAGATTGTTGTTGACTTCAGGAGAGTACACACTCAGCATGCCCCTCTGACCATCAACGGTGCGACTGTGGAGAGAGTGAGCAGCACCACGTTCCTGGGTGTGCACATCACAGAGGACCTCTCCTGGACTAAAAACACTGTAGCACTGGCCAAGAAAGCACAGCAGCGTCTCTACTTCCTCCGCAAACTGAGAAGAGCCAGAGCCCCTGCCCCCATCATGTGCACCTTCTACAGAGGCACCATCGAGAGCATCCTAACCAGCTGCATCACTGTGTGGTATGGCGCTTGCAACGCATCCTGCCGCAAGTCACTTCAGTGCATAGTGAGAGCAGCTAAGAAGATCATTGGTGTCTCTCTCCCCTCCCTCCAGGACATTTACAGCACCCGTCTCTCCCGCAAAGCCCTCCGCATTGCAGGTGATCCCACCCACCCGACACACAGCTTCTTCAGTTTGCTGCCATCAGGGAGGACCAGCAGACTGAAGGACAGCTTCATACATCAGGCTGTCAGGAAGCTGAACTCCCTCCCGTCCTTGCCCCCCCCCCCCCCCCTCCCCTCTTTTACCCCATGCAACACTGAACTCTGACACTATGAGCCCCCCCCTCACCAACTTAAAAACTGTGACCAGCACCTGTCACTTGTGCAACATTTGACTGATCACTACCTCATCCAGCATTGACTGCAAACTACCTCTTCGGATAGTCTGATATAAGGACTGTTCTCCCTACTGACAAGCTCTTCTTGCACTACACATATATCTGCACAGTTTTGTTTTTATTTAACTGGTTGCACTCTATCTATTCTGCCATGCGCCTTATGCCACCTTATCTATTTCTTTATTTTTCTACAATGTCCTCATTTGAACGTGTTTAATGTTAACTGTATGCACCAAGGGTCTGAGAGTAACGCAATTTCAATTACCTGTATGTATGCGCCGTACATGTGGAAGAATTGACAATAAAGCAGACTTGACTAAAGTACTGTATGATACGGTAACAGAGTTGACCGATTTATGGACACATTTTTATAAGAAAATAGTTAGTTTTAAACAATTTAATGTTGTACAATTAAGTAAATTACTATTTAGGGCTTTTATAAATAAAATGAATTAAATATTACCAAAAGAAAAGTACAAAAAAATATTTTTATTACACAATGATTCATGATGGAAAAAATACACTGACTAATTCGGACAACAAGAAATCATGATTTTCAGCTATTTTTAAGCTAACATTTTTTTTACATAAATTATTATATTGTTATGGACTGTAACATCTTTTAATTCATAACAATGAGTAACAAATTATTAAAATAATTATAAAAAAATAAATAAAATAAAAACAGAAACAAATAATCGGACACCAAATGTACCTGCAATTATAGGATCACCCATATAAGATATATATATATATACATATAAAAAAAATCTCAGTTCACATTGATTCCGGTTCATTAATGACACTTTAAATGGAAGGTCAAGACATGTCATTGCATTATGGGACACATTATTCACACAGAAAAAAAAAAGAAAAGAAAGTAATTTGAGTTTTCTTCAATGCATGCAGAATATTCACATACTGCGGACAAAATATGAACTGGAAAAGTAGCGTGTTAGTAGACAATTCTGAACATAATACTGCAAACAATAAATGAGGACATCAGTACAGATAGCACTGAAAACACGTACAGTTGCACTGAATGCAATTACAGGAGATTATCATTTGATACATTAGCATGATGCTTTCAGGTAGTGTGAATAAGCATTTTAATTTCATATTGGAAAGTCCCTCTCTGTGTTCATAGTGTTAGTCTGATGGTCGTTCTGGATCAGAGCAGTCTGTAGCTCTTAGACAATTAATGCTCACATCTGGTTCAAATAAACCACCTCTCAAACCACAGCACTACAAAATCAAAACTGCAAAAAAAAAAAAAGACGACGACCACGGCCATGTAATCCCTTGAGTTGCCATAACATTGACAATCACTTACAAATAAAGTTTTCATCCACTTGTGAGAACAAAGGGGAATTTTAGCTAAGATATCTGTGCTGTAAAAGTGTCTTTGTGGAGTTTGGCAAACAGTGATAGTGTCTGGAGTGTGCGTGCTTCAGGAGAGAAGAGATTTATTTATTTTTAACTCTAAATCCCAGTAGGTTAGGATTTAGTTGCAGGTACAGTGAGTTATAACTGATTTTTATAGAAATAATCAAGATAGTGGAGAAAACTGTTCGCAGAAATGGAATTTGAATCTGGATCTTCTTCATATTGTTATTCCAGCTCGCACTCTTCGTTCTTCCTCTACTCTTCAGCTTTCTGTTCCACCCGTTAAACTTGTGACCATGGGCCGCAGAGCATTTGGTTGCGCTGCTGCCCAGCTCTGGAATTCACTCCCCCCAGATCTCCGTGCCATAGACTCTCTTCCGTTGTTCAAATCTAGACTCAAGACTTATCTGTTTCGTTTGTCTTACATCGATTAGTCATGTACTTACCTTGTCATGTTGCACCTTGTTTTAACTGTTACCTGCTCTGATGTTTTAAGTGTATTTTGTTCGTTGATTTGTACAGTGTCCTTGGGTGTCCTGAAAGGCGCTTTCAAATAAAATGTATTATTATTATTATTATTATTATTAAACAAATGCCTGATCTTTGACCTCCTTACACAAAACTAATCATGTCTTGAGCATAGCAGTTTTCCCCTTTGACTCTGGGGAAACAACATTACCAGATGGTAAAAACAATCTCTATATCAACATATCAGCATCTCAGATTAGATTTACCTGAAAGGACTCTCTCCTCCAACAGGTGAGGTTGCATTACTCCAGCTTTTACGGCTGTCATCTCTGTCTGTGCGAGGGCGTCGCACTGGTGCAGGGAAGTATTGGCTCTGGTTACTCTTGTTGGGTAGATACTGGTTGAAAGGGATGGCATTCCGAGGTTCACTGCAGGAAGTTCGTCGGACAAGCATGTCATCCTTGCGCACGTCTGGTATCTTCCTCTGGGGGGTGTCGCATTCCGAGTCGCTGCCACGGCCTGCAGTGGAACAATCATTGTGAATAAGTTAGTAGTGTTACAATCATCTTAGCACATGTTAATAACAATTGCTTTATGACTGTATTGGCATAAGATGACACAGTGGTAAAACATCTAAACTGGTAACTAAAAGGTTGTAGGTTCACCACCACTGGGTACACTGTCGCTGGCAAAATAAATAAATAAAATTAAATCCTTTATATTTAATATTTATCTACTGAAATTACAGTAACCTAAAATATTTAAAAGTAACTCGAAAACGAATAAATTCTCCATTTCAGTTGAAATGGGATGGTCAAATCATTGACCGGAACGGTGACATTTAAAGCATTTTGACTCTGTCAGTGTCTATTTTGTGCACACAATATGGATAAGCTACAATAAGTAAACATGTCAAATTTATAGCTGAACTACCAAGAGGGAGGTCATTGCCAAAAGAACTTTACTATGACTGATTGAAGCTGAGAACATGACATCCTGAACAACATAAAGAGCTAAATTTACCAATAACCCAAATTTAGTTAGTGAAAGTTTAATGTAAAAAAAAAAAAAAAAAGTATTTCGGTGCATCACTAAGGTTTACACTGAATGAAGGATCTGAATCATATCCAGTAACCATTATATCATAAAAACTTGTGTAACACACTGGTAATCACAGAAACCAAAGTGTCATGGTGATCACTTATGCACAGACAAGAAACTCACATTTTCACCAGAAACATACTCTGTAATAAAGTTTTAGCTAATACAGGCAAGGTTAAAATTCTAATATATATTGTATAACTGTGGATTACATGGGCGTGACAAGCTCAGGGTTAAACACACCAGTGCAGAAGAGAGTATATAAGAAAGTACAGCAGTTTACACTACCCAGTTGGTCATCTAATTAGTGTTTATGCAGTTTAATAGCGGAGCAAGAGAGCAGAGGGTTAGGTCCATCCATTTTTTCCCCTTTAAGAAAGATTTATTATTGTATATGCTGTTTTATTTTTTATTTTTTTTAAACAATGTACTCTAAAAATATATTAAGCATAAACTTAGTGCTATTTTCAAGGGACATGATGGTTATAAAGTCAGTTAGAGGGTTATTACAGTTAACTAAATGTAAAACCATAACTGAAATAAAATATTAAAACTTTACTTTTTTCAGCTTGTTGCCAAGGCAACATTTAATTTATAATTTTAATTTAGTCTAATTTGACATGCTAAAATACATAATTTAAATGAATAAATAAAATAAATAAATAATACAAAGTAATAAAAAGGTTTATTTTTAAATTAACATTTTTAAATGAACAAAAAAAACTTCAAATAAATGACAAAACACATTTGTTCAAAATTACTCAGTTACTAAAATTAAAATGAATACAGAAAATATAAAAATTAAAATGAATTCAGTTTTATATCAGTGATACTAATATAACACTGCTGGGGTACTGCAGCACAATCAAACTAGGGTTTAGAACAAGCAAACAAATCAAGTGTGAGCCACACTTACCACAGCTTACACTTAATAAAAAAAAAAAACTGTTAGACAGTTGGAGTATTCTGCTCATGCACATGCTATGTACATTCTGTTAACAAAGCCAGGAAAGTTTTTATAGACATCTTATTAAAACGTTAACCACTCTTGGTATATTCTCATGAAATCAACTTATGAGAAGAGTGACATTATAAAATAAATTTATATACAGGCAAGTTATAATTACTCCATGTGCACTTCAAACTCTCACATAAATATCCACCAGAACCATTTATGTACTGTACCAGTCACACATTTGTTTAATACTTAAAAAGTCAACAAATGCTCCAGATCAAGGCATTGATGAATAGTCATCTTCTTACCACAGGCCCTGCCCACAGGTGTTCATCCGCTTAACGGCTTGACACTTGATCACACTAAATGCGAGTGTCACATCACATCGAAAGTAGGGTTGGGAATCAAAAATAAATTCCAATTAAAGAATCAGAAGAATAAGAAGATACTTGTCAAATTAAAATTTCGATTCACCTATCAATTCCTGTGTGCGCATCTTTTTTTTAGGTGGCGAAGAGGGGGTGTTAAAAATGTATTTGTCTTTGAATCATTCATTAAAGAGATTCCTTCAAAATAACTGATTCATCCAGTAATGAAGCTCCATGAGATTTTGTTTAGTTGTCTAATATTTTTTCTTCAGAATTGTGAGAGAACTACAACCTCCATTTCACAAGTTCGTGTGCCCATATAATCTTAGTGGTAAACGGATTTGGCTTGATGTCTGCAATGGAGTGCTCAGAGAGACTATTCTACTCGAGTTCCGATAGCCTCACAAAATTTGCATGCCAAAACAGACAGCAAGTGAGAGTTACTGAAATAAAGGGAAATGTCAAAGGAATCTAAAGATTATGCAAACATTCAGAAGTCCCCCAAAAAGATGGCACTGTAGTGGCAATATCAGATTGAGCAGGACACTACAGCGGCAGTATCAAGTTAAACAGGGCGCTGCGATGGCAGCATCTAGTTAAGCAGGGCACTGCAGCGGCAGTATCATGTTAAGTGGGGCACTGCAGCGGCAGTATCAAATTAAGCGGAGCACTGCAGCGGCAGTATCAAATTAAGCGGAGCACTGAAGCGGCAGTATCAAATTAAGCGGAGCACTGCAGCGACAGTATCAAATTAAGCGGAGCACTGCAGCAGCAGTATCAAATTAAGCAGGGCACTGCAGCGGCAGTATCAGATTGAGCATGGCGCTGTGGTGGCAGCATCTATTTAAGCAGGGCACTGCAGTGGCAGTATCATGCTAAGCGGAGTACCACAGTGGCAGGATCAAATTAAGCAGGGCACTGCAGCGGCAGCATCAAATTAAGCAGGGCACTGCAGCGGCAGCATCAAATTAAGCAGGGCACTGCAGCGGCAGTATCAAATATATCAGGCAATGGTTAGACTGAATTTCGAGAGGCAGCTTTCTAACTTAAAGAGAAAAGAGTGTTAGATGGGCTTGTTTGATGAGGCTGAGGTCGGAACAGATGTACCGGTATTGACCGGAATATAAGACAATGTTTTTTTCTTGGAAATACATCTGAAAAAACGACTTTGACATGTCAATAATAAAACCTACAACAATTAGGTGGCGCCAAATACGAAATATGTAATGTAATGTGTGTTGTAAAGATCATGAGTGAAAACAAAAGAAAAAGAAAAGCTTACAGCGGGATGAGTTGTGACTGTCATGTTAGCCTGATGAGACCAAACTTCGTCTGTAAGTGATTTTAAACGTAAGACACTACCCAGATTTGAAGACTACAATAAGGTTTCACTTCTACTGTAAATACATTTTTGGTAGGCTACAATGAGATGGATAGACTAAATGTTATATAATTCAGATGGACTACCTGTTATTTTTAAGGTATATCGAAAAGTGTATATTTTTAAATGTGATTGTTGGTACATTTTACCAGTATTTACCATACTTTCAAAAGAAAAAGAAAAAAATGAAAATAATTTAAGAAAAAACGTTTTTTTTTTTTTTTATTAAACACAAAATTTGGTTTTCAAAAAGCCTTTTTCCAAAAGGCACATGTGGAAAAGGGGGGGGGGGGGTCGTCTTATATTCGGGTCAATACGGTTTAATCTGATATTAATTATTACTAATTTAATCTGATAATCAGGCAGATCTTTTGGGTTGCAGTGGTAGCTGCCCCGATGGGAAAGGAGTGAGACAAGTATAGGTGAGCTGGGAGACCAGAGTGGCTGAGGAATGTAGAATGACATCTGCCATGAGACCAGTGGGCCAACCGAGGAACCGCATTAGTTCGGCATTACATCTGCATTTGTTAAAGAAATAGACTGCAGTGGAGTTGTCTTGATGGAAGAAAAGCCTAGGAGGTCCATTCTTTCAAGCATGGGGCAGTGGACACGACGAGCGGAGGGAGAAATCTCTGCAGCGGCAGTTAAGTAACACGATTTTATAATAAAAGCTGCTGTAGAATGGAGTAATGAAGTAATGTAGTGCAGAAATGTAACAGGTGAAAAATCAAGTATCAATAATATGGGCCGTTTAAGGTATTCTTCTTCACATATCCCCAGTGAAGACCTCAACTTAAAATACAATAAAACTTCAAATAAAACTAAAAACTAAAAATATAATAAAATACCAAACTACATAATACTATTATTGTTAGAAATTGCAACAATATAAAAATAGAAATATAATACATTTATACATTTAAAATTTTAATTAAAACAATAAGTAAACAATAAATAAACAATAATAGCCTGGCCAGAGGAGAACTGGCCCCCTGACTGAGCCTGGTTTCTCCCAAGGTTTTTTTTCTCCATTCTGTCACAGAAGGAGTTTTGGTTCCTTGCCGCTGTCGCCTCTGGTTTGCTCAGTTGGGGACACTTAATTTCTAGCGATTATCGTCAATTTGATTTCACAGATACTATTTAAACTAAACAATGACAATGCTAGACAATGACATCTCTGAATTCAATAATGAAATGCCTTTAACTGAAAATTAAGTGTTTAATCGTATTATTATACATTACTGACACTCTATCCTCCAATTTGATACTGTTAAGTGCTTTGACAAAATCTGTATTGTTAAAAGCGCTCGGCCTGTAATTAACTAGATCCTTGGGGTCAAGTTGTGGTTTTTTAATGAGAGGCTTAATAACAGCCAATTTGAAGGTTTTGGGGACATATCTTAATGACCATGATGAATTAATAGCCAAAAGAGGATCTATGACTTCTGGAAGTAGCTCTTTTAGTAGTTTAGATGGAATAAGGTCTAACATACATGTTGTTGGTTTAGATGATTTAACAAGTTTATACAATTCTTCCTCTCCTATAGTAGAGAATGAGTGGAATTGGTCCTCAGGGGATCTATAGTGCATCTGATGCGATACTGTAGCTGATGGCTGCATGGTTACAATTTTCTCTCTGATAGTTTCGATCTTGGAACTAAAGTAGTTCATAAAATCATTACTGCTGTGCTCCTGGGAAATGTCAACATTTGATGATACTTGTTGATACTTAATTTTTTGTTAATTTAGTGACTGTATTGAATAAATACAGGGGGTTATGTTTGTTTTCTTCTAGAAGAGACGAAAAGTAATCAGATCTAGCAGTTTTAAATGCTTTTCTGTAGGATAGGGTACTTTCCCGCCAAGCTATACGAAACACCTCTAGTTTTGTTTTCCTCCATCTGCGCTCCATTTTCCGGGCTGCTCTCTTTAGGGTGCGAGTGTGCTCATTATACCACGGAGTCAGACTGTTTTCTTTGATCTTCCTTAAGTGTAAAGGAGCAACTGTATCTAAAGTGCTAGAAAAGAGAGAGAGTCCATAGTTTCTGTTACATCATCAAGTTTTTCTGTGCTGTTGGATATGCTGAGGAATTGAGATAAATCAGGAAGACATGGGGACATACAGTGGAACGAAATGTCGTGCCTCGCAGGACCATGGTGCTACATAAATACAGACATACAACAATGAAGTAAAAAACACTATAAACCTATACACAATTAACCTACTGATAGATTTAACTATAAGTATACTATATATAAATATTTACCCTATACAAACTAAAAGAATAAAGGATAAAAAATACAAACTATATGAATGCTTCACATAAATATTTACCCTATACAAACTAAAAAATAGAAGATAAAAAAATAAAAGTATACGAATGCTTCACATAAATACTGTACATGTGCAAAGAGAGACATTTTGAGTCAAGCAGCTGGTTGGGGAACAGTGCAGGATGATTTATAGTGCATGAGCATGTAAACGTACATATATTGCTGAGTCTTTTGTGGGATTGTGTTCACGCAGCACATAGTGTAAAGTGTCCATAGTGTAAAGTGTCCATAGTCCATATAGTGTAAAGTGTCCATAGTGTAAAGTGTCCATAGTGCACATAGTGTAAAGTGTCCATAGTGTAAAGTGTCCATAGTGCACATAGAGGAGAGTGTGTTACTACAGGTGGTTTGTACAGGCCCACTCACCTGTGTGTAGCACACTTCGAATTGCACAACAAAAGTTCCATACAGTTTTTTCTTTGGTGAGGTAAGGTTGGGGGGGGGTCCATGTTTCAGGAGGTAGGGGTTTGCATGGGGTTTCAGAGAGGGGGCGGGGTGATTTGAGTTCAGGGCTCTCACAGCCTGGGGGAAAAATCTGTTGAGCAGTCTGGCGGAACGGGCTCTGATGCTCCGGTACCGTCTTCCTGATGGTAGGAGCTGGAAGAGACAGTGGGAGGGATGGGTGGAGTCCATCACGATGCTGTTGGTTTTGCTGGAGCATCGTGTAAGGAAAATGTCTAGGATGGAGGGGAGAGGGGCACCGATGATCTTTGCAGCTGTGTTCACTGTCTGCTGGAGGGTCTTGCGGTCAGCAGCACTGCAGTTCCCGTACCAGACAGTGATGCAGCTGGTCAGCACACTCTCAATGGTGCCTCTGTAGAATGTGGTGAGGATGGGTGGAGGGAGACTTGCTCTTTTCAGCCGGCAGAGAAAGTGTAGGCGCTGTTGTGCCTTTTTGGAGAATGACATGGTGTTGGTGGTCCAGGTGAGGTACTCTGTGATGTGCACCCCCAGGAATTTACGCCTGTACTCAGTGTGGTAGAGCTCGAGGTGTTGTGGCCGAAACGGACTGACTGAGGTCTTCCGGTTAGAAAGTCCAGGATCCAATTACACAGGGAATTGTTAAGGCCCAGCAGGTTTAGTTTATTTATTAGCTGTTGTGGGATTATTGTGTTGAATGCCGAGCTGAAGTCAATGAACAGCATTCTAACATAGGAGTCTTTATTTTCTAGGTGGGTAAGAGCCAGGTGGAGGGTGGAGGAAATTGCATCGTCCGTAGAGCTGTTTGGACGGTATGCAAACTGGAGCGGGTCGAGTGTGTTGGGGAGGCTGGTTTTGATGTTGTGCATGACTAGCCTCTCAAAGCATTTCATCGTGATTGGAGTCAGTGCTATGGGACGGTAGTCATTTAGACAGGACACATGTGATTTCTTTGGTACCGGTATGATTGTTGTGGATTTGAGACATGTGGGGACGACTGCCTGGCTCAGCGAGGTGTTGAAGATATCTGTAAGCACATCTGTCAGCTGTGCAGCACAGTCTCTCAGAACATGGCTAGGTATGTTGTCAGGACCCGCAGCCTTGCGTGGGTTAATCCTAGATAGGGTCTTCCTTACATCGACTAGAGACAGACAGAGCGCCCGGTCGTTGGGAGGTGTGGGCAGTTTTTGTGCAGGTGTGTCATTCTGCATTTCAAACCGTGAATAAAAGTGGTTGAGTGCATTGGGGAGGGATGTGTCCTCATCACAGGCCTGTGGCAGGGGCTTGTAAACAGTGATGGTCTCAATGGCTTGCCACAGGCTCCGTGTGTCTCTGCTGTCTGTGAAGTTTTGTGGTAGAAGTGATGGTTCTACCATACTTTTAACAAGGAGTAGAATTGACAGTTTTAGCTATATGGAGTTTACACAAGACTAGATAATGATCTGAGCTATCATCGCTTTGCTGCAGGATTTCAACACCACTAACATCAATTCCATGTGACAATATTAAATCTAGAGTATGATTTTGACAATGAGTAGGTCCTGAAACGTGTTGTCTAACTCCAATAGAGTTCAGAATGTCTATGAATGCTGATCCTAATGCATTTTTTTCATTATCGACATGGATTTTAAAATCACCAACAATTAAGACTTTATCTGCAGCCAGTACTAACTCAGATGGGGTTAATAAAGTCTGTATGGTGCCCTGGTGACCTGTATACAGTAGCCAGTACATACATCATAGGGGATTTATCAATAACACGTGTTTCTCTAGATAATGTTATACGCAGCACTATAACTTCAAACGAGTTATACTTAAAGCCTGCCCTCTGAGAAATACTGAGAATATTGCTATAAATTGTAGCAACTCCTCCCTCTTTACCTTTTGGACGTGGCTCATTTTTATAGCAGTAATCTTGGGGGGTAGACTCATTTAAAGTAATGTATTCATCTGGTTTTAGCCATGTTTCTGTCAAACAGAGCAAATCTAGGTTATGATCATTGATCAAATCGTTTACAAAAAGTGCTTTTGTAGAAAGGGACCTGATATTCAGTAAGCCAAGTTTTATCAATTGTTTCACTGTATTGTAAAAAAATTTTACTTGTTGAACATCAATTAAATCTATAGAGAGTAATCTTATAACTTCCGGCTTTGCTACTGTTCGGACGCTCTTGCTTATTGCTCTCCGCTTTGCTCCCTATTTTTGCATTTTTCTCATATCTCTCCAAGATTTTAACTTTAACTTCAGCAGATCAGCACAGTGCTCAGACAACACATTTTTTTGGGGGAAACTTAAGACTTTCTCCCAGCAGTTTACATTCCAGAGACGGAAAAACACAGCTGTCTACATTTAAACAGACTAGAGAAAATGCCTCTCGTGGAATCTACTTGCTGCATGAACTGCCACAAACTTCTACAAAGGATTGCGGTTCTTGAAACAAAGTTACTTACTGGACTTCCAAAACAGGCGGAACACACAGCAGACGGTCATCACGGACCCCCTCAGCATACAGCTGGTGAGTCCTCTGAATCTCAAAAGTTTATACAAAGTGTAGAGGAAAAAGCCGAAACAGATCGACAGACAAATCGATGGCACAAACAGGGAGCAAGACCCAAAGGCAATCGAGACATCAGATTATCACGAGTATCTCGTATTGCTGCTGTAGCATCCTCCACCCCAGATACGGCTATGACAAGACTTGTAAACACTGGCATTCTACCACCCCCTATACATCTTGAGAACAGATTTGAAGCATTAATGAATGTGGGTGAGAAATCTGCAAATGTGACTAAACACGGATCGAATCAGCCAGCAGCTAACATCGCTACTAACAGGCGCTCAAGGTCGAGCAGACAGCGGCTTTCAGCTCAGAGCGCAGTCGAGCCCAGGACTCTGATAGTGGGTGATGCTATTATCAGAAACATCAGTAGCAGGACTACAACTACCTACTGCCTTCCTCAAGCAAATGTCTCTGATGTGAACAAAGAACTTCGGAACATTCTGATGAAGCACAAGACTGCAAATCGAGTCATCATCCATGTGGGGAAGAATGATATTCGGAAGGAGCAGTCAGAACTCCTTAAGAAGGATTTCAGTGAACTCTTTGAAACGCTTCAAAGTCTTGAAGTTCAGTCGTTCATCAGTGGACCACTCCCAGCAAGGGGAACTAACATGTTCTCACGGTTGCTTGGGCTGAATACATGGCTACAAAGGACCTGCAGTATAAAAGGAGTCAACTTCATCGACAACTTCAACCTTTTCTGGGGCCACAGACAACTGTTTAAACTAGATGGCCTCCACCCAAACAGACTCGGTGCAAGAGTGCTTAAGGACAATATCTATTTCTCCCTCCGTCATCCTTCAGCGGTGTGTGCCAATCTACTCGGCCTGAATGGCACACACACACCTGGACAGAATATGAGTGACCACAGGACTTCATGTCAGCTTTTGAGTCAACATGTGGTTGACACATCCCACAAGGATACTGATAACACCACGCAGCCACAACAAGCACTGCTCATGGACATCCCAGCTGAGCCCTGCCCACAGAGCTCATCACATGCAGACTGTGACGTACTACAACAGCTCCAAGACTCAGCACCCAAGGACGACCTTCTGGAAAACAGCCAGGGAAGCCAGAACGACATCTCACAGCCAGCGGAAACACCAGAGCCAGAGCCCTGCTCACCAGATACACTATCACTCTCCCCAGAATCTCCACTTCTAAGCTTCTCACAGAAAATGGAGGAACTGGTGTATGCTGGGACCAAACTCTCCCACTCTTTCGCTTCAAGCCCCCAGATATCAACTAAAAAACGGCGGGCCCCACAACCACCAAAGACTGCAGGCCCAGCTCACCCTCCTCCTCCTGCGAGAGCTCTCCGGCCGCTGCCACAACGTCAGGGCCCAAACCCCTCTCCATCTGGTGTAGGTGAACCAAAAACAACTGATAACAGCTCTCAGTGATATGTGTCGGGTCCCCGCTATATTAGCAGCAACATTCACAAATGTTTACAGAACAAGCGGGAACCCAGTGTGCCTGTAGCCTCCTCTATTTCTGTTTTATTAAGCAATAGAAAGTCTAAGGCCTTCTCAAGCCGTACGGCTCACCCATCTAACCTGCGGCCTATAATGCATCAATCTAAGATTGCTGTAGAGACAAAATGTAATTCCATCAAGTTAGCATTTTTAAACATTCGCTCACTTAAAAATAAATCATTTCTGATCAACGATTTAATAACCACAAACAACCTGGATTTTATGTTTTTAAATGAAACATGGTTAGAAGACAGCTGCAGTGCAACAGTCCTTCATGAAACAGCCCCTCCTAACTTTAATTTTATAAGTGTCTGCAGGACTGTTAGGAGAGGTGGAGGTGTAGCTGCTCTGTTTAAAGATGTTTATCAGTGCAAGCAAATGTCATTTGGTCAGTATTCATCTTTTGAATACCTAGGTATTGTGCTGAAAGGTGCTCCACGCACCCTGTTTATCATTATTTACAGGCCTCCAAAATATTCTCCAGCCTTTGTTGATGATTTCACTGAACTGTTATCAATGATTTCCTCAGAGTTTGACTGTTTTGCTATTGCAGGGGATTTTAATATTCACATAGATAATGCAGAAATCAAAACTACAAAAGAAATTATAACTGTTTTAAACACTTTTGACCTGAGTCAGCATGTGCACGGACCCACACACAACCGTGGACACACCCTAGATCTACTCATCAGTAGAGGTCTAAACATCTCATCCATTGTAATCAAGGATGTAGCACTATCTGATCACTTCTGTATTTTCTTTGATATATTGATCTCGGTCACCACTGAATCTAGATCTGTCTCTATCAGAAAGAGATGCATTAACGAGAACACTAGTGCGCTATTTATGGAGGCAATATCATTAACACCAAGCATTTCTGCAGACTCTGTTGATCTTCTCCTGGAGTCATTTAACTCAAAAATTAAGAATGTTATTGATGATATTGCCCCGATAAAGGTCAGCAAGAAGACGGGGAAACAGAAATCAATTTGGAGAAAATCAACAGCAGTTCAGAGCATGAAAAGACAATGCAGAAAAGCTGAGCGGATGTGGCGGAAGACGAAACTCGAAATTCACTATAGCATCTATAAAGACAGCCTTCATGCTTTCAATGTGGAACTAGCCACAGCTAGACAGACTTTCTTTTCAAACCTTATAAACAGTAACAACAACACCCGCACTCTTTTTGCGACTGTTGAGAGACTGACAAACCCCCCAAGTCAGATTCCCAGTGAAATGCTCTCCGACAGCAAATGCAATGAGTTTGCTTCCTTCTTTTCTGAGAAGATCAATAATATCAGAAAGGAGATTGGCACATCCTCAAGTTATGCAGAGGTCACACAGATTCAACCGCAATTTCAAAAAGAAGTGACTATGTGTGTTTTTAAAGAAATTGATAACAAAATTTTGGAAGAAATAGTACAGCACCTTAAATCTTCAACCTGCTATCTTGACACACTTCCCACATCCTTTTTCAAAAATGTGCTTAACTGTTTAGAAGCTGATCTCTTAGAAGTGGTGAACGCCTCACTTCTTTCTGGGACTTTTCCAAACTCCCTTAAAACTGCAGTTGTTAAGCCCCTTCTGAAAAAGCGCAATCTTGATAACACCATGTTGAGCAACTATAGACCCATATCAAATCTTCCTTTCATAGGTAAGATTATTGAAAAGGTAGTTTTTAATCAGCTGAACAACTACTTAAAGTCAAATGGATACCTGCACAATTTTCAATCTGGTTTCCGAGCACATCACAGCACAGAGACAGCACTCGTTAAGATAATAAATGATATTCGCGTCAATTCTGATTCTGGCAAAATATCAGTGCTGGTACTACTAGATCTTAGTGCTGCGTTTGACACTGTCGATCATAACATACTTTTAGAGAGACTGGAAAACTGGGTCGGGCTTTCTGGGATGGCACTCAAATGGTTCAGGTCATACTTAGAAGGGAGAGGTTATTATGTGAGTATAGGAGAGCATAAGTCTAAGTGGACGGCCATGACATGTGGAGTCCCACAAGGCTCAATTCTTGCACCGCTCTTGTTTAGCCTGTATATGCTCCCACTAAGTCAGATAATGAGGAAGAACCAAATTGCCTATCACAGCTATGCTGATGATACCCAGATTTACCTAGCCTTATCTCCAAATGACTACAGCCCCATTGACTCCCTCTGCCAATGCATTGATGAAATTAACAGTTGGATGTGCCAGAACTTTCTTCAGTTAAACAAGGAGAAAACTGAAATCATTGCATTTGGAAACAAAGATGAAGTTCTCAAGGTGAATGCATATCTTGACTCTAGGGGTCAAACAACTAAAAATCAAGTCAGAAATCTTGGGGTGATTCTGGAGACAGACCTTAGTTTCAGTAGTCATGTCAAAGCAATAACTAAATCAGCATACTATCATCTCAAAAATATTGCAAGAATTAGATGTTTTGTCTCCAATCAAGACTTGGAGAAACTTGTTCATGCCTTTATCACCAGCAGGGTGGATTACTGTAATGGTCTCCTCACCGGCCTTCCCAAGAAGACCATTAGACAACTGCAGCTCATCCAGAACGCTGCTGCCAGGATTCTGACTAGAACCAGAAAATCTGAGCATATCACACCAGTCCTCAGGTCCTTACACTGGCTTCCAGTTACATTTAGGATTGATTTTAAAGTACTTTTACTCGTTTATAAGTCACTCAATGGCCTAGGACCTAAATATATTGCTGATATGCTCACTGAATATAAACCGAACAGACCACTCAGATCATTAGGATCGAGTCAGTTAGAAATACCAAGGGTTCACACAAAACAAGGGGAGTCTGCGTTTAGCTATTATGCGGCCCGCAGCTGGAACCAGCTTCCAGAAGAGATCAGATGTGCTAAAACATTAGCCACATTTAAATCAAGACTCAAAACTCACCTGTTTAACTGTGCATTTGTTGAATGAGCACTGTGCTATATGTCCGAACTGACTGCAATATATTTTATGTATAATTATTTTCTTTAAATTTATTTTAAATCATTTTCTATATCATTTTAAAATTCCTTGTTTTTATTATTCTTATTTCCATGTTTTTATTGATTTTAATGTCTATTTCACTTTCTTTTATGTAAAGCACTTTGAATTACCACTGTGTATGAAATGTGCTATATAAATAAACTTGCCTTGCCTTGCCTAGATATATTTTTAATGTCTGTAAGGCAAGTATACACAGAGTTTTGCGCTCAAGTTCACGTAGACAGAAACGGCAGAAAGCGCATCCTGTTTGCTTTCATTATTTTACAAAAGGGCAATATTTTGTTGCTACTGTGAGTGCACACAAAGAAGCGTAGAGTCTTTACGGATTCAAAAGATGTATTACACTTATCTGTATGACCAAAAATTACGGAGTATTTTAAGCGCAAGTGACCGCACCGGCGCCTCCATCTGTCATGCAGCGAACGCTACTGTTCAGCTTCCACACTCCACACAGACACTTCCATAGGACACATTTTTCTAGGTTAACATTAGCTATCTAGGTTAACTAGTGGTCATGTAAAGTTGCTGCTACTAACATATTTCAGATGATAAGCCATATTTGAGATTGATGAATGATAGGTGAGCATTTTGAATAAAAGCAGTAAATTCTCCCAACCACCTCTTAGAAAAAGTTAAATAATTAAATATAAATCAATTCTGAGATAAACCAATCAATTTTTTAATCGGTTTAAAAAGAATTTTGATAGGTGAATCGATTTTTTCCCCCACCCCTATTCAGAGACAAGTGGATGTATGAAAGATGTTATACTCCACAAAGCCATCTGCTGTGTGTCAGAGGGCTATTCTGGTTGGCGGTACAGTGTGAACAGCGGTGTCCCTTTTCAGCAATTCCCCTGGATGCTTCAACTAAAAGAACAGGTTTCCTCTAAAAGAGCAATTGCAGACAGCTCATGTCTTTTTAGAGATGTCGCTTCATCCATGTTCTCTTGGTTGAGGTCATTTTCTGTCCTCTGATGAAGGCCACGAGCATTATCTTCCATGTCTGGGCATTCAGCACACTGAAGATGCATTTGTGAATGGTTCATGCCCGCACTGCGAGAGCATGACCATGGCAACACTCTTAAAGGGAAAGGAGCAGTCCCCTTTGCCACTACCTACCCCAGTTTTTTTTGCCGGCTAGTGCTCTGGGAGATTTGAGGGTTACAGTGTGAGCATCTCTGCAGGGCCAGTCCTCACGTTTTTCATTCAGTGCACCGCTGGAGGATCAGATGTCAATAGAAGCATCAGAGGATGGGTTATCGTTCTCTGAGGATGGAGATCTGGCAGGGCTGCCCCATCGGGTGTTGTCCCCACCTCTGAATCGGACCCAGAGTTAATGGCCATGGCGTGAGAATCGGGATGGAGGTGTGAACACCGCCCAGCCCTGAGCACTCGCGGCTGGATGATTAGTTTCCCAGTGCGGAGCATGACTCGCGACCGCACCCTGCCCTGGTTCCTTTCTTCCCGGAAGTTCGGTGACGTGATGCCTCTCTACGGGGATACAGAGAGTTCTGCCATGATGAGCCAGAACCAGTGGTCCTGATGAGCCTTCTGGGCCATCCACCACGACTCCCCACCGATGCATCACTGCGGGTGAGTCAATTGTCCCTTTGGCGCCACTCGCACAGAGTTTGGGGGTGTGCCCAAACCAACCCATCCCAGTGGCTCGTTCAGACATTTCAACTCTGCTAGGCGACCCCACCAGTTTCAGCTGGGTCCTCGAGACTTTGGTGGCAGTCCGAGAAGCCCCTGTCCTGTGCGAGGAGATTACTGTCCTATTGGGGAGGACCTCTCTTCATGAACTGGTGTTCTCGCTGAGAAGACACCAGAAGATGCCAGATTAAAGTCGTGCTTTTTTTCCTACAAGAGAGGTTGGAGCATTTGAAACTGCAAAGGGTCTACTTTTATTTGTGTATAGTCATAATAACAACAAAACAATGTGCTTTTAAAAAATGAATAAAATAAACAGGGTGCGTTCTCTGCTGGCTCTGTCTCTGTCACCACTCTTCACAGACACGTAAATAAAACAACATGAATCGCTGCGAATACTTGCCGCAAAGACATGAGAAATATATGTATAGAAAGCTTGAAATGTCTACTTTTAAATGAAGTCCGAAAACAAATACTCTCTGTTAAAGTAATCCATATGAAACCAACACAATGTCCAGTTTTCTCCGTCTTAAATCATTATCTCTAATGCGGTCATGCCCACGCGCCGATCGCGCTTTTCAAATTCAAACATCCACGTGAGACGCTCGCGCATGTAAATGCCCACATCGCCTCCACGTAAATAAATTCATCCCAGCTACTTTTTGTTTCTGGAAGAAGACGTGCTAAGAAAAATAATCCAGAATTTACATCACAACGCGATCCGTTGCGCAGCTAGATCCGGTGGAGCATATCATTCTGATGAGTAGCCTAAGATTACTTGCATCTGTTGTTATTGTGGCATAACTTGTACACATTTTACTAGTTAGACTTTTCGCAAAATATAATTCCTGGCTACATGTATGAAATCAAGTGAAACATTTTGAAATATGTGTCATTTCATTGTCTAAATGTCTAACAATGCCAGGATGTTTGTTTAAAGAGATCATATGATGCGTTCAACTTTTCCTTTCTCTTTGGATTGTTACAAGCTGTTTGTGCATAGATAAGATCCCTGAAGTTGCAAAGACTAAAGTCTCAAAACCAAAGATATATTCTTTATCAAAGTTAAGACTTTGCCATGCCCCCCCCAAAAAGGCTCGTTCAAACACAAAAAATATTGTGACGTAGAGATTTTCATAACACCGCCCAAACGTACATGCAATAAAAGAAGGCAGAACTATTATTCTCGCTGTAGTATTGATGCTGCAGCCAGCGCCATGTCCTGAAGATGCTGTTTCGTTGTGAAAGCGAAACTACTTTGTTTAGGCTTCCAAAAGAGGACACAACTAGAAATCGGTGGTTAAATTGTATTTACAACAATGTTCCAGAGCAGTACAACGCAAATATTCGAGTGTGTGCAGCACATTTTACAGAGGACAATTTCCTGAACTTGGAAGCTACAATGCTGGCTTGCACAAAAGGCAGTTTCTATAAAGGGGGACAATTCCAACTTTGAAAGGACATTCTAGCGCTTCTGACCACTGTAAGTACATTTCTGCCACTGACGATTCAAACGCGAGTTTTGAGCAGTATAGAGGAGTGCTTGTTGTTTGTTTCTCCGATCACAAATGCAGACATTGTAATGTTTACGCGGTGTGATGCAACGCAACGCGTAAAAAGACAGTATAAATCATTATAATAAGTAATTATGTCCCCACTGAATGCAACAAATGCCTCGTTGTAATGGGTTTTATTGTTTTTGTGTGACTCGCGCCCTGAAACATCACCACAATACGGTGAGGGGCGTAACATTTCCGTCTCACGCTTGAGGTATTCGGCCAATCACAATGCACTGGATAGCTGGCCAATCAGAGCACGCCTCGCTTCTCAGAACGATGAGCTTTGTAAAAATCGAAGCGTTTCAGAAAGGCTGGGCTTAGAGGAGCAACAATAATGTACAGTATGTGGAAAATAATGTGTTTTATTACTTTAAACCACATAAACAGATTGCATTACACCAAATACACAAAATAATGTTCTTTTTAGCCACATCATATGACCCCTTTAATGTTTTATAACATATAAAACCACAATATATAAAAGTAGTGTGTGTTAACACTATGAATGAATGTTTGGCACAAAGTTGTGTTATTGTTCAAGTCTCAGTGTTCAGATCAGTATGTTCAATCATGTGTCCTTGACCTTCACTGTGTATATTTTTTATTATACTGTATTGTAAATAAAATACAAATAATAATCAAAAACATTTTACTCTCCTCACACTCTTTTTTACCTGCCTCAGTCACATTCATATTGATGGCCCATTATAGGAGGCCCTTTGTCTCTCAGGTGTGAATCACTAAATATTCATGGCCATTGTCACTCCTTCGCATACAGGCTTTCGATCACGAACCATGTTTTACAAATGTTAAATCAATATATTGTTTTCTGTGAAGGAGTGAACAGGATAATTTTCACTTTATTTTGTAGCAAAAACTCTAGTCTACCACATCCAGTTCTCCAAAGTCTTGTGAACAAATATTCTGTATGTGTTTTATGGACTTATTTCAGTGACTTAAAAAATGTGGAGCACGTTAGCATTCGTTAGCCGGTTAGCTTGTCATTTGCGTTTCCATTCATATTTCTATTCACGTCTATTACTGTTTTCTTTTTTAGAACTAGAGACACACATCCAAACTTTAGTTGAGGACAGTAAGAATGTGAGGGCTGTAGATATGGCTTTGGATGCGACTAGCTCAGGGAGTCCTGTACATTGTTCGGTTCCGGTCCTGTGAGGCGGCATAGTTGCGGGTCAAAACACCGCTCTTCCTTTCCGATCAAAACATCAAACAGGTTCTCCCCACTCAGTTACGCAATTCTTACGCAATTCTCCCCAATCAGTTACGTTCCGTGAAAATAAAGACACCAGCCACCATAGTCCAATGTTTACCAGGAGCCAGATCACCTGACATCTTAGCAAATTTAAAAGTGCTGGCTAATGCTAAACTTAAATTCAGTATGATTGTTATACACGTCAACACTAATGATGTTCGACTTCACCAGTCGGAGATCACTAAAAATAATGTTAAAGAGGTGTGTGAACTTGCAAGTACGATGCCAGACACTGTAATATGCTCTAGTCCTCTCCCTGCTTACCGGGGTGACGAGATGTCTAAGTGGTGCCTGCAGAATAAGATAGGTTTCATAGACAATATAACAACTTTTTGGGGCTGACCTGACCTGTTGAAAAGAGATGGTCTTCATCCCTCCTGGGGTGGTGCCTCACTTCTTTCTAGAAATATGGCACCTAGTCTTAGAGTTTGTACTTGACTAACTGGGGCCCAGGTCAGGAAGAAGTAGTCAGTTAATTCTTAGCACATAGAGAGTTTTTCACCTAGATATCACACTATAGAGACTGTGTCTGTTCCCCAAACTAGAAAATACAAAAAATGTCCAAAGCAATTTAAGAGTAAGAATTTAATTGATGTTCAACAAATAAAAAATGTATATAATACAGAGAAACTAAAAATAAAGCTTGGCTTTTAATATGCTTTATATGTGATTACATTTATTTTGTTTGGAATGCAGTACTATTAGATGCACTAAACTTGCACACTGACAGACTTTCACGTGCACTTTGTGTTTGTTTGTCCTGAAGCTCGATTGTGGCTGCGGTTAAATGCACTTGCATTTTCGAATACTTTTATACGAAACTGATGTACACACAGTCAGTTATGATTTCAGAGCAGGACAAAACATCTGATGTATTGAAATAGATCTGTGCATTAGTCTGAATACAGCCTATTAAAGCTGCCACTGTCTATGATCTCATCAGTAATAATCAAACGGCAATAATGCTGAGGAAAAAAAGAAAAACCCATAAATATTGTCTGTAAACTTTTGGATACTTAAAGAACACTTATTTTAAATGAGTAATTCTTTTAAAAAGCAGCCTGCTTATACACTGTAAAAAAAATATTTTTAAAACTGAGAATGTGACGCATCGTGTTAAAATTGAATCGTGAAACCAAGATTCACACCCCTACTTTTAAGATGGCAGAACTGACACACAGAGATTCCAACTATAATCAAAAAGCATAGAAACTCCAATTTTGGTTAAGATGTAAAGTTGTAAAGATGTATTTGCACAGCAGAAGAATTAATTGGGGAAAAAATGTATATCAAGAATCGTTTTGGAATCGGAATCGGATCGGATCGTGGAGTGCCTGAAGATTCCCACCCCTAGCGGGCTTCAAGTATAACTCGTTTGAAGTAATGGTGCTTCATATAATATTATCCAGAGAAACAAGTGTTAATGATAAATCCCCTGTGATGTTTGTACTGGCTACTGTATACAGGCCACCAGGGCACCATACAGACTTTATTAAACAATTTTAAGATTTTCTACCTAGTTAGTGCTAGCTGCAGATAAAGTCTTAATTGTTGGTGATTTTAATATCCATGTTGATTAAAAAGATACATTGGGATCAGCATGTCTAGATAACACGTGTCAGGTCCTACTCATTGTCGAAATCATACTCTAGATTTAATACTGTCACATGGAATTGATGTTAATGGTGATGAAATTCTGCAGCAAAGCGATGATATCTCAGATCATTATCTAGTCTTGTGTAAACTCCATAGAGCTAAAACTGTAAATTCTACTCCTTGTTACAAGTATGGTAGAACCATCAATTCTACGACAAAAGGCTGCTTTGTAAGTAATCTTCCTGATTTCTCTCAATTCCTCAGGATTTCCAATAGCTCAGAAAAACTTGATGATGTAACAGAAACTATAGACTCTCTGTAAAGGGTCCACTGGAGGCGAGCGGAGTGATGAACCCAAGTGCACTTTATAGACAAACGTGAAATCCAAAATCCAAACAAAGACTTGACCAGAACAGACTAGACATGAAACAGACTTGGCATAGCATGAACAGACTAGACACACCGACAGCAGGTTACAACATTAATACACGACAAGAAACAAAGGCAAGGACTTTGCTACTTATAGTTAACAAAGAGGGTCACATGACATGAACAACCAATGAGAACATGACACAAGGAACAAGGGAACCAATCAGAGCATGCCACAAAGAACAAGGGAACCAATAGCAAAGAGACATGAGGGCAAGGAAAGCATGACACAAACAGGAACCATAACAGAACTTCAAAATAAAAGACATGAAAACATAAACATGAAACAGAACCAAAAACAGACCTTACACTCTCTCTTTTCTAGCATTTTAGATACGATTGCTTTACGCTTAAGGAATATTAAGGATTTTTTCATCTTATATCTAAATTGAGACCTATGCTCTCAAAGTCAAATGCAGAAATGTTAATTCATGCATTTATGACCTCAAGGTTAGATTATTGTAATGCTTTATTGGGTGGTTGCTCTGCACACTTAATAAACAACTCCAAATGGTGGTCCAAAATGCAGCAGTTAGAGTTATTACTAAAACCTGGAAGTACGACCATATTAGCCCGGTTCTGTCAACTCTGCACTGGCTCCCTATTGAACATCAATAGGTGCGTTCGACTTGAAGCACGGCTACAGATGGTGGTCAACGAGAGTAGCCGCTTGCAGTCAGGGGCGGAGTTGAAAACGGAGTTGTGAAGTCGGACACTTCGGGGCTCTCGTAGTTTGCTGCATCTACCTCAGTCATGGCAGATCACGTGGCGTTTGCTTGCTTTATTGCAGATGAACTGGAAGCTATAGAAATGCCGTTATTGTTGTATGAAATTGAGCACAATGAGCAACGAAAGTGAGTAAAGGTTCAATGTAATAAGTATTGTTTTTATATATCCAAAGGGACATGGGACCATACCCAACACCAGTGTGACTCGTTATTTCTAATACTAACCAATCAATGCAATTACACTTAACAATTTTCATTAGAAGTGATTCTTTTTTTATTACTATGTTGGTTTATGTTTTAATAAACCTTTAAGATGTATGTAATATTTTGAAAGGGTGTCATCACGACAGAAACAAGTTTTAAGTAAATAAACAGAACATATTGAAAATTTGACTTGTGCAGTATGATTCATTATGTGTGTTTTTGCTACTGCAACTTAATAAAAATAATCTATGAAGATAATAATTGTATGTACTAAATGTGGTTTTGATTACAGATAAAAGAATTAGGATGTTACATATTTGTTTACTTATTTTACTATTTCTCCAGTTAGGTAAGCACATTTTAGTAAGACAAAACACCATGAACATTCATACGTAAACACCATGAACAGGCCTACGGATAAGCCCAATTTATTTGCCTTTCTATTATGATTTATACCAGCTTATGAAAGTGATCTGAATGTTGTATTAAGTTGACATCCAGCCAGAGTTGTTGGCAGTTATCACATGCAAGTGAAGATGGATGAACCCAGCAACTAGACAATTAGTATCAATCAGAATCCATGATGACCACATTATATTAAAAGTCTGTAAGATTGACATTTGATTTATTCCATAAAAAAATGATTATCTAAATAGGTTATGCAGCTTAATACTGTAAAGGGTCTGTATGAAAAAGGTCCAAAATAAACCTATGCACAAAACCTATATAAACAAATTAACAAAAAAGTGATTGCAGTAAAAAATAATTGTAATCTTTTAATAAACATGATTTACGAGATGAAGATGACATGAAAAGTTAATTTTTTTTTTTTTTTTTTGAAAGTCCGTATATGAGCATTAGTGGGACTGAAGTTGTCAGAATAAACCCGAAATACACGTCGTTGTTGTCATGTGGTGAATTTGGCCAATCGTGAAACAGCTGTGTCGTCATCAGCGCTCCCGCAGTCGCTCTGGAGAAATTGCGCCGGCTGAGTCAGCCGGCTGCTCTCGAAACGCTATCGCGTTACTTTGATGCCACACGTGACAGTGACGTGTGGTCGGCGCCGGTTCAAGTCGGACTAAATTTCTAACCGGCATGCACTGCTTCAAGTCAGCCGCCGATCGGTCTGCTAAGTGCTGCATGAAGTCGAACGCACCTAAGGCCATAAATGCCATGTGACTAATCCAGGGGTGGGCAAACTTTTTGACTCGAGGGCCACATCAAATTTTCCACATTAAGTGACGGGCCGCATAATATGTTTGACAAATGAAGCTTTAATTTTTTTTTTTTTATTCTAAATTGACACTCACTTACTACTGTACTATGTATACTTGTACATACATGGCAGTTCTCTTCTTGTACCATCTCTACCTATTTTTATGAGCACGTTATGACACACAGATGAGTTGTATTGGTGTACAAGTCTATGTATAAGACACATTTTATCATTTCATTCAGAAATAATGTAAAATAAACTAAACGTTTACAAACATTAGAAAATGTTTTTATATTCCCTACACTCCACAAAAAGTCCTGTAAATTTTGCAGTGTTCAGAATAGAAACAAGAACAAAAATATAAGTAAAAAACAAACACAAATTATAGTGGCATTCACCATAAACATATATTATAAACGCCCAGCCTTAAATATTTAAAGCGAAACTGAAACTAGCGGCGTGGTTGCTGGAATATGCACAATTTAAACTCACTTGCCTTTTCTCATTCATCACCAATCCTGATGTGCGCACTTTGTGCTTGACCTTGATTGCTTTATATAAGTCACCTTGGAAATTACAGCACGTTTCAGATGAAAAAACGCAATTTGTAACAAGATGGCGCCGCTGTGTTCGGACGCCGTTAGGTTCGCTCCACTGAGAATTTGCTTCTACCTTCCTTTTTACTTAGTTTTACTTTCTCTTTTTACACATCTCACGTCGGCAATGATCACCTACAACATAGAAACACTTTTGGACATTGGAAACCGCTACACCAACCTGTTTCAGGACACTTTATCCACGAATCCTGCGTGGCCTCTGGAGATTCTTCGGAACGCGGAGATAAACAACACCCCCCCGAGGCGACGGATCAAGAAACACCGCGGGAAGCGCGCTGGAATTCGAGTCAGACTCAGGAAAAGGGCTCACAGTCCTCCTCTCCCAAGCATTCTCCTCGCTAATGTCCAATCCTTGGAGAATAAGATGGACGATCTTAGAGCCAGGATTAGTTTCCAACGGGACATTAGGGACTGTAACATCCTTTGTTTGTCAGAAATGTGGCTTTCGTCCTCGGTCCCGGACACTGCTGTAATGCCGAGTGATAACTTCTCTGTCTTTCGGACGGACAGAACAGCAGAGGCCGGTAAATCCAGGGGTGGAGGAGTATGTTTCATGATCAACAAGAAATGGTGTGACCCCAGGAATATCTCCATTCTGTCGCGTTCCTGCTCGCCTCATCTGGAACATCTTTCCATTATCTGCCGCCCATTTTATCTGCCCCGGGAGTTTTCATCGATCATTGTTACTGCTGTGTACATTCCACCACAGGCGGACACTGGCTTGGCTTTGTCTAAGCTTCACGATGTGCTCAGCGGCTACATTAACAAACATCCTGACGCTGCCTTTATCATCGCGGGGGACTTTAACAAAGCCAACCTCAAGCAGGTCATGCCGAACTTTTATCAACATGTATCCTGTCCAACTAGAGGACCAAACACACTGGATCATTGCTACACTCAGTTCAAGGATGCCTACAAAGCCCGCTCACTACCGGCTTTTGGCAAATCGGACCATGCCGCCATCTTTCTAACACCGAGATACAAACAAAGGCTCGTTCAGGAACCTCCGGTGCAGAGAGTAGTGACGCGCTGGTCCTCCCACTCAGAGACTATGCTGCAGGCGGCGCTTGATGACGTCGACTGGGACATGTTCCGGGCGAGTTCTTCTGACGTCAGCGAGTTCACGGATGTAGCATTAAGCTTCGTAAACACGCTAACCGAGCAAGCTACAGAAACAATAACGATAAGGACATTCTCCAATCAGAAACCGTGGGTGGACAGAACAATCCGTGCCGCGGTTAACACACGCACCGCCGCTTACAATGAGGCTCTTCTGTCTGGGAATACGAGCGAGTACAAAGCATCGTGCTATGCTCTCCGACGCGCAGTAAGAGCCGCCAAACACAGATACAGAGAGAGAATTGAGTCTCATTTCCAGCTCAACGACTCTCGACGGATGTGGCAGGGACTGAGGACCATCTGTGACTTCGGAAACAAATCCTCCGCGGAGGTGAGAGCAGATCCGTTGCTGGCCGACGAGTTAAACATCTTCTATGGCCGCTTCGATGGCAACGGCGGCGGCGCGTTTCTGCCGACCAGCGCGTCTGGAAGCAACAGGCAGAGCAGCGATGATCCTGTAATCACCGTGTCGGAGGATGAGGTTCGGAGGGCGCTAAAGAAAGTGAACGTCAGGAAAGCAGCCGGACCTGATGGGATAACCGGCCGTGTTCTGAGGTCCTGCGCCGATCAGCTCGCTGGTTTGTTCACTTCTATCTTTAATGAGTCCCTTGCTACCGCCGTGGTTCCCACCTCATTCAAAAAATCCATTATTATCCCTGTGCCAAAGAACAATAAACCCTCTTGCCTGAATGACTATCGCCCAGTTGCCCTCACATCTATAGTCATGAAGGTTTTTGAGAGACTTGTAAAGAGCCACATTTGCTCCTCCATCCCTGATACTCTGGACCCTCTTCAGTTTGCCTATCGCCCAAACAGATCCACGGACGATGCCATCTCTCACGTCCTCCACTCTTCCCTCACACACTTGGACAGCAACAATGGAAATTATGTAAGGCTGCTATTCATTGACTATAGCTCAGCTTTCAACACTATAGTCCCCATCAAGCTGGCATCTAAACTCACAGACCTCGGCCTAAACCCCTCACTCTGTGACTGGATTCAAGACTTCCTCACCGGCAGACCTCAAGTGGTGAAAGTTGGCCAGTTCACCTCAAACTCCATCACTCTGAACATAGGAGCCCCACAGGGCTGTGTCCTGAGTCCCCTGCTCTACTCTCTCTACACGCATGACTGCGTGTCCTCTCACAGCTCCACATCTATTGTCAAATTCGCTGATGATACTGTGGTTCTGGGCCTCATCTCCAACAACGATGAGACCGCATACTTGGACGAGGTAGAGAGACTCACATCATGGTGCCAGAACAACTGTCTCTCTCTGAATGTGAGCAAAACTAAAGAGCTGATCATGGACTTCAGGAAGAGACAGCAGCAGCCCTACACTCCTCTTATGATCAGTGGGACCCCTGTGGAGAGGGTGAGCAGCTTCAAGTACCTCGGTGTAAACATCTCCGAGAACCTGACTTGGACTACACACATCCAAACACAGGTAAAGAAAGCCAGGCAAAGACTTTACCATCTGCGACAGCTGAGGAAATTCAGGGTCTCACCAGCAATCCTGAAAACTTTCTATTCAGGGACCATAGAAAGTGTATTGACTCAGTGCATCTCAGTGTGGTATGGAAACAGCTCCAATCAGGACTGCAAAGCACTACAGAGAGTTGTGCGCTTAGCTGAGCGCATCTCAGGGTCTGCTCTCCCCTCTCTGCAGGACATCTACCTCAAACGCTGCAAAAATAGAGCTGTCAAAATAATCAAGGACTCAAATCACCCTGGTAACCAGCTATTCACTTTGCTTCCATCTGGTAAGCGCTTCCGTAGCCTGATGGCAAAAACTGAGAGACTTAGGAGGAGCTTCTTCCCCCAGGCCATCAGGCTCCTAAACTCTAACTCTGTGTCATAACATCACTTGACTCCATGTAAATATCACCATATCAATAAGCTATTCATAATTTTTCTCTACCTCATATTGCTGCTATTATATACCCTGTACAACTTTTTTGCACATTATTTTGCACATTCCTCTTAGTACTATTTAAGTCAACAACATACTGACCTGCACATTTATATTTATATTTTTTATCTATCTTTTTATTTTATTCTTTTTATTTTATTTTATTTTTTATTTTTTTTCTACTTTCTTTTCTTCTCTTAATATTTGTATACTTTATAATTGCACTGTCCTTGGAGCGGACCTGACCTACATTTCACTGCTGGTTATACTCTGTATAATTGTGTATGTGACAAATAAAACTCTTGAATCTTGAATCTTGAATCTTGAATCTTGAGAAAAAACAGTACTATATCCATTTTCATAAAAATGTGTGTGGGAAACAGAAGAAGAAATCATATCTTTGCAAGATAAAATGTCAAATTATTTTCATGTTTTCCCCACAAAATTACAGTACCGTGAGCAGAAGGATAACATTTGTTTTTATACTGGATCATAGGCGTAATTTACGGGTGGGACATGTCCCCACCACTTTTTACCAGGCTCGATATTGTCCCCACCACTTTTAAAAAGTAACTGAAAAATAGATTGCGTAAGGTATGTATTAAAGGAAAAGCACCATCTACAAATCGTCACTCTTCATAATCTAATTCATTCATTTAACAATTTTTTCCGCCGGTCAGAAGCTTTTCAACGTCCTCAAAGATGAATATTAAGTCTCGTTGTGAAACTATCGCGAGATACGCGATATGCGTCATGGGATATGTAGTTTCCTTTCCCTATAATTAGTCTACAGATCCTGTACCTCTTTTAAAATGTATTTGTAGTCTACAATGTTAATACTGTCTTTTAGTCTTGCTCTTACCTGTACATTTTCTGCTCCCTGTTCTTGTTATTTGTCAGTAGGCACATTTGTCTGATTCTGGGGAAAAAATTACCCTGATTCAACCCAGGATCTAAATGTTTACATTTGCAATCATAAGCAACATTGGCATTTGTCCATCATTGAAGGCTGAATAATAGTTAAAGCACTTTTAGGCAACAGGACAATTCTATGTTATGACTTTAGTTCATAGTCCTTTAATTCAGTTTTGTATTAAATCACAGCGCGCTCCAGTGGCCGCCAAAAAACATGATTAGCGACAGTATGTCTATATTTACATAAGTTAAATATAATATGTTTTCGTGTTAAGCAAAGTAACTTACTGTGTGTGGCTGCTTCACTAAAAAGCTTCTTATATCACTTCCACACTTTCTTTTGGACATTTTGTTGATGTTTTAACATTTATGCTATAGGTAGCAACATTTACCGTTAACTAGGCTTTACATGTGGGGTGGGGGAGGAAAAAATAGAGCTTTTATAAAAACGTAATAAAAAAAAAAGATTCAGCAAAACAATTTCATTTATTTAATTAATTAAAGTAGTTTAACCATTTTAAACACAAATGAACTCTCATTCATGTTTTACACACGGTTTTGCGTAGTTCAGGATTGGTTAAATTATTTGATTGGATGAGGAAACATTTTGTGGGCTTGTCTTGACTCTTGACGTAATGTTGATTCTTCCATGTTCAGCGCGTGCATCGATCACACCTGCTTTTAGCAAGTTGTCCGGCTGGTATTAAGAGAACATATGCAAGTAATTCAAAGTAGAATGAATCGTAATACACACACACACACACACACAATTGTGCAATTAATGAATACGCTGCAGCTGAGCTGACCATGAAATGGTAAGTTCACCATATTTATCTTGCGTATTGATATTAGCTACCCTGGATGTGTTGTGATAAGCAAAACGTAGTTTTGCTTATTTGGATGTTTATAGACATATTTGTGAATGTGATGCATGTGTACATCAAAGTGAAAATTAAGTGCATTTCCAACTCTGAACTCAGTCCCCAAGTAAATTTGGTTATTAAATAAACAAATAGCAAAACGAGTTGTGCGGTGTCCCCACCACTTTTCAAAGCAAAGTTACGCCACTGTACTGGATAGTCTTTTAAGCATTTTTAAAACAGTTCCAATACAAGGCATTTTTCAAAACAAATGAACACTTTCCCATTTTTAAAACATGTAACTTATTTACTATTGTGCCAGTTTTGTAGTGTATATAGCTATTTTGACTTCTTATTTTGTATTCGCTGTGCGGCTTGAACACGTCGTCTGTCAAAAATAGACTAGGCAGTAGGCACCTTTCTTTAGTGAAGCCGCGCAGAGAGCCGCTTCTGAAACGTGCCGCGGATTGACTGGAGTGGGCACGATCAGCTCCGGTGGCCGCGTCGGAGCGGTGGGATGGTGTAAATCATGGTGTAGATCAGGGGTTATATACTGCACTACAGGCTACAGCGCCATCTATTGGATTTTACTGATATTGCATATTGGAACAACTGCATCACAGACTGGATAAAAACGCCCGTAGTTTGCCCACCTCTGCAGATTCGTATCATTTTTTTTAAATCCCTCGCGGGCCGCCACAGGAGTGATAGCGGGCCATAGTTTGGACACCCCTGGACTAATCACTTTAGAGCTGCAGGAAAATTATGCTATTAAATTATTGGCTCATGGCATATCCATTAGACATATCCATTAAACATTTTTACAAGAAATCTAAAAATCTCTTTTGTCAAAATACAGATCATTTTTACTGGCCATCAATGAAGAAAGAACTTTGCCGCAAGTGACATTATAGCTTCTACCAAGGCTAACTGGACCACGTTAACCAAACTACACACTTTGGTCATGAGCCTCTTTATATGCAAAAAGGATGAGATTATGATCGGGTGACAAGCAAAATGTACAGTATATCCTAAAACAATAGTCTTACATTTTTTAGAATAGTTAAAAAAAAAAAAAAAAAAACATTGAAAGTTCCTTTGTCCAAAATAAGCATATCACACCTTCTCTGCACATTATTTTTTACTATTAGTCAAATAAAATGCATTAAAACATTTTTTTTATTTTTCTAAAATACTATTTTTGCCAATAAGTAAATAAATAAATAATAATTGTTGTTGTTTAAACTGTAAAATGTCTGTTAATTGAACTTGTTTTGTTTTGCAAACTGCTCAGTTTCTCCACATACCTTTTATTGCTGAACAAGCATCATTTAGGAAAGTAGGCATTAGCAGCAGTCAGTATGGGGAACAGGGCTTAGCATTGGGTCAGTTTCAAACCATGGATAACAGCTTCCACATTTTCTCTTCCGTGGGGATTTGTGGGACAAATGTGTTTGTTGTTTCGCAGAACTGCATTACTTCCAAATGTATACTGGTTGTCAAATATTAACCTTGAATTTTTTGTTTCAACTGATATATTACCCACCCATAAAGTCATTTTTTGTGTTTTAATGTGTGCGTTAGACTTACCATCGCTGTAGCCGTGGGCAAGCAGGCCATCAGGCGAGGGGGTTTGATGGGAACGCGAGCCGATGGAGTCCAGGCTGTCAAATGAGTCGTCTCGCGTGTGCCTCGGCGGGGAGAGAGAGTCACTGCGCTCAGACTCCCAGCAGTCTATGTAACCACTGTCCCTGATGCTTCGTTTTGGGCTGTCCCACTCCTCTGCTTCCTGAGAAACACACAAACACATATAAAATATAACAAGTTTGCAGCTTAAGATTCCTCCAAGTGGTGTTTCAATATTGAATAACATTTAAAAAAAAAGTTAATGATTAATTTTAATTTATTTTCACACAGTGACAGAAGTCTCTCTCTTGTGACTGCTTTTGGCTTTTAAATTCAAACTTTTGGCTTTTAGTTTCATCAACTGACAAATGGATTAAAAAATACGGTCACACTTTATATTAGGTGGCCTTAACTACTATGTACTTGCATCAAAAAATAAGTACAATGTATTTATTGTGGTCATATTGTATTGCAAAACACTTTTTCTGCTATTGGGGTGGGATATGGGTAAGGTTAGGGGCAGGTTTGGTGGTACGGGTAGGTTTAAGGGTGGGTTAAGGTGTAAGGGATGGGTCAACAGTGTAATTATAAATGTAATTACAGAAATTAATTACAGATGTACTTACATAAAGGTATTTTTAAAAATATAAGTACAATGTAAAAACATGTATGTACACAATAAGTGCATTGTACCAAATAATTAATTTAAATGTAAGTACACAGTAGTTAAGGCCACCTAATATAAAGTGGGACCAAAAATACATTAACAGATCTGCTTTTTAAATTGTGGAGAAAAAAGCTTGTGGTGCTTAAATTATTTCTGGAGACAGAAGTACAGATGAGTGCATCTCAACTTGTGGGTCACAGTCCTGATCTGATAAGCTTGAGGAAAAGCAAAACACACCGCGGTGCTTTAACATATCGATACTGTGTTACTACTACACATAAAATTATATTGTAAATATACAAAACAAGTAACCAGTAACTAGCTGACACTCCAAAACTGTATTGCAACGTTGACTGCCACCCGTTATAAAACAGGAAAAAAAAGAGAGGATGAGGATGCAGAGTGTAGCTACTACTCACCCACAAAAGTAAGCAGCCTTTATACACTTTTGTACAGTTAAACACTGTGTCCACAATGGACACAAGTGCCATAATGTGACAAAGATGCAATGCAAATGTGATGCAATGTGACACAGTCTGTAAACTGATGCTCCCAAACCTTTGCTTTTTTATGTGTTCAGTGTAGACCAGGGGTGCCCAATGGTCGATGGTGATCCAGTCGATAACAGTCAATAGATCTACTGGTAGATCGCACGTCATTTAAATATGCTTTAGGTAAATAGAGAGATTAAATGATTAAAATGGAACTCTGTGAGATTGTGGTAAACTGAAGTGAGTGACAGCTTTTTAGTGATTTGGGAGCGCTCTTTGCGCTTTCTAGGCTATACACCCTTAAAAATAAAGATGCTTCACAATGCCATAGAATAACCTTTTTGTCTAAATGGTTCCATAAAGAACCTTTAATATCTGAAGAACCTTTTTGTTTCACAAAAGTTATTTGTGGTGAAAGAAGGTTCTTCAGATTATAAAATTGTAAGAAAGAGGTGGTTCTTTAAGAAACCTTTGACTGAATGTTTTTTTGTGGAACCAAAAATGGTTATTCAATGGCATCGATGTGAAGAACCTTTTAAAGCACCTTTATTTTTAAGAGTGTATAAAATCCATATATAATCCATATTTTGTACCTCATTGATGGCATTGTTTGGCTCAATTTATGTGAATCAACCTTTTCCCACAAGAAGATTATTCAAACAAAACAGCAGTCTGCCATTATTGATGACAATTTGGACAGCCCAGATTTTGCAGAACTGATTCAATTAATTGCAAGTCATCAGAATAAGGTAAAGACCCTGGTTAATCACAATCTATTGTTCTGTAGGTGTTCTGAATGTAGTGTTAAAAATAATAATATTATATACAGCCCTAGACTGAAACTAAGGGCATTTTTGTTTTGTATTTAAAAAAAAATAAAAATAAAAAATAAAAATAAAAAAAATTATACGTTGGAACTTCATTTGATGTCTGATACAAATTCTTGGTTCGAAAGTTAAACCAGTTACTTATTTTATCTGTGGACATGAATTATTTAGTAATAAAGAGTAATATTTGTTGTTTTTCAAATTTCCTCTGAACAATTATGTGTATTTGAATGAATATGTTGAGTGAATGATTCAGTATCAAAAGATGTCTACTAACATTGTGTTTGGTAAGGAAAAGGAAAGAATGTGACGTGTGGCCAAGTATGGTGTCCCATACTCAGAATTTGTGCTCTGCATTTAAACCCATCCAAGTGCACACGCACAGTAGTGAACACACACTCACCGTGAACATACACCTGCGGCACCCAGGAAGCAGTTGGGGGTTCGGTGCCTTGCTCAAGGGTCTCACCTCAGTTGTAGTATAGAGGGTGGAGAGAGCGGTTCACTGGACATTCACTCCCCCCACCGACAATCCCTGCCAGACCTGAGACTCGAACCCGCAATCTTCATATTACAAGTCCTACTCTCTATCTATTAGGCCACGACTGCCCCTAACAAAAAAGCCACAGACGCTTCTCCTCAGCATGCAGGCGAACAGCATAGTTGGCAGGATTTTGACATTATCTATAAAAAGAGTCACTAAATGATTTGCTGTACAAATTGTTTTGGTGAATGGAATTAAAATACTTGTCACTTGATGAATCAAAATCCCCACTACTGGCTTTTCCTGATTATAACCATGGAGAGAACAAGCAAGATCTGGAATGGATGAGGTGTGACAGATGAACTCAAAGAGGAATTGAGGTTTATATAATTATATTGCTGTGACTGTCATGCACTGGCACTTAAAGTGCAGCTCTCTGATTAAAGAAACAACAGATCACAGCTCAAGTCAGCTCTTTTTCAGTTGGCTGTGCTGTCACCAAAACACAATCCAGCCTTTCATTAAAGTCCTGCAGCACTGTGACTGAACCCAGATCAGTCCAGGATTTGTCTGTTTGTAACTATCTAACCAGATGGGGAAACACTTTTCATGCAAAGGACACATGACATGATGGAAAAAATAAATTGCAGTCCAGTGACATCATTGGCTGTCACACATTAAATGTTTGATAAAGTCTTTTTCTACACAATTATAGACAAGAAAATGTTAGTAAGACATCAGAAAATGAAGTCCACATAATTTTTAGGGTCCATATCATTTTAGATTTTTTTTTACGTTAATAATTTATTAACAAAAAAAAAGTCTACTGCACAAAACAGCCAAGACATTGTTATTTGGCCCAATGATATACACAGAGATCATTGTATTCCCTGGAGATCTACAAAAGATATCAGCCCTGGTTTAGTGCAGTGATGTAAGCCCATCTGAAGAGACCCTAAACACTCTCTTCCAATAATGACCTCAAAGAATGATGGACAGAGGTGGAGTGATTTTCTTTAAGCCAAATACGGTACTCATTCAGAACCCAACCCAAATCAGGCTCAACTTGCTTTATACTCAGATATTTAGCTTTTCTGAGGAAAATATGAGTGGTGCTTTCCCATAGAAAATGGCAGGGTGTTGTGGGTGTTGCTAAGCAGTTGCAAACTTATTCTGAGGTGATTAAATTATGTGCTGATCATTATGTGCTGAAGTGAATTCCATTGTAAAATGAGCTGGGACGGACCGGCCATATGGAGCACTGGGACTTCAGCAGCCATCATGTTATATACAAGTGGTTTAATATTCCCATTTAATATTTCCAATTTCTCTTTCCAAATTATTAATTCATGACCAGTATTTCAACACTACACAAAATACATTTCACAACTAGTTCACTTCCAACCACACAAAAGAGATGCAGCGGTGCACAGTTCTGGTCCAAGACTTCTGGGGGCCCTAAGCAAAATTTTGTCAGGAGGCCCTTTCAGTGCATTCATAAAACCCCCCAAAAGTCCCTCAATCCCATAAGCTGTTTTTTTAGAGCTGTTTCACTGTCAACAGTGAGTTGAAACAGTCAGTAATACAATTAAAATAAATAATATTACAAACAATATATTACAAATACAATAGAAAAAAAAGATAAAAAATTATTCAACCTGCTAAAAATAGCTAATAGCCTACTATGCAAAAACTGAATAAAGTAATCAAATGTAAAAAATAAAACACTGCACAGTCTTCTCCATATGCATTAAACATACACTGATTCATATTAAAGTTATTCAGTTATCTAGTAAAGAGCAAAAGGTTTATTATTTTCTCACTTCAAGACCAAATGCACAGATCTAATTTACTGACATTTGATTACTTTCTCACCTGTTTATGTTCACTGAAGACATAACAGACTGCTTTTGATATATTTTTGGTGTGTATTTGTCCATTTAAGCACAGCTAAAGCCTAAAGTAGCCTTTACTTGTCCGTGTTTTGCTCCATCTCGGATTGCGTACACAGAAAGCCACCTGGGAGTCTCTTTCACAGCTCAATACGCTTTTAACTCTTATTTAGTATTGAGCACATCCAGTGGGAGACTGTATATTATGACAGTCATGATACATGATTTGACTAATTTGGATTTTATGTAGGAAGGGCGACAGCGCACCACTTTAAAAGGAAAGGAACATAATTCAGCGTCATGTTTTAATAATCGCTGGAAGAATAAATAAAAAAAAAAATATCACACAGCCCTATTCATTAAAACATTGAGAGCAAAGAAGCCTCCTGGTGGTTGTGTACTTTGTGTATAGGGAGGACCGATTGGAACAGAGTGTAAATTAAACTTTATAAGCAAGAGGTTAAATTATGTGTCTGAACAGTAAAATGCATTAAGAACGATGTGTGTAAAAAAAATAATAATAATTATGAAATATATGATAGAAATATTTAATTATACATATTTCTATCATGACAACTATCAGAGGGTTTGGCATGGTAATGTACATGACAATGTGAATGTGTTTGGTCTTGAATAGATATGCTACGCTACTGTGGACGTGCAGCATGCATATATCCACACACATGAAAGAACGAAATAGGATAGAACAAACACCCCCCAAACAAGCAGATCTATCGCCAAGACCTATGTACTGCTGCTGTTTTGAAGAGCCATGTGAACCACATATATTACTATCTGTGTGTGCCTGGGCCTACCACACCGACCGGCTTAACGTGGCCTAAGTGAGTCTTGGCTACCATACCAACTGGCTTAACACTAGTGGCCTGTGACTAGGCCTGTGACTATGTGAGCCTTGGCTACAATGCTGACTAGCTTAACAATAGTGACCTATGACGATGCATGCCTGGGCTACTCTAATTAGATTGTAGTTTAATTTTGCAATTAATGAATACCGTGTTTTTGAGGTTTATGTTTGGATTATTGTACGGTTGGAAGATCCAAACATGACCCATTATAAGATTTCTAACAGAATCAGTCACTTATTGATTTTATCTGTTGGTATTTGCTAGAATCCATGATGCTATGTGTCTAAACAAGATGTCCAGGACCTTCAGCAGAAATATAGGCCCACAACATAAAAAATACAGCAGTATATTTCATTGTACACATGGGGTACTTTTTATTCCTGTGTTCACCAAACCCATCTTGAGTGTTTGCTGCTAAAAAGCTCATTTTTATAGTTTCATCTGACCTTAGAAGCCAGTCCCATTTGAAGTTCCAGTCATGTCTGATAACCGAATATGCTGGAGTTTGTTTTTGGATGAGATAGGAGAATATTTCTTGAAACCCTCCCATGTGGTGATGTTTGACATTTTTTTAAAGGTTTTCAGACCCTGAGACTCAAATGTTCTGCAATTCTCCAGCTGTGGTCCTTGGAGAGTCTTTAGCCACTCAAACTCTCCTTCTCACCGTGCATTAGGACGATATAGACACACGTCCTCTTTCAGGCAGTTTCGTAACATTTTATGTTGATTGGAAATTCTTAATTATTACCCTGATGGTGGAAATAGGAATTTTCACTCTAGCTCTTTTCTTAAAGTCACTTCACTAATTTATGAAGCTCACTTTTGTTTTTCTCATTGTGATGGATGATTAAGGGAATTTGGGCTTTGTTTTCCCTCCTATTTATATTTCTGTGAAACAGGAAGCCAGGGTGATTATGAACATGAAATTATCCAGCCATGGCTTCCTGTTTCACAGAAATATAAATTCAAGTCAAGGTATCATTCTATTTTTTTTTTTTCTATCATTACATATTTTTAAGTTTATATTTAAAACATTACTTTCATAATATTATTTATGCAATTTGTAAGTGCAAATTATAATTAATTATACTTGTCGCTTTAAAAAAAAAAAAACAAGCCACTCAGCCAATGTAAATTTTCAGCATAGCCTGTTTTATTTGACTTGTATCCCATGTATTCTGATACATAAATTAATGTCTCTGGGCTAAGCCCCGGATATATACTCACCCTAGAGCCGCCCCTGGAATCAAACCCATTAATTCCGCATTCTAGCACTTTCCTCTAGTGTTTGAGAATGCATTGTAAAAAATTGAGCTTTAATCATTTAAATGTGATGGATTATCAACTAATTATGCACCTTCCCTTATAGGTGTATTCAGATGTAGTATATAACGTTTTTATTAACATCAAAGTGCATACAGCACCAAGTTTAACAGTTGAGGCAAATTCTGTAAATACTGCTTTGAAAAATAAAAGCTTTTTTTTTTTCTTGTGCTTGCAGGTTCATTCAGACAGTCAGTCTTTGTGGCACCAAATGCATTGAAAGTCACAGATTAGCTGGAATTCTGGAAAGAAGGTGCAAAGAACAAGGATCTGCCTGAATCCCATCCTGCTGTTTCTCACCTGAGAGCTTGTCAACTTTGTCAAAATTACTGAAATTTCACACAACAACACAAACTCATTTTTACTGCATTATTTAATTGTATTAACACTACCAGTCAAAAGGTTTTGAACAGTAAGTTTTAAAACATTTTTAAAGAAGCCTCTTCTGCTCACCAAGCCTGCATTTATTTGATCCAAAGCACAGCAAAAACAGTACAATTTTGAAATATTTTTACTATTTAAAATAAATGTTTTCTATTTGAATATATTTTAAAATGTAATTTAATCCTGTCATCAAAGCTGAATTTTTTTACATCATTACTCCAGTGTTCAGTGTCACATGATCCTTTAGAAATTATTCTAATATTCTGATTTGCTGCTCAAAAAAACTATTATTATTATTATTAATCAAATTTTTTCAGGTTTCATTGATGAATAGAAAGTTCAGAAGAACAGCATTTATCTGAAATAGAATTTTTTTGTAACATTATAAATGTCTTTATCTTCACTCCTGATCAATTCAAACCATCCTTGTTAAATAAAAGTAGTAATTTCTAAGTAGTATTTCTATATTTATCAGCATATTAGAATGATTTCTGAAGGATCATGTGACACTGAAGACTGGAGCAATGATGCTGAAAATTTAGCTTTGATCACAGGAATAAATTACATTTTAAAATATATTCAAATAGAAAGCTGTTATTTTAAATAGCAAAAATATTTCACAATATTACTGCTTTTGCCGTATTTTGGATCAAATAAATGCAGGCTTGGTGAGCAGAAGATAATTCTTTAAAAACATCAAAAATCTTACTGTTCAAAAACTTTTGACTGTTAGTGTACTTACTTGTTTTTGCTTTTCAGTATGTGTATGTTTTGCCATGATACAAAACAGGGGACTGTGGTGATGCCCTTTTTTCAGATAGTTCATCCTAGAGATCAAGACTTGTAATTTGTACATTTAAAAAGAAAATGTTCAACAATTAAAAAGAATATTATCAGAACTAATGCTCATGAGTTATTGTGATTTTTATGAGGTTGGGGTGGTAAAAATCATGGATTACAGTGTTGTACCACAATTTGATTGTTTAAAAAATGTTTAAACTACATGAAAATAAACACTACAGCACTGATACTGTAAATGAAAATACAGTAAACCCATTATTATACTGTAAATGCAATTACAGTAATAATTCTGTAACCATTTTTACAGTAACTTACTGGCATCCAGCTGCCAGTACGTTACTATAAAATTTACAGCAATCTTTTTACAGTGTACTGATTCTAAAATTAGACATTTATGAGAGTCACAGCTAAGTCTCATGAGCTTAGAAAGAGAAACCACTGAGCAATAAAATATTTCAATATTGGAGTCTTGATAGAGATTGCAGCAAGACAATAAAGAGATATACTCTATTTGTTCCACCGCATTCTCAGATTTGATTTTATTTTTCTCAAATATTTATCATGTCTCATTTGTTTCTACTCCTAAGGAATTTTAGGAGAAACATCTGAAATGCTGTCGATACTAAAAGGTGCAAATGCACACATCCGATTCATATCAGATTATTTTACATATATATATATATATATTTAGTATTTGTATTCTTAGAATTATTTGTCTTGTATCCCTTCATTAAAGAAAAACACATTATATGATACATTCTCTTTGTGCGACTAAAGTTTTTTAATGAGCTCCTACATTTTTCAATATACGGTTAGGTCCATATATATTTGGACACAGGCACAATTTTTATTATTTTAGCTGCTGACCAAAATATATTCAAGTTACAGTTATATAATGAATATGGGCGTAAAGTGCACACTGAGCTTTAATTTAAGGGTATTCTCATCACAATTGGAGGAGGAGCAAAAAACGCCAAGATGCAGGAGAATTCACAAACAACAGTTTTAATATTCCAACAATGGGTAACACAGGGCAGGCAGGAGACACACGTAGCACAAAGACGTAAGAGACCCTACACGGAAACATGGGGCAGACTACACTTTAAATACAGGGTGAAACGAGGGAAACTGACGAGAGACACCTGGATTCAATGAACACAATCAAATGGGGAGCAAAATACACAGACAGTCCATGGCCGTGACAGCTACTGATACTTTCTGCTCCACTCTTACATCTTGTTTAGACACTGTCTGCCCTCGTCTTCCAGGCCAGCCCGTACCACCCCTTCTGCCCCTTGGCTGATGTTCTCCACAAACATCGTTCTAAGCTCAGGTCTGCTGAAAGGGTGTGGTGCAAATCAAAAAATCCTACTGACCTTAATGTGTATTAGTCACTCCTCTCTTCCTTCTCTGCTAAGGTCTCCATTGCTAAAAGGACATACTATCATAACAAAATTAACAATTCGTCTAACTCTCGCATGCTCTAAAACATTTTCTTCACTCCTTTGTCCTCCTCCTCCCCCTCCTTCATCAACTCTAACAGCTGACGACTTTACCAGATTCTTCATTAAAACCATCAGTGCACAATTTTCCACACCACAACCTGTCAAGCACATCTTACCAGCAAACATACAATCGTTCACATCCTTCTCTTCACTCTCTGAGGCAGAAGTCTCCAAACTCATTCTTTCTAATCATCCTAATACTTGTCCGATTGATCCTATTCCATCTCATCTCCATCAAGCCATTTCTCCTGCAGTTGTACCTGCATTACTCACATCATCAGCACATCCCTTCACACTGGTGTTTTCCCTCAGCATTTAGACAGGCTCGTATAACCCCACTACTTAAGAAACCCACCCTTAACCCATCTCTTTTAGATGACTACAGACTGGTTTCCCTTCTTCTTTTCATTGCAAAAACACTTGAACGAGTTGTGTTCTACCTAGACTCTGCTTTTCTCACATAGAACAACCTTCTCGACAGCAACCAGTCTGGTTTCATAAGTGGACATTCAACTGAGACTGCCTTGCTCTTGTTGAAGCAATAAGTTGTTGAAGCAATAAGACTGGCAAGAGCGGATTCCAAATCTTCAATACTTATCTTGCTGGATCTGTCCGCTGCTTTTGACACAGTTAACCACCAGATCCTCCTGTCAACCCTATTGGCAAAGGGCATCTCAGAAACTGCACTGCAGTGGTTTGAGTCTTACCTCTCAGATAGGTATCTTGGAGAGGTGAGGTGTCCAAGTCGCAACATCTAACTACTGGGGTGCCTCAGGGCTCAGTACATTCTCTTCTCTGTCTACATGGCATCACTAGGTTTTGTCATTCAAAAACATGGTTTTTCATACCACTGCTATGCTGATGACACTCAATTCTACCTCTCATTCTATCCTGATGATCCGACGATAGCTGCTCGCATTTCTTGCTGGATGAAGGACCATCACCTTCAACTAAACCTTGCCAAGACAGAACTGCTTGTGGTTCCATCAAACCCATTGTTTCATCACAATTTCACCATCCAGTTAGGCACATCAACCTTAACTCCTTCAAAAACAGCCAGAAACCTTGGAGTTATGATTGATGATCAGCTGACTTACTCATACCACATTGCTATAACTGCCCGGTCCTGCACATTTCCTTTATTCAACATCAAGAAGATCAGGCCCTTTCTTTTGGAACATGCTTCACAACTCCTTGTTCAATCTCTTGTTCTGTCCATACTATGGAGCAATGCTCTCTTGGCAGGTCTTCCAGCCAGTTCTATCAAACCTTTACAATTAATCCAGAACGTGGCAGCAAGATTAATTTTTAATGAGCCAAAAAGAATGCACGTCACACCTCTGTTCATCAGTTTGCACTGACTCAAATAAAATTCAAGGCATTAATGTTTGCCAACAAAACCACCACTGGCTCTGCTCCGCTTTACCTAAATTCATTACTTCAGACTTATGTGCCCTCTAGAAGCTTGCGTTCTGCAAGTGAATGTCGCTTTATTGTGCCATCCCAAAAAGGCACAAAATCATGGACTTTTAAATTAAATGTTCCCTCCTGGTGGAATGACCTGCCCAACTCAATCCGAGCAGCTGAGTCCTTAGCCATCTTTGAGAATTGGCTAAAAACACATCTCTTCCAACTTTATTTGACCCTCTAACTCTAGACCTCTAAAAAATAATAAAATAAACTTGTCCCTTTTAGACTTGCACTCTATTCATTTTCTGCTTGTTTTCTTTTTAAGAAAAAAACTAACAAAACCTTTTCTAATCTTTTTCTATTCTGTTTTCTTTTTATTTATTATATAATTTAAAAAAACTTGCTACGTGTATTGCTTTAAGATAACTGAAACTTGTTATAGCACTTGCATATCATTGCTCTTTTGTTGACTTTTGATTGCTTCCATTGTTCTCATTTGTAAGTAGCTTTGGATAAAAGCGTCTGCTAAATGACTAAATGTAAGTGTAATGTAAATGAAAAATGTATTCTGTTAACATTAGTTAATAAACTATGAACTAACTTTAATTATTAATGTAATAATTCATATCAATATTTTTATTCATTTACAAATTATGGTTCAGTACTGTTTTTATTTTTTTTTTAAACAGTAAAGCACTATTTTAATTTTCATTCAGTATCCATTTTAAAAACTATCAGTTGATTAATCAGTATCGGCCAGTGTGGTCCAACTTAGCTATCGGGGTCGGTAAAATCCACTATCGGTCGACCTCAACTATATTTAAGCTTTAAAAACTGTAAGAACAATAGTGAATAACATAACAGATTGTTAAAAGTGTGCATGTATGTGTGTTTAACACAGTTGTATATTTTCAGAAAAGCAGAAATATGCATATTTCTTTGTTGGAATTTTACCATTGTCTTGTGCACAACTGTTTTCTATAATTATGCACCAAAATGTAATTGCACATTTCTTGTTACTAATACTAATTACAAAAATGTTTATTAATTATTGGTGGATTCCCACTGCAAAACACAAAAATGCTGCAAACATCAACACAATATTTTAGAAAATCCACAGCAATATTTTGTTTGTGCCACAAAAATCTGAAAAAGTCCTGGTAGTACGAAGTCCAAGACAAGAGTCCACTCTCCAACTTTATTATATTGTGATCTCTGATTTGAGGATTCATGACAAACTAATAAATATGCAGAAATTTATCAGAATGATGTTCTGTTCTGTACATGCCAACAATTATATGAAATCACATTTCTAGTGTCAATGACAGATAGAAATGCAAGTGGTTTTGATTTGTTTATACCTTTCTCATCTGTGACAACAATCCCTCAAACTTGTGCAGGTCCAGCGTGGGCCCGTTGTATGTGGTGCTGCTATTGGCTGCTCGGCCCAGCCAGTAGATGTTGATCAAAACCTAAAGGAACACAGTCAAAATATTCCTCAGTCAGTGTATCTTCTTATCTATAAGCTCACTCACTCATTAACAAAGTGCCTTCAGAACAGCTGCACAGAAACGTACTCGGTTACTTATGTAACCTCGGTTCCCTGAGATACGGAAACGAGTACTGCGTCGCTAGACGCTATGGGGAAAAATTCCTTTTTCTCAGAGGACTGAAGACTTTTTCAATCACGCAGTGTAACTGCACGGCCATTGGTTCGTGCAGTAAATAAAAACGAACCAATGGCTCATCAGCGACCAGAAGGTCGGGGCCATCTAGCTCTATATGCGGGTGCTTCGCCATAGGAAATCAGGCCAATTCGACTGAAGCGACGACCTGAGACTTGCAGCAGAATGGCATGCCACAGTATGCAGTACTCGTTCCCGTATCTCAGGGAACCGAGGTTACGTAAGTAACAGAGTACGTTCCCTTTCGATACTTCACTCGTACTGCATTTGCTATACGCTATGGGGAACATATACAATCCCGCCATGCCATGAAGAGGAACGACTGATACAACTGGCCTTGAGCAATAAAGGCTCAGAGGGACCAATTATGAGCAGGAAGAATCCTGCAGGAGGCATGAAAACTGAACTTGTAGAGGTCAGCCCGGCCCTGGATAATCATTCAACGGTCATAAGTACAGCCTTAGCACTAGCAATAGGGCCAAGAGCGTTCTGAGGAATCAGGCTATGCCTGAGAATAGACCGCTTAGATAGGCGTGTACCACTTTAAGCAGATAAACCCGAGCCTGCAAAGCCGTGGATACACCACTAGACCACGCCCAGGAACAGGCCATGCCTCTCATGGAATGGGCTCTCACTCTAATGGGGCTCTGGAGGCCCAGGGAGGAGTATGCTAGTGTGATAGCGTCAACTAACCATCGAGAAATCCTCTGCTTTGTGACCGGAGACCCCTTGGTGTGACCTCCAAAGCAGACAAAGAGTTGTTCTGATTGCCTAAAGGGTGCGGAACGCTCGATGTAAGTTCTCACTGCCCTGACCGGGCAGAGAAGGTTAAACTCCTGGTCCTCCTCAGGAGGAGGAAGCGCAGAGAGAGTAATAACCTGGGCCCTAAACGGAGTGTAGAGCACCATAGGGACATAACCGTGTCTTGGCTTTAGGATGACCTTAGAGTCGTTAGGCCCAAACTCAAGACAGGCAGGGCTTATCGAGAGAGCCTGCAAGTCACCTAGTCGCTTCACCGATGCTAGCGCCAGCAGCAGAGCGGTCTTGAGTGACAGTGTTTTTAAGCTTGCAGATTGTAGTGGCTCAAAGGGGAAGCCTTTGAGGGCTCTCAGGACCGTGGGCAGGTCCCATGCAGGGACTGTGAGGGGTCGGGGAGGATGGAGCCTCCTAGAACCCTTCAGGAAACGGACAACCAAGTTGTTCCGGCCCAACAACTGTCCGTCTACACAAGCGTGATAAGCTGCTATAGCTGCCACATAGACTTTGAGCATGGAAGGGGAGCGACCCTTATCCAGCTGCTCTTGTAAGTAGGACAATATCACTGATATGTCACATGCTGTTGTTTCCTCGCCATGGCCCTCACACCAGGCGGCGAAAACAGACTACTAAAAGGCGTAGAGGCGTCTCGTAGACGGGGCTCTAGCCTGCGAAATGGTATTTAGGACATTCTCAGGGAGATCTATTGATTCTCGTCGAGAGCCCAGAGATGCAGGGCCCACGGCTCGGGCTGGGGGTACCAGATCGTTCTGTTCGCCTGAGATCCAGTGATGGTTCTTCCAGGGCGGGGCCACCAGAAGCACTTCGTGCTTGTGTTCTCTGATTCGCCTGATTACTTGAGGAATCAGAGCGATCGGGGGAAATGCATACAGTAGGAGGTTGGGCCTTTCGTGGGCCAATGCGTCCTCGCTCTTTGAAAAGTAAGTTTGGCAGTAAGAGTTGTCTTTGGAGGCGAAGAGGTCAACCTCTGCCCTGCCAAAGATCCTCCAGATTTTCTGAACCGTCTGTGGGTGGAGCATCCACTCCTCTGAGGGGACGTTGTTTTGAGAGAGCATATCTGCTCCTTGGTTCAGTATGCCGGGCACATGAACTGCTCTCAATGAACGCAGGTTGAGATGTGCCCACTCCAAGAGGCATTCTACCATCTTGAAAAGGCGTTTCGAAGTGAGCCTGCCCTGGCGATTTATGTACGACACCACCGTCATGCTGTCTGAACGGACCAGCACGTGGTGTCCCTTCAGGACTGGCAGGAAGAGCCAAATGGCTTGACATACTGCCGACATTTCTTGGCAGTTGATGTGCAGCCGGCCTTCCGCATTCGTCCAGGAGCCAAAGGTCGGGCTGCCTTCGCACAGAGCTCCCCAACCTGAGTTGGAAGCGTCTGTCATAACAACCTTTCTTCTGTGAAGTAAACCCATCCTAACGCCCTGCTCGAACCACCGTAGGTCCTTCCAGGTGGCCAGGGCTGTCACGCAGGCCTGGTCCACCCTGATGTGGATGATGCCATACATGGGGCGGAATTAGAAGTTTCAATCACTACTGAAGGGGTCTCATTCTGAGAAGGCCCAACCATAGCACTGGTGATGCAGAGGCCATGAGGCCCAGCATCCTTTGAAATGCTTTGAGAGGGTAGGAGACTCCAATTCTGAAGGAAGCCGTGAGCTGCTGTATAGCCAGAGCACAATCTGGCGCGACTATTATATTCATGCGGGCTGTCGAAAACTGTCTCCAGGAACGCAGTTCGTTGGCTGGGGGACAGAGAGCTCTTGGAAAAATTAATCCTAAGTCCCAGGCACTCTAAAGTGACTGAGGAGGAGGGACCTGTGGGCTATTAGCTCGGCCTTCAACTGCACAAGAATAAGCCAATCGTCGAGGTAATTCAGGACACAAACTCCCATCTGTCTCAGAGGGGAGAGGGCTGCGTCCATGCACTTTGTAAAAGTGCGAAGAGCCAGAGCCAGCCCAAAGGGGAGGAACGTGTATTGATAAGCCACTCCCTCGAAGGCGAATCTCCAGAATTGTCTGTGACGGGGGGGGGGGGGGGGCTATCTGGATATGAAAGTAAGCATCTTCCAGATCCAGTGAAAAGAACCAGTCCCCTGAGCGAATTTGCGAGAGAATCTGCTTCAGTGTAGTCATTCTGAACGGCCGTTTCATGAGGGCACGGTTCAGACGCCTGAGATCAAGGATGGCCCGGAGGCCGCCATCCTTTTGGGGACAAGGAAATAACGGCTGTAGAAGCCTGAGTCGCTCTGAGACGGAGGAACTGTTTCTACAGCCCCCTTTTTCCAGCAAATTCTTCACCTCGACTAGCAGGACGTGAGCGTTGCTGCTTAGCACTGAGGTGGGGACCACCACTGAATCGTGGGGGTCTTTGAGCGAATCGAAGTGAATAACCTCATTCTATAATCCCCAGAACCAAATGAGACACTCCGGGGATGGCCCGCCAGGTCTCGGACCGTGTGGCAAGGGTGTTGGATTAATTTGGGTGGTGAGTTGCCGTGTGGGGACTCGACACACCTGTTAAGAGGAAGAGAAAATTACTCTTTTGAAAATGTTTGTGTTTTACTTTTCCTCACTGTAGTAGTGATCGGCTGTGTGGGCGCTATTTGAACGGGCCCAGTTCACAACAGTATGTACACAAACACATTGCCGTCGACACCCCGAGTTAAACGGGGTGTTCGGAGGCATGACAGAGGCCGTTTCGGGACGCTAGACTCAATGCTTCCATCAGGAGAGTAGTCAACCCCCCGTGGGCGTGGTCTAGAGTGTGAAGCTGACGGAGATAATCATATTGACAGCCTTTTCTATTGATCTGCCTAAAAAGATCAAACCACTCATTAGAAGAGGGGTACTGGTGATCTTTGTGTGTAAACACCCTGGCAGATCAAAAACTGATGTGCACATCCCATCAGATCCGTTCGTAGCGGACGAGGGGAGGCAGGGCAAGACACAGACTGTCAGATCAAAGCTGTATGGAGAGTGAAACACAAGGCTTTGGCCAGCGTAAATTCACTCAAGCTTGAATGCTCAAACCCGTGATTTGCTATTTCTTCTCCGAGGTAACTGGGAGAGGAGAAACACGAGAGCAAGGGAGGCGGGGCCAACTTCGTTGAAGTAGGATAACCGTGAGTGCAGCAAGGACAGCTTAATAGTGAAAGTAGCGCTAGCAGATCAAAGAGCTGCGAGAGACACTAATCCTTAGTGTAAACACACCGGCAGATCAAAGCGCTGTGTGCAGAGTGAAACACGCGGGGCTATGCCGGCGCACAAAAATCACTCGAGCCTGACCGCTCAGCCAGCCAACCAGCGCAGTATTGTAAGATCTGTATAGAAGGATTGTGCCACTAAATGCAATAAGGGGCGCTGATCCTCAGGTGTTAACACACTCTAGCAGATTAAAGTGAGCACACGAAATAAACCGGCGTGCAATCACTCAAGCCTGATCGCTCCACCTCGCGAGTTAAGTGTTCCTTCCTCCGAGGTGCCTGGGAGAAGAGGAACATGAAAACGGGGAAGGCGGTGGGCACCTTATAGTGATCGAATCAGGGACGGCTTTCAATGAAAGCAGTCTGTTTGTGAGGGAGCAGCTTCAGCGACTCACACGCACACGCAAAGCTGTCATACAGGCTTAGCGCTCACCGCCCTTCTACATCGTGCAGAATTCAGTGCGACATTTGCAACATCGCTTGAAATTTGCTCTTTCAGAGAAATTAGATTTTAGACTCACCGGATGGCCGCATGGAACGAGGCTGGCATCTGCACAGGTCGCTGGAGCAACTCAAAGAGCAGGCAGAACAGCGAGAGGGCGCAGAGGAAAGGCAGCTTCTATCTCTAGCGAGGCGTTTCTACGGCAAGTGTCTTCAGTCCCGAGTTTCAGCGAAGGGATGATCGTCGTCGCTGAAGGAGAATTGATCTGATTTCCTATGGCGAAGCACCCTTTCTGGCGGGCTTTGCTTCGTTTTTATTTACTGCACGAACCAATGGCCATGCAGTCACACTGCGTGATTGAAAAAGTCTTCAGTCCTTGGAGAAAAAGGAGTTTTTCCCCATAGCGTCTAGCGACGCAGTACGAGTGAAGTATCGAAAGGGAACTAATGTGCTATAATGTACGCTCTATAAAAATATACATATATACATATATTATATTATAAATATAAATATATTAAAATATACATATATTATATATTACTAATGTGCTATACATATACGCTTTAAAAAACAATGAACGCAACAGTTTGCATCAGTATTTTTGAGTTCTGACAACTTCTGATTAAATTATGTAAAACCAAAAATTACACTGAATTAGAAGAACAGCTTTATTATGAAATATGAAATATCACAATAAAAAAAATCTGTTTTATTTTATATTTTAAAAAGTTTTTTTGTTTTTTTTTCATCTGATGAATTTTCTGCACCCTTTCCTCCAGTTATAAGATTAAGATTATAATATAAAATGACACTGAAGAGTAATGAAAAGAGTAATGGCTGCTGAAAATTCAGATTTACAATCACAGCAATGAATTATATTTTAAAATTATTCAAATAGAAAACAGTTATTTTAATTGTATTGATATTTCATAATTTGCTGCATTTTTTAATCAAATAAATGCAGCCTTAGAGAGCCTTAGAATGCATAAAAGACTTCTCAAAAACATTAAAACAAGCTTACCAACCCCAAACTTTTAAATGGCAGCGTACTGTATATGATGCCATTTTTGGGCTTTTACAGCACTTTTGGATCTGTTAGAGTATTTCACTCAGTTTTATATGTGAATATTCCATTCAGCCCTCCATATACATCTGTATTGGTACTGAAATAAAGAGCAAATCTGAATCCTACAGTGAAAGTATTGTATAATATTTATGATAATACTGCTTATTGACACCAAACTTCATGATCACAAATCATCGCAAAAAAGCAGTGGTGTTCAATCTTATTATCTTTCAGTGGTCTACAATCATATGTGTGCTGAGAATAATCGTCTTATTGTTCCAGAAAAACAAAGGAAAGGAGACATTTCATAATTTTGTGTTAACTGTTCTAGCTTAAATAAGACGCCCATTTGATTTACCTAGTCCTAGTGTATAGAATAAATTAACCTAATTGTGCAAGTTAAAAATTCAAATTTAAGAATTTAATCAAACCTTTGAATTTGCCAACATAATGAGTTCTGAGATCATTTTGATAAATTCTGTTGATGTAACGGGGCGAACAAGATGCGAGACGTGCGGATCCAAGTGCAAGCTTTTATTTATAAACAGTCACTGAACAGGCAGGGTCAAACAACGGCAAACAGGTATGGTATGGGCAAGACACAGAGCAATCCTAGGGCTAGCGAGAGTCGACGATCGGCGAACAATATCCAACAGGGCAAGGCAGAAAGATAATCCAGGTATACGAGCGGTAGTCCAAGAGAGGTGCAAACAGAGTCCAAATGGCAAGGCAAAGGGTAAATCCAGGAAAATGGGCAAGAATCAAAACACTAGAAAAACACACAAGGCAAGACTATGACAACAAAGAGGGTTCCATATCGCAGCTAAAACTAGGAGAGTTATAAATGCAGAACAATACTGGAACTAAACAGAAAAACACAGAATGTCTCAGTAAGGCAGCTAACACTAGGGGAGTGATAAACACAATACAATACTCGGCAGAGAGGAAGAGGAAGTCCATGGTTTATGTAGGGTGTGTGATCAGTGCAATCAGCTGTGTGATCAGTGCAATCAGCTGTGTGTCGTCAGTGCAATGGATGATGGTAATTGTAGTCTGAGGTGGCGTGCAACAGTTAGTGTGGTGCAAGAGTCCATGTGGTGAGCGAGTGGCCTCTGGTGGTTAACAGAAGTTCATAGAACAGATTCATGACATAGCCCCTCCCCCCAAGGAGCGGCTTCCAGACGCTCCTATACAATCCAGGAGGGTGGTGGAGCGGAGACGGAACAGGGGGAGGGACGGAGGGCCAGGTCCACGTGGAAGTGGAGTGGCCGGGGAACGAGGCAGAGTCGGTACAGCAGGAAGCCAGGGCGGAGACGACGGAACTGGAGCCCACCAGGGCAGAGAAGATGACCACCAGAGCCAGACAGCCGACCTCCACGGTGGAGCAGACAGAGCAGAAGCCCACCAGTGCGGAGCAGACAGGGCAGAAGACCTCCACGGTGGAGCAGGAGAGCAGGAGCCCACCAGTGCGGAGCAGACAGAGCAGGAGCGCACCACGGTGGAGCAGACAGGGCAGAAGACCTCCACAGTGGAGCAAAATGGCGCCGCTGTGTTCAGGCCGCTCCGCTGAGATTTTGCTTTAACTTACTTTTTTACTTACTTTTACTTTCTCTTTTTACACATTCCACGTCAGCACTGATCACCTACAACATAGAAACACTTTTGGACATTGGAAACCGCTACACTAACCTGTTCCAGGACACTTACACTTGTATCCAGGAATCCTTCATGGCCTTACATTAACAATAACCCCCCGAGGCGACGGATCAAGAAACACCGCGGGAAACACGCTGGGTTTCGAGATAGACTCCGGAAAAGGGCTCACAAGTCCTCCTCTCCCGAGCATTCTGCTCGCAAATATCCAATCCTTGGAAAATAAGATGGACGATCTTAGAGCCAGGATTAGTTTCCAACGGGACATAAGGGACTGCAACATCCTTTGTTTGTCAGAAACGTGGCTTTCGTCCATGGTCCCGGACACTGCTGTAATGCCGAGTGATAACTTCTCTGTTTTTCGGACAGACAGAACAGCAGAGGCCGGTAAATCCAGGGGTGCAGGAGAGTGTTTCATGATTAACAAGAAATGGTGTGATCCCAGGAATATCTCCATTCTGTGGCGTTCCTGCTTGCCTCATCTGGAACATCTTTCCATTATTTGCCGCCCATTTTATCTGCCCTGGGAGTTTTCATCGATCATTATTACTGCTGTGTACATTTCACCACAGGCTTGGCTTTGTCTAAGCTTCATGATGTGCTCAGCGGCTACATCATCAAACATCCTGACGCTGCCTTTATCATCGCGGGGGACTTTAACAAAGTCAATCTCAAGCAGGTCATGCCGAATTTATATCAACATGTATCCTGTCCAACTAGAGGACCAAACACACTGGATCATTGCTACACTCAGTTCAAGAATGCCTACAAAGCCCACTCACTACCGGCTTTTGGCAAATCGGACCATGCCACCATTTTTCTAACACCGGAATACAAACAAAGGCTCGTTCAGGAACCTCCGGTGAAGAGAGTAGTGACGCACTGGTCCTCCCACTCAGAGGCTATGCTGCAGGCGGCTCTTGATGACGTCGACTCAGACATGTTCCGGGCGAGTTCTTCTGACGTCAGCGAGTTCACGGATGCAGCATTAAGCTTTGTAAACACGCTAACCGAGCAAGCTACAGAAACAATAACTATAAGGACATTCTCCAACCAGAAACCGTGGGTGGACAGTACAATCCGTGCTGCGGTTAACACACGCACTACCGCTTACAATGAGGCTCTTCTGACTGGGAATATGAGCGAGTACAATGCATCGTGCTATACTCTCCGACGCGCAGTAAGAGCCGCTAAACACAGATACAGAGAGAATTGAGTCTCATTTCCAGCTCAATGACTCTCAACGTATGTGGCAGGGACTGAGGACCATCTGTGCCTTTGGAAACAAATCCTCCGCGGAGGTGAGAGCAGATCCGTTGCTGGCCGACGAGTTAAACACCTTCTACGGCCGCTTCGATTGCAACGGCGGCGGTGCGTCTCTGCCAACCAGCGCGTCAGGAAGGAGCAGGCAGAACAGCGGTGATCCTGTAATCACCATGTCAGAGGATGAGGTTCGGAGGGCGCTAAAGAAAGTGAACGTCAGGAAAACAGCTGGACCTGATGGGATAACCGGCCGTGTTCTGAGGTCCTGCGCCGATCAGCTCGCTGGTTTGTTCACTTCCATCTTTAATGAGTCCCTTGCTACCTCCGTGGTTCCCACCGCATTTAAAAATATTTCATTATCCCTGTGACTAAGAACAATAAACCCTCTTGCCTGAATGACTACCGCCCAGTTGCCCTCACATCAATAGTCATGAAGGTTTTTGAGAGACTTGTAAAGAGCCACATCTGCTCCTCCATCCCTGATACTTTGGACCCTCTTCAATTTGCCTATCGCCCAAACAAATCCACTGACGATACCATCGCTCACGTCCTCCACTCTTCCCTCACACACTTGGACAGCAACAATGGGAATTATGTAAGGCTGCTATTCATTGACTATAGCTCAGCTTTCAACACTATAGTCCCCATCAAGCTGGCTTCTAAACTCACAGACCTCGGCCTAAACCCCTCACTCTGTGACTGGATTCAAGACTTCCTCACCGTCAGACCTCAAGTGGTGAAAGTTGGCCAGTTCACCTCAAACTCCATCACCCTCAACGTAGGAAGCGTCATGGGAAGCGTGTCGGACAGGGGAATTAGTACAGGAGCAGGAGGGTTAAAGTAAGTAGGTTTGGGCATACCAGCTGCACATGCAGGCACCAGCAGTGCATCCCTCACACTGGAAACCAGACTGGGAAATCGAAGCACTGACCTTAAATATCTGGGTGTGACGGACAGGACTTCACTAGACTCTGAACCATCAGCTGTGATGTGACATGGTTCTGGATGGTCAGCGGTGACGTGAAGGGACTCTGGAAGGTCAGCGGTGACGTGAAGTGACTCTGGAAAGTCGGCGGAGACGTGAAGTGACTCTGGAAAGTCGGTGGAGATGTGACTAGCCTTGTGAAGATTAATTGTGACGCGGTGTGACTCTAGATGACCAGCTGTGACGTGGTGTGACTCTGGATGACCAACTGAGACGTGGTGTGACTCTGGATGACCAGCTGAGACGTGGTGTGACTCTGGATGACCAGCTGAGACGTGGTGTGACTCTGGATGACCAGCTGAGACGTGGTGTGAATCTGGATGACCTGCTGAGATGAGAAGAGATTCTGGAAGATCAACAGAGAAGTGACTTGGCTCGTGACGATCAACGGTGACTTGACTTAGCTCATAACAATCAACGGTGGCTTGGCTTGACTCCTGACGATCAACTGTGACTTGACTTGGTTCATTAACATTGACTGTGACTTTACTTAGATCTTTAAGATCAGAGGTGACCTGACCGAGACATATACAGGTCCTTCTCAAAAAATTAGCATATTGTGATAAAGTTAATTATTTTCTGTAATGTACTGATAAACATTAGACTTTCATATATTTTAGATTCATTACAACACAACTGAAGTAGTTCAAGCCTTTTATTGTTTTAATATTGATGATTTTGGCATACAGCTCATGAAAACCCAAAATTCCTATCTCAAAAAATTAGCATATCATGAAAAGGTTCTCTAAACGAGCTATTAACCTAATCATCTGAATCAACTAATTAACTCTAAACACCTGCAAAAGATTCCTGAGGCTTTTAAAAACTCCCAGCCTGGTTCATTACTCAAAACCGCAATCATGGGTAAGACTGCCGACCTGACTGCTGTCCAGAAGGCCATCATTGACACCCTCAAGCAAGAGGGTAAGACACAGAAAGAAATTTCTGAACGAATAGGCTGTTCCCAGAGTGCTGTATCAAGGCACCTCAGTGGGAAGTCTGTGGGAAGGAAAAAGTGTGGCAGAAAACGCGGCACAACGAGAAGAGGTGACCGGACCCTGAGGAAGATTGTGGAGAAGGACCGATTCCAGACCTTGGGGGACCTGCGGAAGCAGTGGACTGAGTCTGGAGTAGAAACATCCAGAGCCACCGTGTACAGGCGTGTGCAGGAAATGGGCTACAGGTGCCGCATTCCCCAGGTCAAGCCACTTTTGAACCAGAAACAGCGGCAGAAGCGCCTGACCTGGGCTACAGAGAAGCAGCACTGGACTGTTGCTCAGTGGTCCAAAGTACTTTTTTCGGATGAAAGCAAATTTTGCATGTCATTCGGAAATCAAGGTGCCAGAGTCTGGAGGAAGACTGGGGAGAGGGAAATGCCAAAATGCCTGAAGTCCAGTGTCAAGTACCCACAGTCAGTGATGGTCTGGGGTGCCATGTCAGCTGCTGGTGTTGGTCCACTGTGTTTTATCAAGGGCAGGGTCAATGCAGCTAGCTATCAGGAGATTTTGGAGCACTTCATGCTTCCATCTGCTGAAAAGCTTTATGGAGATGAAGATTTCATTTTTCAGCACGACCTGGCACCTGCTCACAGTGCCAAAACCACTGGTAAATGGTTTACTGACCATGGTATTACTGTGCTCAATTGGCCTGCCAACTCTCCTGACCTGAACCCCATAGAGAATCTGTGGGATATTGTGAAGAGAAAGTTGAGAGACGCAAGACCCAACACTCTGGATGAGCTTAAGGCCGCTATCGAAGCATCCTGGGCCTCCATAACACCTCAGCAGTGCCACAGGCTGATTGCCTCCATGCCACGCCGCATTGAAGCAGTCATTTCTGCAAAAGGATTCCCGACCAAGTATTGAGTGCATAAATGAACGTAATGGCCATTCTTTTATTGGTCGGATGAAATATGCTAATTTTTTGAGATAGGAATTTTGGGTTTTCATAAGCTGTATGCCAAAATCATCAATATTAAAACAATAAAAGGCTTGAACTACTTCAGTTGTGTTGTAATGAATCTAAAATATATGAAAGTCTAATGTTTATCAGTACATTACAGAAAATAATTAACTTTATCACAATATGCTAATTTTTTGAGAAGGACCTGTACAGACTCTGATGCAACAGCCGCGATGTTAATGGGTTCTGAGGCGGCAGCAATGACATGACGAGGTGTTGTTGTGGCCGCCATTTTGTGAACGGGATCCGCTGTCGTAGCCATTTTGTGAGCGTGCTCTAACGCAGCTGCTATAAAGGTCATAAATGCAGAGTTGCGTTCTTCCTCTGCAACACCCACAGTAAACAAAGAGCCAACAGTCAACAAAGCATAGTCCATAAACTGAGCGAGTGATGAACGTGGACCCTCGCGTCTAAGCTCAGATTGCAGTGGTTTATTAATGCCATCACAAAAAAACTCTATTAACAAACAGTCCGGTAAATCAGAGTAGTTTGCAATGGCTAAAAATTTGCAGATATAGTTCTCCAGCGATCGCGAGCCTTGTTTAAGGACTAACAAAATCCTTGCCGTGTCCATACCTGACCAATGTTCCTGTTCAAAGCCGCTGGATCCTTGTGTGGCCGAGTATTCTGTAACGGGGCGAAAAAGACGTGAGGATCCAAGTGCAAGTCCAAGTTTTATTTATAAACATAGTCACTAAGCAGGCAGGGTCAAACAACGGCAAACAGGTATGGTACGGGCAAGACACAGAGCAATCCTAGAGCTAGCGAGAGTCGACGATCGGTGAACAATATCCAACAGGGCAAGGCAGAGAGATAATACGAGCAGTAGTCCAAGAGAGGTGCAAACAGAGTCAGGCAAGGCAAAGGGTAAATCCAGGAAACACGGGCAAGAATCAAAACACTAGAAAAACCCACAAGGCAAGACTATGACAACACAGAGGGTTCCGTATCACAGCTAAAACTAGGGAGAGTTATAAATGCAGAACAATACTGGAACTAAACAGAAAAACACATAATGGCTCGGTAAGGCAGCTAAAACTAGGGGAGTGATAAACGCAATACAATACTCGGCAGAGAGGAAGAGGAAGTCCATGGTTTATGTAGGGTGTGTGATCAGGGCAATCAGCTATGTGTGTCATCAGTGCAATGGATGATGGGAATTGTAGTCTAAGGTGGCGTGCAACAGTTAGTGTGGTGCAAGAGTCCATGTGGTGAATGAGAGACCTCTGGTGGTGAGTTTACGGAAGTTCATAGAACAGATTTTTGACAGTTGACAATGTTGATCATGAAAATGTCATGTAAATTCAAATTTTTGTTAACTGACTTTTATTGTAAACAATGGCGTCGTCTATATTTCGTTATCAATCTGAGCCCGATTGAGACAGAGGATATTATTGAAGAGGATCGCGCAGAACCTGTGTATGCTCTAAATGGTATGTTTATTTGTTGTTGTCTCATACTTTTAGATACGCTGTTATTTGTAAATGCTACTGCTTCTGTTAGCTTTTAATATACGGTTTTATCATGATTAAAGGTTTAATACAGTACGGCAACCGCACGCGTGTCCATGTATAACGCTTCTCATAGCTATGTGAAAAAAAGTGTATTCACTGAGCTGATGATCTGAATGAGAATGAGAGAGAGAGAGAGAGAGAGAGAGAGAGAGAGAGATGCAGAGCAGGAGGACGCGAGGAACTGGATTGAGAACCGCTTCTTTATAAAACTGATTTTGAAAGTTGTGTGTCCATTAGAATCTTTAGAAGACAGAATCGTGATTCATATATGAATAGATTTTTACGTGCACCAATAGTTTTCTCTTCCTCTTCTCTAAAGCAGGGCAGCATGGCCTCGCCCCCTTCGTTGCGTGTTCCCGGGGGCGGTGTTTATCTGGGTTCATGACATAACGGACCTGGGAAGTAATTCGTTGTAGTCCCTATGAGCTGTTTTTATAGGCATTAAACTGCCAGAATTTTAAAAGTATATTTAAAAAGATATTTAAATAGATATTTAAAATAATTTTAGCGCTGCAACTTTGCAGATATTGTTTATGCTCAAACAGCAGCATTACTGTCACGAATCTGGTCCATGCTCTCCTGTTTTACCACCACCAGAGGTCACCCGTTCACCACATTGACTCTCACACTACACAGCACACTGGACTCCATTTCCCACTATGCATTGCACAGATCACAGCTGTCACCATTCACTCATCACACGCACCTGATGCTCATTTCACAATCACACACACACTATTTAAACCATGGACTTCCTCAGCATCAGGGCCGAGTATTGACCTGCGTATAGTGCTCACCCAGCGCTAGCTGCTTTACCGTGCCGTTTCTGTTTTGTTCCTGTAATTGTTAGCGTATATCACTCCCCAAGCGATAGCAACTCTACAGAGCCATTATCCTAGTCCTAGTCTTGCCTTGTTTTCCTGCCGTGTCTGACCCTGCCCGTGTTTCCTGGATTAACCCTTCGCCTTGCCGTTTGGACTCTGTTTGCTCCCCGTTTGGATTATTGCTTTCGACTCTGGATTATCTCTCTGCCTTGCCCCTTTGGATACTGTTCGCTGATCGTTGACCCACGCTTGCTCCACGGATTGCTCTGTCTTGCCCTTGCCATACCTGTTTGCCGATGTCTGACCCTGCCTGTTTCTGACCATGTTTCTTAATAAAGCTTTGCACATGGATCCGCACGTCTCACGTCTTGTCAGCCCCGTAACAGAATACTCGGCCACACAAGGATCCAGCAGCTATTCAGAGGAACATTGGCCAGGTATGGACATTGCACGGCTGTTATTAACCCTCGAGCAGGGCTCGCGACTGCTCGAGGATTATATTCAGGAGTATTTAGACCTTGCCTATTTTTCTGATCTGCCGGACTACGCACTCATAGACTTTTTCTGTGAGGGCATTAATCAGCCGCTCAAGACTCAGTTAATCCGCGAGGGTCCCCGTTCATCTCTCAGTCAATTTATGGACTATGCCTTGCTGTGTGTGGGCTCTCCGTTCACTGTGGGTGTCGCGGAGGAATGCAACACTGCACTCACTCACAAAATGGCAACAACAACACCCCTTCACGTCGTCGCTGCCAAGCCAGAGTCTGCTCACGTCATGCCTGCCAAGCCAGAGTCTGCTCACGTCATGCCTGCCAAGCCAGAGTCTGCTCACGTCGTCGCTGCCAAGCCAGAGTCTGCTCACGTCGTCGCTGCCAAGCCAGAGTCTGCTCACGTCGTCGCTGCCAAGCCAGAGTCTGCTCACGTCGTCGCTGCCAAGCCAGAGTCTGCTCACGTCGTCGCTGCCAAGCAAGAGTCTGCTCACGTCTCAGTGCTCCAGCCAGAGTCACAGCACGTCTCAGTGCTCCAGCCAGAGCCAGAGTCTCTTCACGCCTCCGCCGAACTGCCAGAGGCTGTTACCACAGATTCAAGGTCAGTCCTTCGAGTTCTGATATCCAGTGTGATGGACCCACCACTGATGTCAGTGCGAGTAGCTGGCATTCCCAGGGCCTCAACCCTGGCTGTTACAGAGACTGTTCCCCTGACCTCAGTGCTTCCCGTTATGGCGGTTGCCATTTTGAGTGTGTGGGCTGCACACTGTGCTCCTGAGGCCTCTCCTGTCCACGAGTCTGCTCCAGTGCCTCCAGAGGTGGCGGCTTCCGCTGCAGAACCTCCCGACGTGGTGGCACCCATTCCTGAACTCACTGTCTGCCCTGTCACGGCCATGGAGACAGTTTCTGAACTCACTGTCTGCCCTGTCACGGCCATGGAGGCCGTTCCTGAACTCACTGTCTGCCCTGTCACGGCCATGGAGACCGTTCCTGAACTCACTGTCTGCCCTGTCACGGCCATGGAGACAGTTTCTGAACTCACTGTCTGCCCTGTCACGGTCATGAAGGCCGCCCCTGAACTCACTGTCTGTCCTGTCACGGCCAAAGAGGCCGTCTGTGAGCTCACGCCCTGTCCTGTCACGGCTAAAGAGGCCGTCTGTGAGCTCTCGCCCTGTCCTGTCACGGCTAAAGAAGCCGTCTGTGAGCTCTCGCCCTGTCCTGTCACGGCTAAAGAGGCCGTCTGTGAGCTCTCGCCCTGTCCTGTCACGGCTAAAGAAGCCGTCTGTGAGCTCTCGCCCTGTCCTGTCACGGCTAAAGAGGCCGTCTGTGAGCTCACGCCTTGTCCTGTCACGGCTAAAGAGGCCGTCTGTGAGCTCTCGCCCTGTCCTGTCATGGCTAAAGAGGCCGTCTGTGAACCCTCGCCCTGTCCTGTCACGGCTAAAGAGGCCGTCTCTGAGCTCTCGCTCTGTCCTGTCACGGCTAAAGACGCCGTCTATGAATCCTCGTCCTGCCCTGCCACGCCCTCTGTGATCATGCATGCTCTCCCTGTATTGTCTGTCTCTGCTCTCCCTGTGTTGTCTGTCTCTGTTTCTCCCAGATCTCAGACTCTGCCATGGTTTCCTGCCCAGTCTGCTTCCTGGCTAGGGTCTTCTGCTCTGGTCTGGTGGTCGTCTGCTCCGCCATGGGGGTCTTCTGCCCGGGTCTGGTGGTCGTCTGCCCCGCCGTGGTGGTCTTCTGCTCGGGTCTGGTGGTCGTCTGCTCTGCCGTGGTGGTCTTCTGCTCGGGTCTGGTGGTCGTCTGCCCCGCCGTGGTGGTCTTCTGCTCGGGTCTGGTGGTCTTCTGCTCGGGTCTGGTGGTCATCTGCTCCGCCGTGGTGGTCCTCTGCTCTGGTCTGGTGGTTATCTGCCCCGCTGTGGTGGTCTTCTGCTCGAGTCTGGTGGTCTTCTGCTCCGCCCTGGTGGGCTCTGTTCCCGTCTGCTCCGCCCTGGTGGGCTCTGTTCCCGTCTGCTCCGCCCTGGTGGGCTCTGTTCCCGTCTGCTCCGCCCTGGTGGGCTCTGTTCCCATCTGCTCCGCCCTGGTGGGCTCTGTTCCCGTCTACTTCGCCCTGGTGGGCTCACGTGCCGTCTGCTCCGCCCTGGTGGGCCTCTGCTCTGTCGGTCCTGAACTGGCCTCTGGCTCCGCCCTGGTTTCCTGCTCTGCCGGTTCTGCCTCTGTCCCCGGTCTTCCCACTTCCTCAAGGACCTGGCCCTCCGTTCCCTCCCCCTGTTCCGCCTCCGCTCCACCACCCTCCTGGACTATATAGGAGCGTCTGGAAGCCGCTCCTTGGGGGGGGGCTATGTCACGAATCTGGTCCATGCTCTCCTGTTTTACCACCACCAGAGGTCACCCGTTCACCACATTGACTCTCACACTACACAGCACACTGGACTCCATTTCCCACTATGCATTGCACAGATCACAGCTGTCACCATTCACTCATCACACGCACCTGATGCTCATTTCACAATCACACACACACTATTTAAACCATGGACTTCCTCAGCATCAGGGCCGAGTATTGACCTGCGTATAGTGCTCACCCAGCGCTAGCTGCTTTACCGTGCCATTCCGTGTTTCTGTTTTGTTCCTGTAATTGTTAGCGTATATCACTCCCCAAGCGATAGCAACTCTACAGAGCCATTATCCTAGTCCTAGTCTTGCCTTGTTTTCCTGCCGTGTCTGACCCTGCCCGTGTTTCCTGGATTAACCCTTCGCCTTGCCGTTTGGACTCTGTTTGCTCCCCGTTTGGATTATTGCTTTCGACTCTGGATTATCTCTCTGCCTTGCCCCTTTGGATACTGTTCGCTGATCGTTGACCCACGCTTGCTCCACGGATTGCTCTGTCTTGCCCTTGCCATACCTGTTTGCCGATGTCTGACCCTGCCTGTTTCTGACCATGTTTCTTAATAAAGCTTTGCACATGGATCCGCACGTCTCACGTCTTGTCAGCCCCGTAACAATTACACACTAACATTAAAAAAGTGAAATCGCAATCAACCACCCCTTTAAAAGAATTCAGTTGACTCTTTGTGCAATGATTGTACTAACGCCAGTGACAAGCAACATCTTACTTTTCATTATATTTAAGCTAGCTGTTACGTATATACGTATAAAAGGTACGATTAATTGGTTCCATACCCAAAAATCCATTAGTTGGAGCAACTTAATTTATTTTTATTTTTTTGGAGTAATTAGCTCAAACATATATTTATGCTACAAATTATTAGGTTTCTACTGATACACATAAAGCAGCCTTTGTGATATATACACAGTGCCATGGCACTGAAGATTTTACTTACATTTTTTAACTTCTTGTTGTTGTCTGGACCTCTGTGAGAAAGACCAAGAATAAGAAAGATGTGTAAGTGGACTCATTTTATTTAACTCAATCATTTAGATTAAAAAAGAGGAAGAAAACAGGTGAGTAAGAAATAACACAAATTATCTTACTATCTACCTAAACTCATAAGAGAAAATCTTTTAATCTTTCAACTTTCAAATCATCAAATGTTGGGGACCCTGTTTTGACTGGTGTGACTTGATTTTCAGCCTGCAGATTGCTCTGGTTTGGTGAAACGTGATAAAAAATGTAAACCGTGACTCTCTGACCAGCCCAAAACTCATATTATAGGTGTCTGTGTGTCTCTCAGGTCATTTGATCATCTCTAGGCATTGACAGTTTCTGACATTTCAAACTACCTCTACCTAATGAGTCCAAGTTTTTATTTTCTAACATATATATTTTTTATTGTAAAGAAAAGGCTATAAAGATGGAAAAATAGAAGAGAAATAGAGGGAGTGAGACAGACAGCTAGATAAAGCAGCAGTAATTTCTGGTTTCCTTCATGTCTGTTAAATCAGAGGGCGGTCTGTTTTTCTAAGCTTTCCTCCTGTAAGATAGGCTTTGGTCGACACCACATGACAGATTCCAATACGTATTAGATCATTCTTCTGATAGCACCTTCTGTCTGACTCTCTCCCTTCATCTGTCAAAAGCATTCATTGTTTCCATCAACAAGCAGAGTATCTACATACTTCAGTTCTGTGCTCATTTCATAGATTTGTCTGTGGAAAGAGTGATATTACGATATGAATGAAAGAGAGACAGGTATGGAAAAACATAGGCCAGTACAGGTGTGCAGCAAACATGCACATAGACACGAGTAGATTTTCAGAGAGAAAAAAAAAAAAAGTTCAGGTAGAGGCTAAAGGCCATTGTGATATATATATGAGTAATTTCAGCAATTTGAAAAATTTAAACAGTTGTGAAAAAAGGTGCTACTGTAAATTTACTTTATTATTTTGGCACTTTTAAAAACTTAACGAAAAACATAATTCTTGCTTTGTGCATACTGTGATACTGTGCAACCCTACTTTTAAAAAGTCCGTTTAAAAAAATGCATAAATTGTGCCAAAGATTATGTAATGCAAGAATTAAAAAAACATGTTTTCTGTCTGGACCTTCAGACTAAATAACAACAATCTGGTAAAATATTTAAACACCCATTTACACAATTGTGTAATTCTGAACTGCGCCACTATGACACAAGCAAACACACATACACTAACAGAGAGGGAGAATGAAATCCTATCTCTCTTGTGCAGTCAGTTTGACAAAAACCTTTACAAAAAACAATCCTATGAGCAAGACAATCTTTTTGATTTACTTTATTTCAGTGTGCTGTCTCAGAAAGACATATTCATGCCTGATGGCTTATCCCTCACTGAGAATAAGTACCACACTCATGAACTCTGAGCGGGACATCTGAGACGACAGACTGTGCAGTGGACAAACACACCTTTGTTTAATATCTACATGTTGTGGCTATGAGAAAAAAAAAGCAAAATGGAGGAAGTTTGTACACTTGAAGCCTTTTAATGGAGACTACGTTTATCCAAGTGAGGACAAACACACACTTCTATTGTTTAATATAAGGCTAATTATATAGTGGTCAACTGATATAGATTTTTTGATGGCCGATCCCAATATCTTAGAGAGCAGGGTGGCTGATGGCAAAGGCAGTACATTCACTATTGTAATCAAAATTGTTTCCAAAGACATTTTACCAGTTCAAACCACATCATTCACAAGACCTACTATTATTATTTTTTTCTACTTTTTTCTACTACTTGAAGCCTCTTAATGGGCCCATGGACACTACATTTATCTAGTTATCCAAGTGAGGACAAACACAGACTTCTGTTGTTTAATATAAAGCTAATTATATAGTGGTCAACTGATATGGATTTTTTGATGGCCAATCCCAATATCTTAGAGAGCAAGGTGGCTGAAGGCAAAGATACAGTGCATATGTTCACTATTCTAGTCATTTCTTTTTTCCCAAACACATTTTACCAATTCCAATCACATCAATCTCAATAACTAATATTAATTTTGTATATAACCATTTATAAGTGATATACGTATAATTGCTAATGATATCTGAAAGGTAAAATGGGCCAAAAAACATATTAAAAGGGGTCCTATTATGATTTTTCACTTTTTGAATCTTAGTCAGTGTGTAGTGTGTATGTTTGGGCATAAAACGATCTACAAAGTTACTAATCTCGAAGTCCACTCCAAAGGGAGATATTTCGTTTTTAAAAAATCCATTTTCAAGAACTATAGCGAACGGCTCGTTTGGACTACTAAATTGTTTTCCTCAATTTATGACATCACAAATTGTAAATCCCGCCTACGGAAATTCGAATGGCTGGTGGGTGGGGAGAAGGCTTGGTTGCGCTCTGCACGTTTCAAAATCAAAACCAAGTGTGGGTGTTTTCATATCACTGTATTTCTGGTGGAAACCAACTGTTTTCAGAAAATTTTGGATGTCATTTTCATTTCATCTTGCATGTAATGTCTGAAAGCAGCGTTTGTGAGTGGAGCTCTGTTTTGTGTACAGTGTTACCATGGAAACCTCGAGCTCTTCCGCTCCAACAGCGCCTCCCGCTGGCAGAGAATTTGCGGCCAAAAATAGTGTAAATCTGTGGGACTATGGTATAAATCAGTGGCGGTTCTACACGGAGGCCTAGGGAGGCCCGTGCCTCTGTAGACATGTCCCTGGCCACCCCTGTGGCCCCCCCATGCTGACCAAATAAAAAAATATATGAATTTATTATGATTTTACACACGAGCGCCAAAAGCGGAACTAATGCGACGCAACGTTCTACACGGGTAAATTAGAGCGGCGCACCCAAACACTGTAGTCTGCGGTGCTGCTCGGTGAATGAGAGCTCAGCAACAACTACAACTACTCTTGGAGAGAGGAGCTACGATTAATTTCTCCTGTTGCAAGAGTCGAAGGTAAGCAAAACAATTTCATCTCGTGAGTGACTTGTTGTTCTTGCACATAGCCGTGTTACTTTTGTTCCTCACACTGATAATGAAATCAAGTTTGTAAATGGCTGGTCTCGAGATGTTTAAAAACTTGGTAACACTTTTACATTTGTTACTGTATTTGTTAATATTTGTTAACGTTAGTTAATATAAATACAGCTGTTCATTGTTAGTTCATGTTAGTTCACAGTGCATGAACTAATGTTAACAAGATTTTAATAAAGTATTAGTTAATGTTGAAATTAACATTAACAAAGATTAATAAATGCTGTATACGTGCAGTTCATTATTAGTTCATGTTAACTAATGTAGTTAACTAATGTTAACTAACGAACCTTATTGTAAAGTGTTACCAAAAACTTCATAGAAAATAAGAAAATCATATCTAAGCAAACTCTTCGAAGCAGAAGCGAATATCCAAATGTCCGTATCCTTGCTAGGTCTACACAATGTTGTGATGTTAACCACGTAACTTCATCCGTCTTGGCTGTTGCATTGCGATAACAAATAGATTTGTAGGGAGGGATGGTTAGAAAACAAAAGGTAATGCATGCCCCTAAATTTCTTCTTCTAATAGTTCTCATGAAACGAGGAAGGGACATACGAGGAAGCGTCCTTTTTTGCCCCAGTAAACAAAAAAGGGAGAGAAACAAATCAAAGTATTGAGAGAGTTGAGGAGCAGGAAGAGGGAGAGCCAGAGGAGTCAGTGGAGGTTGGAGTGAGGGCATGTGATGAAAGTGAGGGCTCTGACACAGAGAGGGGAATTCCAGAGGGTGAGGAGCATGAAGAAGAGGATGAGGAGGAAGAAAACATACAGGGACAGAGAGAGGAACAGCCAGAGGGACAGAAAGTGGATCCATGTGGATCAAGTACTGCACCATCAGGTTTGTGATGAAGAAGGTTCTTACTATTTGCAAAGCAGTGCAATTATAATTTAATTGTAGGCCTGCTGTGTGTCCTTAAAATGGTGCTTTCTGCTGTAAATTCTTTTTTATGTCAATATGGCTCTGTTTCTTTTTTTAAGTAAATACTTGGCCTGCATTTTGAAATACATGCAGATATACATGCATAAGTAATTAAATGTTGTAGTTGTGCCCTATGTTTACTGTACATCTTTCTACAGATATCAGCAAGTCCAAGAATGATGTACCAGTACAGCCCAACTTTAATATATTCCCAGCCACTTTGATGGGGGACAGAAGACGGACCTTCAGGCCAAACTGGTATAATCTTCATCCATGGCTTGAGTATTCGGTCATGATGGACTCTACATATTGCTATGCATGTAGACATTTTAGCACACCAAATGCCCCAGACACTGTTTTTGTTTCAACACCTGGTTTTAGAAACTAGAAACTTTAAGTGTGGACTCAACTGTCCAGAATAGTGGGGCTTCCATAAATAGGAAATGGCACATTGTTGTACCCTTTGTTGTACCCTGGAGTTTTGTTCACATTGAATTGACACACTGTATTTGTACCCTGTACTGTATTTTTCATTTTTTATGGCCCTACCTCTTTTGCACCTGCACTCACTCTTGTACAAAATAAATGTTTGTAGGATTTTAAAGTAAAATAAAGTTTATAATCTTTAAATATCATTTGTTGCCATTTTTTTATGTGCCCCTCTGGTTAAACACTGGCCCCTCCTTGGCCCCCCTAGTAAAATTTGTCTAGAACCGCCACTGGTATAAATAAATTCAACTGTATAACAGTTTCAGTGCAATTCATGTAATAATGCTATAATTAAAGAACAATAAACATAATACATATTACTGTTGCACTTATCTGTACATAGTCAATGCAGCTATTTTTAAGCTGTTGTTGACATCCCATCTAAAACGTGATTTAGCCAAAAAACAACAACAACAACAATAAAATTACCACTTTAATATGTCTTGCTGTATCCATGCATGCAAATGTTCTGCACGATCTTCTTGTTCAATATTCTCGAGGTCTGAATTGATATGGCAATATTTGCTGTTCTAGCAAGGGGCGGGGCAATACTGAAACTCTGTCTAAACTGTTTGCCAATCACAACGCACTGGAACAGCTAACCAATCACAACAGTTAGTTTTTCGGGAAGGCGGGCCTTCATCAAACCCGGAACTAATCGAGTCGTTTGTGTCAGGCTGGGGAGAGAGGTATTGTAATAATGTAAATTATGTGAAAAATTATTAGATATTCGAACCACCAAGCAGAGAGCATGTTCTAGTACACCCCCAAAACTAAACCAAGACTTTGTAAAAGAGCATAATAGGACCCCTTTAAGCCTTGTTTGTGAAACCGGGGGCAAGAGTTGTCATGACAGAAATAGGAATCACAACATTAAGTGTCATGAATAGGGCCAATTTGACAGTAAATCATGATAAAATTTCTGACAGGTAGTTTTACTGTTTTATACTGTATTATATTTATTTACATCTACATTTATTCATTTGGCAGATGCATTTATCAAAAGCGACTTATAGTTAAGGAATACAAACGATTCATTATAGGATGGCAATAAACACGAAAAGTGCCAGTTATACTTATCATTGAATAACATAATGTTATATAATCATTATTAAAACTATATTTGACTACCACGATTTGAACTTATGGCAAATACTGTCCAGTATTCTATACCTGAAGAGGACTGACTGTGTTCAGAAAAGTTTCAATAGAATCTTCTTTACTTTTCATCTTACCTCCTTGCCTATTTTTTCCACTTCATTTCACTTTTTTTCCCTATCTATGGTTACCTAATGTAACCTTGATTCCCTAAGAGGAGGGATCAAGTCGATGCTTTGGGGTTTCCCCTCCTTCCTCAAGCCTTATTAAATCTCCCAGGCAAAAATGCACCCACCAATGGCATTCAAGTGAGCAAAACAGAGGCACTCTATAGGCAGCACTGGATGCTATTGCCTCAAAATCTTTGAACTGAAGCAGAGTGCAGCTGACAAAGACCCTGATCTATGTAACATGACAGCCCCCCCCCCCCCCCCCTCAGGGAACCAATTTACATTAGATAATCCGAGATGTTTCCTTTCCAGTTCAGTTCACTTGACATTGCATCATATCTGATGCTTTGGGGATCCCATAAAATCTTGCCATGTTAATAGTGAGGGTCCAAAACTGCTGACATTAAAAGCAGCCATTTAGCACAGCAGACACTTTGGTGAATGAAGACGATGACACTATCGCCTCGCAAAATTTATCCCTGAGGATATCCACAGTGCATCCACAGTGTGAGTGTCGGTACCTTCACAGTGTACAACGCCGGCACTATTGCATAATGTTACAACAAATGACAGGCCTGCCCATGCTGTGCTGTTAATATTTACTGTCGTGCCAACACCATTATAGTATTGATGTCTGACTCTGAGGCAATGCCGGTGCTGTCACTAACATAATACAAATGGAGTTACATTCATTTTTGTACGTGTACGTTAGCATACAGTTGAATACATAGCATTTTAAAGTATACTCAATTTGATAGCGTGCGCACACTCAGGTGGTTGACACATGCACTATAGAAAGCTTAATCTTAGTCCAGTGTCTGTGCTATACTTCTCCTGAAGTTATGACCAATAAAAATGTGTTTGTACTCTTTTAAACTAAAGTTGCAGCAATCTCATAAAACTCTCACAGGAGCGCTTGTCAATGCAGCCATCTGTTGTTGTTGCTGTCTCCATTATTTTGTTGCTGTTGTTGTTCTCTCTCTTCAGTTTTCGTTTCTACTGCAAAACAGTAGCCTGGGCCAGTGTTGCCACCTTGTGGAACAACTGATTAGTGCAAAACAAATTCAATGTGCATGTGTGACCTGTGCGTACAAAGTACACATGGTTACAAAAATCATGTGGTGCGCATACTATTTTGAGCGAACTGTATGCATATGGCTGCAGGACCCGGATGGCTGCTTGCCAGAACTGGATTATTACCCTGTTGCAGTCGTGTGACTATGTTGTTGATTGACTATGTGCTTTTTGTTGCTGGGGTGTTTTTTCTGTTCTCACACTGTACTCTCATAAGAATATAGTCTGTGAATTATTTTTTTTTCTCCCCCCTCTCCTCATGTCATGCTGTATATTTCCTCACTTCAAAACAAATTCCTCATATGTGTAAACATACTTGGCGAATAAAGCTCATTCTGATTCTGATTCTGATTCTGATATGCTAGTGCATGCATAAAAAAGTGAACATCATTGCAGGGACAATCTCATGCAGATGAAACAAGAAGGCAGCAGCACCCAGTCAGTCATCACCATCTCGGTGGGGCTGCAACAGTGTAAGACAAAGTCTAAACATCAGTTTTAGATTGGCTGATTCCTCATGCACAAAAAATACATGTGATGTAAGTAAGGAACATTCAGGATATTGCATATATAGCAAATGCATAGGTGCCTCTTTGTTCTTTGTTTTTTTTTTAGCACGCCTGGTATAGGTTTTTCTGCAAGGGTTACTACCATGGGGGCAAAAACACAGAAGTGACTGCTCTCAGAGTGCTCTGCTCAACACGAGTTGGTCATGTAGAGGAGCGAGATGTGATAAACCTTCTTGTGCCATTCAAAATTCTTATTGCCAGGACATTCTGCCGGGTGAATATAAGTTATTATGATGGCAACATGCCATTATAGCAGCATACTTAGAGCAATTACTGTTCCCATAAACTTTAACTAACAGGGGGACATGAGAACAGATAGAAGAGAGCTAACAGTTTTGCTATCATCATCATGAGTGAGAGCAAAGTGGTGACCATGGCGATGCTATTGCTTATGTCACAGCTTAAACACCATGGGAGGATGAGAGCAAAGCAGCGGCAGCTTATTTCATAGTAATGCTGAGCTACCGGACCTGACTGAACACCACAACTAAATGCAAGAAAGGCAGTGGCAACGTCTATGCCCTACACGTCAAAGCACTTATGAACATAATGCCCAAATAGCCATAGTGCGTCAGTCATGTCAGGCTCGCTGATTACTTCACCACTCCTATAAACGCACTTAAAAATTGGGTTTCTTGCAAGGAGTGCCACCTGATTATTAAGCAATTTAAGAATATTAAGCAGTCCCAGCTGGTACACTCCCAAGGCCACAGCTATCAGCCTGAGTGTTTCCTGAGAACTCTTAAAGGCAGCATTTGTGCTTTATACAGAACAGACTGATGCACTAAGATGGAGAGCTGCTTATATTGCATGAATGAGTGAGTGGCTGGAGCGCATCCAATGCAATGGTATCCAATGCCGCCTTCTACAGTGGGGTAGACTGTCTCTATTTTGCCCACTTGAACGCCACAGGTGGGTGAATTTTCAGATTCAAGGAAGGAGGGGAACCCCCAAACCGTCAACTATGACACAATATCTTGTTCTATCCTCTCAGGGAACCAAGGTTACGTTAGGTAACCTGAGATGGAGAAAAAGTGAAAAACTAGGCAAGGAAGAAAGACGAAAAGATGCTATTGAAGCTTTTCTTTTTTTTGTTATCAACATTTTTTTTATTTTTCATACATAACACAACATAAAAAAAAAAATATATATTAAGAAAATAATAAAATAAAACAACAGACATATACTCAACATCTCAAAGTCCAGTCAAAAGGAGGGAGAAAAGGAGGGACAGAAAAAAGAAACCCACAGAAGTCACTCCTCCATACAGTCACGTATTTCAGAGAGAAAGCACTGCCAAGCATCAATGGTAGAAGGCTTGGCCCCATAGATTCGTGCTGTTGTACATTCACAAGACACTATTTGCAAGAGGCTATGGATCCAATATGTTTTCCCACACATATGCGGTGTAAACCAGTTCTGTATTATGGTCTTCTTCGCAGCTGTAAAACCAGCAAACAACATTCTCTTTTGCATCGAACTTATACAGAGACCAGAATCATCATTAAGAAGACACAAACTTGGGTTAACGGACCAATCAATTTTCAGTAAGGATGATAAAACCAGGTTTACATGTGTCCATAGACTGCTAGTGATAGGACATTCCCAAAACATATGCAGAAAAGTACCTGATGATGTAGTATTACATATATGGCAGTTGAAATTTGATTGTAGTTTCATTTTGAATCTTTTGTAAGGAGTTATGTACGCTCTATGAATGACTTTGAAGTGAATAAGACGATGCGCCAGATTTTTAGATGTTAAACTGAGATTAGACCACACCCTCTCCCAGTCGACAGATAAATTAAGGTCAGATAATTCCCTATTCCAAATAGTTTTAATAGAAAGAGGTTTTATAATGCAATCAAGAATCTTATTATATATTAAGGAAGCAGATGGCCGACCAGCAGATGGTGCAATCCAGTCCTGCATAGGATGAGAGGAAACGGGAGAAGACCAAGGAACGCCATACGCTTTGAGAGCGGAACGTAATTGAAGAAAGACAAAATATGCAGATGCTGGAAGACAAAATTTGGTTCTTAACGTCTGAAATGAACATAGGCCCAGGTTATCATATATATCACCGCACGTGTTTACACCTAAAGAAGACCAAGAGGGTTGGACAAATGGGCGATTTCCGCATACGAAATTAAAATTGTGCCATAAAGGTGTACTATTACAAAATTTGAAGGGTCCTCCAATCCGACGTTCAACCGTTTTCCAGATTTTAATAGAATTGGCCACAACCGGACCAAATTTATAATTATCCCCTTTTTTCCCTGTGCCAGTAAATAAAATATCTTGGAGTCTATTTGGTTTAACCTTGTCAGCTTCAATCACTCTCCAAGAAACTGTAGATTGAGGATCAACCCAAGTATGAAGAGCCTTAAGCTGGAACGACCAATAATACAGTTCAAAATTTGGTACAGCCAGTCCTCCTGCGCTATTAGGATGCTGTAATGTGGTAAGTTTAATTCTGGGGCATTTATCATTCCAGATAAATTTCGTAATTATGGAGTTGATCTCCTTAAAGTAACCTGGAGGGGGAGAAAGCGGTAGCATAGAGAAAAAAAAATTAAATCGAGGTAGCAAATTCATCTTAACAGTGGAGATTCTTCCTTGGAGGGAAACGTTAAGATTCTTCCATCTTTGAATGTCATTCTTGACCTTAACTAAAATATTATTAAAATTGTCCCTGGCAATCTTATGAATGTTTTTATATATGGTAACGCCCAGATAGGTGAAAGAGTCCTTAATAGGGATGAATGAGGGAATAGAAGAATTAACTTTAATATTGTTAATTGGCATTAAAGCAGATTTGCTCCAATTTATTTTATATCCTGATAAGCTACTAAAATTATCAAATTCCTTAATTATATTAGGGACTGAAACATCAAAGTGGTCTAAATATAGAATAATATCATCAGCGTATAACGAAATACTATGATTATGATCATGAATCTTAATCGATACTTCAGACTTCCTGATGGCTTGTGCTAAGGGTTCAAGAGATAAACAAAACAGTAGTAAAGGGAATGGGGGGGAAATAACATTACCAGTTATGACTGATGCTGCAGGTGAGTGGTATAATGTCTTAATCATAGAAATGAAGTGTTCACCGAAGCCGAAACATTGCAAAACTGCCCACATATAATTCCACTCTAGCCTGTCAAAGGCTTTTTCTGCATCAAGTGAAAAGACTGCACAAGGGGTTGGGTGAGAGTCTGCAAAGTCAAGAATATGAAGGAGTCGACGCATATTATCAGATGCATTACGCCCCTTGATGAAACCAGTTTGGTCCTCCTTGATCAGACTATGAATTACCTTCTCCATACGGGAAGCAAAAACTTTAGCATAAATTTTTAGATCACATGAGATAAGCGAAATTGGTCTGTAGTTGGAACAATCTAATGGATCTTTCCCTTTTTTAAGAAGTAATGAAATCAGTGATGTTTTTTGATCTCTATGAAATACCCCATGTTCATTTGCAAAATTAAATGAATTAAGCATAAGTGTCCCTACCAAATCCCAAATTTCTAAATATAATTCCGGGGGGAGACCATCTAGGCCCGGCGATTTGCCCTTCTGAAGGCTTTTTAAAGAGACATGGAGTTCCTCCAAACTTAATGGGGCCTCCAAAGATTCTTTATCCATCTGTGAGATCCGAGGCAGTTGCAATTTATCTAAATACTGCTTACAGATGGATTCATCAAAATCTGTTTCGGCTTTATATAGATTTGTGTAGAAACCTTTAAATATTTCATTAATTGCCACAGGGTTTGTGGTGACCTGATCATCCGATGATTTTATTGCGCTAATATATGCCTTAGACTCGCATTCTCTCAACCTAAGAGCCAATAAATGACTAGGTCTCTCCGATTCAAAATAATATTTTTGCCTAGTCCTATGTAAAATAAATTCCGCCTTTGATTGTGAAAGCAAATCATATTCTTCTTTTAAAGAGGACAACTGTGTAGCCTGTTGCTCAGTAAAATGTTGTTTTTGTAGGTTTTGTAATGATTGGATTTTATTTTCTAATTGTGTAAACTGGCGGGTTTTCGCTTTGGCAAGAGTAGAAGAGAAAGATATACAGAAACCTCGTATAGCGCACTTAGTCGTCTCCCACAGTTTTTGAGGATCCACACCAGAGGGCATATTAATTTCAAGAAACTCCTTAATATATTCTTTTAAAGAAGTAATGAAAGTCTGATTACTTAATAATGATATGTTAAAGCGCCATCTAGGGGACTTGGCTTTAACATCGGAAAGAGGAACACTGCATAGCACAGCAGAGTGATCAGATAATAAAATTGGTAATATAGAGATGGAGGAATCAGACGAAATTAAAGATGGGCTGAGAAATATGTAGTCTATCCTAGAGAAAGTCTTGTGTCTATTAGAGAAAAAAGTGAAGTCCTTAGATTTAGTATTCTGAATTCTCCAAAGATCGATTACGTTAAGCTCAGTGATAAATTTATTCAGTAATTTAGAGGATGGATTGGCTGTTGTATCAGATTGAGATTTATCTAAAGCGGGATTTATGACAGCATTGAAATCCCCACCCACCACTAGAGGGCAATCAATCTGCTCAAGCAGAGTTTTGGAGATCTGTGAAAGGAATGCACTGTCTGTCTTATTCGGACCATAAATAGAGACCAAGGCTAACCTATTATTATATATTTTGCATCGGATAAAAACAAATCTACCCTTCTCATCACTACCAAGGTGTTCAATTGTTAAATTTAACTTCCGGTTAACAAGAATAAGCACCCCCTTAGTTTTATTTTGAGCGCAGGAAAAAGCTGCTAATTTGTAATACTTATTCTGGAAACGTGCCACGTCGGATTGCTTTAAATGTGTCTCTTGAATTAGGGCACAGGAAATAGATTTACGATGTAAATATTCTAACACACGAGTTCGTTTAACGGCAGAATTTAAACCATTCACATTTAGTGATAAAATATTTAGAGTATGCATTGAATATATAGCGTGTAAACGTTGACGTGTATTTTAGATACCAAACCTCCTAGATGAAAAATCCCTTTAGAAATAAGGTAAAATAAATTAAAGTATAAATGTCTGTTGTAAAAAGTAAAAACCACATAAAAACATGAACAACCGACAACCTTAAACAAGGAACAACTCAGACCGCACATTACCGAGAACATAGGTCTGACTGAGCAACAAAAAATAGTGATGGTTCGTGACCGATCCACTCCAACGCAGGACATGTCTCCCAAAAAGCTCGTACTGCCAGAAAAAAATATTTTAAATTAAACCAACTCTCCATTAGTCCCCTCCAAAAAAAAAAGGGGTGTCAGTCTTGCCAGCAATGAGATCGTTGTACCGGATATATAGGAAACAATATCTCAGTAGTAGAGTGAAGAGAAGAAAAAAGCAAAACCAAGTTTAGTCAGCGTCCATGTCCGTTCTGCCATCATCCGCTCCTAAGCCGCTGGGACCATGTTCATCCCGACCATCAAACTCCTCCCGCCGGGCTGGAGAAACAGCGGCCGCCGTTCCCCCTCGCAGAGCCGCGGCATACGTCTTCTGCTGGGACAGGGAGCTAATAAAATCCTCCGCTTCCTGAGGGGAATCGAAGCTTTTCTGTTCCCCCTTGTGCCGTAGTTTGATTACGGCCGGATAGATGAGGAAGGGCTGGAGACCAAGCGCCGTCATCTTCTTCAAAACCGGACCAAATGCCTTTCTCCTGATCACTGTAGCTGGACTAAAGTCGGGAAAAAATAGCAGTGTGACATTGTTTTGTGCGCATTTCACCGGATAAGCCTTTCGAGCACCCTTCAGGATATCTGATCTGTCATGCCATCTCAGTACACGGAAGATGAGAGTGCGCGGCCGGTCGGAGCCCCTCCCTCCGTCATATACGCGATGTGCCCGGTCGATCTCAATGTCACGGCCCTTCAAGGAAGGAATCTACTTAGAAATAATATCTCTGAGGAAACCAGCCGCGTCGGATCCCTCAGCCCCCTCTGGCAGCCCCACCAGTCGTACGTTGTTCCTCCTGCACCTGTCCTCCATATCCGTCACCTTCTCGGTGAGTCGCTCCATCTGATTTCTTAAGCCCGTGACTGTCCTCCTATCCTCACGTGCAGCTGCTTGAACAGAATCTACGCGGTCACGTGTCTGCTTCGCCGTGGTAGTTATGGTCTCAAACTCCTCTCTTAGCTCTTTAACAGACTTGTTGGTCGCTTGTATGTCTTCACGCAGTTCGCGTAATGCTGGAATCAGCACAGAGTCCATCGCCTCTCTTACTGCCAAATTCACAACCGAATTCAACGTGTTTTGTTGCTTTTTAAAAGCTAGTTCGATGCGGCTAGCAATAGCCTCGTCGAGGTCTTCTCTGGAGATGGCGGAATCTCTGAATTCTTTCTTCATTGGCGATTGCTCAATCTCTCTTTTCCGATCCCCTTTGTCTGCCTTAGCACTCATGACAGGTCCAATGCAGAGTGGTTCAAATTTTACTGACAGGATTATACAAATTATGGCAAAGTGAGCAGAGCGAAAGATTCAAGCCTGCATCGCCGTCGAAGGGTCACGTGATCCCCCCTATTGAAGCTTTTCTGAAGAAAGTCTTCAATGTCAAGTGATGTTGAGAGAAACAGCTCTAATTCTGCTGTGCCATAAGCGCTACCTACTGTCAGAGAGTGGATTTTCAGAAAGTTAAATTTTTAATGGCCTGTTTGCCATTTTTGACAGTTCAAAAATTGGACCATATTTGTATGCACTGTTGTAAATTTTAACCAGCTGATAGAATGTAAAGTTTATCATTTTATAAAACTTTTTTCAAAACTTTGTTAAGTCACCTTTATTTATATAGCACTTTATACAATACAGATTGTAGCAGCTTTACAGTGTTAAACAGGAAAATCGTGGATTAATATTCATGCTTGGTATGTATGAGTTTGAAAATTCATGCTTTAAATGTTTCTTCCAATCAATTATTTGCCAAATGCATCGTAGTCTTGTTATAGAAATCATGTTCAAAAAGTATACTTTGCAAGAGCCTGTAAAGTTCGGACCTCTGACTGAACAGATAACAACGATTTATTAGTGGGGTGGAGAAACAAAGCAATACCCCAAGCAAGGACAGTATCTAATTGGTCAAGACGTCCAGATGGGACGGTCTGAAAGCTGAGTTTAAAAACTCAGCACACCATCAAACTTCCTCTTTCTCTTCTTCGTAAAAATGCTCTCTTACTCTTACTCTCTTACGCCCTCTTCTTCTCGTTTGCCACCGCGTGCTGCTCTTTGAGCGTGCTCTGTCCCACGTGCCAGCTGCTATCACGATGGAAAGAAAACCAACTTAATCTCGTTACATCCTTTTATTTTTATTCTTTTACTTTAGTTTCTTTTCTTTCAGTTTCGTGTTCTAATGTGTTTACTACAAAGTCCAGCTCCGACTGCACTCAAACTTCGACCAGACCAACTCCGCATCCTCAGCCAACGCCCAAGACATCATTTCAAAGACTACTGAACCCTCAACCAATCAGACACTTCGGGGGAACCCCTATCTGCAACGACGACACAAAGGAAACCCCTTAAAACAGGCAATGCAAGCAAGTAACGCCTCCGAGTTCTAAATGAATTGGTGTCTTTATTATAAATTTTAGCCTCATTGAGAAATTCAAAGCAGGGTTAAATAAATGATTGATGGTTGTTCAGGTCTATGCAATTGAACATATTGCTATAAACTTGGGATTTCACATTTCCATTCTCTTAAACTCATCCTTTCCTCACTTTCTCTCTTTCTGCAACGTGTGAATGTGTGAATGCTTGTGTTCATGTGTTAGGTTAGTTTATGTCTTAGGTTTATATAAATAAAATCGTATTTATATTGAAAAGAGAAGAATCTTGTGTTTTCTGCTCACAAGTTAATGTCTTAATCTGCCGATCTTGTTACTGTGCTATTTAATAGTGTTGTCACTATATATTGGATTTTAATATCCAGTGCAGAGTTTGTTATACGGCTCGTTCAGTGAATCGCCGTAATAGTGATTCTGTTCAAATCCCTATAAAATCATAAATGATTCCCTTTGAGCTAAATTAAACTATTTCTTTAAATTCCATATTAATATTACTTTTATTACGTTACAATAGTGCAAACAAAATTAAATTCTGCTGTAAAGCAGCTCTATAAAGAGGACAGTAGTAAACAGTCAATTTTCCAGTAAAAGTCAGTTCATTGTTGATTCAGTGATGCCATCAAGCTCATTTCTGTTCTCTTCTAATAGTGTCTGTGCAGTCAAGTTGACAATGATGGCAGAAGTTAACTGTCCCCAACTAAGCATGCCAATGTCATACCATCACCCTGTCTGGACGTTGCCTGTCTTGTTCTTTGACCTAGTTTCTGTCTCCCCTTTGATTACGTTAGTTAGTTCACCTGTGTCTTGTTAATTATCCTCATTTGCCTGTGTATTTAAGTTCCTTTCTGTTCAGTTTGAGTTGGTTGGTTATTGTTTGAACATCACATTGACGGTTTGTGGATTACCTATTCTTCTGAATTTTGTGAAATACCCTATTGAAATCTTTCTTTTTTGTGCACTTGTATTCTATGTAGCAGCAGCGTGAAAGAATAAGCGACCTCAAAAAGAGACAGTACCCATTGCGTTTAACCCGTTTATTTTCCATATTTGCCAGTGTTTTGTTTTCTTTCATGGATCACTTCTCCGCCATCAACCTGCTCTGCCTGGAGCAGTGGAACCGTTCACACAGTCCCATTCCCAACCCAAAACCCAGCCAAAAATCACCCCGTTGAGCGGAGCATCAGCCAGAGCCCACTGTAGACGGAGAGCCAAAGCCCGCCATGACCGACGAGCCATTGCCAGAGAGATTGACAGAGCTGAGGATCGCTCCGGAGCCAGAGCCTAACCGATTGTCTGACCAGGTGCAAGAACCGGCAACAACGCACGCAACGGTGGATGAAACAGTAGAGAGCAGGGGCGTGGAGGAAAGCCCCGCCCACTGCACCACCACTGAGGTTGAGCTAAGGCTGGATTCAGAGGATCTAATAGACTTTTATTCCGATATACCCAGACTCCTGTCTTCTTCTGAACTTTCTGTAAGTCCTGAATTGACGATGGAGGTCTGCAATGAACTGTTGTCTACCCAGAACTGTCTGTCTATCCTGCCACGACAACAGAGATCATTCCCCTGTCCCTAGCATTCCTGGGTCTCCAAGTCTCAATCAGTGTTGTGGCTGGAGGATCCCTTGTCTCCGCCTCTGAGTCCCGGACTCCACGTTGGCCCTTCAACCCAGTGGCTCCACCATGACTCCTAGCTCCCTCCTCTCTGCCATGGCCCGTCAGTCCATCAGCTCCGCCAGGCTCCCTCGTCCCTCCGGCTCTGTCTTGATTGATTCTTGACCTGCCCTTGCTTCGGGTCTACACTCCTCTGTCTTCGCCTTGTCCCTCTGGCTCCGTTGGGCTCCTCCCTCCCTCTAGCTTCACCTTGGTCTTCTGTCACTCCGGCTTCACCACGGCCTTCCAGATGCCTGCCGGATCCTCCCTGTCGCCCTGGCTATATGGTTCGCCGTTGTCACCTTGGGCTCCTCTCCCACCTGCTCCGCAGCCATCAGTAGGCCCCCTGGAGTCGTTAGCCTTTCCTCCACTATGGCTCCTCCCTCCATCGGCTCAACCATGGGTCGTATTCCTGGCTGGACTCTGGAGCATTTCCCATCTCCTGCTGCTCCGGGCTCCTCCCTCCATCTATTCCACCCTGGCTCATCCCTTCGTCATCGCCGCCCTGGTTGTCTGCCTGCCTCTCTGCCAGCCCTTTGGCATCCCTTGTTGCCATCCCTCTGCCATCTCCTCACCCTTTTCTTTTATGTGGTGTGAGATCACACCCCCCAGGAGGGGGGAGATCTTTCACACCATCACCCTGTTTGGACTTTGGTTGCCTGTCTTGTTCTTTGACCTGGTTTCTGTCTCCCCTTTGATTACGTTAGTTAGTTCACCGGTGTCTTGTTAATTATCCTCATTTGCTTGTGTGTTTAAGCTCCTGTCTGTTCAGTTTAAGTTGGTCGGTTATTGTTTGAACATTGCTTTGACGGTTTGTGGATTACCTATTCTTCTGAGTTTTGTGGAATAAATAACCTATTGGAATATCTCTTCTTTGTGCGCTCGTCTTCTATGTAGCAGCAGTGTGACAGACAAAGGCGACAGTGGCAAGGAAATAAAACACCATTGGTGATAGAAACGGAGAAAAAAAAACTTGTAAGAAACAAGACTCAGTCTGTACAACATTTGAACTTCTTGTACATGTGAGTAGATAAAATGTTATGTTGTAAGTCACTTAGTCAACATTTTTGTTCATTTAAAATCCTGAAAATGTTACTGTTGTTATTTTAATATTTATGGAAACAAAGTACATAGTGCTGCTAATTTTATTGGTTGTTTTGTTTTTAAATGTAAAACTTGGTGAAATGAAATCAGTGTGTTCGTCTAGAGTTACTTGACTGTAGCCCTGTTCCCTGAAAAAGCGGGAATGAGATGCAGCATATCAAATGCTTATGGGGTCTGGATGCGATGGCCCATATGTAGCACAGATGGGGTCTTTACGCATTTCCCCCGATCGCTCTGCTTCTGGGAGTCCTGGCCAAGGTCCGTCGACAGGGGTCTTGCCTCTTACTGATAGCGCCCCGTTGGCCGACCAGAGTATGGTTCTCAGATCTAATATCCTAGACAGCTCGCCATGGGCGATTCCGGTCAGGAGAGATCTCCTATCTCAGGCACAGGGGACAGAATTTCATCCCCGGCCCGAGCTCTGGAACCTTCATGTCTGGCCCCTGAGGGGGACCAACTAAGAGATGCTGGGCTTCCAGCCGACGTAGTTGAAGCTATTCTAAGTGCTAGGGCTCCCTCCACTAGAAGAAGTTATGCCCTCAGATGGCGCATTTTCGAAAATTGGTGTATGGCACACCATGCAGACACAGCTCACTGCCAAGTTGTTTCAGTGCTGGAGTTCCTGCAAGAGAAACTGTCCTCAGGCACGTGTCCTGGTACTCTCAGTGTCTATGTGGCTGCCATTTCAGTTTGCCATGTTCTGATCAATGGGGTTTCTGTGGGAAAGCACCCTCTAGTTGCCCACGAGAGCGAGAGTCCCTTCATGGGACTTTGTGCTCGAGGGTCATTGTGCTCAAGGGTCTGGTTGGGGCCCCTTTCGAACCACTGGAGTCAGTGAATGTCAGGTTTCTGAGTCTAAAGATGTTTTTTTTTTAATGGCCATTACTTCTCTGAAGAGAATTGGGGATTTGCAGGCTCCGTCAGTCTCGCCATCCTGCCTAGACTTTGCCCCTGGGCTGGTCAAAGCTATTTTGCAACCTCACCCTAATTATCTTTAATCTATAAATCTTTAATCTAATTATCTATAAGTTCCATTCTTGACCATAAATACCTTTCTTGAAGCCTTCTGCCCTCTGCCGTTCACGACACCGGAGCAAGAAAGACTTCACTTACTTTGTCCAGTACGTGCTTTTCAGATCTACGTCCCCCACATTAGCCAGTGGCGTAACTCGGAGCAGCTTTTCATATGTTATGGGGGCCGCAACCGGGGTGTGGCTGCCACTAAGCATACTATGTCACATTGGATGAGGGATGATATTGCCATAGCCTACGAGGGCCGTGGTCAAGCTTCGCCTCTAGGAGTTAGGGTCCATTCAACCAGGGGGGTTGCATCTTCAACGGCTTTAGCAAGAGGTTTCCCATTGCAGCAAGTGTGTGATGTGGCAGGCTGGTCCTCTCCGCAGACATTTGTCAGATTCTATAGTTTGGATGTCCATGTTACTCCGGGCTCGCATGTCCTTAAGTGAACATCGTAGAGTAGAGGAGAACTGGCCCCCGACTGAGCCTGGTTTCTCCCAAGGTTTTTTTCTCCATTCTGTCTCTGATGGAGTTTTGGTTCCTTGCCGCTGTCGCCTCTGGCTTGCTTAGTTGGGGACAATTCATTTCCAGCGATATCGTCGACCTGATTGCAATTCTTTTTTCATTTTACACTATTGACACACTATTTCCTTTTTTTTTTTTGGATATTGTGCAGTTGCTTTGACACAATTTACATTGTTAAAAGCGCTATATAAATAAAGGTGACTTGACTTGACTTGACATCCTAGAGTCATGTCTGAGACCTCTTCAATGCCTGTGCGCACACACTACACAACCTTGAGGGGTCCAGACACTTCCAGTGCGGCGGCGTTGGTATTCTTGCTCCCATAAGCGTTTGATACGCAGTATCAAGAGTAGCTTTTGATTCATATTAATTCATATTTATTCCATGTTATTTTTACTAAATTACAAAAAAACTTGTAAAATTAACAGATAAATACTTTATATAGCATTGATTCTGTAATCCTATTATACTGTAGAGTCTTTAACATAAAAGTAGTAATACATTTTTAAAAAACATGAATAGAAATGTGAGAACCAACAGTGCACTCAGTAATCTGGTAAGTGTCACGGAGTCACCAGCCACGCCAGATCATGCAGCTCCCCCTACTCATTCACAGTCCCCAGAATTCTTATTCACTGTACCTGCCTAAATTAACCAAGTCACCCTTTATAAGCCCTCACTGTGTACTCCTATTTTGTCTGGTCTTGTTGTTACTTCCATGTAACTTACTTGGCTACCTACCCGCTCTACTTACTATCTCTGATATCTGACATATAGTCCAACAACCTCTTATTTTTGGACCAAAATAATAAAAATGAACCATTTAACCATTATCGTGCAGCCCTAATTAACAATGAGAAGTTATTGACAGATCTACAAAAAGCAGAAATGTCATTATTGAGCGAGTCAGTTGGACACAATTGGAGATAATTAACAGTGTAATGTAAAACAGCTCTAAAGAAGACAACAGTGCCAATTCATCTTAATTTGGTTTAAATTTGGTTATAATCTGATGGTGTTGGTGCGGTCATAAACAGTAGATGAATTTTGTGTAGTCATATCAAAGTGTATAAACCACTATATAATCTACAATGGTTAAAATATTCACGGAAGACAGATGTTATTCAAATAAATCTATACAGCAAACTCAACAGATTTTGTGAGGAAATCATAATAATACATCAGTTTTAATTTGAGTTTAATGTTTTTCCACTGGCAACCAAATTATTTGGAAATATTTATAGACTGAATATTTATCAACTGTTCAAGTAACATATTGCAATGTAAGAAATTAGAGCAAAAATACAGTGTTTCTAAGTAAACAAGAACATGGGCGTACACTCACACACACACACACACACACACATACACACAATGACAGTGTAATGAGTGGTTGATCTTACTTGTTAGAGCGTGCAGAGGTGTCTTGTAGATCTCCAGGATCAAATAGCTGAGAGCTCTTCAAACCTAACTCCAAACAGCCCTTCAGGAAGAACGCCACATTATCCTAAACACACACAAACACACATGTGAGTGAATCCTGCATGAACACAGTGCGAAGACTAACTACACACATACATTAAAGAAGGGGAGGCAAACTGACACTTTGGTTTTAGTCATCCACTGCCTGTGTCTCTCTCTCTTTCTCGCTCTTTCTGCCAGTTTATAATGTTAAACGCATACTTTACCTCAGGTGCAGGACTGCCTCTCTCTCCTTCAGGTGGCTCTGCGCCTTTTGTTGAAACGTGCAACCTGATCTCTGTTATTTGCTACTCTCTGGTTCCCAGCTCCAATGAAAGGCCCCTGATCCCTCCCTTCAGTTTCTCTCTCTCTCTCCAGCGGACCTGGAAGGGTGGCACAGTTTCCTGTCCCTAGTGATTGTTGTTCCTCTGTTGTTTTGGAGGGACACAACTTTTTGTCTCACGCCTATGTGTGAGAGTGAGAGAGAGATTGAGAAAAAGAGAGAGCTCTCCCCCTAGAACTGAACTGGCCCTTTGCTAACAATACACAATAATAACATATAAATAACAAGGCAACATTTCTATGTTGTTGCAATATACTATTACTATACTGTTGTTGCTAATATAAGTCTGCAGTACCGCTCATCAGTTTGAGTCAAGATATCATCAGCTGAACCCATAATTATTTTACTGATTTTATTAATTTCTTGCAACATATTCAATTCAGTGCATCCAAAGTTCTGAAACAACATTTAAAAATATGTAATTTTTCTTTTTCTTTTTTTTACATTTTAAAATAAAGAATTATTATCTACAATTAATAATAAATATTTCAGATTATGGAGTTTTTCTAATCAAGTGACTATCAAATAAGTAAACTGATCGTGTGACTTTTTCTCCAGATGGTCAAATGCTCTATGGATCAGTCACAAATCACACACAAGAACATGATCATCAGGTTTTGTTCATATCAACTCGATTGTTGCTGTCATCACGACAAAAGAAAATATGAAAAACTTTATTTTACAGTACAACTTTAAAATTGCAATACTAATATTTACGGATGTCTTAATTTTCAGATTTTAAACCATCAAGCTTTTATTTTAGTAGAAAACCACAGGGAGCCCTTAAAGATTCTCTTTTGGTGACAACAGCTCATAAGTACTTCTCGTTTTAATTATGGGAAGAAGGTTTGCACATGTAGCATTTTCAAAAGCACCTGCACCCCTGCAGTTCCATGACAAATCTCCAAATGTTTGCTAAACCCCAGTTGGGACTCAGGAGACCCTCTATCAAACCCTAAGACCCAAGTAAATGTACTTCACCTCAAAAGCCTATAAAGGTTCCTTCATTTTATCAATATGACTTAAGACAATGACAATTCAAACATTTTCTTCATTTTTCTTAATTTCTTTATTGTCGCCACCCCAAAATACTCTATTATGTATACAAAGTACATAATACTGACTTACACTAGCTGTGACATACCACCCCCTGCTGATCAGGAGGTCATGGCGCAGAACAGCTTATTACAAGATTTTCACCTTTGGGTTTAAACTGAATACGCAGTTAGGTTCTGTACAAAAGAAAATGTTTCACTTCCCTTTCACTTCACTTCTTTGCCCAACAGGAAAAAAAAAAGACTTGAAAATGTTGACATATTTCAAAAACATCAGACAGACCCATTGATTAACGAACACAGATCCCTGCACTACTAATGCCTTTAATCTTTAGGGATCTAGGAATCACCTTAGTCTTGCAAATTCAGACATTTCACTATCAGCATAAGATTTTTTTATAAGATTTTTAGTTTTTGTGAAAAACTGTATGTTAACCTGTAGGTTAAACTATAAATCATGTAATTATATATTTTAAAAATGTTACTATAAACATTGCCCTACCCCACTCATACATTGTTCATTTTATTTGTGCAGGTCTAAAAAAAGGTCATAAAAAGCCTTAAATTTATGTATTTTCTGTATTAATCTGTATTTTGTCTCATATTCATCTTTTAATCATATTTGTAAATGCCTTGACTCCACAGCCAACAGAGCAATTTTGTCTTTACTGTTCCAATACAGGGCACTGTATATATATATATATATATATATATATTGTGACGAGTCGGCTGCCTCCCCCCTGTCTATCATCACCACCCCGTCCCGTATTCGCCGCCCTTCACCAGGCTCCCGACGGGAGTGGGTGTGTGAGAGAGGAGGGGCGCTGAAACAGCCAGGGCTGGCGGCGTGTGATGAGGCGCACCTGACGTGAATAGAGCCTCATCACCGCCGCCGTTTAAACGCCGAGCGCGCCTCTCCTCGGGAGACCGGTCTCTCCCCCGTGCATGCACGCTGGTGTCCTCGTGGGTCCAGGAAGGGAGCGTCGAGGAGGACTGCCGCACCCGTTAGGCGGCTGACGGGCCAGGATGCCGGGCCGCCGAATCCCCCAGAAGCGCCGGGATTCCGAAGATGGACGAAGCCGCGCAAGAGACGCCGCCGCCACTCGCTCCCGGCCCCGAGAGGGGAGCGCGTGCGGCCACCGGACTCCGCCCCTTCCCTGGACCCTTCCCTCCTGAACACTGCCCTCCTTCACGAGCCCCGCAGCACGACGAGGACACCAGATCCCTGTTTATTTTGGACACTTTTCCCCCTTTGGACACGTTATTTTACCCCTTATTGTTTAATAAAAACCTCTCCGAGGCTTGACGCCACGCCCACTGTGTCTGTCGTTGGCTCCTCCCGCCACAATATATATATATATATATATATATATATATATATGGACCACAAAACCAGTCTTAAGATTTAGCCAAAAATATATTGTATGGGTCAAAATTATTGATTTTTATTTTATGCTAAAAATCATTAGGATGTAAAGATCATGTTTCATAAAGATATTTTGTAAATTTCCTACCCTAAATATATTAAAACTTAATTTCTGATTAGTAATATGCATTGCTAAGCACTTCATTTGGACAACTTTAAAGGCGATTTTCTCAATATTTAGATTTTTTTTTTTTGCACCCTCAGATTCCAGATATTCAAATAGTTGTATCTTGGCCAAATATTTTCCATACATCAATCCATTGACCCTTATGACTGGTTTTATGGACCAGGGTCATATTTTATTAAATTGTGGCCATATTGTACTTTCATTCACTTGTGTTTTATTTTAAATAGAACTAATTCATACAGTGTGGCCACGTAGTGGGAATACATTAATTCATGCCCATGATTTAATTAAAACAAGATAACAAATGAATAAAACAAAGGAACCAATTTTTAATTTTGTGGGATAAATATATAAATAATAAATATATATTTTTCTGCATGCAATGTGCAATGAATTAGTTCACGAACCGATTAATTAGCAGAAGTTCTAGCTCAACCATCAGCATGATGTCATAAATGACAGCTCTATGAATCAACATGGTTTGAATGACCATGACTTCCTAATTAATTTCTCCAATGATACATTGATAGTCAAGATGCAAATTATATCAATGTACAGCTGATAAAATTACTGAATTTCAAATGAAGTCCTATGTCCTTCGGCATTAGCTTAAAGGTGCCATAGAATGGAAAACGGTATTTACCTTGGCATAGTTGAATAATAACATGTTCTGTAGATGGAAATGACATACCGTGAGCCTCAAACACCATTCTTTCCTCCTTATGTAAATCTCGTGAATGCAAAAGACCACTGAAAAATAGGCGAATCAGAACATAACACCAACTTTGACGTTACAGTCGGGATCACTAATAGTTACGCCCCCAACATTTGCATATACCCGTCCATGTTCTAGGCCAGCCGGACCTGCACACCCGAATCATCAGAAGTTCTGCAGGTATTGTGAAGAAACGAGTGAGGACGTTGTTGTTATATGTCTGGGCTTTAGTTTTGTATTTTTCTGGTTTTTCTGTCTGTTCCTGAGTTCCCTTATTTGGTTTTAGTTCCCTGCTTGTTAATCAGTCACCTCGTCATGTCATTATTAGTTAATCCCCGTCACCTGTGTGTTACCTTAGTTACAGCCTATTTAAAGTCCCGTTTTGGTTTCAGTCGATGTTGGTTATTGTTAATGTTACATGTTCCTACTTTTATGTTAATAAACATGTCGTTTTTGGATTACCCTGTCTGCCCGAGTCTGTTCTGCCTGCCTGGAGGAAATCATAACAGTTGTAGAGCTTGGTCGAAAAAACAAGAACACATACACAGTTCATTAACAGGATGGCAACATTCCAGAAGAAATAATACTTTCACTATCTGTGGTCATAAAGTTAATTAACGACCAGCACCGCGCTCAAGCATCCTGCTCTGCTCTCCTTAACGCCTCACGAGACCCCTAAAACAAAGGGGCATATGTGTGGAAAAAATCTGGAATGTATTTAAAACAGGACTTCATGCTTATTTCTTATCACTTAAGCATAATTCAACCAGAAACACAACAAGACCTTGTCATTTGGAGAGACTCCGGCACAAACCCTCCCTGATTTCCTGACCATTAACGCAGTAATTCAATGATGTTATCACCTAGGAGAGACGGTTTTTACAACACACGTCCGAGCTAAAAAGATCTCCAGATGCGTGTCCAACACTCGTGACCCCCGGACAACCCCTCTCTCTCTCTCTCTCTCTCTCTCATGTGAACAATCATTTTCTTCTCTCTAACAGACAAAGGGACGGAATGCTTCGCTCAAGTATTTTAATAGGGACAAATTATACTAGTTTCTGTTATTGAAGCAATATACTCGAAAACAATATAGACAATATATTTACAACATATATTAAGGTTGTTTTCATGTCATTTATAAGCTTGCTGTGTAATTGGAATCTATGGTATTGTTGTAATCTTTTGATGTTTAACTTTCCCGATCACTATTGTTTAGTTTCACATGCTTGGTGTGATTATTTAGAATTAAGGATTGTTTCATCTATGGCTTAACCACGTAATAGATACAACTGATATATGTACTTTGGGTATGCAAAATACTTGGTGTTTGATTTCGAATGAAAGCTGATTTCATCAGCAGTAATCTGGTGTGGATGAGAATTGTTTTTTCTCATCAAGGTATGATTACAATACGAACAGAAATCTGCTGTCAATAAATTCTTCATGTGATAAAATAACTGAACAGATAATGTATGCACGAAAAAAAAAGCTGTGCAGGGCGGAAGAATCAGATTGGGTCAGTCGCCCGTGGGTGGATATCAAATCGCCCCGTTAAAGACAGACACCCAACTGTGTCTCGAGTTGGAGTTTTAAGTTTGTTGCTTGCGCGTGCTCTCTGCTTGCTCAGCACTCCCAGCCGTTAATATCATGGCCGAGCAGTGGCCAACGATCAGGACTCCCATAAAATTCCCAAGAAACTTTAACATCTAAAGCCTCAGAAACCGAGACAACTTCCTGAGAGCATCATCAAGTCAGAACGAAGCCAACCAACCACTGAAGAGTATTCCCGTGACGACGACCTACCAAGCTGCCAATCCACGCACGGTCTTCCCTTAACTTGGAAGGAAATTCCTAAATCTGCTGGAAACTGGTTGTATTTATATTTTAAGAGTAAAGATAGTACAGTTCCATGCGTGTAATTCCCTCATGTTAAAGTCAGAGCATTCTTGAAAACGAGCATTAGAGCCTAGAACTCTCTTCAGATCAAAACAATTCATTGCCTGCAACTTGTGTGTGTGTGTGTCTGTGTGTGTTTAAGTATTCTGTTTTGTGTTGTTTAGCTTAGTATTACGTTAGAGTAGTGGAATAAACTTTGATTCTATTAAGAAATCTCATGTCTGTTGCTATGTGATTTTTCAAGTCTGAAAATATTTGCCAAAGATCGCGTTACATACGCTCATGAATTTTGATAAAGAACTATTTGGTTTGTTTTATCGTTGGCCGCGAATAAGATAAACAAAATTGTTAAGAGATAACGTGCTGATTTTAATGGTTGCTGGACAAGTCGTTAATGAGGTATCGTTAAGAAGGTATAAGTTGGACGTTTTGATTAATATTGATTAATCATGTAAATATCAATATCGAATCTTAAGAATAGATTCCCCAAAAGCTAAATAAAATAAGGGCTAACCCTTTCCACAACGTGGAAATAAATGTTATGTTCCAGGCTGTGCAGGGGATGTGAAGTCCCTGCCACGTGTTCTGAGTTTGAGCTCCATCAAGTTAATTCTTTATCGTCTATTTTCTATCTTAAAATCAATTTTATACACCATAATTTTCATTTCTATAATGTGTGAATATATTCCCTATATCGCATTCTACAACAAAAACAATCAGAGCGCATTGTTATCACTAGTTTTATTTAGTTTTTCTGAGACCGCTATTAGCTTATAGCCTGTTAGCATCACCAGCGTGGTTGCCGGTAATCTCGCTTACACTTCTAATACTCATATTCATAGTAATATTCACACACATTACCATTGTTTCACTGTTACTTGCTTTAATGGCGGATTTGTGTCTACCTTTGAGTGCAGGTGAGGACACGTTCAAGCTGCATTCGGTGCAGAAGCAGAAGCATTCTGTGACCTGGTGAAGAAGCAGGCCCAGCTGAGAGAGTGGAGAGCCGTGATGGAAACATTCCAGGCTGACACTCAGAAGTCCGGGGTAAGTATACAGCGCGCTGCTAACACTCCCACCACTTCTACACCGTGCGTTTCTCTGCACAGGCCCCATACACCCAGGACACGATCTTCCCAGATGTCCTTCACTCCGGCGCCGGGACACGACGGATCCTAGTGTGCATCAGCAGCGGAAGACGCGAGCCAGGTCCCGGGCGATGACCTCTGCCCCTCCGCCAACTCAGGCCTTCGGGATCTCCACCCAGAACCACTTAGCTCCCCTCTGCGAGATGGAAAGCAACGCTGTGATCGTCAGAGACTCCATCGTCTGGCACGTCTGTGCTATGTTAGCTGAAGGTAAAGTGCACACTCACTGTTTCCCTGGTGCTCGTGTTCTCGATGTTTCTGTGCAAATACCTGTGATCCTGAAGGGCGACGAGAGCATCGGCGCTGTCGTGCTGCACGCGGGGGTTAACTACACCAAGCTGCGGCAGACGGAGACACTGAAGAGGGACTTCAGGAGCCTGATCGAGATGGCAGCACATCGCCCGCGACAACGATCATCGTGTCAGGACCGCTTCCCACGTATCAACGAGGACGCGAAAGGTTCAGTAGACTTTTTGCTTTAAAAGAATGGTTATTGTCATGTTGTAAAGAACAGAAACTGCTCTTTGTCAATAATAGGAATCTTTTCTGGGAGTGTCCTAGGCTTTTCTGCGCTGATGGCCTGCACCCTAGCAGAGTCGGGGCGGAACTCCTGTCAGACAACATCTCCAGGACGCTACGCTCCATATGACTAGTAAGCAAATTCTCAAATAACGTTAACTGCTATGATGACTTTTGTTCTACCTACTTAAATGATAGAAGAACTTGCGCTGTTCAATCTATAAAGACTGTGTCTGTTCCCTGAATAGTGAGGTCAAAATATAAATTTAATGCAGGATCTAGAAAAAATTTGATCGTGATTAAACCAGAAAAATGTATGTTAAATGAACAAAAACATTTTTTTAAAGTTTGGGCTCCTAAACATTAGGTCACTCACACCCAAAGCAGTTATTGTGTGCAATGATTAAGTGAAATGATCACAGATAACAGTTTTGAGGTATTCTGTTTGACTGAAACCTGGCTACAAAAACAGCATTCTTCCATCTTAGAAACACTGCCAAGGTACGAAACATGTTACCTGTTTCTGAAGCAGAAAAGATAATTCATACATTCATGACCTCTAGACTAGACTATTGTAATGCACTGCTTGCTGGTTGTCCTGCATCCTCAATAAACAAGCTACAGGTAATCCAAAATGCAGCGGTGAGAGTCCTTACCAGGTCAAGAAAATATGATCATATTACCCCAATTTTACGGTCTCTGCACTGGCTCCCTATTAAGGTCTGTATCAATTACAAAATATTATTACTTGCCTATAAGGCCCTAAATGGTTTAGCTCCTGCGTACCTAACTAGTCTTTTACCATGCTACAATCCAACCCGCTCCCTAAGGTCACAAAACTCTGGACTTTTGGTAGTACCTAGGATAGCAAAGTCCACTGAAGGAGGTAGAGCTTTTTCACATTTGGCTCCCAAACTCTGGAATAGCCTTCCTGATAACGTTCGGGGTTCAGACACACTCTCTCTGTTTAAATCTAGATTAAAGACATCTCTTTAGCCAAGCATTCACATAATGCATCAATCTTGTACAGCAGTTATATCTGATCAAACACACATTATTAGGGCCCGAGCACCGATGGTGTGAGGACCCAATTGGAATTGCTCCAAAATTGAGGGGCTAAACATGCTCCAAATTTTAATTAAACTCTTTGCACTCAGAACTGGCAAATATTTACATCTGATACGCCACCTGTAAAATTTAAACGGAGTGCGCCTTGACCTACGTTTTACATACATGCACGGAAATCGGTACATACGTGTAACACACCATTACCTACAAAAACGTCTCTTGGTACAACATCCAAAAACACAACAGGAAGTACATTTTTTTATTTCCTGTACGACTTTTGTGCAGTTTTTGCAATTTCCAGGCCTCATACTTTGACGAACTCCACCTACAGTTTTAATCAGATCGTCTTCAAATTTGCTAAGTGTCATCATAAGGCCTTTGTGATGTTAAATTGTGAAGATCTTGAGTTTTCGTTAAGGGGCGTGTCCCTGGAGGCCTGACAAAATTTGATGTTTTACCATGAAACAGGAAGTTGCTGTAACTCTGCTGCTGTAGCTTTCCTGTAGCTCAAATAGTGGAGCATGGCGCTAGCAACGCCAAGGTCATGGGTTCGATTCCCAGGGAAAGCAAGAGCTGATAAAAATGTAAAAACTGTAACTTGAATGCAATGTAAGTCGCTTGAATGCAATGTAAGTCACTTTGGATAAAAACATCTGCTAAATGCATAAATGTTAATGTAAACTCAGGCAAGCAATGTCCGATCTGCCCCAAACTTCACACGTTTGATAGGAGTTCAGTCCTGAACACATCTATATACTCATATTCAGTTATAGTCATAGTGCCACCTGCTGGCAACAGGAAGTGGCATGTTTAACACTATTATGGACTCCTAGAAACCTATTAAAAAGCATCAACAAGTGTTAAATAGGCTGGCAACATGCTAGCAACACTTAACTAAGTGCTAAAACATGCTATTAATGCAACGAAACAGGAATTTGCTGTAACTTAGCCATGCAGTGTCCAATCTGCCCCAATTTTAACAAGTTTGATAAGAGTCCTGTCCTGAACACATCTACATGCCCGTATTCGGTTATACTCATAGCACCACCTGCTGGCAACAGGAAGTGACATGTTTAACACTGTAATGGACTCCTATGAGCATATTAAAAAGCATCAACAAGTGTTAAATAGGCTGGCAACGTGCTACAAACATACTAAAACATGCTAGCAACACTTAGCTAAGTGCTAAAGAATGCTAATAATGCAGTGAAACAGGAAGTTGATGTAACTCAGGCATGCAGTGTTCAATCTGCCCCAAATTTAACAAGTTTGATGAGAGTCCTGTCCTGAACATTTCTACATGCCAAGATTCAGTTATAGTGATAGCGCCACCTTCTGGCAACAGGAAGTGGCATGTTTTAACACTGTGATGTACTATTAGCAACACAGTAAAATGTGATATTGTGTGCTAAACATGTTGGAAACATGCTCAAACATGCCAGCAACACTTACTAAGTGCTAAAGCATGCTATTAACGCCATCAAACAGGAAGTTGTTGTAACTCATGCATACAATGTCCAATCTACCTCAAACGGCACACGTTCCATGAGAGTCCTGTCCTGAACACATCTACATGCTCATATTCAGTTATAGTTATAGTTCCACCTAATGGGAACAGGAAGTGACATGTTTAACACTATGATGCACTATTAGCAATACAGTAAAATATGTCATTGTGTGCTAAACATGCTAGAACTATGCTCAAACATGCTAGCAACACTTACTAAGTGCTAAAGCATGCTATTAATACTATGAAACAGGAAGTTGTTGTAACCCATGCATACAATGCCCAATCTACCCCAAACTTCACACGTTTTATAAGTGTCCTGGCCTGAAGACATCTTAAGGCCAAAATTCAGTTATAATCAAACCGCCACCTGCTGGCAACAGTAAATGACTAGTTTTACACTAACTTAAACATGTAAGAGTCCTAGCCTGAAGACATCTACATGCCAATATTCAGTTATAATCATAGCGCCACCTGTTGGCAGCAGGAACTTTTAGCTACCTTAAAAGCCTATTGCTCAACGTTCCCTGTTTTCCTGCGAGGGCCCTTTCATCGCTGCTTACAGCTTTAATTATTCTTTAGCTTGGGTTGATCAAATCATTTTTGCTTGGATGGAAGAGCAGCTACGCTAATTATGTCTCTATTTGTTTCTCTGTTTCTACCATGGGATTAACATCCCGTGGTAACTAGGAATTACAGAAGCTTCACTCTGGATCCCACCCTTAAATGATCTGAGATGACCAAACACCTGAGAAGAGATTATGCCAACCCCTCAGAGGTCACAACCCTCAGACAATATACAGATTTTGCCATAAGTTAAATGTATTAATTTTCTACAATATATAAATATATTGTAGAAACTTAATATCCTGTAAAGCTGCTTTGCAACGACTGTATCGTAAAAAGCGCAATATAAATAAACCTGAATTGAATTGAATTGAAGGGCAGGGATGGGTTGGTGTCTGTATTCAGAAAGGCACGGAAAACAAATATCGCATTCTAATAAAATAACGCGAGCCACTAAAGGGACATGGTTACCTCCTTGCTAGCGGTAGCCTGTTACATTACAGTACATAAGATTTCACTTAGCTTAGAACACAACTGACAAGCATCTGATCTTGTAAAATGTGTGGTAAGTACTGCCGCTCCATAGTATAAACAGAGTACGTGCGATCTTGAATCTCGGAAGTGAAAGTGAAACTAAAAAGTGATTTCAATGCCCCGCATATTAATAGCGGCTACCTGATGCCCACATTTTATATACAGTATAAATACCCAACGATATAACTACGAGGGAAAGTATTGAAATATATATTTTCCCTGTGTTTACTTCCTGCTGTGTGAGCTACTAAAATGAGCCACACTGTGAAACAGCCAATCAGAGCAGAGCTCAACTTTGAGCCGCACTGTGAAAGAGCCAATCAGAGCTCAACATTATTATTCATGACCCATCCAAATAAGGTAATAACAGACCATTTCATTCTAGGGAGAAATCCTAGAGTTTTAAATGAACATGTAAAACCGTTTCTGGAGATTTTTTTGCCCTTACCTAAGCCACATACATTCTATGTAGATATCAGAGAACAATTTAAAATATTGTATCAATGCATTCTTTGGCACCTTTAAATATATCTATGCTGGTATATTTTTAAGTGATTTGGGCTCTGTACTGCATTGCCCTGTGTATGGGAGACTATGAGACAAATATTACTAACATCATTGATATATTAAATTAGACAGTCAAACATAGAATAACTGACCATTTGAAATAACAAATAATGTACAATGTTCAACTATTATAGTTAATATTTCCAGTCCTCCTTAGCAGTAAGAAGCCTGCCAAAGTCATGAAAAACAATGCTAAACAATTACTCCTCCTGCAACATTACAGTTGCATTCTGCTGGCATGTGCCAAACTCAGATTTATCCATTAGATGAAGACAGCAATGCCAGATGGTGAGGCGCAAAGTACACTACAAGAACTGTTTCCACTGATCCATTCAGTTTCACATTAGGAATAGAGACATTAGGCTAATTTTGCTTTCAAAGGGTAGTTTTGAACATTAGTTTCTTCAGAAGGTCAAAAATTTGATAAACTGACTGAACATGTTGAAGAGTGCCAAATGCCAAGATATTAATTTGGCAAGATGGCGATGGCGGCGTGGTCAGACGCAGCGGCTTCTCTGGGTCCCAAAGACAGTGCTTTTATGTCTTTTAATGCCGTCTGTTCATCTCCAAATAGTGTCAGTTTACTGCTAATTCATAAGGAAATCACCCCAAAACACATCTATGATCGACAAAGTCTTTTGGATATCGGCAATGCATACAAACTGCATCACTGTCTGGTATGGGAACTGCAGTGCTGCTGGCCGCAAGACCCTACAACAGACAGTGAACACTGCCACAAAGATCATCGGTGCCCCTCTCCCCTCCATCCTGGACATTTTCCTTGCACGATGCTCCAGCAAGGCCTCCAGTATCGTGAAAGACCCCACCCACCCCTCCCACAACCTCTTCCAGCTCCTACCATCAGGTAGAAGGTACCAGAGTATCAAAGCTCGCTCTGTAAGATTGCTCAACATCTTCAACACCTCACTGAGCCAAGCAGTCGTCCCAACGTGTCTTAAATCCACCTCCATAATTTCAGTACCAAAGAAGTCACCCTGTCACCCTTGTCCTGTCTGAATGACTATCGTCCCATAGCACTCAAGTGCTTTGAGAGGTTAGTCATGCATCACATCAAATCCAGTCTCCCTAACACACTGGACCCATTCCAGTTTGCATTCCGTCCAAACCGTTCCACGGACGATTCAATATCCACCACTCTCCACCTAGCTCTTACTCACCTGGAACAGAAAGACTCTTATGTGAGAATGCTGTTCATCGACTTCAGCTCATCATTCAACATCATTCATAATCCCACAACAGCTCATCCATAAACTAAACTTGCTGGGCCTTAACACCTCCCTCTGTAATTGGATCCTGGACTTTTTAACAGCAAGACCTCAGTCAGTCCGTGTCAGCCACAACTCCTCCAGCACTACCACACTGAGCACAGGTGCCCAACAAGGCTGTGTGCTAAGCCCGCTGCTCTTCACGCTGCTGACTCGTGACTGCACTGCCAAGTCCAGCTCCAACCACATCATCAAGTTTGCTGATGACACAACTGTGGTAGGCCTCATCAGCAACAACGATGAAACGCTCTACAGAGAGGAAATGGCACAGCTGGTGAAATGGTGTGGTGCTAACAACCTGTCCCTCAATGTGAGTCAGACAAAAGAGGTTGTGATGGACTTCAGGAGAAACTCTGTTGACCATCCCCCACTGACCATTGACGGCTCAACTGTGAAGAGTCTCGGCAGGACTACATTCCTGGGGGTGCGCATCAAGAGGATCTCATCTGGACCACCAACGTCACGTCACTCAACAAGAAGGGACAACAGCGGCTGAAAAGTGCAAGTCTCCCGCCACCCATACTCACCACTTTCTACAGGGGCACCATTGAGAGTGTGCTGACCACCTGCATCACTGTCTGGTATGGGAACTGCAGTGCTGCTGGCCGCAAGACCCTACAACAGACAGTGAACACTGCCAGAGAGTGTGCAAGACCCCACCCACCCCTCCCACAACCTCTTCCAGCTCCTACCATCAGGTAGAAGGTACCAGAGTATCAAAGCTCGCTCTGTCAGATTGCTCAACAGCTTTTTTCCCCAGGCTGTGAGAGCTCTTAACTCCAATCTCCCTGTCCCCCTCTGACCCCCACCCAAACTCATTAATACTGTTGACAACTTTTCCTAAGTGCAATTCTGAGTGTGCTACACACAGGTGAGTGGGCTATACAAACCACCTGTAGTAACGCATCCCACTATATGCACACTAGACACTTTCTATAAACACTCCCTGCTACAAAGACTCAATAAGAAAATGTTTACTTGAGCATTGCACTACAAAATAATGTTTACTTGAGCATTGCACTACAAATATGTTTTGCACTATGCGCTGCTTCCCACAAAATCTCTCTTTAATCTGCACAATTTAATGTACAAAATATATATAATTTAATATTTTTTGCACAATTTCATGTACAAATATCTCTTTTGCATAATTTAATTTACAGTATTTATGTAAAGTTCTTGTACAGTCTCAGTTTGTGTATGTCTAGGCAACTAGGTATAGTAGTTATAGTATATGTATATTCAGATGGTCTATTTTTGTCTATAGTCAGATGCTCTATTATTTTTTTCTTATACTTGTATTGTTGTATGTTTATCTTATGTTTAACTAGTATGTAGCACCGTGGTCCTGCGAGACACGACATTTCGTTCCACTATATGTCCACACATGTAGCAGAATGACAATAAAGCTCAACTTGAACTTGAACTTAATTTAATAATAAATAAAAGAGCTGTAGATACTTCTGATGGTGTAATGTAGCAGTCATGTTCCCAGATTATGCACAGAATTTGTCCCTATTTTACTTCACCTCCGTTCATACAGCCTCTCCACCAAGAAAAACAGCTCATAAACAATGCGCTGACACCTGCATAAAAAGGAACTGGTGAGCAGACTGTCATGTGTTGGTTTCTGTTTAGTTCCTGTTTGCCCATATTTGGTTTTGTTCCGGTTCTTGTCATTAGTTAATCATCATTTATTATCCCTGTTTTGCATTAATCATTTCGTTTGCTCCTTTGTTCCATTTCCTTTATAAGTCCTCAGTTCTGCCCTTGTCTTTGTTTAACGTTTAATAAATGGAAGATTGTGTTGATGCAATATCGTCTTTTGTTTATTTTCCTACCACCACAAATCCGTTACCCAGACATAATATTGGTGGTGGAGAAACAGGGAAAATAAGAAGCAGACTGCTGAAGCAGGCGGTGGATAGGGGCTGCAGAACAGGGCACTCTTATAAAATGATTTTGGAACAAAATGCCACAGTATTGTTTTTAAGCATCTTTAGGAAATATTAATTTTTCTTTGTTCCAAGTGCAAATTTCTCATTTAATTTCTATTTTCAACAGAACCTATGCAAATAATGTGGTACCTATAAACAATGTATGTAAGCTTTATAAATGTATTGGGTTTGAACTTCAAATTCCATCTTTGAAAATCTCTTGAACTAAAGTAATGTACTGAGATAATTTACTCAATTCATTTTAATTATGATTTATAACTCTAACTATTTTGATAAGCGTTGAGCACACTTATCTATTAAACCCTGACAAACTCTCTAAAACATTCCAAGTCTGCACTTCAGGTTGGCCTTTTTCTCCGTATGAGCACACAGCTACCAACTAAAACATTGCTATATTACAGCAGTTTATGCAAAACTAACAACAAGCAAAAACAAACTTGAGAGCACCCTAACTGTATGCTACAAAATAGTAAGTCTGGAGGGCCAAAAGTCCTACTAACCAAAAAGAAAGAAAAAAAACAGGAAAAGGAAGGGGGAGTTAACCTGTTTTATTATGATGCAGGAGATAACAGCATGTTTGTGCAATTTGCTCTTGACAATAGTTTTTAGCTGGTTGCAAGTGCCAAGAAGACCTGCATTATTTTAGAAGATGACAGACCTGAGCTTGTCTGAAAGTGCAATGATTGCAATAATTCAGGTTGTGGTATTTTGTTTTGAAATACTTGAAAAATGTCAAAGTCCCTTGGGCTGTATTGCGTAATTTTCCTCAAAGCTAAAATCTTCAAATTTGGATTAAAGGCAACTGCAGCAATGTCATGAATGCATGAATATTTGATTTTTAAATAAACTATTTTTTGATACCTTTTACTGTCTAATATATTATTTACTGATAAATTAATTTATCATAATTGTTGTTAATATTTGCTTTCACTGTTTTTTATTTATTTATTTTATCATTTTTTTAACCAGTAACCAGTCTCACAAGATCCAGTGTTTGTAGCAAAGTAAAAATGTGTAACGTGTAACATGTGTAGTAATACAAAAAAAAGCACATGATGAAGAAAGATCACAAGGAGTTTTAATAAACACGAGAATCCGTGCAACACACTACACAACATACCATAAACGAGACCGAACAGTGAACAGAAGAAACTCAGAGCTTAAATACACAGACTAGATAATTAATAGGACGTGAAACAGTTGCACACGAATCAGAAACCATAGCAAAAATTAGCAAATGGAACACAGGCAAACAGGCATAGGAAAAACAAGAAGAAATGACAAAGGAACAGACCTATACAGAACATAACTGTGACAGTACTCCCCAACTCCTGGAAGGCGAGTCCCAGCGCCATAACAAGTCCAACTGCAGAAGGAGGGAGGGTGCTCTGGAGGATGGCAGGAAGCAGGTAAAAAGCAGGCACCATGTTGGTGATGATGGAGGGAGGAGCTAGGAGCAGGAGAAGCCAGGTGGGAAACCAGAGTCCAGCCAGAATGGAGGCCCATGGTGGAGTCCAGGGAGGGAGGAGCCATGGTGGAGATGCCCTTGACGATTCCCTGGGTATGAGTGATGGAGACGGAGCCGCTGGAGGTGGAGACCTATGTGGAGCTGACCAGATGGAGAACTAGGGTGACACAGAAGTCCTGAAGGGGCGAGGTGGAGCTGACGGCTCATGTGAGGAGGAGCCCATCTGGGCACTCCATCTGTGGTGGGCTCTGGCTGACTGTCCGTCTAGATGGGTGATGCTGGATGGAATCTGGAATGAGTGACATGATTCATGGATGGTTGCGCTGTTCTTCTCATCACTGTTTCCCACCTCAAAGGAGGACCTGTTCATCCAGAGATCAAAGTTGATGTATTGTGTTAGACTCCAGCAGGGATCACCTCTGGGAACACCTAAAACCTTTCATGAGCATGAGGTTCACGAGCATCACACGTTGCTCAGTGGCAGATGTCAGTGAACTCCTCCACGTAATCTTCCAAACAAAGGCCACCCTGAAAAACAAAAATGATTCCTCCTCATAGTCCCAGGCAGGGTCGTGGGGTCACATCACAATTTAAAAAACTTTCCTCATTCTTGTCTTTTTCCCTTTTCTTTTTGGTTTGGTCTTCTGTAACATTTGAGTAGTAATACAAAAACATATTTGGAATTGTTTGAATATGAATCATCTGCTGCCATTTTGCATATTCCATATCAGTTATGGCCACTAGTACAAACTACTGATTATCGGTTATTGTTATTGGTCAAGAGGTTCTATACTGTTTCATTCCTTAACTAGAATTCAATGTAATATTTAAGCAATATAACACAAGAAAAAATGCTGAAATTCAGAAAAAAAGTTCAGCAGAACAGCTGGGGTATCAGTGTAATATCCAGAAAGTTTAAACTAAACACAACATGCACAGACTGACAGTCTGTCTGAAACAAACATAGACAAGCAGAGTCCCCAGTGCTGTTGGACTGTGATATCTGCACTCTTGGAATGAGAAATGCTCAAACAATTGGATTTGATGACCAGAACTTATATAAAATATAATGTCATTATATTTAATATATTGCAACATTGCTGCCCACCATTTGGAACAGCATTCACAACAAGCATGCATATGATACCTGTCTAGGTTTATTGTAACAGTTATTGTAATACGAACATGAGAGATCTTGTCTGATATAATAGGCGAGAGGAAGCATTTAGGGCTTTAAAGTGCAATAAGATATTCCAGCGTAATTGTAGCTCTGATCCCATTAAGACATGGAGGAAACCAGGCAGAGAGTGAGATAGAGAGATTTAAGGAATGCTGGCGTGTAATTACCCATGTCTGTTATGAGGGTGGCAGCACTGATTAGTGAACGGGGAAGATAAGACACCCAATCTAGCGAGGGAAGGGGGTGAATGATGGAGGAGAAAGGAAATGGCCTAGCCAAACTAAACTTCCTTCAAAACACAAATTCTAAGCACTGGGTGATTAACACCTGTTGTTTTCACTCTGTTTTCTTCTTCTGGCTGCTGTCGTCCAAACTCTTACAAAGCTTTTTATTACGCCTGCCTTAATCAAAGAAGTCATTAAATGAATAGAGAGTCGCCCCCCTGTCTTGAACATACTTGTTTTTATTCACTCAGGGGCTGAGCAGAGGAGGGTACAGGACTCTGAGACTCGTGACTGATGTGAGAGGACAAAAGGAGGTGGAGGGCAAAACTGAAATCCTTAAAGAAAACAAGAGGTGCATTCATTAGCCTGAAGCCTCAGCGTGATTTTAACTCAATACAGGGTTTGACATGTAGACTAATATCCATTTCGTAACTAAACTATGAAACCACAAAGACTCAGGCAGTGGCCTTAAAGTTTTGCTAACATCAAACTACCAAACTTTACCACAAAGCAATTCAAGAAGATTCTTCAGAGATCATACCAGATGTTTTCATCACTGTAGAAAGTTAATGTGAACTTTCTCCACAGCTAATGTCACACAGACTCAGATGGTTAATTATTTGACTATTCAGAGAGACATGTTTTCCATATAAACATTAACTGATTATCCCAAGGATGCAGTGAATGTTATAAACTTTTCAAAATGTTCACATCTTCAAAAACATTTACATTTTACTCAAAGTGGGGCCAAATATTTGTTTCAAAGTGGTATCCAGGACACCAATGGTGTAGACACTGACTGTATATAGTGAAACTGCATGCCCACTACAAAACGTACACTGCAAAAAAAAAAAATATGTTTGTGTGTGTGAGGTGCAGCATTTTACTAGCACAAAAAAGGAAAAGAAGAAGCTGACAAAATATGGGTAAAAATATAATCTTTATAAAAGAATTCTGTATTTGTTTAATGTATTTAGTGATCAGAATCAGAATCAGAATCAGAATGAGCTTTATTGGCCAAGTAGGTTTACACATACAAGGAATTTGTTGTAGTGACAGAAGCTCCACAGTGCAACAGAAAGACAGCAACAGGACAGGACATAGATAATAAAAGAATAACAACAATTAACCAAAATGCAATGTACAAAGCAGCAAAAACACAATATATAATATAGACAACTATGTATGTACAGGTCAAGTATGTGCAAATTAGAAATGAGAAAATAAAGATAAGATAAGATTAGTGAGTGTGGTGAATGGATAGTGTATTATAGTTGTGTGGTCCACGTTAATTGTTGAGTGTTCATGAGATGGATTGCCTGAGGGAAGAAACTGTTCCTGTGTCTGGTCGTTCTGGTGCACAGAGCTCTGTAGCGTCGACCAGACGGTAAAAGTTCAAAGAGGGAGTGTGCTGGGTGCGAGGGGTCCAGAGTGATTTTACCAGCCCTTTTGCTCACTCTGGATAAGTACAGTTCTTGGAGAGTGGGGAGGGTTGTACCAATGATACGCTCTGCAGTCCGGACTAACCTCCGTAGTCGTCTGAGTTCAGATTTGGTAGCTGAGCTGAACCAGACAGTTATTGAGGTGCAGAGGATGGATTCAATGATGGCAGAGTAGAACTGTTTCAGCAGCTCCTGTGGCAACTTCCTCAGCTGGCGAAGAAAGTACAACCTCTGCTGGGCCTTCCTGACAATGAAGTCTATGCGAATATCCCACTTCAGGTCCTGGGAGATGGTGGTGCCCAGGAATCTGAATGACTCCACTGCAGTCACAGTGCTGTTCATTATGGTGAGTGGGGGGAGAGCAGGGGGGTTTCCCCTGGAGTCCAATATCATCTCCACAGTTTTGAGCGTGTTAAGCTCCAGGTTGTTAAGACTGGACCAGACAGCCAGCTCCTTATCCTCCTGTCTGGAAGCAGACTCGTCACCATCCTGGTCGCTGATGTTCTTAGGCTCAGCTGCGTGTGGATCGCGAGCTGTGTGTGTGTGGATTGGGCAAGGCTAAACGGGCGGAATGAAAATCTCAAAATTAAATGAATCAAATAGAATCGACTCAGAAGAGATGTGAATGAATGCACGTGCGTCGCCTGATCCACAAATGCACATTTTAATCGCTGCATGCACAAATTATGATAGTTTAATACAAACTATAACATTTGTATTAAAAAATAAGTCTCTATTTGTACAAAATGCTGCACATTGATGTAATTCTTAACTCTGAAGACACTGGCTGAAAAGCATTTGTTTCAGTGTAGTGATGCACATTTGCAAATTTTTCAAATCGTGTACACGTTAATGAATTGCACTGGGCTTTGTTCATTGGTAGTTGTGTGTGTGGGTGTCGTGAAATGCTGCAAACTGCGAAAATGAAGTCTCAAAATACAAATGAACCGAACAAGATTAATGCAAACAAGATGTCAATAAATGCACGTGTCACCTGATCCACACATGCACGGATTCCTTTTTGCATGAGCAATTTATGATATATTAATGCAGATCACAACATTTTTATGCTCAAACATGTCTGTATTTGTTAAAATCGCTGCACAATCATTTAATCCTGAATTCCACAGACTCAAATTGAAAGACATTTGTTCGTGGTTAGTAAGATACATGCATAAAATCTATGCAGTATATGGAGAATTGTGCATGCATCTATTAATCATTTTGAGTCTAATATCATCCCATACTGGTCTGTCCAGATGCTGCAGGGTGAAGTGCAGTCCCATGTTGACTGCATCATCCACAGATCTGTTTGCTCTGTAGGCAAACTGCAGGGGGTCCAGTAAGGGTCCAGTGATGTCCTTCAAATAAGCCAAAACCAGTCTTTCAAATGATTTCATGGCTACAGACGTTAGAGCCACAGGTCTGTAGTCATTAAGTCCAGTAATTTTGGGTTTCTTTGGGACGGAGATGATGGTGGAGCGTTTGAAGCATGAGGGGACTTCACACAGCTCCAGTGATCTGTTGAAAATCTGTGTGAAGATGGGGGCCAGCTGATCAGCACAGGTTTTTAGGCAGGCTGGTGACACACCGTCTGGGCCTGGTGCTTTCTTTCTTTTGTTCTTCCTGAAGACCTGGCACACATCTTCTTCACTGATTTGAATTGTAGGTGTGGGGAGAGAGGGGTTGCTAGAGGTGTGAATGGTTGTGTGGAGAGGTGTTCAGAGCGGGTGTGGGGTGATCTTTCAAAACGACAAAAGAACTCGTTCAAGTTGTCTGCCAGGTGTTGATTCTCCACAGTGCTGGGGGATGGTGACTTGTAACTGGTGATATCCTTCATTCCTATCCACACTGAAGCAGGATTTCCCTGTTGATTCTGCGCCCCGATCTGCTCTGATCAGCTGGTAATTAGGCAGATGTAACACGCTGTCCAGTATGTCGTCATTCAGCCAGGTTTCCGTGAAACACAGAGCAGCACAGTTAGAAAAGTCCTTGTTTGTCCGGGAGAGAAGGAGTTTGTCCGTTTTGTTGGGTAGAGAGCAGAGATTCGTCAGATGGATGCTAGGCAACGCTGTTCGAAATCCGCGCTGACGAAGCTTCACGAGCGCTCCGGCTCTCTTCCCCCGCCGCCTGAGCCTCCTGTAGCGTTTGACCAGAGCTACGGCTCCGCCAACTACAATGTCCAGCAAAATGTCAGAAAAATCAAAATCCGGTAAAAGATTTTGTGGTGTGTTCTGCCGAATGTTCAGCAGGTCATCCCTGGTAAAACTGATCGTATTTGAAAAACAAAAAACAAACAAAAACAGTACAGACACTGAAGAGCAACGCATAATAGCTGCCATCATCGGCGCCATTTTTCTCAGCTTTTTTTTTCCATAGTGATTTGAATGGAAAGAAAAAATATTGAAAAAACAAAAAATATATATATATATATATATATATATATATATATATATATATATATATATATATAAAAATTGGGGAAAAAATAAACACCACAGCGTAACAGTTTCCCAATCAGCTATTCTTATACACAATACTCATCAAATAATACATTTTACATTTACATTTAGTCATTTAGCAGATGCTTTTATCCAAAGCCACTTACAAATGAGGCCAACAGAAGCAATCAAAACCAACAAAAGACCAACAACATGCAAGCGCTATGACAAATCTTGGTTAGCCTAACACAGTACATGTAGCAAGGTTTTTTTGTTGTTGTTTTTTTAATGAAAGAAAACAAGTAGAATAGGAAAAAAAGAAAGCTAGCTAGGTTTTTTTTTTTTTCATAAGAAAACAAGTAGATAGAATAGAAAAAGAAAGCTAGTGTTAGAGGGTCAGATAGATAAAAAGAAGACTAATAGATACAAAGAAGACAGACAGATAAAATAGAATTAGAACAGAGAGTGTGGGAGGGAACAGTTAGTGAAAAAATCTGTGAAAGTGATTTTGTGCCTCTTTGGGAACGGTACAATAATACGTCGTTCACTTTCAGAATGCAAGCTTGTAGAGGGCACATATATCTGAAGTACTGATTTCAGGTAAAGGGTGCAAAGCCAGTGTTGGTTTTGTAGGCAAACATTACTGCCTTGAATTTTATGCGAGCAGCTATTGGTAGTCAGTGCAAATTGATTAACAGAGGTGTGATGTGCGTTCTTTTCGGCTCATTAAAGATTAATCTTGCAGCGACATTTTGGATTAATAGAGGTTTGACGGAACTGGCTGGAAGCCCTGCCAAGAGAGCATTGCAATAGTCCAGTCTGGACAGAACAAGAGCTTGAACAAGGAGTTGTGAAGCATGTTCCGAAAGAAAGGGCCTGATCTTCCTAATGTTGTATAAAGCAAATCTGCAGGACCGATAATAGTGCTCAAAAACAACAGTATGTGGCACCTCTCAGATATTTACACAAAGCATTCATGTGCCATCAAACATTTGGGGTCAATAAGACTTTTTACATTTTTTAAGTCTTTTAGAAGTTTTGAAGTCTTCATTTATTTGATCTAAAATATAGTAAAAGTAGCAGTATTGTGAAATATTATTACTAGCTAAAGTAACTATTTAATATATTTTAAAATGTAATTTATTCCTATGATGGCAAAGCAGAATGTTTAGTCCCCAGACTCCCCACCATTATCCAGTCTTTAGTGTCACATGATCCTTTAGAAACCATTTTAATATGCTGATTTGGTACTCAATACTTATTGTTATCAATGTTGAAAACAGCTGTGCTGCTTAATATTTTGTGGAAACCATAATACTTCTTTCAGCAAAGTAGTATTATGGAAATACATTATAGATTGTTTTTTTTCAGGGCTGAATGAATAGATAAGCAGAAACACTTACCAGAGCAGCTACAGGAGTGGGCAGTCTATTTATCTTCTTCACGAGACCCGGTCTGATTGTGTTCAGGAGTCTGAGAGAGAGACACATCAGACACCCTGAATCAGAACCAAACCCCACAAAATGTTATAGTCTCAATCACACATATTTGATTATTTTGCTGTTTTGTAAACAAATTAAGCAAAGGCCAAGAACAAAATCAAGCATCCTTTATTTCTATAGTGCTCTGTACAATACAGATTGTTTCAAAGCAGCTTTACAGTGATAATCTTTGCAGCCTTTGCTTAAAGGGTCAGGGATCAATAGCATTTGCCACATCTGCCTGCATAAACAAGCAACACAGATGATCAGGTTACTTCACCCACCAGACAGTCTTTGAATACTGATAACATTCCAAATAGAAATGAAAAGTGCCAATTAAACTCCTTTTTTTCAGGTTGGGTAAGATTTCTTAAGGGAATATGAGATGGATAGCACACTGCACAAAGTAATAATGCAACACTTAAAGATGAGGCCAGCACCAAGCTGACAGTCAACTGTCAGCCAATGTCAAGCCATCGCTGACCATTTGTCGGCCCAATTTTGCAGTTTGTTCTCCACCATTCCCACTAGCTGGACGCACTGGCGGCTTTTCAGACATTTGAACATGTTGAATCAGTGGCTGAGCCCGTAGTTGGAAGGTATCACTCTGATTGCCTGTTCAACAAGTAAACAGTGCATGAGAAGAAAACCAGAGGAGATGAAAGCAAGCAAATGTCTAATGTCACACATAACACTTTTTATCAACAAATTTGTCCGTGGTGAGGAGATTGTTGTGAAAATGCTTTGTTCACAGTATATCCACAGTCCTATATGACAGGACACTAAATTCAATGGTATAAATCCCCTGATGCAATGTGAGCCGATAGACAATAAAATGTGTAATAAAAACCACTGTCAAGTTTCAGGAAGCAGAGCAAAATAAAGGCCTGTCTACAGTAAAATATAAAGGAAGTTAGCGTGTGCTTCAAGTCGAGCTATAATTGTAGGAGAGAAAAGTGTTTGAGGATAGATCTGGAAAGTCTTACAGGGATCAGACACAAGGGCTTCCGTATAACAGACCCACAGAAATCACGCTAAGGACATTAATGTAAAAGATCATACATCATGCTTTTATAACAGTCTTGACCTGAGCACTTCAACTGTACCAACTGAAAACAAACTTGGTCAGAATTACAACTGTATGTTAGCGTGTGTGTGTGTGTGTGTCTGTGTGTGTGTGTGTATACAGGGTCCTAACTTCCTGTTGTCCTGAGAAGGTTATGGGCCTCATCTATGTTTTGTCTGATCTAACCTTCAGCACATTACACACACACACACCTTTGTTTTTGTGAATTGTGGGGACATTCCATAGGTGTAATGGTTTTTATACAAACCGTATTTTCTATCACCCTACACCTAAACCTACCCCTTACAGGAAACTTTGTGCATTTTTATTTTCTCAAAAAAGCTAATTCTGTATGATTTATTAGCCTTTTGAAATATGGGGGCATGGGTAGATGTCCTCATAAATCACCTTCTCCTTGTAATAACTATATTATACCCATGTCATTATACAAATTTGTTTCCTCATATGTCACAAAAACACGCACGCACGCACATACACACACACATACCCACACCACAGCAATGCATCTCAATGATGCCTCTATTGTTTTATAATACAATTATATTGCCCTTGAGCAAGGCACCGAACCCCCAACTGCTCCCCGGGCGCTGCAGCATAAATGGCTGCCCACTGCTCCGGGTGTATGTTCACGGTGTGTGTGTGTGTTCACTGCTGTGTGTGTGCACGTTGGATGGGTTAAATGCAGAGCACGAATTCCGAGTATGGGTCACCATACTTGGCTGAATGTCACTTCACTTCACTCACTTTTTATCATGAAGTGTAATAACCACAATAGCCTCTCATGAAGCAATCATGACAAAAAGCATACCCAAGTGCATATGAACTGGCCATGAGTCCAGCATTACTAGTCAAGTTTTTGTTGACTAGTATACTTCCATCTATATTTCCATCTAAAACAAACTGTATATATCAGCATTACGAATTAATTTATTGGGTGACAAATTGGACAATGTCATTCTAGGCATAGGTTAAGCAAATGGTCGCCTATGTCACGATCCAGCTGGTGTGCCCTGGTTGGCCACCAGATGTCACTGTCTTTGTTTGAGCACATGGGTTTGTTGTGGTTTGTGCCATGTGTTTCCCTGGTCTATTGTCTAACCCCGCCCTCTTGTTATCTCGTTATTGGTTTAGTGAATTCACCTGTTCCTGCTCGTTTGTGTCCCTATTTATGTTCCTGGTGTTTGCAGTTCTGTTCGGCCACGTTGTTACATGTTGTGTACGGTCAGTCGTGTGTGTTCCTGATTCTTGTTTCTGCCATGCTCTGTTTTCCCCCTCGGGGTAGTTTGTTTCTGTTTTGTTCCTTTTATGCTTAAAGTATCATCATTTCCCTGCGCTTGAGTTCTCGCCTCTTCTCTCTGTTCGTGTCATGACAGAACGTGGCCGACTTCTGAGAACTCAGCAGGGAATGGACTCTCACCATCCGCCAGCCTCTAACGTGAGGAACCCCGCCTACCAACGCATCCTCCAGGTTTGGCTCCTGCTCTCCATCCGTCAGAGGGGCACTGACGTGAGGAGGTTGGCCCTCAGGTTTTGTGATGCAGCGGAGGGTCTGGGATACAATGATGAGGCTCTCAAGGACCTCTTCAACAGGGCCCTTGAGGAGCCCCTCAATGAGTGGTGGATGAGGGGGCTGGACCACCTGAACTTTGGGGAGTTCGTGGAGGTTTTGGCACGTTTCCCAGCGGGAGTGGCTTTTGTGCCTCGGGCGGTGCCCGCTCACAGCGCTTCCGAGGCGGCGGTGCCCGCTCACAGCGCTTCCGAGGCGGCGGTGCCCGCTCACAGCGCTTCCGAGGCGGCCGAGGAGGCCGCAGCTGCGCCCCCAGTGGAGGCTGATTATGCCACGGCATCCCGCTCCTGGAGACGGAGGAGGAGGCGAAGGAAGGCTTCCTCCGTCTCACAATGCCAGGAGGCCATCCAGGAGCTCACTGCTGGCCAGGAGGCTGTTCCTGAACAGCGAAAGCTCCTCGCCCTGCCGGCGCCACCCGAGCTCCTCGCCCTGCCGGCGCCACCCAGGCTCCTCGCCCTGCCAGCTCCACCCAGGCTCCTCGCCCTGCCGGCTCCACCCGAGCTCCTCGCCCTGCCGGCTCCACCCGAACTCTTTGCCCGGCCGGCTCCACCTGAGCTCCCTGCCCTGCCAGAGCCACCCAGACTCAAGCTCCTTGCTCTGCCGGCACCACCCAAGCGTCCAGTCATGTCGAGGCCATCTTGGTTGCTTGCCAAGCTGCTGACTCTGTCCAGGCCTTCGGACGCATTAGTGCCTGCTTGGTTTGTCCCTCCGGCCCCACCCTGGCCGTGCGCTGGGGTTCCTGTTAGGCTGGAGCCCCCCCGGTCCATCCTTCCGGATCCGCCCTGGCCTTTTGCTCGGCCTTGGTCTTCAGGCTCCCTGCCGCTACATGGGCCAGGCCCACCATCCCTCCCCCTGATCTGCCTCTATCCCTCCTCCCTCCTTGACATTTGTTTTTGTGTTTCTCAGGTGGAGCATCTGGAAGCTGCTCCTTTGATGGGGGGGTAGTGTCACGATCCAGCTGGTGTGCCCTGGTTGGCCACCAGATGTCACTGTCTTTGTTTGAGCACATGGGTTTGTTGTGGTTTGTGCCATGTGTTTCCCCGGTCTATTGTCTAACCCCGCCCTCTTGTTATCTCGTTATTGGTTTAGTGAATTCACCAGTTCCTGCTCGTTTGTGTCCCTATTTATGTTCCTGGTGTTTGCAGTTCTGTTCGGCCACGTTGTTACATGTTGTGTACGGTCAGTCGTGTGTGTTCCTGATTCTTGTTTCTGCCATGCTCTGTTTTCCCCCTCGGGGTAGTTTGTTTCTGTTTTGTTCCTTTTATGCTTAAAGTATCATCATTTCCCTGCGCTTGAGTTCTCGCCTCTTCTCTCTGTTCGTGTCATGACAGCCTAGGGTGCCACCAGCTGGGAGGGGCACCAATGAACATCTCCAGTATTTTAGCAAGATTTCACCACATTTAAGCAGCTGAAAATTAGCATTACACGATTCTACTAAAAAGCAGCTGTAGTGAGACAACAATGCAATTATACAGCACCAGTCAGTTCAGTGTTGGTTCAGTCCAGTTAAATAACTGTGTAAAGTTCATAATGGGATACTGTTGTAATATTGAGAAAAAGAAAGTACACTGAAACAAATCCAATTAATGACCAGTGTGCAGATTTGGGAAACTGTGTACTTAAAAACTGCAAAACATTCATTGCCAAATGTAAGATATTCTAAAACACACTTTACTGATGTTTCTATGACAACCAATGTGGACGTGCAACTACAGAAAGAAAAAAAAATCTAGATAAACTGTAAAAAAATAACTTCCATATGTACATGTACACTATCGTGTCAAAATTTTGGAATAAGATTTTGTTTTTGAAGGAAGTCTCTTCACTCACCAAGGCTGCATTTTTTTTATATATATATTGTGACACCTGTCCCGGGAGCCTATCAGCGTCGCCCTGGCAACGAAGGAGAGTCACCTGCTCCTCATCATGGCGGGCTGATCGGACCCAGCTGCCGCGGCTTAGGGGAGCTCTACAAAAGCCGCGAGAGAGCAGAAGCTGAGGAGGAATGCCTCCTGCAAGTCAAGCCGCTAATGTGTGTTTCTTTTGTGACTTCCAGACAGTTCTGGCTAACTGCACAGCCCGCCACCAGCACCAGGACACTTTGCACGCCACACTGAGGATCGAGGGACGCGAGCACCAGAGGAGAAGAGGAAACCACGCACCGACGGCACCTATTCACTTGCACTTTTATTCTTCATTATTGAATAAACACACCCTCCGGGGACTTCACCTCACTTTGTTCGGTTGTGTGATTCTTCAGTCCGCCACACTGGTGGAGGATGCGGGCATAAAGCTGAAGAATCACCGCCGCTCACACCCCATCAAGTTGATTTGTTTTTATTTATTTTTTTCCTGTTTTATGGAACACATGGCGGCTCGGCAAGGAGAGACCGAGGGGGAGACTTCGCCAGAGAGCAAAGGGAGGACGAGCACCTTAAACATTGCTGGGCTCAAGTGAGGGTGGTTGAAGGCGAGGAGGCGCAACCACCCCCCCATCCGACCCCCCACTTCATAGTGCAAGACGGCCTGCTCTACTGTGTCGCTCAGCGGAGAGGGGAGGTAGTAAAACTGTTGGTAGTCCCAAGAGGAAAAGTGGAGACGATCCTGGAGCTCGCCCATTCCCATCCCATGGCTGGCCACCTGGGGACGGCAAATACCAGCCAACGGATCCGGGACCGTTTCCACTGGCCAGGACTGGACGGTGATGTGAAGAGGTTCTGTCAAGCCTGCCCGGAATGCCAACGCACCTCCCCTCGACGTCCACCCCCCTCTCCGCTCATACCATTACCTATTATTGGGGTCCCCTTTGAGCGAATCGGGATGGACCTGGTAGGGCCTTTGCCTAAGTCAGCCCGGGGACATGAACACATCCTGGTCATCGTCGACTATGCCACCCGGTATCCTGAGGCCATACCCCTGCGGAAAGCCACCACCAAAGCCATCGCAAAGGAGTTATTCCTGCTCTGCAGCCGGGTAGGCATACCGAAGGAGATATTGACCGACCAGGGCACGCCATTCATGTCCCGGATGATGAAGGACCTCTGTCGCCTCCTCCAGGTGCAACAGATCCGCACCTCAATCTACCATCCACAGACCGATGGGCTAGTGGAAAGGTTCAACCAAACCTTAAAACAGATGCTCCGCCGAGTGGCGGCGGACGACCGGAGGGACTGGGACCAGATGATACCGTATGTGCTCTTCGGGATTCTCCACCGGATTCACCCCATTTGAATTGCTGTTCGGGCGGCAGCCCAGGGGCTTGCTCGATGTCGCCCGAGAGGCCTGGGAGCAGCAGCCCACCGCCCATCGGTCCACGATCGAGCACGTGAGAGAGATGAGGGAGCGGATCGAGCGCGTCATGCCCCTAGTCCGGGAACAGCTGGCCAAAGCCCAAGAAGCTCAACGTCGGAACTACGATCGTGCGGCCCAGCCACGGGAGTTTCAAGTTGAAGACTATGTTCTGGCACTAGTACCATCATCAGCCTGTAAGTTCCTGGCCAAGTGGCAAGGGCCATATGTTGTGACCGAAAAGATCGGCCCCGTCACCTATAGGGTCCGCCAGCCGGGGCGAAGGAAAGAGACACAGATTTACCACATCAACCTGCTGAAACGATGGGTTGGAACAGGGCCCCAGCTGTCGGCCCTTGCCACGTCGACTCCCGTGGTTGTAGATATGAGTCCCCACCTGTCGGCCGCCCAGAAGACGGAGCTTCACCAGCTGGTCGGTCAATTCGCGGATGTGTTCTCTCCTCTCCCCGGGCGAACTCAAGTCCTCACCCACGACATCCGTACTCCCACCGGAACCGTCGTAAGGCAAAGGCCCTACCGTCTCCCGGAGGCCCGGAGACAGGCTGTCGAGGAGGAAGTTCAGGAGATGCTGAAGTTAGGAGTAATTGAGCCCTCCCGCAGTCCCTGGTGTAGTCCCATCGTCATGGTCCCTAAACCAGATGGCACCCTCCGGTTTTGCAACGACTTCCGCCGCCTGAACGAGGTCTCTGAGTTCGACAGCTATCCGATGCCACGCGTCGATGAACTCCTGGATCGGCTGGGGAGAGCCCGGTATATTTCCACGCTCGACCTCACTCAAAGGTTATTGGCAGGTCCCCCTGACCGACCAGGCCAGACCCAAGACAGTCTTCTCCACCCCAAGCAGCCACTGGCAATACCGGGTTCTCCCCTTTGGGCTGCACGGGGCACCCGCCACATTCCAGCGTATGATGGACATCCTGCTGAGGCCCCATCAGGAATATGCAGCCGCCTACATCGACGACGTGGTAATCCACTCAGAGACCTGGGAGGACCACCTGGAGCGGCTCCGGAGGGTGCTTGGGGAACTGCGGCAGGCTGGGCTCACCGCCAACCCCAGGAAATGTCATCTGGCCCTACCAGAAACCAGGTACCTGGGTTACGTAGTCGGCCGGGGTCTCGTTCGCCCACAAGAAGACAAGGTGGCCGCTATCCGCAACGCTTCCCGACCATCCACGAAAAAGCAGGTACGGGCCTTTTTGGGGTTGGCGGGGTACTACAGATGTTTTATTCCTAACTTCTCCTCCTTAGCCACCCCATTGACAGATCTGACCAAGAAAGGGCGGCCGGAGATGGTGAGCTGGGGAGAAGCAGAAGACGAGGCGTTCCAGAAGATCAAGGCTGCCCTCACGTCTGAACCGATACTCCGTGCCCCCGACTTTAACCGCCCTTTCTTGTTGCAGACGGACGCCTCTGACACCGGGCTGGGAGCCGTTCTCTCGCAGGTGCAGGACGGTGAGGAACACCCAGTGGTCTACATCAGCCGAAAGCTGTCCCCCTCCGAACAACGCTACGCAGCGGTCGAGAAGGAGGCGCTGGCAGTCAAGTGGGCAGTCCTGGAGCTAAAATACTATCTTCTAGGACGGGCCTTCACTCTGGTCACCGACCACGCTCCCCTACAATGGATGGCTCGGGCCAAGGACACGAACGCAAGGGTGACTCGGTGGTTCCTGGCGCTCCAGGACTTCCGCTTTGACGTGCGACATCGGGCCGGCGCCGCCCACGCCAATGCAGATGGACTCTCCCGCTTGGGGACAGCTTTCTCAGGTCTGTCAATGAGACTTCCTCCTCCAGCCCCATCCTCCCCCTTAGCCCGAGGGACCTGGCAACGAAGGAGAGTCACCTGCTCCTCATCACGGCGGGCTGATCGGACCCAGCTGCCACGGCTTAGGGGAGCTCTACAAAAGCCGCGAGAGAGCAGAAGCCGAGGAGGAATGCCTCCTACAAGTCAAGCCGCTAACGTGTGTTTCTTTTGTGACTTCCAGACAGCTCTGGCTAACCGCACAGCCCGCCACCAGCACCAGGACACTTTGCACGCCACGCTGAGGATCGAGGGACGCGAGCACCAGAGGAGAAGAGGAAACCACGCACCGACGGCACTTATTCACTTGCACTTTTATTCTTCATTATTGAATAAACACACCCTCCGGGGACTTCACCTCACTTTGTTCGGTTGTGTGATTATTCAGCCCACCACAATATATATATACAGCAACACAGTAATTGTATTAATAATATTTCAAATAACTGCTTTATATTCAAATACTGAATATTTTAAAATGTGCTGTATTCTGTAATGGCCAGGGTGAATCATTTATTATAAAAAAAAATTTATCTGTTTTTGTTGTCAATTACTTGTATCTGTGTATTCCCTTTGCCGGAAAAGCTTATTTTCTCCACAGCAAGGCCTTCTGTTAACAGGCTATGATTCATTATTTGCTTTTCTGTGTAAAACAGTAAGAATGTGATGAAAAAACTGACCTCAATAGAGTTCCTCAAAAACATCAAGTATCGAAAACTGACCCTTCACAGTATACTGAAGATGTTTGGTTGCTTTTTGGCAGTGCTTACAACAATAAAACAAGGTTGTGTGTGTGTGTGTGGAAGGAGGAACATCTATTTTTGCATGTTTGTGACGGATAATGACAACATTGTGATTACCCGATCATTATTTAGTAAGTGTTTAATGAAACAGGACAGATTTGAAGTGTTCAGTTAAACACCCCCTAAAACGTCCAAAATAAGCACTGCTTTTAACAATTAGTCTAATAGTAACCAACACTTTTAAAAACCACCCATCAAAGTTCCTACATTACTCCCTCTGTTCTACTGATGACAGGTTTGTCACTGTTGGAGGATAAAGCTTTACAAATTTCAGGACATGCTAGTTGTATTTCTGCAATTAAAATAATTTATGTTGTAACAAAACCAACACAAGAAGACACATTTAGAAACACTTTAGTCTGTAAATTAAGCACCATACATGAAAAAGGATTTTGAGTGTGCAGAAAGAGCATCTGATTTGTTTCCAAGAGAAACATCATCTCCTCTCTCTCCACATACACAAGTACAGAATACAGTATCAAATCATAACTAATGAAGTTACTTTATGCATTCTCAATGTGGCCACAAGGAGTCCTATATATACTGTATGTATATATATATATATATATATATATATATATATATATATATATATATATATATATATATATATACATATATATATATATATAATAGGAGTACTTATACAGCAGGCTTTTGTATAAATTGTCTTCTTTTATGGTCAGTTTTCTCTTTCAGCTTTTAGCAAGTTGGTTATGTCAGCATGTTTATAGTCAGCTAACATAAAGGTATAGCCTGCCATAAAGCATAATGCTAAAGATGCCAAATTGCCAAAAAATTTGACTATGTTTATAGTGTGTGCTTTTTATGATGTTTTTATTTATTTATTTTTTACTTTTACTTGTTTATTTATTTTTTGTCATTTTTTGGGCTGTCTCATTTTAGAGGTCTGGCCCAAAACTTTGATGAGTGCCTTGGACACAGAACCTTGGGTAATTTTTAAATAAATGTGCATTTACAAAATAGACCCAATAATACCCAAAATATTTTAAGCCAACTTTTGATTATTAGTTTCAAGCATTTTTTGGGCATTCATGCAATATTTTATTCATGCAAATACATATTAAATAATTTCTTCCTCTCTGTCCATCCGTGCTTCCGTGTACAGTGGGGGAGTCTATCATTTTAATGGTACGTTTATTTGGACAGTGAGAGACAGAATAACAACAAAAAAATCCAGAAAAACGCATTTCAAAAAAGTTATAAATTGATTTGCATTTTAATGAGTCAAATAAGTATTTGACCCCTTCGCAAAACATGACTTAGTACTTGGTGGCAAAACCCTTGTTGGCAATCACAGAAGTCAGATGTTTCTTGTAGTTGGTCAACAGGTTTGCACACATCTCAGGAGGGATTTTGTCCCACTCCTCTTTGCAGATCCTCTCCAAGTCATTAAGGTTTCGAGGCTGACGTTTGGCAACTTGAACCTTCAGCTCCCTCCACAGATTTTCTATGGGATTATGATCTGGAGATTGGATAGGCCACTTATGCCATATGGCCACTGGCTAGACCTAATTACTTCTTCTTGAGCCACTCCTTTCTTGCCTTGGCCATGTGTTTTGGGTCATTGTCATGCTGGAATACCCTTCCAAGACCCATTTTCAATGCCCTTGCTGGCTTCAATGCCCTGGCCATGCACCGTGCATGGCCCCGTCCATTGTCCCTTTGATGCAGTTTGGTGCAGTTGTGCTGTCCCCTTAGCAGAAAAACACCACCAAAGCATAATGTTTCCAACTCCATGTTTGATGGTGGGGATGGTGTTCTTGGGGTCATAGGCAGCATTCCTCGTCCTCCAAACACAGCGAGTTGAGTTGATGCCAAAGAGCTCGATTTTGATCTCATCTGGCCACAACACTTTCACCCAGTTCTCCTCTGGATCATTGGAAAACTTCAGACAGGCCTGAACATGTGCTTTCTTGAGCAGGGGGACCTTGAGGGCGCTGCAGGATTTCAGTCCTTCATGGCGTAATGTGTTACCAATTGTTTTCTTGGTGACTATGGTCCCATCTGCCTTGAGATCATTGACAAGATCCTCCCAAGTAGTTCTGGGCTGATTCCTCACCGTTCTCATGATCACTGAAACTCCATGAGGTGAGATCTTGCATGGAGCCCCAGACCGAGGGAGATTGACAGTTATTTTGTGTTTCTTCCATTTGCGAATAATCGCACCAACTGATGTCACCGTCTTATAGCCCATTCCAGCCTTGTGTAGGTCTACAATCTTGTCCCTGACATCCTTGGACAGCTCTTTGGTCTTGGCCATGGTGGAGTGTTTGGAATCTGATTGATTGATTGATTGATTGATTGCTTCTGTGGACAGGTTGTCTTTTATACAGGTAACAAACTGCGATTAGGAGCACTCCCTTTAAGAGAGTGCTCTTAATCTCAGCTCCTTACCTGTATAAAAGACACCTGGGAGCCAGAAATCTTGCTGATTGATAGGGGATCAAATACTTATTTGACTCATTAAGATGCAAATCAATTTATAACTTTTTTGAAATGCGTTTTTCTGGATTTTTTTGTTGTTGTTATTCGGTCTCTCACTGTTCAAATAAACCTACCATTAAAATTATAGATTGATTATTTCTTTGTCAGTGGGCAAACATACAAAATCAGAAGGGGGATCAAATATTTTTTTCCCCCACTGTATACTGTATATTGCTAAGCCATCAACAAAAACTAAACATAAAATAGCTATAAATGTGGGTGTTTTTCTTCAAAGCAACTTGTGCAAATCCACCAAAAACATATTTTCTTCTTTTTTTTACAAACACAATGTATATGATTTATGATAACATGTGTTAAAAATGTAGCTAATGTAAATGTTATGAATCAGAAAATTAATTTACAAATCTACAAATGAATCTTTAAATAGGGTAAGAAGAATGTAAGAAATTATTAGGTTGATTTGGGTCAGGAACAGATTTCAAGAAGACCTATCCTTAGGCCCAGTCCTGATTTATTTTTATTGTACAGAGAAAAAAAAAGCAGCTTAGGAGAGTTACTCACTCGCAGAGTAAGATGCCGTTGTCGAGTCCACCTCTGAAGTCACTGTCAGTAAAACTCCTGCCGGTCACTACCTGCAACATATTCACAAATGTTCAGCACACATCAGTGTGACTATAACACTTGATTTTACTCAAATTTGCAAGTTTTTTTAAAAGCACTGGTGTGCAGTTTTCAGCATTGATTACAGTATTTCTCAGAATAATTTAATTTTTTAAAATTTAAGATGAAAATCAGCACGACAGGAAATGACCTTCTATGACAGCACAAATCAAAGCTTATTCCACTGGTTATTTCAGACCACTACAGGAGAAAGAGATAAATAAATAGTTTCCCTCTCTCTTTCTGACAAGTCAAAGTGCCTAAGCAGCCGTCATCCTGGCTAAATCTCTTTCTCAGGCGAGTATCCGTACTAATTATTCCTGACATTTGGGATTTACCTTCTGTGTTGTTTGTGCTTTCCTCTCTCAAGGGCAAGAGGCATATGCAGATTACATATTCACAGTTTTTTAGTGCTGTAAGTATTACATATTAAAGCAGATCATTTATTTTAATAAATTTTTACAATACTTTCTTAAAATAGCTTAGACCAGCTAAATACTTGTATGTGAGTTCAAAAAGAACTACTTGGGTGGAGATTAGCTGGAGTTACACACTTGAGTCATATGATTTGAGATGAAAACAAATACACCTATATAAAAATATTGAATAATATTTTTCGCAAAGAAACTGTTAACGTAAACAAAAAGTAAACACTCTAACCAACAGTGCACTCACTAATCTAGTCTAGGCTGACTGAATCAGATTTTCTCAAATAGAGACCAGGTAATGGTAATGCTTCATTTACACAGTGAATATGCTATAATATGACATACTGGCCATTATATTTTTTCATATACTCTTCAGTTTCATTGTTTAACAGTTCTGTCTAATAATTTATTAGAGAATTTGTGCTCAAGTCCGCTTCCAACATTCATATCCAGACAAAATGGCGCCGCTGATGGCAGCTATTGTGCGTTGCTCCTCAGTGTTTGTATTGTTTTTGTTTGTTTTTCCTGTTTTTTGTTTTTCAAATAAGATCAGCTTTACCAGGGATGATCTGCTGAACATTCGGCAGAACACACCACAAAATCTTCTACCGGTTTTTGATTTTTCGGACGTTTTGCTGGACATTGTAGTTGGCGGAGCCGTAGCTCTGGTCAAACGCTACAGGAGGCGCAGACGGGGAAAGAGAGCCGGCGCGCTCGTGAAACTTCGTCAGCGTGGATTTAGAACGGCGTTACCTAGCATCCATCTGGCGAATCTCCGCTCTCTACCCAACAAAACGGACGAACTCCTTCTGCTCTCCCGGACAAACAAGGACTTTTCTAACTCTGCTGCTCTATGTTTCATGGAAACCTGGTTGAATGGCGACATACCGGACAGCGCGATCCATCTGCCTAATTACCAGCTGATAAGAGCAGATCGGGACACAGAATCAACGGGGAAATCGTGCGGCGGCGGGACATGCTTTTACATCAATGAGAGGTGGTGTACAGATGTAACTGTGTTAAAGAAGATGTGCTGTTCAGATCTAGAAACGCTCTTCATTAACTGCAAGCCGTTCTATTCGCCGCGGGAGTTCTGCTCGTTCATTCTCGTGAGTGTTTACATTCCACCGCAAGCGCACGTGAGCACAGCTCTACAGAAACTCGCTGATCTGATCACAGAGAGTGAACAACAACACCCGGACTCTGTTTTAATCATTCTCGGGGACTTTAATAAAGAAAATCTCTCCCGTGAACTGCCAAAATACAGACAGCATGTTACATGTCCCACCAGAGACAGTAATATATTGGATCACTGTTACACAACAATAAAGGACGCATATTACTCGGTTCCACGAGCAGCTTTAGGACTCGCTGATCACTGTTTGGTTCATCTTATTCCATCCTACAGGCAGAAACTTAAGTCTGCGAAGCCTGTATTAAGATCTGTTAAAAGATGGACTAACGAAACAGAGCGGGATTTACAAGCCTGTTTCGACCTGACTGATTGGTCTGTTTTTGAAGCTGCGGCAAATGACCTGGACGAGCTCACAGAGACTGTAACATCTTATATCAGTTTCTGTGAGGACATGTGCATTCCTACCAGGACTCATCTATTCTACAACAATGACAAACCATGGTTCACTGCCAAACTCAGACAGCTCCGTCAGGCCAAAGAAGATGCTCACAGAAAGGGGAATAAAGTCTTGTACAAACAGGCCAAATACACACTGGAAAAGGAGATCAGAGCGGCAAAGAGGAATTATTCTGACAAGCTCAGGAACAAATTCTCTTCCAGCGATCCGGCTTCAGTGTGGCTAGGATTAAAGGACATCACCAGCTACAAAACACCACCCCCCAGCACTCTGGAGAATCAACACCTGGCAGACGACTTAAACGAGTTCTTTTTGTTGTTTTGAACGATCACCCCACACCCGCCCAGAACACCCCTCCACACAACCATTCACACCTCCAGCAACCCCTCTCTCCCCCACACCTACAATTCAAATCAGCGAAGACGATGTGTGCCAGGTCTTCAGGAAGAACAAAAGAAGGAAAGCACCTGGTCCAGATGGTGTGTCACCAGCCTGCCTAAAAATCTGTGCTGAGCAGCTGGCCCCCATCTTCACACAGATCTTCAATAGATCACTGGAGCTGTGTGAAGTCCCCTCATGCTTCAAACGCTCCACCACCATCCCCGTCCCAAAGAAACACAAAATTACTGGACTTAATGACTACAGACCTGTGGCACTAACGTCTGTAGCCATGAAATCATTCGAAAGACTGGTTCTGGCTCATCTGAAGGACATCACTGGACCCTTACTGGACCCCCTGCAGTTTGCCTACAGAGCAAACAGGTCTGTGGATGATGCAGTCAACATGGGACTACACTTCATCCTGCAGCATCTGGACAGACCAGGGACTTATGTGAGGATCCTGTTTGTGGACTTCAGCTCTGCTTTTAACACCATTATCCCGGAAACCCTACAAAATAAACTAACTCAGCTCTCCGTCCCCACCTCCGTCTGCCAGTGGATCAACAGCTTCCTGACAGACAGACAGCAGTTAGTAAAGCTTGGCAAATTCACATCCAGCACTCGAACCATCAGCACTGGAGCTCCTCAGGGCTGCGTACTCTCCCCACTGCTCTTCTCCCTCTACACCAACGACTGCACATCTAAAGACCCCTCTGTCAAGCTCCTGAAGTTCGCAGACGACACCACACTGATCGGCCTCATCCAGGATGGTGACAAGTCTGCTTACAGACAGGAGGTTAAGGAGCTGGCTGTCTGGTGCAGTCTCAACAACCTGGAGCTTAACACGCTCAAAACTGTGGAGATGATCGTGGACTTCAGGAGAAACCCCCCTGCTCTCCCCCCACTCACCATCATGAACAGCACCGTGACTGCAGTGGAGTCATTCAGATTCCTGGGCACCACCATCTCTCAGGACCTGAAGTGGGATATTCGCATTGACTCCATTGTCAGGAAGGCCCAGCAGAGGTTGTACTTTCTTCGCCAACTGAGGAAGTTCAACCTGCCACAGGACTTACTGAAACAGTTCTACTCTGCCATCATTGAATCCATCCTCTGCACCTCAATAACTGTCTGGTTCAGCTCAGCTACCAAATCTGACCTCAGAAGACTACGGAGGGTAGTCCGGACTGCTGAGCGAATCATTGGTACAACTCTCCCCACTCTCCAAGAACTGTACTTATCCAGAGTGAGCAAAAAGGCTGGTAAAATCACTCTGGACCCCTCACATCCAGCACACAACCTCTTTGAACTTTTACCATCTGGTCGACGCTACAGAGCTCTGAGCACCAGAACGACCAGACACAGGAACAGTTTCTTCCCTCAGTCAATACATCTCATGAACACTCAATAAATAAACGTAGAACACACAACTAATACATTATCCATTCACCACACTCACTTATTTTATTTTATTTTCTCATTTCTAATTTGCACATACTTGACCTGTACATACATAGTCGCCTATATTATATATTATATATTGTGTTTTTTTTTTTTTTTTTTGCTGCTTTGTACATTGGTTATTGGCTATTTCCTGTTATTTTGTTTCATTACCTGTGTCCTGTCCTGTTACTGTCCTTCTGTTGCACTGTGGAGCTTCTGTCACTATAACAAATTCCTTGTGTGTGTAAACATACTTGGCCAATAAAGCTCATTCTGATTCTGATTCTGATTCATCGGCAGACATGGATAACTAAATCATATCAACTGATATATCTGCTTTTGAGAAACATCAGCCAAGTCAAGATCATTTCACCTTTATTTATATAGCACTTTGTATAACCCGAATTCCGGAAATGTTGGGACGTTTTTTTAAATTTGAATAAAATTAAAACTAAAAGAATTTCTAATCACATGAGCCAATATTTTATTCACAAAGCCAACATAACAAATGTTTAAATATAAATTTTACAATTTAATGCACAAAGCATGAGCTGAGCTCATTTCAAATTTGATGCCTGCTTACAGGTCTCAAAATAGTTGGGACGGGGGCATGTTTACCATGGTGTAGCATCTCCTCTTCTTTTCAAAACACTCCCTCTGGGCATCAAGGTTATGAGGTTCTGGAGTTTTGGTGTTGGAATTTGGTCCCATTCTTGCCTGATATAGGTTTCCAGCTGCTGAAGAGTTCGTGGTCGTCTTTGATGTATTTTTTTTTAATGATGCGCCAAATGGTGAAAGATCTGGACTGCAGGCAGGCCAATCCAGCACCCGGAGTTTTCTACTATGAAGCCATGCTGTTGTAATAGCTGCAGTATGTGGTTTTGCATTGTCCTGCTGAAATACACAAGGCCTTCCCTGAAATAAATGTCGTCTGGAGGGGAGCATATCTTGCTCTAAAACCTTTATATAGCTTTCAGCATTCATCGTGCCTTCCAAAACATGCAAGCTGCCCATACCGTATGCACTTATGCACCCCCATATCATCAGAGATGCTGGCTGTTGAACTTAACGGTGATAACACGCTGGAAGGTCTCCCTTCTCTTTAGTCCGGAGGACACAGCGTCCATGATTTCCAACAAGAATGTCAAATTTGGACTCGTCTGACTATAGAACACTTTTCCACTTTGAAACAGTCCATTTTAAATGAGTCTTGGCAGATGGCACGACGGATTGTGTTTACCAACAGTGGTTTCTGGAAGTACTCCTGGGCCCATTTAGTAATGTCAATGACAGAATCATGCCGATGAGTGATGCAGTGTCGTCTGAGGGCCCGAAGAGGGCCCTTGTTCCTTATGCAGAGAGATTTCTCCAGTTTCTCTGAATCTTTTGATGATGTTTTGCACTGTAGATGATGAGATTTGCAAAGCCTTTGCGATTTGATGTTGAGGAACATTGTTTTTAACCTGTTAACGTTTACCAGAGCGACGGCGCACTGAAGCGTTTTTTTTCCCCACTAGTTTAATGTTTATGAATGAATTTAACATGAAAGAATGTAATTAATCTTGACAAACTATATATCATTCTGAAGGTCTAAGCCTCAAGCATCGACGACAGATCGCTGTTTTTCGATGGAAAGCTTATAAGGAATGTATTTGCTTCATTTGTGTAAGCAGTCCACATCAAAACAGGCAGCATAAAAAAGCAGTACGTACCAGATTCATTGTAATAACGAGTCACAAACGCATTCCACTGCTGAAATCCCAGTTTAGTTAGAGAGTTAAGGGTCCACAGAACAACATCCCAGCAAGCACTTTTAGTCCAGCGAAACAATAACGTTGTAATAAGGATGAATATCCTTTGTTTACATTTCATTTCTTCAGGAGAGTTATTGTTCGCGTCCGTTATGGAATAAATTACGCTCAAAAACAGCGTCTTGGTGGTAAAAAAACAACACGGTGTTGTAGCATACAGTTTTACAAACAGAATGAGACCGTCCACGGAAAAAAAAAGTCTCATATAAGCGGAATATAGTTTATTTGAATTTGGCGCTCTCTCCTGCCAGCCGTGACGCACGCTGTGACGCAGCTGTCATCTGAGCGAGGCGTAACTTAGCGATCTGCTTTTTACATAAAAAACATTTTTACATTTTTTATATGTGTGTGTGTGTATTGTGTGGGGAATGTGGCCGTATCTGCATGATTATCATATGTATGGATGGACATCAGCTTGTTTATTACCGACTCTATGACGGCTATCATTGTGATTCAATGATAAGCTATTATTGATTATATGGCCCATCTGTATGATTATCATCTGAATGGAAGCACATCAGCGTGTGATTACTGACTATATGACCATGTCTGCCAATATCACTTCATGTCTGGCAATCAGAATACTTCAGTATACATACTATATACAAAGCATTTTTTTCTATTTCTTTTCCTTTTTTATTACTCAAATAATTATTTTTGTATTTTTTAGTGCTCAAATAAATCTGTCTATTATTTTATAGTTGAAAAACTATGCAGAAATATGTATAATGACTAAAATAGTTTGTATAATTCTGCAATCCATTTGGTGGTTATTTTTCCTCAAACAGGGGGGTAGGAGGACTATAAATAGTTTCAGAAAAAATATTGCAGGAATCTCATTTTTCATGGTATCTTCTTCAAATTTGAAATATAAACTCATGAGACATGTGGCTTTCAATCCATTACTTTTCTGGATTGCTCCAGGGCTTATTTCATGTATTTGTATATGAAATAAAAAAACATTCAGTGGAAAAATATTTTTCAAGGCACGTCAGTGTCTATAACTTTTTATCTTTTGGAGCATTATCAACTCAGGATGATGGATAGTAAAGCATAGAGTGTCTTCTTTCCAAAAGATACCTAATTAGTTTGTGTAGCACACTTTGCCAGGAACTGTTACCATTTTCATTTAGGTAGGTTATTTTCACCTGTGAGGGCCACAATGGGGGGCGAAGGTTAACAGGTTAATGATTATGCTCTCCAGTTTCGCACCCTAGCAGCAGCCAGCAGATGGAACGAGCGTTCTCTATTGACAGCCTGTCGTCAGGGGTTGGAACCCAAACTCTGGTTGCAGCTGGCCGCCTATGACGACATTTGTGGACTCGAGAGCCTGATACAGCTTTCCATCCGATCCACATCACATATGAAATCCTGTCTTGAGGAACAAGCTTTAACCCCCGGTTATAATTCACTCCTCTGCCACCCACTCAGCCAGTACCCTCCAGAACCAGCCAGCGAACCCATGCAAATCGATCATGCCCGTCTGCCCATCCAGGAACGACAAAGACGAATCTCACTCGGATTATGCTTATACTGTGGTGAACGAGGACATTTCCGGGCAGCTTGCCCCATGCGACGCCCTCGACTCTTGGTGAGTGACATCCAGCCGGTGATACAGAATTTAAAACCGTTGGCCATAGAAGTTCTGCTTACTGCCTCCAACTTCTCTCTTCCAGCCTATGCCCTCCTTGACTCCGGGTCAGCCGGGAACTTTATCTCGGGAGACCTCAGCCGTCGGCTCAACCTCCCCATCGCAATCTCCAAAACAAACTATCAAATACAGTCGGTAACTGGCACCTCCCTCAGTCGTGTGTCAACCGCAGTGCGGTACCTGTCCGCCTGAAAGTGGGTTTGCTGCATGAAAAGGACATTCATCTTCTGGTTCTGGAGGGTTCAACAGCAGATATCATCCTGGGAAGGCCCTGGTTTCCCTGGCTGTTTTCCCAACACTCCCAGACCCAAATCTGTTCCTGTCAAGAAGATTGCGGTAAACACCACCTCCATAGAAAGTCCCCTAGAAACGGTCCATAGATATCCCAGCCTGTTACTCCCACTTCAGCGACGTCTTCTGTCCCCAGAGAGCCTCCCAGTTACCTCCACATCGGCCATGGGACTGTGCAATAGACCTCATACCGGGTGAGGAAAAGTGGGAAAAGTTACTGACTCTCAATCCCCGAGCAGAAGGCCATGGAGGAGTACATTGAGGAGGCGCTCAAGCAAGGTTATATTCGTCCTTCCACATCCCCTGCTGCTTCGAGCTTCTTCTTCGTGGCCAAGAAGGATGGTGGATTATGACCTTGTATAGATTATCGAGCCCTGGATAACATAACGGTTCAATTCCGTTATCCCCTTCCTCTCGTCCCAGCAGCGCTTGAACATCTTCGTGGAGCCACGTATTCTCCAAGTTGGACCTCCGCAGCGCCTACAACCTCATCAGAATACGTGAGGGGGACGAGAGGAAAACGGCTTTTGTGACCTCTACCGGTCACTATGAGTACTTAGTTATGCCCTATTGTCTTGTCAACGCCCCCTCCGTATTCCAAGACTTTATGCATGAGGTTCTCCGGGAGTTTCTTCACAAGTTCGTGCTGGTCTACATTGATGATATTCTCATCTACTCCCGGACCATGGCCGAACATCGTTGCCACGTTGCGGAGGTCCTGACACGCCTGAGAGACTTCCACCTGTTCCTCAAGGTAGAGAAGTGTACGTTCCATCAGTCCTCAGTGCAGTTTTTAGGATACAACATCGACAGCGGTGGCATCCAGATGGACAAGGGGAAGGTGGACGCCATTCGAGGATGGCCCACTCCTGGCACCATTAAGGAAATGCAACGGTTCCTGGGGTTTGCTAACTTTTACCGCCACTTCATCCACGAGTACAGCACCATCACAAGACCTTTGACTAACCTGCTTCGCAACAAACCCAAGTCACTAGTCTGGAACTCCACCGCCACTGAAACCTTCAATCGTCTCAAGGAGGCGTTTACGAACGCTTCAGTACTCGTGCACCCAGACCCCAGTAAACCGTTCATCGTGGAGGTTGAGGCATCCACCTCAGGAGTTGGTGCCATCCTGTCTCAGCAGCAGGGGACACCATCTAAACTCCATCCATGTGCCTTCTTTTCCCGCAAACTCAGCCCGGCAGAGAGAAACTACGATATAGGTAATCGAGAACTCCTCGCCATCAAGCTGGCCCTCGAAGAGTGGAGGCATTGGTTGGAGGGTGCGCAACATCCGTTTACAGTCCTTACTGATCATAAGAATCTCCAGTATCTCAAGGAAGCCAAGAGAATTAACCCTCATCAAGCCCGATGGGCTCTTTGTCACACGCTTCAATTTCACAATTTCCTATCAAGAATGTAAAAGCTGATGCCCTGTCTCAACTCCATGATTCTAAAGAGGAAATTGAAGAAGAACCAGAACCCATCCTACCCGAAAAGATCATAGTAAGTCCCATTCAATGGAATTCCAGCCCGTTCACCACCTCCAATGCTTCCACGGCCACTCCGCCGGGCTGTCCACCCGGTTTGCAGTATATCCCCAGGGCTCAACGCACTTCTCTCATCCATTCTGTACATACATCTCTGGGCACTGGCCACCCAGGGGCCAACAACACCCTCTCGCTGCTGAAAGATTGCTTCTGGTGGCCCAATATGGCTCGAGATGTAAGAAGGTTCGTCCAAGGCTATGTAGAGTGTGCAATGTCCAAGAGTCCACGCCACCTGCCAGAGGGTAAGCTGCTTTCTCTGCCCATTCCGAATCGGCCCTGGTCACACCTAGGAGTAGACTTCGTCACCAATCTGCCTGCCTCCGACAGTAACACTTGTATCCTGGTGATCATTGATCGATTTTCTAAATCATGTCATATTCTTCCACTCAAGGGCCTACCCACAGCCATGGAAACCTCTGAACTGATGTTCAACCATATCTTAAGATATTACGGAATTCCAGAGGATATAGTTTCTGACCGCGGACCTCAATTCATCTCACGAGTATGGAAGGCCTCCTTCAAGCTCCTAGGTGTGACCATAAGTCTGTCCTCTGGTTACCATCCCCAGACAAACAGGAAGGTTGAAAGAAAGATCCAGGAAGTTGGATGATTCCTTCGACCCTTCTGCCACGGCCACCAGGACTCTTGGAACCAGTTCATTGGCTGGGCCAAAACTCCCTGCGCCAACCTGCCACCGGTTTGACTCCGTTCCAGTGCGTACTCGGCTACCAGCCACCCATGTTCCCCCGGTCCGGGGAACCGTCGGATGTTCCATCAGTTGATTACTGGTTCCGAGAGAGCGAGAGGGTCTGAGATGCTGCTCACCATCATCTACAGCGAGCAGTGCGTAGGCACAGAATGACAGCCGACCTTCAATCCGAAGCTCCCCAGTACCAACCTGGACAGAAGGTCTGGCTGTCCACCAGCGACATCAGGATGCGCCTACCCTGCAGAAAATTAAGTCCCAGATTTGTTGGTCCCTTCACCATCACCAAACAAATTAACCCAGTCACCTACCAGCTCCAGCTTCCACCCCAGTACATTCATCCCACATTCCACGTCTCTTTCCTTAAACCTTACAGCGAGCAGTGTGTAGGCGCAGAATGACAGCCGACCTTCAATCCGAAGCTCCCCAGTACCAACCTGGACAGAAGGTCTGGCTGTCCACCAGCGACATCAGGATGCGCCTACCCTGCAGAAAATTAAGTCCCAGATTTGTTGGTCCCTTCACCATCACCAAACAAATTAACCCAGTCACCTACCAGCTCCAGCTTCCACCCCAGTACATTCATCCCACATTCCACGTCTCTTTCCTTAAACCTTACCACTCTCCTGTTTCTCCCCCCACAGAGCCTGGTCCGATGGAGGAGCCCCCTCTCAGGTCAAGGAGATCTTGGACTCCTGACGCCGTTGTAAGAACTGATCTTAATCAGGATACGCACACACACTATTTTCAACACATTCCTGAAGCAAGGATCAAAGCTCGCATTCCAGCGCCCATTGCTCCGAACCCCCTTTTCTGCTGGGACCATAAAACCAGGATATAGCGAAAGAAAAAAATAAAGAACATCTGGATTCCTTTAGAGAAGGGCCACTTTAAGCGCCTGGCTGGTTTCATCATAAATAAAGTCAGACGAAGAAAACTCCCTTTTGTCAATTTTGAAAAAAACCAGAACTCATACTCCCGGATTTTACTTTACATTGGCGCCATAATTCAAAGGCCTTGTTACAGTCGACTCGAACCAAAGACAACTCCCAACTTTCCAAAAGAAGTGACCTTACGACCTCGCGCTATCAGCACCTCCCAGGAATGCGCCTCCAACCACCGAAGAGTGTTCTCGTGACGGCGACCTACCAAGCAGCCACTCCGCGCACTAGCTATCATATCTCTATGCTTGATACTTACCGTCTTGCTTACTTACCTGCTATGTTCCATCCCAAGTGTGTCTTCCAGCGATCCAAAGTCTGTCAGCTCCCGAGTCTCGTCCAGGTCCACCGTGTTGGTGAGGTGTGCAGTTTACTCCTGTTCCATGTCTCCTGATGGGAAAGAGATATTCAAGTTACCATCCCTCTTGAACTCCGAAGAATCCTAGTATCATTACTTACCTGATTATTCCACCGACTCTAGTCTGTCAATAAAACCCGTTTACAGTCTGTGTCCTACTTCTGTAACACTAAGGGCCAGATTTACTAAACAGGGAAAAATTAGTGTTAGAGTAAAATTCCATAAAAGCGCTGAATATTCTGAGGGTGATTTACTAACAAGGTGCACATTAAAGAACACAGACGGAACATCTAATTTCCATAATGATCAGCACAATCTACCAAGGGCAGCGCAAATTATGGCCTGCTTTAAGACATGCTTTTTTGGGCGTTAAATAATGCTGCAAATACCAGTGAATTTGTTAATGATTTTCATAGATTCGTTTTCGCAAATCGTGGATTCTGAATGCGTTGCTACAGATTTCGCTTACGCTTCGCAAATTTTCGTTTGCTGTTTTGGCACAAACCTCTCGTGGGGGCGGGCTTAACAGCGATCCACTCTGATTGGCTAGTGAGCTTTTGATGGACAGCTGCTCTCTGACCTGGAAGTACAGACGTCAGTGGCGCGCATATTGGAAAGCTGCCGCGGTGATTTGTGTGCAATACGTCGTGCCAAAGACTATAGAATACCTAAGACATGTCACTCGTATTGTTTTGAATGGGGAAAAATGCAACGCCCCGCCTTCTGAATGAACGAACCAATCGTTAATCAGTAAAGTCAGCACGTCACTGCAGCTGCCGTTAGAAGTCCCGGTTGCTATAGAAACAGTCAGCGCTCTGAGACGCGCGCTCAGGACTGCGCATGTGCACTGGCTGATCTAGCCTGAGAAATAAGCTTTTTATAACGCTATTTGAGCAAAAGAAACAACATTTATGACACAGTTGTTGTCCGATTTCATTGGTGATTTCAGATATTAAATTTAATCGTAAGCTTAGTGAACCGTTTTGGAGAATTTGATGGTTCCCCATACAAAGAGATAGGAGCTGCACTTGGATGCCTGAGAGGCGTTTCAAAGATGGCCGCCGAGTGACAGGACTTGTCTTAAAGAGACTTTGGTCGTGCTTGGTTTATATTATTATTAAGATGAGCTCTCAGGAGAGACACGGAGCGGCATCATCGTCCTCCTCAGCTTGTCCCACTTAAGAAGCTGAGGAGGACGATGATGCCGCTCCGTGCTTCCAGGTCAGAGAGCAGCTGTCCATCAAAAGCTCACTAGCCAATCAGAGTGGATCGTTGTTAAGCCCGCCTCCACGAGAGGTTTTCAATGTTTTCAAACGAAAATTTGCGAAGCGTAAGCGAAATCTGTAGCAACGCATTCAAAATCCACGATTTGCGAAAACGAATCTATGAAAATCATTAACAAAGAATTAAGCCTATTTGAAGAGCATGTTACATTTGTGCGGCTGAGTAAATTTTTTTCATTTTCATTGTGTTTTTCTTCTTTTGTAATGGCATATTTTTGATCGTTATGTTTGTTTTTATAAAGTTATGTTCATTTTTATAAAGTTATGTTCATTTTTATTGACACAAAAATAATTCCATAATTATGCAGATAATTGCTGTAACAGATTATTGGCCGATACACTGGTGCATCCCTATTTATAAATTTTGCAAAGTTTTTTTGCACCAAAACAGGTATATTTGTAAAAATAAAAAATTTTCATCCCCATTTTTACTCTCTAGGGCTTTTCACACTGCGCTTAATCCCGGGTTATCATCGTTCTAAACACTGCTTTTAACCCCGGGTAAAGAAATGTTTCACACCTGTAATTGTAATTTGTCATTTTTACCTGGGGTTATGAAACCTTGCTCCGGAGCAGGGTTAACGCTGCATTTGCGGTGTTAACCCCACATTGCGGTTCTAAGTTTTGCTGCATTCCAGGCAGGTTTTTAAGCTCGTAAATCACGACTTCAAACCACGACTCACGACTTTGTAGCATTCCAGGCAAGTCACGCCAAACTAATTTCTTTTTTATTTATTTATTTTTTATTTCTTTCATTATTTATTTATTTATTCATCTTTTTGTATTTATTGATCTATTTCTCACCATGTACCACTTGCATAAACACCGCATCCGTAGGGGCTGCCATTGTTGTATCGTGGGCGTGACGTCAGAACGTGGAACTGGGAGTACATCGATCTAGTACGAGTTCACGGGTGGGAAGTCACGGGTTTGACTGCCGTTCCAGTACACTTTCATGGGTAGAAGGTTGGAAAAACGCGGGTTACGGGTTGTCTGGAATGCAGCATTAGTTCAGTGTGAAATAAAGCGGTGTTTGTTTGTTGCTGCTGGACGCTTGGTAACAGACAGCCAATCAGAAATTGAGCAGTGAGGCTCAAGTCACGTCAGTAACAGGAAACACGCGTTGTGTAAACAGCAGAGAAAAGTAAGAAATGGCAAAAGATGGAAAGCGTGATGAAGAGACTGTATTATGTAATTAAAAGTAATTCCAAGAAATATTAACATATTTTGCTCCGTGTTTTCTTAGTTCTTGTATTTTAGTCTTTGTTTTCTTGCCTTTGTGCGTCTCATGAGGCTTAAAATGGCTAAAGACCTACGTGGAGATCTTTTTTATAATAACTGGAAAGACAGAAAAAGCTGCATAAACAGGTTGCCTGCTGTTTGTTCAATCAGTGACGGTGACACCGCAAATATGCAAATAAGAACGTTAACCCGGGCTTTAGGAATGTACAGTGTGAAACGACTGTTAAAGAATACCCAGGATTAAAGGTTAACCCCAGGTATAGTATGAGCAATGTCAAACGTGATTACAGATAACCCGGGATTCCATTTATCCGGTGTTTAGGATGACCCAGGGTTAACAATTTCAAGTGTGAAAAGCCCTTCTGTGAAAAACAGAGAAAGGGGCATTACGTCTTGAAGAAATGAAAGTAAGTGCCCACTGCTGTGTCTGGCTAACTTCACCACACTTTATCCACACCCTACTTTACAGGATGTTGTGTTTTGATACTCGAGTGGCAAATCTTGTGATAGAGCCATATATGTTTGAGCCCAAGTCAGATCCTGAGGCAGAAGAAATTGAAACAAAGCAGCCACAATGACTACAACAGTATGTTTCAGACTTTTGCTTGCTTAATTTCTAATTGCTTTTAAAAATACTTGTATTACAAAAGATGCTGCACAAACAACCTAATAACGCTAAATGCTCATTTGATGTTTATTACAACACACTGTAAGGTTACAAATGAATGTAATTACCTGCCTTGCCTTTTTGAGGAAAAAATGCTTGGTACTGCTGTATCTTTCAAAAAATGTTTAGAATAATTCGCAAAACAGTCCATTATGAAATGTGAAATACAATGGAAAGTCTGTATTCAGTTGCTCAGGCACGTCATTAAAAATAAAATTCAGCCATGCATTTCAAATTTTCAAATCTTTAAAAAGGCTAAGTTTTTTTTGGTGCAATTTCTTTACAACCACTGACAGAAAAACATCTGAGTTTGACTGTCTTGCTTTATATCTTTATCCAAAAGCAGTATTGCTCTTGCGATCAATGGGCAAACATGAACACACCTCCTTGGATTACATAAAACAATAATGCATGTTAAGGGGTGTGTTAAGGAGAAGCGTGGCATCACAATTCTCCAGATTTTAAATCCAGGCATTGGATAGAAAGGAATAATTCATATTTTGAATTGGAGAGTTAGTTTTGAGTTCTGAAACTTGCAGTGTGCTTTTATTATAGAGTAATCTTTTATATGTATAAATATCACAACAGCAATATCCAAAAGGCACAACAGCGCCTACACTTTCTCCGCCGGCTGAAAAGAGCAAGTCTCCCTCCACCCATCCTCACCACATTCTACAGAGGCACCATTGAGAGTGTGCTGACCAGCTGCATCACTGTCTGGTACGGGAACTGCAGTGCTGCTGACCGCAAGACCCTCCAGTGGACAGTGAACACAGCTGCAAAGATCATCAGTGCCCCTCTCCCCTCCATCCTGGACATTTTCCTTACACGATGCTCCAACAGCATCGTGAAGGACTCCGCCCATCCCTCTCACAGTCTCTTCCAGCTCCTACCATCAGGAAGACGGTACCGGAGCATCAGAGCCCGCTCCGCCAGACTGCTCAACAGCTTTTTCCCCCAGGCTGTGAGAGCCCTGAACTCAAACCACCCCGCCCCCCTCTGAAACCCCATGCAAACCCCTACCTGCTGAAACATGGACCCCCTTACCACACCAAAGAAAAATCTGTATGTAACTTTTTTTTTGTGCAATTCGAAGTGTGCTACACACAGGTGAGTGGGCCTGTACAAAACACCTGTAGTGACACACTCTCCTCTATGTGCACTAGACACTTTACACACACTGCTGCGTGTACACAATCCCACAAAAATCCCTCAGCAATATATGTATGTTTACATGCTCACGCACTACAAATCATCCTGCACTTTTCCCCAACCAGCTGCTCGACTCAAAATGTCTCTCTTTGCACATGTACAGTATTTGTGAAGCATTCGTATAGTTTGTATTTTTTATCTTCTATTTTTTAGTTTGTATAGGGTAAATACTTATATATAGTATACTTATAGTTAAATCTGTCAGTAGGTTAGTTGTGTATAGGTTTATAGTGTTTTTTTACTTCATTGTTGTATGTCTGTATTTATGTAGCACCGTGGTCCTGCGAGGCACGACATTTCGTTCCACTGTATGTCCCCACATGTAGCGGAATGACAATAAAGCTCAACTTGAACTTGAACAAGCATTTTGATTAACCTGTCCATTACTGCATTACATCAGGGCTCGCAAAATCGCAAGCCCGACGTCCCGGAGCTATTGTGTTTTCCAGTCGGGCTACCAAAATGTATCACTGCCCTGCCCGACAGGCTACCTTAAAATTCAGGGCAGGGAGTTTAAGGCCTTAAAAAGTTTTAAATACGTTAAATGCTATAAGAAAAGTCTTAATTGTAATTTCAAGAGATCTTACAGTTGGGGGTGGAAAGGCAAGAATCGTGATATGGCTGGAAACTTCAAAAGGCAATTATGTCATTGAATAAATATGAGCGCTGCTTATTTTAAAGTCAAAACAAGGCACGGATGTCGTTGTGAATATATCTCTGAAGGGAACCGACTGTCCTCAGAAACGTATCGTTGACATTTTCATTTAATCTTGCCTATAAAATGCCTGATGAAGCAGCGTTTATGAGTGCGGTGCTGCTTTGTTTACAGCCGTCACCGGAGGAACGGACCGCTTTATTTCAGCGGCCGCTCTTAAAGCGCCACCTCATGGCAGAGAATGAATTTGCATTTAGGAACGGACCGCTTTATTTCAGCGGCCGCTCTTAAAGCGCCACCTCATGGCAGAGAATGAATTTGCATTTCCAAAAAGCCTATCTTTTTTTTATTATTATTGAATGCATGGAAAAAAACAATAACAATAGTCATCGTCAAATCACAACAACAGTCCAGGGTCAAAAAGCCTATCTTATGTTTAAATCGACCCATGTTTTTATGCAGCAAACACATAAGAGTTGTAAATGTGAAAGAAGTTAATGTCCCACATGAAAAAATACTATAGTAATTTATAGTAAATAAATACTATAGTGTTTTTGAACCATATTATAGTAAAGTATTTAATTTGTTGTGGTAATTCTATAGATGCTGTGGTAATATAACAACTATAGTAATATAAACAAATTACTTTACCCAATACTGTACTAAGTTTTCTACAACTATAGGGTATACTACAATACACTAGTATTCTTTAGTTTTTACTACAGTAAACTGTAAAGTATACAGTTTATATGTTCACTATAGTTAATACTACAGTATGCTGTACCATTTATTAAAGTATTGTAAATACTATAATATATACAGTATAATACACTTTACTATAGCATGGTTCAAAAACACAATAGTATTTATTATAAATTACTATAGTATTTTTTAATGTGGGGTGCCTTCTATAAATCCAAACAATTTAGACAGTAATATTTATGTTTTCAATTAATATAATAATTCATATGTTTGACTTATCCCTTTTCATAGAAATGATTTAAAGGCTGAAATACCTTTTTATAAGATTTTTGTTTTTATGAAAACCTTTATCTGAATTGTAAATCATGTCATTTTAAGGCTTAATTTTACCACAGATATTGTCCAACCCCACTCATATGGTGTTCATTTTACTTGTGCAGCTCAGTCATAAATTGCCTTAAATTGATTTTAAAAAATTCTGCAGATACCCTGTAAATATTAAAATAAAACTCTTTCCTTGATATTCGTTGATATGTGTATTGGAAATGTTTTTGATTGGCATTTATGGTCTTTTTTTAGTTGGGCTAGTTAAATACATTTTCGGGCTACCAAAATCTGAAGAGTACCTGCCCGAAGGGCTACCATGGATTTAGAAATTTTGCAAGCCCTGTATATGATGTATAGAATACTACAGTTAATATTGAATCATTTTTGAAAGCTCAAATAGTAGAGCATGCCACTATCAGCACCAAAGTCAAAAATGTCACTGGTTTAATTCCTAGAAAATGCAATGAAACATCTTGAATAAAGAGTGACTTATAATGAAAGCACCAGCCAAATGCATAAATGTCAATGCGTATTCAAATAATCAATGTTAAATATAGATATGAAGAGTCACCAATTCATTTAGAACAGAATTAGTTAAGCTCTAGAGCAAAAGATTTAGGCAAACATTTAGTATCATATTCTTCCAATTTAATATGGTACTAGTTGACCATGTCAACTAGATGAGCCCCAGAGACAGATCCCCTCCGAAGACCTCGTCATCTACACGGCCATCGGGACAAGACCACAGGAACCAGATGAGTCCTCTGCACAATCTGACTTTGTTGCAACCTAGAATTAAACTGTCGGTTTCATCTGGCCAGAGGAGAAAGGCACACAATTTTGACGCACTATTTCCCTGTTTAATACTGTAAAGCTGCATTCTAAAAAGCACTATATAAATAACGGGTACTTGAATTGACTTGGTACTTACTACTTTGATATCATGGTACCACCAAAATACATTGTAAGGACCATTAGCACACCCTGCATGGTGCTATTCCAACCCTGTCTAGTCCAAACTCTGAAGGCCTTGAACAAGTTTGGGACCATAGTTAAAACACCCCCAAACTAGTCAGCAGTGCTTTTATATGTTTGTAGAATATTTCACAATCATTGTGTGTGCCCAGTAAACCATTCAACCAGTTACTGCAGTTCTGCCTTGTCCAAAAACAAAAAAATAATTCATGAGAGAAATGTACATTTTGCATGCTCTTTTCTTTTAGACAAAAGGTTCAATCAGAGGGATGCTCAACACATCAAAACTACACAGTAGCTTCTGGCAGATGCCCGACATTTCACAATCGAAAACAACAGTGAAGGTGGTCCCAAGCCATTCAATTAGTCGATGGAATGTGTCCCCTTTTGCTGCTGCACATGGAATGCATCCTGGTGCGTGTCTGCATTGTTTCCCTAAACAATCAAAATATGTTTCCTTTTTTCTGTGACTCTGCTCCCAGCAGACGCTTTAATGACATAACAAAGCCCATTCTCACGCATTCCGTGTCCAAGTTTACCACAACCCCTGCTTTGTTGTGCTCGGCAGGGGTCTCCAGTCAGACACAACAGAGAAAACTCAGTAAAATGACAAAAGTAAAAACAATACAGAGATTTTCTCATGAGAAGAACAGCATGCTGGCTTAACTTTGTTTTCATGCTGACGACACATCTGAAAATTATGATAATACTTCAGACATTTTAGTGCCTGTATATTTTACCATTCATAAATGAACATATAAGTGATATAATGTTATAATGGTATAATGATACAATGTATACTATACCAACCTAGTAGAAAATAATGGCAAAAAATATTGTTTTCAGTATTTATTGGCAGATTTGCGATATACTGTATAAAATCTCAGTATTTTCTATGTTTGGTAACACTTTATTTTGATACTCCACTTTAGACATTCTACTAACAGTAAGTAACTTTGCAACTACATGTCAGCTAGCAGTCAGAGTATTAGTAAACTGTCTGCTTAATATCTTCGAACACTTTATTTTGATGGGTCTACAACAGGGGTCACCAGACTCGGCCCTGGAGGGCCAGTGTCCTGCCGAGTTAAGCTCCAGCTTGCCTCAACACACCTGCCTTGAAGTTTCAAGTATACTTAGCAAGACGTTGATTGATTGGCAAAAAGGGTTAAAATCACATTACATTCTAACATTGTAACATTACAATCTAAAAAACAAAAATAATGCAATTTAAAGCAGAAGAAAATGAAACAAAAAATAAATAAACAAAAGCACAGACTAATTGTATTAGGCAATTTTGATTACGCCACGCCCCCAGATACCGTGCAAGTGGCACCAAAGGCACAATCGACGTGCCCGCAGTGGTGCAGCGAGGGGGAGTAAGGCTGGATGGAACAGAAGGCGGTGCGTTCTGACTCATCCCCACAAAACTCCCTAAGTCCCCGGGGAGTGGCTAGAGATGCGCGGGGAGGCATCGCGTCCCCAGACCGCACTCTCTTGGCCACTGGCAAGATGGGTCGCGGGCGAGAGTGAGGAGGCAGCGCGTTGCACACTGTCAGCCAGCAGACCTGAGAACCCGGAGGGAAGGGAAATTGCTCTTTTATTGAAAATGTGGGTACCGCTGGCCCGTGAGCCAGCGGTGGAACAGAATGAATGATTCTCCCCCAGCCCTCCTTCGGGGGAAGGAGCGGCACTGCGCCATCTCCTGAGATAGAGCAGCTTTCCACATCTCCGGGTTGCCCGTGTCAGGGCCGTTTTATCGCCTCCTTGGACGATATCGGGCCAGCTGGAACACGGGGGGCGCCCCGTTCCTGCAGGAGGCTCGACGCACCAGCACAAGGCGGAGCAGCTCAGGGGAACACAGGAGGGCGCCCACGGCGGCCAGCAGACTGGGGCTGCCCTGCGGCGGAGCGATGCATCACGCCGGGGCAAGATGTGCTGGATGCCTCAGTCTGCTGCAGTACTGCCGAGAACTGCTGGCACAGCTCCCGACAGTGTCGCCGAACAGTCCGGCCTGGGAGACAAGAGCATCGAGAAAGTGCACTTTGTCGATTTCGTCCCTCTCACCAGACTGAACCCTGCGGCACTCTTGGATCACAAGAGTGTGGACATCGCCTTCCCGAGGGACTGCGCCGTGACTTCCGTTGCCCATAGGGCAAGGCCAGTCGCTGAGCGCGGCTCATGCGTCAACCTCGGGTTGGTACTACCCTCGTGCATTTAATGCCTTGGCTTGTGTACTCGCAGGATAGCCATGGCATGCAGGGCAGAGGCTGCCTGGCCCCGCAGCACTGTAAGCCTTGACGGACTGGGCGGATCAGGCAGAACTGGAACAAAGAGTACAGAGAGGTTAACAATGCCCTCAGCGTCTGTAACAGGACCGGCAAACAGTTCAGAAAAGGTATCTTTGGCCGAGTTCAGGGACAGCTCTTTTGACCGTTGCTGTAGAGTCAGAGAGTTCGGAACAACCTCCCTGGTCGTTGCAGAGCAAACAGAGAATTCAGGACCAGCTTTCTTTGCCAGGATATGACAGTCACAAAGTTCAGAATCGACCTCCTTGGTCAGAACAGGACAGGCTGAGAGTTCGGAAATAGCCTTATTAGCCTTAAAGGGGTCCTATTATGCTCTTTTACAAAGTCTTGATTTTGTTTTGGGGGTGTACTCTCTACCCAGCCTGACACAAACGACTCGATTAGTTCCGGGTTTGATGAAGGCCCGCCTTCCTAAAAACAAACTGTGTTGTGATTGGTTAGCTGTTCCAGTGCGTTGTGATTGGCGAACAGTTTAGACGGAGTTTCAGTATTGCCCCGCCCCTTGCTAGAACAGCAAGTTCGTCAATATTGCCATATCAATTCAGACCTCGAGAATATTGAACAAGAGGATCATGCAGAACATTTGCACGCATGGATATAGCAAGACATATTGAAGTGGTAATTTTATTGTTGTTGTTGTTTTTTGGCTAAATCACGTTTTAGATGGGATGTCAACAACAGCTTAAAAATAACTGCATTGACTATGTACAGATAAGTGCAACGGTAATATTTATTATGTTTATTGTTCTTTAATTATAGCATTATTACATGAATTGCACTGAAACTGTTATACAGTTGAATTTATTTATACCATAGTCCCACAGATTTACACTATTTGTGGCTGCAAATTCTCTGCCAGCGGGAGGCACTGTTGGAGCGGGAGAGCTCGAGGTTTCCACGGTAACACTGTACACAATACAGAGCTCCGCTCACAAACGCTGCTTTCAGACATTACATGCAAGATTAAATGAAAATGACATCCAAAATGTTCTGAAAGCAGTTGGTTTCCACCAGAAATACAGTGATCGATTCAAGATTCAAGATTTTTATTCATCACATACACAATTATACAGAGTATAACCAGCAGTCAAATGTAAGTCAGGTCCGCTCCAAGGATTTAAAAAAAAAAAAAAGTAGAAAAAAAATAAAAAGAATAAAATAAAAGAAATATAAATATAAATGTGCTGTATGTTGTTGAAATAAATAGCAATATAACAGGAATGTGCAAAAGAATGTGCAAAAAAGTTGTACAGGATATTTAAATAGCAGCATATGAGGTAGAAAAAATTATGAATAGCTTATTGATATAGCGATATTTACATGGAGTCAAGTGATGTTATGACACAGAGTTAGAGTTTAGGAGCCTGATGGCCTGGGGGAAGAAGCTCCTCCTAAGTCTCTCAGTTTTTGCCATCAGGCTACGGACGCGCTTACCAGATGGAAGCAAAGTGAATAGTCGGTTACCAGGGTGATTTGAGTCCTTAATAATTTTGACAGCTCTACTTTTGCAGCATTTGAGGTAGATATCCTGCAGAGAGGGGAGAGCAGACCCTGAGATGCGCTCAGCTAAGCAACTCTCTGTAGTCCTTTGCAGTCCTGATTTGAGCTGTTTCCATACCACACTGAGATGCACTGAGTCAATACACTTTCTATGGTCCCTGAATAGAAAGTTTTCAGGATTGCTGGTGAGACCCTGAATTTCCTCAGCTGTCGCAGATGGTACAGTCTTTGCCTGGCTTTCTTAACCTGTGTTTGGATGTGTGTAGTCCAAGTCAGGTTCTCAGAGATGTTTACACCGAGGTACTTGAAGCTACTCATCCTCTCCACAGGGGTCCCACTGATCATAAGAGGAGTGTAGGGCTGCCGCTGTCTCTTCCTAAAGTCCATGATCAGCTCTTTAGTTTTGCTCAAATTCAGAGAGAGACAGTTGTCCTGACACCATGATGTGAGTCCCTCTACCTCATCCAAGTATGCGGTCTCATCGTTGTTGGAGATGAGGCCCAGAACCACAGTATCATCAGCGAATTTGATAATAGATCTGGAGCTGTGAGAGGACACGCAGTCATGCGTGTAGAGAGGATAGAGCAGGGTACTCAGGACACAGCCCTGTGGGGCTCCTACATTCAGGGTGATGGAGTTTGAGGTGAACTGGCCAACTTTCACCACTTGAGGTCTGCCAGTGAGGAAGTCTTGAATCCAGTCACAGAGTAAGGAGTTTAGGCCGAGGTCTGTGAGTTTAGAAGCCAGCTTGATGGGGACTATAGTGTTGAAAGTTGAGCTATAGTCAATGAATAGCAGCCTTACATAATTTCCATTGTTGCGGTCCAAGTGTGTGAGGGAAGAGTGGAGGACGTGAGAGATGGCATTGTCCGTAGATCTGTTTGATCAGCAGATGTGGCTCTTTACAAGTCTCTCAAAAACCTCCATGACTGTAGATGTGAGGGCAACTGGGCGATAGTCATTCAGGCAAGACGGTTTATTGTTCTTAGGCACAGGGATTATTACGTATTTTTTAAATGAGGTGGGAACCACGGAAGTAGCAAATGACTCAAAGTTAGACGTGAATAAACCAGCGAGCTGCTCAGCGCAGGACCTCAGAACACGGCCGGTTATCCCATCAGGTCCGGCTGCTTTCCTGACGTTCACTTTCTTTAGCGCCCTCCGAACCTCATCCTCCGACACGGTGATTACAGGATCATCGCTGCTCTGCCTGCTGCTTCCTGACGCGCTGCCACCGTTGCAATCGAAGCGGCCGAAGAAGGTGTTTAACTCGTCGGCCAGCAACAGATCTGCTCTCACCTCCGCGGAGGATTCGTTTCCGAAGGCACAGATGGTACTCAGTCCCTGCCACATCCGTCGAGAGTCATTGAGCTGGAAAGGAGACTCAATTCTCTCTCTGTATCTGTGTTTGCTCTTACTGCGCGTCGGAGAGCATAGCACGATGCTTTGTACTCACTCATATTCCCGGTCAGAAGAGCCTCATTGTAAGCGGCAGTGCGTATGTTAACCGCAGCACGGATTGTACTGTCCACCCACGGTTTCTGGTTGGAGAATGTCCTTATCGTTATTGTTTCTGTAGCTTGCTCGGTTAACGTGTTTACAAAGCTTAATGCTACATCCGTGAACTCGCTGGCGTCAGAAGAACTCGCCCGGAACATGTCCCAGTCGACGTCATCAAGAGCCGCCTGCAGCAGTGGGAGGACCAGCGCGTCACTACTCTCTGCACCGGAGGATCCTGAACGAGCCTTTGTTTGTATTCCGGTGTGAGAAAAATGGCGGCATGGTCTGTGTTCTGCCCTTCAGGCATTTAAGTTAAATTTTTATGCTTTTAATTTGGTATACTTTCAGTTTCATGCAGACTCTTATTTTGACGTTTGTTAACTGAGCTAAAACAGGAACTAAAAACCACATTAGAAACGCGAAAAAACGGCAGACTGGTCAAAAAATGCAGACAGTCATTTCGACAGAGATAATTCATCCTGCCTGTTGATTCCCCAGCAGAAGCGTCGCTTGTATGTATATAATCTTTGTTCTGACTAAGTTAACTTTTAAGCATTTGATATTGTGCTGTAAGAGTAATGTTCATGAAAGCTATGTGGCTTAGCTAATTACAGTATTATGCTGTTTGTTTTCTAGTTTCACTCTCTCATTTCTCATCACTCGTCTCATATGTATGGATTCAGTACAATGTGAAGAAAATAAATCTGCATACAAAGAATTTCGGATTTCTTCATGTTCATGAATAGAGAGAGTTTAGCTCACTGTTTAGTTGGAGTTGTTACACCTCAGCGAGAACAGTACAGTGAAAAAGCGACATCCAGCTGGAGTTTTCAACGTCTTGAGAAGCAAGTAGATAAGCAAGATGAGTAAAATGGAATCATAAAGGAATGACAATGCATCTGCGCGCACAAGAAAATCAAGGAGCTCTCACTCATCGGCGTCGAGTGCAGCAGTAAGGGCGTGCGCTAAAGCAGAGGCGGCGAAGGCACGAGCAGCGTTTGCCGAGAAAGAAGCAGAGCTGAAGGTACAAAGAGCAGAGAAAGAAGCAACAATTAGGAAAAGCAAAGCTGGAAGCCGAGCTAGGCGCACTTGAACTTCAAAGAGAAGCAGCCGCAGCTATTGCCCAAGCTGAGGCATTAGAAGCAGCCGAACTAGGTCAAGAAGGTTCAATCAAGACCGATGTATCTTCTCACGCAGATTTACAAAATGAAATTGTAACACGCACTAATGAATATGTTGAAGCACAAGCTGAACTTAACGTACCATGAACTCAAGCAACTGCCTATACAACATTGTCAGAAGGGAGCTACGTCACATGGAATCCTCCAGCAAAACGCAACTTACAGTTAGTGGATGGGCAAGAAGAGGTTGAAACCAATAACAGACTATCTGAGTATAACACAGCGCTGACAAGGCCATTATTCAGCAACCATGCTAAATTCAGGGATGTAACCCACATCAGCACACCACTTAAATGGAGGTCATACAGGTCTGGTAAGGTATGATGGACATCATACAGCACCCATTAGAGACAACGGACACCCCGCAAAACCCAACACAACATCATCCTCACAAATCACCACTTAAAGCAACAGCACCATCATACGTGCCTGTGTATGCATCATCCAACCCAAGTGTGACTCCTGAAACAGAACACCTGGCACGATACCTGGCTCGTCGTGATTTAGTGAGTACAAGTCTCTACCGATTCAATGATAAACCTGAAAATTATTTAGCATGGCAGTCATCATTTAGCAATGCTACTACAGGCTTAGGACTCACCTCTACTGAAATGTTAGATTTGCTGATTAAATGGCTCGGACTAGAGTCTGTGAAACACATCAAAAGGATTCGCTCTGTGCATGTCGGGAACCCAGATGTAGCACTTAAAAAGGCCTGGGATCGCCTCCAAGAGTGCTATGCTGCGCCTGAAGTAATGGAGAAGTCCCTTTTTAAGAGATTGGATGAATTTCCAAGAATATCAATCAAAGATTATGGGAAGCTGAGAGACTTAGGCGATCTTCTTATGGAAATCCAGGGTGCCAGAGAAGAAGGTTACCTCACAGGATTGGCCTACCTGGATACCGCCAGAGGCATTGGGCCCATCGTGGAGAAACTCCCTCACGGGCTACAGGAGAAATGGCTCTCAGTTGGCTCAAAATTTAAAGAAGATAACAACGGCTACTTTTCCCCCATTCGATTACTTTGCCAATTTTATCTGCGACGAAGCACGCCGGAGGAATGATCCCAGTTTCATCCTTCTATACGCCAGCAGCAACGGACTGAAGTCAGACAAGGTAGTCTCAAATAATTATGGAAGAAAAATATCCGTTCACAAGACAGACATCTCTTCAGGTAAAGACCCACCTGTGAACTCACCTGAGAGAAAGCCCGGTGGGCCAGAGAAAAACTTCACCATTCACAACAAACCACATTCGCTAAGGAAATGCAGAGTATTTAGAGGGAAGAGTCTTGAAGAAAGAAAGAGCATTCTCAAGGAGAATGGAATTTGTTTCAAGTGCTGCATATCAGCTAGTCATCTTGCAAGAGACTGTAAAGCAGCAGTAAAGTGCCTGGAGTGCGACAGCGAGCGACATCATGCTGCTATGCATCCAGGTCCACCACCTCAAGTCTACAGAAGGCCTACACCCCCACCAGATAATGGCGGGGAGGAAGAGGAACATGCTAGCGACAGCACAGCCATCTCCTCACACTGCACCCAGGTATGTGGTACAGATCGTACAGCAAGATCCTGCTCGAAGATCTGTCTGGTACGAATATACCCTCAAGGTCAACGTGAAAAGGCCACCAACATGTACGTTATTTTGGATGAACAAAGTAACCGTTCACTGGTGCGTTCAGATTTCTTTGAGCTTTTCAACATCAAGGGCCAACCATTCCCTTACACACTGAAGACCTGTGCCGGACTGGTTGAGACGTCAGGCAGAAAGGCAGAGGGTTTCCAGGTCGAATCGCTTGATGGGCAGACTAGCCTATTGCTACCACCGCTAATTGAGTGTAATGACATTCTCATTGATCGCTCTGAAATACCGACGCCTGATGCAGCCCGTCATCATCCACACCTACGGAGTGTAGCAGCACACATACCAGAACTCAACCCCAAGGCGGAAATCCTCCTCTTGCTAGGCAGAGACATTGTGAGAGTCCATAAAGTCCGACAGCAAGTGAGCGGACCTCACAACGCCCCCTTTGCACAAAGACTGGATTTGGGATGGGTCTTGGTAGGAGACGTGTGCCTAGGAAATGCACACAAACCAGCTGTGAGTGCATTCAAGACAAGTGTGCTAGAGAATGGCCGACCCTCTATTCTCAGACCATGTAAAGGCTTCATGAAGCTGACTGAAGATGTGTCCCATGGCAAGGAGAAGAACAACAAACCACACAAGGCATCGTTGGAGGCTCTTGGACTACATGTCTTCAGTGAGACTGAGTCCGACAACAAACTCGCCCAGTCCATGGAGGACACAATCTTTTTGGAAATCATGGACCAAGAAATGTGTAGAGACACGTCAAACAACTGGGTCGCTCCTCTCCCCTTTAGAGTTCCCCGTCAGCGCTTGTCCAACAATCGCGAACAGGTGTTCACTCGCTTTACCTCCCTGGAGAAAACGCTGCGGAGAAAAACTGAGATGAGAGAACAGTTTCTAGAATTCATGAAGAAAATATTTGACAACAGACATGCAGAAGTGGCTCCTCCACTGGAGGAGAATGAAGAGTGTTGGTACCTGCCTACTTTCGGAGTTTACCACCCTCAAAAGCCTGGAAGCATCCGCGTGGTGTTTGACTCCAGCGCAAAGTACTTTGGCACATCTCTAAATGGTGTTCTTCTGTCAGGCCCTGACCTCAATAACCTCACTCATTGGGGTGCTGATCCGCTTCCGCAAGGAACAGGTAGCAGTGATCGCTGACATACAGCAGATGTTCCACTGCTTTCTTGTCCGCAGAGACCACAGGAACTACCTGAGGTTTTTGTGGTACAGAGACAATGACATGTCTAAGGACATTATCGACTACAGGATGAGGGTCCATGTTTTCGGCAACAGTCCGTCACCCTCCATAGCCATCTACGGACTAAGGAGAGCCATCCATGAGGGTGCACACAAATACGGAGAAGACACGGTCCAGTTTGTTGAACATCATTTTTACGTAGATGATGGGCTCATTAGTGTGCCAACTGAAGCTGAAGCTATCAGTCTGTTACAGAGAACACAGACCTCTCTCAGTGAATCGAATCTGAGGCTTTACAAGTTTGCCTCAAACAGTGAAACTGTCCTTCAGGCCTTTGCACCAGAGGACAGAGCAGTTCTGAAAGATCTTGACTTGAGCGGTGAAGCTACACCAGTGCAACGCAGTTTGGGACTGCTGTGGGAGACAACGACAGACACTTTCACATTCACAGTCTCAGAGCACAGGAAACCCTTTACTCGCAGGGGAGTTCTGTCAACAGTGAATAGTGTCTTCGATCCTTTAGGCATGGTTGCACCGGTGATTATTGAAGGCAAAAGTCTCTTGAGGGAACTCAGTGTAAACACATGTGACTGGGATGATCCTCTTCCAGAACAAAAGTTGAAGCAATGGGAAGCATGGCGTGAGTCACTCCATGACTTAAGTAAGCTGCATATCCCACGTTCCTACACCGCAACGTCACTTTCCAATGCTGTACACACAGAGCTATGTGTGTTCTCCGACGCGTCCACAAAAGCCATTGGAGTTGTGGCATATCTCAGGACCATTCAAGCTGAGGGACAAGTCGAAGTAGGATTCATTTTAGGGAAGGCCAAACTGGCACCACAGTCTGAACCTACTATTCCTCGGTTGGAATTGTGTGCCGCTGTATTAGCCGTGGAAGTCGCCGAATTCATCCAAGATGAACTGGACCTGAAGCTTGATGAGATCAAGTTTTATTGTGACAGCAAGGTTGTGCTTGGATACATTTACAATCAGAAAAATATGCTTCTATGTCTACGTTCACAATCGAGTCAGACGAATTCGTCAATCAACAAGGCCTAACCAATGGTTCTACGTCAACACAGAGGACAACCCGGCTGACCACGCATCCAGGTCAGTTCCTGCGTCCCAACTAACAAAGACTATGTGGTTCACTGGACCAGCCTTTTTACACAAACCAAATCCATCTGACACAGACACAAATTGGACGTTTGAACTTGTCAACCCAGAATCAGACATGGAAATACGACCTGAAGTGAGTACTTTTCTTACTCAGACTCAAAACCGAGGTCTTACCACCACACGATTTCAGCGGTTTTCATGTATGCGCTCCCTCACCAGGGCTATTGCCCTACTCATCCACATTGCCAGCGCGTACAGACACAACAAGTCCAGTAAATGTAAAGGATGGCATTACTGCAACCTCCCACGTACTCCGGATGAGTTGTCTCAGGCGAGACATATCATCATCAGAGCGGCACAGGAAGAGTCATTGAGCTGGAAATGAGACTCAATTCTCTCTCTGTATCTGTGTTTGCTCTTACTGCGCGTCGGAGAGCATAGCACGATGCTTTGTACTCACTCATATTCCCGGTCAGAAGAGCCTCATTGTAAGCGGCAGTGCGTATGTTAACCGCAGCACGGATTGTACTGTCCACCCACGGTTTCTGGTTGGAGAATGTCCTTATCGTTATTGTTTCTGTAGCTTGCTCGGTTAACGTGTTTACAAAGCTTAATGCTACATCCGTGAACTCGCTGACGTCAGAAGAACTCGCCCGGAACATGTCCCAGTCGACGTCATCAAGAGCCGCCTGCAGCAGTGGGAAGACCAGCGCGTCACTACTCTCTGCACCGGAGGATCCTGAACGAGCCTTTGTTTGTATTCCGGTGTGAGAAAAATGGCGGCATGGTCCGTGTTCTGCCCTTCAGGCATTTAAGTTTAATTTTTATGCTTTTAATTTGGTATACTTTCAGTTTCATGCAGACTCTTATTTTGACGTTTGTTAACTGAGCTAAAACAGGAACTAAAAACCGCATTAGAAACGCGAAAAAACGGCAGACTGGTCAAAAAATGCAGACAGTCATTTCGACAGAGATAATTCATCCTGCCTGTTGATTCCCCAGCAGAAGCATCGCCTGTATGTATATAATAAGTCGTGACGTATTGTCAAGTATGGTGACCCATACTCGAAATTGGTGCTCTGCGTTTAACCCATCCAAGTGCACACACACAGCAGTGAGTAGTGAACAAATCCACACACACACACACACACACACACCGTGAACACACACCCGGAGCAGTGGGCAGCCATGCTGCAGCGCCCGGGGAGCAATTGGGGGTTCGGTGCCTTGCTCAAGGGCACCTCAGTCGTGGTATTGAGGGTGGAGAGAGCGCTGGACATTCCCTCCCCCCACCTACAATCCCTGCCGGCCGGGGGCTCGAACTCGCAACCTTTCGATTACTAGTCCGACTCTCTAACCATTAGGCCACGACTTCTAATTCCACGACGAATAATCTTTGTTCTGACTAAGTTAACTTTTAAGCATTTGATATTGTGCTGTAAGAGTAATGTTCATGAAAGCTATGTGGCTTAGCTAATTACAGTATTATGCTGTTTGTTTTCTAGTTTCACTCTCTCATTTCTCATCACTCATCTCATATGTATGGATTCAGTACAATGTGAAGAAAATAAATCTGCATACAAAGAATTTCAGATTTCTTCATGTTCATGAATAGAGAGAGTTTAGCTCACTGTTTAGTTGGAGTTGTTACACCTCAGCGAGAACAGTACAGTCCGATTTGCCAAAAATGCTTTGTAGGCATTCTTGAACTGAGTGTCCAGTGTGTTGGACAGGATACATGTTGGTGAAAGTTCGGCATGACCCGTCTGAGGTTAGCTTTGTTAAAGTTCCCCGCGATGATAAATGTAGCGTCAGGATGTTTGTTAATGTAGCCGCTGAGCACATCGTGAAGCTTAGACAAAGCCAAGCCTGCCTGTGGTGGAATGTACACAGCAGTAACAATGATCGATGAAAACTCCCGGGGCAGATAAAATGGGCAGCAAATAATGGAAAGATGTTCCAGATGAGGCGAGCAGGAACGCGACAGAATGGAGATATTCCTGGGATCACACCATTTCTTGTTAATCATGAAACACACTCCTCCACCCCTGGATTTACCAGCCTCTGCTGTTCTGTCCGTCCGAAAAACAGAGAAGTTATCACTTGGCATTACAGCAGTGTCCGGGGCCATGGACGAAAGCCACGTTTCTGACAAACAAAGGATGTTACAGTCCCTTATGTCCCATTGAAAACTAATCCTGGCTCTAAGATCATCCATCTTATTTCTCCAAGGATTGGACATTTGCAAGCAGAATGCTCGGAAGGGGAGGACTGTGAGCCCTTTTCCTGAGTCTATCTCGAATCCCAGCGCGTTTCCCGCGGTGTTTCTTGATCCTTCGCCTCGGGGGGTTATTGTTCATCTCTGCGTTCCGAAGATTCTCCAGAGGCCATGCTGGATTCCTGGATAAAGTGTGCTGAAACAGGTTGGTGTAGCGGTTTCCAAATGTCCAAAAGTGTTTCTTTGTTATAGGTGATCAGTGCCGACGTGAGATGTGTAAAAAGAGAAAGTAAAACTAAGTAAAAAAGTAGATAAAAACACAATCTTAGTGGAGCGACCTGGACGGCGTCCGAACAAAGCGGCGCCATCTTGGAAGAAGGATATGAAAACACCCGCACTTGGTTTTGATTTTGAAACGTGCAGAGCTCAACCAAGTCTTCTCCCCACCCGCCAACCATTCAAATTTCCGTAAGCGGGATTTACAATTTGTGATCTCATAAATTGAGGGAAACAACGTTGTAGTCCAAACGAGCCATTCGCTGTAATTCTTGAAACATTTTTTTTTTTTTTACAAAATATCTCCCTTTGGAGTGGACTTTGATATTTGTAACTTTGTAGATAGTTTTATGCCCAAATATACACACGACACACTGACTAAGATTCAAAAAGTGAAAAAGCATAATAGGACCCCTTTAACAAGACAGATTGAGGGTTCAGGAACAGCCTCCTTAGCCGTAACAGGACAGGCAGAGTTCACAGATGGCCTCCATAGCTATGACAGGACAGGCAAAAAGTTCATAGGCAGTCTCCATAATCATGACATGACAGTCAGGCAGTCGTTATATGTTAATATAATTAATATATTGTATGTTAAAGAGGTGTGTGAACTTGCAATACGATGTTAGACACTGCAATATGCTCTGGTCCCCTCCCTGCTTACAGGGGTGACGAGATACATAGCAGACTGTCGTCACTCAATGGCTGGTGCCTAAGTGGTGCCCGCAGAATAACATAGGTTTCATAGACAATTGGACGAGTCTTTGGTACAGACCTGACCTCTTGAAAAGAGATGGTCTTCATCCCTCCTGGGGTGGTGCCTCTCTTCTCTCTAGAAATATGGCACATAGTCTCAGAGTTTGTACTTGACTAACTGGGGCCCAGGTCAGGAAGCAGACAGCGGCCTCACGTCACAGAAATCAGTTAATTCTCAGCACATACAGACTCTTTCACCTAGATATCATGCTATAGAGACTGTGTCTGTTCCCCGAACTAGAAAATACAAAACAAAACGTCCAAACCAACTTAAGATTAACAATTTAATTGATGTTCAACAAATAAAAAATGTATATAATATAGAGAAACAAAAGATAAAGCTTGGCTTATTGAATATCAGGTCCCTTTCTACAAAAGCGCTTTTTGTAAATGATATGATCACACATCATAACTTAGATGTGCTCTTTTTGACAGAAACCTGGCTAAAGCCAGATGATTACATTATTTTAAACTAAGTCTACCCCCCAAGATTACTGTTAAACATGAGCCGCGTCCAAAAGGTAAAGGGGGAGGTGTTGCTACAATTTATAGCAATATTTTCAGTATTTCTCAGCGGGAAGGCTTCAAGTATAACTCGTTTGAAGTAATGGTGCTTCATATAACATTATCCAGAGAAACACGTGTTAATGATAAATTCCCTGTGATGTTTGTACTGGCTACTGCATACAGGCCACCAGGGCACCATACAGATTTATTAAAGAATTTGCAGATTTTCTATCAGAGTTAGTGCTAGCTATAGATAAAGTCTTAATTGTTGGTGATTTTAATATCCATGTTGATAATGAAAAAGATGCATTGGGGTCAGCATTTCTAGACATTCTGAACTCTATTGCTCCTTTACGCTTAAGGAAGATTAAAGATAACACTTTGACACCGTGGTATAATGAGCACACTCGCACCCTAAAGAGAGCATCCTGGAAAATGGAGCGCAGCTGGAGGAAAACAAAACTAGTGATTTTTCGTATCACATGGCGGGAAAGTACCCTATCATACAGAAAAGCATTTAAATGGCTAGATCTGATTACTTTTCAGGCCCTATTTTAATGATCTAAGCACATGGTCTAAAGCGCACGGCACAAGTGCACTCAGGGCATGTCCGAATCCACTTTTGTTAGTTTAACGATGGGAAAACGGTCGGCGCGCCCGGGCGCATGGTCTTAACAGGTTGTCCCTATTCTCTTAATGAGTAATGGGTGTTTTTTTGGGCGTAACGTGCAAATAAGCCAATCAGAGTCTCATCTCCCATTCCCTTTAAGAGCGAGCTGCGCTCGCGCCATGGCGGATTCGCTATTTAAACGGCGGAATTTTAAGGTGCACAGACTGAACGCATTTCCAGAGAGCAAACGGATCTGCTCATGCGTGAGCAAATAGGTAGGCTAATTCTGTTACACGCAATGAATATCCATTGACGTATGACATTTTCATATTCATGTAGCCTACACCATAATATTCTTTTACACTGTAATCCTTTCATTTTTAATATTTGGCATGTTTGTGTGTAAAGGCAAAGTGAACGTGTGTTGTGGATCCGCCCGGAGGTGCATTTTCTACTAACGTGCTCTTTAAATAACAAAAAAAAAAAATAGTGCCATTGACTTTAGACTAGGTTTGAGTTGGTCTATGGCGCAGTCTATTTTCAGTTCCTCAAAATAGCAATGCGCCACAATGCACCTGAACACACCTCTTTTTTAGACCAGCATGCCCATGGGCGCACAAATGGGCTCAAATGCATTTGCTATTTAAACAATGCGGTGCAGGATGGGAAAATGAGAACTGTCGGGCTGAAACTAGCAAAAGCACTTGCGCCGTGCCGCGCCTTGCGCCATTGCGCCGGGTGTATGATAGAGCCCTTCATCTCTTTTAGAAGAAAATAAACATAACCCCAGGTATTTATTCAATACAGTGGCTAAATTAACAAAAAAATAAAGCATTGACACAATTTGTATTGTTAAAAGCACTATATAAATAAATGTGAATTGACTCATTAGTGGACACCCCTATCTTAAGAAGAGCTGAAGTAAACACCCCTACCACCTCTGGAGGTTCTGCAGCAGTAGCAATAGGCACTACAACAAACACAGGGAGTTCAGAGTCGACACTAGCAGCTATAACAGAGGAATCAGGAAATAGGGAGAGTTCAAAACTAGTGTCTGTGGTAGAAACAGAGGCAACAGGGAACACCGATAGCTCGGGGGAGAGTGCTGCTACGGTCTCGGAGGGAGTTGGAGTGGATATTTCTGCCACAAAAGGTTCTGGAACAGGATTTACCACCTTAGGGGAAACTGGAAAGGACTCTGGGACCGGAGCTAACACTGGAGGGCACTCTGGAGGAGCGGACACTGGACTAGGAGCAAACACTGGAGCAGATTCATGGACTAGATCTGGATCCCGGCTGAGCTCTGGGGCGAGAGCGGGCACTTGACTGAGCTCGGGGGCTGGAACCTGCACTGGAATCTGGTCTAGAACAGATACCCTCTCTGGGCTAAACTTGGGAACAGGAGCCCTCTCTGGAGTTGTGGCTGGCAGGCTTAAGAGCGTTGAAACTGCTCTAGAGAGTGTGGAAACTGCGTGGCTCGTGAACGTACAGTCTGTGTGACTCGTGAGTGTAGCAACCCCTGAAATGCCAACAGAAGTGACAAGGCTTTGGAAGATCAGCTGACATGTGACGAGACTCTGGAAGATCAGCTGTGACTTGACGAGACTGGAATGGCAGCCATGATAGAACGAGACTCTGTGGTGGCCATTTTGTGGGTAGTCTCTGGGCTGGCAGCCATCTATTGATAAGTATCTGGGATGGCAAACATTTTTCAAAAAGTCTCTGGGATGGTGGCCATTTTAAGAAGAGACTGCGGAAGACATGACAGGACAAGACTCAGGAGAGGCAACAATGACAATAGAAGGCTGTGGTGTGGCGACCATGTTGCGGTCCTCCTCTACCACACCCACGGTGAATGGGATGAGCCACTTAATTGAAGTGCTAAATCGATATAATCCACTAATGACCAGTATAGATGCCACAATGGCATACATGAACTGAGCAGCTCGGATAGTCCACCACGAAAAAATATATTTAAATATACCTCATCAAATGAGGTTAAGTGAGCCAGTTCAATAAAGTCCGACACATAATCTTCAATAGGCCGCTCACCTTGATGGAGACATATTACTTGTGCTGCTGGATCCATACCTGTTTTGGATCACTGAATGAAGCTGCTGGATCCCGGGTTGGCTGATGATTCTGTAACATTGAGAGTGAAGAGACAATGGAGTTGAGGATCCAATTGCAAGTCTTTATTAAGGAGCGTGGTCAAACAAGCAGGGTCGATACCTACAAACAGCAATATCCAAGGGGAGACAAAAGAGTAGCTTACTTTAGTTTCCAGTAATCCAGTACACAGGCAAAAATCAGGGCAGGCAGCAAACAATAAAAACCAAGGAAGCAGTCCAGGGTCAAAAACACGAAGGCAAGAAAACAAGGAACTAGGAAATCAAGGAAAATACACAGGAACTAGGAATATGCTACAGGCTATCAATCATCAGCAATGTGAATACGTGTGTGTGCGCACGCGTGTGTGTGCCATTCTTATACTGTGAGACTGATGAGGTGATGAGAGACAGGTGATTGCAACTGGCGATGAGTCTGGGCAAAGGATTATGGGGAATGTAGTCTGTGAGAATGTGAGAACAATCTGGGGGAGAATGCTCTCTTGTGCTGCTCATGGGCACTCCAGCTGGTGATCGTAACACAAAGTTTTGGCTTTCCCTTCCCAATTTCTGATTAATTTCCAAACTTGTAATGTGTTACTAATAATGCTGTTCTACCCTAAACCAGAAGTCTTTTATAATGTAACACGAATGGGAAACAGGTTAGCCATCACCCAAGTTAAATGATTCAATGTCTAACAAAGCTTAATCTGAATCATTTTTCACCCATTCAAAAATACTGAAACTGGGAAGCTAGCTGGTATAGCCTAACATCTGGAACCACAAGACCTTCATTATTTCTGGGAAGTTGCATCTTAGTTTCAATCTTGGTTTTCCCCAGTTCCAGATAAAAAGTTGAACCAGCCATTAACTCTTTCCCCGCCACTGATGAGATATCTCGTCAATTAAGAGACAACGCTTCCCCGCCAAAGATGAGTTTTTACAGCAATCCGTGTTTTAGGTGTAAGGAAAACCCTAGTGCGTCTATGATGCCCTGAATGAGTTACGGGACTTCCGGGTCTTCCGGGTGCGAATTCAAGATGATCGGCATCAGTGTTAGTAACGCGTTACTGTAATTAAATTACTTATCCACTGTAAAGTAAGGGATTACTCTTCATTTTTAGGTAGTTACAGTTACTTATAATGTTCTGGCGTTACACATATTGTAAATAATTTAAACAGTTTTGAATAAATCAATATTGAATTCAAAATCTAAATTTATCGTCTAAAGGTAAAAGTGAACGCTGCCTCTTTAAAATCATCAGCTGTATTGCATTTGCCCGTGTGAGTTCGCGCCAGTTGGCTGGTAGTCACTGAATTCTCGGAATGTCGGCACATTGGATTGATCCATCTACTTTTGTACGTGGACATGCAGCATTAGCTTGTAAAAGAGAGGAAGAAACACGTATGATGTAATCGCCAATGAAATCCATTCAGCTTGCACTAAAGTGACAGCAACTGTGACAGACAACGGGTCCAATTTTTTAAAGCTTTTAAAATGTTCGAACAATCAGATTCTGATGAGGAGTCAGAGGAAGATGAAGGTGACATTTACTTGAGCAGACTCTCTCCACAGATTCTGATGGACAGTTTTCTCTCCCTCCACACTTAAGGTGTGTGTCACACACACTGAACTTAATTTTTTCACAATATTGAGAAATGGCTTAAAGCAAATGAGTCAAAAGTCATCTACAGAAATGCTGTTTCAAAGTGTTCTGCACTATGGACAAGCAAACCGCTCTTCTGTGGCTTCAGTGTTTGTAGAGAATTTTTTCTCAAAAAAAACATAGTGCCTACTTCAACGAGATGGAATTCAAGATAGGGGTCGACCGATATGTGTTTTTCAGGGCCGATGCCGATACCGATTATTACAGACCAAGTAGACCGATAACCGATATATTGAACCGATATATATGTCTGGTGTAAAAATGAAAATGAATGTCAAAATTAAGAATAACAAGGGCTCTGACAAAAACGGCCTTCCCTAGTGTTGGTTGCACTTCTTACTCTTGTCTTCCCCCATGCATCCATCTACAATAAGGGTAATATATAAAGAGAGAGTTAAAAGTGGGGCCACTGCATGCTTCATGATTAAGCCTATGAATACTAAATACTAAAGCTAAACAGCTTGGGGAAATGTAAGTATTTGGCTTCAATAATTTACATGTTAGAAATGTATGTGTAATAGCATAACCTCTCATAATTCTTCATTAATTATTTTCGGTTGACTAAATCATAACCTACAAGAGGTGACTATTCAATTCATCATCTAATGCACATCAGTTGATTAATTTAAAAAGCGCAATGTATATAATACGTGTAAATAATTTAATTGTTCATAGCTATTTGTAATTCATAGCTCCATTGTAGAAGACCGCAACTATTTTAATGAAACTATAACACTAATAGCCTGTTATAGGCTCACTTGGTTCAATAGCTTATTGAAATGTCCCAATTTCCGTCATCCTAATCTTGGCCTATGTGACAGTAACTTAATCTTGGCCTATGTGACAGTATCTTAGTCTTGACCTATGTGACAGTAATTTCCATTAGTTTTCATTTACAGAACAGTGCAAATGAAGGCATAAAACATTAATTTAATTTATCTTTTAATCAAATGAGAATTGGAACTCTATTTTTTGGCAAACAAATGGGTTTAATATTAAAATTAAAACATGTAAGAAATAGCGTATTGTGTATTTGTTCTTTTAAACAAAAGTTGTAATAATTGTAGTAGCATTAGTAAATAAACCGAACTTTTATTTTGACGGGTTGCCATGAGGACCTCTTAAGTTTCTGTAGCCTATTTATGATATGACGATCGTTTTACTCAAACGAAACAGTCAAATGCTCATGAAGCAACTCTCAGAGCAGTTCTGGGGATGATGTTCATGTATTTATGTCCTCATTTAGTGACATGGCAGATGCGGAAAACACCGCGAGCGTCGCGCACTTCAGTGTGTGTGTGTGTGTCAAAACCGCGGGTCTGTGCCTTTCACATATACAGAGACACGCCGAACATGCAGAATTCATATTTAAATAGTCTTTTAGCAGATTAATGTTTACAGATAGTCCATATCATGAGTCGATTTAAGTGTACTGACCTACTTTTGATTAATTCATCCAAACTTTGACTAATTCCGTGACTCCGCGTTATACAGTAAATTCCATATGACTGGATTCCGCGATTCCCCCTGCGTTTCCCCCATCTCGGAAATCATAAATAGATAATATTGAGGTTTTTACAACTTCAGTGTAGTGGATTGTAATTTATTGCAACTTGAGCAACGTCTGCTGCTGCCTTTGAGAGAGAACTGATGCGTGATGAAGCAGCACCAGTTAGTAAGCGCTTTCGGTGTGAGAGCGCCTTTAGTCTTCCACGTTGATTGGTCGGACTCCTGACTCTCAACAAATCAGATGCGCGGTGGGCGGAGACTGCTCTAGGCCACAGAGTGGTGAGTTCCGACAGGCTGCATCAGAGCCAAATAGCGCGTTTCATAATTAAATAATTTTATCTGCTCATCGGTTTTGAAAATGACCGATGCCGATTATCATAAAAATGCTTAATATCGGTGCCAATAATCGGCCAGGTCGATAATCGGCCGACCCCTAATTCAAGATGCCCTGTCCAGGATCACTGACATTCCAGTTGCTGAGTTAAATACTATTTGCACTCAGTTTGGAATAAAATGGTTCACGGATCAGGAGTATCTGTTCCTGAAGGAATATTGTATTGTGTTGAAGCCACTGACTGTAGCACTAAACATATTGCAAGGAGAAGACAACTGCTATCTTGGAACACTTCTTCCAACTCTGGAGATTCTAATGTCCAGAACACTGGCAATGCGGGATGAGCTTAGGATAACAGCATCTCTCCCTGATGTCATTGTTCAGGTAATCTAATGTTTATACAGATTGCTAAATTCTTGTTTTACCCATGGCTTAAATAAATGTTATATTATCTGTCATATTCTTGTATAATATGAAGATTCTGATGTTTTTTTTTCTTCTATCAGACAAACGTTTTGAGAGACTTACATTAATGAGGTACAACCACCTTTTCAAAGGCAGCGCAGTCAGCTGAACACTAGAAACTAGTTAATTTGTTGAAAAACATGACAGCATACAGTATGTATAAAATATGGTGCTCTTAGTTTTGAAAAATGTAATGTTTACAGCCTGGATTTTGCAAAGTAATTTTATTTTTTGTTATTCCAATGTTGCAAAGGAATTCTTTAGAAATTATTTTTTGTTGAAGAACATATGACAGCATACAGTATTTATAAAATATGGTGCTCTTAGTTTTGAAAAATGTAATGTGTATTTGGTACTTGGTATTTTGCAGAGTAAGTAATTGTTTTTTTTTTTTGAGGAATTCTGTTAAATTTTTTTACTAAAATTAAAAGTATTAGAGTGTGTATTAATAAAGCTAAAATGTTGGCTTTAAACTATTGTGTTTGACTCTATTGACCATGTGTGTTTGTATTGTCTATACAGTCAAGGTTTATAGGGATTTTACAAAGTAATTAGTTAAATTACTTTTCTGACAGAGTAATTAGTAAAGTATTTTAAATACAACATTGAGGGTGTAATTACTAATTAATTTCTTTTTTAAAGAAACGTACCCAACAATGATCGGCATAAACGGGAGGATCAGAGAAAATATAGATCATATAAGTAGATCATTTATTGACCATTTTGGACAGACCGATAACCTGTCAATCTGAATATGTATATGTATGTGTGTGTGTGTACAGGTGCATCTCAATCAATTAGAATGTCGTGAAAAAGTTCATTTTTTCTTGTAAGTTATTTCAAAAAGTGAAACTTTCATATATTTTAGATTCATTGCATGTAAAGTAAAACATTTCAAAAGTTTTTTTGTTTTAATTTTGATGATTAGAGTTTACAGCTCATGAAAGTCAAAAATCAGTATCTCAAAATATTAGAATATTTACATTTGAGTTTCAATTAATGACCATCCCTACAGTATAAATTCCAGGTATCTCTTGTTCTTTGAAACCACAATAATGGAGAAGACTGCTGACTTGGCAATGATCCAGAAGATGAACATTGACGCCCTCCACAAAGAGGGTGAGTCACAGAGGGTCATTACTGAAAGGTGTGGCTGTTTACAGAGTGCTGTATCAAAGCATATTAAATGCAAAGTTGATTGGAAGGAAGAATTTGGGTAGGAAAAGGTCCACAAGCAGCAGGGATGACTGCAAGCTTGAGAATACTGTCAAGAAAAGCTGATTCAAACACTTGTGAGAGCTTCACAAGGAGTGGACTGAAGCTGGAGTCAGTGCATCAAGAGTCACCACGCTCAGACATCTTCAGGAAAAGGGCTACCAAGACACGTCTGAACCAGAGACAATGTCAGAAGTGTCTTACCTGGGCTGTGGAGAAAAAGAACAGGACTGTTGCTCAGTGGTCCAAAGTCCTCTTTTCAGATGAAAGTAAATTTTGCATTTCATTTGGAAATCAAGGTCCCAGAGTCTGGAGGAAGAGTGGAGAGGCACAGAATCCATGTTGCTTGACATCCAGTGTGAAGTTTCCACAGTCAGTGATGATTTGGGCTGTTTGTTTCACTGACCTCCATCTTGACGTTGATAAGCACTAGGTGCAGAATTCTGACACAATGTACTTATTGCGAAACCTCAGAAATATTGCTGAGTAATGGTTCATCTTTTGTAAATTGACACAAAGTGCACCCAACTGAGAGGGGGATCGAGTCTGGCCAACTTGCTTTCTCTCTCACTTGGAGGGTTGTTCTTAACCCGCACCTAATTTTGAAGTATAAAACATGGGGTTTCTTTCAAGTTTCAGTGGAAGCTCAGCCGTGGGATAAGCGTGCATCGCCCGGCATTTCTCGGACAGGTGTTGGTCTTCCACTGTGACTGAAACGGGCTCCCCAGTCTTTTGAAGAGTGAAGATGATGGTACAGTTCTGAGGTTGTATATTGGTTATAATACTTTTGCTTGGGGTTTTAGTTTTATTGTATGCTCAAGCTAGTGTGTATTATTCATTAAGTGTATTATCCATTCACGCAATATTATCTTTTATTCATTTATTCATGATTATCCTTGTATTATGCACCGGTTTTATGATTATCTTTTTTGAATGTGTTTGTGGTTTGATTATCATCATTTTATGCATTTACTTCATCAGTATCAGTATTACTGATATCAGCTGTGTGTACCAACAATAAACAGTTGTTATTGCTTGATTAGTATGGTGTACGGACCTTTTTATTGACACCTTCTCTCGCCGAGTTAGCACCTCACTGGTCTCACATCAGATTTGATTATCAAAACAGAAACCATACTAAAACAAGTACATATACAGTAAATGAACTTTCCAGAAGGTCAACAATTAACTAAAAATGTTGTTTTGTTTTTTTTACTTATGAAGTATTCTAATTGTTGAGATAGTGAATTGGTGGGGTTTTGTTAAATGTTAGTCTAAATTATCACAATTAAAAGAACCAAAGACTTACACTACTTCAGTCTGTGTGCATTGAATTTATTTGATACACGAGATTCACAATTTGAGTTGAATTACTGAAATAAATGAACTTTTCCATGACACATCTAATTTATTGAGATGCACCTGTATGTGTGTGTGTTTTTACCCCCTTCCTGTTTTTTTATTTAAATTTTTTTTGCATATGTCACACACAAAAGTTTCAGATTATCAAACAAATTTTAATATTACACAAAGACAACCAGAGTAAATACAAAATGCAGTTTTGAAATGATGATTTCATTTATTAAGGGAAAAAGCTGTCTGGCACTACGTGAAAAATTCATTGCCCCCTAAATCTAATAACTGATTACGCCACCCTTTGCAGCAACAACTGCAATCAAGCATTTGCAATATATGGCAATGAGTCTTTCACATCGCCGTGGAGGAATTTTGGCCCACTCTTCTTTGTAGAATTGTTTTAATTCAGCCACATTGGAGGGTTGTCGAGCATGAATGGATGGTTTAATGTCATGCCACAGCATCTTAATCGGATTTAAGTCCGGACTTTGATTTGGCCACTCCAAAACCTTGATTTTGTTTTTCTTGAGCCATTCAGGGGTGGACTTGCTGGTGTGTTTGGGATCATTGTCCTGCTGCATAACCCAAGTGCGCCTGAGCTTGAGGCCACAAACTGCCAGCCGGACATTCTCCTTCAGGATTTTCTGATAGAGTGCAGAATTCATGTTCCATCAATTATGGAAAGTCGTCAAGGCCCTGAAGCTGCAAAGCAGCCTCAGACCATCACACTACCACCACTATGTTGGACTGTTGGTATGATGTTCTTTTTATGAAATGCTGTGTTGGTTTTACGCCAGATATAACGGGACACACACCTTGAAACAGTTCAACTTTTGTCACATCAGTCCACAGAATATTTGCCCAAAATCTTGGGGATAATCAAGATATTCTTTGGCAAAGGTGAGACGAGCCTTTGTGTTCTTTTTGGTCAGCAATGGCTTTTACCTTGGAAATCTCCCATGGATGCCGTTTTTGCCCAGTCTCTTTCTTATTGCTGAATCATGAACACTGACCTTAATTGAGGCAAATGAGTCCTGCAGTTCTTTAGATGTTGTAATTTTGGTAGGCAGGCCACCCCTGGGAAGGTTCACCACTGTTACAAGTTTTCTCCATTTGTGGATAATGGCTCTGACCATGGTTCGCTGGAGTCCCAAAGCCTTACAAAATGTCTTTCTAACCCTTTCCAGACGGACACGTCAACTATTTTGTTTCTCATCTGTTATTGAATTTCTTTAGATCACGGCATGATGTGTTGTTCTTTAAGCATGCTTCACTTTGTCAGACAGGTTCTATTTAAGTGATTTCTTGATTCAACAGTAATCAGTAATCAGACTTGGGTTTGGCTAGTGAAATTTAACTCAGCTTTCTAAAATGATGTGATTAATCACAGTTCTTTCATGAATTAACAGGAGGGGGCAATTAATGTTTCATGTAGGGCCAGGTAGGTTTCGACAGCTTTTTGGACAGCTGGCTGCACACTAGACGATTTTCAAATCTTTGAAAACCATTTTTAAAACCATGGGAGACCACAGACATGAAGACAGTTCAACCAATTTTTTGCCTTATAATTCTCTGAACGTGCACACTAGATGATTCGACCAGACCGCGAGACCACACACTTGAAGATTGTAGGAACGATTTCATAGTGACACGTGATCTCACAGAGACTAGCGAGATCAAACGTGACTAGAGAAGAAAAATAAATAGAGGACAATCGATGTTATCAGCTGGCTCTCCTGGCGTGTATTCTGTTTCACAGTGAAAAACAAAGTATACAAAAGAATATGGATGATGTTCTCTGCTTTCACGGCAAGTTTGTGACTGCCAGGTTTCAGCTATAGAAGCACGCAACATCCGGTGAGTGTTGCATGCTCGCTCTCATCGGCTATCGCAGGTATCACGTCAGAGGCAGCCCGATCAAGAATCGTAAATATCAAACATGTTTGATATTTACGATTTGAGTTCAGCGACGCTCCGTCTAGATCGGGAGCAGATAAGTAATCGTAATGACACCACACAATAGAGGATTTTTGGACAAAAAAAAATCGCTTGCGACAAGCCGCGAATCAGGCTACACCCCCCAATCGTTCGGTGGCCTTAAAATCGGGCTAAAAATCCTCTAGTGTGCGGCCAACCTTAATAAATGAAATCATCATTTAAAAATTGCATTTTGTATTTACTTGCATTATCTTTTTGTAATATTAAAATTTGTTTGATGATTGATGATCTTTTAAGTGTGACAAATATGCAAAAAAAAAACAGGAAGAGAGGCGCTAAAACTTTGTTTTAAAAGTGGAGAAGGATTTTAAAGTAATTTTAACAGTGAAGTGTATTTTAGAGAGGCTGTGGATTTAAAGAGAGAGAGGTCATCGACTGTTTTAAGAGGAGAGACAAGAAATGGGCGAAACAGCTTCAAACGAAGCAAACAAAAAATGCAGAAACCGCCATCTCTCCTCCCATTGCGACAACCTGCCCAGTGCCTCCCATGTCAACCCCTGGCTTTCCTCCGGCCAACCATCCCAGCACATCTACCACTTCACGGACAACAAACAGAGCAACTGATGGAAAATTCTGCACCACCACTCCAACTGGGCCAGACTTCGATACCATCTTCTCCATCCTCAGTGTAAATGTGTGAATGTGAATTTTATCCTATTATCAAAACACTGTACAACTAAACAGCATGTGAAGCAATAGGACACCAATCCGGGTACAGTTGATACACTGTGTCTCAACCGTACCCCACTAACATGCACGCACGTTTCTCTAGATTATGAAAAGACCTTGCATGGTCATAAAATATCAATTTTTAGAGCACAGAGTAACGTTTGCAGTGATATATGTTAAGTTTAACAATCATAAAATAATAATGATAAGCTATTCATTGTGGAAGGGACATGGGGAAATGAAAATCTCACCTTGGATTAAAAAAATAAATAAATAAAAACTTTTGCCGATATCTTCGGAGTGGAAATGTTTCAAATTTCCTGCATTTCAAATTTCCCATGATCAAAGAGAACACTAATACACGTGTGGAGGAAAAATCACGGCTTGGGGTTCTTGTGTATGCAAGTTACTTAAGGTGTTTCAACTGTACACATGTCACAAATGTACTCAGTCTACCAAATATTAACACTGCAGTCATCAATAAAAATCAATGAAATAAAAAGCTTTTATTTCAAGCACTGACTTTCAAAAACAACCTGTTTAACACAAAATAGGCTAGGCTACGTCTCTTCACTTTTTTTTTCTTCACTATATACGGGCCACAAGAGAAAAATTTAGGGAATAAATGAAAACCGTTGGCTAGGCTGTATACCGTTATCAGCACATGTTGAAGTAGATTCGTCTCTTGTCATCTCTGAAAGAATATCATTCCATTTTTACTTTCACTTTCAGCATAATGAATTGACTGAGACGTTCACCAGCATAACACTTGCGCAAAGTTTGCACGTCGCTTGTGCGATATCCATTGGCTCGCCTTCATGGTTGAAAACAGGGTAACACTTTATTTCAATAGTCCTTTTTAGACATTCTACGAACAGTAAGTAACTTTGCAACTACATGTCAACTAGCAGTCATTAGAGTATTAGTAGACTGTCTGCTTAATATCTGCTAACACTTTATTTTGACACAACATACTGACTATGAGAAACTTTGCAAGTATACGTCAACTTATTCTACTAACCCTAAACCTACCCTACTGAGAGTTAGTAGACATGTAGTTGCAAATTAATGAGAATTAGTTGACATGTAGTTACAAAGTTACTTATAGTTAGTAGAATGTTTAAAGTGGACTATTGAAATAAAGTGTAACCAAAAACAGAAATATTTACGGTATCCGAGAGAGCTCAATGTGCTGCTCAACTTCAGAAAACACATGCAAATAGAAAAAGCACCAGCAAATCAAGAAAGCATCTCTATCAGTTTGACAGCAGGTGGTGCAAATGCTCACAATACAAACAAATAAAGAAACACACTGCAAATGCTCACAACACAACCAAATAAACTGCACAAATTTTATTTGATTTGAATTGTTTAAAACAATTTAAATACCAGGTATTTGGCCAGTGTAAAACAATGAGATCAAATCTATTCTAAAATATTTATCTGATAACTATTTAAAAACTGTTTTGTTTGTATGGAGATATATATAAGTATATTGCATGATTTTTAGCAATAAAAAATAATGTATGGCACAATTGCATTTGTAGTCCGTATCTTATATTTCCATAATGTCTTTTATATGTTAAACATGGTGTCACGTGGATGGAATATGCATGGAAATTATATGCAGATGAGGTTATACACAGAAAACTAGGAGTTGTAAAATATGGTTATTTCGGTGTGGAGATGCACGTACGCATAATCTTCCCCTTACTTTTATTTACAAAGGGATTTTTGCGCAGGTTCTGACGTACGCATGGTTTTATAAATCTGAAAACTTGTGTGTATGCAAAATCTAGCTTTTGTGCTTTTACACTTTTATAGATTAAGTTTCAAGTAACTTTTATATATGAGGCCCCTGGTCTTGGGCTTGACATGAACTCAACAAAGGTTGACTTGACTACAGCTCTAGTACAGCCCAAGTAATTTGGATATTGTACACACCATTTAAACATGATTAATAGCAGGTGTACACACTTTTGTACATTTTAAAAATACAAACACGGTGTGAGAATCTGAATTATATCAAACGATTTACACAAAAATTCATTCTGCATGCATTTTGAAATCAATGACAGCATCTGAAATCTAAAATAAAAATAATAATAATGTAATGATATTTTTGCCTTGGCTTGCCTTCAGAGTAATTGACTGCTGGGGGGCATTTGTCACCTCTTACTTGTGTGAAATTAAGCATTTTTCAGTGTTTTGATGCTTTAAATATTCTCTCCATCAATCCCATAATCCCCTGTGCAGGTCTGCTGCTTAGCTCCAATAAAGAAAAAATTGAAAGCGCCTGCTCACCTCGATCCATGTAGACACTAATTGTGGACCGTAATTGCAGAACGGTAACCCTAAGGAAACTTTACATTATCCAGCTAAATTATAACAATAGTGAAACTGTGTATGGAGAGGAACTTTGTGTTTTATGTATAACTCATAGCACTTTTGGAAATTTCAAGTCTAATCAAGTGCACTTGGTGGTTCTGTATAAAACAATGCTTAAATTCACTTCTCCAACAGTGTCTATCTGAAAATGTAAATAGATCCACTTCGACCTCCTGTGAAAGCCTCCCTTGCTGACTGACATAGTATGATGCCGTAAAATGGGTCAGCACTATTGATTATATCTTCCCAGTGCACGAGAGCCAGTGGAATATCCTATATATGAATATTAAAAATTACAGCAGGCTGCTGAATGACTGTTACAAATGCATAACAAAACAGGTCATGTGTAGTTGAAAGATATCATTGGTTTGTGACTGACAATCTATCATTGTCAACTCTTGACTACCCAGTATCTGAGGATTGGCTCTGGCCATTAACAATTAGTGCTGACTTGTCCAAATTTCAAACTGGGGCAACCTTAAGAATAAGAGTACTGGGTCTTGCCCAGTAAATTAGACGAACACTGCAGAATTGTAATATAACAGAGAATATCATAGATTATGTGAGTAGATGTGGAAGTAGGTGTTTGAGTACATTTATTAATTTAGCTGACGCTTTTATCCAAAGCGACTTACAATTGCTATATACGTCAGAGGTCGCACGCCTCTGGAGCAACTAGGGGTTAAGTGTCTTGCTCAGGGACACATTGGTGTCTCACAGTGGATTCGAACCCGGGTTTCTCACACCAAAGGCATGTGTCTTATCCACTGCGCCATCACCACCCACTTAGAGTAGATGAAGATATAGAAATTCCGGTAGGTGAAGTGTGAGTAGCCTGAACCAGATTCCTTAAAAAGTAAAGTAAAAATATATACAGTACCTTAACCCTAGCCCTAGCATGTAGAAAACCACAGCGGTGTACATAAGAGTTGAATTGTGGGTAACACCCCTGGATATTCCTTAGCGATTATTTGAATTTAACCCTCTACAAGGAGATTACCCGCAAACTCCAAAATTGCTAGTCACCTAATGAAAAAGTCAACTTGCTATCCAAGGCCACACAAACATCCATCTGTTTTAGCTTTGTGGGCTTTACAAACAAGTTTTTCAATAATTGTAGATGATTAGGTCATTTCCACTAATGCTTCACTTCTATGCTATCATGAGCCCAGTGTTGAAACAGTTGGGTCAATAACATAATGCTCTTTGTTTGTTTGTTCCAAAAGCAAAGAAACAGCCAAGAATTTATATCATATAGGCTCCTTGAAGACCCTCGTGACTGTGTAATAAAACAAGATTAGACAAGATTAATAAAGCTGGATCAGCTTTCAATTCATGTCAACAGAGGCAGGTGCAAGCTGTTTTCCCGAGCCTAAGCATGGCAAACAAACAACACGCGCAGTAAATGTTTTCACCTGTGGTGGATAAATGAAATGTACTCAAAAAGCCAGACATACCGAGTTTCTCTCTCAATGTGCACACACAAGCTCCCCCCTATAATCTGAAAGCTGATTTAGCCAGAGATCATGAACCGTGGACTCTCGTCAAACCTGGTGTGTGTATATGTCTGTGTGTGTGGGAGGTGACTAATAATTATTCCATTCTCTGATCTACAGTCATATTTCATCCATGAGGAATCCCCTCAGACAGGACCTTCATTCAAATGTGATGCAGTCTGCACTGCACTGAGCAAACAATACTGAGACATTCTGAAAGAGAGCAAAAAAAACTTTCATGAATGAGAATTCTGCCTGAATGTTCCCTACAGAGTTTCATAATAGCTAATTACAGCGGAAAACTGAGAGGATTCAAGCTGAAACCAGTTTATATAAGCATCCTGAGAAAGAGATTTCTTCAGTTGGATGCAAAACATCAATGCAAGGTTTTATGGTCATTTTCATATAATAAAATGTGAATGCTAATAAAATTGCTAAAAAAAGTGTCACTGTGAACTTTAACAAAAACATTACAACTCACCATTCATCGCTGAAACACACCTGTTTATTCAGGGAAATAAAAGCGTTTGCAAGAAAATATTTGAAATGCTCCATGGAAGGGAAGGTTCTGACAACTCCACAATTGTTCTTTGAAAACAAGTTCATCACACCAGGAAGCTTAAAATCACATGTGGCGGAGCCGGTGTCAGCGTCTAGGAATGAAGCAAGCGCTGGCAGGGATGCCGGAAATGTGGCCTCGAGACACAGCGTCTCATTCCCTTGGGGAACCATGGTTACGTACGTAACCTAAGACGTTCCCCTTCAGGAACTCGAGCTGCGTCTGAAAACACTTTGGGAACGAGATGCCCACGCTGCCAGACTGACAAGTCCCTGCCTAATGTGTACTAGGACGAGAGAACAGAAGAGCTGGGAGTAGCTTGCATGTCGAGGTCGTAGAACCTCAGGAAAGTTAGGGGCGTGGACCATCCTGGAGCGTTGCAAATGTCCTGCATAGACACACCTGCCAGGAAGGTCTTGGAGGCCGCCACACCTCGGGATGAGTGAGCTCTGACTCCCATCGGCGAGGGAAGCTGAGAGGACTCATAGGCAGTGTTAATTGCATCCACTATCCACCTACTAAGGGTCTGCTTGGTAGCAGGAAGACCCCTCTTAAGGGAACCATAGCACACAAGCAGTTGGTCCGCCTTTCTCCACAGGGTAGTTCTGTGGACGTACGTGCCCAGTGCTCGCACTGGATAAATACAATTAAGCTTCTGCTGGTCTGGCTACCTGAAGGGAGGAGGACAGAGGGCCTGCAGTACGATGAGCTGTGGTGTAACAGAGGGAACTTTCGGCACATACCCCACTCGAGGGTAGAGAAACGCTTTGGCCATGCCGGGCGCAAAGTCCAGATAGGCAGGGGCCCTGATAGGGCCTGAAGATCACCAACTCTCTTTAGAGACGAAATAGCCAAAAGGAAAGCAGTCTTGATGGTGAGGAGTCGTTCGGAGATCTCCTCGATGGGCTCAAAGGGAGCCTTGCAAAGAGCCTCTAGCACCACAGCCAAGTCCCACATGGGGACACGGGACCGTACTGGTGGTCTCAGCCTCAGCGCACCGCGGAGGAAACATGTAACAAGGGGGTGTCTGCCCACTAAGAGGAGCGTGGTAGGCTGCAATGGCCGCCACGTAGACCTTAATGGTGGAGTGGGTTAATCCTGCGGAGAAACGGGCCTGCAGGAACTACAGAACTGTACCAATCGGCCAGTTGACTGGGTCAAGCTGGCGGTCTCCGCACCATGAAGGGAAGAGTCTCCACTTCAGGGCGTACAGTTTCCTCGTAGAGGGAGCTCTGGATTGGAGAATGGTCTCAACAACCTCGGTTGAGAGACCGGAAGCTATGAGCTGTGCCCCCTCAGGGGCCACACTCACAACTTCCACAGCTCCGCACCATAGCATCCAGTCCCAGAGGAGCTGGAGGAGTCAGAGAGAACCAGAAGGGACATTGCAATGTCTCCTGAGTCACAAAGAGGTCCACTTGTGTCTGGCCAAAAACTCTCCATATCTGCTTCACCACCTTCACCAGACCACGGGCAGGGTGGCCATTCATGACCGCTCCTGAACCGGTGAGGGACGCGTCCGTCGCTAGTTTTACAAGGCGACAAGGAGCTCCCAGCACTTGCCCCTGAGACATGAACCAAGATTTCCTCCACATATCTAAGGCACGAACGCAACGCCTCGTGCACGCTTCACTCCCAAGTAGACCACGCACAAACTGTATCCCCGCTCGTGATTTAGCGAGGGCAGGGAGGAACACACAGCCTGAAACGTGATCTGCTATCGCCCTTTTGCTTTGTCTTTTCTTTGGCTTTAGACATAGTGCTTTTGCAGACAGACAACACCATATAATACTGACAAAACACGTATTGAACTGACAGACACACAGAGCGCTTGCTGAATGACAGAAAGCTGACGCCGGCTCCGCCGCACGTGCTTTTAAGCTTCCTGGTCGTGACATCACCCCGCCCGTGACGCCTTGCCCTTCCATTGGACTGATTGCACATGTGATTCAGAGCACGGTCACGCTGAAGGCGTTCCCCCAGAAGTTGAGATCTTCAGTGAAAATACATTGAAAGCTCTGCAGTTTCTTTGCACATCTTCACAATAAAATATCATTAAATGAAAACCCTGCTGTGATCAAAAGCCTTTTTTTTCCAATATTTTTAAAATTCCTGCTAAAAATAAATAAATAAAAAACAGTCTAACCTCCACAACTGACTGCAAACTTGCAGAACGCTTTTACACTTACTGGTGTAAACACACGTTCGACTGATTCCAGATAAACCATACCCCAGACCACCCTTTGTAGACAGACTCATGTACAGTTCACGGGTGCACACCCGAGTTCAGAAAAACACGCTCACATTCCAAATAAACCAAACTCTAACGTTAAATGAACACAGGTACACAACAAAAGTGTGAAGGGTTAATGCTCGGGGATGTTCCAGAGGTTGCGTTAACCGAAAATTTTCCATCATTTACAGAAGTTTTTTTAAAACTTTTTTAAAAACTTTTTTTAAAATCTGAAGGCCGTCTGTCACTTTGACAGATTACATTAAGGGTGATCTGTAGTAATTTATAACTGTAATTCCCACCCCTGTCCAGTTGGTTGCGAGTGCACTCCAGTGTGGCAGCAGAACGTGGGATCATCAGCTCCAGAACAAAAATAAAACTGTCACGAGCCTTTTGCTATGCTATGATTATGCAAGTACCCACTAGTAAAGTGAAAGAGATGATCAGTTCATGTGCGCTGCCACTTCGCTTGATCTGAGGTGTCTACAGCGATCTATCATGCCACATTAAAGGGGACCTATTATGCACAAATCACTTTTATATGGTGTTTGAATACAGTTGTGTGGCCGCAGTGTGTGAAAACAACCAGCTTATAATGGTAAAAATCCACCCACTATTTTTTTTATAAAACCAATAAATCATAAACAGTCTCTCAGAACGAGCCGTTTCAGATTCTCCCTCTGTACACGTCACCGAGGGGAAAAAGTCCCGCCGATTTGTGATGCTCTCTGCCCTATTAGCATAAACACAGCCTTGAGTGAGAAGCTGTGGTCCGCCATTACTGGAGATATATACAATGTCAGCACCAAAGAGGCTTTACAAGTGTCTCTCCCCATCTGAGCCGAGGACACTGTGGTTAAATTTCATTTTCTAAGGAAATATCCCCAAAAAAAATCGGTAACGTCCCCTAAATGTTTAGTAATCAATACAAATGCTTCGTCAGCTCCAGACAAAGTAAGTATCAAGCGTTTGTTTTCCAGATTGCCTTTCTGAAAGAGCTTCTTGGCACTATCATTGCCTCTTGACAACTATCATTGTCTCTACCTGTTCTCACTGGTGCTGCCCATGAATGATCGTGAATAGGAATGTAGTAGTTAAAAGTTGCATATAAAAGCAATGTGAATCGATCGCTTGAGTTTGTTGAGCTCATAATCAGAAGTGGGACTTATAAAGTTTGTGACAGACAGGATAAAAACAACATAGCTGGTCTCAAGCTGTGTAATTCATAAACACGAATTTATTATGCACAGTATAATCAGATATCTGACTTTGAATCCGAGTACGTTTTCTGTAAAGATAACAGGCTTGTACTAATAGGGGAATGTTTATTTGCAAAGAATAGCACTGCTAATGCAGAGCTTGAGCTCTTGAAGCTCCACCCTCTTCTCCAGGAGCAACAGCTCATTTGCATTAAAGCAACATACTCCAATTCAGAGCGTTTTGGCTCATACCCTAAAAGTGGCAATTAACTATTTAATGCTTGAATTTGAAGTGAAGTGACATACTGCCAAGTATGGTGACCCATACTCGGAATTCGTGCGCTGCATTTAACCCATCCAACGTGCACACACACAGCAGTGAACACACACACACGAAGCCCGGGGAGCAGTTGGGGGTTTCGGTGCCTTGCTCAAGGGCACCTCAGTCATGGTATTGAGGGTGGAGAGAGCGCTGGACATTCACTCCCCCCACCTACAATCCCTGCCGGCCCGAGACTTGAACCCGCAACCTTTGGATAACTTGTCAGACTCTCTAACCATTAGGCCACGAATTTCCTAATATAATGGACAAAATTTGAAATCTGAGACTTTGTTTCATATCAAAAGTAACAACGCACAAAGCTTAGCCCAGTGGTTCTCAACCGGGTGGCAGGGATCCTCCAGGGTCTAACTTAGGTCTATAACTATAATTATTCAATTCACAAATTTTGTGATTAATTTGGTAAAGAAATTTAAAAATAAAATGGAAAAATAACAGCACCACCTCTCTTGTATGTATTCTGTGATATTATTCTGTTTTGGAGCAGCTCAAGCGCTGTGTGAAATACAGACCGAACAGCGCATCAAAACACCCGACCGCTGCATGAGCATATGATACGTAAACTACAGCTCTCGTTTGGATAAAAGAAGCCAGTGTTGCACTAGCAAGGTTTTGATGAATGACGATTGTAATCAAGGTAAATACGATTATAGTGACATACAGCAGTCGTGCATTAGGCACGCATTTTCCCATTATTATTGATGAGCAAACAAATTGTGTATGTGCGCTGTTGACACATCTAAAACTTTGTATTTCTGCTTGAACACAGTTCAGTATATTCACATTGCTCTCAAAATTAACGTACAGCGAGTGTTTTATAGCGGATGCTCGCTCAAGAAGAGTGTTTTGGAGGATCAGTGGTGTTTATGTAACCTACATATGGGTATCAGACGCTCCAAACACAGACACGATCGCTTGTTCTGACAGAGGACCTGGCTGTTGACATCGAGCCGCCTTCAGATCGCTGAGTTTCCACACATTTAGAATGGTTTCATTTTTCATTTGTATTTCGGTGCGTTTAGTGATTCTGAACTTTTTTGGTATGGCAGGTTGACTTGTGCTTATTTGTTAAAGTTACTGTATAATCTAGATTCACGTACTTTTAAGTTGTAAAGAATATCTGCAGTGATATTCTTGCTACGTATTTTTGCACATATAAAACACTATCTTTAAGTCTATCTTGAATTTGTTTAGTTTGAAAATAATTACATGGAATTAAAAGGTAATAACACTAGAGTGCAACTTTTTCATTTTTAAGTAGAAAAGTTTGGGGGTGGGGGGGCTTGGAGTAAAAAAGGCTGAGAACCACTGGCTTAGCCCATTGCCATTTAATGGATGGGAGGTGCACTATATGTACTGTTCATTCATCAACTGAAAACAGCATCACTTGGGATTCGATTTAAGAATCGATATTGGTTCATAAAAATGAGAATCTACTAAAATCGAGAAATTGTTTTTTGTTTTAGCCAACCCTAGCATATTTAGTTGTTTAGTTGTTAGTGGCCTCCACTGTCACTGCGGGGTGTGGTGTTGAACATGAAAAGTGACGCACGGTCCCTGTTCATCTGTTCTCTTCATAAATAAATAAATGCATAAGCCTATATGCTCCTCCTGTAGGCTCATTATTAAAAATGAAAACGTGAACAAAAATATGAACAATTAAATGTGTTATTATAATTAAAATCTGAAAATTAAAATGAAGGGTAATAATAGAATATGACGTAATCTTTATGACCATGTCTGTCATTGTGACGGAGTTAAGTTAAAGTATAACGCAAACTCTGGTTCCAGCATGGTCACTGTATGTAGCTTTCGACAAGATCCACTCATACGTTTTTGGAGATTTACAAAAAATGTAGGTAAATGCACATTTTTCCAATAAGTCCAAGCACATTAAATATAGAATAGTCAACTTTCACTGGCCCATAAACATGAAATCAAAACTGTTTTTTGTTTTCTTTTCAGATTTCAAACTGTTATTTTATTCAGAACTGTTTTAACCCTCTGGTTGTGTTCGGACTCCGGTCACGCCCGTTGTGTTCCCGATCAAAAATGACCGGACTCCAAACAACTGCTTATAAATCTGTCATTATGCTATATTATCACTAAATATTGGATTAATTCTTTTTGTCAACTTGTTTTCTTTCATTTAGGACTGGTTTTGTGTTTCTATTTGCTTCTGATTAATCGTAAGCCTCATTTATCTGAGAGTAGGTACCTCATTTTTTGAGTGATTTTTTTTTTTTTTTATGAATAATTTTGATAATTTGAAATAAAAAATTATGAAAATTTGCACTGTTTCTCACACTAGTGTACTTTAATGTTTAATCAGGAAGTTTGCTTTTAAATGCTTTTATTTTGTACAAAATTGCAAAAAGTCACACTCGTGGTGTTCCTGGTCAAAAATGACCGGACTCTAAACAATTGCTTATAAATCTGTCATTATGCTATATTATCACCAAATATTGGATTCAATCTTTTTGTCAACTTGTTTTCTTTCATTTAGGACTGGTTTTGTGTTTTTATTTGCTTCTGATTAATCGTAGGCCTCATTTATCTAAAAGTAGGCACCTAATTTTTTGAGTGAAAAAATATTTTTTTATGAATAATTTTCACAATATGAGAGAAAAAATTATGAAAATTTGCACTGTTTCTCACACTAGTGTGCTTTAATGTTGAATCAAGAAGTTTGCTTTTAAATGCTTTTATTTTGTACAAAATTGCACAAAGTCACACTTGTCAAAAATGGCTGGCCATTGAAAGTGAATGGGTAAGAATTGTAAGGGTTTATTACATTATAATATTAATACGTAATTTAAACAAATAGTTTAATTTAGCTCAAAGGGAATCATTTATGATTTTATAGGGATTCGAACAGAATCAGTGTTACGGCGATTCACTGAACGAGCCGTATAACAAACTCTGCACTGGATATTAAAATCCCAAATATAGTGAAAACACTATTAACTAGCACAGTAACGAAATCGACAGATTAAGGCATTAACTTGTGAGCAGAAAACACAAGATACTTCTCTTTTAAAATATAAATCAGATTTTATTTATATAAACCTAAGACATAAACTAATCTAACACATGAACACAAGCATTCACGCATTCACACGTTGCAGAAAGAGAGAAAGTGAGGAAAGGATGAGTTTAAGAGAATGGAAATGTGAAATCCCAAGTTCGCAGCAATATGTGCGATTGCATAGACCTGAACAACCATCAATCACTTATTTAACCCTCGCTTTGAGTTTCTCAATGAGGCTAAAATTTATATTAAATACACCAATTAGAACCTGTTAGAATCTGGAGGTGTGTTTGCTGGTTTTGCCTGTGTAACGGGGTTGTGCCCTCGTTGCAGACAGGGGGTTCCCCGAAGTGTCTGATTCGCTGGAAGTTCAGTAGTCTTTGAAGTGATGTCTCTTGGGCGTTGGCTGAGGATGCGGAGTTCTTTCTGGTTGAAGTTTGAAGCGGGTCGGAACTGGACTTACAAACTTACATCAGAACACACGAAACTCCACGGAAAGAAAAGAAACTAACGTAAAATAATAAAATAAAATGATGTAACGAGACTAAGTTGTTTTCCTTCTCATTATGGCACGTGGGCCAGAGCATGCTCAAAGAGCAGCACGCACGCGGTGAGAGGGACAAGGGTCCGAGAGTCAGAGAGAGAGAGAGAACGTAGAAGAGATAGAATGGAGGATGTCCTGAGGTTTTAAACTCAGCTTCTGGACCGTCCCATCTGGACGTATTGACCAATTAGGTATTGTCCTTGCTTAGCTAGGGTGTGTTCTTCACATCATAAATCAGCCTGTTATCAGTCACATGGTCCGAATTTTAGAGGCTTTGGCAAAATATACCTTTTTGAACATGATTTCATAATACGACTATGATGCATTTGACAAAGGATTGATTGGAAGAAACATTTCAAGCATGAATTCTCAAACTCATAGATACTAAACATGCAATAGGTCTCTTTAAGGCTCGAGCCATTCAATACTCATTAAAAGCAAGACATATTGAGTTATTAAAACAAGGATATTCAAATGGGTTACATACACAATATGCAGTTATGCATAGAAATTATTAGTTTCATTAAAATTGAAAATGAAAGGCTTTATGTGGTTCTATGGAGAACGAGGCATGTTCTTTAGAGAAGGAATGTTGGTTTGGAAGGTCTTTTATGTGTGGAGACACGCCCGAAAGAGTCTGTAGCTAATGATTTTCTATCACAGGTTTACGTGTGAACATCAGTCTTGATTACTTGCAACCAATTTGACAGTCTCCTTCTTGAATTGGAATTATCAATAAGTGTTTCTTTTTTCCTCAGTGTTGTAAGTTGTTTGGTGAAAAAGGCTTGCTAGTTGGGAGTTGCTTGCCCCAAACTAGATTTATGACGTCCTGTTCCTTAAGACCTCTCTGCATTCCAGCTCCTCAGGTTTCAATGTTCCAATGCATCTTAAAAATGGTCTGATTCAGTCTATGATATCCTACATCTCCCCCTTTCGATCGGCGAGGTGTTTAGTTGAAGACGTCGTCGAGCGCTGGAAACACAAAGGCAGAAGAAGCAGACAAGAACACAGCAAACAACAAGACAACACCTCCATAACAGTTACTGTATTGGTGCAGGTCCTCAGGTTATTTGAGGTACAGACGGTTATATTCAATTAGTCAGTATGGTTTAGTAAATTGAACAATTCAATTTGGAAATTGTTGTTCTAATTCGGTTGAATACTTTGATTCTTCGATCAAGTTTTGTGATTTAAATTTGTTTGTTCCTTCTAAGTTGTCTTAACTTATGAATGTTCACCTTTAGTTTCTGGTGGCATCATTTGTGGTAAAATGAATTGACCTATCGTGCATGGAGCTCTCTGGCTTCCATTCAGTTTAGAGTGGCTTGCGGATATTAGGTGTGACGAGTCAATCCTAATATCAGACCTTTGACCCTTGCAGGGTGTCTAGGTGTTTCACCTACTAAAGAAAGAGGGGAAGGAAAAGTATAGGTGAAAGAAGAACAAAACAAAACAAAGCTGCTGTGGGTTTTCCTAGAGTGGTTTGCAACTTATGTTGAGCTAGGATGTCATGTGCAGCTAGGAAGTAATGTACCTTAACTTAGTGTCAGGTGTTCTACCTATTGTGAGGATAGCTGCATGTTTCTTCATGGTGGTGTATGTAACTTTGTTATGCTCCAATTGGTATATTCTACTTGTGAGAAGAATATGTTTGTGGAATGTGTTATCAGTAGATGTGGTTACCTCTGGGTATAGGTAATGTTATGTGTGTTAGTGGTGTAGTGTAGGTGTGGTCAGATCTGTTTCAGTCTGTGTTGTCTCCCCCCTTTTCTGGTATGTCAGTGAAGACTGGCTCTCTGCATCCTTGGCGTGGATGAGGGCGTGTCCATGATCTAATGGGGGTCAGTCCAGCAAGGCAGGAAGTTCTTTAGCACACAGTCGGAGGTAGTTTGGCATGGCTGTGTGAAGCTGGGATGCAAACTTCGTCTCCTATGTTGCATTCCTCTTGTGCTGCCTTCTGGATGTGGCAGACGTTCTGACCTTCTGTGCTTTGGTGGTTGCTGTTGCACAGACGTGAATGTGGTTCTTGAAGTTTGAGTTCATTTAGCAGTTTGCTAGTGAGTGATGGGTGACTGAGGTGATGTTCTCTGGTACCTCAGTTTTCGTCAGTGGTTGGCCGTGAGAGACTTGTTCATTCTGGGTGGTTGTTGAACAGGTGCTTGTCATCTCTGATATGGTGTTGTACCATGTGATCACCGGCCTTCCATTCTGTCGCTGGTCACAGCGAGCATGACTCAATTTTGTAGTCATCCGTGTTCAGCTTATCTTGAAGGAACTCGTTCAGTTGTTTCATGACTTGTTCCATGTCTTCTGATGGTAAGCTGTCTTGTTCTTGTGCATACTCAGCACTGTGCATATCTGAGTGGTGCTGAGGTGGGTTTCGTTGTCGCTTACCCACACGAGTCGCTCTTGGATGAGTCAGGCGATTACCTTTGGATGTCTGGTTAGGTTTCCAGTTGTTGTGGTTTCTTGAGAAGCGTGGCTGGTCCCATGGATTTTTCCAGCGGTTGGGCTGATAGCTGTCGTGGACATGGGGGTCACGTTCTCTGTGCTCTTGATGGAGGACTCTGGTGTTGTGATGCAACTGGGTGTCGTCCAGTGCAAAGCTTGAGTCTTTGTTGACAGAGTTCAAGAGTGTGGAGGTTGTGTTACCTTTCTTTGAGGCCATCTTCTGCTTGTTGTAGGCCTTCTGTGTTAGGTCACGCAACTGTTGGATGGTCATGGAGCCTGGACAGGCCATGATGCCTAGATGGTGGCTGACTCCAGGGTGCAGATTTCTTAGATAGAGGCTTTTGAAGTTCACATCCTCTTCAAGGTCAGGTTCGTTGTGTGCACCGAAGTAGGCTTGTCGGAGTCGGTTGTAGTAAGCTTGTGGAGCCTCTTGTCGACCTTGTTTGGTTTCTAAGGCAGTTAACAGTCCATGTTCAGATTCAGAGTCGGTAAACTCTTTAATCAGGACTTCACGAAGTAGCTGGTAGTCTGACTTCGTTCGACTGGGCTGTCGATCTAGAAAGTTTCGTACCTCGGTACTGGACGTGGCTCTAAGGAGGTACAACCTGTCTCTGTCAGTCACATGAGGTCTCATTTCCAGATAGAAGTCGATATCTTGAAGATGGGCCTGGATGGTGTGGCCCTCTGTGGAGTTCGGGTCGAACTTGCTGATGTTTTTAGACAGCTTGTCAAGGTCTTTGATGGTCATCCCATGTGCAGCTCCGAGGTCTGCTTGGATGGGAGGTTTACTTTCGTTGACAGGAAAGGGTTCTGTGGCGAAGGCAGGTGAGGTTTTGGGTTGTGGCTCTTCGCTTCTTTCGCTGTATACCAGTTCTTGGGTGTGGGACTCTGCTCTGCTCAGCAGAGGTGAGGCTGAGAGCTGTTTCTCTCGTCTTGGCTCTTGTTTCTGCTCATCAGCATGTTTAAGTTCTTTTCTGACCATGTAGAGCTGATCGTTGGTATCGTCTATTTGTTGGGTCAGATTGTCTATTTTAGAGCTGTACCTTTCAAGGTGGTCTTTCAAGGCACCGATTTCAGCATTCTTGTCGCTGATGTCATGCTTGGCTTTCTCTAGGAGCTGTTCAGCATACTGGAGTCTGTTTACCAGGTCTTTCTGGGCAGCCTTTGCATGTTGTTGGTCGAGCTGAGCTGCTGTCAGGGCTGCTTGGAGCTCCTTAACTTGTTCCGTTGATTCCTGCTCCCTTTCGTTGGGTGCTTTGTGTTGATCTTGAACTTTCACTTCCAGCTTGTCTATGCGGCGTTGAACACGTGCCAGCTCCTCTTGAAGGTGGGTGACGTGCTTGTCGCTCAGTTTCAGCTGGGTTGCGAAGGCATAGCTTAGAGAGCTGGAGATTTTGACTAGCTCCTCGTGGTTGTTGTTCTGGCTTGAATCTTGTGTCAGGAATCTTCTCAGGCTTAGGATTATTATTAGAAATAATAACAGTTCAAGGGTCTTGGGGGTGAGGCTGTCTGTCGTGCCTCTCAGCCAAGTGTTCCCATCTTCCCCTTGTGCAAAGGGGTTTGCAGTCTGCGGCATGTTGGCACGCTAGGGAGAAGAGAGACTGACACAGATCTGTGTGGAGTAAAAGCCTAGGTGTGGTGAGGCAACTAAGTGTTGTGTCAGTGATTTTGAACCACTAATGTAGTGTGGTGGTGATGACTGTGTTGGTCGCAGTGTCTAGGTGGTAGACTAAAGATGTGAAGACTTCGTCACTCTAATGAGGAAGAGGGGAAAGAGAGAAAACAGGTGAAAAGCAAATTCAATTAAAATAAGCAATTCCCTTTTTTTTTCAAATGAGAAATTATTTATTAAAAATTTTTCTTTCAATTAAATGTTATCAAGAAGGCAAACAATATTATTAAATCTCTGTTCTCGACAGATGAATATAATAATAATTCTGATATCTCTTTTTAGTCTGACAGGATTGACAACGTACACCTTACAGTTGGACCGCTCACCAGGGAGGCTGCGAAGGCAACGGTTGCTCAAAACTTCTCTATTAAAATTGATCTCAGCGTTGCATGAGATGTTAAAATTTTGATTGCGTTTTTAATGTAGGGAGGTTAGGAAGAACGATTACAATCAAATTCGTAAAGATGATTAGTCCTTTTTGACAAGATTGTGCATCTCATTCACCTAGAATTGATTGATGGTTCTTACAGGTCCCCACAAATGTGAAAAGTGAAGATGAAAGAAAGCAGGAGAGAACAGGAGAGAAGAGAAAGAGACAGTAAATCGAGTGGATGGTGTCCACTAGCAAGTAGTTATGCCGACTACGAGTTGTTGTCAGTTGCTCCACAACTAATCAACAAAAATAAAATTTTGGGTGCAAGAGATGTGTCTCTTTAATTTATTTGAACTCGTAGTGAGGGATAACACTGTCTCCTATTAAAGCTCAGGTGAGACAAAGTAAAATGAAAAGTAATAAAATAAGCAAAAGCATGAAATTAAATAAAGGAGAAAATCAGTAAATAAAAATAGTGGCTAAGCGTATAACCAAAACAGGAAGAATGAGGAAATAAAACGCAATAAAGTAATGAGTGAGTATAAGTCTGAATAGAATCTATTAATATGGGTAATAAATCAATTAGATAGAATAAGTTTACTTAAACGTTCCAAGTTCAAGACTTATTTGTATCTAAAATGATTAGGCCCAGAAGAGAATAATAGAAGTATTGATCATATGAAATGATCTGAGGGAAATTTGAATGATTCCAAATAAATTTAATGTTTTAATTAAATTTTGAATTTGGCACAATTAATAATTGTGAACTCGTATTTTCCCTTTCTAGTAAAATGCAAATAAGTGGTAAGAAGTGAGAAATTAGAGAAATAAGAAATAGAAAGACCAACAAGTCTATTAGTTGAAAGGTGTTTAAAGGGTTAAACCACTTTAGCTTTCCAAACACACACACTGTATTAAACCACCGGAGGTTAATGCTAACTGCTAACCTTTGAGGCTAATCTTTAGCATAGACTTGTACCAGGTAAACAACCGTTTCGTTAGCTTAGCAACACGAGTTTGTTTACATCAGCATCGATGTGTTGCGCGTGCGCAGTACAAAGTTGCTCCGGAAGTAGGTTAAGACTTCCGTGTCACGATCGTAACTGTGGAAACCAAAACAAACGTTGCTTTGCCAGTACAGTTAAGCATGTTACATGAAATGTCAGCGCATTTCAACACTGTACAAATAAACAACACCGCTTTTAGTTGTTCTGCGATGTGGCGCTTAAACTCTCAGTTCGTTCAGAGTTAAACTTTATTAAAATAGCAGCTTGTTGCTGCAGGGAAGCAGTACTGTATCAGAAGCCGTGCCAGTTTCTCTGGACACATAACACAACAGGTTTTCTTCGCTGTTGGTTCAAAGTTAAACTTTACTTGATAAAGCTTTTAAAAACTCCCATTAAAATCTCCCGGACACACGCAGTGTTGAGCGAGATTAACTTCACTTAGTGAACAGTTACACAAACAGACAAGCGTTATTGTCTAATGTTTAACTGAGGGAGTCATAGATGATTTAACAATGGAACACGCACTGCTAATCAAACTATGAATAATAATGGCTCTGATAAATAGGATTGAGGGACACGCTCAAAACTATTCTTTATCCACTGATTTATTTCCCGTTTAATCACTGCAGTTTAGCTTCGTTCTGCTAACAGACTGAGATTCAGGAGAATAGCTACTGACTGACCTGGAACCCGCAGGACATCACTTCAACTATAAATAAAAGGCATTACAGAAAGAGAGGAACACGCTCAATTTCGACCTTATTGTACGATCTCAGATGTTAACTTTAAGTTCACTTACTGCAGTTTGAGAAGATCTTTTGCTGACTTCATTCATTCAAGCGGGGCGCGCGCAGCCGACGTCACTCACGCGCACACACACACACACAAGTCTCGTCTCTCATCCGCGGCAATAGAAAAATATTAAATACTTGGTTTATGCTCACAATTTAGATTAATCTGCCCGCACATTCTCCACCAATAATGTAAGATTAATTACATTTTATAATATTAATACGTAATTTAAACAAATAGTTTAATTTAGCTCAAAGGGAATCATTTATGATTTTATAGGGATTCGAACAGAATCAGTGTTACGGCGATTCACTGAACGAGCCGTATAACAAACTCTGCACTGGATATTAAAATCCCAAATATAGTGAAAACACTATTAACTAGCACAGTAACGAAATCGACAGATTAAGGCATTAACTTGTGAGCAGAAAACACAAGATACTTCTCTTTTAAAATATAAATCAGATTTTATTTATATAAACCTAAGACATAAACTAATCTAACACATGAACACAAGCATTCACGCATTCACACGTTGCAGAAAGAGAGAAAGTGAGGAAAGGATGAGTTTAAGAGAATGGAAATGTGAAATCCCAAGTTCGCAGCAATATGTGCGATTGCATAGACCTGAACAACCATCAATCACTTATTTAACCCTCGCTTTGAGTTTCTCAATGAGGCTAAAATTTATATTAAATACACCAATTAGAACCTGTTAGAATCTGGAGGTGTGTTTGCTGGTTTTGCCTGTGTAACGGGGTTGTGCCCTCGTTGCAGACAGGGGGTTCCCCGAAGTGTCTGATTCGCTGGAAGTTCAGTAGTCTTTGAAGTGATGTCTCTTGGGCGTTGGCTGAGGATGCGGAGTTCTTTCTGGTTGAAGTTTGAAGCGGGTCGGAACTGGACTTACAAACTTACATCAGAACACACGAAACTCCACGGAAAGAAAAGAAACTAACGTAAAATAATAAAATAAAATGATGTAACGAGACTAAGTTGTTTTCCTTCTCATTATGGCACGTGGGCCAGAGCATGCTCAAAGAGCAGCACGCACGCGGTGAGAGGGACAAGTCCGAGAGTCAGAGAGAGAGAGAGAACGTAGAAGAGATAGAATGGAGGATGTCCTGAGGTTTTAAACTCAGCTTCTGGACCGTCCCATCTGGACGTATTGACCAATTAGGTATTGTCCTTGCTTAGCTAGGGTGTGTTCTTCACATCATAAATCAGCCTGTTATCAGTCACATGGTCCGAATTTTAGAGGCTTTGGCAAAATATACCTTTTTGAACATGATTTCATAATACGACTATGATGCATTTGACAAAGGATTGATTGGAAGAAACATTTCAAGCATGAATTCTCAAACTCATAGATACTAAACATGCAATAGGTCTCTTTAAGGCTCGAGCCATTCAATACTCATTAAAAGCAAGACATATTGAGTTATTAAAACAAGGATATTCAAATGGGTTACATACACAATATGCAGTTATGCATAGAAATTATTAGTTTCATTAAAATTGAAAATGAAAGTCTTTATGTGGTTCTATGGAGAACGAGGCATGTTCTTTAGAGAAGGAATGTTGGTTTGGAAGGTCTTTTATGTGTGGAGACACGCCCGAAAGAGTCTGTAGCTAATGATTTTCTATCACAGGTTTACGTGTGAACATCAGTCTTGATTACTTGCAACCAATTTGACAGTCTCCTTCTTGAATTGGAATTATCAATAAGTGTTTCTTTTTTCCTCAGTGTTGTAAGTTGTTTGGTGAAAAAGGCTTGCTAGTTGGGAGTTGCTTGCCCCAAACTAGATTTATGACGTCCTGTTCCTTAAGGCCTCTCTGCATTCCAGCTCCTCAGGTTTCAATGTTCCAATGCATCTTAAAAATGGTCTGATTCAGTCTATGATATCCTACAGAATGAAAGAAACAACTAGTGTTCAGGAGCATGTTGTGCTTGCAAACAAAGACCTTGGACCTGTGCATGTGTGGATGCATTTATACTCAAGCTATCACACACACACATACACGCGCACGCGCACACACACACACACACACCCATCCATCCATGCATACAAACTATTGTATTACACCTATTTCATCCTACCCTGAACTGCATGCAATTTATGAATCTGATATAACTCTCTCTCTCTCTCTCTCTCACACACACACACACACACACACACACACACACACACACACACTGCCTTGTCTTTAGCCTGCATTGACCTCAAAAAGAATCTTTTCTTTCACCACATATTCTAGACAAAACATTATGACAATATGTTTTGAGGCTTTCGTGTTCTCTCAGAGTAAACGAAAGTTTAAAATTAAATGCTAGAACATGCAAATGCCTCACATAATATAGCATAATGACAGATTTATAAGCAGTTGTTTGGAGTCATTTTTGACCGGGAACACAACGAGTGTGACTAGGTGAAATAAAACCCACAAAAATGTACAAAAATTCTTTAAAAAATTATGAGAAGTACTTGTACCCTATGTGCACAAAGTAAGTAAGTTTGAGTCCAATGCGATAACGTTAACTAGTATTTTCAGGAAAAAGAAAAAAAACACAACCAGAGGTTAAAGGGGTGGTTGATTGCGATTTCACTTTTTTAACGTTAGTTAGTGTGTAATGTTGCTGTTTGACCATAAACAATATCTGCAAAGTTACGAATCTGAAAGTTAAATGTAAATGGAGATATCGTCTTTTCAAATTATGGCAGTTTAATGTCTACAAAAAAACGGCTGGTAGGGACTACAACGAGTTACTTCCCGGGTTTGCGACATCACAGACTTCTGTCTTCTAACGATTCTAATGGATTCACAGGATTCAAAATCAATGTTCTAAAGCAGCAGTTCTTTAATCAGGATAAAACTGTATATTAAAAGCTATAAGCAGTAGCATTTACAAAAAACAGCGTATCTAAAAGTATGAGACAACAACAAACAAAAAACATAGCATTAAGCGCCGTGTGCTTGTACAAGTTCTACGTGATCCTCTTCACTAATATCCTCTGCTTCTCATTCAGGCTCAAATTGATAAATGATATTGACGATGCCATTGTTTACAATACAACACTGGAGCACATTCTGAGGTGAGGGCTGTGACATTTAGGCAGTTTAGCGAATCACATCACACTGGTCCAACGAACCAATCTGAGCCCATTGCGTATTTCTGAGAAAAGGGCTTCATAAAAACAGGAAATCACCAGCGCATTTATAGTAGGGGTGTGCGATATTGGAAAAAAAGAATAATGTCTCGATATTTTCTGGGATTTTATCGATAACGATAATTAGATGATATTTTGCATGTTATGTGTCTTAAGGACTACCGTGGAAAGCTGACTCCTGAAGTTTTTGATATTCTTCATATTCTGTGTGGTGGTCAGTTCACACTGATAGAAATTAATCTTTCCCAACAAATTAAAATAGATTTTTACCTTTATAAAAGACATTCTTCTAAAAGTGTGCATTATCGTTTGAGTCAAATTCTTATATTTAATCAGTGAATTAGAATAATAATACATGCTGAAGGTAAGACAGTGAAACAATGTTGTGATTTCAACAGTGAAACAGCGTCACAATATCAACGCTGATTCAAATTACAAAATCAAAACATAATCCAACATTGATTCAACCCTGGTACCCGACGTTGAAATGCCGGCTGGGTAGTGCTGTTACCAAGCAAATAAAACCAGTGTCAATAAAATTCATCTTTGCAATGCAGAGGAAACACAGAAGCTCCACACTACTGTTTAGTGCAGAACATGAATGCATTTAATCTGGAATTACAAATACATAAATAATATTCTGATATATTAAACATAAAACGTTGAATACTGTTATTTGAAATTATTTAAATAATAAAAAGAAATGTTAAATGTGAAATTAAAATCGCCAGCATGTCAGCAAGTCACTGTTAATAAGCGAGTCATTGCGATTGAACGGTTGATTCATTCAGGAACGAAATACTGTCATATGTTTGGAATTATTTATGTTGTCGAATTAGCGCAAAAACAGACAATATGGTGTCTAAACCGTAAGTCTCTTAATTAACTTCTTGTTTACTGAACTGTTGTAAAAAAATTAAAAATCAATTTTAGCTACATTTGTAATCATGGTAATTTTTGGAGAAAAAAAAACGGCATTCTTTGTGTGATATTGATTAACTATATGAAATGATATCAATATATACATTTTCTGTCCCCGTATCTTGAATTTTGTGATCATTGTAAATGTATTTTAATAGACTGAACCATGCAGTGAAAGAACGCACTCTAAATGTGCGCTCGGATTAGTCTAGACTTAGACCACGTAATATATGCATGCACTTTGTAGGGGTGTTTTGAATGTTTTTTTGCAAAATACTCGATAATGTCAAATTGCACATTGTTAAAACAACAATTATGATAGCCTATCGCAGACACCCCTAGTTTATAGGAGAAGGGACAGAGCGGCGTAGAATAAAATTATGTGAAAATGCTTCTTTTTTTTTTTTTAACGAAGCATTAACACATTAGACTCCAACCCATACACACAGCCAAGCCTAGAAAAAAAAAAAAAAACAGTCAAGAACCCCTTTAAACTCACTAACTACATGAACTCTAGACTAGTGGAGAGAAAATAGAACTGAACCTGCTTTTAAGTCCAAATACAATGTAAATGCAAATACATCCAGTTCTTTTTCATTCAAATTTTGGGTCACTGAGATGTTTGAGATGAGGTTCTTTTAAGGAGATTAAGTGTGAACCCCCTACAGAGTAACTAGTTATATGGTAAAACATGAATTAGATATCATTTCACAATGACAACATAAAAACAGCACACAAGCCACCACAACAGTAACAGGTTGGTATTGTTCTCAATTGACAGAAAGAGAGAAGCTGTATAAGGGATGAGCACACACATATTGGTCAGCTGAGGTCTGACTGTGTAATTTTCCAGTGTAATGACCAACTGCATTTTCAGGCCGAGAGATCCCTTTCTTTGTTTGTGTGTGTGCGTGTGCGTGTGCGCGTGCACATTATGAAATGGATAGACAGTATACTGAATTAAACTAATCCTAGGAATGTAAATGTAGGGGCATGATAGTGTGAGCGTCTAGAAGTAAAAAGAGGAGGCTTTCAAATTTCTGATCTCTTTTAACACCATGTATAATGACTACCATCTGTCCATCTAAACAAAACACATCTGTATCTGAAGCTTATTCGTAATAATGTGTGCACAAAATTTCCTGAAAGACTCCATTCATACGTGGTCACCACTGTTCCACACAAGGACTCACCACAGTGCAGTTTTGAATCTGAAATCTTGTGCTTGTAGGAAGCTGTCTGATTTAGAGAAAGTATCAGTAATCAGATGATACCACAGACCTCCATAGGATCCATGAGAACATTCCCACTGTTTAATTGTCATATATTGTCTATGATATCAATGTTGCTAAATGAATATAACAACAAAACAATATTTATAAATACATATAAATATTTTATCGATATTTAACCTAATTCACATTCACAAATTGTGATTCAAACTCAATCAGTTGTCTCTCAACCTGGACAATTACATTTCATCTGATCTCAGTTTGATGCTGCAAATCATGCAAGCCTATTTTAACTCCTCATCAGGGCCGTGCAATTAATCTCATGCGATTGTTGTTCGCATCTCGTCAGTAAAGCCGGTTCTGTGATTAGTAGTAAATCTCCTTCACATGCTTTCCGAGGGAGCATTTAATACAGAGTCGTAGTTCGCTGACAAGCTAATCTATTGTGTAGCTTGTCGCCGCTCCATCTGAAAGCACGTGAAGGAGATTTACTACTAATCACAGAACCAGCTTTACTGACGAGATGCGAACGACGATGCGGTTAATTGCACAGCCCTATTCCTCATCATGTCATCAGCACATCAAAATGTGTGTTCTAAAACCAATACAGTGAGGATGAATATCAGGTTTAAGACAACAAACCTCATTCAGCAGTTAAGACAGATGCACTGTGAGAGCTGTAGCAAATATGACAAGCTCATGTAACCCGTATTTAGGTGTCTGTGGTATGTTAGTTTTAGTCCCAAGGTGGGGTATAATAGGGTGGGGTATAACAGGACTGAAAGCCTTCATGTAAACACCTCAATCAATCTGAACTGAAGTCAATTCAAATTAAATTTTGATGAAAAAGATTATGTAGAATCAAAATAATCAAATAACAGTACAAATTTTAACTGGTAAATGCTTGAATCAGACTACAGTAGTTTCTCAATCATATTCTCAATCAAATTCGTTGGCTAAAAATGTATCTTTCAGTATTTTTCAAAAAAATGTAAAAAGGTTTTTTTTTTGCCTCAACAAGAAAAAGACATTATCTGGACAGAAGAACCTGGAACACTCAATCATCTACAATGATGACATCCTGATATAGCCCCAGAAAGTGACCAAACATCGTCAGCATGTGGAATTGGTTTGGGAGAGACTTCAGAAGCACCAGCTGTTCTTCAAGGCAAAAAAAGAGCCCATTCCCTTAAGTGTCCATTACGTTCTTTGGGTATATAACATCAGCCTGAAAGGAATCCAGATGTACGAGGGAAAAGTCACTGCTGTTCATTCCTGGCCCACTCCAACCTCAGTAAAGGTTTTACAATGCTTCCTCGGGTTCACAAAATTTAATCAGAGATTCATTAGAAATTACAGCTCCATCACTGCTCTGCTAACGTCCCTCCTGAGAGTCAAGTCTAAAGCTGGGCGTAAATGGTGCAGGGTCAGAAACTGCAGAGAGGTCGTAACCCATTGCACACATTACGAGTCAGTTAACCTGATAATCATGTCGAAGCAGTTGGTACATGGTACGGCTGGACTGACCTGCGAGATGACGGCAAGCGAATGAGCTATACATAGCTTCGGATAGAAAAAGAAAGAAAATTAAAGATGAGTGTGCATATGATTGCAGAGACTGGCCCTGTCCTACAGGGGTGTTCGAACGAATGCAAGAGCACCCTCAGTTGAAGATGTAATAATAATAATATGTGACCCATGCTGGCAAAATGAGTTGGAATGTGCATGGGTTCATTTTGAGCTAAAGGCAAAAAAGAGAAAAATGGAATTTGAGATTTAAAAAAAAAACTGATATCTAGCAATCCCAATGTTCCAAATATTAATTAAACATCTAAAAATATCTTTATTTGTATGTTTTCTGAGAAGACTACCTTTTCTCTGTTCGCTTCTCGCGCTGACATACAAAGCGTGTGCATAAAGGTGCTTCTGCCAGTGCTTGATCATGATAAATATACACATATAGGCCTCCACAGAATTAGTATTTAAGTGTTCACGCAAACAATCTGTTTAATGTCTTAAGTGAACATTTAGGGAACTGTTGGGGAAAAATATCAGATGTGTAACATTATATTAGATCCATGCATTACAGTAGGCCTTAATATATAGGCCGTCTGTCTCATTAATGTTAATCTAACAATAAAGAAAAGAAGGAATCACTCGCTGCTCTTGATTGAACTACTTTTGTAGTTTTAATAATCAATTTATTTGTAATGAACACTTTAGAATGCTTTTGTTTAAATCAATGTAAAATAAAAAAAATTATACACTACACACTTCTTTCTTCTATTTGTGTGTGTGTGTGTGCTCACTTCTCAATGCTGTGTGTGCACTTGGATGGGTTAAATGCAGAGCACAAATTCCAAGTATGGGACACCATACTTGGCCACACATCATGTCCCTTCCTTTCCAAAGAATATAGTTCTGATGTGCAGAACAAGATTGCTGAGCTTCACAAAAAAGAAAGTGGCTGCAAGAAAAGAGCTAAAGCATTGAAAATCCCCATTTCTACAATCAGGGCAATAATTAAGAGGTTCCAATCAACTAAATATGTTACAAATCTGCCTGGAAAAGGACATGTGTTCTATATCATCTTAATGTGCGGTGAGGAGGAGAGTTTAAGTGGCCAAAGACTCTCCAAAGGATCACATGTGGAGAACTACAGAGATTAGTTGAGTCTTGGGGTCAGAAAACCCCCCCCAAAAAAAAAAAAAAAAATCATCAAACAACCCCTACATCACCACATGTTGTTTGGGAGGATTTCAAGAAAAATTCATCCAAACTCATCTCGCTCATCCAAAAACATACTCTAGCATATTCAGTTGTCAGACACAACTGAAATTTCAAATGGCACTTGCTTCTATGGTCAGATTAAACTAAAAAAAAAAAAAAAAAAGCGTTTTGGCAGCAAACCCACCAGTTTAATACAAACAGGAATAAAAAAAATGCATCATGTCCACAGTTAAATATACTGCTGGATCTTTAATGTTGTGGGCCTGTTTTTCTTCCGGAGGTCCTGGACATCTTGTTCAGATGCATGCCATCATGGATTCTATCAAATACCAACAGATAAAAAATCTTTACCTGACTGCCTCTGTTAGAAATATTATAATGGGCCATGGTTGGATCTTCCATCAGGCCAATAATTCAAAACAAACATCAAAATCAACACAAAAATGGGTCACTGAGCACAAAATGAATCTTCTGCCATGACCGTCCCAGTCCTCTGATCTGAACCCTAAAGAAAATGAATAGGGTGAACTGAAGAGAAGAAGCACCAACATGGAGCTGTCACTCTGAAGGATCTGGAGAGATTCTGTATGACAGAATGGTCTCTGATCACTTATCAGTTGTTCTCCAAACTCTTCAGGCATTATAGGAGAAAACTTAGAGCCGTTGTCTTGGGAAAAGGATGTTGCAATAATTGGGTGCCAATAATTGAACAAGAACAAGAGAAGCATTTATTTCACATTGAGATTTTCCTCCCACTTTCAGTTGTTTTCACGAGTTCACACTTACATATATTTAGCACGAGTAAGGTAATGCGTATTTGGCGTGTATAGTAATGCGTAGTTGGCGTGCTGTCCTGGGGAAGGGCTCCGGGCTCAGAAATGGCCCGAACCCAGAGTACCCCCCCATAGTGTGGTGAGAACTCTAGTGATACCTTCTTTGAGTGGAGAAGGGGTGGAGGAGGGATGCCGATTATCCGTTGAGTGAACAGAGGTATGTCAGCTGTATTTATAGCCGGACATTGATTAACTGGAGTGGGAACCTCCTGGGTTAATTAGGCTAAGTATCTGACGCGCTCCTCCCGAACCTTGTTAATAAAACATCATTTATTTCAATGATAGGCAAGAATTTTGTGAATTCTTTGAATGAAATATCAAAAGGATAAACAATGCAGATTTATTTTCACAGCCGCCTTTGCTCATATTTACCAAGGGTGCCAATTTTAGTGAAGGGCACAGTAAATTGTGTATGAGCTTGTATGACAGCAAATATCGCAGTGTCTGATCTGGATATAAATTAGACATCGGATTTAGCACACTATTAATGGTATTAAATAATATTTTTGGACTATGGGCATTTTTAGAAATGAGATCAGAGAAATAATTCTCCTTTGCAATCTTAACAGCTTTTTGATAGTGAATCATACATTCTTTGACGCAATCAGAATCAGAATCAGAAAGAGCTTTATTGCCAAGTGTGTTTGCACACACAAGGAATTTGTCTTGGTGTTATGAGCTTCCAGTACAGAAAGTACAAACATAGTGCAGACAACATATAATTAAAGGTGGTAAAGAACACTAATGAAGAGAATATACAATAATTAAGAATAACAATAGTAATAAAAATAAAAATATACAGAAAAGAGACATGACCATAGACAGAACTGTGAATGTGCATGTGTCCTATGTACAGATGAAGGTTTGATGAGTTATTTACAGATGTACAGTACCGGGGTGTGTTATGTGTTGTTCAGGTGGGATACGGCCTGGGGGAAAAAACTGTTCTTGTGTCTGGCTGTTCTGGTGCTCAGTGATCTGTAGCGCCGGCCAGAGGGCAACAGTACAAAGAGAGAGTGAGCTGGGTGTGAGGGGTCCAGAGTGACTTTCTTAGCCCTTTTCCTCACTCTGGAGATATAAAGATCTTGGAGGCTGGGCAGAGGGGCACCGATAATTCTCTCAGCAGTCCTAACTGTCCGTTGTAGTCTTCTGATGTCTGTTTTGGTAGCTGAACCAAACCAAACAGTTATAGAAGAACATAGGACAGACTCGATGATTGCAGAGTAGAACTGTTTCAGCAGTTCCTGAGGCAGGTTGAACTTCCTTAGCTGGCGGAGGAAATACAGCCTCTGCTGGGCCTTTTTCGCAATAGAGTCAATGTGATTGTCCCACTTCAGGTCCTGGGAGATGGTGGTGCCCAGGAATCTGAATGACTCTACTGAAGTCACAGTGCTGTTCATGATGGTGAGTGGGGGGAGAGCAGGGGGGTTTCTCCTGAAGTCCACTATCATCTCCACAGTTTTGAGCGTGTTCAGCTCCAGGTTGTTAAGACTGCATCAGACAGCCAGCTGCTCAACTTCCTGTCTGTAAGCAGACTCGTCACCGTCCTTGATGAGGCCTATGACTGTAGTGTCGTCCGCAAACTTCAGGAGCTTGACAGAGGGGTCCTTTGATGTGCAGTCATTCGTGTAGAGGGAGAAGAGTAGTGGGGAGAGAACGCAACCCTGAGGGGGCGCCAGTGCTGATGGTGAGAGTCCTGGATGTGAGTTTGCCCAGCCTCACTAGCTGCTGCCTGTCTGTCAGGAAGCTGGTGATCCACTGAAAGATGGAGGAGGGCACAGAGAGCTGTCTCAGTTTGTCTGAGAGAAGGTCAGGTATGATGGTATTGAAGGCCGAGCTGAAGTCCACAAATAAGATCCTTGCATAATTCCCAGGTTTGTCGAGGTGTTGCAGGATGTAATGCAGTGCTATATTGACAGCGTCATCCACAGACCTGTTTGCTCTATAGGCAAACTGAAGAGGATCCAGCAAGGGTCTAGTGATGTCCTTCAGGTAGGCCAGGACCAGTCTCTCAAGTGACTTCATGACCACAGACGTGAGTGCGACAGGTCTGTAGTCATTAAGTCCAGTGATTTTGGGCTTTTTGGGGACGGGAATGATGGTGGAGCGTTTGAAGCAGCAGGGAACTTCACCCAGCTCCAGAGATCTGTTGAAGATTTGTGTAAAGATGGGGGCCAATTGGTCACCACAGACTTTTAGACAGGCAGGTGAAATACTGTCTGGTCCTGAAGCTTTCCTAGATTTCTGTTTTCTGAAGACCCGGTTCACATCCTCTACACAGACTTTAAACGCAGGTAGAATGGTGGGGGAGGGAGTAAGGGGGGTTGCAGGGGGGGAAGGTGAATGTGTGAAGTGCAGATCAGAGCGGGTGTTGGGTGTCAGTCTGGCCTTTTCAAATCTGCAGTAAAACACATTGAGATCGTCAGCCAGTTGTTGATTCTCCACAGACTGTGGGGGTGGTGACTTGTACATGGTGATGTTCCTCAGACCAGTCCATACCGACGCCGGATCGTTGGCTGAAAGTTATTTTTTCAACTTCTCAGAGTAGTTATTTTTAGCCACTCTGATCTCCTTTGTTAGTCTGTTCCTGGCCTGGTTATGCAAGATTTTATCCCCACTTCTGTAAGCGTCCTCTTTGGCCTGACGAAGCTGTTTGAGTTTCCCAGTAAACCACGGTTTATCATTATCGAATGATAAGAATGTCCTGATGGGGATGCATATATCCTCACAGAAACTGATATATGATGTTACAGTCTCTGTGAGTTCATCCAGATCGGTGGCAGCGGCTTCAAAAACACTCCAATCAGTGAGGTCAAAACAAGCTTTTAAATCTTAATCTTATCCTTAAATCTTAAAACACGAAGAGTGCCGTTTCTCTCCAAAAATCAGCATGATTACATATAGATTTTTTTTACAACAGGTCAATAAACAAGGAGTTAATTAAGAGACTTGCCTTTTAGACACCATATTGCCTGTTTTTGCTGTATTTCGACAACAAAATGAATCCCAAACACAGCCACTGCACTGTTTTGTGTCTCTGAGCAACATGAAGTTTCATTCCTGAATGAATCAACCGTTTAAATGATTCGGTTCAGTCACAATGACTCACTTATTAACAGTGACTTGGTGACACCTACTGGCGGGTTTAATTTCACATTTAAAGTATATTTTGATTTTTTATTTATTTATTTATTAATTAATTATTATTAATTATTTATTTATATTTGTCACCAAGTCACTGTTAATAAGTGAGTCATTGTGACTGAACCGAATCATTTAAACAGTTGATTCATTCAGGAATGAAACGTCATGTTAGAGACACAAAACAGTGCAGTGGCTGTGTTTGGGATTCATTTTGTTGTCGAAATACAGCAAAAACAGGCAATATGGTGTCTATATGGTGTCGGCAATATGGTATATATATATATATATATATATATATATATATATATATATATATATATATATATATATATACATACACAAGTTTAAATGAGTATTCAACATTTTATGTCTTATATATCAAAACATTATTTCTGCATTTGTTACTGCAGGTTAAATGCATTCATGTCCAGCATTAAACAGTGTGTAAATACATCTAAATGCCACTTCAGATGAAGCTTCTGTGTTTTCTCTGCATTGCAAAGATTAATTTTGTTGCTATTGATTTAATTTGCCTGGTAACAGCCCAAATGTCTTATTATTCTAAATAACTGATTCCTTTAATTAAAAACAACTAGTTTGAGATGTATAGGCCTATCCCAGGGGGTGGCAAACTCAGTTCCTGGAGAGCAGCAGCCCTGCAGAGTTTAGTTCCAACCCTGCTCCAACACACATACCATGTAGTTTTCAAATAAGCCTAAATGATTAGATTAGTATAGATATAACCCAAATTAAACACAGCTCATCCAGTGTTTATTTAGGGTTATATCTATACTGTGTAGGGCTGTGGCACCCTTGGCCTATCGTATTTTTGCATTTTTGCATCATGCACTGTTAAAAAGTAACTAAATCATTTTTACTCTGAGTAAATTTTAAATGAGCTACTTTTTACTTTTACTTGAGTAGATTTTTAGACTAGTACTTTTACTTGTACTTAAGTCAAATTTCATTAAGGTAATGGTACTTTTACTTGAGTAAAATATTTTCATACTCTTTCCACCTCTGTTGGTTATTATCAGCCGATTTACATGATGAAACTGAAAAATGAGCTTTTTAGCAGCAAACACTCAACATGGGTTTGGTGAACACAGGGATAAAAAGTACCCCATGTGTACAATGAAATATACTGCTGTATTTTTTATTTTGTGGGCCTATATTTCTGCTGGAGGTCCTGGACATCTTGTTTAGACACATGGCATCATGGATTCTATCAAATACCAACAGATAAAAAAAAAAAATCAATAAGTGACTGACTCTGTTAAAAATCTTATAATGGGCCATGTTTGGATCTTCCAACCGTACAATAATCCAAACACAAACCTCAAAAACAACACAAAAATGGGTCACTGAGCACAAAACCAAGCTTCTGCTATGGTCATCACTACATTTACATAGACATCAGTAATCTAATTATTTACCTTATTCTGAATAAGACAATATTATGATTAAGGTTAAAATCAACATGAGTTGCTTTTAGAATAATCCTTTCATGTTCCCATTTTACATGTTATAGTAAATAGATCCACTAATGGCATGCATCATTACATCACCACACGACGCCATCCGACATCCCCTCCAGATTTTCACATATAAACATATAGGTCGTCTTCGTGATGATGCCATATACAGTTTTGGGTGTTTCATTTTTAATTTTATGAAAGCTTCAAATGCAGTTAATTATTTGTACGTGCATACAGATGACGGCGGTGTTGAAGCTCTTTTATTTGCCGTCAAATGGTTGACCACTGCCGTGTGTGTGTGTGTCCTGTCGCAAAATTAGTGGTCGACCGATATGGGTTTTTTTGAAGGCCAATGCTGATATCTTGGAAAGCAGGGTGGCCTTGTCATGACAATAATGGAGGAAGCAATACTGCGAGTGATCAGTCTCTTTATTGAGTAAGCAATGGGTGAGGGCAAACAAGCAGCAAGACGATGACAACGAGTGGCGCAGGGACCTCAACGAACTGGACAGAAGAATGGTGGTGAAGAGATAATCCGCTGGTGAGTAGTGATGTAATCCAGACACAGAACGAGGAACACAGCAACACCGAACGGAACTCCGACTCACGAACAAGACAGCAGCAATGATCAGGAACACCAACAGGAACATAGATCCAGAGACAGCACGCGAAGACATCAAACAACGATCTGACAAAGGAGGGAAGAAACTGGTGAGTATATATAGGTGTGTTGATGAGCTGCAGCTGGCGCTGCCAACGAGACTCAGCTGAGATGCTGATCAGCGGTAATTGGCCCGGTTACACCCACACGACCTACACGCACACACACCCACAACACATATCAACAATAACACGAGACGAGAAGGAAACAATGAATTAGTGAACCGTGACAGTACCCCTTCCCCTAGGAACGCCTCCCAGGGTCCCTTACCTGTCGATTCTAATCATCGATAAGAGAGTGATCCAGTATGTCTCTAGCAGGTACCCAACTTCTCTCCTCCGGACCGCAACCCTCCCAGTCCACCAAGTACTGAAATCCCCGTCCCCTCCGTCTTGAGTCCAGAATACGATTTACCGAAAATGTGGGCTCCCCGTCTACGAGTCGCAGCGGCGGGGAACCGGGGCTGACGGATTTATAGTAGAATGAAACACGGGTTTAATTTTGGATACGTGAAAGACGGGATGAATCCTCCTGTACACTGGAGGAAGGTTGAGGCGGACTGCCACCGGACTAATGATCTTGGTGACAGTGAACGGGCCAATAAATTTGGGAGCAAGTTTATTAGAAACGGAGCGGAGAGGAATGTTCTTGGTTGAAAGCCACACTTTTTGACCCATGACGTAAACGGGAGGCTTAGACCGGTGGCGATCGGCTTTAGCCTTGGTGCGCGCCCCCACTTGGAGTAGAGTCTCACGGGCTCTAGTCCAAGTGCGGTGACACCTCTGGACAAAGGCGTGGGCGGAGGGGACTGCGACTTCGGATTCCAGACTGGGAAAAATTGGTGGCTGGTAACCTAAACTACATTCAAACGGAGATAGGCCCGTGGACGACACTGGTAACGCATTGTGGGCGTACTCCACCATAGACAGTTGCTGACTCCAAGAGGAAGGATTCTTGGAGACCAAACATCGCAACGCCCTTTCCAAATCTTGGTTGGCTCTCTCGGTTTGGCCATTGCTCTGGGGATGAAACCCTGAGGACAGACTAACAGTCGCTCCCAGTAATTTACAAAACTCTCGCCAAAATTTGGACACAAACTGGGGTCCCCTGTCGGAAACCACGTCCACCGGGAGGCCATGTAAGTGAAAGACGTGGTTTACCACTGTCAACGCTGTCTCCTTGGCTGAGGGTAATTTGGGCAAGGGTATGAAATGGGCCGCCTTCGAGAACCGGTCCACCACGGTCAAAACGACCGTGTTGCCCTGAGAGGGCGGGAGGGCGGTAATAAAATCTAGCGCAATATGGGACCAGGGTCTCGAAGGGACGGGCAGCGGTTGAAGTATCCCATCTGGGGGTCGATTGGAAGTCTTACCAGTGGCACAAACCGAGCAAGCCAAAACAAAACTGTGAATGTTGCGAGCCATACGTGGCCACCAGAATCGCTGCTTACATTTACATTTATGCATTTAGCAGACGTTTTTATCCAAAGCGACTTACATTGCATTCAAGTTACAGTTTTTACATTTTATCAGCTCTTGCTTTCCCTGGGAATCGAACCCATGACCTTGGCGTTGCTAGCGCCATGCTCAACTATTTGAGCTACAGGAAAGCTTATTATATGCTTAACCATAAAATTAGTGCGATTGACTCCTGGATGACAAGCCACGTTGGAACAATGCCCCCACTGAATAACGTCGGACCGTAATCCCTCCGGCACAAATAACCGATTCGGTGGGCAACCGGGCGGAGGCATTACCCCTTCTAAGGCCGTTTTGACCTTCGACTCGACCTCCCATGTGAGAGTGGAGACAAAAAGAGTCTCGGGTAAAATGCACTCGGGAGTAGACGGGCGTTCGGAACGGTCAAAAATGAGCGATAAGGAGTCGGGTTTGATGTTCTTGGAACCCGGGCGGTACGAGAGAGAAAAATTTAAACGACCGAAAAAAAGTGCCCACCGAGCCTGCCTGGGGTTCAATCTTTTAGCAGTTCTGATATATTCTAGGTTCTTGTGATCGGTCCAGACGATAAAAGGTACCCCCGACCCTTCCAACCAGTGACGCCATTTCTCCAACGCTAACTTGACTACCAACAACTCCCGGTTACCAATGTCGTAATTACGTTCAGCCGGTGATAAACGATGGGACAAAAACGCGCAGTGATGCATCTTGTCGTCTGCGGAAGAACGCTGGGATAGCACTGCGCCTACCCCCACCTCTGATGCGTCGACCTCCACCACAAACTGACGTGAGGAATCAGGGGCTATAAGGATGGGGGCTGAAACAAAGCGGCCCTTCAGTTTGGTAAACACAGCCTCGGCTGTGTTAGACCACCTGAACGTAGTTCTGGGGGAGGTCAAGGCAGTCAGAGGCGTGGCTAGTTGGCTGAAGTTGCGAATAAAACGCCGGTAGAAGTTGGCGAACCCCAGAAACCTCTGTAAGGCCTTACGGGAATCTGGACTTGGCCACTCCAAACCACAGCCTTGACCTTCTCAGGATCCATGCGCACTCCCTCAGACGAAATTATGTACCCTAGAAAAGGAACAGACTGTGCATGAAAAGCGCATTTCTCCGCCTTGACAAAAAGCCCATTCTCTAGCAACCTCTGAAGCACTCGCCGGACATGCTGCACATGTTCCTGGAGAGATGAAGAAAAAATCAATATGTCACCCAGGTAGACATATATGAACTGATCTACCATATCTCGCAGCACGTCATTGACGAGTGCCTGGAAGACTGCCGGGGAGTTGGACAGCCCGAAGGGCATGACCAAATATTCAAAATGCCCCCTAGGGGTGTTAAAAGCAGTCTTCCACTCATCCCCCTTCCTTATACGGGCCAAATGATAGGCATTACGTAAATCCAATTTTGTGAAAATTTACGCTCCCTGCAACCTCTCGAAAGCTGAAGACATCAACGACAAAGGATAAGTATTCTTTACCGTGATGTTGTTCAACCCCCGGTAATCAATGCAAGGACGCAGAGACCCGTCCTTCTTCCCCACAAAAAAGAACCCTGCCCCTGCTGGAGAAGAGGAAGGGCGGATGAACTTAGATGCTAGAGAATCAGAAATATATTTCTCCATAGCCTCCCTTTCAGGAACAGAAAGCGAATATAACTTGCCCTTAGGCGGAGACGTACCTGGCAGTAAATCTATGGCACAGTCGTAAGGACGATGCGGAGGAAGAGAAGCTGCTCGAGACTTACTGAACACTTCCCTCAGGTCCTGGTACTCTGCGGGCACGTTAGACAAATCCACCGCCTCCTCCTGAAAAACAGAAACAGAAACAGACGAACAGGCAGACACTAGACAGGACTCATAACATCTATTGCTCCAAGCCACGATGGATTTCTGATGCCAGTCTATTTTGGGATTTTGACGGAAGAGCCAGGGGTGACCGAGAACGACAGGTGCAAGGGGAGAGTCCATGATCAAGAAGGAGATAGTCTCAGTGTGATTGCCTGACGTGATGAGGGTGATGGGTCCAGTAGTGAAGGAAATGGTGGGAAGTTCACAACCGTTGAGGGCGTGGACCGAAATCTTGTGTGTGAGAGGATTGATGGGGATCTGAAGCTTATGTGCAAATGAACTGTCCAGGAAATTACCCTCCGCCCCAGAGTCCAGTAGAGCCTGACAGTCAAATGAATGTGTTGTCCATCTCAGTCTTACCAGAAGGAGGGTCGATGATGGTGATGAGGTCTTTTCGGCGGAGATTCCACCCGATAGTAGCCTCATAGTTACTATCGGGCTTGGCCTTTTACTGGGCAGTTGTTCAGATAATGTCCCGCCCCTCCACAATATAGGCAGAGGCCCTGGGATCTCCGCCTCTCTCTCTCCTCCCGGGAAAGCCGAGCCCGCCCTACCTGCATGGGTTCATGATCGTAGGTGGGACTGACCACGTCCCCGTCGCTGAACCGCTGACTCACAGCTCCTCCAGAGACTCGACTGGCAGGTGCGCGTCGTTCTGCTCTGGAGAGTCATGCGTCTACCCTTAGTGCCAGATCGACGAGCCCATTGAGTGTAGTAGGGAGGTCCAGGACGTAGATCTCCTTCTGGACGCGGTCAGCCAGCCCATGCAGGAACATGTCCCACTGCGCCTCCTCGTTCCAGCAACACTCAGCCGCCAGGGTCCGGAACTCGATGGAATAGTCCGATACCGATCTTTCACCCTGACGGAGATCGGCGAGTAAACTGGCCGCCTCTCTCCCGGCAACGGCACGATCGAATACCCGCTTCATTTCATCGGACAGTGCCTGGAACGAGGCGCAGCATGGATCCTGGTTCTCCCACACCGCCGTTCCCCATAGTGCCGCTCTCCCAGTCAATAGCGTCAGCACGAACGCCACCTTGTTCTGTTCGGCACCAAATGTTCTTGGTTGGAGAGCAAAGTGCATGGAGCACCGTGTGAGGAATGCTCTGCAAAAACTGGGCTCTCCGGAGTAGGACTCGGGAACAGGCAAACGCGGTTCTGACTGGAAGAGGGTCTCAGGTGGTGTGGGGGGAACGGGCGGCGTGGACGGCGCAGTGGGAGCTCGCAGATGTTGGAATTGCTGGGTGAGCTCGGACACCTGCGCCACTAGAGCCTGAATAGCACGACCCGTGTTATTCAGACTCTCTTCCTGGGAATTCATCCTGTTAATACTCTGGGTGATGAATGCCTCCAGGGAATTAGCTGAGACACTCGCTGCTTCCATAGATTGGTCAGATCGTTCTGTCATGACAATAATGGAGGAAGCAATACTGTGAGTGATCAGTCTCTTTATTGAGTAAGCAATGGGTGAGGGCAAACAAGCAGCAAGACGATGACAACGAGTGGCGCAGGGACCTCGACGAACTGGACAGAAGAATGGTGGTGAAGAGATAATCCGCTGGTGAGTAGTGATGTAATCCAGACACAGAACGAGGAACACAGCAACACCGAACGGAACTCCGACTCACGAACAAGACAGCAGCAATGATCAGGAACACCAACAGGAACATAGATCCAGAGACAGTACGCGAAGACATCAAACAACGATCTGACAAAGGAGGGAAGAAACTGGTGAGTATATATAGGTGTGTTGATGAGCTGCAGCTGGCGCTGCCAACGAGACTCAGCTGAGATGCTGATCAGCGGTAATTGGCCTGGTCACGCCCACACGACCTACACACACACACCCACAACACATATCAACAATAACACGAGACGAGAAGCAAACAATGAATTAGTGAACCGTGACAGGCCTATGGCCGATATAATTTTATTTATTTTAATTAATATTTAAGAAATTTGAAATCATTTGAAAATGAATTAAAATATAAATGTGTAAAATTAACACACTTATACTTTAAAACAAAGTATTTTTCACAAATAAAAAAATATTTAATAAATATTAAATAAAATTATAATTAAACAGGAAGTAAATACTGTAACCAAAAGGGTACTCAGTATTCTGGGTAGTTTGTGTGCTTTGGGATTCATATTTTTCAAATAAAGCCAAGGTAACACTCGTATTACATACAGCACATATTGAAAATGATATGAATATGACAGTGGGCAAATGCATAAAGCGCAGCATAGTTTAAAATCATGAGTTTGAAGTTCGTTGATCGCGCATCTCTAGTGAAGCTGAACTGTCAACATTCACACGGACCGACAGTCATGCAGAGAACAAGTGATCAGGCAGGATACACATGCACACTTCACAAGATTTCAACTAGATTCCACTAAGTCTGCAAGTTTTGTGAAATTAAATGTTCATTAGTCATTCAAAGATTTGTTTAAATTATATAAATGTGCTGAATGCTAACGGCAAACGAGAAAGTATTATATTGTTTGCTTTTATATTACTAATAACAACGCAATCATTATAATAATTTTTAGTATACATTTAAATTCCTTTGTTTAACTGTTCTATCTGATTATTAGATAGACTTCTATCCATATTAGACAGAACTGAATGACAACGGCGAACAAGAGGGAGAATGAGAGCGCTGTGTGCTCAGGGTTCTCAGCACCATCAAAATAAAAGTCCCACATCGAACATATTGGCCAAACAGGAAAATTTATCGACCGATGCCGATATTTGAAAAATGCCAAATATCGGCCAATATATTCGAGCACTACTGGCGGCGAAAAGTCCCACACGACGGTGATAGTTTGAGTCAGGTGTTTACATATCTGTAGTCAAGTCAAGTCAAGTCTGCTTTATTGTCAATTCTTCCACATGTACAGCACATACATACAGAGAATTGAAATTGCGTTACCCTCAGACCATTGGTGTAAACAGTTAACATTAAACACGTTCAAATACAGATAATACAGTTTAAACATATGTACATACAACCCTATAGCTATACAAGTAAGGTCATTGTAGAAAAAAAAATAAAGAAATAGATAAAGTGGCATAAGGCGCATGGCAGATAGTGGAAACCAGTTAAATAAAAACAAAACTGTGCAGATATATTTGTAGTGCAAAAAGAGCTTATCAATCTGAGAACATTGTAGAAAAATAAAAAAGATAGATAAAGTGACATAAGGCACATGGCAGAATAGATGGAGTGCAAACCAGTTAAATAAACCAAAACTGTGCAGATATATGTGTAGTGCAAAAAGAGCTTGTCAGTCTGTTAAATTGACAGGAGAACAGTCTTTTTATGAGACTATCCGAGGAGGTAGTTTGCAGTCAATGCTGGATGAGGTAGTGATCAGTCCAATGCTGCACAAGTGAGAGGTGCTGGTCACAGTTTGTAAGTAGGTGGGGGTGGCTGGTCCTGGGGGTGTGGGGAGCCGGAGGGGGGGGGGGGGGTCTCATAGTGTCAGAGTTCAGTGTTGTATGGGGTAAAAAGAGGGGAGGGGGGTCAGGGACGGGAGGGAGTTCAGCTTCCTGACAGCCTGATGTATGAAGCTGTCCTTCAGTCTGCAGTCTGTACTGCACTTCAATAATGCGACTAAAATAGGAATACTACAGTCTCTCGCTGTCGGTGCTTGTAATGATTTTTGCATCTTTCTCAGACAGTTTTAAATGCTTCCACACTGACGACATGTTTGCTGCATTAGTGCGTGCCTCTATTTGATTGCCTCACGTCATTGTTCGGCACAATTTATTCGGTCTTTTCGCTTATTCGGCTGAACGCTGAAATAGTTTTTTTTTTGCTATTTTCAGCCGAATAATTTCGGTTGCCGAACATTCGGTGCATCCCTAATGTTAAGACTATGCCTTAAAAACTAGTTTCACCAACTAGCAATAGACAAGGGGTAATCAGTCTTAGTTTTCATATTCATATTAGATTAATCTATCTTTGTGTAACTGAATTTACACAAAGATACGAGTGTCAGTACGAGTTAGTGTATGGATAAGTGTGTGTGTGGTACAAAGAAACAGCAGTTTCCCATGAAAAGCAAAAAGAACCCAGCTCCCATGAGTACATCACTTCTGTCCCACTTAAAACACCCCAAAACACACACACACACACACACCTCTTGGATCCATATCTCGGTCTCTAAAGCAATGTCCCACTTACCACCCTTCCTCCTGAAGTAGGAGAGTGTAGTATTTTAAGTATGTATGTATGTGTGTGTGTGTGTGTGTGTGTGTGTGCGTGTGTGCGTGTGCGCATTTTTGTGACAAATGAGGACATACATTTGTATAATGACACAGGTATGACACAGGTATTACAAGGTGAGGGTGACTTTTCAGGACATTGACCCATGTCCCCACTTTTCAAAACGCTTATAAATCATACAGAGTGAGTTTTTTGGGGGGGAAAGTTGAAATGCTCAGTCTCCTGTGAGGGCTAAGGTTAGGTGTAGGGTAGGTGTAGGGAAATAGCACATGCAGTTTGTACAGTATAAAAACTATTACACCTATGGGATGTGTGTGTGTGTGTGTGTGTGTGTGTGTGTGTGTGTGTGTGTGTGTGTGTGTGTGTGTGTGTGTGTGTGTGTGTTCGGAGATGCGTTGATCTGACTATGTAAAGACTAGAGTATCTTATCCATCAAATATTTACATTATTAATAAAAACTGCAAGAAAACCTGTAAAGAATCAAAATAAAATAATAATAATAATAATGCTCATATTGTAGTGTCTCATTAAATAAGGATAATTGAACCTCACATGAACTTCACCTTCAGAGCTGCTGAGAGTCATTTCACCAGAATTCCATTTCATAAAACTACTGTCAAATACACACAGAAACTCAAAGGTCTTCACTACAGTTTGCCAAAACAACACTTTAGTTTAACTTGAAGAAAGTATTACTGAAATGTATTACTATATTATTATATTATATTAATGTACTAAAGTAATACTACTATTACTACTACTATGGCGATATGGGCTTTAAAATATATCACAATATTTCTGGTATTTATTGCAATAACGATATCAATGACGATAATTCAGGGAATCCTGTTTCGTTAGAGAAAAGTATTATCTTTCCTATTTTTACACAAAATAGTGTGTTGGGAGCATTGCTGAGTACACACTGTTTAATTCAAACACGTTTAATTCATGGAAGTCAGAGGGCGCCCTTGTGCAGAAACTCCACATATCCATATGTGATATGGAACCACATATCCTGATCGATTGCTTCAGTCCTGCCTGATCGATTGCTTCAGTCTGTTCCTGTCTGTTGTGCTGCTGAGAGGTTTGCAATTGTAGCTCCGCTCTTTAATTGAATCTTTACCTTACTTTCACTCTCTGTTGTTTAAAGTGATAATATATATATATATATATATATATATATATATATATATAATATATATAATATAACTAAATTCCCACCATATTTCTGGTATTATCTATCAAACTAATCTAACTAATTTGATTGTTCACTTTTAAAACCGCAAGTGCAGCCCGTTAGCATTCGTTAGCAGGTTAGCTTGTTACTCGCGGTTCCATTCGCGTTTCTATTCGCGCCTATTATTGTTTTCTTTTTTCCTCGCTCTGTTTTCATTCCTCTCTCGCTCCGTTTTTCATGAGTTCATCAAACAACAGTGGTAATTGGTAAGTTAAGTTGGTATCATTCATCAACCACGATGAGTAATGGCTTCTTCTCCTGCTATTGTTGTTTGCACTGCTTGCCACATGTACAGTTATCTATCTGTCGGCGACTAGGGATTCTCATGTGATAAATGCAGGGAAATAGTTTACGCTAACAGAGAAGATTTTAGAACTAGACATGCATCCAAACTTTAGTTGAGGATAGTAAGAATGTGAGGGCTGTAGATACGGCCTTGGATGCGACTAGCTCAGGGAGTCCTGTACATTGTTCGGTTCCGTCATTAGAGCCCATGCAGCAAGGCAACTGCGTGACTGTAAGGCGGCCTAGTCGCGGGTCAAAACACCGCTCTTCTGTTCCGATCAAAACATCAAACATGTTCTCCCCACTCAGTGACGCACCCACTGAGAAACCTGATGAAAGTGCTCTAGTAATTGTCGATTCTATTGTGCGGAATGTGAAAATAGAGACACCAGCCACCATAGTCCACTGTTTACTGGGAGCCAGAGCGCCTGACATCTTGGCAAATTTAAAAGTGCTGGCTAATGCTAAACGTAAATTCAGTAAGATTGTTATCCACGTCGGCGCTAATGATGTTCAACTTCACCAGTCGGAGATCACTAAAAATAATGTTAAAGAGGTGTGTGAACTTGCAAGTACAATGTCTGTAATATGTACAATGTCTGTAAATACTGTAATATGCTCTGGCCCACTCCCTGCTTGTGACGAAATTCATAGCAGACTGCTGTCACTGAATTGCTGGATGTCTAAGTGGTGCCCGCAGAATAACATAGACTTTATAGGGGGCGCACGCGTGCAGATCATGGAGTAGATGCTTTTTTTTATGAGCTCCTCTCCGCTGGCGCTAGATTTTGAACATTTTCATAACTGAAGTACCATCAGTTCACGCCAAAGTCAATAATGACTTTCTGAAAGCAATTTTTCGTCAGTTGTTTTGAATACGTTGTGATAAATAAGTGCCTTGAAGGTGAATTTTGTCGTTTCGTTAACTCAGTCTGTGTCGGCAAAATGGCGTCTAAGAAATCTTCAAAAGCCGTTGCAGCTATGAAGGAGGACGCCAATCCAGGTGACTCAATTTCACAGGGAAATGTGAACGCGATACTTGCTGCAATCGGTGGCCAAGGGGATGAGCTGAAAAAGTTAATAGAGGACAAGATGACGAATCTAAGTACTCGCTTGGATGCGTTAGACGCCATGCTGGTTAACCTGCAGTCAGAGCAGGCCGACGTTAAACAAAAAATTGTGGAAATAGAAGGGACCCTGAACAGTACGGATTCACGGCTAGGAGAGGTGGAAAAAGTGTGCGAAGACTTGCGTGCAGAAAATAAATCTCTCTGGGCTAAACTGAATGACTTGGAGGGACGCTCTCGCAGGCTGAATCTCAAATTTGTGGGAATAATGGAAGGAGAAGAGCGGGGACGCCCCTCTGCATTTATTTCGGATCTGATTATGGAGCTCTTCGGCCGAGATAACTTCCTCAAACCGGTCAAAATTGATCGAGCGCACCGGGCACTGTTACCCAAGCCATCTGAAGGCACCATTATCGCACGGATCCATAATGATCGGGACAAGGATTTAATCCTTAGTTTGAGCCGGGAAAAGTTTCCTCTGGAATATAAAGGAAAGCGGATTTACATCTTCCCTGACTATACCCCGAAGGTAGCCGTGCGGCGACGTGCCTTTAGCACAGTCAAGAAAGCTCTACGAGAGGCCGGGTTGAAATGGTCCCTGCGTTTTCCAGCTAAATTGATGCTGCATCATAACGGTAGGGAGTTCTCTTTTGAATCTCCAGAAGAGGCAAAGAAGTTCGTGGGTAACTTGTCGAATGACACAGCGTAGGTTTTACGTTGACTCAGTTTAGCCTGAACATTTATCTCGACGAACAGAAGTGGACTATTTTTGAATCATTTTGTTTATTTTTCACTATGGTACGTGACTCAAGGACTAACGTTAGATATGTGCGCAGCGGGAGTCAGCTTTTTTTTTTCTCTCTCTCTCTCTCTCTCTCTCTCTCTTTCTTTCTCGCCTTGTGGGTTTTGCTTTTGTTTTTGCTATTATTGTGAGCTAAGGTAAGCCAAGTTAGTCCTACTCTGCACTCTTGTTGTCTCCGAGAAGATGGGGAATACTTGCTGCCATGGTTCCTGGGGCAGCTGTGGGGAGTTTGTGTGTTCTTTTTCTTGTTTGTTGTTGCACCAGAAAATGTTTATACTTGTTAAGATAATTATTGACTCTATGTTTTTGTTGACATTGTATGAGTGGAACTAGTACTAATAGTTGTAACAATGCCGGAGTGAATATTACATTTGTTAGCTGGAATGTAAAAGGGATGGGGCACCCAATTAAGAGGGGAAAAGTATTTACACATTTAAAGTCGTTGTCGGCTGATATTATTTTTCTTCAGGAAACTCATATTAGACCCAATGAACAAATGCGGCTTAGGGCAAAATGGATTTCACAAGTTTATCAAGCCACTTTCTCTTCTAAAGCTAGAGGTGTGGCTATACTTTTTAAGAAATCAATTCCTTTCCAAATGTACTCTGTGGTGTCTGACCCTGCGGGACGATATATTATTGTGTCTGGATTTATTAATAACTTCCCGATTACATGTGTTAACGTGTATGGACCAAATATAGATGATCCAGGGTTTTTTCGAAAATTATTCAGGCTTATTCCAGACACTAATTCCACTAACCTGATAATTGCTGGAGACTTTAATTGCTATTTGGATCCTTATCTTGATCGCCAATCCTCACAAGCTCCTCCTTCTATTCAATCTGTAGGTGTTTTAAATAATTTAATAAAATCCATGAATCTTGTGGATATATGGAGATTACTCAATCCTACCGCTCGGGATTATTCTTTTTTTTCGGTGTTCATAAATCGTATACACGTATTGACTACTTTATTATTGACTCTAAACTTATTCAGGGGGTGACTTATTCTAAATATCACAATATTCTTATTTCTGACCACTCCCCTATCTCTATGGGTCTGAAAATTTCGCTAACAAAGGCACAGTATTGCTGGCATTTCAATCCTCAATTATTAATGGATAAACTATTTCAATCTTATATGTCTGAATGTTTAGACGAATTTCTGGAGAACAATGACAAGGGGAATGTTTCAGACTCCTGTCTTTGGGAAACCTGTAAAGTATTAAGTCATTACCTTTTAGACTTTCAGAAGATCACTTTACTTATTTAGGGCTAGTCATCCCAAAAAATTGTAAACATATTATTAGGTTAAATTTCACAGAAGCCATAAATAAGTTAAAATTATCTATTGATAAATGGAGGGCTCTTCCATTATCCTTAATCGGTCGGGTCAATGCCATTAAAATGGTCTCTCTACCTCGCTTTGTTTATCTTTTTCAAAACTTGCCTGTGTATCTGCCACATTCTTTTTTTAAACAATTAGATTCTGTCATTTTGCCATTTATCTGGGGATATAAAGCGCATAGAATTTCTAAGGCCCATTTGCAGAAGCCGAAAGAGTTAGGTGGTTTAGCGCTACCGGTGTTCCGTCAATATTACTGGGCCACTAATGCCAGGGCTATGATGTTTTGGCAGACGAGTGACCAAGCTGCTGACAGTTCGATGGATTCGCAACCCAAATGGCTGTATATGGAGGCTCGGTCAGTTGTTGGTAGCTCCTTAGCCGCTATTCTTTTCTCTAAAACTGCATCCCTAAAGAAATTTCAATGTAAAAATTTTGTTGTGCTCAACTCAATTAAAATTTTGAATCAAATTAAGACTGCTTTGAATATTACATGTCCCTCAGTACATCTGCCCATTTGCAATAATAATAATTTCTTGCCTGGCCTGTCGGACAAGGTATTCTCACTGTGGAGAGGCAAAGGACTGACCACAGTTAAGGACTTCTATATAGACAGGAAATTTGCCACTTTCGAACACTTGTATAAACTCTTTGATCTTTCCCAGTCACAATTTTTCCGGTATCTACAGGTGCGTCACTTTATAAAACATTCTTTTATTGAGTTTCAGGAGTTACCACAAGATCATGATCTGTATAATTTTTTGGGTCAATCGCCTATGAGCAAACATTTGGTGACTCAGTTTGTTGCCTTGTTTGTCTCTCATTCTGCAGTGTCTTCAGATCACCTTAAAGTAGCATGGGAAAATGACACTGGAATTAATGTTTCCAAAGAGATTTGGGAGGAGGGCCTGAAACGAATTCATACCTGCTCTATTAATGCACGATTACAACTTATACAGTTTAAAGTGCTGCATAGGTTACATTATACATTTTACATTTATTCATTTAGCTGACGCTTTTATCCAAAGCGACTTACAATTGCTATAGGTCAGAGGTCGCACGCCTCTGGAGCAACTAGGGGTTAAGTGTCTTGCTCAGGGACACATTGGTGTCTCACAGTGGATTCGAACCCGGGTCTCTCACACCAAAGGCATGTGTCTTATCCACTGCGCCATCACCACCCACCAAAACTAAACTCAATAAAATTTACCCTTCAGTTTCCCCACTATGTGATAGATGCAGGAGCTCGGATGGGACGCATGCTCATACTTTTTGGTTTTGCCCTGAGATTTCTGAGTTTTGGAAAAATATTTTTCAGTGGTACTCAAATGTTTTTGGAGAAGACATCAGTTCAGATCTTGAATTAGCTTTGTTTGGATGTTCTGACCATACATTAGCATTTACACATTCTCAGCAATTGTCTCTTATGTTTGGTATGGTGGTGGCTAAAAGGGTGATATTGATGGATTGGAAGTCTACTTTACCACCCAGCTTTCATAAATGGCTGGCTGAGATGGTTGCTGCCCTCAAGCTTGAAAGAATCCGCTGTTCTAAGATTGACGCTTATAAAAGATTTGATAAAATCTGGGGCCCCTTCCTCTCTTATCTTTTTAAGAGTTGAAATTTTATTTTTAATATAGTACTGCTTTCTATGTTTAATACTCTGTTTAAGTCTGATTAAGTAAGGTTTTAAGGTGTGTGTTTTACTGTCTCTGGTGCATGTTCAGGTACTGTATGTGTGTTCTGTTTGTTTGATTGTTTGTGTTTCTGTTTTTTTTTTTTTTTTTTTTTTTTTTTTTTTTCACAGTTTGTGGGATTCTGTATTGTTTTGTATTTTCAGAAAAAAATGTTAGAAAAGTGGCATAAAAAAAAAAAAACAAGACTTTTAATTGGACGAGTTTTTGGGGCAGAACTGACCGGTTGAAAAGACCGGTCTCTTCTAGCTCTTCTCTCTAGAAATATGGAACATAGTCTTTTAATTTGGGGAAAAATAAAACGGATTTCATAGGGCCCTATATCTGGAAATATTTTGGTTATGAAGCAAATGAGAATATCAACAAATAGAACTTTGGATTTTAATTAGTACATGTATTAGTAAACGTTAGTTCAATTAACATTTAACTAAGATTAATAAAAGATTAATAAATAAATCAACAAATGCAGTACCTCAAGACATTTTTTTGTTCATGTAAAATATACCGCATGTTCTCGACTTGTTACATTTACCTTTAAATTTAAAAAAATTACCCCCTTAATATTGTGGCAGTTTTTTTCACCATGGTATCGAAAATGGTATCGAGTATCGATATTTTTCAAGGTATCGTATCGAAGTTAGAAATTCCAGTATCGTGACAACACTAATCTAAACTACTAGTTTACTTTTATTATTAATATTATTATTAATATTCTATTATTAATTCATCGTTGTCATTTAGGATATGTCCCCAAAACCTTCAAATTGGCTTATTAAGCCTCTCATTAAAAAAACACAACTTGACCCCAAGGATCTAGTTAATTACAGACCGATCTCAAATCTCCCTTTTCTGTCAAAGATACTAGAAAAGGTAGTATCCTCACAATTATATTCCTTTTTAGAGAAAAATGGTATCTGTGAGGAATCCCAGTCAGGATTTAGACCGTATCATAGTACTGAGACTGCTCTCTCATTAGCGTTACAAATGACCTGCTTCTATCATCTGATCGTGGTTGTATCTCTTTATTAGTTCTACTCGGATCTTAGCGCTGCGGTTCGACACTATCGACCAAAACATTCTTTTAAATAGACTAGAACACTTTGTTGGCATTAGTGGAAGTGCCTTAGCATGGTTCAAATCGTACTTATCTGACCGCCATCAATTCCTAACAGTGAATGAAGAGGTATCATATCGATCACAAGTGCAGTCTGGAGTACCTCAAGGCTCAGTACTAGGGCCCTTTTCACACTTTACATGTTACCCTTGGGAGATGTTATCAGGAGACATGGTGTTACCTTTCACTGTTATGCTGATGATACTCAGCTCTATATTTGTTCGCGGCCCAGTGAAACACACCAAATTGAGAAACTAACGGAATGCATAGTCTGGAAAAAAACTGGATGACGAGTAACTTCTTACTGCTAAATTCTGAAAAAACAGAGGTGTTAATTATCGGACCTAAAAACCCCACATGTAATAACCTAGAACACTATGTAACACTTGACGGCTGCTCTGTCATTTCTTCTTCATCAGTTAGGAACATAGGTGTGCTGTTTGATAGAAATCTTTCATTTGAAAACCATGTTTCTAGCATCTTGTTTCTGCATTTTTCCATCTCAAAAACATATCTAAATTGCGACCTATGCTCTCAACGTCAAATGCAGAAATGCTAATTCATGCATTTATGACCTCAAGGTTAGACTATTGTAATGCTTTATTGGGTGGTTGTTCTTCACGCTTGATCAACAAACTACAGCTGGTCCAAAATGCAGCAGCTAGAGTTCTTACTAGAACCAGGAATTATGACCATATTAGCCCGGTTCTGTCAACACTGCACTGGCTCCCTATCAAGCATCGTATAGATTTTAAAATGTTGTTAACTATTTATAAAGCCCTGAATGGCTTAGCTCCTCAGTACCTGAGCGAGCTCTTATCACATTATAGTCCTCCACGTCCGCTGCGTTCTCAAAACCCTGGCCATTTGATCCTTTTCCTATTTAGCACCCAAACTCTGGAACAATCTACCTAACACTGTTCGGGAGGCAGACACGTTCTGTCAGTTTAAATCTAGATTAAAGACACATTTCTTTAACCTGGCTTACACATAACACACTAATACGCTTCTATTATTCAAATCCATTAAAGGATTATTAGGCTGCATTAATTAGATCAACTGGAACCGGGAACACTCCCCATAACACATGATGTACTCGTTACATCGTAAAAAGAATGGCATCTACGCTAATATTTGTCTGTTTCTTTCTATTCTGTTTCTCAGTCCGTGTCCGGATCAGATGGTGGATCGACGCCGGGAGATTATTTCTCCCTGATCATCGGCAGAGGCCGGGACACCTGGATGAGCCCCGGGGACATATCCCCAGTGAAGCCCTCGACTTAAATACAATAAAAATAAAAGACAATAAATGAAAATATAATAAAATAACAATAATAATATGTACAATAATAGTATTATGTAGTTACATAATACTATTATTGTACATATTACTATTATTATTGTTAGAAATTGCAACAATATAAAATACAAATATAATACATTTATACATTTAAAATTTTAATTAAAGGTTCCATGGCATGAAAATTTCACTTTATGAGGTTTTTTAACATTAATATGAGTTCCCCTAGCCTGACTATGGTCCCCCAGTGGCTAGAAATGGCGATAGGTGTAAACGGAGCCCTGGGTATCCTGCTTCGCCTTTGAGAAAATGAAAGCTCAGATGGCCCAATCTGGAATCTTCCCCTTATGTCGTCATATGGGGAAAGGTTACCTCCCCTTACTCTGCTGATGTTAATGCGAAAATGCTGATGCTCATGAGAAAATGAGCTACGACCGTGCGAGGCGAGCGCAATGTTTTTTTTTTTTTCGCCGAGAGACATCATGGCTTGCAAGCGAGCGAAGCATTGTTTTGCATCTGAGTAATAAACTGCACATATTAACAGACAAAGTATGTTCATATTTAAAAGGCCAAACAGTCAGTAAGCGACAAGTGCTTGTAAACGCTGTTTTGTAAATGATTTATTGATGAGTCTGCTGCTTTAAGGCAAACTGAAAGCGCTGCTTCTCTGCCGCTTGCTGCTCAGAACAGACGCCGAGAGAGGCGACACTGCGCCGGGAGAGTCAGACCTCGCGCTCGCGGGGCAGCACTGGAGACATCTTCCAACTGAATGATAAGGTTTTTTTTTTTTTTTTTTTAAGTCGCTAGGTTTGTTGGTATGTACCCATTATGGGAAAAAAGCCGCCTAAAGGGTCTGAAAGTTACTAAATATTGTTCTAAAGTCGCGCTCGTGTGTGTGAGACGCGGGAGCTGATGGCAGCGGGCAATGGATATTGTTGCGGTCCGCCCAGGTAAAGTCTATGTGTGGGAAACACTGATCGTATCCAGACACAATATTTTAAACTAACCATTCGGAGATGTCCTGCTGTAGCCGCTGAGTTGCAACTTCTTCATCCGGTGCTTCTCCATCCGGATCAGATTCTGGGTCAAACTGAAAAGCTTGAAGGACTGCGTGTCTACGAGCCATTGCGATACATCCACTGTCAACATTAGCGCATGGTACCGTGGCCGCAAGCTGCAGGACACACACCCACCCTCCACCTTACCCCGCCTCTCTCCTCATCATTAGCATTTAAAGCTACAGACACAGAAATGGCTCGTCCTAAGGAAAGCTCATTGTGGGACTGGCTCGTAGTGGCTGAAATTCTGCACCAAGGCTGAATTTCGGGAACGAGACTTCAGATACAGTACTTGGGACCACTTAGGCCTATATAAAAGCATCCAAAAAACAGCATGTCATGGGACCTTTAAAACAATAAGTAAATCTCCTGGCCAGAGGAGAACTGGCCCCCCATCTAAGTCTGGTTTCTCCCAAGGTTTTTTTTCTCCATTCTGTCACAGAGAGAGTTTTGGTTCCTTGCCGCTGTTGCCTCTGGCTTGCTCAGTTGGGGACACTTCATTTCTAGTGATTACCATAAATTTGATTTCGCAGATACTATTTAATGACATCTCTGAATTCAATAATGAAGTGCCTTAACTGGAAATTGAGTGTTTAATCTTATTTTTATACATTACTGACACGCTATCCTCCAATTTGATACTGTTAAGTGCTTTGACACAATCTGTATTGTTAAAAGGAAGGTCTAATGGTTAGAGAGTTGGACTCGTAACCCAAAGGTTGTGGGTTCGAGTCTCAGGTCCGGCAAGGATTGTAGGTGGGGGGAGTGAATAACTAGCGCTCACTTCTACCTTCAATACCACGACTGAGGTGAGACCCTTGAGCAAGGCACCAAACCCCCAACTGCTCCCCGGCCACTGCTCTGAGTGTACAGTATGTTCACTACTGTGTGTACACTTGGATGGGTTAAATGCAGAGCACAAATTCTGAGTATGGGTCACCATACTTGGCCACACACCACTTCCCTTTCCCTTAAATAAAATTGACTTGACATTAACTTTGAAAGTTTCATCAAATAGTAAACAGTGTAGGATATCATACATAGAGTGAATTGAATAGCCTACTGATTACCATTACGACTTTCGTTTTGTGCAGTGCTTTTGTAGTCATTCAGCATCTATTTTCTCAGCGATGTAATTTGATTTAGAAAATGAGACAAACCGCAGATCCAGATCGCTCCACAAATAAGCTCATCTGTCCCATGTCATTTTCACCCGATTTATGAATAAGAACGGAAAATGTGCGTGCTCGGCTCAGAATGCATTTTCAAATCCACAATGACTTCAACTATATTCATCGCGAGGTATTTAATGAAAATGCAATTGAAACGTCATATATGTAAGTGTCAATACATTTAAGAAAAATAAAGGACATTTAAATCACCATTTTGCTACCCTTTTGCTGCACCTTTGGCTCAGAATGCATTTTGAAACTCACATTGCATTTTGCTACAATTATCTCGCAGTCTCACGATGAAAATGCAATCCCAAGTGTCCTACCCCTAAGTCTAAATGCATTTAGGAAAAACAGCATTTAAATGATAATTTTGCTACTGTTTTTGCTTGGACATGGTAAACATTTTCATTTTAATTTAGCAACTTATAAAGCTTTAAAATATGTTTTTAATTTGCATATTAAAACTAGTATAGAAAATGGCAAATTTCAATTATATAATTGAATTTTCATTTTCATTTTGCACTAAAGCTTGCACATATGAATGGGAAAATATTAATTTAAATACAGAAATGCATTGCCATTTAGCTACACATATGCTTCCATAATTGCCCACTGGGGGCGTTTTACCCCACAGACTATGTTTGAAAAAAAATAAAATTAGGCCTATGTCATTCTGAAAATATAATTATATTTATCAAATTACACGTAAATCCCTATCTGCAGGCCATACTTTTCTCATATCATATATAACTGTAATGTTCTACAAAACAACATGCTTTAAAATGCTTTTTTTCTTAATGCTGAAAATTAGATAATTTACTGTGAAAGCCGTTTTCTCTCCAGTACATCACCAGTGTAAACTTCACGGTGAAAACTTCTACATCACTCATCACGTCAACGTAGTCCATAGTTAAAATAAAAATGTATCTTGACTTTATCTTGTGGTTATTTTGGGATAACGGGGGGGGGGGGGGGCGTTTTCCCCTACTCTACCCTATTTTATTTATCCTGAGTTGTTCAAATTGTGGTAATCGAATAAGGTTTTAATGATAATTCAAATATAAAATGGTATTACTAACCGTGGGGAATGTTATTGTGATTAATCGTCCAATCGTTCCATCCCTTTTTTTTTAAATTCATACTGTGTGAATGATTCAAACCGGCTTATCATTTGAACGGGTATATCGCCCAGCACTATGACATCATGAAATATAATTACACTGGATTAACAGGTACATTATAGCAACAAAAAGCATTAAGCTACACACAACAATTTAAGCTATTAATACACTTTTACTCAAAACTAATAATATACCACCATCAAGCATTCACAATAATTTCTGATAGCAATCTAATGTAGAATTTGGTCATATAATGAGGTAGAAATTTGTAATTTATAGCATTTTAGAATAACCCAAACACTAAACCTGCTTACCATTTTTGTGTAAACCCATTATTCATAGTTTTCACATGAAATCACACACTTAGGCCCAATCCCAATTTTATACCCCTTCCCCTGTAGGGGTGAAAATATTCCCCTAAGAATTGGGACACCACTACTATACCGTTACGTCATCATCTGTCATCTAGCTCCTACAATACACACACCTATACTGGTGTGCTGGTGTGCATTAGAGCCTTACTCTATATTTACGCACTGCTTACTGACACACAGACACACACACACACACACACACATATAGGAGATCATGCGGCAGCTCACACATCCAAGAGCAAATAAACTTGTCAACGCTGCCCCATGAAAGCAGTTTAAATATGCAGTTTAAATTAATATTGAGTACTGATATTGATGTTCACTTAGATCGAGGGGAAATAACTTAATACTCTGTCATTTATAGTAGTATGGTAAAATTTATATTTTTATATGTGTAACGTTACGTTCAAAATAACTACAAAATGTCATGCTTTGAAAAACAAAGAGAACAACAGAATTCGCTGCTTTAGAGTATCTCGGTCTCCTTGAGCATCTTTCTGCGCATGCCACAAACATGAACCACAGCGAATACCTGTCTTTTAAAAGGCTTCATTTAGATTATTTGACATTAAATGCATTGTATAAGTCACTTTGGAATAAATCACTGACTGTGCTTTCACACAGGAGTCTGCAACTGATCTGTGGCTGTTTACCACAAACACAACATTAACATTTATTTTGATTTCAAATCCAAACATTGTCACTGAAAATGTCAATGAATATTATTGACTTCTTTTCAGCATAATGTACAGTAATACAATCTTTCATAGACGTGTTTAAACATAATAAATATAAGCAAAGCAACACATTATTCAATGCTTTTTACTTTTGCATTTACTTCTATATTTATATATTAAGTTGCTCAAGTGGCAAAACATGTACCCCCTGTTTCACAGACAAGGCTTAAACCTAGTCCTAGACTAAAATGTAATTCTGAGCTGTTTCCACTGAAAAAAAACTTGCACTGACTGATCATAAAATATATCAGTGCCTTTGTTTTGTCTCAAGATGCACACAAGTAATGTTTTTTTCTAACCATGTTTATAAAAAAAATACTTAAATGTCCTAATTGAACTATGGCCTAATCCTGGCTTAGTCTAAGCCCTGTCCATGAAAACGGGCCTTAAACTACTTTTCTTACGTTACGTTCACAAACTTAACATTGACAGAAACAGTAAACTTTACTGCCTTTCCTTTTGCATTTAAATGATGTTTAATTAACAAAGTTCGGGAGAAGCACGTCAGATACTTAGCCTAATTAGACACAAGTGGCACGTAATCAAGTTCATCAATACACAGATATAAATACAGCCGTCATACCTCCATTCATTTGACGATTAATCAGCATCCCTCCACCACCCCTTCTCCTCCATTTCCACTTCACTTCTCACCACATGGGGGGTACTCTGGGTTCGGGCAGTTCCCGAGCACGGAGCCCTTCCCCAGGACAGCACGCCAATAACGTATTACCATACTCTCCAAATACGCATTACGTTTATCGTGCTAAATATACGTAAGTGTGAACTCGTGAAATCTTTATTACAAGCAATCCTGCGGTTCATAAAGAACTTTGTTTTTCTACCTCCATGAGTGCCATTTATTATTGACTTGTTTATCTAAAAGTGCCCTTTTCCTTTAAAGGTGCCATAGAATGAAAAACTGTCTTTACCCTGGCATATTTAAATAATAACAGTTCTGTACATGGAAATGACATACAGTGAACCTCAAACACCATAGTTTCCTCCTGCATATGTAAATCTCGTGATTAAAAAAGACCACTGAAAGACAGGCGAATCAGAACATAACACCGACTGTGACGCAACAGTCGGGATCGCAACGCCCCCAACATTTGCATAAACCCGCCCTTGTTCTAAGCCGGCCGAACCATCAGAAGCTCTGCAGGTATTGTAAATAAACAAGCGCGGACAACAGCGAAAATAACAAAATAAATTTTATGTTCCAGGCCGTGCAGGGGGTGTGAAGTGCAGGGATGGGTTGGTGTCTGTATTCAGAAAGGCACAGAAAGCAAATAACGCGAGCCACTAAAGGGACATGGTTAGCTCCTTGCTAGCGGTAGCCTGTTACAGTACATAAGATTTCACTCTCAGTAAGGAGAGATGAGGATGATGGCGAATGACTTACAGATCCTGAGCACCACTGACAAGCATCTGATCTTGTGAAATGTGTGGTAAATACTGTTGCTCCATAATGTAAACATAGTTTGTGTGATCGCGTCTCTTGAAAGTGAAACTATAACGCGATCGTTATGGATCGTTCAAAAGCATTTTATATACAGTATAATTACCCGACGATATAACTGCGAGAGAAAGTATTTAAATATATATTTTCCTCCCTGTGCTTCCTTCTTGCTGATGAGCCACACTGTGAAACAGCCAATCAGAGCAGAGCTCAACATTGAGCAACACTGTGAAACAGCCAATCAGAGCAGAGCTCATTATTATTCATGACCCTGCCAAATAAGCCAATAACAGACCGTTTCATTCTAGGGAGAAATCCGAGGGTTGTAAATGGACATGTAAAATCGTTTCTGGAGATTTTTTGCCCTTACCTAAGCCACATACCTTCTGTGTAGATATCAGAGAACAATTTAAAATACTGTATCAATGCATTCTATGGCACCTTTAAATCTAGCCAAAATCCCTATGTGTTGACTGTGAAACACAGTAGACTTTAATTATATGCATTCATGGTGTTATTACTACATTTTCGCGTCAATCCATGTAGGGATGCGCGGTATACCGGTACTGGAAAAATACCGGTATATATTATATTTCAAACGGTACGATATCATAATTTTGCTCAATTCTGTATTTCATACGCTGCAGTTGCGAAATACACCTATAGGTGGCAGTGCTTCCCAAATTGCTGCGCAACCGGTAAAATGTGACAACAGAACAACGCGATGGATTAAACAGATGAAACTATCAACGCACCCAAAATTAATAAACAAAGAGAACAGTAGAAGTGAAATATGGCATTACTTTGGATACAAAACAGATGACAAAGGTGAACCAACTGACCATACTGCACCTGTATGCAAGCGTTGCTATAAATCATGCGTTTCCACAGAGACAACACATCAAACCTTTTTAAGCACTTGTCACTTGCTCATCCTGATCTTTTCAGGTGAGTGCATCATTCATAAATTCAGATTTAATTTGAACTTTTATTTACAACTGATCAACGCACATACAGATGTAATACAGTAAGATCAAACGTGCATGTGAGACACGCTAGAACCAGTGAAGTTTTGGTCATATAATATATACACTTGCATTTCATACAATCGAATATTAATTGGATTTGAATTGAGCAATAATTTAGCTATATTCATTTTAGTATCAATTATATGAAGGGAATATTTCTGCCGCGTTGTCGACCGCTAATAAGAAGCAGCAGAGAGTGCGATTTATTTCATGCTTTTTCTTTGGCTGAGTCTGAAATCTGAAAACAATCTGAGAGAGAGAAATAATCATTTGATTTTGAATATTACTTTGACTGTTAGAATAACACTTTACAATAAAGCAATATTTATTGCCTTAATTGCGCAACTTCAGTTGTATTTTTTTTTTCTTCAAACTCAGTCAAAATGTAACCTATGTTCCCGGTAGGTCAGACATTTTGTTTGCACTGAAAAGATAAGAAGATTTGAATATATTTTCATCTTATTACTTCAGTTAGCCTATTTTTTTTTTTCCTCCAACATCAAAATGTAACCTATGTTCCCTGTAGGTTTTTTGTTAGTTTGATACAAAGTTATTAAGATATGAATCTGTTTTTATTATTATTATTATATTTAATAAAACTGTTCTAAATTCACTTATCTTTTGAGGCTGGTTATTTGTCACCTATGGTATCGATTTAGTATCGATACCGAGGTATTACATTCTGGTATCGTACCGAAGCCAAAATTATGGTATCGAGCCATCCCTAAATCCATGTTCATATTTACCGCAAACAATGCACTGTTACTTTAATTCAGTGTGTTCAGTGGAAACAATCTCTGCACTGCTGCAGATGCGACGCACCGCCGGACTGCAGCCTCGTGCAGTGTGAACGCTCTAATCCGTTATGATGACGAAAAAATACCCACCGCATACGCACTGCAAACGGATGTGAACCTGACGTTATGTATATATATATATATATATATATATATATATATATATATATATATGTATGTGTATATGTGTGTGTGTGTGTGTGTGTGTGTGTGTGTGTGCGCATTAGCGCAGTGCAAAGTTAAAAGGCATGAATTCTCTTATAAAACAGATTTTTCTTTTCTTTCTTTTTTTGTGTTGTTTTTGTTTTGGTGTAAATCAAACCAAAATTAGTGTTTACTGGCAACAAGTTGACGTTCAGTCGAGAGGCTGTCAAATTTTGTAATTTGCTAGTGAAGCCTCTCTTCCATTGACATCTATTCAAACTTATCTGTCTGTAAAGCCTTTAAAAAAATCTACCTTAATGCATTTCACAACACTCTTACTTGTGATTCATATTAAGTGGGGTCAGGATTTTTTACCTCAGCAAAGTCTCTGAGAACCTGACACCTTGAACTTCTGGAGACTCCATGTAGTTTGCAGTTGTGGAAAAGGTTCCTGGTGGTTTAATTCTTGGTTTAACACCTAATTCTTCACCTTAATCCTTAAAGTCTTGTTGCACGTAATATTTTTTCTTCTCACCCTAGTTTTGCGTCCCAGCTGCCCCAATGAGCATTTATTCTCCAATTTTCACACCTCAATTTAGCAATTTGTATTGTATCCTTCTCATGGGCATATAATAAATTTGACATTTCAGTGTGAGTTAAATCTCTGGCTCCCTGAGAGGAGGGAATAAGACAATACGTCAATAGCAATCTATTCATCTGGGAATTTGCAACAATTCTGATTCTGAATTATGAAAGAAATCCCACTGATACTCTAAGATTTTTTGACAAACCTTAAATGAACAAGTCAACACAAAAGTGAATATTGTTTCAATGCAATTGCAACCTTACAGTCTACATTGTGTTAGCTGGTTTGATACCATTAGGACTTGAATTGACATTCCTTCAGGATTCCTTCATGTCAGATGAAACCTGTTATGTCAACAGGTGAACACAAGTAGCCACACTACGCTCCAAGTACATTCTACATACACATAACCCACCATCAAACCACACAGCGGACCTTGGAGATGCGCGTGTCCAGCTAAACCTGACACGAATGTTGCAAAGCTTCAGCATGAGTACGCATTATACAGAGACACTGTATTTCCAAATAATGCAGTGATATGACGTCACGCACCTCTATCCATCTCTGCGCCTCGCGAACAGCAGGTTCGGGCGCCGGTTCGGGATGATGATGAGCCTGCTGAAGAAGATGCCTTCCTGCATCCGAACCTGAACTTGCCATTTAGAAGTGTTGGCTTAATAAAAACCCACCTCACGCCCGATGAGTGACAGAAAGTCACGCAACTCGCCAGGTGAAGTTATTTCAGGTCTCTGTTTGTGTCGTGACGCAGACAGAGCTGCGCTGCTGCTGCACTCGCAGATAAGATGAGAGACATCAGAGCGCAGCCGACCCGCGTTGCGGCTGAAATAACCAATCACAACGTACCATCGCGTCCCAGCACGGCCCACCGGCCTAAACAGCCAATAATCTTGTGAGTTGAACTTCACTTCCCCAGCACCGCCCAACTCACACACACCCTGCTCCAGGGGCCTACTGTCATAAGAACTTTCTTAAATAGATAATAAATAAACACATTTGAAGACCATAAACAATAGTATCAAAAAATTATTTGGACGCTTAATTAACTGTAAATATCACTGCTTTAGATTACAAACAAGCTTTACATTACAACTTTACAAACATTATTTTTATCAAATTCTACGTCATAAAATGTACATTACAAACAGTAAACCAACCGATTACTGTTTATTTTGTTACTTGTAGGTAGCCTAATTGCTGGTTGTCCTTTGTAAACAAATCATAAAATCGGATATGCTCATGTATACGCAGATACAATAAAGATAAGTTTGTAGCACTGTCATAAAATCGCAGAATAAATATTAATTGTGTTTGAACTGGTGTTACGAAATAAAACCGTTTACTAGTGATTCTATAAACCCATGACTATTTTCATGTATTAACCTCTAATTAGATCAACCATACAGTATTGCCATCTAGGGGATATTACGGGCTAACGCATCTAAAACAAATGAGCAGAGCTTTATATGGACGTTGTCTTTGATTAGTAAGACAGATACGATTAGTTTGCATAAAACTATTTTGCCACTTTTTGCCGTTATAGAGACTATTATTGTCACCGTCGTAACACCGACTGCGCTGTCAAGCCTATTTATCACGTGTTACTTAGCGCAAACAAGTACGGACCAGTTGTCGTTTGTGATAACTGAATATTATGAATATTGTGATAACTGAATTATTTAAAAATCTATTTCATAGAGATTACATAGGCGACTTTCTTTTCTTGTGTCATTGCTTGGAAGTGATACATTTAAAAGATGCAAATTTAGTGTACAATTGTAGGCCAAAACTAGTTCAGAGATTTCAGAGCAAAACTTCAGGAACAGACTTGCTTTATTTTCTGCCCAATAAACAGTCTGACAAGGCATATTTATATCAGTGGTGAGTTCTGCAGCTTTTTATATTATGAAGTTGTAAAATTGTATATCACTTATTCAAGAAATGTTACCCTACTAAGCGAACAAATCATAATACTAAAATAATTAAATCTGGTTGCCATACCTTATTTGAAACAGTGCAATTTTTATTTATTTATTTATTTATTTATTCTTTGTTATTGAAATTAACATGCCAAGCGTTGCCAACTGGACTATTAAATTGAACCTGCAATGGGGGAATTGGAATGGGGGGGGGCACTTCACAAATAAAAAATGTTTTATAAATTTTAACTTGTTCTCCAAGTAGTAGAAATCCGACTGTCCGTGATGAAAAGCAGTCTGTAGGGCTGCTTAATTTAACTAAACACAACTTTGACGTCCGGCCTACATTTATGTTTTGGATGTTTAAGTAAATAGCCAGATGGCGAACAGATTCAGGCCCCGTTTACACTAGTGCGTTTTAGTTTTAAAACGGCGTTTTAGAATGAAAACGATCCTCGTTTACACTGGCGTTTCCACTGCGTTTCAAAAACGATCTCCGGCTGCATCCGACAACTGAAAAATATGCTGCCTCCAAGGTAGGAAGGCATCAAGGCACGTCCGAATCCAAAGTTAGCTTCACTTCCTGTCTGTCTCATGAGATACTTTCATCTGATCGATTTTTGAAGGCAGCATAGATATATCCTTCGGTGCCTTTGATCCCACAATCCTTTGGTTCCATTCTGTGATGGTTGGGCTAAAAAATAAACATGGTGTCTGAAAGTTGCGTTTGGTGGTTAGTTTGTGTGTAAATGTATATTTCTGATTAACTTTTTGCACGTTTGATGTTATTTCTTGCGCAAAATTAGTATTATAGTAATTAAATATTTGTTTAGTTATCACCAAAACTCGTTCTATATTGTTGTAGATCAGTAAACCGTTACACTGCCTCAGAAGCTTGTCCGAAATCCGTTTCGTGGGGTGCCTTTGTGCAGAAACGCTCCCTGCAAAGTTATTGCCTCATAAGGAAGTGAGGAAGCAAGTCAGCTGCCTAAGTTTTCGGATTCAGCCTCCGTCTACACTACACAACCTGAAACGCATGCCACGTGACCATTCATGCATGTACAACCCACGCAACATTCATATGTGTACATAGATCCCTATTATTTAGATGGCGCCATGGCGGATGTGTCTACGTGCTTGGAGTGGTCGAATGGGGTTTTATGACAATAAAGCTCAACTTGAACTTGATTTTATCAGGCTCTGAAAATGCTTTGAAAAGAGCACAAATACATATCTATGGGTACAACAATGCATGATGGATACGCAGAGAGAATGTGGGCAGCCACGCCATCGTTTTCAAAATGGTACAAAACCTTTATTAACCGGAAACAGTGGTGCGTTGAACACCCTGTTCTGATGACGCAAGTGTTGCAACTATGGCAGCTGAGAAGGCCATTATTTGTGCTCTTTTCAAAGCATTTTCAGAGCCTGATAAAATCAAGTTCAAGTTGAGCTTTATTGTCATTCTGCTACATTTGTGGACATATAGTGACATAACGAAATGTTGTGTCTCGCAAGGACCACGGTGCTACATACTAGTTATAGGGGTACTAGGTATAGGGGTGGTGATGGCGCAGTGGATAAGACACATGCCTTTGGAGTGAGAGACCCGGGTTCGAATCCACTGTGAGACACCAATGTGTCCCTGAGCAAGACACTTAACCCCTAGTTGCTCCAGAGGCGTGCGACCTCTGACATATATAGCAATTGTAAGTCGCTTTGGATAAAAGCGTCAGCTAAATGAATAAATGTAAATGTAAATGTAGTTAAACATAAGATAAACATACAACAATGCAAATATAAGAAGAAAAAAACAACAACAAAAAAAACAATAGAGCATCTGACTATAGACAAAAATAGACCATCTGACTATACATATACTATAAATACTATAACTACTATACACAAACTGAGACTGTACAAGAACATATATACATATATACTGTACATGAAATTGTGCAAAAAGAAATAAAAATAGTATATATATTTCGTACATTAAATTGTTGTCCAGATTAAAGAGAGATTTTGTGGGAAGCAGCAAATAGTGCAAAAAGATTTGTAGTGCAATGCTCAAGTAAACATTATTTTGTAGTGCAATGCTCAAGTAAACATTTTTTTATTGAGTCTTTGTAGCAGGGAGCGTTCATAGAAAGTGTCTAGTGTGCATATAGTGGGATGAGTGCATTACTACAGGTGGTTTGTATAGCCCTCTCACCTGTGTGTAGCATACTCAGAATTGCACTTAGGAAAAGTTGTCAACTGTATTGGGTGGGTGGGGGGTCAGAGAGGGACAGGAAGATTGGAGTTAAGAGCTCTCACAGCCTGGGGAAAAAAGCTGTTGAGCAATCTGACAGAGCGAGCTTTGATACTTCCGAGCTGGAAGAGGTTGTGGGAGGGGCGGGTGGGGTCTTTCACGATGCTGGAGGCATTACTGGAGCATCGTGCAAGGAAAATGTCCAGGATGGAGGGGAGAGGGGCACCGATGATCTTTGCGGATCACTGTCCGTTGTAGGGTCTTGCGGTCAGCAGCACTGCAGTTCCTGTACCAGACAGTGATGCAGGTGGTCAGCACACTCGCAATGGTGCCCCTGTAGAAAGTGGTGAGGATGGGTGGCGGGAGACTTGCCCTTTTCAGCCGGCGGAGAAAGTGGAGGCGCTGTTGTCCCTTCTTGTTGAGTGACGTGACATTGGTGGTCCAGGTGAGATCCTCTGAGATGTGCAGCCCCAGGAATTTAGTGCTGCCGACTCTCTCCACAGTTGAGCCGTCAATGGTCAGTGGGGGGTGGTCAACAGAGTTTCTCCTGAAGTCCATCACAACCTCTTTTGTCTTACATTGAGGGACAGGTTGTCAGCACCACACCATTTCACCAGCTGTGCCACTTCCTCTCTGTAGAGCGTTTCATCGTTGTTGCTGATGAGGCCTACCACAGTTGTGTCATCAGCAAACTTGATGATGTGGTTGGAGCTGGACTTGGCAGTGCAGTCGTGAGTCAGCAGCGTGAAGAGCAGCGGGCTGAGCACACAGCCTTGTGGGGCACCTGTGCTCAGTGTGGTAGTGCTGGAGGAGTTGCGGCCGACACGGACTGACTGAGGTCTTGCAGTTAAAAAGTCCAGGATCCAATTACAGAGGGGGGTGTTAAGGCCTAGCAAGTTTAGTTTGTGGATGAGCTGTTGTGGGATTATAGTGTTGAATGCTGAGCTGAAATCAATGAACAGCATTCTTACATAAGAGTATTTCTGTTCCAGGTGAGTAAGAGCTAGGTGGAGAGTGGTGGATATAGCATCGTCCGTGGAACGGTTTGGACGGTATGCAAACTGGAATGGGTCCAGTGTGTTTGGGAGACTGGACTTGATGTGATGCATGGCTAATCTCTCAAAGCATTTCATCATGATTGGGGTCAGTGCTATGGGATGATAGTCATTCAGAAAGGACACAGGTGACTTCTTTGATACTGGAATTATGGAGGTGGATTTGAGAAACTTGGGGACGACTGCCTAGCTCAGCGAGGTGTTGAAGATGTCTGTTAGGACATCCGTCAGCTGTGCAGCATAGTCTCTCAGTACACATCCAGGTATGTTGTCAGGGCCCGCAGCCTTTCGTGGGTTAATCCGGGACAGGGTCTTCCTTACGTTGGCTGGAGAGAGACAGAGTACCTGGTCGTTTGGAGATATGAGTAGTTTCTGTGCAGGTGTGTCGTTCTGTATCTCAAATCGTGAGTAGAAGTGGTTGAGTGCATCTGGTAAGGATGTGTCATCGTCACTGGCCTGTGGTGGGGGCTTGTAGTCAGTGATGGTCTGAATGGCTTGCCACAGGGACCGAGTGTCTTTACTGTCTGTGAAGTTGTTGTTGATTTTTTTAGCATATTGTTGTTTTGCCTTCTTGATGCCATGAGACAGATTGGCTCTTGCTGTTTTGAGGGCTGCTTTGTCTCCTGATCTGAATGCTTCATCTCTGGTCTTTAGCAGCCCACGAACCTCTGCTGTCCTCCATGGCTTCTGGTTGGCACGTGTGGTAATGGTCTTGGTGACTGTCACATCATCTATGCACTTTTTGATGTAAGCAGTCACAGTTTCAGTGTACTCCTGCAGGTCTGTGTGGTTGTTGTAGGTGGCTGCCTCTTTAAACATGTTCCAGTCTGTGTCCTGGAAGCAGTCCTGCAGTGAGGTAGCATTGTCTGGCCATATTGTGATCTGCTTTTGAACCGGTTTGGCGAGTTTGAGAAGTGGGCTGTATGTTGGTATTAGCATAACAGTGATGTGGTCCGAGTACGCGAGGTGGGGGGGGTTCAGCTTTGTATGCGTTTTTCTCTGTCAGGGTTATTTGTTTGTTGTTCACTGATGGCGCTATACAGTTCAAGAAGCGCGTCCTTAGCGTTTGCACACGGGGGAATGTAGACCACGACAATAACAATGACCGTGAATCACAGAAACTCTAGTCAGGTGCGCAGTAATTTACATTTACATTTAGTCATTTGGCAGACGCTTTTATCCAAAGCGACTTACAATTGGGGAATACAAAAAGCGATTAATCTTGAAGAGGCAATCAGACAGAGGAAGTGCTCGTAACACCAAGTCTCAGTCATTGTTCAAATAAGTACAAGCTAGTAGGTGGAGAGAAAGATAGAGGGAAAGTTTTTTTTTTTTTTTTTTTGGAGTTTAGGATGAAGTCAAGTACTGCCGAAAGAGATGAGTTTTCAGTTGTTGCTTGAAGGTTGCCAGGGATCCGGCGTTCCGGATAGGGGTGGGAAGATTATTCCACCAGCCAGGAATGGTGAACGAAAATGTTCTGGAGAGTGATTTTGAGCCTCTCTGTGATGGTACCACAAGGCGTCGCTCACTAGCAGATCTCAAACTTCTGGAGGGAATTTAGGTTCGTAATAGTGAGTGGAAGTAGGAGGGTGCTGAGCCTGTGGTAGTTCTGTACGCAAGCATCAGTGTCTTGAACTGGATGCGAGCTGCCACTGGTAGCCAGTGCAAGGAGATGAAGAGAGGTGTAACATGCGCTCTTTTGGGCTCGTTGAAGATCAGTTGTGCCGCTGCATTCTGAATCATTTGTAGAGGTTTGATTGTGTTTGATGGCAGACCAGCCAGAAGAGCATTGCAGTAGTCCAGTCTAGAAACAACAAGGGCCTGGACAAGAAGTTGCGCAGCATGCTCTGTCAGAAAGGGCCTGATCTTTCTGATGTTGTGTAGTGCAAACCTGCAGGATCGAGCAATCTTTGCAATATGCTCTTTGAAGGTCAGCTGGTCATCAAAGATTACACCAAGATTTCTGACCGAAGTTGATGGGGTAATCATTGATGAGCCTAACTGAATCGTGAAGTCATGCCGTAGAGTCGGAGTGGCAAGGAAGACCAGAAGTTCCGTCTTTGCCAGGTTGAGCTGTAGGTGATGTTCTTTCATCCATGCCGAGATGTCCGCCAGGTAGCCTGAGATCCGTGCAGCTACCGTTGGGTCATCTGGTTGAAAAGAGAGATAGAGCTGTGTGTCATCGGCGTAGCAGTGATAGGAGAAGCCATGTGCATGTATGATGGGACCCAGCGATGTAGTGTATGTGGAGAAGAGGAGGGGTCCAAGAACCGATCCCTGAGGAACTCCAGTGACCAGTTGATGTGGTTTGGATACCCAGTGATGAGAGTGTAGACAGGAGAATCTGATGATTGACAGTGTCAAAAGCAGCAGAGAGATCCAGCAGAATGAGGACTGACGATTTTGAATCAGCCTTTGCAGTTCGCAGGGCTTCAGTGACTGAGAGTAGCACAGTCTCTGTTGAATGGCCACTCCTGAAACCTGACTGTTTAGCATCCAGTTTGTTGTACTGTGAAAGAAACCGCGAGAGCTGGTTGAAGACAACTCGTTCGAGTGTTTTCCCTATGAATGGAAGGAGAGAGACAGGTCTGTAGTTATCTAAAAGAGAAGCATTTAATGTAGGTTTTTTGATCAGTGGGGTTACCTGAGCCTGCTTGAATGCTGTGGGGAAGATGCCTGTGAGGAGAGATGTGTTGATAATGTGTGTGAGTGCCGGTAAGAGTGTGGGAGAGATTGTTTGGAGAAGGTGTGAAGGGATCGGGTCGAGAGGACATGTTGTAGGATGGCTGGAGAGGAGAAGTTTGGATACTTCTGCCTCGGTGAGGGGACAGAAGGAGAAGATGGGAGCTAGAGCGGTGGATGTGGTTGATTGGAGGTCCTGTGGAGTTGAGAACTGGTTGCTGATTGTTCTAGTTTTGTCTGTGAAAAAAGAGGCAAAGTCATCAGCGGTTATCAAAGTGGTGGGAGGTGGAGGAGGGGGACAGAGGAGAGAATTAAATGTTCTGAAGAGATTACGCATGTCTGGAGCGCTGGTGATCTTGTTGTGGAAATGTGAGGATTTGGCAGTGTGGACTTCAGTAGAGAAAGATGAAAGCAAAGACTGATACCTACTCAGGTCCGACGGATCGTTTGATTTGCGCCATTTTCTCTCTGCCGCTCTGAGTTTGGTCCGATTCTCTCGAAGAACATCGGATAACCAGGGGTTAGAAGGAGCAGCCCGTGCTGGCCTGGAGGAGAGAGGACAGATGTCGTCTAGACAAGAGGTTAAGGTAGAGCATAAAGTGTCAGTGGCTGCATTTACATCCAGAGAAGAGAAATGGGTAGGCGAGGGAAGAGAGGAGGATACTACAGAGGAAAGAAGGGAGGGGGAAAGGGAGCGTAGGTTGCGTCTGAAAGTAACCGGTAAGGGAGATGGTGGCACCTGGGTAGCAAAATTTGGAGTGGTTGTACCAGAATGTTATCTGTAGAACAATTGCGTGTGTAAATTAAGTCGAGTTGGTTACCCGATTTGTGCGTGCTAGTAGTGGTGAGGCGTTTGAGGTCAAATGAAGCTAGGAGTGACTGGAAGTCTGTAGCATAAGGCCTGTCTAGGTGAATGTTGAAATTGCCGAAGACTAAGAGTGGAGTGCCATCCTCCATGAAAGAAGACAGCAGTCCGTCCAGCTCATCTAGGAAGGTTGGTGGTATTTGGCCCGGCGGACGATAGATTACCACAATCTGGAGTCTTATAGGAGCTGTCACAGTAACGGCATGCGATTCAAATGAGTTGAGATTGCCTAGGGGAGAGTGGGTAGAGTATTTCCAATTGTTAGAAATGAGCAAACCAGTGCCCCCACCACGGCCAACTTGCCTAGGGGTGTGAGAGAAAGATAAATTGTGAGAGAGAGCAGCTGGGGTTGCCGTGTCTTCTGGACGAATCCAGGTCTCCGTCAAGCCCAGGATGCTGAGTGTGGAATGTAAGGAAAATGCAGAAATGAAGTCGGCTTTGTTGACAGCTGACTGGCAATTCCAAAGACCTACAGAGAAAGAAAGAGGTGCAGTGAAAGATGTAGAGATAGTGTGCAGGTTAGCAGGGTTACGTGACCTTCTGCGTGTATTTTTAGAGCGAGGTAGAGAGAGAACCGGAATGGTTTGGAAACACATGATAGAGGATAGGAAAGCGTGAGGGAAGATATAAAGGATACTTAAGTGTGCGCTCGGTGTCGTTGCTCGGTCAAAGTCGCGCAGGAGAAGCTGTGTGCCTCATGCTGTGTAGACCGACTGAGTTGAATTAAGTCCAGTTTGTTTTCCAGAGAGCGAACGTTTGAGAGCATGAGTGTTGGAAGAGCCGGTCTTGTGGGGTTAGCTCTTAGCCTAGCTCGTATACCTCCGCGCTTACCGCGCTTCCGTCCTCTCTCACACCGCTTGCGACGCTGCCTTGTGCGGGTAGCGTCAGTAGGCGAGGCCTCGGTCTCGAGGTGCGGCTCCAGCAGTACACAAAGGCCTCGTAGCTTCTCAGTAGCTGCCGGCGAGAGTTGGTGTTTGTATGCATTGCCGATATCCAAAAGACTTTGGCGATCATAGATGAGTTTTGGAGTAATTTCCTTAAATGAGTTAGCGGTAAACTGACACCGCGCTGCCATCTTGGATCTAAATCGGCATATAGGCAAAATACGCTCGATGTTACAGTTACTGTCCTTGCTGTCCATTTTGCCTTTAATGTAAATAAACGTGCAAACAATATACTTTCTCTTGTGAATTTTATTTTTATGTTACTTAATTTACTTACAAATTCATCATCATCATGTTGATATGCTATGTTACTATAAAACTCTTACGACAAACATGTCTTCTAATATCTTCAATTGTTGCGTATATCGAACTGCAGCGGACACATTTTGTAAATGACTTTACTTGGACCCATTGTGCTAGCTGTCTCTTTAATACTGCGTGGTTTATATACATGTTGCTGTTGATTGGACTGACATTTTTGATACACCCACCAAACAAGAGAAAATGCATCTCAAACCCCGTTGCACACTGTTTCCAGGAAAAATGCTGTTCAACCCGGAAACTGTAGCAACACATTGGGCACAAGTCTGAGCTTGAACGTACCCCAGTTAATTTAGCTATATGAAATAGCTTCGCAAAATATTTTGTATCATTATTTCTGTTACAAACTTTAAAATAATAACAGAAGTAGTGGGATAAAAGTTTATAGTTCGGATATAAACACTATTGTCTACAGTAGTGATCAGAATAGAATAAATCACCTTTTTGAAAGTGACTTCACTTTTCTAATAAAGATTGTATAAATTACAACACAACGCCAGCAGGTGGCGACTTGTGACTTAAAAAGAGATTTGCTGTGACCGAAATGGCATACTCAATGAGAAGGTAGCCTACACTTTAAACAATCTGGGTTAAATACAACCCATCGCTGGGTAAAATATGGACAAACCCAGCGGTTGGGTTACTGCCTAGAAGGTTGGGTTAAATATTTAACCCAACTGTTGGTTGAAAACAACTCAGCATGTGTTCTGTCCAATAGCACTGGGTTGTATTTAACCCAGCATTTTTTAGAGTGTACTTAATTACAATAAGTGCTTACCAGAGGTGTCAAGTAACGAAGTACAAATACTTTGTTACCTTACTTAAGTAGAAATTTTGGGTATCTATACTTTACTGGAGTAATTATTTTTCAGCCGACTTTTCACGCAATTATCTGTAATTTCTACTCCTTACATTTTAAAAATAGCCTCGTTACTCCTATTTTATTTCGGCTTGTTTTCATTCGTCATGGGCGTTGCTAGGTCATTATTAGGGTGGCTTTAGCACCCCTAAATTTCTGCTCAGCCCCCCTAAAAATCTTGCGATTCTTCCCCTTTAAATTTCAAACGGCAGCAGACTTCGGCTTCTCCCCATCTTTCTGCGCGTTCTTCAATCCACAGACTGCGGCGGCGCAGAGGAGAGGACAAGGTGTGTGTTTATCGATAGATTGTTATAATATCTACATCTGTGCAGTTCTTTGTCTTAAATACAGTTTACAAAATGTCATGGGAGAGCAATCGGTTTCCAATCTTCTGTAAAGTTGTCGCTGCATTCACCACTCATCACACCACAGCTGTTTCCTTCAGCGAAAGCCCTTAACACATTATACGCATACTTTATAAAACGATCACGTTATTGCTATTTTCATTTGAAAATGTAGCTTTCAATATAGAACTTAATATTACAGTGCATGTGGCATTAACTACCATACAGTTATGCATAGAAGTGATTAATGACAGTGACAGACAGCACTCAGTCAGTGCAGTCATTTTAATTGCATATCAGAGTGATTGACAGAGATTGAAAGATTGTGTGTCCTTCTCACAGACTGCTTCAGTTTTGCTGTTTTTTTATTTTTTATGTTTTTACTTTTAAAAGTTAATCACAGCACCCACATAGTTTAATCCATTGTCCAGCCTTATAGCTGTGTTGTTTATATTGCTAATATGGATTGTCAGTGTAAGTTTAAAGTGATATGATGTTTTATGTTTACAATTTTCTGTTTGTACTTGAGCATAGAAAAAGATTTGTACTAGTAATGCAAACAGTAACATTTTTGGTTTGTACAGGACAGTTAAAGACAGTTTTGCCAAAGTTCTACCAACATGTGAACTTTGCAACAAGGGGAAACAACACACTGGACTTTGTTTACACAACAGTTAAGAACTCTTACAAGGCTGAACCCCGTCCCCACCTCGGGTACTCCGACCACATCACTGTTATGCTAATCCCAGCATATAGACCACTTCTCAAACTCACCAAACCGGTTGAAAAGCAGATCACAGTATGGCCAGACAATGCCACCTCAGCACTGCAGGATTGCTTCCAGGACACAGACTGGAACATGTTTAAAGAGGCAGCCACCTACAACAACCACACAGACCTGAATGAGTACACTGAAACTGTGACTGCTTACATCAAAAAGTGCACTGATGATGTGACAGTCACCAAGACCATCACCACACGTGCAAACCAGAAGCCATGGATGACAGCAGAGGTTCGTGGGCTGCTAAAGACCAGAGATGAAGCATTCAGATCAGGAGATAAAGCAGCCCTCAAAACAGCAAGAGCCAATCTGTCCTGTGGCATCAAAAAAGCAAAACGGTCATATGCCCAAAAAATCAACAACCACTTCACAGACAGCAGAGACACACGGAGCCTGTGGCAAGCCATTCAGACCATCACTGACTACAAGCCCCCGCCACAGGCCTGTGATGAGGACACATCCCTCCCCGATGCACTCAACCACTTTTATTCACGGTTTGAAATGCAGAATGACACACCTGCACAAAAACTGCCCACACCTCCCAACGACCGGGCGCTCTGTCTGTCTCCAGCCGACGTAAGGAAGACCCTATCTAGGATTAACCCACGCAAGGCTGCGGGTCCTGACAACATACCTGGCCGTGTTCTGAGAGACTGTGCTGCACAGCTGACAGATGTCCTAACAGATATCTTCAACACCTCGCTGAGTCAGGCAGTCGTCCCCACGTGTTTCAAATCCACAACAATCATACCGGTACCAAAGAAATCACCTGTGTCCTGTCTCAATGACTACCGTCCCATAGCACTGACTCCAATCATGATGAAGTGCTTTGAGAGGCTAGTCATGCATAACATCAAAACCAGCCTCCCCAACACACTCGACCCGCTCCAGTTTGCATACCGTCCAAACCGCTCTACGGACAATGCAATTTCCTCCACCCTCCACCTGGCTCTTACCCACCTAGAAAATAAAGACTCCTATGTTAGAATGCTGTTCATTGACTTCAGCTCGGCATTCAACACAATAATCCCACAACAGCTCATAAATAAGCTAAACCTGCTGGGCCTAAACAATTCCCTTTGTAACTGGATCCTGGACTTTCTAACTGGAAGAACTCAGTCAGTCCGTGTCGGCAACAACACCTCGAGCACTACAACACTGAGCACAGTTGCCCCACAAGGCTGTGTGCTCAGCCCGCTGCTCTTCACACTGCTGACCCACGACTGCACTGCCAAGTTCAGCTCCAACCACATCATCAAGTTTGCTTATGACACAACAGTGGTAGGTCTCATCAGCAACAACGATGAAATGCACTACAGAGAGGAAGTGGCACAGCTGGCTGAATGGTGTGGCACTAACAATCTGTCCCTCAATGTGGAGAAGACAAAGGAGGTTGTGATGGACTTCAGGAGAAACTCCGTTGACCACCCCCCACTGACCATCGACAGCTCGACTGTGGAGAGAGTCAGCAGCACTAAATTCCTGGGGGTGCACATCAGAGAGGATCTCACCTGGACCACCAACACCATGTCACTCTCCAAAAAGGCACAACAGCGCCTACACTTTCTCCGCCAGCTGAAAAGAGCAAGTCTCCCTCCACCCATCCTCACCACATTCTACAGAGGCACCATCGAGAGTGTGCTGACCAGCTGCATCACTGTCTGGTACGGGAACTGCAGTGCTGCTGACCGCAAGACCCTCCAGCGGACAGTGAACACAGCTGCAAAGATCATCGGTGCCCCTCTCCCCTCCATCCTGGACATCTTCCTTACACGATGCTCCAGCAAAACCAACAGCATCGTGAAGGACTCCACCCATCCCTCCCACAGTCTCTTCCAGCTCCTACCATCAGGAAGACGGTACCGGAGCATCAGAGCCCGCTCCGCCAGACTGCTCAACAAATTTTTCCCCCAGGCTGTGAGAGCCCTGAACTCAAACCACCCCGCCCCCCTCTGAAACCCCATGCAAACCCCTACCTCCTGAACATGGACCACCCCCCACCCCAAACCTTACCACACCAAAGAAAATCTGTATGGAACTTTAATTATTTTTTTATTTATTTTATTCTTATTTTTCTTTACACTATGGACACTCTCCTCTATGTGCACTATGGACACTTTACACCATGGACACTTACACCTTACACCATGTGCACTATGGACACTTACACTTTACACTATGGACACTTACACCTTACACTATGTGCACTATGGACACTTACACTTTACACTATGTGCACTATGGACACTTACACACACTGCTGCGTGTGCACAATCTCACAAAAGACTCATCCTGCACTGTTCCCCAACCAGCTGCTGACTCAAATGTCTCTTTGCACATGTACAGTATTTGTGAAGCATTCGTATAGTTTGTATTTTTTATCTTCTATTTTTTAGTTTGTATAGGGTAATATTTATGTGAAGCATTCGTATAGTTGTATTTTTTATCCTTTATTCTCTTAGTTTGTATAGGGTAAATACTTATATATATATATATATAGTATACTTATAGTTAAATCTATTAGTAGTGTATAGGTTTATAGTGTTTTTTTACTTCATTGTTGTATGACTGTATCTATGTAGCACCGTGGTCCTGCGAGACACGACATTTCGTTCCACTGTATGTCCCCACATGTAGCGGAAATACAATAAAGCTCAACTTGAACTTGAACTTGAAACAGGTGTGTGTGTGTGTGTGTGAGATCAGGGGGGTATTCCAGAAAGCAGGTTATGTGACATACCCGGGTAAGTTTAAGGGTAAGTTAGTGGATAACCTCAACTTTCGGTTCCAAAAACGGAGGTAACTTTCTGGGTATGTATGTAACCATAGGAACTTACTCTCTGAAGATAACCTGCTCGGTAGCAGGTTATGTTCCAGGGTTAGTTTGTTTCAGAAGGTTACTGAGCATGGCGTGCCCTTTTGATGATGATCCTGTGGACGTGGAGGCACAAATTATACGAGGTTTTTTTCACCGGGAGAGAGTTATAAGATGGCGAATTTATGTATTTTCATTTCCTAATGATTATTTGAAAGAGCGTTATCGATTTTCAAAAGATTTCGTTAATTTATTTAACACATCTCTTGAGACCACATAGGCCTATTGCAAATGTCACAAACCGCGGGTCTGCGCTTAGAACAGAGAACATTCTGTGCATATCACTTCGGTTTTTCGCGTCAGGGCATTTTTTGTACAATGTGTACAAAAAAAAAATTTGTACATTACTTTTTCCCACTAACTATAGGTAATATGTGAGGCAACCCACATCATTACTAATGTGGAGGCAAAATGGCCATGCATGATGCCAGAATTTTCCGCGAGTCATCATTATGTCAGTCATTTCAGGAGGGTATGTTTTGCTGTATACAATTTTTTTTTTTTTTTTTTACTATATTTGTATTGTACACTTGAATCATTACAGGACAGTACAATGGTTACTTGCTGGGGGACAGAGGATACCCTTGTCTGCCCTATTTAATGACACCCTACCCTGAACCTGATCCCGGACCACAGACCCGCTTTAACCTGGCTCACAGCCAAACACGGGCCAAGGTGGAGATGACCATAGGGATCCTGAAGTCTAGGTTTCAGTGTCTGCATGGGCTCCGGGTCAGTCCAGAGAGGGCATGCGACATCATAGTGGCTTGTGTTGTGCTTCACAACATTGCCACTATGAGAGGAGAGAGCCACCCTCCTTGGATTGAGGAAGATGGCCCAGAGGAACCCCAACAGGGTTTTGCACACACACAACAGAGATGGAAGACTATTGAGAGACAGGATTACTGGATGTCAAAATTACTTTTATTAAAATGTTTGCACTGGTCTGCTCTGCAGTTCATTTCTTGATTTCCTGCAAAACAATGAAAGTAAAAATGAAATAAAATGTTTTTTTTTGTTTTTTTTATTACAATGCTTTATATACACAACACTTTTAACATGCAACAGATTAATCAGAAGTTCTCACCTTAAGGCGATGCTCCAGTAATTCAATTTCAAGTTTTGCTTTTTTAATTTGAAGCTGTATAAGGTCCATCTCCATGTCACTTTTTCTTATTTGTTTTTGAAGATGGACCTTATACAGCTCCTTTGCTGGCAACTAGGAAGGCAAAAAAAGTTAAATAAATGAGATTCTGTCAGACAATAAAAGTAAAATATGGACAACTGCACTCAAATTCTTACTCCGGTTAGATTGTGCGTTGAGGTTGAAGGACCTTCATCTGTGGGCAAATCCCCAGGTATGTACTGTGAAAGGACAATGACAGTTTGTTACTCTAATGTAAAAAGGGGGCATGCATTATAATGGTGTGCATCATACCTCAGTGGATCTACCAGCATTGTCCACTTCTGTCACAGCAGATGTGGTCTCTTCATCTTCATCCTTCAGTGGAAATATGCAAGTATACATTATCTGGCAAAAATAAACATAAAAAAATATCTAAAAGCAACTAAAGGTACCTGACAACAAAACACTTACAGCTGTGACAGACTGTGTTCTTTCTGTAGGGTCCAATACAATCCCTCTGTCAGTATCTATAAGAAAATACAACCCATACAATTCTCAATATTATCAAAGAGAAACCAATAATGCAGGAAAAAATATCAAAGCAATATAACCAGGACCACAGTAGCCTATACATCATAGTTAAATAAAGTAAGCCTGCATAAAAACGTTAAGCATGTTCAAAAAGCCTTTATAAGTGACAGAGAGTAATTTAATAAGTCATAATGAGAACAAATCACAGTGGCAAACTTACATTTCACCATACTTGTGGTGCATGGTGTGTGTGATGAAGTGCCCCCTGGAATGCCAGCAACCACTGGTCGCCCTTTATTAAGGGACAGAGCCAGCTCCTCAGATGGGGTGAGGGGAGATGGGCCCCCCCAGTTAGACGGGTTTCAGCCTTCTTTCTATTAGCTACATGACAGAAAGAATATACTAAATCGTGTTTAATAAATAGTTCAGTAATTGTGTAATCAAATATTACCTTTTTGCAGAATGTTTTTGTGTTTCATTTTGACTTGGCTCAAAGTTCTTCTGGCTCCAGAAGGATTACACCTTATTAAATAAGAAACCATATATTCCTAGTCAATATACACTGGTATTTTAATCTAAAGAAATGAATGGCAGGAAAAGTAAATGCTTTCATAGTGATTTAACAGTCAAAAGGATGCGGAAGGGGTGTTTAATTATTGTGCACTATAATAAAAGGGGAGGCAATATCAAATTTGCAATTTAATACACTCACGCATTTACTCTGTCCGTTATTTTTTGCCAAGCCAACTCTCTTTCTTTAGCCCATGCAGCCGTATTGCTTTTTTTCTTTATTATTGGCTTGAATTCCTCGTATGCGTGCATTAAAACCTCCAACTCCACCTCAGTAAAGTATGCCGCTTTCTTTTTTTCGTTGTCATTTTCCATTTTGACTCGTGAAATCGGCGATCCATTGAAAACGCCTTCATGCACGCGCATAAACTCTGGGTAACCAGTAGGAGGTTGATTAAACTAACTCTTCTCAGGTGTTTTGGAACCGACATACTCATGGTATGCGGGTTTGGGGTAAATCAACCCAGAGGTTATGATTTACCAAATGGTAAGTTAACCAAGCTTTCTGGAATACCCCTCAGGTAGACTTGTATTTGGCTTGTACTCGGATGTTATACCCATCTATGCAATACAGTGGAATACTGCAATAAGTTTAGTATACCATCCTACCATATTAATACATTTTTTTAGTAAATATTTATTTATTTTTCATTATTATACCATCATACCTAAAATTAAAATCCTAGCATCGCCCTTGCTCATCGCTCAAAACCTATACCATTCCGACACCCTATTGGTTTGTACGCGATCTATCGCACCTGTACATGACACATATCACGTCACCCTCAAAAAAGATTATTTCTTAAAAGTTATTATTTCTCCACTACTGGCTCATTTATCAAACGGGTACTTTCTCTTCGTCCGTTGCCCTCACAGATTCCTGCAGCTAAGCTTGGATGTACATTTACATTCCAATAAAGGTTATTGATGACATGCCTCTGAAGTTTGACTTTTTGCACCATTACAATACTTACAGGCAACTAGTCATCATATCTTCCGCTCCATGAAACACGTTAATGCTCAGTAGTACACATATATGTTTTTTTAATGTATTTGCATTGTACTAAAATGCGTTCATTTTCACAACTCTAACCTGATCATTAAGTTTGCGGATGACACAACTGTGGTGGGTCTCATTAGCAACAGAGATGAGACAAACTACAGGAGCGAGGTGAGCCGCCTGGCCGGGTGGTGCAGTGACAACAATCTCTCTCTGAATGTGGAGAAGACGAAGGAGATTGTTGTTGACTTCAGGAGAGTACACACTCAGCATGCCCCTCTGACCATCAACGGTGCGACTGTGGAGAGAGTGAGCAGCACCAAGTTCCTGGGTGTGCACATCACAGAGGACCTCTCCTGGACTAACAACACTGTAGCACTGGCCAAGAAAGCACTGCAGCATCTCTACTTCCTCCGCAAACTCAGAAGAGCCAGAGCCCCGACCCCCATCATGTGCACCTCCTACAGAGGCATCATCGAGAGCATCCTAACCAGCTGCATCACTGTGTGGTATGGCGCTTGCAACGCATCCTGCCGCAAGTCACTTCAGCGAATAGTGAGAGCAGCTGAGAAGATCATTGGTGTCTCTCTCCCCTCCCTCCAGGACATTTACAGCACCCGTCTCACCCGCAAATCCCTCCGCATTGCAGGTGATCCCACCCACCCGACACACAGCTTCTTCAGTCTGCTGTTTTTGTTTTATTTATTTGGTTTGCACTCTATCTATTCTGCCATGTGCCTTATGTCACTTATCTATCTTTTTTATTTTTCTAAAATGTCCTCAGACTGACAAGCTCTTTTTGCACTACACGTATATCTGCACAGTTTTGGTTTATTTAACTGGTTTGCACTCCATCTATTCTGCCATGTGTCTTATGTCACGTTATCTATCTTTTTTATTTTTCTACAATGTTCTCAGATTGATAAGCTCTTTTTGCACTACAAATATATCTGCACAGTTTTGTTTTTATTTAACTGGTTTGCAATATCTGTCATGCGCCTTATGCCACTTTATCTATTTCTTTATTTTTTTTTCTACAATGTCCTTACTTGTATAGCTATAGAGTTGTATGTACATATGTTTAAACTGTATTATCTGTATTTTAATGTGTTTAATGTTAACTGTTTACACCAAGGGTCTGAGGGTAACGCAATTTCAATTCTCTGTATGTATGTGCTGTACAGTGATGGGTGGTGATGGCGCAGTGGATAAGACACATGCCTTTGGTGTGAGAGACTCGGGTTCGAATCCACTGTGAGACACCAATGTGTCCCTGAGCAAGACACTTAACCCCTAGTTGCTCCAGAGGCGTGCGACCTCTGACATATATAGCAATTGTAAGTCGCTTTGGATAAAAGCGTCAGCTAAATGAATAAATGTAAATGGAATAAATGTACATGTGGAAGAATTGACAATAAAGCAGACTTGACTTGACTTTAATATAACATTATAGTCATTATGGCCTTTAGAAAAATGTTTTTTTGAGGAGGTGGGGTAGTGCACAATAGGCCCCTGTGCCCCGGCCTAAGCTTTTGTCCTTAATGGCATTTCTTTTTTTCCTTCCATTACTTTTACTTTTATACTTTAAAAGCTCCAAATTAGTGACTCTGAGCATGTAACCTGTAACTTTACTTTCTCTGCAAAAAAAGCTCTAAAACATGAAAATCTGTCTTCTGCATTGCAAATAGCATTACATTTCATGAGAAAGAAACATCTTTCATGTACTTAAATTTTACTCATAAAATTGCAAAAATCAACTTTCTCTCACTGAGAAAGATGCTTTTCAGCATATGTGGCCTTGCCATCGCTTCATTTGCTCAGTTGCACTAAATACAGCATTAGTGTTCTTAGACGCTCAAAATTAGTAATTCTGTGGTTTGAAGCTGTAATTTCACTTTCTCTGCAAAAAAAGCTCTAAAACATGAAAATCTGTCTTCTGCATTGCCAATAGCATTACATTTCATGAGAAAGAAACATCTTTCATGTACTTAAATTTTACTCATAAAATTGCAAGAATCAACTTTCTCTCACTGAGAAAGATGTTTTTCATCATATGTGGCCTTGCTATCGCTTCATTTGCTCAGTTGCACTAAATACAGCATTAGTGTTCTTAGACGCTCAAAATTAGTAATTCTGTGGTTTGAAGCTGTAATTTGACTTTCTCTGCAAAAAAAGCTCTAAAACATGAAAATCTGTCTTCTGCATTGCAAATAGCATTACATTTCATGAGAAAGAAACATGTTTCATGTCCTTAAGCTTTACTCTTAAAATTGCGTAAACCGACTCTCTCTCACTGAGAAAGATGCTTTTCATCATATGTGGCCTTGCTATCTCTTCATTTTCTTAGTTTTACAAAATACAGCATTAGTGTTCTTAAAAGCTCCAAATTAGTGATTCTCTGCATTGAAGCTATAACTTGACTTTCACTGCAAAAAAGGTCTAAAACATGAAGATCTGTCTCCTGCATTGGAAATAACATTACATTTCATGGGAAAGAAACATTTTTCATGTACTTAAGCTTTACCCTTAAAATTGCATTAACCAACTTTCTCTCACTGAGAAAGATGCTTTTCATTATATGTGGCCTTGCTATCGCTTCATTTGCTCAGTTGCACTAAATACAGCATTAGTGTTCTTAGACGCTCAAAATTAGTAATTCTGTGGTTTGAAGCTGTAATTTGACTTTCTCTGCAAAAAAAGCTCTAAAACATGAAAATCTGTCTTTTGCATTGCAAATAACATTATATTTCATGAGAAAGAAACATCTTTCATGTACTTGAATTTTACTCATAAAATTGCAAAAATCAACTTTCTCTCACTGAGAAAGATGTTTTTCATCATATGTGGCCTTGCTATCGCTTCATTTGCTCAGTTGCACTAAATACAGCATTAGTGTTCTTAGACGCTCAAAATTAGTAATTCTGTGGTTTGAAGTTGTAATTTGACTTTCTCTGCAAAAAAAGCTCTAAAACATGAAAATCTGTCTTTTGCGTTGCAAATAACATTATATTTCATGAGAAAGAAACATCTTTCATGTACTTGAATTTTACTCATAAAATTGCAAAAATCAACTTTCTCTCACTGAGAAAGATGTTTTTCATCATATGTGGCCTTGCTATCGCTTCATTTGCTCAGTTGCACTAAATACAGCATTAGTGTTCTTAGACGCTCAAAATTAGTAATTCTGTGGTTTGAAGCTGTAATTTGACTTTCTCTGCAAAAAAAGCTCTAAAACATGAAAATCTGTCTTTTGCATTGCAAATAACATTATATTTCATGAGAAAGAAACATGTTTCATGTCCTTAAGCTTTACTCTTAAAATTGCGTAAACCGACTCTCTCTCACTGAGAAAGATGCTTTTCATCATATGTGGCCTTGCTATCTCTTCATTTTCTTAGTTTTACAAAATACAGCATTAGTGTTCTTAAAAGCTCCAAATTAGTGATTCTCTGCATTGAAGCTATAACTTGACTTTCACTGCAAAAAAGGTCTAAAACATGAAGATCTGTCTCCTGCATTGGAAATAACATTACATTTCATGGGAAAGAAACATTTTTCATGTACTTAAGCTTTACCCTTAAAATTGCATTAACCAACTTTCTCTCACTGAGAAAGATGCTTTTCATCATATGTGGCCTTGCTATCGCTTCATTTGCTCAGTTGCACTAAATACAGCATTAGTGTTCTTAGACGCTCAAAATGAGTAATTCTGTGGTTTGAAGCTGTAATTTGACTTTCTCTGCAAAAAAAGCTCTAAAACATGAAAATCTGTCTTCTGCATTGCAAATAGCATTACATTTCATGAGAAAGAAATATCTTTGATGTACTTAAATTTTACTCATAAAATTGCAAAAATCAACTTTCTCTCACTGAGAAAGATGTTTTTCATCATATGTGGCCTTGCTATCGCTTCATTTGCTCAGTTGCACTAAATACAGCATTAGTGTTCTTAGACGCTCAAAATTAGTAATTCTGTGGTTTGAAGCTGTAATTTGACTTTCTCTGCAAAAAAATCTCTAAAACATGAAAATCTGTCTTTTGCATTGCAAATAACATTATATTTCATGAGAAAGAAACATCTTTCATGTACTTGAATTTTACTCATAAAATTGCAAAAATCAACTTTCTCTCACTGAGAAAGATGTTTTTCATCATATGTGGCCTTGCTATCGCTTCATTTGCTCAGTTGCACTAAATACAGCATTAGTGTTCTTAGACGCTCAAAATTAGTAATTCTGTGGTTTGAAGCTGTAATTTGACTTTCTCTGCAAAAAAAGCTCTAAAACATGAAAATCTGTCTTTTGCGTTGCAAATAACATTATATTTCATGAGAAAGAAACATCTTTCATGTACTTGAATTTTACTCATAAAATTGCAAAAATCAACTTTCTCTCACTGAGAAAGATGTTTTTCATCATATGTGGCCTTGCTATCGCTTCATTTGCTCAGTTGCACT